>NC_069787.1:87598189-88848189 GCF_027406575.1 Nycticebus coucang | reverse complement strand
GAGTGAAAGCATTTAATAAAACACAATGACATATAAGCAAAGGCATTTAGTAATAAAAGTGAGAGCTACTATATTTAAATAAAATATAAAAGAATAAGCAACACCTATTTTTAGATTTCTATTATAAGAATCTGAAAATAAATAGAAAAATCTACTGAATTTTGATACAATTTTAATACACAAAAAACTCAAACTTGACCACTAATGATAGGCCAACAGAGAAGCTCAACAAAGTGAGAATGTGGTGCCCTGTTAGGCAGAGTGAGTTGAGGAGCTACTGGACTAGCCCCTTGCCCAGTCTCCAGGAATGCTGGGATGCTAAGGCTCTGGGAACAGAAAAGGCAGGAAGGTGATTCTCTGTTTGGACATGAAGATTTTGTGTGGATCAAACTCTGCCCCCATCACATGTGATACCAGGTCTCTGACAAAGGCTGCAGGTACAACTCAGATATGAAATCATAGGGATGACCCGAAACAACATTTCAGGGTCATATAAAACAGACGTCACCTATATCTGAAAAATCAAAATAAAGCCACACACTTACTATCGTCTTCACGTATGAATGTGGTCGTAATGACTGGATGCTGGTGCCAGAATTGCCATCTATGCAGGATCGGGCACCAAAGATCACTGAAATTGGAATGTCAGGATGCATTTTACCAATTCGCTGGAGCATTGGCCTCTTTGCCCATCCATAAGGAATAGTCATATTCTTGAAAGCTGTCTCACCACTTTAAAGGCAAGAAGAAAACGACATTGTATGACTTTTGGGAATGAATACGCACTGTACTCTCGCCTCTACTAAAACACATTCATATTTAGTTTTTCTAGCTTAAATAGAAAATAAGTTACTGGACAAAAGGAACAAACCTCGCAGAAACTATATCACTGTTAAGGCTGCTGTGTAAGAAGCAGTTGATTAGAAGTTATCTCCTTCCAAACCAAAACATGCAACCCTAGCTCTCTATCATTAACTTATGGAATTCTTTCTTGTGTCGATAGTTAAAATATGTTCTTTTACTCTGACTTATTTCAAACTGATGTAGAAGGTAGCTGTCCATGGCTTTTCACCTGCAATGGCAAAACCATTACTAATTTAAGAAGAAACACAGATTAGGTATTCTTGCAAACTCTCAGGATAGGTCCATTTTGCTTTCATTTCCGCTGTTCTTGCAGAACTAGACATTACTCTAAATCGCCTTTAACGAAGAAACTGAGTTTCACAAAAAAGGCAACACACTAGGACTGCATGTAATCATGAAATGAGAGTGAGTGAAGAGTAAAACACAAGACCATGCAGGGCAATCAGTAAAGTTCCTGAGACAGATCCCTAAAAACTATTGAAACAAGCCAATTAAGTGTACGTGTATAGATTAATCACCAGACCCTACTGCCTAGAAGTCACAAAACCTCATGTCCTGAGGAGCGTGCCCCCTCAGCCTCCCTCACTCTTGGCAGAGTACCTCTAGCCTACTTGATTAAAAACAATGAGGTTACAGCTATTCCCATCAATAGCTTTTATGGCCTCAAACTTTTTAATAAAGTGTGTATGTTTTCTGCCAAAAGTGAGAGAGGAAAACAAGAGAGGAATCCTTTCTCTGCATGTAGCCTTTTAGCCTTTCACCTAAGTCTCATTATTAGAAAGGACGAGATACCATTTCTACATTTTAAAATGTACTCCAACAGGTTCGAACTCATTGATTTGCGGGGGAGGGAGTAGGCTCCAGGGCCCACCTGTACTAGAAATACCTGAAGTACTTGTTAGAGATGAAGCCAGAACTGCTGAGTCACAGACTTAGAAACAAGGCTCAGGTGTAACATTTTTTTTTTTTTTTGGTTTTTGGCCGGGGCTGAGTTTGAACCCGCCACCTCTGGCATATGGGACCGGCACCCTACTCCTTGAGCCACAGGTGCTGCCCAGGTGTAACATTTTTAACAAGCTCCTCAGAACTCCGGTACCCAACAAAGCATGAGAAGTGCAGCTCTCATCTTCCCATTCTGTTCTTGATGCTCCTGTTACAAACTCAAGGCCTTGTCCTTCAGCTTGCTCCTAGCTCCCCACTGTCTTCAGGCTCTGTTTCCTCCACTGGTTTGGCCCTCTTGCTCTCTCTTGCTGAGATGCTCTCTCTCTCTCTCCCTGTAACCGCGGTCAAAATGCATGCAGAATCCCTCACCTAGTCCTCACCCTCTGCAGATATCTTTCTCACGCTGAGCTACAGACATTTGGAGGGGCTCAGTAAAAGAGAGGTACAACCATCAAAGGAACTCGAAAAATGTTACACCGTAAAGCGTAGAAGAAGAT
The DNA here is from genome assembly GCF_027406575.1 of Nycticebus coucang. NCBI lineage: Eukaryota > Metazoa > Chordata > Mammalia > Primates > Lorisidae > Nycticebus > Nycticebus coucang. The sequence goes on along the minus strand of NC_069787.1, from coordinate 88,845,886 downwards.
CCACTGTATAGAAATCCAGCACCTTTTATGTGAATGTTCCTACTTAATTTGGGAAACACTGCTTTATGTGGAATTCTTCATCTTTCAACTCAGACCACTTCCTAAAGAAGTCCCAAATCAAGACTTTACCAACTGTCCCATAAGCACTTCAGGGAGGGAAAGTACATCTCATTTTCTCACCCCCCATTCAGAACCCAGTACAATGTTTTCCTTAGCAGGTACTCTATGAAAAAAGGAGAGAATTCTGCAGTATTAGACACTTGTCCTTTTAAATTTAGTCATTTAACTCTCAATAGAAATCTTCTGAACTTCAGATATATTTTCAAGAAAGAAAAGAGTGAGACACAAGTACATTTAGAATCAGAACTGGTACCTTGGAGTCTGCACGTTACAGTGGTAGATGTATTCCGTCACAGTATCGTCTTCAAACATTGAAGAATACTTCCGTTTGAAATCAGGCCTTAAACGCTGCACTAGACTTAAACCTAAATGTTTAACAGGAAATAAAAAAATGACTGTTTTAAATTATATATAATTTATAGAGAAAACAATATAGAAAGTTTTAGTGTTTGCATCTATAATGAGCATTATGTGTAAACATACATACATGTATTAAAATACGTATTTTAGGTGAAAGAATAGATTCTGGAAACTGCTCTCCTCAGGTTCACTAAAGAAAAACTAAAATTCATTGCAATTAAAGAGTATTGTTTTCTGACTTATGGATGTGTTTTAGGCACTCAAAAACATACAAGTTCATTTTCTAAGATTTTTGTAGGAAATATGTTATTTAGATATGGCAGGTGAACAGAGCCAAAGCAACCCATATACAAAATTATTAGCTTATGTGTCTTCCATAATTATGACATATTAACATCTAAATGAAGTATATTTCAGTGAGACCCTAGCGACACTCCCTATTAAGATCATCCATGGAGGCTCCCCATTAGTCTCACTTGAGAAAGAGGCAGTGGTAAGGCCCCAAGGGAACGAAGATGAAGAGCAGAGGCCTTCATCGCATCCCAAGTTTCCCTTCCAGGTCCTCAGAAACCGGCTAGTTTCCCTTTCTGTTACTACTACCCCATTACTGCAGCAAGGCTTTGCTTCTTTACTGGTCCTCCCCTCAACTCAAGTGATAATGGGGGACCAAGTGCATGGCTCTGAAGAGCTTACATACCCTCCCGCCCCCATCACTGTCTACTAATTTCTTTTCATACCTGACCCATAATTGTCATTTGTGTACCTGTGAATCTGGTGAAATTCATTTACATTTTAGAACTACACAAACTAGTGAATCCCTAAGTAATTCAGAAGGAGTAGCCCTATAGGGAGAGCTGGAAAGACTGGGGTGAGCACAAAATGCCATCGGTAAGGGTACTGAGGGAGTGGACTGTGGTCACCAGACCAAGCTCTGTGCCTTCTTCTGAGTCCTACAGTCCCACTGCTCTCACCACCCACATGGACAGCATTAGGGCAAGAAGGGGCCAGGGCTGGGCAGAGGGAGCAGCATCCCCAGGCACTCACTCCCATATCCTCATCCAGCTCCCCCTGCTATTCTGCTTTTCTTGCTAACAGAACCTGTTTTCCCCATTGTATCAATTAGGCAGCAATGTGCCCAGGAAAGCAGGCCCTTCCAGCAGCCCCTGAGAACAAATCATGATTGGTCCGTCAGAGAAATTTGTTCTTCTTTGCTGATGAAGGAACTAGGGGTGGGCGGAGACGTAAGAGTAGGTGTGCTGGGGCCTTCAGGGAAGATTTTCTTCCCCACAAAGCATTACGCTGAGAAGGACTATTTTCTTTCTTTCTTTCTTTTTTTTTCTTTTTGATACGCACATTTATTTATTTATTTATTTACAGAGTCTTACTTTATCGCCCTTGGTAGAGTGCCGTGGCCTCACAGCCCACAGCTACCTCCAACTCCTGGGCTTAGGCGATTCTCATGCCTCAGCCTCCCGAGTAGCTGAGACTATAGGCATCGGCCACAACGCCCAGCTATTTTCTTGTTGCAGTTTGGCTGGGGCTGGGTTCTAACCCACCACCCTCGATACATGGGGCCGGCGCCCTGCCCACTGAGCCACAGGCGCCACCCTGTTTATTTATTTTTTTGAGACAGAGTCTCACCATATCACCCTTGGTAGAGTGCTATGACATCACAGCTCACAGCAACCTCAAACTCTTGGGCTTAAGCGATTCTCTTGCCTTAGCCTCCCAAGTAGATGAGATTACAGGCGCCCGCCACAATGCCCGGCTATCTTTTTGTTGTGGTCGTTGTTGTTTAGCTGGCCCAGGCCGGGTTCGAATCCACCAGCCTTGGTGTATGTGGTCAGTGCCATAACCACTGTGCTACAGGTGCCAAACCATTAGCAGGTCTTTGTTCTTCTATTGTTGCATTGACCAGGTGGGGAGGCATCCTGGCTGTGAGGAAGGCTAGAAAATTGTACACTTGGCTACTCTGGTGGGGGGAGGGAACTCAGGCCCCTGCCATGGGTGGGCTGTGTTCTGGGGTCCCCAGTCGTGTGGTTGTCAGGAAAGTAGCAGAGAAGGACTATTTTCTATGCTTTCCTTTCTTCTTGTCAGGGTGCTGTTTTGTGAGATTATGCTCCATGACACAGCAGCCATCAAACAACGAGGAGGAAAAAGGTCAAGAGATTCACAGAACACAGACCCAGACCCTAACATCAATGAGCTAGCTATTAGAACAAGCGCTGAAACCACATACCTCCAGACTGCTTGACAGGGAATAATAAAAGGTCTTATGGTTTACGCCACTTAGCATTCAGTTACTTACAGCCAAGGGCGCTCCAGACTGATATAGGTGGTAAGGGTCAAAGGCAGAGGTTCAGACCATCATCACCCATAACAATGAGGAAAGGAGACACCATGGCTAGGGGCTAAGACAGAGTAGCACAAAGTCAAATAAACTAAAGTTAGAGACTAAACTCTAGTACCTCAAAACAGGACCAGAAATACATAGTAGGAGTTCCCAAAATGTATGGAGAGAATGACTTTATCTTCCCCACACTCTGACATTATGGAGAAAGGAGGAGTCTGTGAGGGTGCTGGCACCTGCTATCCCCAAGTTCTGTGGTAGCCCAGCTGGACACCATCAATCGGCCTAAAGCGCACCAACAGGTCAGCAGGGTGGGTTTTCTTCAGACTGTTTTGACTAATCTCATCCCAGGGTCTCCCTCCTCTGCTGTGCTAATTACTTGTAATGGTTACAATATAAAGACTGTCTTTTGAGGAAAAGTCTTTATCTTTGTACACAGGACAAAACTTACTAGAGGAAGAGGAAAAAAAAATAAGGGTTTGGGATTTTTTTGTTTGTTTTTAGATTTTGACTAACAATATGATTTGTAAATATTCCTCTATTACTAATCTATAACATTTTGCTTGCTTAGAACAAAAGCACTCACCAAAGGGTCCTGCAATCCTGAGGCCAGCTAAAGGGTTAAAGGGAGTCAATGCTGCTCCCAAAGCTCTGATCCAAACTGGAATTGGCCTGTCTTGATCAGCAAGATCCGGTCGTTCAGGAAAACCCCAAGGCTCCACTAAAATGAGATGACTGACCCTGTTGTGGAAAGGATAAAATTAAGTTCATTTGCCAAATTCACCCTAAGAATACAAAGAACATCATTTATGAAGTAAATTTATGAAGATCCACCTTCAAAAACTTTCATGTTAAAGACTAGTGGCTAAACAGGTCATATCATGCTCTTATCGTGCACAAACTTTTCAGATTCAGTAGGACTTGAGAGATGTATGACAGAAAGTGGGCTTTGTTTTTAATATCTGTAAATGTGGACAATAAAAGATGTGCAAAGTAGTGTATTTAATTGTGCTTCCTGTCTAAACTATATGTTTTATATTGCTAATAAGCTTAATTTTCCCATCATATGAAACTTTTCCCTGATGAAGGAAAATGAGAACAGGAGTATTTCCATGTAGCTGCATCATGCTTTTATACATCATAAAGATTCTAAGCAAAGCACAAGGTCCTCCTGATACAATACAATGCTCAACTATAACCAAAACAGCCAACAAATGCCAGACAAATTTCTCAAGGATGAACTGACAATGATTCTAAAGTTCCTTTCCTAAGTCAAACTGAAAAAGAAAGGTAAAGAAATTAAAATAGGGGGACAGGTGGTATTATTCCTTATATAAATTGTTTTAGTATTTGCATTAGCACATAGGATGAGTTAGTAACAAGTCCTTTACTTTGACAGTTTTTCAAACAAGAAGCTTTAAAGCACAGATCCAGAGCATAGAGCTCTATGGGCCCTTGGAGAATAGTCAGTCCAAAGTTTCATCTCAGATGAGAAGGAAGCTGAGATGCACAATGTGACTGGCCCTACTCGACAATGCTAGTTAATGTAGCACAAGGGCTAACCCCCACATTTCCCCACTCCAGCGGGCCAGCAGATGCCAACAAGCCATGGGGCAGAAGGCCTTCTCTTGGAAAATTAGGCTAACAACATAAAATAAACATATTAGTAAGGGGAAAGCTTAACTTTCATCAATTGTTGACCAGTCCTAATACTACAGTCTAGATTTCCTGACATTGAGGAGATTTGTAGAATATAACCATGAATCTGTGTGGAGATACAGGTTATGTGACAATTCTACATACTTAGTGTGCGCTCACAGCATAGCAATTTCTTTCTTTCTTTCTTTCTTTTTTTTGAGACAGAGCCTCAAGCTGTAGCCCTGGGTAGAGTGCCATGGCATCACAGCTCATAGCAACCTCCAACTCCTGGGCTCAAGCGATTCTCCTGCCTCGCCTCCCACAGGCTGGGACTACAGATGCCTGCCACAGAGCCCTGCTATTTTTTTTTTTTTGTTGTTGCAGCCGTTATTGTTGTTTGGAGGGCCTGGGCTGAATTTGAACCCGCCAGCTCAGGTGTATGTGCCTGGCGCCTTAGCTGCTTGAGCCACAGGCACCGAGCCAACAATTTCATATTAGAATATTTTCTAATAGAGGTTAGAAACTAGTTTCTTGTTTTGGTTTGGTTATTAATGGTAAAGACTATTTCTTTTGACTACCTCCTAAATTCCTTTTATTAAAGCTCAAAACAAGGGGGTGAGGGGCAAGGAGATAGTTAGCCAGAGGTATGAGTAAAATTAATGCAATAGCCACCTGGTTGAAAGCCGCAAAGATTCATGTTAGGAAACAGCTATTATTATTCACATTGACTTATCTTCCAAAGAGAAAAATGAACTCTTTATTAAAATATACCCTACCCTAAAAGATTGTTAGTCTGTGTTACAGAAATGTTAAGAGATCTTGTCCAAACTCCTCTAGGCTCTTTTTGAATTGCTAAACCCAAGAAGAAAGAGAACAAAAGGAAAGGTTTGAAACTGATTGTTTTGTTTTTACTTAGTTTGGCTTGCCTTTTTAATGTGATCTTCTAAATATCCTTAGATTAAAATGTTAGTTTAACAAATATACTATGGCAGGTGACCTTTTTGTATGTTTTTAAAAAGGAGTCCATTTCCCCTATAATGTTCAAGCCTATTCCTTCAGAACCTAGCATGGTGCTTAGCAAATGCTCGGGAAACATTTGGATGGTTATGCTTTTCCATGTTTCCTTTTTGTCCTTGTTTATAAGGATGTACAAATTTTATAGAGTATAATCACAGAGTAAGCATAGCAGTTGGTCCAGCCTGGATTTTTCTGCTCCTCTCGAGGAGATTAGAACATTAAGGCTATTTCTTATTCTTATAGGTCATTACTTGCTAATGGGTAATAAAATCATTCAGAGGATTAAGAACTAGTTTAGTTTGTTCTTTGACGAAATCATATTGTGTGGAATAGAAAAATACATCATGACAAGTGTAAGTGTTGTCCACAAAATTTTATATGCGTTTGGGTGTCTGAAACAAGTTTTGTGGGATAATACTCCCACCTGTGATGTCGTTTGTACTTTTTAATTTCAAACAATACAGGCGAGTTTTGGTCAAAAGAGTTTTAAAATAATTTTCAACAACCATACAACATCTAAATTGCAGTTATATATATCATCTGTTTCTACTACATGTAGAAGACCTCAGAAAATATTTGTTTTTTATGTTTAGGTTTTTAAAGTGAATGACTATGCTTAGACTTAGGGGGTGGCTATTTTAATGTTATGTATCCAGTAAATGTAAGCTAGTTATAGTAGCACTACAGACTAGCCAGAGTAGGATTTATCGCTGGGAGAATGGGAAGGCAGTGCCTGGAAACCAGTAAGCAGTGAGAAATTTAATTTTTATTCTTCAGAAAAGCCTGATGAGAGGTTTTGGCTCACAGGTTATTATAACTTTGCACCAGACCAAGTTCTTCTCATTTCTTCTTTTAGCAAATAGGTTATCTCATTTGATAGGAGTTATGATTTCAATGTGTATCTAAGCTATTATAATTATCCAACTCTATTCTCTAATATTCCACAGAGCACAACCTGATGGGATTGTTAGTTCACATGTAGGGTATGGAATGGGTCCAACCAGAGAGCACATGTGAGTCATTCTATTAAATATCCTCATCAAGAAACAGATACTGGTTTAAACTACAGGAAAAACAAAACTGGCAGAGCAAGAACAAGAGAACAGTCCATTAGTTTTGAAATATAAAAAGGCATTCTTCTCAATGTTAGTCATAAGAGTTGGCCTTGAGTTTGCAGATGGGGAACAGATTACAGTCTTAAGGGCAAACCAATGGACAACACCTGCACCAACACAGGGAAAGCAGATTTCACTTGGTCTAAATGCTAACACAGACCAGCTAGGAATGCTCAACAGGAGTTTGAGACCAGCCTGGGCAACACAAGACCTCAACTCCACACACACACACACACACTCTCTCTCTCTCTCTCTCTCTCAGCTGGTTGTGGTGCACACCTGTAGTCCCAGCACGCGCGCACACACACACACACACACACACATTCTCTCTCTCTTAGCTGGTTGTGGTGCACACCTGTAGTCCCAGCACACACACACACACACACACACACACTCTCTCTCTCTCTCAGCTGGTTGTGGTGCACACCTGTAGTCCCAGCTATCTGGGAGGCTGAGGCAGGAGGATTGGTTAAGCTAAGGATGATGCCATTGCATTCCAGACATGGCAACAGGGGAAGACCCTATCTCAAAAATAAGTATGTATGGGGTGGCGCCTGTGGCTCAAAGGAGTAGGGTGCTGGCCCCATAAATCGGAGGTGGTTGGTTCAAATCCGGCCCAGCCAAAAACTGCAAAAAAAAAAAAGTATGTATGTGTATGTATGCTAACAAGAGCATATAAACAAGAGCATATAAAGAGATATAAAGACAGCTACCAGCCAGAAATAATGCAAGAAGAACAATCAGATCCAGGATTTAAATGTACAAGGGAGACCAAGGAGTCAGCACACAGAGGTATTCTCAAAATTAAGTCAGCCCTAGGTATTTTCCATCAGCTCCAAGCCACTGGGGTAAGAACAGGGAGGGTAAGAACAGGGAAGGCCCAGAGGTAAACTAAAATACCTCCAATTTCAGGTCAGGTGGAACAGATTATTAAGAGGGGTCAACAAGAATTGCTCAGGTCTGCACAGTCAGGAGTCATAGGCCAGCAAGGTCAAAGATCAAATTATTTGAAAACATTTTACTAGAGAAATAAAAACGAGATCTAACCTAGTCTAACTTGGGGTGGATCTCTTTGCTAAAATTTTCTAAGTTTCTATAATCTCCTTTTCCTTAGTTTAAGACAAATACCTACAAATATACAAAACACATATAGCTTTTGTATAAATTCCTGAACACCAGGGGCCAGAAGTAAAGGAAAGATAAAAGAAAAAACTAGGCTAGATGCCATGGCTCATCCCTATAATCCTAGAACTCTGAGAAGCCGAGGTGGGCAGATTGCTGGAGCTCAGGAGTTCCAGACCAGCCTGAGCAAGAATGAGAACCCGTCTCTCCAAAAAATAGAAAAACTAGCTGGGAGTTGTGGCAGGCAACTCTAGTCCCAGCTACTTGGGAGACCAAGGCAAGAGGATCACTTGAGCCCAAGGGTTTGAGGTTGGTGTGAGCTGTGATGTCATGGCACTCTACCCAGGGTGGCAGAGTGAGACTGTCTCAAATAAATGAACGAACAAATACATAAATGAAAAAATTGAGCACACAGATGAAAGAAGGTGATAGTATCTTTGGCTATTACTCCTGACTTACACTACTTCCCTTCGTGAAGAAGATTTTACAGAATGGCAGCCCAAGACACCTCACATGGTAAGTGGCTCTGCCTGTCAGCAACCCAGCACATTAATCTACTAATGAAATTACACATAGCAACTCTAATTATTAGACATTGTGCTAAGAGAATAAGGTTGTTTTTGGAGAAGAATGGGGGTAATGCCCTCACTTGGAGTCACCCACTAACCAGTTCATAACTTCTCTGCTCACCAGCCACACTGGCCTTTCCAGAACAGCCCAGGCATCTGGCTAGAATGGGGACTTTGCAATACCCGTCCTACTGCCTGGAATGCTCTCCTGCACCTGCTAGTCCCCTTTCAGACTTCAGCTTAAGCTGTACTTCTCTGGGGTACCAATACTGGACCCCAAGACCAGGTCAAGGTCTCATCAAGAGTCCTCACAGCACTGTCCATCTCCCCTCCACATCACTCACCACAGCTGTCATGCTACTTACAGAGTTATTTATGTGTCACAAATCACTGTAAGCCTTGCAGCAGTTCTCAACCTGTGGGTTGTGACCCACAGGAACTGTATTAAAGGGCTGTGGCATTAGGAAGGTTGAGAATCACTGTCTTAGAGGCACAGGGATTCCCACTGCTCACCGCCAAGTCCAGCACATAGCACAATACCTGGCACATTCTTGATGGATGAACGAACAAATGACATGATGAAACAGAGGCATTCCTTTAATTAAGGTATGATTAAAACCATCTATTTTTAGAAGATAGATGTGACTCAAAACAACCATGGTAATTTATAGTGTGAATTTAAGTTTTATGCAGTTAAGAATAGAGGTTTGAATATCCAACATACTGTAGTTGTTCAATATTTTGATGGCAACCAGATAAATTTAGACATGTTAATAGTATAAATGAAGCTCAGCTGCCTCTTTAGACTTTTTTTTTTTTAAGAAAAGAATTAAAACAAAATGGCCCAAATTAACTGGGCATTGTGACGGGGACCTGTAGTGCCAGCTACTCAATAGGCTGAGCCGGGCAATCACTTTGGGGTCTTTACTGCTCATAGCGATGAGCCACCCATACTGATCTAATGTACTGAAACGTTGGCAAAAATTGATCAGTTTTAATTTGTTCCTTATCATAAGGATCTATCCTAACTAAGCACATTAAACCAGGCATTTTCATTCTTCTTAAACTGTCCTATAAAAATAAAGAATGGACGAATGAAGCTACCCATTAAAGGCAAGGACTGAAATAGGTATGGGCTGGGAAGTTAAAGTCTCAATAAATAAAACAGTTTTGTTTTTATGCTTTTTCTCCCTCCATGCATAAAACAACAGAAAGTAAGAAGATGTCATTTTACTTAAGTGAAAAAAATTATATTCGTCACATATAAAGAGACAAAGAAAATCAGTGTGTGACACATCTTGTACCTTCAATGACTCCCCAACAATAAAAAAGAAAAAAAAAGAGAGACAAAGAAAAAGTAACTTTTTTTAAAGTCCATTAGGGGAAAAAGAGAGAGAGATACAGACAAAGGAGGCACAGTGAGTGAAGAAAATTATCTGAATTCCCTTCCATCTCTAAACCACTTCTTCCCTCTCCTCACCACCTCATAAAATCCTCTCTGAAACTAAAAAGATTCATTTAAATCTCATAGCAGCATAATAAAAACATTACCTAGATCAAAAAAGAAAGCTGGATAAGACACTAAAAGTAGGTAGTTCCATGCTTGTTTGTTGATACTATGCAGACTGCTGTATTGCACCAGAGAAAATACGTGTGTGCCACAAAGAAGCTTCTCCAGCTCAGGTAAGACATTCCAGATCACACAGAAGGCAACACCGGTTACAACCATCCCGTATGCCTGTGGGAGTGCCAACTTCAAGAAACATCAAAGACGAAGTTTGCTATAATGATGAACATTTATACTCGTAGTAATCAGTCCTGTTTAATCTTGGTTAATGTTTGGATCTGTGAGTCTACTTAACAGTTCTATTAAGCACATCAGATCATCTACGTAATTCTGTATAAATTCATCTATTCAAGAAATATTTGCTGGGTACCCAAGGACTAGACTTACCATGATTTGAGATATATGAAAATCCAGAGAACATCATTATTTTGAAATTAACTTGTGGCTAATAATTTAAGTTTTATGCAGTTAAGAATACAGGTTTGAATATCCAACACACTGTAGTTGTTCAATATTTTGATGGCAATCAGATAAATTTAGACATATTAATTATTTCAGGCATCCTCATAACCATCTAATGCTACATGTACTAGTTAGTGGTTTTTGGTCCTGACGCAGTAGTCTGGTTTTATTTCTAGCATCAGATACAAACATTCCAAATTCATCTTCTGAAATAACAGTCTAATGCAAGGATCACTAGCTTTGTTTCAATGTTATTATTTTCTTTCATAAACGGTTTTAAAATATCCGTTCCCTCTGAGTCCTGGAGCTCCTCTATTTCTTAGAGCATTTCATAATTGCAGATGAAAATTGCACCAACTGACCTAAGCAGTACATAGCTAAAGGGTCAGGACTCTAAGACTTAGGGGTTTAATGACCAGCCCTGTAGCCCACAGAGTTCCATGTCACTTCTTTGTAGAATAAATACCACAAGACAGGCAAAATATACACCTGCTAAAAAGCGAAAAAGGTTCAACTCTCACAAATAGCCCTGTTGTCTTATACCAGAAACATTTCCACCTCCTTCTCCTCTTTCCCCCATAAATACAACTAGGTATTTGTCACTCAGAGTAGGGCACAATAAAAGAGAGTAAGCCCAAAATGCCAACTAGGAGAAGAAAATTTGGGTTTCTGCTGATAGAAGAGAATTGTCAGTTCACAAAACTATTACTAGCATGTATAGGAATATAATCTCTCCAGAAAAATCAGACATAAGTGCTGAAGCTTAAAGAATCTGTAGAGGAAAAAAATGGCTATTCTAGAGGAAGAAAACATGAGGTACACAGCGCTGCTGCTCAGCCCACGTTCTACAGTTATGCCAAGGCCTGGTGTCACAGGTGCACACAGCCACTCGGAAGATGACCAACATTTCTCATTCACAGACCCTCAAGGTCAAACTCAGTTGCAATTCTGGATGAAAAATTAGTCCAATGAAAAAAAAATTTGGTGACATAAAAATGCCAATATTCATTTTTTTGGTTTCTCTCCAAAAGATAAGCAAAACAAAGATGGGTTTTTCTCCTGTTTGCTTAGCGTTCAAATGTGACCTCCCCTCAGAGCAGCAACATGAATAATAAATAGGAAATAGCATATAAAAATAAGAAAGAAGCTGGGTGTGGTGGTTCATGCCTGTGATCCTAGCACTCTGGAAGGCCGAGGTAGGTGGATAGCTCAAGCTCATGAGTTTGAAAACAACTTGAGCAAAAATTGAGACCCTATCTCTACTAAAAATAGAAAAACTGAGGCAAGAGGATCGCTTCAGCCCAATAGTTGGTTGCTGTGAGCTATGACTCCAGAGCACTCTACCAGGGTGACAGCTTGAGATGCTCACTCCAAATAATAATAATAATAATAATAATAATAATAATAATGTAAAGAAAGGAGATGATGATAGAAAAATTTCAAAGTGAACATGCAAACATTTCAAAGTGAATATTTTTAAAGTGAAAAATAGTTCTATAATGAGAAAGGTTAAGGCAAGGTATAATCAAAAATTCTGCAAGATATACTATAAAGTACATTTTCTGTAATTTAGAGATAAGTTTAGAGGTTAAGTGATTTGCTCTAAGTCACAAAGAATACTAGCACCTAGATCTCACTTCTAACCCTGTGGTGTCCCATTACACCTCACTACAATGTAGTAAAAGAAATGTAGAAAAGATTAAGGTAAGAGTGGCTCATTAGAGACACTAATGTAAAAATAAGGTGTCTTACCTTAATCTAAAGATAAGGTGTCTCATTACACCTTACTATAATGTAGTAAAAGAAATGTAGAAAAGATTAAGAAAAGCCTGCTGGATCCATTGATTTAATAATAATAACAATAAACAATAACAACACAATAATTTTAACCTATAGCTTAACAATATACACTAAATTAAATACAATTCTAAGATTAACAAATACAAAGTCTTTTCTGAAGCCTATCAATGTGCAGCACGTATAACAGGAAAACCTGCTTATTTCAGCTACCAAACTGGATTATCAGTTGTGTCTTGGTCTGTAAGGTCCTTTTAGAGAAAGTCTGTCTTATAAGGCGAAAACACCAACAACCACCAAAGATGGGAACTAGAGACTAGCACTAGGATCCCTCTCTTCAGTCACCAGCACTTACCTTAACGGGTACTTCAGCGAGTAAGCAGCAGCCAGGAAGCCACCTAGGTTGTGCCCAAGCAAGATCACTTTGTCCAACCCTAGGGCACATCTCCATTCTTCAATAGATTCCACGAACTGATTCTCCACTTCCTCTGCATCACTGTCAAACCTGGGTCTACTACTGCGTCCAAAGCCCAACAGGTCAAAAGCATAGACGGGCCTATCAGTGCACAGATCTCCAAAATTCAGTGCCCAGAGTCCAACACCTCCTCCAAAACCATGCAGGAGGACAAGTGGAGTCTTATTTGATATATTATGAGAGAACTTCAGTGTCCATATTTTATTTCCATTAGATATACAAACAGGTTCTTTTTTGTATGCGCAAGGGACACCTAATGAAAACATAAAAGAGAAATTCGGCTTATCTTCACTACTTCCGAGAAGGGGAGTATTCTCAGAGCAACCAAAAATTAGAAACCTATCTGGTATCCAGTCATATGATTTTAGCCTTTATTGTCAGACTTTTTGGAAAAAATACATACTTTATTGAAGTCTCAATGAAAATGTTTTACATCTATGTGGAAACACCTACCTCACACAAGCCATGACAAAGGCCTTTGACAAGTCATTTTACCTTCTGACTTCTTTCCAAATCTATCAAATGAGGGTGCTACTCTTCTAGAACTGGAAAGGAACTTTGTGGTCACTGAACCCATTTTAAGGTCTCTAGCTTTGCAGACAGTAACAAAAGAATAGCACCTTGAATTTGCAAAACATTTGATAGACTAAGCACTGAAGATTGAAGTCAGACTCAAAGGAATCATTTCTCCCAAAAAAAGTAAACATGAATTTAGGAAAAAATTAGTGATATCTGTGCTAAACACGTAAGTGAAATCTTAAGTATTAGGAACTTCTGAGTACAAGTCTAGCCATTTCCCAGAAAATGCAAAAAGTTACAATTTTGTAGATCAAAAATTTTACTTACCTTTAATGTTTTGGGACAAAATATATATTGCCCCAAATTGCCTCATGATGAAACTATATTTGAAATTATTTGCATTATCATCTGAATACCTACACTTTAGATACAGCCCTTAATTACTTGTACATATTCATCTGCAGTGCATAAATGAAGGGAACAGGAGTTTCCGCCCTTTAACAAAGAAATAATCTCAGGTTTTGTATCCACATAGTGGCAGCAAAGAGGAACCCAGCATTTATTCAGATTATTAACAAAGCCTATGCCCCAAGGGGGGAAAATGTGGCAAATTGAGAAAAAGAGTTGCTCTGGCAATGACACCAAGTCAAACCCTTCAGCATTTTGAACACAGCTGTCTGCCTACTCACATAAAAAGCATCTCTAATTTTCTATTAGAGCAGCAGTTCTCAACCTGTGGATCGCGACCCCTTTTTAACAATGAAAATACACTGAGGTATTAGGAAGGTTGAGAAGCACTGTTTAGAGAAATTACCCTACTGTATTAGTCACTTGCCTTCAGGTTCCATATTGAGGCAAGGACTAATTCTCACTCCTCTTGGCATCTCTGAACCTAGCAGGAGGGATCAATACATTTGTTAAATGCAGGAATTGAGCATCTAGCACCCTTTTTTATCTTCTGACAAGTATTTTTTCACTGGGTAAAGCACAATGACAACTTTCTCAGTTTTGTAGAAAGAGTCTCCATGGGTATGGAGCAGAAATTCATTTTCATGTTAAAAAATTCATGCGAGATGGGTAACTACCCCTTCCTAAGAATATGACCAATAATGCTCACTTACTTCTGAATCATTCAAATGTACAAACAAAAAAGACTAATTGGCGGTAAAGAGGACAAAAAAACAGGCATGGACAAACATCTGTACATACTTATAAAACAATCATGGACATGAACTGCACTGTTTAATCCACTCCTCTAAATGGTATCAGAACGAAATTACAAATGAACACCAGTGCTGAGAACCATACCCACAGAAAACTGAGAACGCCTTGATGTTACCAGCTTGGACAGATTTCAGTACTCATAAGAAATAAAGGCTTCCATACCATTATAAATGCAGAATTAAAGAACCCCAGAATGCCAGACTCAGAAGCAATTGTGAGGATCATCTTAATCCCTCATTTTACAGGTACAAAAAGAGAAGTGACTTGCCCAAGATCTTACAACCACCTAGTGGCAGATCTGGACCTAGACTAGATTACCTGGGTTTTCGACCAGTATTTGTTCAAATATACAAGGATGCCTGCTTTAGAACACTTAGAACAGTGTTTTTCAACCTTTTTTTTATCTTACAGCACACTTGAGCCTATAGTTAAACTTCTGTGGCACACTTAAATTATGTTGATCAAAAAAAAAAAAGAGAGAGAGAGAAAAAAGATTATACTTACTGTGCTTTGAACTTTCAGTGATTTTTAAAAATTTTCATGGCACACCGAAGATTCTCTCACAGCACATCAGTGTGCCACACACAGCACACTGGCTGACAATCACTGACCCTGAGTCTGTTCTCAAAGCATAGACTATCCAGGGGATGGACCATCTGAGGAGGTCCAGGTCAAAACTGGCTTCATAATAATACTAAGGCTTTATTTGCCTTCTTCAGTCTCATTCTCTGATGGGTATACAAAGGAGTTTTCTAGAGGTCACATAATATGATTACCCAACAGATTTGAGAAGCCAGACATTAAAGAGATTTATAAACATGTGAACAATGTTACTCTTCTCAATACATTTTTGTTTGAAAAGTAGTTTTTCTGCAAATATGTTATTAATTTTTATCTGTAATAGGTTTATTATTATTTTTAAATAAATAACATTTTCACCCGGGCATGGTGGCTCACATCAGTAATCCTAGCACTCTGGGAGGCCGAGGTGGGTGGACTGCCCTGAGCTCAGGAGTTCAAGACCAGCCTGAGACAGAGCGAGACCCCCATCTCTACTAAAAAAAAAAAACAGGCCTTGTGATGGGCTCCCATAGTCCCAGCTACTTGGGAGCCTGAGGCAAGAGAATTGCTTGAGCCCAAGAGTTGGAGGTTGCTGTGAGCTATGATGCCACAGCACTCTACCAAGGGCCACAAAGTTGAGACTGTTTCAATAAAAAATAAATAAACTAACATTTTCAATTCAATTATTCAATTTTCACTTTTAATATAGTAAATATTTATAACGATAGCCCATAAACAAAGATTCTTATAATTATGAATTTAAGAGTATAACAGGGACCCAAGTCCAAAAAGTTTGAGAAGCTATGACCCCCTACTACTCTACAATTGCTAACGACATTGAAGAGGAAAAAAGTCTTTTGCCAACAACTAACACACCACAGAATTTTATCTCTAGCTTCAAGGCAATGTGATACACTGGACCTCTTTTAGTATATAACTTAGTTTAACTTACTAGAAAAAAACCTTACATTTTAAAATTTTCTCTTCAGCTTCTTTAAGGTGTGACATAGATGTAGGGCACCACGTGGGGAGCCAGCCAGTTAGCCATCCTGACCTAAAGCACCAGAAACAAAATACAAATAGGTGAGTTCATGCTCTTAACTCATAACTGCCCATGTGGAAAAGAAAAGCAGCACAGTAAACACAGTGTTTGATGATGAAGCAATATTTGACAAAAATGACCTACAGGGTGCAAAGCACTATGGTAAGTACTGGGGATAGATATTCAACTTCAGCCTGTGTAGGTATTAAAGTCTATCTTACCTGCATGGATAGTCAGACTCTAAACAAGGGGGAAGATGAAATGGGAAGAACAAGAAAAAACAAAACAAACCCCACAAAGCAAAAAATTTCCCCTCCTTACAAGACAGCTTCTTATCAAGGTAGAAGTGTGAAAAGGCTAAGGACTATGAGAAGGTTCATTTGAATTGTAGATTCAAAGTATAAAAAGGCAGCTGCTGTGGAGACTGAGAAAAGAGAAATCTTATTAAAATCTGAGGTGTTTTTCAAAAAAGCCTTCAAATCTTATGGAAAGGTAGTAATGTATTCCAAATACAAATGCAGGGCGCTGGCCTGTATATAATCTCTTTAGGGTAAACTGGTTAACAGAATAACTGTTAATAGAAAAACAAAAAAGCTTTGTGTTTCAGCAATAGGAGATAAAAAGAATGACTCAGGCATTTGTCAGAAGACAGTGGAACAAAAAACAATGAAGCAGGGCAGCGCCTGTGGCTCAGTCGGTAAGGCGCCGGCCCCATATACCGAGGGTGGTGGGTTCAAACCCAGCCCCAGCCGAACTGCAACCAAAAAATAGCCGGGCGTTGTGGCGGGCGCCTGTAGTCCCAGCTACTCGGGAGGCTGAGGCAAGAGAATCGCTTAAGCCCAGGAGTTGGAGGTTGCTGTGAGCTGTGTGACGCCACGGCACTCTACCGAGGGCCATAAAGTGAGACTCTGTCTCTACAAAAAAAAAAAAAACAATGAAGCAGGTCTAAGGGAACAGCTGTAGAAAGGCATGGGAAGGCCAGAACTGACACACTCTGCTTACAGTCAACTAAGAGGGCAACCCTTCACTGCAGCAGCAGACCACAAGCTTATTGTAATGATCTGAACAACGGAGAGTTTCAGCAATCACTTACTATTAGCTAGGGCTCAGCACATACTGGTATTGTTTAAAATGAAAACTTTTTGGTGAAAGAAAAATGAATTAGAATAGGAAAAGTGACCAATACTGAAGACTCCAAATAATGAGAGTAAAGACCAGAACCAACCCTTTAACAATAGGGATAGAGACAAAAAGATATGGCCAAAGAATATTTAAAAGAAAACAGGCTGAATTTGATAATTTGTTCTATATAAATAAGGTATAATAAGGATTCTGAGGCTACTGTCTTAGGGAACACAAGAATAAGAATAGGTGTAAGTAGGGAAATGTGCTCAAGTTTGGAAGGGCTGTGATCCAGCATCCAGCTTTTTCTAACCTTGGTAGGCTCATCCATCCTACAATATTTCCTTTCCCTTTCCTGTAGAATTTCTCTGCATATCATTGTATAATAGGTGCTCAATAAATAACGTTTGATAAATGATTAAGTCACTCACAACCCAGGGTATTCTCAGCCACATTATCCCCATTTCATAAATGTAAAAACTGAAGTTCAGAAATGTTAAGCCAAGTCCAAAGGTATTCACCTAGTAAGTCTGTGACACTGAGTGACTCAAAACCCTTTCTTCTCAAGTGACTACTTTCTTTAAAGTGTCTGAGGAATTGCCCATTACCTATAGGATAAAGTCCACATTCCTTAGATTGCACAGAGGTACTTTACAATCTGTCCACAGCCTACTTCCACCCTGTATTTTCTTTTGCACATTATGCTTTCCCAGTACCTCTCAGGTCCTAAAACTTCATACTATTGCCTGTCTCTATGGCTTTACACAGTTCTTCCCACTGCCCAGATGCCTTGCCTCACTTTTTCTGAAATACTGTCCCTGACCCTGATATCACACCTCTGGTCCTTTAAATACAGTTACTATTGTTGTGGTTATTTGAGGGTGGTTTTTTTTTATTTTTTGACATAGGGTCTCAGTTGCCCAGGTTGGCCTTGGACTTCTGGGCTCAAGCAAACCTCCCACCTCAGTCTCTCAAAGTAGCTGTGCCACTGTGCCCAGCCTATCTATTTACATATTTATTGGCCCTACTGCACCATGAGTATGCTGAAGATTAAACACAGGTTCAAAGTCATCCTCACATCCCTAGTGCCAAACAGTGGTCATGCGAGGGCTTGATGATGGTGTTTGTGAACTGAAAGCCGTGGTCATAGAACTATCAGAAGTTTTAGGTTGGCACCATGTAGCTCAGTTAAGGGTGCTGGCCATATACACCAAGGTAGGCTGGTTCAAACTTGGCCCGGGCCAGCTAAATAACAGTGACAACAACAACAACAACAACAACAAATAGCAGGGAGTTTTGGTGGGCGCCTGTAGTCCCAGCTACTTGGGAGGCTGAGGCTAGAGAATCACTTAAGCCCAAGAGTTTGAGATTGCTGTGAGCTATGACGCCATAGCACTCTACCCAGCATGACACAGTAAGACTCTGTCTCAAAAAAATAAAGAAAGAAAAGAAATATCAGAAGTGTGAAGAAGAAAGGCAGATGGGGTTCATTTCTATAGCCAAAGAGCTCTTACAGTACCACGAGTTCTTTAACAGGAAATAGTATACGAGCAGAGGAAGGTCCTGAACCCCCTAAAACAAAACAAAAAACAAATGTTGGTGTAAAGAGGTGAATCAAGAAAAGGGTAATCAACAGCACGGATAATATAGTAAGGTGGACAGAAGCACAACAGACTAATACCTACACCTTTTTTTTCCCACTTAAATAAATTATTCCTTTTTCATCTACTAGTCACCTTTTTCTTGTCACTTTATCTTTAGACACAAGAACTTTCCCAGTTTAAGTTTGGTAGTATTATATTATACATATAAAGTAGTCCCCCCTTATCCATGCTTTTGTTTTCTGTGGTTTCAATTACCCACAGTCAACAGATATCCAAAAACATTAAATGGAAAATTCAGAAAGCAATTCATAAGTTTTAAATTGTGCAGTATCCTGCCCTGTTCCACTTAGGATATAAATCACCCCTTTGGCGTCTACCAGCCCATTAGTCTCTCAGTAGCTCTCTTGGTTATGAGATCAACTGTCTCAATATTGCAGAGCTCCTGTAAAACCCTTATTTTACTTAATAATGACCCCAAGCATAAGAGTAGTAATGGTGGCATATTACTATAATTATTCTATTTTATTATTCATGATTATTTGTTAATCTCTTACCATTACCATGCCTAAATTATAAATTGAACTTTAGCATAGGAGTATATGTATAATAGAAAACATATATATATATAATTTCAGTACTATCTGAGTTTTCAGGCATCCACTGAGGGTCTTGGAACGTAAGTCCTGAGAGATACTGTACCTGTGTATGTATGTGTGTTTGTGCTACACACATCAACGGGATTAAAGGACAGGACTATAAGCAGATTATCTGGTCAGGTTTTCATGGCATGCAGTCATACTGTAGGGATATCCCACCAAGAAAAGAATGTCTTGAGATACATAATAGCATGCATTATAATAAGGTTCTACTCTAATGTTCTCTGTGGCCAGTTTCTAACTTTGTGCCTTAATAGGACAAGATGATTAGGCATCCCTCAAAAATGTTACATGTAATTCATTATCAAGGTATAAACATAATAGAAACATTGTTAATATCAGGCTATTTATAAACACATAAACCTATTTATAAATCATCTAGGAAAAATGATTCAAGTCTTCAGCAATAAATGTTTTTATTCAACCATTTTCTAAATGTTGGAGGGAAAAGTGGTTAAAAGACAATTAAAAGTATCTCATGATCTTTAGAGCTTAAAAACACAACAGTAAACTATCATTAAGCTATAGCTCTTTTGTTCTGACCAAACGTAAGGTCTCTGACCATAAAAATATTAACTGGTATCAATGGCAAGTTACTTACAACTCAATCTCACCAATTTTCTTAACTACTATTCCTCTTAAGTCATAGTATAGTTCTTTGCCACAGAGAATCAGAGGTCAGTACCAAAAAAAAAAAGAGAGAAAAAAATTAACATGAAATGTACTATAATCTACTGTTGCTCCAACTGATATCACAGACAAGTTGGGGCAAAGAAAACACAAATGTAATCTTTATTTCAGTCTTTGTAAAAAAAAAAAAAAAATACATTCAAAACATAATTTAGACTCTAAAGATTTACCAAACCAAGCACCAGACTTTAAAAAGTTATATATCAGCCAGGTGTGGTGGCTCATGCCTGTAATCCCAGCACTGTGGGAGGCAGAGGAGGGAGAATTGCTTGAGCTCAGGAGCGACAGTGCGACTCTGACTCATGAAAAAAAATGGAAAAACCCAGCCAGGTGCTCATAGCCTGAGTCTGAGGTTGCAGTGAGCTACCACGCCTACAGCACTCTGCTCAGGGGCATAAGGGTGGAACTCTATCTCAAGAACAAAAAAAAAAAAAAAAAAGAAAAGAAATAAAAAATAAGCAACGAAATAAAATAAAAAAGCGAAAAAAAAGTTATATACCAGCATGTAACATGGGAATTATACCTACCTCCATCAATTTAAAAGTAAACCATAAAACCAGCTCTCAAAGGATGGGATTATCTGTCCAGATTTGCCTTAGTGACCAGCTCAACTCAGAGAAGGAACAAAACAATGTTTTCATGCTTGTAAGCCTAATGCATTACAATGAAAAATTAGGAATCATCCTAATTTTTAGGAATTAGGAATCATCCTAACTATAAGAAGAGGCATCAATTTACTTGATATTTTCACAGAAGCTTTTTCATCAAAGCAATTTTTTAAAGTGGGGCTTTTCCAAAGTATATTTTAACTGAAAAATCTACATTTAACAAAACAGAGTAAACTATTTTTATGCTTAATAAAACTGTAGAGATATCACTCTTCCCCTAAATCTTGATAATGCTTCTATTCAGTTTTACTTTAACTATACGATAGAATGTTCCAAGAAACCGTCTCCTCCTCTCTTCGCGATATTCTACAGGACTGGGTGCCATGCTTATAATAGGCTCAAGGAACATTTTCCCAAGAATCTACCTTTCCCATCCTTTAGTTGATTCCCCTTTGTTCGAGAGTTCCCATACCTTACCTTCCTACCTTTACCGCTTCTACACTAAACACTTACCCATCCAACCCTACTTCCAGTCTTTAAAGAGACCCTCTGCCCCTTTCACAGGGTTTTCTATCCCACTCCGTACTGTTCAACCTTACGAGTTTAGAATATGGAAGAATGGAACTAGGGACACAGGAGTGAACCTTGTCAGATACCTAGCCATTCCTCTAAAGCAGGGGTCCTCAAACTTTTTAAACAGGGGGCCAGTTCACTGTCCCTCAGACTGTTGGCAGGCCAGACTATAGTTTAAAAAAAAAACTATGAACAAATTCCTATGCACACTGCACATATCTTATTTTGAAGTAAAAAACAAAATGGGAACAAATACAATCACACCACCTCATGTGGCCCGCGGGCCGCAGTTTGAGGACCCCGGCAATTCAAAGTAAAAGTTAAATTCACATGGTCTAGCAATAAAATAATAAACTACGTACAGGGTTGCTTTCCTTATAGCTTGGGAAAATAAACAGAAAGGCAAAACCTAACGTCTCTATTTTATTTAAGCAGATAAGCAATAATCACTATAATCCATCACTAAGCCCCAAACTTCAGAAGAGGCCAAACCATCAATTGTAACACAAAGAAATTTCATTCATCATAGTGACAACTTTCTAAAAATAAACAACTATAATATGGGGAAGCCTTACCAATGTAAGCCAAAAAGTTTTCTGTACAGCTCAATCAGTCAGACACTAACCAGGCATCCTCAAACTTTTTAAACAGGGAGCCAGTTAACTGTCCCTCAGACTGTTGGAGGGCCGGACTATAGTTTAAAAGAGAAACTATGAACAAATTCCTATGCACACTGCCCATATCTTATTTTGAAGTAAAAAACAAAACGGGAACAAATACAATCACACCACCTCATGTGGCCCGCGGGCCGCAATTTGAGGACCCCTGCACTAAGCTTATCAAAGCAAGGCAAAGGAACCAAGCTCTAAAGTACCAAATCAAACATAAATAGTAAAATATCAAACATAAATAAATAAAATGACAGAATTAAAAACCAAATGAAAGGACTTTAACTTTATAACCACTGTGGTGTAAATTGAGAATCATTTCAGTGAGCAGACTTCTAAGTAAGAAAAATGTGGAAAGGCCACATTAGAGGGAGCAATTCTAAGGAAGGCCAAGGAACACATGCTCAGCAAATTAATAGAGTATATCACCTAAGAATGTAATTTTAAGTATTCTGAGTTTGAGATATAATTTTTTCCCTGAACTTTCTACCTAATATTTTTTATAAAAATATCATTATGTTGTACTTATACCCCATGCCATCAACATTTAAGTTTCCTGGTAAACCCTGTTTTGTTCTCTAAGACATTTGACTATCTATATAGTATTACCAAACCTGAATTACACAATCTATAAATATTATGAAACAGTGAAAGAGGTTTCAAAGTATTCTGAAGAAAATGCGCAGAAGTCTGGTCAATTTCCACACACTCTTGGACACTTAAATAACATTTCTAATTAGGTTATAAGTAAAGAGGATTTCATTAGATTATTATTTTGTTTAAAATGGTCTCCATTCCTGTATGGGTACAGATGAGAGAGAAAAATATTATAAATTCATTATTGCTCTTAATAAGCTAATCTAAAATGGTATTCTATCATCTTTAAAGAAACCATGAAATTTTGCTTTTTATTATAAATGTCCAAATTAATTATAGGTGTGAACATGTTTTTCTGACATAATCTCTCAACCAATGAATGACTAAAAACTTCAAAATTGGAAATTGTAACACTTGGCAAATAAAGGTTTGCTTTCTTGAGAAATGACTTCTTAGCAAAGAGGAAACAACAACAACAAAAAGAGTATGTCTCATACAACTACAATTTAAGTGACTAGCATGGCATTTTATTTTAGATAAATAATACTTAAATGATGCAAACTATCTCTAACTATTATAGTAAAGACAACTCAGGCCCTCTAATACATTTTAGCAGGTTAATCAACAATCTTTTAAGCCCCCCCATTACCTTCTTCAAAAGACCAAAGTGGGAAAATCAGTGTTTTAGACAAGCCATATGATGGTAATATGTCCAACCCCTTTCCCCCACTGTTTTTTACCTTCCCTTACACAATGTTCCCTCACACGGGAAACAAACTATTCAGGAGTCAGGCACTTACCTGGCCCCATTATCAAATATCAGTGTGAAGTTACATGTATACTTTCAGGTTTACTCTGCTTAACGAGTCAAAGTGGCATTTCTTTAAGTCAGTTCTAAAATAAGTTCATCCACTAGATAATAAACAGAACAAAACTAAAAAACCTTAGTCTCAAACTAAGTAATCATTTTAATAAAAAAAATCTCTCCACACAACTTTTCTTATAACTCAAAATCAGGAGTAAGAATTATAGAATCACAAGGTTAGACTAATATTCTAACACTTAGTCAAAGCAATGTTTAAACCAATATAATGTTTCAGAGCAGCTACTATATGTAATATAGGTCAAATCTTTAAAGACTCATTCAAAAACCTGTAATTCT
Organism: Nycticebus coucang; assembly: GCF_027406575.1. Lineage (NCBI taxonomy): Eukaryota > Metazoa > Chordata > Mammalia > Primates > Lorisidae > Nycticebus > Nycticebus coucang. The sequence continues at coordinate 88,822,268 of NC_069787.1, read as the reverse complement.
GAAATGTTTTAATCAGTGTTTTTTTATTAAGTTGCCATCCTTGTCATTTTACCATCTTTTGTTATCAAGTTCTTTGTCACAGGACTGAAATCAGCAGTTGCTGATCCGTGAATGGCATTTTGGAGAGCAGGCAAAACAGTGAAGCACAGATTATTCGCTCAAGGTCTCGACACAGAATTGTATTCCCAAACTTACATTAAGCTCATGTTCCTAACTGTTGTCTTATCCAAATTCAAACTTTTCTGAATATCTCATGATGAAAAAATTTAAGTCACACAGAACAAAATGTATAATCTACTATATTTCTGATTTTAATATTTGTATTATCATGAATTTACAATAGTTGAAGTGTTTAACTTAACAAAAAAGTAAAGCTTAACTATTTGTAATGCCACTTTAGGCTCTACTAAATATTTTGGGTAAAACAAAAGCCTTGTCTTCACTGAGTTGACAACAAATAACTATACTACAAAATAATGGTACACTTGCCACAACATTTAGAAAAACACTGTGGACCTTTAGAAAGAAAGATCACAATGTGTTTTGGGTCAGAGAAAACAAAGTAACCAAGCTTTGGGGAAAAAGGAAGTGAGCAAAGCAGCCTGTTGAGGAAACAATGAAAAATACAGGTTGGCTGGAGTCCAGTGCACAGAGAGGAAGTAAGACTCTAAAGCCAGATAGCAGCCACCACTAGTTGGAAAGGGCTTTGAAGTCAGGTTGTGGACACATAATAAAACCACATTGTGTGTGTGTGTCTGTGTGACAAAGGAGACTATACCTCTTGGAAATATAAAAGTAATTAATGAAATGAACAATGCTACAAACTTGCAAACTTGTTAACAGTCAACAATCCAGGGGTTCATACCCTCCTTATTCTTAGGTATTCCTGGCTCTTAGGTAACAAGTGGAATGGAAAGGAGAAGTTGTACACTTAGAAGCTACTGGACTTGGTAACAGATTTGGTATTTGGGGGCAATAAAAGGGGCTTGGTGGTGGGGGAAGAGTCAAGAGATAATGCCACAGTGTTATTTGGATGACCAGAAATAGTAATTGCCACAAACCAAGGAGAAGAATGGAGACTTTTCTATCGTGTAGTTTAGGAGAAGGAAGGTGCAAATAAAATCCTGGTCTGGATGCGAAAATTTTAAGGAATCAGGCAGAAATATTTGACAATTAGAAATATCACCAGCCTAAGGAGGGCTCCTCCCAGAAGAGGAAAGAGAACAAATATCAGTCCTCTCCACAGACAAGATACTTAAAGGTGTTTGAGAAAATAGGACAAAAAACAAAAACAAGCATCAAGTTAGAACCTTGGAAAATTACTACATGCAGAGAATAGAGAAAAAAGAGAAGCTAATAAAAGTCACTGTTGGTCTTACGTAAGGCAAGAAGCACAATATTGTTAAGAACTAGAATATCTAGTAAGAGTTTCAAAAAGAAGTAGCTATCATTACATATCAAAAGCTGAAAATGATCCGAGGATAAGTACAGAAATGGGATGTTGCACTGATGTGAGTTCTAAGAAGTGGGAAGGGTTGGGAAGGGGAGACAGCATCAGTAAGGCATCACAGATCTTGGCAGTTTTGTGGGTTTGTTTGTTTGTGACAGAGTCTCACTTTGTTGCCCAGGTTATGGTGCCTTGGTGGCAGCCTAATTCACAGCAACTTCAAACTCCTGGGTTCAAGCGATCCTCCTGCCTCAACCTCCCAAGTAGCTGGGACTACAGGTACCAGCCACAATGCCCAACTAATTTTTTCTTCTTTTTTATAGTAGAGACACAGTGGGTCTCACTCTTGCTTAGGCTGATCCGAAACTCATGAGCTCAAGGGATCCTCCCACCTCCATCTCCCAAAGCTCTAAGATTACAGGTGTAAGCCACCATACCCCAGCCATTTGCAGTTTTTAAATGATAGAGAAATCCATTCTTCCATCTCCAAGAGAAAGAACTACATTCAACTCCTAACATAAAGCCAGTAGAGTGCTGGCACACGGACTGAGGCCGGAAGGAGGGGAGAAAAATCCTTTATTTATACCTTATTTATAGCATTTGATGATTTCCATGGTGTAAATACTCCCACCATGGCCAGTTTCAAGCTGCCAACAGTTGGCAAAATTCCTGCAAATTTAGTAATGGCTTGCTGGTACAAATCAACTCCAGCGCACTACTGCAAACCACTTCTTTTACAGTCTACTCTGCAACTAAGCAATTCTATGACAGCTTTCCTCTAAATTCAACTGACACAATCATTCTCTGGGACAAATTTACTTACAGCAATTCACAGAAGTCTACCCTGCTCTTGTTACACTTAACTTTCTCAACTGTATTGCAACTGAAAAGGGCTGGATGTTGAAAGCAAAATGGATCCCTGGAAGGCCTGTCTTCACTAAGTGCCACAAAGGAAAAAACAAATCATATGCTCCAAAAAGCCATCAGATGACCCTTTTATAATTGTTTCCTTTGTAAATGTCATCTGTCTACACTTGGAATGTCTTAGGATGGGGAATTTGATTTCAAACAAGAGGCAAATATCGGACATGACCTAATCATACTGACAGACAGGAGAAATATGGGTAAAGTGTCTTAGATTAAATCCAGATACGTGTGGTGCTCCAAGTTAGGCCTACTACTTGCTGTCAGGGTGCTAGGAGCCTTCCCAGTGGCAGTCCCAACTGCAAAGTGTAAACAGGAGTATCTATCATACAAGGTAAACATTACATTTAACATGACTACTTTTAGGGAACACCCAGCTAATGAAGAAGGTTAGTATTCTCCACCTGCCTGTTGGTACAGTTCAGAAGGCCATATGGATGTTGGAAACTGATCAAGTGTATTGCCAAGAACACCAGCCAGGTCCACCTCGTCTAGGGACAAGAGGGCTGCTAAGGACTTTTTTTTTTTAATCAATTGCTCCTCACTGCTTCCAGCCATCACCTAAAGCCATTCAGGTTTTGCCCTCGACTCCAAAACCCTACAACAACATGGAGACCAAAGAGTCTACCAGAAAGTAGTCTCAGAAAGGCAAAAAACAAACCAAAGACAAACCAGATGGGAACATAAGGTACCAGATAGGTTCTTTCTTGAGTTCACGTGACACGCACCATCTCATCTCAAGGTAAGTAGGAAGTTCAACAACAACCCAAAATAGCAGACCCATTCATCATATAAACAAAACTCAAGGGAAGAATCTAGTTTCCAATATTTTATATTTCTTCCCCTTTGTCATTTTTCAAAATACCCTTGCCTCTAAATGACTATCCTTGAAAAATAAGGTTTATCTTTCCACTAATTAACTACTAGTCTACGAAGAAGTGTACAAAGTCAGCTACCTGTAGAAAATAATTTAAACTCAGTGTATCTGTATATCAAAAAGATCCACATTAGACATCCGCCTTCCAACTTCCACGGTTTCCCACATGTCTGTGTCTCCTTGAGGCACAGGACACACACACGGTTCTCCAGTAAAGCAAGAACAACTCATCACAAATAAGGAGAGAACGCAGCTCGGAAGCAAAAGGATGATCACTTTGAACTTGTTAGCCGCACCTTAAGTGTCCCCTTTTTCCCTACAAAGTATCTGTAAGTTAAACGTTTTCTGAAACTCAAAGCCATACGCCCACTTCTCCAAGTACCCTTTTCCTCATGCTGGGCTTTTCCGTGGACACCTCGAATGTCCCGCCGCTTCTGGGGTGAATTTGGGTTGTCCGCCTAACAACCCCCAGGAAGCACCGCCCCTCCCGCCGGGCTGCGGGAGCACCGGCTCCGGCGGCACTTTCCGGCTGGCCGGAGGCTGGACAGAGCACAGCGCGTACCTGAAGACGCAAGTCGCGCTCGGAAGCCGACAGAGGGACCCGGCCATTTCCCGGGCCTCGAAGTCAGGTGCAGGCTCGGCCCGTCCCGCCCGCCGCCGCGCCGGGCGGGGAGGAGAGCGAGGCGGTCCCGGCGCCGGCCCCGCGGGGCCGCTTACACAACAAGGGGGCGGCCCCTCAGGGCGGCCGGAGTCAGACTCGGACATTTCGGGCGCCCACCGGAGCAGAGCGGCGCTGGGACTTCTCCGGGCGCCCCGCGCCGGAGCCGGACAAGCGAGCGGCCGGTCGTAGCCGGGTGAGTTACGAGTCCTCGGTGTTGCCCGCTGAGCCGGGCTCCGGCCACGCGCGGGAGAAACACGCAGCCTCCCACCTCTGCCGGCCGCACTTACCTCTCCCCGGTGTCTGTCGAGTCCACCTCCTCCTCCTCGGCCGCCATGGCCGGCGCCGCGCAAGCGCTGGAACGTGCCTCCAAGCCGGCTGACAGGCCGACTGGGTTACCCCGCCGCCGCCGCCCTTAAGACCGCGCCGCCCGCGCATGCGTCGTCGGCCCGCTAGCAAGACCAGGGGCGCGGCGGCGCGCCTGCGCGTGTCTAGCCATTTCCTCCTGCACCAGCCACGCATGCGCCGTGCTGCCTGACGCGCTCCTGCGTGAACACTGGGCTGGTAGGTCAAGCTGGAGGAACCCGCGGGGCTCACCCGGGAGAGTTGAGTAGTAACTAATTTGAATAATGACCGTATTAATGCATCATCCGGCTGATGTTGGCTGTCAGGTGCTGGGCACTGAGCAGGCACCTGATAGTGCCGTGGAGACTGAGGCGTGCCCCTGCCCTGTAAGAGCCTGTCCGTGATGCTGCAGTGGTAATGGAAGCACCATTATCCAGGTGCTGTTTGGCCTTCCTCCAGCCTTTCCCGGCGGGTGAGTGGCCGAGGGGAGAGGGCGACTCACAGGATCCTGCAGTCAATTGATCTCTGACGTGCGGGGCACTACTCTAGGCCCTGGGGTTACAGTAATGGCCGGAACCAGCAACCACTTTCCCATCTAGCTCAAAAAGAACCCTGAGAGGGTGAAAAGAGTTGGTGTTTAGGGTTTGGGGGTTCTTACTAATGTTAATGTCGATGTTCTTCTTGACCTGGTTCCAAGTTTTTTAGCCATCAGATACAGCCTGCTTTGGGAATTACACCACTCCCTACCATTCAATCATTGATATTTATTGTGTGGCTACTGTGTGCCCACTCTGTTCCAGGCACTGGGAAACAATGGGTTGAAATAGGGCTTCTGTCTTTATGGAACCTACAAAAATACATTACCCTTTATTTTAGACTCAGTTCATTGCTCTCCTTTCCTGACTCCCCTCCCTCCCTGCAGACTCGTTTTCATTCCTTTAAGCCCCAGTGTAAACCTGTTTCTATTACACATTTACATGTAGCATTCAACTTCTCAGATTTGTGAAATTGTATCGATTTTTAATGGATTTTATTGATTATCCGTCCAACTACACTGGAATAATTAGAAGTGTATTTGAAAAGATATTCAGTAAAGTACCTCCAGGATAAGGATGGGTCTTTTGTGACTTAGCTGTGTGACTTAGAGGTGTAAAAGCCTCTCACAATCAACCTTACTGCAGTCAAGGTTGGCTTTTTTTTTTTTTTTTTTTTTTTTTTTTGAGACAGAGTCTCACTATGTTGCCCTCGGTAGAGTGGCCTGGAGTCGTATCACAGCAACGTCAAACTCTTGGGCATAGTAATAACTAATAAATACAAGGTGGCCATAAAGTTCTTGTGCAATTTAAAATAGTTAACTATGGTCACCTTGTATTTTGTTGTATTTGGTCCAATTCATAAAATAGTTTAGGGAAGACTAGTACATGTAAAAAGCACGTTTACAGGAATTACTGGTGTCGCCAGAGACTTGTAGTATGGCTGCTGAAACTGATCCTGTACAATTTCCACCTTTCAAAACACATCTAGCCTGGGGGCATTCTGTCTTTATTGGCTGCTCATCCTGGTTTTTGAGGACTTTACTGCCTGGAACATAGTCCCAGCTCAGTGGTACTGAATCCAGTAACAAAACCCTGAATTGTGGTAGCAACTCCTGCAGCACTTTCAGAAAATTGGGCTGGCAAGTGTGCGCCCTCCAAGACCTCTAAGCTCTTTATGGACCTGCAACCTACTTGTATAAATGGCTGTGGCTGCTGTATGGTTAAAAAAGAATTGATCCAATGCTGGAGTTTCTACAGAAACTGACAGAACAATGGGACTTTGTGATCTTCTCCAATGCTGAGAGTAGCTCTGGCCCAAGTTTCACCCTGGTACTGATGGAAGAGCTTTCCTTGCCTATGGCAAGAAGTCCAAGCTGATCAGGTATGACACAGACCAAGGCAAGTACATAGTCTGTTTTGTTTGCTCTGCCCCAATGCTTTGGTCCAAACACTGAATGCTGCCATTGTACCACCAAGACCAATCGTACCATAAGGGTTGATGACTGGCACCTTACTGCATTCAAGGTTGGTTTTTTTTTTTAAACAGAGTCTCACTATGTTGCCCTCGGTAGAGTGCTCTGGCATCATAGCTCACAGCAACCTCAAACTCTTGGGCTCAAGCAATACTCTTGCCTCAGCCTCCCAAGTAGCTGGCACTACAGGCACCTGCCACAACGCTCAGCTATTTTTTTGTTGTAGTTGTTATTGTTGTTTGGCAGGCTCAGGCTGGGTTCAAACTCTCCAGCCCCGGTGTATGTGGCCAGTGCCCTAGCCGCTGAGCTACAGGCAACAAACCTCAGGGTTGTCTTTAATTTCCAGCCCTCCAATAGTGGTTCCCTGGGGAACCACTGAGCAACATCACAGCTATCACAGGGCCTGGACCTTTATCACAAGCCTGCCACTTGTAAATCAGAATGAGGGTAAGGGAATAAAGACGGGAGGTTTTCTGAGGGCCTGGCAGCTCTTGTAAATGTTTGTAAAGAAGTGCTGTAATTAAACAGGGTGAGGAAGCAAGCGTGGCAGGGGGATAATAGGAAAGACACAGGATGATAAGGGAAAGCGGTATTTGGGTCATAGGAAGGGCCTGAACACCAATCAGCTATATGATTTTGAAAAAAACAGAACATGATTTTAGGGCTTCTTAGACTGACTCTAATATGCATGGAAACTTCTTGCATATCTTGTTAAATTAAAAATTTCTACCCTAGAGGTCTGGAGCGGGACCTAAGATCTCTGTTTCTAAGCAGCTGCAAGTAATGCCTCTGTTCCTTTCCTACTGCCAGTCAGCAGACAACTCTAGAGAGCAGCCCTGTCTACTAGAATGTTCTGCAGTGTAGAAATGCTCTAGGCCCACACTATCAAATAGAGTAGCCATTAGCTACAGGTGGCTATGGAGCATTTGAAATTTGGCTAGTGTGAGAGAATTTCAAATTTTAATTTGCATAAAATTCAAAAGCCACTAGCCCATGGCTCCTGTGTTGAACAGAAAGATTTATATTTTACAGTCCTCATCTGTAAAAATGAGAGTATGAGATTAGACAACTCCCAAGGTCCTTTCTAATATTCTGTGTTTCCAATTTGTTTTCAAGGTATGTCTAGAATGGGGCATTGATATGAAAGTCTAGATATGAAAGCCTAGAGCAGAGACTTTTTTTATCTCATAGTACACTTGAACCTATAGTTAAACTTCTGCGGCGCATTTAAGTTATGTTGATCAAAAAAAAGTAAAAAAATGAATATACGTACTGTGCTTTGCACTTCTTTCAGAAATAATTAATGATCTTTAAAACTTTTCACAGCACGCCTAAGATCCTCTCGCAGCACACCAGGGTGCCGTGGCTGGTCTGGAGTAAAACATGAGGGCGTGAGAACACCACCATAGTTAAGTGGAAGAAGGAGGAAGTGGAGAATGGTCTCTCAGGGGCTGGATTCTAGAACTTACTGGTAGAGCTGTCCTCCAGAGATAAGAGACTAACCAACATGTGTTAATTGAACTTGAAGAACCAGATAAAAGAGCTTCTTTAAAAGACACAAAGAGTGACTTGTGGGCCAACCCGGCCATAAAAGAAAAGAGTGATTAATTTAACCACCTCAAAATTTAAAACATCTCTGTGAAAAGAGGTAGAATAAGTGCAAACTATAGAACAGACTAGGAAATCTATTTTGAACATTTTAAGAAACAAAGGTTTTATATCTTCAATTTTTAAAACAATGAATAAAAACAAAATGGAAAGTAGGTTAACAAAATCCTTCGCAGAGGAGAAAACTCTCAGGCATAAACTACAAGATCCTCAGATTCATAAGTTATCTGTGAAATGCAAATTCAAGCCATGATTATATCAATGAAAATGGCTGAGATTACTAAATATTGGCACAGACCTGGATTGTTGAGGAATGTTTCTACCTAGTTGGTGCAAATTGGTACAGCTATTTGGAAAACTGTTTAAACTGTAAAACTAGTGTGCCCTGGGGCCTAGCATTTAACTTCTGAGGGTCTTGACTTATGTACACATAGAAGCACTAGAATAGTGTTTGCTTCAGTATTCTAATAGCAAAAAGAAAGAAAGACATGAATAAGCATGCTTATGAGTAAATAAATCTTGCCACGTTCAAAATATGGAATACTATGGTAATTTAAAAAATGAGGTAGATCCATATGTATTAACGTGGAAGAACACCAGAACACGCTGACGTGGAGAAAAGGTAAAATCCATGAAATATCCAAAAGTTGGTTCTCTGTGATTAATAAAATTGGTCAACTCCTAAACAATTGATAGGAAAAAAAAAGAAAGCACAAATTAACAATATCAGAAACTGAAAATAGGGTATCACAACAGATATTACCAACTTTAAAAAGATAGTAAGGCAATATTACAAACTGCTTTTTCCAATAAATTTAACAACATAGATGCAGCAGACAAAATATTTTAAAATACAGCACCAGGCATACTGACTCACACCTGTTAATCTCAGCACTTTGGCAAGCCAAGGCCAGAAGATTACTTGAAGCCAGGAATTTGAGACCAGATCAAGATCAGCCTGGGCAACATAGCAAGACCCTGTCTCTATGAAAAATTACCCAGGCATAGTGTCTCCTGCCTGTAGGTCCTGCTACTTGGAAAACTGAAGCAGGAGGATCTTTTGACCAATGGGGTTCAAGGTTCCGGTGATCTATGAATCCTGCCACTGCACTGCAGCCTGGGTAACAGACTAAGATCTCATCTGAAAAAAATAAACAACAAAAAGAAATTAATTAAAAACATAACTTACTAAAACTGACAAGGCAAAAGAGAAAATATGAATAATTCTATTTTTAAAACCAAACATGTGACTTTAGAAAAACTCACTACAAAGACAAGTATTTTTCAAATACAGACAGTCCCTTACTTATGATGGTTCTATTTACAATTGTTTAATTTTACTGTAGTATGAAAGCAATACACATTTGGTAGAAACCATACTTTGGATGCCCATATAATCTTTCTTTTCTTCACTTTCAGCTCATTATTCAATAAATTACATGAAATATTCAGCACTTTATTATAAAATAGGCTTTACATTAGATGATTTTACCCAAAGTAGGCTAGTCTAAGTGTTCAGAACTTGTTTAAGGCAGGATAGGCTAAGCTGTGATGATAGGTAAATTAGGTGTAATAAATGAATTTTGACAGTATTTTCAACTTAGAAATTTATCAGAACATAATTCCACCATAATTTGAGGAGTATCTGTAGTTAATTAATTGCCCTCTAGGGTGGAGTAAGATAGTCACAAGTTCTTTGTCACTTTTCACATTGTTTGGAGTCTATTTTCGTCCCCTTGAATCTGAACTTGTGACTTGTTTTGACCAATAGCATGTGGCAGAAGTGATACTGTGTAATTTCCAAGGCTGAGACTTAAGAATCTGTAGCTTAGTGTTCACCAATTCATATACTCTGTCGCGAACCAGTGCGGTGAAGGGGAGCGATCCAGAGTGGAATTGGTGGGGAATGAGGAAAATACAGTGCAAGAGAAGACATGGAAACGAAGGATGGGACAGGGAGGACTGACTGAGCTGATGGCTACGGCCAGTCCCAAAAGCAGCTTTATTTTATAGTATCTTTACAGGGTTGTCCAGGGGGAAGTAACATAGACAAAATGAGGAAGTAGCATAAACAGAAGACATAGCTTTGGTCTCACAGTACAATATGAAAATGTAAATAACTTTTTTTTTTTTAATTTTTAATTTCAGTTTGCTTGTTCATTCTTCTTTGTTTGAAGTACTCCTTTTTTGTTGATTTTCTTCTTCCTCTGGCGGTGCTGGCTGTTTTTGATGTTGTTAGTAGAGACGGAGTCTTACTCTGGCTCACTGCTGCTCATACTGGTCTTGAACCTCTGAGCTCAGACAATCCACTCACCTCGGCCTCCCACAGCGCTGGGACTACAGGCATGAGCCGGCCGAAAATGTAAATAACTTTAACAAAGACAAACCATCTTGTTAATGGTTTCTGCTCAAGTTCATTAACATATGACAAGAAATAAGAAGGGTAAGATCACAAGGATCTCAGCATAGTTGACAGAACAAAGAAAAAACTATGTGTCTTAGTGGTTACTACTTAATTTTGTTAGCATATGACAAGGAGTAAGAAGGGAGAGATCTCCAGGATCTCTCTCTTTTTTTTTTTTTTTGTAGAGACAAGAGTCTCACTTATGGCCCTTGGTAAAGTGCCCTGGCATCGCACAGCTCACAGCAACCTCCAATTCCTGGGCTTCGGCAATTCTCTTGCCTCAGCCTCCTCAATAGCTGAGACTACAGGCGCCCGCCACAATGCCCGGCTAGATCTCAAGGATCTCTGCATAGTTAACTATAGAAGGAAAGGGCTACGTGACTTCTGGCAGAGGAAGCATGAAGAAAATGGCTGTTTTGGGCATGGAGGAGAAGCAGTTGGGGGTTCATTCTCTGAATGTTCCCCAGGCTGTGAGGGCTCTGCTGTCCACAGTCCGCTCTCTACAATACTCCTCCTTGAAAGTCAACTGCCGTGGCAAAAGGCTGACCACCATCCTGTGGAGAAAGAAGCCATGTGCAGAGCACTGAGGCATCAGACTTATGGGTGAAGCCTTAGAATTTCTAGCCCAGCAGCCCCTGCCTGAATGCAGCTGAGTGACTGACACTAACCAACACCATGTGGATTAAAATATTTGCTTAGACGAGCTTGAATTCACGACCCATAGAATTGTGAGAAAATAAAATGGTGGTTGTTTTAAGCTACTATATGTTGTGTTGTTTGTTGTATAGCAACAGATCATCAAATCACCTCCATACCATGTAGTAATAACCCTTTACTCCACTAATATGTAATGCCACTATTTCATATACTAGATTACATCATTTATTGAGTTCAATTTTTTTTTTTTTTTTTACAAATAGTTTAACTTTTTATTTTGAGATAATTGCATATTCACATGGAGTTGTAAGTATAACACAGAGAAATACATGTACTCTTTACTAGTTTCCCTTTGTGGTAACATCTTACAAAATGACAGTACAATGTCACAACTAGGCTATTAACATGGAAACAATAAAGATATGGAACATTTCTATCACCACAGGATCCCCCATGTTGCATTTTTATAGTCACACCCACATCCCTCCTACACCTATAACCTATCCATCCTTAAACCATGGCCATCACTGATCTGCTCTATAATTTTGTCATTTCAAGGAAGTTACACAAATGGAATAATATAGTATGTAACATTTAGGAATTGGCTTTTTCCCTCTGAGCACAGTTTCTTGTGGATTAAAGTTGTTTCATATATTTGTAGTTCTTTCCTTTTTATTACTGAGCAGTATTCCATGTTTGGAGGTATACCATACTTTGTGTAACCATTTATTTGTTGAAGGACATCTGGTTTGTTTCCAGTCTTCAAATATTATAAATAAAGCTGTGAAAACATTCATGTATGGGTTTTTGTGTAAACCCAAGTTTTAATATTTCTAATAAATAAATGCCCAAGAGTGCAATTGCTGGGTCATATGATAGTTGCATGTTTCAGTTTTTAAAAATTGCCAAACTATATTCCAGAGTAGCTGTACATTATATTCTCACTGGCAAAGTATGATTGATTTGATTTCTCCACATCCTTGCCAGCCTTTGGTGTTGTCTTTATTTTAGCCATTCTGATAGGTGGTTAGTGATGTCCCATTGTGGTTTTAATGCATATCCCTGATGGCTAGTGAGACTGAGCTTCTTTTCATGTGTGTATTTGCCATTTGTGTATCTATTTTGATGAAGCGTCTGTTTGTGTATTTGGCCCATTTTCTAAGTGTTGATGTTTTCATTTTTTTTTTTTTTGTTTTGAGACAGAGTCTCATTCCATTGCTCTGGGTAGAGTGCCATGGTGTCATTATAGCTCATTGCAGCCTTGGACTCAAGAGATCCTCCTGCCTCTGCCCCCTAAGTAGCTGGACTATAGGCATGCACCATCACACCTGGCTAGTTTTTATTTTATTTTATTTTTCTATTTTTAGTAGAGAAGAGTAGAGTCTCGCTCTTACTCAGACTGATCTCAAACTCCTCAAGCAATCCACCTGTCTTAGCCTCCCAGAGTGCTTGGCTCACAGGAGTGAGCCACCACAGTGGCCTACATATTGAATTTTGAGAATTCTTTATATTCTGTACATACCAGTACTTTGTTAGATATGTAGTTTGCAAATATTTTCTGTCATCTATTGTCTTTTCATCCTTTTCACATGCACTTTTGCAGAGTAAAAGTCAATTAATTTGAGGAAATCTTGGGAGGCACCTGGGGCTCAAAGGAGTAGGGTGCCGGCCCCATATACTGGAGGTGGTGGGTTCAAACCGAGCCCCAGCCAAAATAACTGCAAAAAAAAAAAAAAATCGAGGAAATCTCATTTATTGTTTTTTTTAATGTATTATGCTTTTCGTATCAAGTATAATAATTCTTTGCCTAATCTGAGGTCTCAAAGATTTGACCCTAGGCTTTTTCCCCTAGAAGTTTTATGGTTTTACATGTAATGTTTAAAACCATGATCCATTTTGAGTTAGTTTTCTTACAGGTGAAGTATTTGGGTTGAAGTATATTTTCTTGCCTATGGATATCCAGTCACTCCAGCACCGTATATTGAAAAGCAATAGTTTTTATTTATTTATTTGTTTGTTTGTTTTATTGTTGGGGATTCATTGAGGGTACAATAAGCCAGGTTACACTGATTACATTTGTTAGGTAAAGTCCCTCTTGCAATCATGTCTTGCCCCCAGAAGGTGTGGCACGCACCAAGGCCCGGGAAAAGCAATAGTTTTTAAATAGCTTTGAATGTATTATTAGGTAGCTTCATGTTCTCTTATTACAGATGTAAGATATGTAAAAGATGATAGATATTTTTTAGATCTGGAGATTTGTTATAGTGAGCACAGAGATTTTGTGCTCAAATTTCTTTTCAAGGAAAGAATTGTCCCAGCTGCACTGAGTGTTTCAGTGGAACAGCTTCCAAATTTTAGTCCTTTCAGGGAACACATCAGCTACAGAAAGCCCCCTCACCGTGGTCAGGTCCTTCTGGGGAGGTTCACATCCATTGGTGGGTAGAGGCAGGGATGTACAGAAACAGCCACTTTGATTAAAACTGGGGTGATTCTGTTGAGCCATTTCTGCTCCCAACCTGGCTGGGGTTGTAGAGGCTAAATCAGAGCTCCACTTCTCCCTCTACCCAATCTCACTTTCTCCCCTCCTCATGGATGCTGATCTCAAGGCACTCCCGAGCATTAAATTCTGTCTGAGAAACGACTTCTGGAGAACCCTAAACTATGACATTCATTTTCATCTTTATTTAATGCTAAGCATGAAATATGGTTTAAATATTGAGAATGATGAGAAGATTAGAACTTAATGGATGACAATTACAGGAGCCTTGCACATGCCGTCCTGCTGGACTGCCATGCCTGAGGGTAGGAAACTGCCTCCAGAAAACTTTCATCAGCAAGTCCACTCTCACATCATGCCACTGCAAATGAGAAAAGCAAGCTGAAAGGTAGGGAAAGAGCAGGGGTAGGTGGTAGGATTAGCACAGCTTGCACACAAAGAGAAAGGAGATCACACAAATAATACTGAGTAAGGGCTGCCCCTCCTCTATTGCCGTGGTTCCAGCACTTAGAAGGTGTATGTGTGGGCGACTACCCAGAAGTACATACAGCAGCACCAAAATCTTCCCATTAGTATGTGATCAAAAATCAGATAGTCATGTCCTTTGAAGTAATGCCTAAGCTTGTGTCACCTGCCATTCTGATGTCCTTTAGATACTTCCGTGACTCCTTAGGAAACCCAGACTTTTAAACTGAGAAGGGAAGAATAGAAGTGACTGTCCAATTTTAAGCTCCACTGCCATTGGAGGAGGGAGCAGGGAAAAGAGAGGAAAGGAAGAGACCAGAATGGCTAGTATTCAGTTTCCAGTTACGTCCTCTGGCCCTGGGAAATTTGAAGTCACAATGATATATAGAGAGAATTTTTTTTTTCTTTTTGAGACAGAGTCTCACTATGTCGCCCTTGGTAGAGTGCTGTGGTGTCACAGTGCACAGCAACCTCAAACTCTTGGGCTTAAGCGATTCTCTTGCCTCAGCCTCCTGAGTAGCTGGGACTACAGAACACAGAATTTTGCCTTCAGACAGAGTATTCCTTTTGTCTGCCTTTCATTTCATTTTATAAAATAGAAAAGCCCTTTAGTTTTTGTTTTCAGTAGAATCAATGTTTCTTAAAAGGGTTCTCCCCCACCCCCACTATATTACAGATCTTTTAACTTTTATTTTTCTTCTGGTTGTTTTTTTCTGATAAGTCTATACTGAAATAATAGGCATACTCACAAATCAGGAAAAGTGTTGCCCTGCAAAATGTTGACATTGAAAATGTCAGTTGCCTTTCTGTATTTGAGCTTCCAAGAGCAAAATGTATCTATGTAGTCATTATTTATACCACTGAATATTTATAGCAGGGCCAGATTTACACAGTAGCAGGAAGAAAGCGTTCACACCCATAATTCCCTCTGACATTAATGCTGCCTGTTTATTCGCCCCCTCACCATTTTGAAAATGCATCTTTCAGTGTAATACTGCTTATTGAATATCCATTCCGTTTAGTCTGCACTTGTGGCAGAAAACAAACAGGAATTGGGGCCTGGGCTCTATTACATTTCCTGACAAGTGGGAACTAATCTGTTTGTGATGTAATAAATACTTGGCTCTAAGTAATTCAGCAAATTGGCTTATTTAGCTTTAGCTCTGCAGGAATGAACACAGGGAACAATTTTCACCCATCATTGATTCCACACTGAAACATGTTATGATTGCCTGTGCCTACAGCTGGAAGAACTTTATGGTGGTATAAATGAATGAGCATTTAGTAAAAATACTGTTCTAAGTCGATGCAAAACTAGCAATGATCTTATTGTTACCTACATGATTGGAGCTGGCTTTTGTCTGTTTATGAGAGCCGATTGTTAAATATTCAGGAGCTTTGTGAACTGGATGTTAAAACTTTGAAATTGGGAGTATATATACCACAAAGATTGTCAGTCACTTCAAGTCAGGGTTTTGTTTTTCTGAGAGCTGATTTCTGAACACACCATTGTCAGCACCAATGCAGGAGAGTTACAAAAGAGATGTTGGACAAAAAGCTTAAGTTTTCACAGGGAAAAGTGAGGAACACATGTAAACTTAAAATACACAGAGAAGTGGATGACAAAGATATAACAACTTTCTATAAAAGTGCACAGTGGTGTAGTCCCAGCTACTCGGGAGGCTGAGGCAAGAGAATCGCTTAAGCCCAAGAGTTAGAGGTTGCTGTGAGCCGTGTGACGCCACGGCACTCTACCCGAGGGCGGTACAGTGAGACTCTGTCTCTACAAAAAAAAAAAAAAAATAAAAGTGCACAGTGGGGTAAGCGTACTTAAGCATCTAAAAGGTAGAGACCTAGTTAGTAGACCAAGTAAGTGTGATAACAATTTATGAAAGTGAGTCTCAAATAGGTTTGTTTTCTTTTTAGTTGAAGTATATAGCGCAAACCATAATGATTATCACAAAGTGAACATACCCACGTAAGCACCATCCAGGTTATTAAGCAAACTTCAAAGAGAAAAAGAGATCCTCTTTGGTGGAAAGGAATGGAATGTGAGTAGGCATGAAACTGGAGAGATGACTTGCAGCTCCACAACAGATATTTGAACTTTGGAATTTCAGATGTACAATAAGCCCTACTCTAGTTTTTTTTTTTTTATTTGTTTTTATTTTATTAGATGCTGCAAATCAGTTTATGAAGACCTTTTAGCAGTAGTGATGTGTCTACATTTAATAGCTAAATTTAAAGCTTTTAAAAAACTCTTCTCTTTTGAGATCTGAAGGTGTTGCTTAGCTCCTCTCTGCTTTTCTTAGTGTAATTTGTGATTTAATGTAATTTCTTCTGCTGCAGGTAGGAGAAAGGGGACTATTATGAAATATCTTTCCATCAGGTTCAGTAACATAGGCAGTATTAAAGCACACTCCAGGAACTGTGCTTCTAGCAGTGGTAATGGATTTGCATTTGTTGTAGGCAGTTTTAAAAGGTTAGCCTGTGAACCTGACAAGACTAATTTTGTTGGCTCTCTCAGTACGGAGCAAAAACTACTGAGCTACCTGCCATAGATCTACTTTAGAGCCTTAATACCAAAGTCAGCAGCCAGAGGCTTTGTTCCCATTGTCAATCAGCCATCCAAGTAATGGTGTGACCAGTAAATTAGAACTGAGTCCTCAGCTATCAGCTACATTTGTAAATCAGTTATACACCTTGGCCATTTAGTTGTAAGAGTGTTGCATCCAATCTTTTTGCCCTGTTTCATTTATCATGAATGGATCAGAAGGATTGATTCTCACCCTAATTGGACACTTGGAAACCAAGTTGGTCCTTGACACATAAATGTTATGTAAAAATATTACCCAAGTCTGATTTTTAAAAATTAAGGCTCTTAACCATAAATCTCCTCACCTATTAGGAAATTAGGAATGGTCTCCAGAATGGTCTCTTTAGATTGATTCAAAAATAAATTTGATTCAAAAATAAATGTAAAAGACTACTGGTTTCTAGTCCAACATGTAAAGAGCTTAAAAATCACCACTCCATCCAACAGCAAGTAAAAAGCCAAACAACCTGAAAAATCAACAGCTCTTCTCAGATCCATCAGAGAAGTAGGATCATGGGGCAAACTACTTCCCCCCAAATGGGAAAGACAGACAGGCAAATGCAGAAAACGACAATTTACCAGGGCAGAAACCCAGGAGCAGGAACGTCTGCAGGAATCAGTGAAAGGGTCGGAAAACCTGAACTGTAATTGACGACTTACTGGAGGCAAGTCCACAAACTTGTGTGCAATTCTGTGTTAAAAACTTAGGGGCATCTATTGGGCAGGGGGGACCCTAACACTTCCTGAGTTTTGCCCTTGGACCCTACTAGGTTCTCACAGAGAATACTGGAGACATAATCCTTCATGTTTTAATCAGGAAGGAAAAAAGAACCATTTTGAAACACACTAGAGCAGTGGTTCCCAACCTTCCTAATGCCGCGGCCCTTTAATACAGTTCCTGTGGATGAGAACCGCCGCACTAGAGCATTATATTCCTCTCAACAAGGCCTTCACTCAAGAGAAACTATTTTACCAGAGCCCAATATCCTGGGGCTTTTTCAAAAATGACCTGACCTAGGGGAAGGGAACTATCCCCACTCTAGCCCATTCCAGTCTTCCTGTCTCACCTAAAGGAGAAAGACTGAGAAGCACCAGTGAAGTTCATAGTCTGGAAGTGCAGGCTCACCAAAGGACTGAGACCTAATCAGAGGACTGTAAGAACAGTATACCAGGTCCAATTTTCAACAAAAAAAATTATAAGACACATTAAAAGGCAAGGAACAGTTTGAAGAGACTGAACAAATATTGTTATACATTTTGGGGTACCCTCTATTTGTTGTCTGCAAGAAATTTACTTTAAACGTAATTACACATATAGATTAAAAGTAAATGGGTGGAGAAAGCTATACCATCATAATACTAATCAAAAGTATACTAAAATAAAAATCGTATATATACAAGGTATACACAATTTGGCCTTCTCATGTGAGGACACAGCATGCAGCCATTCCTCCATGTGGGAGTGCAGCAAGAAGGCCTTCTGGGAAGAGAGCAAGCCCCCACCAGATACCCAATTTGCTGGTGCTTGATCTTGGACTTCCGAGTCTCCAGAAAGATAATAAATAAATTTCTATTATTCATAAATTACCCAGGCTAAGGCATTTTGGTATAGTAGCAGGAACAGACTGAGAATTGCCTGAGAATATAGATATCTGTGATAGATAGATGAAGATTTATATAGAATTAGCTTTTTTTTTTTTTTTTGTAGAGACAGAGTCTCACTGTACCGCCCTGGGGTAGAGTGCCGTGACATCACACAGCTCACAGCTGGGATTCTCTTGCCTCAGCCTCCCGAGCAGCTGGGACTACAGGCGCCTGCCACAACGGCCGGCTATTTTTTTGTTACAATTTGGCCGGGGCTGGGTTTGAACCCACCACCCTCGGCATATGGGGCCAGTGCCCTACTCACTGACCCACAGGCACTGCCCAGAATTAGCTTTTCTTTCTAATCTTGAGTATCTTGTCAGTTTTTTTGAGTATCTTGTCAGTGATTGTAATTATCTTTATTTGGTTGAAAACGAAAAAGAAAGCAATTATCGCTCCAAATAAAATATATGAAATACTGGCTGAAATCCAAAACAAGGTAGAATTAGATCTCTTATATGAATTTTTAACTATTTTTACCACCGACAGAAAAGTGATTACTGGTTTTGGTAACATTTCAATTTCCCAAATCCAGAATGAGATATTTCATACTCTGTGTAACTGCAATTCTTAATCTCTTCTTTTCCGGTTGTTAGAATCATCACTGCAATTTAGCCTTTATTCAAGCCTTTTTTCTCTTGAGAGAAGGAAAACAAAGGGACATTAAATACTTCCTTTTGAATTATTTTTAAGTGCTTGAAATATAGGTTTAATTCCAAAGCCAGTGTTTGCCCCTTACATACATAGCATACAAATCAGGGTTTGAATAAAATCCTTAAAGATATGGTAGAAATACAATATTATTTTAAATGCAAATGCTTCTTAGCATGTAAGTGACTTAAAATTACATTAATATAATATGTGTCATCTGTGTATACTATTATTTCTTTAACCTACTAGAATAATAATAATATTGACAATGAGCATAAATATCTAATACTAATGCACATACTAAAACCTCTTTATACAGTAGAACCTCTACTAGTTGAACATCCAAGGAACTGTACAAACTGGTCAACGTAGAGAGGTGGATAACATAAGGAACTAGGCCCACTGTACTAATATGAACATGTGCATGTCTGGTCTATGAAAATTAGGTCAGCTTAAGGAGGTGGTCAATGTAAGGAGGGGGTCAACTATGTTCTACTATGATTATACAATTAAATGTCCTCTAATTGGGAAATGTAAAACTAAACATTTATACAACCCTCATTTCCATGTGTTGCATACAGGGAGAGCCCTACCCAACTTTACTCATAATGATATAAATGATATAATTACATTTCTAATCATTAATTGAATTATCAGAGTTGGAACTCTGACCAACCAGTAAATCCAGAGGATTTTGCTAGTTACTCATACTGATTTTTTTGTGTGTGTGTGTATTTCAGGTTAATATGAGGGTACATATGTTTATGTTACATTATTTCCATTTGTAAGTTAAAGTCCAAAGTCTCAGTTGTAGTTGAGTCCTTCACCCAGAAAGTGTGCCATATACCCCTACATTATGCCCCATAGGTGGGAACTGACCAAGCCTCCTCCCTCCCTGCTTCTTGAATTTAATCGTGTTTTTCTCTTCTGTGGGCCTATACTTGTTGGTCAACTGTTTTGAGATTAGTACTGAGTACATGGGATGCTTGCTTTTCCATTCTTGAGATACTTTAATTAGAAGAATGTTCTCCAAATCCATCCAGGTAAATACAAAAGATGCAAAGTCTCCATCTTTTTTTTTTTTTCTGAATGGCATACATATACCACAGTTTATTCATTTATGGGTTGATGGGCACTTGGGTTGTTTCCACACCATTGCTGGCATAAAAAATAGAGACATAGAGCTATAGAACAGAATTGAGAACCTGGAGAGGAAATCAGCCTCATATCACTGTCTGGTCTATGATAAACTAAACAAAAGCTTACCCAAAAAAAAAGAATCCCAATTTTTTTTTTTTTTTTTTTGTGCAGTTTTTTTGGCCAGGGCTGGGTTTGAACCCGCCATCTCTGGCATATGGGGCTGGTGCCCTACTCCATTGAGCCACAGGCACTGCCCCCCAAGAATCCCTATTTAATAAAGGGTACTGGGAGAACTGGATAGCCATATATAAAAGACTGAATCTGGAGCCACACCTCTAACAAAAATTAACTCATGCTGGATAAGAGATTTATTTATTTTTTTGTAATTCTTTTTAGTAAATCTTAGCTGTGTACATTAATGCATTCATGGGGTACAATGTACTGGTTTTATATACAATTTGAAATATTTGCATCTAACTGGTTAACATAGCCTTCATGGTATTTTCTTATTTATTGTGTTAAGACATTTATATTCTACATTTAGTAAATTTCACATGTACCCTTATAAGAAGCACTGTAAGTGTGGTCCCACCAATTACACTCCCTCCACCCATCCTCCCCCCTCCCCTCCCCTCCCTATTCCCTTTTCCCATATTCGTAGGCTATAATTGATTTATAGCTTTCATATGAAAGGCTGAGTACATTGGATACTTTTTCTTCCATTCTTGAGATACTTTGCTAAGAAGAATATGTTCCAGGTCCACCCACGTAAACATGAAAGAGGTAAAATCTCCATCTTTTTTAAGGCTCCATAATATTCCATGGTGTACAAATACCACAATTTATTAATCCATTTGTGGGTTGATGGGCACTTAGAATCCACAGAGAACTCAAACATATTAGCCAGAAAAGAACAAGTGATCCCATCTCAGGGTTGGTAAGGGACTTGAAGAGAAACTTCTCTGAAGAAGACAGGTGCATGGCCTACAGACATATGAAAAAATGCTCATCATCCTTAATCATTAGAGAAATGCAAATCAAAAGTACTTTGACATATCATCTAACTCCAGTAACATTAGCCCACATAACAAAATCCCAAAACCAGAGATGTTGGCATGGATGTGGAGAAAAGGGAACACTTCTACACAGAAGGGAATGCATTCCTACACAGGTGGGAATGCAAACTAATATGTTCCTTTTGGAAAGGTTTTTGGAGAACACTTAGGGATCTAAAAATAGACCTGCCATTTGATCCTACAATTCCTTTACTAATTCCTTCCTATATATCCAGAAGACCAAAAATCACGTTATAACAAAGATATTTGTACCAGAATGTTTATTGCAGCTCAATTCATAATTGCTAAGTCATGGTAGATAAGAGATTTAAATCTAAGACATAAAACAATAAAAATCCTAGAGGAAAGTGTGGGGAAAACTCTTAATGAAATTGGCCTTGGGAAAGAATTCATGAAGAAAACCCCATTGACGACTGTAGCATCAACAGCAAAAATAAATGGGACCTGATCAAGTTCTTCTGTACAGCCAAGGACATAGTCAACAAAGCAAATAGACCACCTTCAGAATGGAAAAGATACTCACATGTTACAAATCGGACAAAGGTCTAGAGGCGAGAATATGCAAAGAACTCAAGCAAATCAACAAGAAAAAAGCAGACAACTCCATCCGTCAGTGTACAAAGGACATGATCATGCTTTGTTCTTGAGCAGAAGCAGTATTTTTTAGAGTAGTGTCAAAAGAAAGGGGAAGGCAAAGAATAGTGAAAAAGAGAAACTTAATTGAATTCTGTGTAATAAGCTGCCTTGAGAATCATCATTCCAGATGACTAAGATTTTTCTTGAAAACCAAAAAAGACAAGAAGATACTGCTTTTTAATGTATTTTTCCATTAAAATATACAGAAAAGTGTGCAAAACACCAACATCTTGCTCAGTGCTTTATTATGAAATATGCTGTCACTACCACCTCGGTCAAGAAATAAATTATTCCTGGGCGGCGCCTGTGGCTCAAGGAGTAGGGCGCTGGTTCCATATGCCGGAGGTGGCGGGTTCAAACCCAGCCCCGGCCAAAAACCACAAAAAAAAAAAATAAATAAAAAGAAAGAAAGAAATTATTCCCACACCCCCACTCGATCACTACCACTCTTCTCTAGATGTGACTACTAACATGGTAATTTAGTTTTGCCTGGTCTTGCATTTTACATAAACAAATTCCTAAGGAAAATAAGCTTTGATATCAGACTTCTTTTGCACAGCATTCATCCTTGTGATCACATTCCCTGTAGATGTTCATATTCACGGCTATAGAGCATCCCATTCCCCAAAGGCAGCACAGTGCACTTCCATGCTGCTGCTCATTCTTCAGTGACTTACTCTATAACCCTCCATCTGTTTGAATAGTTTTTTGCTTTACCTTATGGCCTTTCTGGATGACTTATCCATTCACGTGAGCTGTTACAGTACTCCTTTAAGATATATTTATCTTGATCAGTTTCTCTAAAGAGGCTATTTTAAGCTAGAGTTTTTAACATAGTATTTACTATTATTTCATATAATTTCCAAGGACTATGGAGATAGCAGCAAGTGTATGCTCCTATGGTGGGTTTTACCTGGATGGAGGGAGGACTAGCAGGCAAAAGAAAAAAAAAGAAAACTCAAGTTTAATGCACATTTGAAGTATTTATAACCCCAGAAAGAACCATCATAGTGTACAGAATGAATACATGTCTTACAGGGAAGAACTAAGGGCTGTGTAACTTTCTGAGATCTTTTAATTTTTTCACACAATAAATAAAAGCATAGCTGTTTTGAAAGATGAGATTTGTGAGACACCAAACGTCTTTTTATCTGCTGAGTTCTTTGGCTTAGAGCATAACTCCCTCTGGTTGTCTTAAACCAGAAGAAATGTCCCTGAAAGATATCAGGGGTGACAGAGTGATGAGGGGCTGGATAATGGAGCCAGAACAAAGGCCATGCTGGAGGCCTAGAAAGATGGATCCCCAGTAGCCATCTGAGAGCAAAAAGAATTATGGGCAGGTGCCACCATTCAGAAGGAATTAAACTAGTTTTTTGTCTCATTATTCCTCAGCTCAAGATTTATATTCCAAGGTGGGAGCTAAGAATTTCTTTAATTTGGGTCCAACATCTTCCCTTTAGCTGGGCAGAGGGAGTGATGGGAGGAGGGGACAGTCCCACAAAAGGCTGTGCAGTGATTTTTAAATCTAACAAAGGAAACTGAGGGGCAGACAGGAAAGGGAAATGGATGCAAGGAAGCTCCAAACCAGTGATAGTCACTGAATCCCTCTGTAGCATGACCTCCACTTTGGATGGACATGGTGAATGGAAACTGTTCATGTACAGAGTATGGGAGGTACACAGTTTGGGTCATTGTTGCCCCTGCCTTCTTCAGGCTTATAGACTGTTGGAATTGTGTCACATTAAAAAAAAAAAATTCCCTCTGATCTTATCGTGTATACATGGAAAAGGAAAATGATTGTTAGAAGCTTTTCTGATTTAAATAGACCATTACAGACTCTAATCCTCGTGCTTCATGGAATTAATTTGAAATCTCTATTAGGCTTCCGAGAAAGATAAAAGTGACCAAAGTAGCATTTTCATCCCTGGTACCTCAAGCTATAACTCATTTATTTATTTTCCGTAGAGAAAACTGATATTTGTGAACACGTTGCTATAGGGAACAAAGTCCAAAGACCTTGACCCGTGAAGTAAAGTCAGGTGGGGAAGTTTCTTCATCAGTGCAGTACACTGGTTGTTGATGACGGGCCTCCCTTCTGCCTGTTCTGACCATCAGTTCACTGTGGGGATTTGATGAGCATGACTCCTCCTCCCTAGCCCATCTTCTGGCTGGACAAGCCAGAATGGTGGAAAGGAAGAGCAGAAGGAAAAGAGCGAAGAGCTTTTCACCTAGCTGGTGTCACTTGTGTTGCCAGTTCTCTGGAGATGTTATCTGTGGGTGAAGTCATTTTCCATCTCTATACTGGGTTTTCCTCTTCTTTCTTTTCTTTTCTTTCTTTCTTCCTTCCTTCCTTTCTCCCTTCCTCCCTCTCCCTCCCTCCCTTTCTTTCTTTTCTTTCCTTCCTTTTTTTTTTTTTTTGGAGACAGAATCTCACTGTTACCCAGGCCAGAGGTAAGCGATCTTCCCCCCTCAGCCTCTGAGAGTGCTGGGATTAAAGGTATGAGTCACTGCAGGCGTCTGATTTTTTTCTTTTTGGGTGCCATGTGAGAACAGAGTAAACCTACATGTAACCTATATGGTAGCAAATTGTAGAAAATCCCTCTCAATTCAGCTCAAATGATAATGAAATTTATGTGTTTATGGCTTTAAGTCCAGAAGAGGGGCTGTCAGGGCTGACTAAATGGCTCTGGCTCCATTTCCTTGTAATCCTCTTCTCTGCCCTTGCCTAGAGTCAGCGTTCTCTTCAGATACGTTGAGGATAAGTATGAAAGTCTGGGCCCCATATCCAGTTGTGACAAAAGCCAGAGAAAGGAGATGATGCTTCCAAAAGCTGCACAAAAGCCCTTGTAAACTGTTCTTTGCATCTCGTTGACCAGTATTAAGTGTCATATTCATGAACTTACACATTTAGGCAAACTGTTGGGGGAGGGCTTAGCTTCTTCTGAGTATGGGAACTTCATGGGATTCTCCAATATCCCTTCAAACCATTTTAATGGCTAGATGGTTTTCTGTTGTTTGGATGTATTTATCTAATTTCCTATTATTAGGCACTTAGGTTGTTTGTAATTTTCTTTCTTTTTTTTTTGAGACAGAACCTCAAACTATTGCCCTGGGTAGAGTGCCATGGTGTCACAGCTCACAGCAACCTCAAACTCCTGGGCTTAAAGCGATTCTCTTGCCTCAGCCTCCCAAGTAGCTGGGAGTACAGGCACCCGCCACAACGCCCGGCTGTTGTTTTTGGTTGTAGTTGTCGTTGTTTGGCAGGCTCGGGCTAGATTCGAACCCACCAGCTCTGGTGTATGTGGCTGGCGCCTTAGCTGCTCGAGCTACAGGCGCCACCAGGTTGTTTGTAATTCTCATAAGAATTCACAAGAATGTATAACCTGGCCAAGTGCCGTGGCTCACACCTGTAATCCTAGCACTCTGGGAGGCCAAGATGGGTAGATTGCCTGAGCTCAGGAGTTTGAGACCAGCCTGAGCAAGAGCGAGACCCCCATCTCTACTAAAAAAATATATATATAAAAAACTAGCCAGGCATTGTGGTGGGCAGCTGCTATACCAGAGGCTGAGGCAAGAAGATGGCTAGAACCCAAGAGAGGTTGCTGTGAGCTATGATGATGCCACAGAACTCTACCCAGGATGACAGAGGAGATGCTGTCTCAAAAAAAAAAAACAGGTAAACTTGTACAGATTCTTTTGAATACCTCTTGCATTATTTTTAGGGATATAATTCTGAAAGGTAATTATTCAAAGTGTTTACATACTTTTAAGCATTTGATTTATATTTTCATATTGTCTTCAGCAGTTAGTCCAAGTTACCCACCCACTAGAAGTAGATGAGCATCCTATTTTCCATTCATTCACCAGGCACGGGTATTATACTGTTTTTGAATCTTCACCAATGTAATGGTTGAAAAGAGACATTTTATTGTCCTTTCACTGGCATTTCTTTGACTGTCAATGAATCTGAATATTTTTATAAATGCTTTTGATCAGTTCTATTTTTTACAATGTGAATTGTCTGTTTATGTCCTTTATTTCTATATTATAGTGTTGATAGTTTTCTTACTGATTTTAGTTAGTTAAGGATGTTATTAACACATGTCAGTATATATTGAAAAATTGTTATTAATGCTATTTTTAATGTAGGAATTATATAATTTATAATCAAGTATATAAATCATGGGGTTGTTTTTTGGTCTTGGTGACATGCTTTGAAAAGCATTATTTGGCTCTAGATTTTACAAAAAATTAACTATACTTTTTTCTAGTAACTCATTTAAATCTCTTTCAAGTTTTTTGATCTCTAATTTGCAAACCATAATATCACTCATTTAAAGCAAACTATCTAAATCAGCGGTTCTCAACCTGTGGATCATGACCCCTTTGTAACAATGACAACATATTGCCACCTTAGGAAGGTTGAGAACCACTGATCTAATGGTTTTAGTTTATTCATGGAGTAGTATAACCATCATCACATCTAATTTGAGATTATTTTCACCACCCCAAAATGATTATATTTAAATCTATGATTCATTTTGGACTAATTTTCATATATGGCATTAGATAACAGTTCAACTTTATTCTTTTGCTTGTAACTATCTAGTTATCTGAGTACATTTGTTGAAAAGACTAGTCTTTCGCCCTACCCAATTAAATTGCCTCAACATTATTGTTGAAAATCAGTGGACTGTAAATGTAAGGGTTTAATTTTGAATTCTCAATTTTTTTTTTAAATCAATTCTCAGAAATTTAATTAAGATCTTTTTCATGAACTCTCAGGTTTGATTGCTTCGATTACATTCTTAGCCCAAAAAACTCAGGCCCAATGCATCTTGTAAGCTATTTAAGAAGAAAACCTAAAATTAATCAAAACCTCCAAGACCTTGAAAATATTCTGATAGCAGTATATTAAATCTGGCTTTCCAGCTGGTTCTGAGAAGTTAAGGAGATACAAAAAACTCTTTTTAAGGCTCAGCGCCTGTAGCTCAAGCAGCTAAGGCACCAGTCACATACACCAAAGCTGGCTGTTTCGAATCCAGCCCGAGCCTGCCAAACAACAATGACAACTATAACCAAAAAATAGCCAGACGCCATGGCGGGCGCCTGTAGTCCCAGCTACTTGGAATTTTTTTTTTTTTTTTTGAGACAGAGCCTCAAGCTGTTGCCCTGGGTAGAGTGCAGTGGCTTCACAGCTCACAGCAACCTCCAACTCCTAGGCTCAAGCAATTCTCCTGCCTGAGCCTCCCAAGTAGCTGGGACTACAGGCACCCGCCACAACACCTGGCTATTTTTTGGTTGCAGCTGTCATTGTTGTTTGGTGGGCCTGGGCTGAATTCAAACCTGCCAGCCAAGGTGTTCGTGGCTTGCGCCTTAGCTGCTTGAACCACAGGCGCTGAGCCTTGAATTCGCAATTTTATTCCACGGATCTGTATGTCTATCTTTATGCCAGTGCCATACTGCACACTGTCTTGATTATTTTACATATATATGTATATAATATATATATATTTTTTGAGACAGAGTCTCACTTTGTCACCCTTGGTAGAGTGCTATGGCATCATAGCTCATAGCAACCGCAAACTCTTGGGCTCAAATGATCCTCTTGCCTCAGCCTCTGAAGTAGCTGGGACCACAGGTGCCTGCCACAATGCCCTGCTATTTTTAGAAATGGGGTCTCCCTCTTGTTCAGGCTGGTCTTGAACTCCTGAGCTCAGACAATCCATCTGCCTCAGCCTCCCAGAGTGCTAGGATTATAGGTGTGGCCACTGTGCCTGGCCTTTGATTATTATATATTTGTAGTAAGTTTTGAAATCAGGGTGTATAAGTCTTCCACCTTTGTTCTTCTTTTTCAAGATAGTTGACTATTACAGATTCCTTGCATTTCCGTATGAATTTTAGGATCTGTTTATCAATTTCTGCAAAAGAGGCAGTCGGGATTCTGATAGAGATTGCACTGAATCTATAGATCAATTTGGAGATGTGGCCATCTTGACAATATTAAATATTCCAACCCAAGAATGTGGGATATTTTTTCATTAATTTAAGTCTTTAAAAAGGAACCCTGATTTGTAAGAAATGCCAGCTTCGTTATTACTCCAACCCGAAAAAGGATGGCAAATGATCTTGCAACAACCAGCTCTAGATTGTGTTATAAGATAAAAGAATTGATTTGAATCAGATATGGCATTGAGTTTTGATCAGGCTAAGTATTTTTTTTAAGTGTAAATGGAATTTTTATTGTGATCAGACTAAGTATTAATCTCTAAAAGGCACTGGTGAAAGGTAGAATCTGCCCCCAGTGTTGTTAAGGGCCAGGCAAGGAAGATTCACATAGAATGGTTGAAAGCATGATTGGAAAATATTTCAATGTTTTTCACATTTACAGTTCAATGAGTTAAGACTTCAGGAAGCCTATTTGCACATGTCTGAATAGAAGAAAAACTCTGCTCTAAAGTAATTCATCCTGCCTATACCCAAATGACTTTGCCAAGGCTACCATTAACCCCTATCACATCTCTGTGCTAGCTAGAAGAAACACCTGTTCTTAGGACACTTTATTTCTATCCTCCAAAAAATCTGTTGTTGCAAATTGCAATACTTTCGTATGTATCCCATGAACAGTGTCCTTTTCAGGGTGGTGTAGACTGCACTTGCACTGCAAAATTAAACACAGCAGCTGTTCTGAGAGGAGGAATTTGATAGTGTTATGGCATGTCTTTATGGTAAAAGCTTTTATTGGGTTCTTTAAATCATTTTGTATAGGGTTTTCTTTGTACAAATTAAAAGACTATAAAAGTGAGGACAGTGTAGGACACACAGTAGATATTTATTAATTATTTGTAGTCGTGGTTTGGCTAGAACTAATAAAATCTTTTGAAAGTGTTATGAATAATGTTTCTACCCTAAATTTCCTTCAAATTTTGTATCCATTATTTTACATAATTATGCTGCCCTCCCAAAAATACATTCCATGGAAAACAGCTTTTTATAAATAATAGTATATTAATTCAAAGGAACAGGTGCTTGCTTATGCATCAGAAGGATAATAAATGAAGTGATGAGCACATTCATCAAAAAGTTCTGCCTCAAGGAGGATGCTATTGTGATCCTTGTGAAAGGAAATTAACATAGGTGTTTGGTAATATAAATGTAATATAAATATAATTTCCATGAATATGTTTGAGGCTATTGACTTCTTTCAGAGACAGCAAATTGCCCATTTATTACATTAGTGTTAATACAACATACAACTTAGGCAGGAAATGTAAAGGTGAATCAACACAAACAGAATACAGCAACTGGCTTATGATAATTATTTAGAGCTATGGAGAAATGCTCAAAACAGCTTAAAACCTGGAAAATAATGATCTACTCCTTTAATTCCTATGTGTACCTTTCCCTAAGCCCTTCTCTAATCCCTACTCAGAAATCCTTTGATGACAGGCTTGCTTTTTATTGAAGTTCTTTTTTAACTTTTGCAAAATAATTTCTGGTTACATTTTTTCTGTGATTCTTTATGACTAAAAAAAAAATCAAGTTACTGCATGTTGTTTTTTAAAGTTTGATTTCTTGTTGCTTCTTCTAACCACCCCCAAAAGACACCAGACTTTATATCCTTGATGAACTTGCTTAATAACCCCATATTTTTTCTCAGTTTTCAGAGACACTTCCTTTCAATTACCTGTATTTTTCTTATCTTGTGCCCATAAATCCTTTTGTCTACCGAAGATATTTCTAATGACTCCCTACTTCCTACACACTGTTATACTTGGTGAATTCTACATCCTCTTGTCTTTCAACTCCATTACGCTTGTAACATTCTCTGTTTTCACGTGGGTCTATGTGTGTCAGTCAAAGTATATGTATCTATGTGGGTGAAAGGGACCTTAACAAAGAATATTTGCTATTCTGCACATTTCATACAAAAGGAGTCACATAATAGGTGACTTTTGTGTCTGGTTTCTTTCACTTAGCATTTTATCTATGTTATATTATGTATCAATACTTGATTACTTTTTATTGCTGAATAATATTCTTTTGTATGGACATATCACATTTTATTTATCCATTCATCAGTTACTTGGTGGACATTTGGGTTGTTTCTATATTTTGGCTGTTATGAATAGTGTTACTATAAACATCTATGTACAATTTTTGTGTAGACATGTGCTTTCAGTTCTCTTGGATATATACCTAAGAGTGGAATTTCTGGGTCATATAGGTACTCTGATGAACATTTCAAAGAATAGCAAAAACATTTTCAAAATAGGTCCAGAATTTTTTTTGGATGAGTTTATAAAGGATTGGTGCTAATTCTTCTCTAAGGTTTGATACATAATTATAACAGGGACTTTGCCTAACAAATGAAATCAGTGTAACCTAATTGAACCCTCAATGAATCCCAAACAAACAAAAAAAAAACGATAGTAATAATAAAGGTTTGACAGAATTTACCAGTGAAGCCATCAGGATTTGGGCTTTCTTTGTGGGAAGTTTTTAAAATTACTAATTTAACCTTCTTCTGTGTTGTAAGTCTAATCATATTTTTTATATCTCTTGAGTTAGTTTTTGTCCCTATAGTAATTTTTCCATTTCACGTAGGTTATTATATTTGTTGTCATAGTGTTCCCTTACTTTTAAATTTCTGAAACATCAGCAGGGATGACTCCTTTTCATTCCAGATATTAATTAATTAATTATTTGCTTCTCTTTGTTCCTCTTGGTTAGTCTTGTTAAAGGTTGTCAACTTTATCAATATTTTCAAAGAACCAACTTTTGTTCTTAAAAATATTCTCTGAGTTACTTCATTCTGGTCAAGGGAACAATACAACAAGAAGACATTTCAATTTTGAATATTTATGTACACAACTTAAATGCTTCCAGATTTTTGTAACAGACCTTGAGTGGTCTGAGCCATATGATATCTCATAACACCATAATAGCCGGGGACTTTAACACCCCTCTGAAAGAACTGGACAGATCCTCTAAACAGAAACTAAACAAAGATAATTAGGACTTAAATGTGACTCTAGAACAAATAGGATTAATAGACATATACAGAACACACCATCCCAAAGCAAAAGAATATACATTTTTTTCTTATCAGCCTATAGTACATACTCTAAAATGGACCACATCCTAGGATACAAATCAAACCTCAGCAAAATTAAAAGAATAGAAATTATACCTTATATCTTCTCAGATCAGAAAGCAGTAAAGGTGGAACTCAACTCCAACAAAAACATTCATCCGCACACAAAGACATGAGAAATAACCTTCTGCTGAATGACAGTTGGGTTCAGGAAGAAATACAAGAGAAAATCATTAAATTCCTCAAACATAACAACGATGAAGCTATAAATTACCAAAACCTGTGGAATACTGCAAAAGCAGTCTTAAGAGGGAAATTTATCACATTAGGTGCCTATATTCAAAAAAAGAGAATGAGAGTTCATCAACAAACTTATGAACCATCTTACGGAATTGGAAAAAGAAGAACACTCTAATCCAAAACCCAGCAGAAGAAAAGAAATAACCAAAATTAAAATCAGAGATTAATGAAATTGAAAATAAAAGAATCATTCAGAAATGAATGAAACAAAAAGTGGGTTTAAAAAAAATAAATCGATAAACCTTTGGCCAGATTAACTAGAAACAGAAAAACAAAATCTCTAATAACCTCAATCAGAAACAATAAGGGGGAAATAACAAGAGATGCCACAGAGGTACAAGAGATCATCTCTGAGTAC
This sequence comes from Nycticebus coucang, assembly GCF_027406575.1. NCBI lineage: Eukaryota > Metazoa > Chordata > Mammalia > Primates > Lorisidae > Nycticebus > Nycticebus coucang. Next base: position 88,790,880 of record NC_069787.1, on the reverse strand, counting down.
TACAAGAAACTCTATGCCCAGAAATTTGACAATGTGGAGAAAATGAATCAATACCTGGAATCACACCCTCTTCCTAGACTTAACCAAGAAGAAGTAGATCTTTTGAACAGACCAATTTCAAGAACTGAGATAGAAGAAACAATGTAAAAATCTCCCAACAAAAAAATGCCCTGGTCCAGATGGCCTCACATCAGAATTCTATCCACCCTTCAAGGAAGAGCTTATACCCATGCTGCAGAAATTATCCCAAAAAATTGAGAAGGAAGGAATCTTCCCCAATACATTTGCTATAAAGCAAACATCACACTGATACCAAAACCAGACAAAGACCCAACTAAAAAGGAGAATTTCAGACCAGTTTCACTAAAGAATATAGATTGTAAAAATTCTCAATAAAATCCTAGCCAATAGATTTTACACATTAAAAAAATCATTCATCACAATCAAGTAGGTTTATTCCCAGGGATGCAAGACTAGTTTAACATATGAAAGTCCATAAATGTTATTCACCAGATCAACAAAAGCAAAAACAAAGACCATATGATCCTCTTAATAGATGCAGGAAAAGCATTCGATAAAATTTAGCATCTTTTCTAATTTGAACACTTAAGAATATAGGCACAGGAGGCACATTTCTTTTCTTTTCTTTTCTTTTTTTTTGCAGTTTTTTGGCCAGGGCTGGGTTTGAACCCACCACCTCTAGCATATGGGGCCAACACCCTACCCCTTTGAGCCACAGGTGCTGTCCCCATAGGTGGCACATTTCTTAAACCAATCAAAGCCATCTATGACAAACACATATTTAATATTTTACTGAATGGAGTAAAAATGAAAGCTTTTAAGTAAAAAACTGGAAGTAAAGAACTGGAATCAGACAAGGTTGTCCTCTATCACCACTACTATTCAACATAGTGCTGGAAGTTCTAGCCAATAAAATCAGGCAAGAGAAGAAAATAAGGGGCATCTAAATGGGAGCAGAGAAGGTCAAACTCTTGCTCTTTGCCAATGATATGATCTTATACTTAGAGAACACCAAAGACTCAACCCCAAGAGTTCTGGGAGTGATCAAAATATACAGCAATGTCTCAGGATATAAAATCAATGTCCACAAATTAGTAGCCTATGTATATGTCAATAACAGCCAAGATGAGAAGTTAATCAAGGATGCAATTCCCTTTACAGTAGCTTTAAAAGAATGAAATACCTAGAAATATATCTACAAAAGAGGTGAAGGACCTCTACAAAGAAAATTATGAAACCCTAAGAAAAGAAATAGCAGAAGATATTACCAAATGGAAAAACACACCATGCTCATGGTTAGGAAGAATTCAACATTGTCAAATGTCTATACTTCTCAAAGCAATCTACAAATTCAGTGCAATCCCCATTAAAATACCCTTATCATACTTTCAAGATTTGGAAGAAAATAATTCTTCGTTTTGTATAGAAGCAGAAAAACCCCTCTATAATTAAGGCAGTTCTTAGTTAAAAAAAAAAAAAAAAGCTGGGGTTATCAGCCTATCAGACTTTAGGCTATACTCAAGGCCATAGGAATCAAAACAGCATGGTATTGGCACAAAAATAGAGACATTCACATTTGGAACAAAATAGAAAACTATGAGATGAAAATAACTTCCTCTAGCCACCTAATATTTGATAAACCAAATAAGAACACACACTGGGGAAAATAATTCCTATTTAATAAATGATTTTGGGAGAACTCTGAAAAGAGTGAAACTAGACCTGCACCTCTCACCCCTTAAAAAATTGGTTCAAGATAGATAAAAGATTTAAATGTAAGGCATGAAACAATACAAATCCTTGAAGAAAGTGGGGAAAACACTTGAAGATATTAGTCAGCCTAGGGAAAGATTTTATTAAGAAGACTTCCAATGATAGTTGCAACAACAACAGACATAAACAAATGAGACTTAATTAAACTGAAGAGCTTCTGCACAGCTAAGGAAACAACAACCAAAGCAAATAGACAACCTTCAGAATGGGGAAGATATTTGCATATTATGAATCAGACAAAAGCTTGATAACTAGGATCTACAGAGAATTCAAATTAATCAACAAAAAAAGACCCAATAATACCATATATCACTGGGCAAAAGAGATGAATAGAACCTTCTCTAAAGAAGAAAAATGAATTGCTAACAAACATATGGAAAAAATGCTCATCATCCCTAATCATCAAAGAAATGCAAACAAAACTACCCTGAGATAACACCCAACCACAATGAGAATGGTTCACATCACATAGTCTCAAAGTTGCAGATGCTGGCATAGATGTGGAGAGAAGAGAACACTTTTACACTGCCAGTGGGACTGCAAACTAATACAACTTTTTTGGAAGAAAGCATGGAGAAAAGTCAAAGAACTCAAATTAGACCTCCCATTTGATCCTGCAATCCCATTACTAGGCATCTACCCAGAAGAAAAAAAATCCTTTTATCATAAGGACATTTGCACTAGACTGTTTATTGCAGCTCAATTTGCAACTGCCAAATTGTGGAAACAACCTAAATGCCCACCAATCGAGGAATGGGTTAACAAGCTGTGGTATATGTATTCCATAGAATACTATTCAGCCATTTAAAAAGATGGAGACTTTACATCTTTTGTATTAACCTGGATGGAGGTGGAACACATTCTTCCTAGTAAAGCATCACAAGAATGGAGAAGCAAGAATCCAATGTATTCATTCTAATATAAAGGTAGTAGGTGAGCTAATATAAGGGGTAGGGTAGGGGAAAGAGGGAGGGAGGAGAGGGGAGGAAGAAGAGGGATGGGGGTCACAGTGTATGGCAGACCTCTTGGGAGTGGAACACAATTATAAGAGGGACTTTAACAAATGCAATCAGTATAACCTAATTCTTTGTACCATCAATGAATCCCAAACAATTAAAAAAAAAAAAAGGAAAAGCAAATATCCAATGTACTCAATACTAATATGAAGCTAGTAGATAATCCAATACTTGCCCACATAGGAGTAAAACTCAATTCAATTCAAGTTGCAGGGAGGAGGAATAGGGAAGTGGGAGGCGGGATGGGTGATTGGTGTGCTCTCACAAAATGGGCACAATATAAGGGTATAAGGCATATCTTTTGGGTGTAGGAAATAACTACAAGATGGACTCTACCTAACAAATTCAAATATTGTGACCTGGTTGTTTGTACTTTCATATTAACCTGAAACTTAAAAAAAAATGTTAATTGATTTAAAAAGCCATGAAGATAGTGTGAGAGGGGGCCACAGAAGGCATTCACCAGGAAGAAGAAAGGCAGGGTGAGATTGGGGCAGGATGGCACAAGGTTACATCTGGCCAATGTAGCAGGAAGAAAAAGGGATCAACAATCACAGTCACAGAAATTCAGGCTTGGAAACAACCTTAGAGGTCACCTACTCTACTCTTCTACCTGGCTGTGAAGTAATCTCCTAGGCGCATGTTGGCAACATGCATTCATCCAGCACCTCCCTGATTACCTCTATCAGCAGAGACCCCCTTCTTTAAAAGACAGCTTCATTTCCTTCCTAACCATTAGAAAAATCCTCTGGTTCCATATATTGAACTGAAATTCAAAAAAAAAATTAAATTATTTGTTAAATTAAAAAGAATTCTCTATTGTTTTTGTTTTTCTATTCTCTACTTCATTTATTTTCACTCCATTGTTTATTATTTTCTTCTGTCTGTTTGCCTTTGGTTTAATTTGCTCTTCTTTTTCTAATTTTGTAAAGTAGAAAGCTAGGCTATTTATATAAGATCTTTCTTTTTTTTAATCTAGGCATTTGTGGCTATGAATTTCAGTCTAAACATTAGCTTTATTCCACAAATTTTGCTATCGCGTGTTTGTGTTTTCATTCATGTCTAGTTATTGTCGAACTTCCCTTATGATGTTTTCCTTTACCTATTGTTTATTTACAAATGTGTTGATTAATTTCTACATATTTGAGAATTTATCAAATTTTTCTGTGCTTATTAACTTCTAATTTAATTCCATTGTTTTCACAAAACATTCTTTGTATGGTTTAAGTTCTTTTAAATGTATTCAGTCTTGTTTTATGATCTGATATTTGGTAAATCCTAGAAAATATTCCAATTGCACTTGAAGAAAGAAGAAAATATATTTTGCTATCATTGGAGTGTTCGTTAGATGTTCATTAGGTCTGTTTGGTTTTATAATGCTGCTCAAGGCTTCTGTTTCCTTGTCTGCTCTGTCACATAGTTCTATCCATTAATGAAAGTAGGGTATTGAAGTTCCAACTCTTGTCATTGAATTTTTTATTTCACTTGTGCATATGGTGGCTGTGTTGTTAGCTACGTATATGTTTATAACTGTTATGATCTCTTGAAGAATTGCATCTTTTGTCATTATAAAATGACACAGAGTTCTCCTGTTTCACCAGTAACAATTTGGGGCTTAAAATCTATTTTGTCTGATATTAGTATAACCAGGTCAGCTTTTATGGGATAGTATGTACATGATATGTATTTTTCCACCCTTTTTCTTTCCACCTGCTTGTGTCTTTGAATATAGCATGATCATGTTTTTGTATCCATTCTGCCAATTTGTGTATTTTGATTGGAATATGTATTATATTATGCATTTAATGGAATTATTAGTAAGGTAATATTTGTACCTGTCATTTTGCTATTCGTTTTTGCATATTTTGTATTTTTTGTTCTTCCATTCTTCCATTACTGTCTATTATGTGTTAAACAGATATATTCTAGTGTATTGTTTAATACCCTTTTTTAAAACTATATTTATAGATTATTTTTCTTAGTAATTACCTGAGAGTTGCAATTAACATTTTAACTTAAAACTATCTAGTTTGGATTAATGCCAGATGATTTCAGTAGGATATAAAATTTTTGCTCTGACATTTCTCCTCTTTTTTACTATTATTGAGAGATAAATTACATCTTTATACATTGTAAGCCTATCAACACAGTTTTATAATTATTGCTTTAGCAGTTGTCTTTTATATTAGATAGAAGAAAAGAGTAAAATATACTGGTACTAACTTTTATGTTTATATATGTATTTACCTTTGCCAGCACTTTTATTTCTTTGTGTGGATTCAACCTCCCATCTAGTGCCTGCTATTTTCAATTCTCAGTAGAAGTGGGGTCTTGCCTTGCTCAGGCTGGTCTCAAACTCCTGAGCTCAAGGGATCCACCCACCTCAGCCTTCCAGAGTGCTAGTATTATAGCCGTGAGCTACTGTGCTTGGCCTTCATTCTGTTTCTGAATCTGAATAATCTCAATTGATCTGTCATTAAGTTGGCTGCTTCTTCTTAGCTATTTCAAATATGGGTGAGCCTATCTAGTGACTTTTTAATTTTTTCAGTTATTATACTTTTCAACTCCAGAATTTCTATCTGAATTTCTTTTATAACTTGTTTATTGGTATTATCTCTTTTGTGAGGCATATTTCTCATTTCCTTTACTTCCTTAGACATGGTTTTCTTTACTTCTTTGAACATGTTTTTAAGAGTTGATTTAAAGTTTTTGTTTAGCAAGGCCAACATCTGTGCTTCCTCAGACACAGTTTCTGTTGACTGCTTAAAAAACATTTCTTTTTTTAATGTATAGACTATATGTTCTTGGTCCTCCCCTCCACCCCCCGCTTTTTGGATTACTCATAATTTTTTGCTGAAAATTAGACATTTTATATAGTATAATGTAGCAACTCTGAAAATTAGATTCTTCCTTTCTGTAGTTTTTGATGTTCACTGTTGTTGTTCTTCTTTTGTTTGCTTTTGTTTTTGAGACAGGGGCTTGTTCTGTTGCCCTGGATAGACTGCAGTGGCATCAGCACAATCACTGCAACCTCAAACTCCTGTGCTCAAGTTATCTTCATGCCTTAGCCTCTCAAGTAGCTAAAAACTACAGGTGTATGCCACCATACTTGGGGCTATTTTTTTCTATTTTTGGTAGAGACAGGTCTTATTACTCAGACTGGTCTTGAACTCTGAGCTCAAGCAGTCTTCCTGTCTCAGCCTCCCAGAGTGCTTGGATTACAGGCTTGAGCCACTGCGCCCAGCTGGTTGTTGTAGTTGCATCTGTTGCTGCTGTTGCAGCAGCTATTTGTGTTTCGGCTTTTTAATCTAATTCTGTAAAATCTGTATTCTTTGTCATAGTTAACTTAGTGGTAAGCTAATAATTGGACAATGATTTCCTTATATTCCTGGATCCAAAATGTCTCCTGGTGTTTCCTGAGGGACTTTGTGTGTGGGTTGGGACAAGTAGTTTGCATATTGGTCTTAATTTTCACTTCCTACTTGCACAGAGCCTCAAGCTTAGTCAGATGTGCCCTGTTCTATGCATGGTTATGGAATTCTGGGTTCATAGGAACAGGTAGGAACTTTACAAAGCTCCCTATGGGTATCTCATTCTCCAGTTTTTCCTCTTAAGACTTGGTCAGCCTCTTGTTAGTGCAAAATGAGCTAATAATTCATGCAGCTCTGATCTTAAACAATTGTCACTGATCATGTTTGACAAATGCCGTTGAGTTTGGTATTCATATATAGTTATCTCTGAATCAGGTAAAATAAAGAAAAGTCCTGGGAAGGAACTTTTAATGAGCTGCTAGACAGGTTAGAAAATAACAGTTTGTAGGGGATGAAGTTTGGGGGAACCTCCAGTACCATTCTGACCCCTCTAGTGGCTGCTATAGCTGTTCTGTGTTAGGTGCGTGAGTAAAGGTTAGTAATCTTCTTCCCCTGTATAAATGCTTAATAGATTTACACAGCCCATTCAGCAAGCATGTAAGGAGTCTTGAGCTTCAGCATTATGCTTCCCTCAACCCTAAAGAGTATGGCTCCTACAATCTTAACTTACAGGGAATTGCTAGAGCAGTGTAGTAGCTTGAGGTACTTGTTGAAATAATCAACAAGTCAGGACAAGACTTGTTGATTACAAGAAGACAAGTCAGGTTTTAGTAAGAAAAAGAAAGTATCTATTGATAACCCACACAGCAAGCCATGTCCTAGTGATTACAGGCACCATGGAAAGCACAGCCTCTGGGTTTTATACAAAACTTTGGGGAGTATCACCTGCCTCTTGGAAGTCTCCCAGGGTCTTAATTAAAACTCTAGTCTTAAAAGAGTCCACCTGCAAAGGTCTTGCAAACAATCCACTAGCAAAGTTTTAAATAACAACCCACCTGCAGGGTCTTAATCAGCCTCATTCTCATAATAGCCTAGGTCAGCCTGATCCAGAGTAGTCCAAAATAGCCTAACCTTATCTGTAGTCCACCCTACTAATATCTAGCAAGCTACCTAACAGAATCTCATGGGGGAAAAACAAAACAGCTAAAATAAACATATATCATTTAATATTTTTAAGGCTAAGTTTTCTATTTATGTAAGTACCAGGGCCAGCGCCAATGGTGAACCCAGAGAAGGCCAAGATCCTAGAGACTTAGTCAGTAGAGAAGACCTTCTTGTACAGACGTACAGATAGCTTCAGACTGCCTGGTTCCCCAGGGAGAGGAGATGGAAAGATAGAATGACAGCAGACAACGTAGAGAGAGAGGTGAGGGCCTTTAATGGTAACAGTAGTAGTTGAGGGTGAACCAGTGCTAATCATTGTTCATTTAATACCTATATAAACCTATGAATTCTGAGATATTATTATCCCCATTTACAAACTAAATAACTGAGACCCAGAAAAATTCAATCTATCTATGTCACACTATTGGTTAGTAATTATAACAGAATCTTAAACTCTGCAATCTGTCTCCTTCTAGAGTATGGCTAAAAATTAGTTGAAATTAGACAGTAGAGAGATTTGAATACTTAGAATACTGAATAGTCCAATGTGATGGTTAATTTCATGTGTCAACTTCATTGGGTTAAAGGATATCTAGATAATTGGTTAAATATTATTTCTGGGTGTGTCTATGAGGATGTTTCCAGAAAAGATTAACATTTTAATCAGTAGAATAGAGAAAATCTGCTCTCACCAATGTGGGCAGGTATCATCTGATTTATCGAGGGCCCAGATACAAGAAAACAGTGGAGGAAGGGTAAATTTGACACAGGAAAGTAGACCCTAAAACTGGGATCTGTTTGAAAGCCAAGTAGGTTCTTGGCTTTGTGCAGGAAAGAATTCAAGAGCAACTGACACAGTAAGGCACAAGCAAGTTTGTTAAAGTAAGAAAAGTAAAAAATAAATGCTCATGTTAGTCCATGTGAAGAAAGTGAAGACCACTAACTCAGCAAGGCCATCATTCTGTGAATAACATTCTTTTGGGGCCAGAGTTTCCTCCCTGTAAAATATGGAAGGTGGATTAGATGTCTTCTAAGGCCCTTTCTACCATAACATTACTATCTTAGTCTTTAACTCAAAGACAAGTTCAGAATCTGAGCCACACTGGCAGTAAGAAGAGTATACAAGGAGCAAGACTAGGAGTATAGCCATACTGGCTATCTTTTTGACAAATAAATTGGTATGGATTTGTTTTGCCCTTGATATCAGTCAGGCTCTGGGAGGACACAGACGTTGAAAGGGTAGGAGAGCACACCTGACAAGGGCTTAGGAGGGCCTCTTTACAAAGGTGGGGGTGAGCTGGGCAAGTAACCCAAGGCAGTGAAATACCCAGAGGGGCCAGCAGCAATGGAAGTTGTTGCCACTCAGTCCTGAAAGGACTAAAGGGAGGAAGTCCCTCAGAACCCAACAAGAGCTGCAGCTGGGAGGGTAGTTGACCCGCTCAAGAGGTGGTTGTGGCACACAGCAGTCCCTGCCAAAATGATGCCCAGATTTTCTTCTCATATGCTCCAATACCCTTGGTGGGCAGTAGCCACCCCAACCCTCTAGGCTGGTGAAGAATAGCACATACCAGGGTGTATTGTTCTTCTCTGTTTCTCAGAAGGAGGAAGCAGCTCTCTTGCACAAGAGAACAATCTTGTCTATTCCTTTATCTCATTTCTCCCCAGATGTTTGTTCCTTAATCTCTGTGTGCTACATTAGATCAAGTTAAAGTCTAAAAATAAATCAAGTTTTTCTTATCCAAGAATAAGATAGGCTTTTTTGTAAATGATGTTGGGACAAATAGAAAGCCTTCTGGAAATCATGAAGTGAATCTAAACCTCATAGTGGAATAAACTCCAAATGGATCAGAGATCCAAATGTAAAACATGAAACCAAGAAGTATTGCATATATGAATTACTTTATAATCTGGGAGCAGGCAAAATCTTTCAAAATTCAGCAATAAAAAGGGGAAAGATTGATAAATTTTACTAAGTGCACCTACAAACAAACAAAATGTCAGAAGCAAAGTCAAAGAACAAACTAGGAGAGAACATTTGCAAGTATCTTAAGAAAAGAACAGACACACAAAGAACTCTTACTAATAGATAAAATGGGATAGAAATATTGACAAGAGTCATGAACAGAGAGAAATGCGAGAGAAAAAAATGCAATCTATCCCTATACATATAGAATGACACTCAATTTCCCTTACTGTAAGAAATACAGATTAGAATTCTATTGGATCTAAACATTTGATAACATACTATATGATAGTATACTCTATGATAATGTGCTCTATGTTAGGATACTGTATGATAACATAGCCTATGTTAGTGTACTCTAGGGTAACATACCCTACATTAGTATACTCTATGGTAATATACCCTATGTTAGTATATTCTATGGTAACATACTCTATGTTAATGTACTCTACGGTAACATACTCTATATTAGTATGTTAGTATACTTTATAACATACTATCCTGAGAGTAGAAGTACAAACCCTGTGGTAGAGGATTTGGCAAAATTTTGCAAAATTACAAATGCATTAACCTTTGACCCAGCAATCTTATTTCTCAGAATCTACCCTGAGAATGCATCTTTACAAATAACAGCATTTGCACAAATTTATGCAACATAACGTTGTTTATAGTAGCAAAAGATTAGAAACAACCACAACTCCCACCAACAGGATAGGCAATAAATCAATTGCAGAACATACATGAACTGGAGACAGGTATCATGAAAAGACAAATGTGAATGTCTGTGAACTGAAATAATCTTTAAAATATATTTTTAGATTCAAAAAGCTAGTACACAGCAGTACATAGAGGGTGCTGTATTTTGTGTGTAGAAAAAAAAAAAGACTAAGAATGTATTTAAGTATTTGCAATACAGAAGACTCTCCATAGTTGACCACTTCCCTACATCAACCACCTCCTTAAGTTGACCCAAATTTTTATAGATTGGACATGCACCACATGTACTCAATATAAGACTGGCTTCTATATATTGACCATTTCTGTAAATTGTATCTTAACCACTTGAACTATGACACACAATGCTAATTTGCCCTCTATAACTTGATATTTGAATCTACGCTGCATCAACAGGTAAGTGGTTAGTCATATTATTTTTTCTTGAGTATAAGTTCCTTTTTGATGTTTTATTATTACCACATGTTGGATTAGGTCTAATGTCCTATTGTTTATGATGTGTTACTGAAGATTTTTTTTTCATCTTGATGGACTGAATTGTAGGTACATCTTATGATTACTGAAAAATTTTACAGTTAATTGAGACATGATGGCTCCCAAAAAAGAACTCAAAGATCTGACATTGAAGGAAAAGGTTTATTTTCTTCATTTTCTGGAAAGCAGCAAAGAAAGACAGGAGAATGTTTTGATGTTAACAAGATCACAGTTTGCAACATCCAAAACCAAACATGGGTACATGGTAAGAAAAGCAGAGACCTACAGTAGAAAAGGAGGAAAACTTCCCTTGATAAAGTCAATTAAATTACATTAAGCCAGTTCAAGCAAATGACAGCAGTTAACACCCAAAACTCTGGGCTGATGATCAAAGAAGTTGCTAAAAAAAATTGCACAAAAATTCGGGATGGCAGATTTCCAAGCATCAAGTGGTTGGCGTGAGAACCAACTGAGATCTGGTGAGATCTCCCAGAAAGTCCTATGTGGTAGATCCAATGAAGTTCTAGTAGAAGTTGTGGAAGAGTTCATCAAAAAGTTCCAGCAAATTGTGATACATGTATACCATGGAATATTATGCAGCCTTAAAGAAAGATGGAGACTTTACCTCTTTCATGTTTACATGGATGGAGCTGGAACATATTCTTCTTAGCAGAGTATCTCAGGAATGGAAGAAAAAGTATCCAATGTACTCAGCCTACTATGAAGCTAAATTATAGCTTTCACATGAAGGCTATAACCCAACTATAGCACAAGACTATGAGGAAATGGCCAAGGAAGGGGAAGAGAGGGGGGAGGTTAGGGTGGAGGGAGAGTAATGGGTGCACCTATGGTGCATCTTAGAATGGGTACAGGTGAAACTTACTAAATGCAGAATACAAATGTCTACATACACTAACTAAGAAAATGCCATGAAGGCTATGTTGAACAGTTTGATGAGAATATTTCAGATTGTATATGAAACCGGCACATTGTACCCCTTGATCGCACTAATGTACACAGCTATGATTTAACAATAAAAAATAAAATAAAAAAATAAAAGCTAAAAAAAAAAAAGTTCCTGGAATTTGCCAGAGGCTTCAAAGATGACAACATCTTTAGTGCAGACTCTTTCAGGGCGATGCCTAACAAGAGCCTCATCAGGAATGGTGACGAATACAAAAGCAGAAAACTTTTCAAAGAACATTCCACAGTTCTTCTTTGCACTAGCTCATCTGGAAAGAAATTAAAGCCCTTAGTGATTAGTAAATTGTCAAAACCATGTGCATTCAAGAATCTGAAGTCCTGAGATCTCCCTGACACTTGGGAATCAAATACCTGTGCATGGATGACTATTGCCTTATTTGAGGAGTGGGTAAGGGATATCAACCGAGAAATGAAAAAGAAGAAAATAGTCTATTCTAATGACGGTAGACAGCTAACTGTCCTGGCCACTCACAAGTGAATCATCTCATAAACGTGACACTGAAATTCTGTCTCCAAACACAGCCTCAGAAATCCAGTCTCTGACCAAGGCATCATCAAAACATTTAGAATGCACCACTGAGCCCAGCTCCTGCAGTGGGTCATTCCTAGAACACAAACGTGTGGTCTGCCTGTGAAGCAACTTCATGCACTGCATCAGTTAATGCTCTGGATGCTCTCCAGAGAAATCAGTTCTGCTTGGAATAAAGTTCAGCCAGAAATGATGCAGAAATATGTAGGATTACCCCTGAAGGCTGCAGGGCTGTCCTTCTGCAGCATTGGTATTCACACCAACAAAGTGTTTCAAGAAATTTGGATTTATCACAACCCATGAGGGCAATGGTTTGGCCCCATCAGATAGTCCATCTCCCATAGCAGAATTAGGAGTAGATTTTGAAAGTTTTGTTGCAATGGATGATGAGGTGGTAACCTGTAATGAACCTGACCCAGAAGCAATTTTCCAGGTGATATTGACTGGAATGAAGACCAGCATAAAAGTACATGAAGAAAGTAAGGATAACACAGAAATTGCAGAGACTTCAAAAGAAGAGGAGGTGCAAAACAAATACTAAATCAAAGAACTTACAACACTGTAAGGTTAAATTTGAATTAAGATCTTCATGGCTGGGCCCAGTGGCTCATGCCTATAATCTTAGCACTCTGGGAGGCTGAGGTAGGTAGGTGTATTTCTTGAGCCTAGGAGTTCAAGACCAGCCTGAGCAAGAGTGAGACCCATGTCTACTAAAAAAAGAAAAGAAAAGAAAAGAAAAATTAGTGGGTGTTGTGGCAGGCACCTGTAGTCCCAGCTACGCAAGAGGCTGAGGCAAGAGGATGGCTTAAACCCAAGAGTTTGAGGTTGCTGTGAGCTGTGATGTCAGAGCACTCTAACCAGGATGACAGAGTGAGACTCTGTCTCAAAAAAATTAATTAATTAAAAACTAATGAAAAGGGCAGCGCCTGCGGCTCAAAGGAGTAGGGCGCCGGCCCCATATGCCGGAGGTGGCAGGTTCAAACCCAGCCCCAGACAAAAACTGCAAAAAAAAAAAAATAAAATAATAATAGTAAAATAAAATAAAAACTAAAGAAAAATTAAAAGAAGATTCTCGTGAAATCATTTTTTTAAAGTGTATTTATCTTTCCTAGATCTATCCACTGAGAAGGCTTAGAAGCAATGGTACCCTAGGGTCAGTGAGCACATCTTGCCCTTGATCTTGGTATCTAAATATCATTCCTCACCTATATAGAGAATATCATTATTCCTATGCATGTTGAAATATTTAGGAATGAGACAGCCTGAGTCTACCATTTATTTTCAAAATGGTTCAGTTTTATGTATGTGGCTCTGGTGGGTGAGTAGGTGGGTGATAAAGATGTCATCATTACACGAAGCAATCCCTTTTCCTGCACCTGGCGTAACTCCCTGAGCAATAAACTCAAGCTGCCCACACTCTTGATGACATGGCCTCCATTCAGATGATGAAACAAAACCTGGAGGAATACTCCTGAAAAAAATCTAAATTACTAAATTGCTTGTCCCTGAAACTCTAAAAATAGTGCCTTGTGTGCTCTAATTTTCTGCTTAAATCTACTTAAACCCTTTCAATTCAGACGTTCTCAATAGAATATATGATACTTCAACCTTATTAGTCTAATGCATTTATTGCAATACCATTTCCCATGCTTTTTTCAGTTTTTTTGGCTGCCACAGGTGGGGAGCTCTCTTCAGCAGTTACTGGCTTCCCTGCAGCTGTGGCTATTGTGCAATTGGGAAACAAAGGTCTTTGCTGGGGCTCTATAACTTACTATAAAGCTTTGGGAAAGTTACATCACCTTTGGGATCTTAGTTTTTCACTTGCCAGATGCAAATATTGGACCTTTCTTCCACTTAAACAGTGATTTAGAATTTTTGCCAAGTAGAGTAACTTGTCTGCCAAAAACAGAAGTAGCAATAGAGAGATAAGCATAGGTTTTCACTAAAGTCCGAGGTGGAACCTAGAGTAGGAAAGGAACTACCAAACCAGATAATTTTTGTTCCCAATCCTTTGTCAAATCCTTTAAACAATAAACAAGAACAGTAAGTGGTTTCTCAATAATAATATTTTAGTATACAATTAAAAGTAGTAAAATATAATATTTTAGTATACAATTTTATTTATAATTGTCCTTAGTTCTAACAAACTTTTTTTTTTCTATCTAAAAGGAAAAGGATGGCTTCTGAGTGAGTGATTTTGGCTTTCCTCACTCCCCTAGGGCTGCAGTTCATGTGGCAGTCTGCATAGCTATGGTAGACATGGCTGAGGATTTGTAATACACCTCAAGATTTTGCTTTAATATGCTCCCAAATAACTTACCACGGCAGTGCTGTTGAAACACAGTAAATCCTGTTTACTTGCATGACTAGGGAATTAGACAATCAACCGTGACCATCTATCAAAAGCATTAGAATACAAAATGCACTAAGCATGAAATCCTATTGAAAACCATTTCATTTATTAGGTTCTTCAGAGTCGGAGAGACTCTCAAGGTCATTATTGTGAACATTAATTATCACTATAATGTGGCAATGGAAAAATGCATTTTAAGAGTTCTGTTTAGTAGAATACTGCTGTAAAAGAATTTACCATTTTATTTGAGTGTGAATCTACACTTCTGGTACATGGTGAGCAAAGGGGAATATTGAAAGTGAACCTTCCAGAGTCTTTTTGGTACCTGGGATAGGTTCCAGTTTGCATAAACTCCCTGCAGAGGCCTGAAAGGAGATGGTACCGGCTGATTGGGGTGGAGTTTGGGGGTAGGGGAGGAATGAACCAGTGCCAGGCAGAGATAGCAAGTTTTCCACGGGCCATGGGTGATGTTTGCCCCTTAGCTGTTGCTTTTTTGTCGTTGTTTTTAGTTCAGCCAGCATTGACCAAAGCCTCTTTTTATCTTGCATTGTGCTGGTTTGGAAATAAGAGCATGGAGTTGGTTGGGTGGTATAGCTTCAAGTATACTCTTTCCACAGTATAAGCTGGGGGTATAATCTTCAGCCATTTCTTCCCAGCCCTTCAAAGTGCACAACCAATAGTGGAAGAGACTGTGAAATTTACACTTGTTCAATATAAATGTTTCTAACGACTGATATGTTTAAATATGAGTTCCTCCAGCAAAGCTTCACCAAGTTGTTCATTTTATAGTGACTGTCCGGAAACACTGTGTTCAAGCCTCTTCTGTGTCCTTTCTCTTTGCCACTCCAGTTCTACTCCAGCACACACTACAACACCAATTCTCAGGACTGGGCTTGGTTAGGACACTCAAATGAGTTCAACTGGTTATGTCAATATGACAAAATAATGCTGGAGAAGTGGGCTGCCACCCAAACAGGTTCATATTTGACAATGTACTAGTGTCTCAGAGTCTGTTGTCTATATTTTTACCACAAACTGATTCCTCAACTTATTTTAGATGACTAGGATTAGGAACTATGTCTTCAACACGAGCATTAGGAATGCACCATAAACAGCTTAGCAAGGGTGCAGGTATGAGCCCTCTGGGTGTGAGGGGAAGCTGGCTGAGTCATCTGCACTCTGGGCTTGCTGCATTGCCATGATTTATAATGTCAAATTCTTTGGCAATCCCTTCAAAAGATGGAGCTTAATACTCCTCAACTGGAATGTGGGCTGGACCTGATGACTTGCTTCTAACAACTAGAGCAAAGCAGAAATGATGGTGTGTGGGTGGGAGCTTAGGTGATTCAAAGGCATTACAGCTTCCTGTTTGCTCTCTCTGAGCTCTCTCTCTGTGGGAAGCCAGCTACTATGTCATGGGGACTCTTAAGCAGCCCTATGGAGAGATCTGTTTGGTCATTAAATATGAAATATCTGATTTTGAATCAAAAGTTTATTATATCTCAATCAAGAAGCAGTACAATTAATCAAAGTATGTGCCTAACCTGTTGACACAGTTTTGTCATCTCAATGGTAGTTTGTGTATGCCAGCAGTGAAGAAGTTGAGGAAATCAAGAAAGATATTTTCCACAGCTTGTTGAGAATTGATTATTTTACCTTGCAAGAAGTGGTCCAAAGCCTGGAAGAAGTGGTAGTCATCTCATGCAAGGTTCGGTGAATACAGTGAACGACAGTTTCCAAGTCCAGCTTTAGTAGTTAGAGCAGCGTTTGTGCAACAGCGTTGTAAGAGGATTGGCCTGTCTCTATTGACTGCTTAATTACAAGCATCTGCATCATTTCATCCAACTGGTTGCAGTAAATGTCTGTTGTAGTTGACTGACCAGTTTTCATGAAGCTGTAGTAGATAATACCAGCACTTGACCACCAAACAGATACCATTAGATTTATTGATGAATATTCAACTTGGGATTGTGTTTCAGTACTTCATCTTTATCCAACCATCTTGCCAAATGCCTGCAATTGTTAAAAAGAATCCATTTTTCATCACAGGTAACAATATGGTATAGAAATAGTTCACCTTTATGTCATGACAGCAAAGAAAGTCAAGCTTCGAGAGGATTTCTCTTCTGATGCTCATTTGATTAATGCGGAACCCATCTATCCAGCTTCTTTACCTTGCCAATCTGTTTCAAATGGTCCAGTATTGTTGGAATAGTAAATATCACACCGTGCTGCTAATTCACACCTAGGTTGAGATGGATTCACTTTCACTACGGTTTTCAACACATCGTTATCCACCTTGGTTTCAGTTGCCCACCCATGTGGCTCACTTGCAAGATTAAAATCGCCAGAACAGAAATTCTCAAACCATAGATGTACTGTGCATACTTAGCCACATCCTTCTCAAACACTTCATTGATATTTTGAGCTGTCTGCACTGCATTGGTTCTACAATGGAACTCATATGCAAAAATAACACAAAGTTTTGACTTATCCATGATTTCACAAAAATTGCTCTAAAAAAAAACAAGATAATCACTAGTCAAAACATGCATTTAAAGAATGAGGATGTGCCTTCACAATAAAAATGTAAAAAAATAAGATATGAAACAAGAAACATCAAAGTGAAACGTCAGCGATATCAACCGTCAAACTTATTCTTAAGGAAATCGGACATTTCTTTCTTAATAACTTAGTACAGGGCGAGGAACTGAGGCTTCAGGCCAACCATCGTGTGAGTGACTCACCTTGGAGGCAGATCCTTCAACTTGAGTCAAGCCTTCACATGACTGACTGCAGCCCCATACAACAGCTGGACTGCAAGCCCAGGAGAGATTCTGACTCAGAACCACACAGCTAAGCCACTCCCACAATCCTGACTCATGGAAACTGAGTGGGATAATGATGTTTGTGGTTTTAAGCTGCTGTGTCTGAGAGAGAGATAATAAATGTACCTTTATGAAGGTGTCGAGTCACCTTTCCCATCCCTTCACTTGGTGGCGCTGTTGTGCAACTGCACACTCAGTCTCACAGCTCTGAAGCGTCTACCACCTGCCCAGTGTATACTGGGAATCAGGTCCCTCACTGCTGTTTCTCAAACCATCTAACTATTCTTTGGATAGTTGTGAGTTGAGTATTTTTACCCTTGAAACACACAGCCTACTTTTAATAAGCATTTATTTCTTCTTCTTTTTTTTTTTTTTACAAATACTAAGGAAAAAAGACTTGTTACAATATCCCATCCATATCCCATTGAGCACATTGAATATCCAACATTACATACATTTATTGCTTTGATTCTAACAGCTAAAAAAATCCCATTAAAATGACACATGCTTTAATAGGAGTACTTATAATCCAAATTCACTAGTTTGTATTGTTTTTATTAATATTAATGCAAAGTATCTCAAAAAAGGTTCCTTCTTAACTTCTTGTTAAGTATAACCAAAGATTAATATAAATTGCATAATTACAAGAAATAACATCTATTTATGCCTTGTGAAAATTATTTATCTCTCAATTATTCATCTTCTCAGTTGTAATGAAAGTTGGAAGGTTATCCTTATAAATGAGTAGTTTATAGTCCTGTTAGTCAAAGACTAAATATTTCATTTAGAAGAATGCATGTTTTCACCAAGAATAATACAGAGCTTGGGTTTGTGAAAGATGACCTCATGAATAGTTAACTTATAATTTAATCAGAAAAGCATCTTAATTTAATGGACTTGGATTTTTGCATATGGGATAAAAATGAAGATAAGTACAGTACATGTTTCCCTTATGCTTTTTAAGTTCTCCAGAAAAACTTGATAGAATTCTCCTTTGGAGATTTTGTGATTATTCATTCATTGTTGTCATGATATTCTTTTTTTTTCAAAGACAGAATCTCATTGTGTTGCCCTGGGTAGAGTGCTGTGGAGTCATCATAGCTCACAGAGACCTCAAACTCTTGGGTTTAATGAATTCTCTTGCCTCAGCTCCCAGGTAGCTGGAATTACAGGTGCCTGCCTCACTGCTGGGCTGTTTTTTTTCTATTTTTACTAGACATGGGGTCTTACTCTTGCTCAGCCTGGTCTGGAACTTCTGAACTCAAGGAATCCACCCACCTTGGCTTCCCAGAGTGCTAGGATTACAGGTGTGAGCCTTGATACCCGGTCTGCCCATGATATTCTTATACTGTATTCAGAACATGTAGTAAGTCTCATAGTTCTAGAAGGGAAAATGGCAACTTTTTTATCATCCAACAGTGGTGACTTTTTTGCTTTCTATTTTGTTTTCTTTAAGACAAGAGATAAAAGGCAAGAAATGGGAGAGATCCATGAATCGCTGGAACAGTCTGTTTAGCTCTATAGAGTGGAGTTTCTAGGATTCGTTCTCCACCCCCGACCCACAAAGTGCCTCGAAGAACAAGAACAAACAACTCAGTGCAGGTCTGGTGTGCTGCTCTCTTATCTCATAGGTGAGAATGAAATGCCCTCACACTTCATCTCTTGGGCTCATTTGTTTTTCTTCTTAATTTCCCCCTAATTTCTAATTTCTTCTTAATTTCCCTTAATTTATTGTTTTTAACTAGGGTCTTTCTAATAGTGACAGAGACAGATTTTCTTAGTTTATGAGGTTCTTGATATATTACAAAATAAAGAAATGCCCATGCAGGGTTATAAAATATTTTAACTATTAAATAAGTACTCAAATATCCACATTTAATAACGTATGTCTGTTAACACAAAAATACAACATAATATAATTACACTAATTACAAGATAATGAAAGGATTTGTGAAAAATATTAAATTCACTGTGTATAACCATCACTAATGTGGTCTGTTAATGAAATGCAAATTTAAAGTTACTTGACAAACATCTTCTTTCAATCCTGTCTATATATCTCAATAACTACTACTGTGCCCTCACAGATGACATTCTAACTTAAACTTGAGGCCATTTATGAATGTGAAATTTGAACCAAAGGACTTTCTTGGCCCTGTAATGATCCGTGTAGCAGAGGCTGCCAGAATCCCTCTGGATTGTCTGATACCTGACACCAACCACCAGCATTTGCATCTCCCTGCATGATAGCAGGTTTGGTGGCAGGAGCCCTCACTACTCACAGAAATGGCCACCAGACATGGCAGAGAATTAACCTCCCCAGCCAGCAGTCCTCATCCAGCTCCCTCATCAATATGCAGGAAATGCTGAGATGTTTTCTATACTGGCTCCTGGAGCTCCTCATTGGGGTTCTGCTCCAAGTCACCCACAGTAGCAACCTGCGTGACAACAAACCCTTCACTGGTTTCCTTCCTTTCCCTGATTCCCTTCTACACCCCCTACCTGTGGTTTCTTGGGCTCTCTTCCCAACTAAATGCTTGCGCTTAAATCCCTCAGGGTCTGCTTCTGGAGCATCTCACACTAAGACAACCCTGTGTGTTGTTGTTGTTTTGGGTTTTTTTTTTTGTTTATTTGTTGGTTAAGAGTTCACCATGTGAAAATACTTACCTCTCACATGCTGGACCATACAAAGAGAAACTATCAGAGATTATCAAATTATATAGGAACTAAAGAAAGCAAAACTATGTCAGATGAAGTCCAAGACCTTTAACATATTACCCTTATCTGTTTCATCATATAGATTAAAGGACTAGATTTACTTTATAAAAATTGCAATTTGTTTTTATCTATGAACTTATATTTACTAGAGAATATTTAAATAGCAGAGTAATATTTATGGGGTAAATTGGAAGAAGTCAGATGGAAGAATTTTTATTTAAGTCTAGGATGCATGAAAGAGGGCTTTAAGCAGAGTTCAGAGAATTGGCATTTGACAGGGTGAAGCATTTGACATGTGCTCACGTTCAGCTCAGACTGTTTTGCTGTCTGTGCAGGAAGGAGGTGGCAGCTGGTGGTAACAGGTATCTATGATGATATGTAGATTATTGCATGTGAGCTTTGTCCTCTTGTTGTCTTGCAGTAGGACCAAAGAAGACCATGTTGCTGCCCACATGTCTGATTACAGAAAATCATAATCAGCAGCAGGATCGCATTTGAGGCCCTCCTCCATCAATGATCCCTACCCCCTACCCTCATCCTTCCTTACCTCTCTTCTGCCCCACCTCCATACATTGCTCCTTGTGTCCCTAGAGCATGCGTCACTTTATTGCCTCCATGAATCTGCTCAGGCCTTTGTTTTCCCAGAATGCCTGCCTACTCCTCTTCTTTCCACCTGCTACTTAACTTACACAAGCCACAAGACCACAACTCCTTTCATTATACCAGCTGTGATATAATATCTGCCATCAATACTCCCATGAGGCCCTCTAGCTTCCTCTGATCACCTGCTCTAATAATTTATCATCTTATCATTATGTGTGTAGATGCTGTGAGCTCTGTCAGGGCAAGGATCATGACATACCTATTTTTGAGTCTTCCAGAATGGTCACCAGTGGGGAATGAGTGAATAAAGGAATGTATGCAGTTTGAAAGCTACTGGATGAAACAGAAGTGTTTTTGTTTTTAGATTTTTCATCTGTCTTAATTTGATTGTTTCTGTATGGAGAAGTAGATAAGAATTCCAGGTACAGGGAAGACTTGAGTATACATACACATACCATACACATATGGATATCATACATAACATTTATATATATGTAGTATAAATATCCAAGAAATTAAAAATAAGCCAGTTTCCTCTGGGGAAAGAAACTGAATGGTTGGGGATTAGGGAGCGAGACCTTCTTTTCATAGCCTATATGCTCTTACAAATTTTTTGTTTGATTTTTGTTCTTACTTTTATACTAAGTGCCTATGTTACCTATCTTAATGTTTTAAAATCAAAATACATGTAAAAAGACCAAGTGCAGTGGCTTACACCTGTAGTTGTTGGGGTTGCAGGGGACCCTACCCAGGCTGGAGGATGACAAGGGAGACAGCACTGAAGGAAGAAGGAGACTTTATACTTAATGTATAAAGTCTGGATAGCCTGGAGAGGCATACACTGCATGCTGAGGGGCAGCTTGAGGTAGTGCAGCAGTATTCTAACTCCTCAGAAACCTTTTATTGATCTCTGAAATGAAGCATTTATGAAAAAATGCAAAAGTGTCAAAATTTAAAAATTTGATTAAAAAATCCCAAGCCCCCCAGAAGGTTGGTAGAAGAGAAATGGCTGCATAATCAGGAACATAGGATAATAAATTGTCAACAATGGCCCAATAATACCTTTAGAAAGGGGGAAGGGAAAACAAGTTTCATCTCTGCAGGGCAAACAACTCAGCTTCCCTAATCTAACTGCCAATCAGGAGCCTAAGATCTCAGCCCACCTGCCTGCTGATTCTCCATGCAGGGATGATCTTCATGTTGTTATCCTGTTTGGGCTGCCTCTGGTCTCCTTTCATCTTTGGTGGTCTTGATAAGGAGCTGCAGGGATGGCCCACCTTCGTGCTTTATCTTGAATTGGAAGGCCCACAGACAGATCAGCCCGTCTGCCTCCTACGTGTAGTCCAAGCACTTTGGAAGGCAGAGGCAGGAGGATCACTTCAGGCCAGGAGTGAGATCAGCCTGGGCAACACAGTGAAACCCTGTCGCTAAAAATATTTTTAAAAATTAGCTAGGCATGATAGTATGCACCTGTAGTTTCAGCTACTAAAGAAGCTTAAGTGGGAGGATTGTTTAAGGTCAAGAGTTCAAGGCTGCAGTGAGCTATCATCATGACACTGTACTTCAGCCTAGGTGACAAAGTGAGACCTTGTCTCTGAAAATAAAAAAGACGGCTTGGCGCCTGTGGCTTAAGCAGCTAAGGCGCCAGCCACATACACCTGAGCTGGCGGGTTTGAATCCAGCCTGGGCCCGCCAAACAACAATGATAGCTGCAACCAAAAAAATAGCTGGGTGTTGTGGCAGGCACCTGTGGTCCCAGCTACTTGGGAGGCGGAGGCAGGAGAATTGCTTGAGCCCAAGATTTGGAGGTTGCTGTGAGCTGTGAAGCCATAGCACTTTACCCAGGGCAACAGCTTGAGGCTCTGTCTCAAAAAAAAAAAAAAGACACATAAAAAGGAAAATAGAATGATCTTTTCCCCTCTTACTAAGTCTGTATAACTCCGAGGGTCAGCTACCTGTGTAGACTGTAGAATATATTTCTGTTGGGAATGCTCATGAGTTATACTGGTGGCAAGATCACTTCTGTTGGGAGATAATTCTACATGAATCTTTTGTGTGTCTGTACATCTTCTGAGAAGATGCTGATATTCTTTGTTCTAAACTATTTTTTGAAGGATGTTTACATAGCAAACAGCTTTGAAGACAGAGCACAAAGCAGAGGGCAGATGGTTTTGCTGTCTAGGATAATAAAGATAATGTCTCCCTCAGATTGAGCAGGTTTAATTAACAGCTCCTTTGAAAAAATGAGGTTGCCTAAACTCAAGAGTTTCTTAGCTATGATGCAAATTCATTGAGGTGCAGAATCTGCCTGGACTAGTCCACATTGTTCCCTCAGGACTCCAGGGGTAAGAGGGACTGACACATACAGGAAGCCTATGCTGGCTGCTACACGATGAATAATAACATCCCTTGTCTCTGACTCAGAAGTCTCGTTTTCTGTCAGCAGCTATGAAACTGTGACAGGCTAACTTGTTAGCTCACAAGTTTGGTAAAATTTTAAACCCTTTGTAGTTCTTGACACTAATGATACAGATTTTGATAGTTAAGACACTGATCTTAATCAAAATCCAAATTTGGAATAAGCAGTTCTCCTCAGGAGCAGTTTCATAGAGGAATTCTGTTACTTCAATGGCTTAATTCCAGGATGTGTTAGCTACACGAAAGACACAGAAAAGACCTAGGGGCTATTTAGCTTGTTCCCTGCTAAGATAAGAAATTAAAATGGCACCATGAGCCAAATTGTGTCCTTGGTTATTTGGTAGATGTCAAATGGTCATTACTTTGTTAGAGGTTTCTAGTAAAAACACACTGAAAATAAACAACATCTTCCTTAGAATAATCAAAATACCTGTGTGGTATTTCATCTACTCTAACTTATATTTGACACTACAGGAAGGGGGAAATAGTTTACATATTTCCTTGCAGAAGGATGAGATGGTCTTTTATTTATATTTCTGTTTTCCATTCCTTGATATGACCTTGACAGGCCAGCTACCTCCATAGGCTGCAGAATATATTTCTGTTGGGAAAGCTTATGAATTATGCTTGTGGCAAGGCTACTCCTAATTGTTGGGAGACAATTGTACATGAATCCTTTGTATTTCTGTACATCTTCTGAGAAGAGGCACCTGGCATCCTTTGTTCCAAACTATTTTGTGAAGAATGTTTACACAGCAAACAGCCTTGAAGATACAGCTGAAGACATCAAGTTGTCACCAGCAAAGACATAGGAGTCTTTTTCTCTTCCTTTTATTCCTACTTGCTATGTTGAGACATTTTAAACATGATGTGAAATATTTGGCTACAACTGATTTGATCCAAAGGTTGCTGTTATATTTTAAATATAAATTTATATAATCAGAATATTAATTCTCTTCACCACCACTGCTCCTTGTATAGACTTTTTATGTATCATCTTCTAGAAGCTGAGTTTTCACATCTAAATGATTTTCATTATGTCATAGATGCCTTCTGAAGGCTGTCCAAACAGGAAGAATCAAATGGTGAATTAGCTCCATTAAAACCTGAGTCATGTTGGGAAGAGTTTAGGATGGCAATCAAGTCTATTATAAAAACTAGGTAATGCTGCATGGAGATGTTGGAGAATATCTAGGACAGCAAAACACATCCAATGCATCAGTTACAGTCCTGGCAGGAAACAGGTGGCATACTCAAATTTTGTAATTTAATCAGAGTTTTAAAAAGAGACTATTCAGGGCAGTGCCTGTGGCTCAAAGGAGTAGGGTGTCAGCCCCATATGCCAGAGGTGGTGGGTTCAAACCCAGCCCCGGCCAAAAACTGCAAAAAAAAAAAAAAAAGAAAGAGAGACTATTCATAAAGGTATAAACAAAGTTTAGGGAAAACACAAGAGCTAGCGCAGCACCCTGAAGCTGGTAATAATTGAGTCACTACCATTCCAGCTCTGAAGTACAAAGATAGGGAGCAGTTACTCAACTGTATGGGGAAGGCTGTCTGACTGTACCTGTGGCCTTTCATAGATGGACATGGCCAACTTGCCATAACTTAGCACAGAGAGAGCCAAGGAACAAAATTATTTGACCTCCTTTCTTCCTTCCCTCCAGTCTCCTGCCAATGCCTCCAATAACTGAACTCAGTCAAAGACCAGTGGACGAGGAAGCCCATTGGTCTAGTCCTCTAGAGGTCAGCCTCCTAGGGCACAGAGGAGGATGGAGAGGGTAGACAGTGTATGTGGATGGACAAGCATGATCTAACCAAAATAGTCATTTAACTGGAAATGTATTTCTTAAGTACTGAACTCTTTACCATATTCTGAAGGAGACAGTTATAATTCTGCAACTTTTTTTTTTAAGCACTGTTTTTGGCCATAGGAAATAATGGGTTCTATATATTAATTGAGGTATGTTGTATGTGTCATGGAGAATCATTAAATTTTTCAATTGAAGGGGACTTAGAGGTTACCTAGAGAATCCCTCTCATACTAGGTGTAATGAGAATATTTTTAGACAAGTCTTAGAAAGGAAAAAAAGGCATTGCTATGTTTGTGCGAAGTCTGAAAACTTTTTAATAACTGGAACTCCTGCCTCAGCTTTTGCTAATAATAAAACCCTAATTTACAGAAAATCAATTAGCAACTTTGGTTTGAGAAGGGCAGGTAAGAAAAGCATTTCTTCTTTCTCTTGGAAATCACATAGAAGTATTAAGGATACTGAGAAATAGAAAAGCAAACTCCACCTCTGACAAAATAAGGAGAAATCTGAAATTTAAAACCAGAGTGGTACCCAAGGCAGTGAGGATAATAGGAAATGCTGGCAGAAATAGAGCACAGTCATGGTTGAAGATTTCAGTTGAGGTTGGTGGATACTCTAAGACAGTGGTTCTCAACCTTCCTAATGCTATGGCCCTTTAATACAGTTCCTGTGGGTCACAACCCACAGGTTGAGAACTGCTGCTCTAGGACAAAGTGCTGGGGAAGAGGGTGAATGAAGCCAAATCCTAATGAAAGGAGAAGTAGGCAGAGACTGAATGTTGAAGCAAAGGGTACGGGGCTGCACGAAGATTCAGATAAGCCCTGCATTTGCAGGAAGCAGTCTGCCAATGAAAAGGGAGAGGAAATGACTGCACTGTGAGCTGCCTCATTGTTGGCTTGGGAGAAGTCAATTCTGAGTCATAAGCTGAACTCCTTCCAGCCCAGGAATGTGGACTCTACCAAAAAATACTTCTTGCAAGTATCATAGGGGAGAAAAAGAGAGACAATAGGAGATAAAACATGAGCTGGTAGCACTTCAAAAAGAAGTGAAAGAAATGAAGGAAAAACTGGAAGCAGTCCTTGGAAAAGTAGATTAAAGAAAACTCAGTAAGGGCCATGAGAGCAGGAATGAAAACAGTGCCCAAAATAGAGTTGAAGAGTAGGTTATAATTTTAGATACAAAGGTCATGATAGGACTCGTTCAGAGAAGAACATTTTGAACAAAGTCTTAGAGGAAATGAAGGAATTAGTGTGCTCTGGGTGAGTATTCCAGGCAGAGCTAAAAGCCAATGCAAAAAGCCTGAAGCAGGGGCATTTCTGGTGCATTTGAGATACCACAGTGTTATTTGGTGCAAATATGTTTATGGAGTATTATCTTACTAATTCTACACATTAGTGTTCTAAACTTTCCTTCTTTGTTCTTTGTTTTGAATTTAACTTTATTAAGATCATGGCTTTATTTGATGATTTTGGCTTTATTTGTGTTTATATTTGCCCGGTTGTCTTTGCCCATTGTTTGAATTTGTTTTAGATTTTCAAAAACTTTTTGAATTTGTTTTAGATTTGTCTCTTACATACCATATACAACTGGGTTTAATTCATCCAATTTGAACATCTTTGCATCTTTGTTTATTCACAAATGATCTTAGCACATTTACAATAATTGACAGGACAAATATGTTCATTCTAGTGCTGTCACATTATTTTATGTCTCAGTTCTCATCTTACTTGACCTGGTACCAACATGAAGCACCCCTCTGCCTTAATTCCTGTCCTTCACTTGCTTCTGAGACACTTCTTTCCCCCTTCTCTTGGTTTATCTCCCCATTCATTGGCCAATTCTTCTCAAGTTCCTTTACTATTTTCTGCTCTTCTGCCAACTTCTTACTACTGGAGTTAAGGACTAAAGCTCAGTCCTTGGTCCTCTTCCGTTCTCTAACTACACTCACAACTCATCCAGTATCACAGCTTCACATATCATCTTTGTGCTGATAACTTGCAAATTCTTATCTTCAGCTTTGACCTCTGAATGCCAGAAGCCTATATACTGACTCAAATTTCCAAAAGGCATTTCAAACTGAAAAGTATCCAACATAGGACTGCTGACTTTCCTTCAAACCTGCTTCTCCCAGTCTTCCCTACCTCAGCTATTACTTGACTCCTTTCTTTCTCTCATACTTTACATCCACAATGTCAACAATTACTGAGAACTCAACCTTCAAACTATTTCTAGAATCCAGATGCTTTTCATTGCTTCTTCTGGCACAATCTACTCATCTCTTGCCTCAAAGATTACAATAGCTAGCTTCCATCTTTGTGCCTCTGTGGTATATTCTCAACACAGAAGCCCAGGTGACTCTGTTAAGGTATAAGTCTGATAATGTCGGTCATCTATCTGCTCAGAATAAAAGCTAAACAAGGAAACCTATTACTATATCTATAAACTATATCACTAAGAAAAAAACTCACATGACTATCTCTTTAGATGATGAAGAGGCATATAATAAAATTCAGCAATCATCTTGATAAGTAAAAGACTTTCGGGCGGCGCCTGTGGCTCAGTGAGTAGGGCGCTGGCCCCATATGCCGAGGGTGGCGGGTTCAAACCCAGCCCCGGCCAAACTGCAATCAAAAAATAGCCGGGCGTTGCGGCGGGCGCCTGTAGTCCCAGCTGCTCGGGAGACTGAGGCAAGAGAATCGCGTAAGCCCAAGAGTTAAGAGGTTGCTGTGAGCCGTGTGACGCCATGGCACTCTACCCGAGGGCGATACAGTGAGACTCTGTCTCTACAAAAAAAAAAAAAAAAGAAAGATAAGTAAAAGACTTTCAATAAAATAGTCTTATTTAATGATAAAATACATTTATCTCAAACCCAAAGGAAATCTCCTACTTGCTAAGTAAATACCAGAAACACTTTCTTAATATCAGAAACAAGATAAGAAAAGAAGGAAAATTATAATTATTTTTATATTATATGACTGTAAACTTGGAAATCCTAAGAATCAACTACTATGAACTGAAAGAGATTTTATTCTGAGTATAAAATTAATTTATAGATATTAATGTTGATATATACAGACAACAACCCATATAGATTAGAAGATATAATGGAAGAAGCAGTTTTATTTGCACTAGCAACAAGAAAGATAAATTACCTAGGAATCAACTTTATAAGAACTGAGCAAGGTTTATATAAAGATGTGCCAAGTATAGATGTTGGAGGCCCAAGAACAACATCAGCCTCTCTGGTTAGATAGGATCACTTGAAATCAGGCAGGTGGAGTTTAGGAAACCGTCTCCTGTGGCTTCTGGACCTCTCCCTAAATAAGAAGGTTGTGGCTTCTTTGTAGCATGTTTTAGCCTTATTCTCCAGCTTCTTGGGTACTGAGAAGCAGTGGAAACGTGCCCATTCTCCACATTCAGACAGTGGCTGTGGTTCCAGAACCCACATGACTCAGTAGCCTCCTCAGAAGCAGATGCTCCCACAGTTGACCAGCCCAGCTGTGTTGTTCACTACAAAATGTCCAGCCTGCTGCTGTAGAACTGCTGCTCCAGGCCCTCCAATGATGTGATAAGGACTTAATTTTCTTTATTAAATTTCTTCCTGTGTAAAATACACAACATGGTTTCTCTTTTTCACTGAGATTTGACAGACAAATTTGATGGACATTACAAGTGATTGCAGGAATCAGACCCTTAAATTGGGAATCTGGGATAGGTCTCATACGACTGGATTTGAAGACAATGGTGACTTTGCAACCAGTAGAAGTGGGATACTACGAATCTAGGCATGCAGTGGGAAAAGCAGTTACCTGGAATGTACAGTGTACTGAAAGCGAGTCCTCAGTGCCTGCTATGAGAGGGTTTTTTTTTGAGTTACAGCCTCACTCTGTCACCCAGGCTATAGTGCAGTGGTGTCATCATAGTTTGAGTGATTCTCCTGCCTCAGCCTCCCAAGTAGCTGGGACTACAGGTGCATACCACCATGCCCAGCTAATTTTTCTATGTTTTGTAAAGACAGGGTCTCATTCTTTCTCAGGCTAGTCTTGAGCTCCTATCTTCAAACAATCTTCCCACCTCAGTCTCCCAGAGTGCTAAGAGTACAGATGTTAACCACTACACCTGGCCTACAATAGGTGAATAGGATGGGAAGGAAGGATACAAGAACTGTTAGGTAGGTTGGGCTTTTCTGACTATACTGGAGAGTTTAAAGAAAGAGAATGACGTCTCACACGTGTGAAGATTCAAAAAATTAAAATCGTATGATATGGTACATAGATAAACCAACAGATTTAATAGAATAGACTAGAATAGAATAGAAAGTTTATCAGGACAGAAAGATATATTATGGCAGCATTTAGACTCAATGGGGGAAAGGTAGATTATTAATTATTAAAGATGATTGGACAAGTAAAGTTGGATCCATTCCATTTACCTCATATCGAAATATCAAAATAAAATCTTGACGGGTCAAATTTTAAAAGAAGAAAAGTAAAGCTATGAGACATAAAGAAGAAACCATGGACAGATTTTCCAAGTAATCTCATATAGGTGAAGACCTTTTTAAGAGCAATGCAACTCGTAAAAGAAAAGCTTGGTAAAATTGACCAGCTAGATATGGAAAATGTCTGCATGGCCACAGAAACAAGCAAACAAACAAACAAACAGCATAAGAAAAGTTAAAAGCCATGATAAATTAAGAAAAACATTGGCGAGGAGGCGGAGCAAGATGGCGGGCGAGTAACAGCTTCCTTGCATCTGGGCACTGTGAGTCTGGGGAGATAGGACTCCAGGCATCTCTGGCTGGTGGGATCTGCCTATCATCACCCCTATGAGGATACAGAGAGTCAGCGAGAGACTTCTGGACCCCAAGAGGAGGACTAAAACAGTGGAAAAACGGCAAGTGGTCATGTGTGTTCAATCCATCTAAACCCGCCCGCAACTGTAAGTTCAGTAGTGCGAGACTGCAAACCAGAAAGGCCTTACCTGTGAACTATTTTGGTGTCTTTGGACTTGGCACTCAGTTGAACTGCCTTGGGGAGAGCCTGAGCAGGAGTGTGGAGAACTTTGGCCGTTGTCTAGGGCCCCAGCCTGAGCCGCTGAGCCAGATGGAGCAAATAGTGTTTGGCTGTGGGTCACAGGGAGCCATTGTGAGCGATCTGCCCTGGCAAGCTCCGCCCTCAGGGTTGCAGAGCTAGAATCGGGTGGGAGCTGGTAACCCAGCGACCAAGTAGCCTAAGGGCGGGGCCTGAGCTGCCTTGCAGCCCTAACCCTCAGGGGCAGAGTGAGACTGGTTTTGGCACACTGGATAAGTGAATAGCCACTTCAGCAGTGATTCCAGCAACAAGCACTTTCCTGGGAAAGCTTCTGCTCAGCAAGTTTACAAGTTCAAAGTGCCTTTTAAGTGGGCTGAAGAGAGATTTAGGGTGTCTACCTGCTGGGGTTTGAGAAATCAGCAGCCTCCAGTCGTATCAGAACTGTGATTAACATCTCATACCCCAGAAGACCACGTGTTGCCCAGACAATATTCAATAACATATACATACTGCTTTGTTTTTGGTTGTGTGTTTTTCTCTTTTTTTTGGGTTTGGTTGTTTTTTTTGTTTATTTTGATGTTGTTTTGTTTTTTAATTTCAACCTTTTCCATACAGATCCTTTTTCTTTCTCAATTTTTCTAGTTTAATTATAATTTCCCATTGCTGCCTTTTTCAATAACTAGAACTTCATTTTTGCTAGTGTTTCTACCACTATTATTTGGTTTTTCACCCAATTTTATCCTGTAAAGTTTTCTGTTTGCTTGTTTTGGTTTGATTTATAGCATTTTTGTCTTTCCTCTCTACTTGGTGGAGATGGGGTACTGTGTCTGATCAGGTTAGCAAAGAGTTGCTGACCTCAAGGGAACCACCCAACCGGGCACCCCCAGACGGTGCGTTTTTTATAAGGTTGTGTCAAAGTACCCTACTGTATACCTATATTGCTCTGTCTCCCTCTTTCTGTGCCTCTCTTCTTTTTGTCAATATTCCTTTTACCCACCCCCTCTCCTTTCTCTATTTTTTTTTTTTTCTTATCACTCAGTCCTCCTTTCCTTCATCCCTTTTTTGCTCTTCAACCTTCTCACCCTTCTGGTCCTGTAACCCTTAGGCCACAGGCACGAGAACTTAAAGAGCAAGAGAAAGTGAAAGGAAAATTAGGGCAAGGAAACAGATAAAAGAAATCACTCATGAGGAAGAATCAGCAGAAAACTCCAGGCAACATGAAGAACCAGTCCAGAACAACCCCGCCAAGGGACCATGAGGTAGCTACTGCAGAGGATTCCACCTATACAGAAATGTTAGGAATGACAGAAAGGGAATTTAGAATACACATGTTGAAAACAATGAAAGAAATGATGGAAACAATGAAGGAAACTGCTAATAAAGTGGAAAATGACCAAAAGGAAATCCAAAAACAGAATCAAATAAGAGATGAACGATATGAAGAATATAAAAAGGATATAGCAGAGCTGAAGGAACTGAAACAGTCAATTAGGGAACTTAAAGATGCAATGGAAAGTATCAGCAACAGGTTAGACCATGCAGAAGAAAGAATTTCAGAGGTAGAAGACAAAGTTCTTGAGATAACTCAGATAGTAAAAGAGGCAGAAAAGAAGAGAGAGAAAGCAGAACATTCACTGTCAAAATTATGGGACTTTATGAAGCGTTCCAAAATACGAGTTATAGGAATTCCAGAAGGGGAAGAAGAATGCTCCAGAGGAATGGAAGCCATACTAGAGAATATTATAAAAGAAAATTTCCCAAATATCACCAAAGATTCTGACACACTGCTTTCAGAGGGATATCGGACCCCAGGTTGCCTCAACTCTAACGAGCTTCTCCAAGACACATTGTGATGAACCTGTCCAAAGTCAAGACAAAAGAAAAGATTCTGCAAGCTGCCAGGAGTAGCGCCAGTTGACCTACAGGGGCAAATCCATCAGAGTGACCGCAGACTTCTCTAATGAAACTTTCCAAGCAAGAAGACAATGGTCATCTACCTTTAATCTACTTAAACAGAACAATTTCCAGCCCAGAATTCTGTACCCTGCTAAGCTAAGATTCAAAATTGACCGAGAAATCAAATCATTTACGGATATACAAACATTGAGGAAATTCGCCACAACAAGACCAGCTCTACAGGAAATACTTCAACCTGTTCTGCACACTGACCACCACAATGGATCAGCAGCAAAGTAAGAACTCAGAAATTAAAGGACAGAACCTAACCTCCACACTGATGCAAAGGTAAAACTAAGCAATGGACTCTCACAAAATAAGACGAATAGAATACTACCACACTTATCAATTATCTCCATAAATGTTAATGTCTTGAATTCCCCACTGAAGAGACATAGATTGGCTGACTGGATTAAAAAACACAAGCCATCCATTTGCTGTCTGCAAGAAACACACCTGGCTTCAAAAGACAAATTAAAGCTCCGAGTCAAGGGTTGGAAGACAATTTTTCAGGCAAATGGAATTCAGAAGAAAAGAGGAGTTGTAATCTTATTTTCAGATACATGTGGATTTAAAGCAACTAAAGTCAAAAAAGACAAAGATGGTCACTTTATATTGGTCAAGGGAAAAATACAACAAGAAGACGTTTCAATTCTAAATATTTATGCACCCATTTTAAATGCTCCCAGATTCTTGAAGCAGACCTTACTCAGTCTGAGCAATATGGTGTCTGATAATACCATAATAACAGGGGACTTTAACACTCCTCTTACAGAGCTGGAAAGATCCTGTAAACAGAAATTAAACAAAGATATAAGAGATTTAAATGAGACCCTAGAACAACTGTGCTTGATAGACGCATATAGAACATTCCACCCCAAAGATAAAGAACATACATTCTTCTCATCACCCCATGGAACATTCTCCAAAATTGATCATATCCTGGGACACAAAACAAATATCAACAGAATCAAAAGAATTGAAATTTTACCTTGTATCTTCTCAGACCATAAGGCACTAAAGGTGGAACTCAACTCTAACAAAAATGCTCGACCCCACCCAAAGGGATGGAAATTAAACAATCTTCTGTTGAATAACAGATGGGTGCAGGAAGAAATAAAACAGGAAATCATTAACTTCCTTGAGCATAACAACAATGAAGACACAAGCTACCAAAACCTATGGGATACTGCAAAAGCAGTTTTGAGAGGAAAATTCATCGCTTTAGATGCCTACATTTGAAAAACAGAAAGAGAGTGCATCAACAATCTCACAAATGATCTCATGGAATTGGAAAAAGAAGAACAATCTAAACCTAAACTCAGTAGAAGAAAAGAAATATCCAAAATCAAGTCAGAGAGCAATGAAATTGAAAACAAAAGAATCATTCAGAAAATTAATGAAACAAGGAGTTGGTTTTTTGAAAAAATAAATAAAATAGATAAACCATTGGCTAGACTAACGAGGAACAGAAAAGTAAAATCTCTAGTAACCTCAATCAGAAATGATAAAGGGGAAATAACAACTGAACCCACAGAGATACAAGAGATCATCTCTGAATACTACCAGAAACTCTATGCCCAGAAATTTGACAATGTGAAGGAAATGGATAAATATTTGGAATCACACCCTCTCCCTAGACTCAGCCAGGATGAAATAGAGCTCCTGAACAGACCAATTTCAACCACTGAGATCAAAGAAACAATAAAAAATCTTCCGACCAAAAAATGCCCTGGTCCAGATGGCTTCACTCCAGAATTCTATCAAACCTTCAAGGAAGAGCTTATTCCTGCACTGCAGAAATTATTCCAAAAAATTGAGGAAGAAGGAATCTTCCCCAACACATTCTATAAAGCAAACATCACCCTGATACCAAAACCAGGAAAAGACCCAAACAAAAAGGAGAATTTCAGACCAATCTCACTCATGAATATAGATGCAAAAATTCTCAACAAAATCCTAGCCAATAGATTACAGCTTATCATCAAAAAAGTCATTCATCATGATCAAGTAGGCTTCATCCCAGCGATGCAAGGCTGGCTTAACATACGCAAGTCCATAAATGTTATCCACCATATTAACAGAGGCAAAAATAAAGATCACATGATCCTCTCAATAGATGCAGAAAAAGCATTTGATAAAATCCAGCATCCTTTTCTAATTAGAACACTGAAGAATATAGGCATAGGTGGCACATTTCTAAAACTGATTGAAGCTATCTATGACAAACCCATAGCTAATATTTTACTGAATGGAGTAAAACTGAAAGCTTTTCCTCTTAGAACTGGAACCAGACACGGTTGTTCTCTGTCACCTTTACTATTCAACATAGTGCTGGAAGTTCTAGCCAATACAATTAGGCAAGACAAGGAAATAAAGGGAATCCAAATGGGAGCAGAGGAGGTCAAACTCTCCCTCTTTGCTGACGACATGATCTTATACTTAGAGAACCCCAAAGACTCAACCACAAGACTCCTAGAAGTCATCAAAAAATACAGTAATGTTTCAGGATATAAAATCAATGTCCACAAGTCAGTAGCCTTTGTATACACTAATAACAGTCAAGATGAGAAGCTAATTAAGGACACAACTCCCTTCACCGTAGTTTCAAAGAAAATGAAATACCTAGGAATATACCTAACGAAGGAGGTGAAGGACCTCTATAAAGAAAACTATGAACTCCTCAGAAAGGAAATAGCAGATGATATTAACAAATGGAAGAACACACCATGCTCATGGACGGGAAGAATCAACATTGTTAAAATGTCTATACTTCCCAAAGCAATCTACCTATTCTTTTTTTTTTTTTTTTTTTTTTAGACTTTAATCTTTATTTACAGGACCCTGCAAGATATGAAATTCCACATAGAAATAAGAAACCCTTTCAGAGGATAGGCTCCAGACAGTATGTATGTACAGTTTGGAACTGTTCAAGTATAGTTTTGTTGTAAAAAGTGCTACAATAACAAACCACGTTTAAAAAGAGTTCGTAGTAGAGAAATAGTTAAGACAAACTTATACCAAACGCAGTACATGACAACTTTGTGCCTCAGCTATACAATCTAAAAGTTAAAAGTCCCAGGAGTCCCATCCTGAACTTGGAACGTATAGCCTTCAGAGGTAGTTTCTGGTACTACATTTTGATCCTCCTCTTCCTCTACAGAGAAATACTTCTCAATCAAGTTTAATGAAGCCTTGTACACAGACTCATTTTCATGGTTTTGTAGAGCTTCAATTTTGTCCAAACCTCCACATTCTTCAATCATTATACTAAGTTTCTCAGTTTCACCTAGTTTTTCAGCAGCCTGAAAGATATTTGAAATGGCATCCAGAATAACCAGAATAATTTTGGTATCTTTTGCAGTTAAGAGGTTCATCAATGGTTCTATTATGCCACAATGAACAAGGTATACAATCTGTTCAACTGTTCCACCACTTGTATAGTTGGTCACAGCCCATACAGCTTCCTTCTGTGTCTTAAAGTCTGCCTTAGAGAGAACCCCAACAAGTAATGGGACTAGTCCATGATTCACAACTTGCTGTATCTGGTCCTGACGGCCAGCTGTGATGTTTGACATTGTCCATGTAGCTTCCTTTTGGATGTTAGTTTTGGGGTTGGTCAGCAGGCTGGGAAAGACAGTAAGTGCTCCTGCATCAATTACAACCTGAGTCTGTTCATCTGTCCCAGTGACAATATTCCCTATGGCTCTTAGTGCAGGAGTCACAATTGGCAATTCAGTAGCTCCCAAAAGCTTCACAAGTTGGGGCACAACTCCTGTTTTCACAACCATTTCAATCCGTTCGTTTGGACCATCAGTAAGGTAAGAAATAGCCCAGCAATTATCTGCTAATACCTCTGGATCATCATGATGCAGGAGACGCACTAAAGTAGGAAGAATCTGTTCCACAGCATCTAATGGGGGTGCAGGATTCTTGTTGCGACAAAGGTTTGAAAGTGTCCAGGTAAGATTACGTAAGTAACCACATGATAAAGATGACATATCAGGAATAGCTAGAAGAGCCAACAGTGGGTCAACTGCACCATACTTAATAACCAAATCTCGGAAAACTGAACCATCACCTGCAATGTTTCCTAGAGCCCACACAGCTTGTTCACTGATATGAGCATGGGGAGATGCCAACAGAGAAATGAATGCTGGAATAGCACCTCCATCTACCACAGCCTTAGTCTGTTCTGATGTCCCAGAAGCAATGTTAGTTAGTGCCCATGCAGATTCAAACTGAATGGGACTACAATCAGTTCTACCCAAGAAGGACACAAATTTTGGGATCAAACCAGCTCGGATTATATTGTCGATGGGAGGCTGTTTTTCTCTAGAAAGTAGTTTCCTGGCAGCCTGAGTAGCTTGGAGCTGGTTTTCCATATTGGTGCTGTTTATACCTTTGACAATGTCATCCACAGACCAATTTACAGTACCCTGGTTGTTTCGGTTTTCCTGCAGTGGAGAAGTAGCATCATCAGGAAAAGAGCTTACATTTCTCCTTTTCAGCATCTGGTCATCTTTCTTAGCTTTCCTCAACTCCACATTAACTTCTATTCGGCGTCGCCTCATTTCTGTACTGTCTTTTCCCTTGTTCTTGAACCTGTTAAGTCGGGCAGCTGGTGAATTAGCATTCTCATTGGTGGACATGGTTATGAGACAAAGGGAGATAGCTGCACAGCTAGCTCAGGCTTCCACAGGAGGTGGTGCAGCACTCAGAAGATCTGGGTCGGCTGCCCTGGAAACGTCCACTGCAGCTCAGGCAGAACACGGTGTCCAATCTACCTATTCAATGCCATTCCTATCAAATACCAACATCGTACTTTCAAGATTTGGAAAAAAATGATTCTGCGTTTTGTATGGAACTGGAAAAAACCCCGTATAGCTAAGGCAGTTCTTAGTAATAAAAAAAGCTGGGGGCATCAGCATACCAGATTTTAGTCTGTACTACAAAGCCATAGTGGTCAAGATAGCATGGTACTGGCACAAAAACAGAGACATAGACACTTGGAATCGAATTGAAAACCAAGAAATGAAACTAACATCTTACAACCACCAAATCTTTGATAAACCAAACAAGAACATGACTTGGGGGAAAGACTCCCTATTCAATAAATGGTGTTGGGAGAACTGGATGTCTACATTTAAAAGACTGAAACTGGACCCACACCTTTCTCCACTCACAAAAATTGATTCAAGATGGATAAAGGACTTAAATTTAAGACATGAAACAATAAAAATCCTCAAAGAAAACATAGGAAAAACACTGGAAGATATTGGCCTGGGGAAAGACTTCATGAAGAAGACTGCCATCTCAATTGCAACAACAACAAAAATAAACAAATGGGACTTCATTAAACTGAAAAACTTCTGTACAGCTAAGGAGACAATAACCAAAGCAAAGAGACAACCTACACAGTGGGAAAGGATATTTGCATATTTTGAATCAGACAGAAGCTTGATAACTAGGATCTATAGAGAACTCAAATTAATCCACATGAAAAAAGCCAACAATCCCATATATCAATGGGCAAGAGACATGAATAGAACTTTCTCTAAAGATGACAGACGAATGGCTAACAAACACATGAAAAAATATTCATCATCTCTATATGTTAGAGAAATGCAAATCAAAACAACCCTGAGATATCATCTAACCCCAGTGAGAATGGCCCACACCACAAAATCTCAAAACTGCAGATGCTGGCGTGGATGTGGAGAGAAGGGAACACTTTTACACTGCTGGTGGGACTGCAAACTAGTACAACCTTTCTGGAAGGAAGTATGGAGAAACCTCAAAGCACTCAAGCTAGACCTCCCATTTGATCCTGCAATCCATTACTGGGCATCTACCCAGAAGGAAAAAAATCCTTTTATCATAAGGACACTTGTACTAGACTGTTTATTGCAGCTCAATTTACAATTGCCAAAATATGGAAACAGCCTAAATGTCCACCAACCCAGGAATGGATTAACAAGCTGTGATATATGTATACCATGGAATACTATTCAGCCATTAAAAAAAAATGGAGACTTTACATCCTTGGTATTAACCTGGATGGAAGTGGAAGACATTATTCTTAGTAAAGCATCACAAGAATGGAGAAGCATGAATCCTATGTACTCAATTTTGATATGAGGACAATTAATGACAATTAAGGTTATGGGGGGGGAACAGAAAGAGGGACGGAGGGAGGGGGGTGGGGCCCTGGTGTGTGTCACACTTTATGGGGTCAAGACATGATTGCAAGAGGGACTTTACCTAACAATTGCAATCAGTGTAACCTGGCTTATTGTACCCTCAATGAATCCCCAACAATAAAAAAAAAAAAAAAAAAGAAATTAAAAAAAAAAAGAAAAACATTGGCATTCATATTTAAGAAAAAGAAGTATTTTTATTTTTATATAGTTTCTACATTTAGTAGAAAACTGGACAAAATACATAAATAGATGAAATTGACAGAAAATGAAAGAGAAATGCCTCCTTAACTTCAGAAGATGCTCTCAATCTCATTCATAATAAGAGAAATGCAAATTAGCACAATGAGATGGTGTTCAGCATGCCCCCTGGGTGAAGTGCTCTTCTACAATTTGAACTTTACCTTGGTAGTGAGAAGATGTAACCTAAAAATTTGTACCCTCATATTAATGTGAAAAAATAAAAGTAAAAATAATTTTTTTTAATCTATCAGATTGATGAGCTCCATTTTTTGCCCAAATACAGTTAGTCCACTGAGTCTTATTTCTCCCACTCACTACTGCTAAAACTTCTGGATAAAATATAAAAAACGACTACCAAAGTAAATAATAGGTGGATTAGGCAAGGAACTCAGAACCTGAACAAAGACCAATATAGGAGTGGTGAGATTCCCGTTTTTTGTTTCTTTCTCTTCTGCCTCTTGCTTTGATCTGAGGACGGAACAAATTGAGAACTGCTAACCAGATACTATCAGCAAAAACTCTTAAGAGAAGCCTGACCATGTAGCCACTGCAAGGCAGAGAAAGTGATGGGAACTCTTGATTGCTTTTTCCTTTCTGTCTCCTGCCCTGAGGCCAGCCCCAGTTAGGGAGCTGTACTGCTGTCGTACAGTGACATGGATACCTAAAACCCTGAGAGAAAACCTGTCCTTCAAGCCAGAGGAACTAGGAAAAGGGACTCCCAGGAGCCAGACAGAGCATGGAGGAAATCCCCAACAGGAGAGGACAGGAGAAAAGGAATTTCTAATACTGTATAGTAGTGGTTTGTGAAGCATCGACAGGTAACTGATCCCCCTAATCTACGGTTTCACTTTCCATGGTTCTAGTTACCTGCAGTCAACCACAGCTTGAAAACATTAAATGGAAAATTCCAGAAAAAAAATTCATAAGCTTTAATTTGTGTACCGTTTTCAGTACTGTGATGAAATCTCTCATCCCACTCTGTCCCACCCAGGAACATCTCTTTGTCCAGCATACCCATGCTGTATAAATTACTTGCCCCTTAGTCACTCAGTAGCCATCTAGGTTATGAGATCAAAAAACATTGTATATATAGAGTTCAATTCTATTTAAGGTTTCAGGCATCTCCTGGGGGTATTGAAACATATCTCCCATAGGTAAGGAGTACTATGGTGTGGGGATCTAGGCCATTTAGTCAGGTCTACCATTTGTGTTGTCCAACAATTATTTTATTGTACTTAACAGAAAATTTTGATTTGTTAATTTTGGAGATAAAATAAGATTATCCAAGTACAGTGACTTTATTCTCACACCTGTAATCCCAGCACTGTGGGAAGCTGAGGAGTGAGAATTGCTTAAGCCCAGGAGTTCGAGACTTGCCTAAGTGAGAGTGAGACCCCAACTCCTAAAAAAATGAAAAAACCCAGCTGGGTGCCAGGTGAGCGCCTGTAATCCTAGCGGCTTCCGGAGGCTGAGGCAGCAGGATGCCCACAGCCCGAGTCTGAGGTTGCAGTGAGCTATGACGCCATTGCACTCTGCTCAGGGCATAGGGTGGGACTCTGTCTCAACAACAACAACAAAAATTTCTAATTTTTCCAGCCATATAAATATTAGAAAATGAAGTTACATGGAGAGATGGTCATAAGTTCAAGGGATGAGAAGACTGGAAGAGTACAACTGAAGAATAAAGTTTAATGAGTAATTAATGTGTAAACCTATTGAAGTTCATGAACAATTCATCTTGATTTTCAGGAGAACCTCTGGACATATCCATATGGGACCTATTAAAAGATAGGTCAGCTCTGATAGCATCAGAGGTCTAGAA
The DNA here is from genome assembly GCF_027406575.1 of Nycticebus coucang. NCBI lineage: Eukaryota > Metazoa > Chordata > Mammalia > Primates > Lorisidae > Nycticebus > Nycticebus coucang. The sequence continues at coordinate 88,750,925 of NC_069787.1, read as the reverse complement.
AGAATGGCAGACAGCTCCTACCAAGTAGTTGGTATTTGCCCCTTTCTCTAGTCTCCTTTCCTTCTATGGTGAATCTAGAAGATTCAGGGAAGGAGTAGGGGAGTGAAGAGTAGAGCAGCCTTCTCTCCAGTGCCCATCTTTGAGGTATCCATCTGGACTGAGTTAGATGGAAGGAGGTAGGAAGAGTTCGGTCTATTTGTTTTCTTCATTCCAGAGTTTTTGCTTGTCTACTGTGGACCTAATGCTATTCTAGGCTCTGGGGATACAGTCATCCCTCTTTATCCCCTGGAGATGGATTCAAAAACTCCCAGTGGATGCCTGAAACTGGGGATACCACCAAACTCTTTATGTACTGCTCTTTCATATACACAATACATACCTAATGTAAAGTTTAATTTGTAAATTAGGCACAGAAGGAATTAACAGTGAATAATAAAAATAGAACAATTATAACAATATGTAATAAAAGTTGAGTGAATGTGGTTTCTCTCTCTCAAAATATCTTATTCTGTACTCACCTATTTTTGGACCATGGTTGACCCTGGGAACTGAAACCTAGGAAAGCCAAACAGCAGATAAAGGAGAACTAAATCCTTGCCCTTGTGAAACTTACATTCTAGGGAGAGATATTGGTGATAAACATAATAATATAAAACAATAAAAATAGTCAACAATAAGTTATTACATACTTTAAAATAACTAAAAGAATGGAATTGGAATGTTCCCAGCACAAAGAAATGATAAATACTTGAGGCGATGGAATTCCCAATTACCCTGATTTGATTATTACATTGTTTGCCTATATGGAAACATTGCACGTAACCTATAAATATATACAACTATTAGGTACCCATAATAATGAAATATAGAAAGTTTTAAAAAGGAGACGATGAATGCTGTGTAAGGAAGTAATTGGACAGCAGGTAAGGGAGTGGCTGGGTAGGGAGGAGAGGAGAGCAGGCATTAAATAGAAGGGTCAGAAAGGGGCTAAGGAAGAAAAGAAGATTCCAGCTAAGATTTGAGGAAGGTGAGGAAGTGAAGCAAACAGTTCTCTGTGGAAGAGCTTTCTAGATAGGGGACACTTAGGGCAAAGACCCCGAGGTGGGAGATGAGACGGTATCTGGCGAGTTCCAGGAAGAGCAAGGGCATCAATGTGGTTGGAGCGAAGCGAACGGGAGAGTAAAAGAGGATTTTTGAATAGTAAAGAGAGGCGGGGCTGGGAAATCCTGTAGACATGGCTTTAGTTGGACATGAGGTTTTCATCATAAATTGCATGTTTTTTCCCCCCCGCCGCTTGAGAGTAAGCTACACTTAAAATGAGACTTGCACTTAACCTGAAAGTTGCCAGGAAATTGGATCTGGTGGAAAAGAGGGAATTGTGAAGGAGCAGATTCCTTTTCCTGGCTGGGTTGGAGAACCGAGCTAGGTCCCACCCCCGCCTGGAGTGACAACCCAGCCAGGCCCACCTCTCCCACCTTGGTCCCTCCCCGTTTGGTGCAACAACACACTAGGCACACCTCTCCATTCTACCCTTCCGGGCTCCAGGGTTCCAGGCCACAGCCCAGTTAGGACAACCTTTGGTTTTCTCGACTTGTGTTGGTCCGCGCCCCTGGAGGCTGCATGGGAGGCCCCGCCTCCTCGATGAGACAGCTCAGTTGGGCCCCGCCCCTCCCGTCGCGGCCGCGACCTCGCCTGCGCGTCGCCGAGTCCAGGCCCCGCCGCGCCCGCCCCGCCCCGCCCCGCCGCCCGCCGTCCGCGTCCGCTCGCCCGGCCCCCCGGGTCTCGCCGGCTCTCGGGCCCGCCCGAGAAGACGTGGAGCGCCGCGGCAGCCGGTGAGTGGAGGGGGGCCTCGGACCCCTCGCCGTGCGGCCCGGAGCCCCGGCGGTTGCCGGCGGCAGGTCGCCTCCGGAGACTCCTCCCAGCAGCCGCCCGTCATTCCCGGGGCGCCTCCCGGTGTTGGCAATCCCGGCTATAGGGAAGTGGGACCGGGATGGGCGCGGAGGTTGTGGGGGCGGAGGGTGCGCGGTAGCCAGAGGGAGGAGTGAAGATGTTGAGAGGCGTAGCATCGCGGGGCTGGGGAGATCCAAGGTTTGGGGAGGGGTCTGGGTCTTGGGGCCGGGAGTGGAGGGTTGAGGACTGGAAGGAACAAGGTGAGGCAGACATTTGTGGCTGGTGGAGTCAGGATAGGTGAAGGTGGGGGTCTTAAGAGATTTGGGAGGAGGTGGAAAAATTCGCGAAGCCTAGTAGGGGGCGGTTTTTGGAAATGCCCCCTCTAGGAGGCGAATGTTTCACTCTTCCTTGAGCAGTCCTTGAGGCAGGGAGGTTTGGGGTATCTCGGAGCAAGTGTGGCCAGAATGAGGATAATGCGCGCTTTCCCACATGGGGTGATTGGGTTTCCAGGTTTTTGACTGGAGCATACTGTGAAGTTTAAATAATAGATGGACGTCAGGCGGAGTGCCTGGGACACCTGAAAAATGTGGTCGGAATGGGGTTCTCCTCCAACAGGCTGCTTCTCATTTTCTTGGTACCTTCACAGCACCAGCATTGGTGTGTGCTGTCTTCTGTAAAACTCTATTCCAACAACTGGGACAGCATTTGGAGGTCCCAGACTTAGTACAGTTGAGGTTTATTCAGACTCAAGATACACAGTTGTATCATATTCCCTTAAATCCTGTGTAGTTTAAATTTAATCCTGTGGGGTTAAAACATTTAAATCTACTTTAAAATGTCTACTGTCAATTTAAAGTCACACTAACCTAGAGAACTGGATGTTTTCTAAGGGCCCATTCTGTGAGTATGATGAACAGTTTTAAATTAGCTATGGAAAGTAGATCATCTATTCTGACCAGCTGTTGCTGAAAGAATTGTAGAATTGCAGATAAAGAATGAAATTTAAAAGATCTAAAATAAAGGAAGAGGGTAGGAAAGGCCTGGTGAATCAAAGTGTGTGTATGCACTTAAAAAAACCCAGTGAAACTTTTTTCGTTGTAGAAAACTTGTAAGACAGAGAGATATATAAGGATGAAATTAAACTCTCCCATAATTTTCCACCTCATTAACATTTTAAGTCTTTCTTCCTAATTTTTGAATTTTTTGTGTTTATAAATGTACATGTTACATAAATGGGGTAATATTGTTATATTACTTAGTACTTTCCTTACACACACACTTAACATTTTCTCACTTAGCATTTTCCTAGATCATTAAAAATTCTTTGTTCCTTTTTTTTGAGACAGAGTCTTGCTGTTGCCCTGAGAAGAGTTTAGTGACCTCATCATAGCTCACAGCAACCTCAAACTTCTGGGCTCAAGTGATCCCCTTGCCTCTCAGCCTTCTGAGTAACTTGAACACAGTTCATGTGGCCCATCATGACTACTAATTTCTTTTTTGTACAGGTGAAGTCTTGCTCTTGTTCAGGCTGATCTTGAACTCCTGAGCTCAAGCAATTCATTCTCCTGCCTTGGGGTTCTGGAGTGCTAAGATTTCAGGTGTGAGCCACTGAGCCCCACCAGATCATAAAACTTCTTAAACATTAATAATTAATAATCCACTAATCACATGTATTAATTCTTTTATCAGATATTAGAGGTTTAGCTATGTGCCTTGAACTGTGCTTAAAAGTAAAGATCCAGTGTTGCACAAGGGAGATATATTTGTCATGGGCTTAAATGACAACTTATTATACTTTATTAGTCTGTTCCTCATCTGTTGCATATGTACATTGTTTCCAGTTTTTTACTTTGATAAGCAATAAAACCTTTGTTTTTAATGGTTACCAGTTCATATTAAGGGTCATTTGTGACCCAGAAGCTATTGTCTTTAGTGTTTCTGTGTGTATGTGTTAGAAAGAGAAAAAATAGGAAATATTTTTGGATAAAAATATTTAAAAATTTTTATTTTGAAATAACTTTAGATTTACAAAATTTTCAAAAATAGTACACGGAGTTCCTTTATGCCCTTCACCTATTTTCTATAAATGTTGACATCTTCTATACCCATGGTATAGTTATTGAAACCAGGACATTTACACTGATACAGTTCTATTAAGTAATCTATGGACTTTATTCAGATTTCACCAAATGACCTACTGATGTCTAGGATCCAATCCAGGATTCTTGATTGTGTCTGTCATATGTTCTTAGTCTTGTTTGATCTGGATCCTCTCTCAAACAGGGATGACCTGCCACCAACCTGAGAAGTAAAGCAGGCCTGTTAAGGAAGCATAACTACGTCTTCCCTGAATTTATGTCTAATACCTTGGAAGAGGATATTTATCTTCCTTTCCCATACTATATCGAGACTACTGTTTGATTAAATTGTGTGACCAATAAGTTACTCTTTAATTACTTTTGTATGCAATTTCTAAATCATCAAGGAGTTACAGAATAGAAGTATTGATCTGAGTAATGCATGCTGTACAAGGCTATGAATTGGCAATGAGAATCTCTCAAAAACAGAGTGCCAGATCTTTACTCCTTTTTCTGGATATTTTGTAGGAAAGGGTAATGACCTTTACACTTTAATGAGTGTGTCCAACTTGTCATGGTTTTGAAACTGAAAAATAGGCATCTCCCTAGACTGGAGCAACCTTAGCCTCCACCACAAACTCTTGGCAGCATCAGGGGTAATGAAGGCACGAGTGAGAAGAGGAAATACTCTTCTTTTGCCTTGCTGCTGAATCCTTGGCAAGACTCAGCTGGGTAATTGTATGAGGAGGTTGCCGTCTACACAGTGTCTAATCAGGCCTGGACCTGGGCTGCTGTGGCTCAGCTGTCTTCTGTCTCCTGTGTCTTACCTCTCCTGTATTTTCCTATGGAGTCCTTATACTATGTAGTTCCCGGAGTTCCCAGAGACATGCCCTCAGGAAGTAGGCCTCACCAGCTTCCCTGCATTGGCTGTGTCACTGAGAAACCGTAGTGAGGGTGGTATGTGCAGTGATTTCCCCCTGTCAAGGCTGTCCACGTCTCACAAAACTCCTCGAGGCAGCTGCCCTAGGTTCCAGGGAGGGAGGTCCCCACAATTGCTCTCAGAATTAACTGCCTGCCTGGAGGTGAGTAGTGTCCTGCATCTCAGGCTCTCTGGAGGTCCTGCCATTACAATGGCATCTTTTCTGCTAAGAAACCCTCCTCTTCCTACTTTTGCAGAGTAGCCCTTCATTTTTCTCTTACTAAAGTGTTTCCTATTTGGCATTCTGACTTGAGAATAATTTTGTTTCCCTTTTCTCTATGGGTCTGGAATAAGGTGATTCCTAAAGACAGCCTCGTGCATTTTCTTCTTAGCTTTTGAATTTGTGATCATTTCATTGAATTTTTTTTTTCTTTTCTCAAACTCAGGAAGAGAATAATCATCAAAATAAACGATTCACTATTCTTTTCCTGATCCTTGTTAAAATAACTCCCCTCTCCCCTCACCCTACCTGATCTCTCCACAGTTGAACTCCCTGTGTGTTTTCTCTGCATCTTAACCACCATTGTCAGGACTTACCTTCTGGGGACCAGTGACCCAGTAGCTAATGTAAAAGCCACATGAATCTGATTCATTTGTTGGTCTGTGTTTGGCCTTGTGTGCAATTCCACACATGATAAAGAAGATCAGAATTCAGGATAGCTATCTCTTGATCCCATGCCCGAGAGCCTGTGTGGAACCTGGCTGCTCTATGCCTTACAGTCGCTCCTGGTGGCTTTCTGGACTGACAGTCTCATTAAAGGGCAAAATTGGCTGCAGTGGCACAATCATACTTACTTATTGGCCAGGAAGCCTAAATGTTGAACCATTGCTTGGCACTTGACCCCAGCTAGAACCTAAAGCCTTCATGTCCTCATCTGGTTTTTGGTCCCACTTTTTCATCTAATGTGCCCAGTAATGGTAGAGCAAGCTCCCATTACCACTCTGATAAAAGTAGATTTCAGAACTCAGTTTAGGCCAGGGCTGCCATGAGGCTTCCCATTTCCCTCACTTTACACCTTACCCTTGATATTCACCCCATTGGGAATGAATGGGAGTGGTGGGACTGGAGCAGCCCTGGATTACACCAGCCGGTGAACTGCACGATGGAAGGCTGTCGTACTTGTACTCTACCACATGCAGAAGACAGAGACGGGCAGGAATCCCCCAAAGATGAGGGCATCCCCAGAGATGTTCCCTGAGGAGAGCACATACTCGGGTGGTATTACCATACGGGGATAGAAATTTCCTGAACAGAGGGCACCCCCAGGTGGGATTACAGGGACAGAAAGAAGAGAGTACACATAGAGGAAGGGAGAGGCTGCTTCCTTGGGAACCTGACCTGGACGTACATTGTGGCTCAGTGCGTGGCATAAGAGGAGTGGAGTTGTTCTTTAGGGACTGTGCACCCAGCAGTGTTTAAAACTCCACGAGCTGCTTATGTACTGACTCCTTAAAGGGGCAAGACTTACCAGCCTCCACTGAATAGCTCGCCACATGGTTCACCTTGCTCAAAGCAGAATCCAAGCAACACTGACATTTGTGTTAGTCCTGAAATTTTATTGAGCCGAAGCATGAAGTTATATGGTTGTAGCAAGGCCAGTATGACGAGACTGTACTGTGGTCTTTAACTCTATTGGCTGGTTAGTTCACAAAAAGGAAAAGAAAAAGTCCTTTTGAGACAGCATGGTGTTGACAGAACATGATTCCAGTTCTGCCTCTGCCATGCAGGTGTGACTTTGGGTCTGATTAACATGACACAGGGAGGGACTAACTGACCCCTCGTTCTCCTTCTGCTCTAAAAGTACTCATATGTATGTTCAGAACAGAAACCGACCTCTAGGCTCAGAAACATTGTTTTATGACCTGTAATTATTCACATTAGACAGGATATTAACGTTCAAAAACTTTGACTTTGGATGCGTGTCCCCATCTACTCTGCTAGACACTTTACTGTTCCCTTAAACTAACCATTCTTTGCAACTTTGCTATTTCTTCACTCATAGTTATTCTTCCCGTGTCCCAGGCTATCTTGGAGTTATCTGTGTATCTGTTCCAAATTGAATGTTGTCTGGTTCTCAGTCTCCTTTCCCTTTTGGGGGTTTCCTGCTACTAAGCCCATGTATTAGAATAATTTGATATACACCTGCTTCTACGATTAGACTAGGGGTTTCTCAAAAGCAAGATGTAGACATTATATGTTTCTGTACCTGCAGACTATTATGGTCTGGCTTATATTAAACGCATGGTAAATATATATGGTATTTGATGGTGACGCTAAGCCTCTATATCAGCGGTTCTCAACCTGTGGGTCACGACCCATTTGGGGTGGAACAACCCTTTCACAGGGGTCTCCTAAATACATCCTGCATATCAGATATTCATAACATATTAGATGATTCATATCAGATGATTCATAACAGCAGCAAAATTACAGTTATGAAGTAGCAATGAAAATAATTTTATGGTTGGGGGTCACCACAACATGAGGAACTGTATTAAAGGGTCACAGCATTAGGAAGGTTGAGAACCACTGCTCTGTATTCTAGTGGTAGGTTAATACTTCCCCCAACTTTTTATTATGAAGCATTCCAGTTTAGGTGAGTTAAAAGAATATGAAGAATACCCATGTTCTTGTCCCCTAGATTTACTTAATGAGATTCGTGTGCTCTTACACAAAATACTCTGCTCAGAAACCTACAGGGACTCTCTACTGGCCAGTGGGTCAAACTATAGCATTTGTTATCTTTAAATGGCTATAGCTTATAAGAAACATATCCCTTTGTTCTGGTCAGACTAGTCTTCTTAATGTTCTTTTCCTGGTCTATCTTTATTCTTCCTTCATTGGTTTTTACATGTTGTTCTTCTGTGTAAAACACTCTTCTCCTTTTGTCAGATCTAAAACGTTTGTGCATTAACTGTTCGACCACATTATTTGGTATTTGTAGATGAATACTAGATCCTGTTTTGGTCTGATTTCCTTCATCAAACCAGTATGTTGACTGGTGATTTGGTGAGTATCTTTAAATAATTTTTCAGATACATCTGGAGTATAATTTGAATCTTACATTGATTGATAAGACTTACGTTACTCCCCACATAACTTATGCTCTGTTAGAGGGGAAAAAAAATGATTCATCTAAGCCAGACATCCTGAATCCGTTAGATCAGATTGCTCCAAGATTGTGGTTTTGACCCAAGAAAAGAAAGATGTTATATAGTTAGTAGTTATACAGTGTTGGCTGCTTACTTGTGATTGTTCCCATGAGTTGATTTGCACTTTGGAGTCCTTTGGAGTCATTAAAACTTATATGAAGTGCAAAGCTAAAATAAGTAAGTTTAAAGTTGAATCACTCACTGGGTTAGAAAGATTCACATGAAAAACATTTTAGAGGGAGGACTTTAGGCCGTGGTGACTGACTGTATTTGTGGATCTCCAAGTTGACCCCACTATTTTTCAAGCAGAACTAAAGATGATATTCCTGAGAAAGGTAGGGAAACTGGGAAGGAAGCTGAGGCTGGGGAGGAGTTTATGCTTCGTTTTGGTTATGCTGAGACTGAAGTTAAGGGAGATGGTTTCCAACAGTCTTGGAATTCAACTTAGAAGACACAACTAGAGACACAGACTGTGGTTAAGAGAAAGATGATGAAGCAAATTAGATCAAGACAGGATCTAGGATAGCATACAAATAGCAAATAATGTGGTCAAACAGTTAATACACGAAAGAATATTTTCCTTGCAAAAAATGATCCAAAGCCTGGAAGTAGTAGTAGTCAGATAGTACAAGGTCTAGCAAATATAGTAGATAATGGAGAGTTTTCAAGTCCAGCTTCTATAATTTGGGCGGCATTATTTGTGTGACAGTGTTATCTTGCAAGGGATTGGCCTGTCTTTATTGACCAGTCTCAGCTGCTTAATCGCAAGCATCCTCATCATGTTGTCTAGGTGGTTGCAGTAGACATCTGCTGTAATTGACTGACCAGGTTTCATGAAGTTGTAGTGGATAATACCAGTGCTGGACCACTAAATAGACAGCATTAGCTTTTTTTGATGAATATTCAGTTTTGGACTGTATTTCGGTACTTCATCTTTATCCAACCCTTGTGCTCAACGCCTGTGATTGTCAAAAAGAATCCATTTTTCATCAGTATGGTGTAGAAGTGGTTCACTTTTATGTCATGAAAGCAAACAAAGGCCAGCTTCAAGACAATTTCCCTTCTGATGCTCTTTTACTTCATATGGAACCCATCTATTCAGCTTCTTCACCTGGATGATTTGTTTTAAATGGTCCAATATTGTTGGAGTAGTAACGTCAAACCTCACTGTTAATTCATGTATAAGTTGTGGCTTTGCTTCCACCACAGCTCTCAGCTCATCATTATCTGCGTTGGTCCCGGGCAGTCCACCTAGTTCATTTTTAAGAATAAAATCATCAGAACAAAATTTCTCAAACCATCAAGGTACTTTGCATTCATTAGTGACATCCTTCCCAAATACTTCATTGATATTTTGAGCTGTCTGCACTGTATTTGCTCCATGATGGAACTCATATTCAAAAATAACACACATTTTTCACTTACCTGTGGTTTCACAAAAATTGCTCAAAAAAAACCTGAAAGATAATCACAAGCCAAAATGCCTTTGAAAGAATGAGGATGGACCTTCACCCAAAACAAAACAAAACACACCACCCACAAGAAGTGTCAAAGTGAAAATATCAGAGTTATCAAATATCAAACTCAGTACTTAAGGAAATTGGACATTTCATACTTAATAACGTAATAATAAAAGGCATAATTATACCAAAGCCCAAACCACTAATAGAAAACAAAGTCAAAGAGATTCTATTAATCAGAGAAAGCTAAACTGCTGTATTGTTTAGGTCCCTATGTTCATAATGAGCTCAAGTGTAATAAATTTCTCACATAACAGCTCAAGATGCTATTTGGGATTGGTGAGCGGCTCAACTCCACTGTGATTTAGGGAGCTAGACTTTTCTGTCTTGTGTCTCCCCAGTATCACAGGCCCATGGAAGGGGAAAGAAAACATGCCTCTGTGTAACCACTTTCTTAAAAGTGTTGATGTGGAGTTGATGTTCACTACTTCTGTTTACTTACTATTGGCTAGAATTTAGTCCCAAGTCCATCTAACTCCAGCGGCTGGGAATGTATTCTAGCCCTGTGCTTAGGCAAAGAAATGGAGAATGAGTTTCAGAGGACAGCTGGAGTCTCTGCCAAAGGAACCAAGGAGAAAGGATTGGGTGGGGAACTGTAATCAAACCCTAGGCAAGACCTTGAAGATTCTCCTGATACTCTCCTGAACTGGTCCTAGAAATGCAGGTTCTTCTGGGGTTTGTTTCAGTCAGTAGGACACAATTTCATGGACTTTCATTTCTATGGATTGGCAAGCATTACCTGTTAATTGCTCATTAAGTAACTATTAAGGATTACTAATATTTAGTATTCATAAAATAAAATGGGCATGTTTGTAGTGTTTATTGAAGCCTCTAATTCAGTAATTGTACTAAAATGTCTGGCTGTTATTCAGTGAGTGCATGGCAGTGTTGTAAAGATTATCCACAGACACGTGCACACACAATTCTGCATTGGATAATGATGTTTCAGTCAACAGTAGACTGCATGTCTGATGGTAGTCCTGTGAGATTTTGATGAAGCTGAAAAATTGCTATCACCGAGTGACGTCATAGGGCTCATAAAGTCATAGTGCCACACGTTGCCTACACGTTTGTTGTGATTCTGGTGTAAACAAACCTATTGTGCTGCCAGTTATGTAAAAGTACAGCACATAGAGTTATGTATAGTACATAATACTTGATAATATGTTATTTGCTTCTGTATTTAATATACTTTTTATGATTATTTTAGAGTGTAATCCTACTTCTAAAAAAAACCTACCTGCAGAACAGCCCCGGGAAGATGCTTCAGGAGGTATTATAGAAGAAGGCATTGTTATCATAGAAGATAAAAGCTCCTTGTGTGTTACTGCCCCTGAAGACCTTTCAGTGAGGACAAGGTGGAAGGCTATGATACTGACTCTGACCTTGTGTGTAGGCCTAGGCTAGTGTATGTGTCTGTGTCTTCATTTTTAGCATAAGTGTTTAAAAAGTGAAAAAAAAATTAAAAATAGAAAAAAGGTTCTAGAATAAAGATAGAAGGAAAATATTTTTGTACAGCTATACAATGTATTTGTGTTTTAAGCTAAGTATGATTACCAAAGAAATCAAAAACTTAAAGAAAAAATTGATAAAGTAAAAAAGTTACAGTATGCTAATGAGTTAATTTATTAACGAAGAAAGAATTTTATACAGATTTAGTGTAGCCTAAGTGTACAGTATTTTTAAAGTCTGCAGTAATATAATGCCTTAGCCATTCACATTCATGGTAAGTACCCTATACAGGTACTATACAGGTGTACTGTTATTCTCTCTTTTATACCATATTTCCACTGGACCTTTCCTATGTTTAGAAAACACAGATCCTCACCATTGTGTTACACTTGTCTACAGTGTTCAGTACAGTACCATTCTGTACAGGTTTGTAGCCTAGAAGGAAGAGGCTATACCGTGTGACCTACGTGTGTAGTAGGCTGTGCTATCCGGGTTTGCACAAGTGCACTCTGTGATGTTCACACAGCATCGAAATTGCCTAACACCCCATTTCTCAGAACTATTCATGTTGCTCGTTATGAAGCAATGCATTCTCCAGATTAGTAGGAAGGATCCTTTCTTATCAGTGTATTGGTCGAAATTCTCCAGATTAGTAGGAAGGATCCTTTCTTATCAGTGTATTGTTGGTATTGTCTTCAGTAGGTTATGTTTTTGGCTTGAGATTTAATTTCTGGCTGCTGAGTATTTTTTGTTCATTTTTGTTGAGGCCAGAAGATTCTGTAGTATGGTTTCACTTTGTCATTTTATCTTGAACTTTGACAGTTGAAAATTAAGATTTCATTTATGAGGAAAAACAGAATTTAAATATCTCTCATGACTTTATTCTCTCTGGTCTTAAGCTCTATGTCATGGGAAATTAATTTTCTTGCTTACTGTGAGCTTAGCAAAGTAACTTCATTTGATTTTCCTCTTGGTTTTTTAAGTGTAAATCGTAGGGCTGATAGGAAGATTACATAGAATCATGTATGTAAGTACCTAATACAGCGTCTCATATGTAGTGGGCATTCATTAAGGAGAATTTAGCTTAAAAGGGGCTGGGGGAGTTTCTGTATTGCATATACTCTCTGTTCCCTGAAAAGAAGATTATTGCCAGATCATCTGCAGTGATTTTCTTCTCCTTTAAGGACACCCTTTACAGCATTTTCTTTAGTGATGAATCCTCTCAATTTTTCAATTTTTGTTTGTTGGAAGATGGCTTTATTTCTCTTTTATTCGTGAAGCATATTTTCACTGGATGTAATCTTGGATTGGCCGTGATACTCTCTGGCACATTGAAGACATGATGGTTTCCATTATATTACCGTGAAGTCAGCTGTCAGCAATTACTGCTCCACACAGTTCTTTGTCTTTGTTTTTCTGACTGCTTCTTCAATTTTTTCTCTCTTGGTTTTTCTCTTGGTTACTCTGCGTTTTCTTTTCTCTTTTATCCTGATTGAAGTAGACTGAGGTTATCAAATCTGCCTTGACAGATCTTTCAGTTTTGGTTAGTGTCTCTTCAGGTGTTTCTTTTGCCCTAATATCTTCCTCCTTTACTCCTGGGACGCATAGTTTTTCCTTGTCTCTTAAACTCTTTTCCATATTTTCTTCCTGTTTTGTTCTTAGGATTTCATTCTAGATATTTTCTTTGTGCCTATTTTATATAATAATTCTTTAATTTTTCTTTTTAGCTTTGTCTAATTTTCTGTGAAGTCTCCTTTGGGTTCTTAATTTTGACTTCTTTCCTTTTTTTAGAGACAATGTCTTACTTTGTCTCTGAGGCTGAAGTACAGTAGCACAGTCATAGTCCACTGTAACCTCAATCTCCTGGGCTCAAGCTGTCCTTCTGCCTCAGCTGCCTGAGTAGCTAGGACCACACACATGCACCAACTTATCTGGCTAATTTTTTTATTTTTTGCAGAGACAGGGTCTCTCTATGTTGCCCAGGCTGGTCTAAAACTCCTGACTTCAAGTGATCCTTCTTTGGCCTTCCAAAGCTCTGGGATTATAGGCATGAGCCACCATGTGACTCTAACATTTTTAAATTCTAGAATTTCGATTATATAATAGCTCTAGTTCTTTGCCAGAATTCTTAATCTTGCCTTTTAAGTCTTTGAACATATGACAACTATAGGGAGTCCTGAAAGTTTCCATATATATATATGTATGGAAAATGGGAAATTGTAGCTAAATATATCTTTCCTTACAAAATATTCATTATAAAACATTTCCAAAATATTCCTCTACATTTTTTACATAAATATAAAGATATGTAAAATATAATGTGACTTTATTAATTTTTCTTATATTTTATTTTATTTTATTTTTATGACAGAGTCTCACTCTGTTGCCCCAGGCTGGAGTGCTGTGGAGAATTTTTCCTGTTTATGGTGACGTTTGGGACACCCTGTATTTTAAAGTCTTTTGAACTAACTCCATTATTTGGAGTGTTTGTTTCTATTGCTCCCCCCCCCACCCATTTTCATGCATATTATTGTCTGCTGATTGAGACGATATTAACCTATAATTTAGTGCCTATTAAGGGTGATCTAATTGTGATTCACCCTTAACTTTAGGTCCCAGTTCAAAGTGGGGATTTTATCAGACCTTGTTCCTTGGTGGGCTCTGTACTAGTTACCCTTTTTGTCCTCTAACCTCTCATGAAAAAGAACCCCTCCTTGGCTACTAATGCGAGAGCTACCTCTTCCCAAGTTGGCAGAGGCTGTAGGGAAACTAGTTGCAAATGCTGAGCTTTCTCATTTCTTTCTGTTTCCTCTAGATATGGGCTCTATTATTTCTTTCTGCCTTGCTTAATATTCACAGAAAGATTTTTTAAAATTCAGGTTGAATATTCTTTATCAGAAATGCTTGGGATATTGTTTTTTTTGATTTTGTAATATTTTTATGTATATAATGACATATCTTGGGAGTGATACCCAAATCTAAACATGAAATTTATTATATGTCATATATATATTATGCACATAGGTTGAGGGAAATTTTATACAATATTTTTAATAATTTTGTGAATGAAGCAAAGTTTGTGTTAAGTACTTGGTGTGCACTTTTCTGCTTATGGTGTCCTGTCTGCACTCAAACAGTTTCAGATTTTGGAACATTTCAGATTTTAGATTTGGGAGTTTTGGATTAGGGATGTTCAACCTCTCTGTGCGCATCTTTAGCAGAAGAATTGCCTGAACCCTTAGTCTGCTGTCCTGAAGTGGAAGTCTTGGCTTGCGTTCTTAGTTATTGTGTCACTTTTAGAACATGTAATTTTGGAGGACGTGTCTAGCAGTGGTTCTGGCCAGCTAAGATGGGGGCCATAGAGAGTTCCGTATAATTACAGTCTGACCCTCTCATTACCCATTAACATTTTTTCTATTTTTTTGTCTTCACATTCAGTTCAGGAGTCAGGTTCTCTGTTCTGTCCTTTCCTCTCCATTGCCACCGTTCAGCAGTATCAGCTCTTTCTTGACTTCTCTCCTGGCTTCCTAACTGGTCTTCCACATGCGAGGCTGACCCTTTTGATCTGTAATAGTTCCATATTATAGGTCCATGCTGACTACGTTAATTCCCTGCTCATGGTGAATTGGTGATTCCTATTGTATATCAGACAAAACTGATTTCCTCTGCAATCAGGAGTCTTAGTTAGATACCAGCTCATTTCCACCCTCCCTCCTCCTCCCCTAGAGTTAATGTTCCAACCTTACCTGACCACTTGTATTTCTCTGAGCCTGTTGTGTACCCTTTCATCATCATTTTGTAGGGAAATACATTTCCTCTACTTAGAATACCATTCTTTGTTTATCTTCGGGGTCCCAAACCATTTTGGCAGCAAGGACCAGTTTTGTCGAAGACAATTTTTCCACAGACCAGGGTGGGGGATGATTTTGGGATGACTCGAGTGCTTTACATTTATTGTGTGCTTTATTTCTATTACTATTACAGTGTAATTTATAAAGAAATAATTATACAACTCACGATAATGCAGATGCAGCTTATTTGTCACTTGCTGCTCACTGATACGGTTTTGATATGAGTCTGCCAGCAATTTGTAATGGTCTCTCTGCAGTCAGATCTACTGATGATAATGTGTATTTTCAGCTGCTCCCTAGCACTAGTATCTGTGCCTTAGCTCCATCTCTTATCATCAGGCATTAGATTCTCATAAGGAGCATGCAGCTTAGATCCCTTGCATGCACTTTTTACAGTAGGGTTTATGCTCCTCTGAGACTAATGTTGATGCTGATCTGACCAGAGGCGGAGCTCAGGCAGTGATACGAGCAATGGGGAGCAGCTGTTAATACAGATGAAGCTTCCCTGGCTCACCCTGCTGCTTGCCCTCTGCTGTGTGGCCTGGTTCCTAACAGCCTGTGGACTGATACCAGTCCATGGACCAGGGGTTGGGGATCATAGTTCTGTCTGACAACCTTCTATTCATTCTTCTAAATCCTTTTAAGATGTTACATTCTTTGTAAACATTTCTTATTTCTCTTGTGTGAGCATGCTGTTTACACTGTTATCCTTCATTTACCTGACATTTACGTACCTTCAATATGTCTCTTGTGCGACCTTCTGAGCTGCTTGCACATAAGGATGTTGTTCTCTCTAAAGCTCGGCTCACATGTATGCTTTGAACCGTTGGTTGAGCCTACCATATTACTCATCTGGATCATGAGAAATTTACCTTTATCTTGGAAGCCAGACTTAGGTGTGATTGAGAGAAAGTGCAAATAGTCTGTAGTATAATTCTCTTTGCCTTAATCCACTTTTGCTTTTTATTTTAATTTTCAGAAGATTTTTTGAAGATGAAAGTGACCTTATCAGCTTTGGATACTTATGAGACTTCTTTCACACCGTTGGTGGTTATAGAACTTGCTCAGGATGTCAAAGAAGAAACCAAAGAATGGCTGAAAAATAGAATTATTGCTAAAAAGAAAGATGGAGGTGAGTAAAATAGTTACTCGTCAGATGTAGTCATGCTCAGTAACTAAAAATGTATTTATAAATGTGCTTTACAATTCTTACAAATATATATTATTTACTGATGTTCATTTTTTGTCCTTTATCATCTATCCAGACTTTAGGTGGTTTTAAATTAATATTAAATTTTAAGTCCCCATTAAAGTATAAGGAACACGAGTGCTTTTCTTCACAGCTCTAAAAGCTATGCCTAGCACAATGCTTGGTGTGGGATAGGTGCTTAATAAATATTTGTCAAGTAACTGGGCAAGTATTTATTGAGTGTTCTTTGTGTGTCAGTTATGGTGCTAACAGAGAAATAAATAAGGTCTAAGGTCTCTGCTTATAAGAATGTTACCATCAGGTAGGCAGACTAAATGCCAGTTCTTAGAAATTCTGATAGTGGTAGAGCTTCCGCAAAGCAATGCATGACACTTATGAATGAATCATACGTATATTTGCTGTAAAAGTAAAGGGAAGGCTAGCATGACACTTTGGCAGTGCTTTTTGGAGTGACAGGGGATGACATAAGACACCACAGTTTAGTCTTCTCTTGAAGGGTGACAGTCATTCACTCTGGGAGAGAAGGCAGAGGATGATTTACATGAGCAAACATTTCATAAATTGCATAGAACAACATCTTAAACGCTACTGAGTCTTTAAACACTGGAGTAAACTTAGACTCCTTTTTTTTTTTTTTAAATTGTGACTGTAAACTGAAGCGATTTCTTAAAAATAGAATTTTGATCAAAGTAGAACTTGAAAATTTTTCCAAATAATTGAACTAGCAAGAAACTTAACAAGAATATTTGCTAGCTAAAATTTGAGGTGTCTCACTGAACCTGAGTTCCCTTCCTTAAAATTTCTGTGATTTAAGAATATTAGTAGTGTCTTAGTATGTATGAAAGATTCCAGTGTCTTCCCAACCTTCCTTTCTGAAGATTGTATGTCTTCAGGGACACACAAGGACGGGGGCGGGGATGGGTGTCTTTCTGCACTGTTTGGGCAACAATTAAAAAAACTTCCCAAACAAGTATTTTGGGTCTTCCAGGTAAAGATAGTGAATCTAGCAGCCATATTTACTTTAATTCTCTTCTAAACAGCTATTAAAATGATGATAAAAATAAAGGTACTTTAAAAAATATTAGTATAAAGAACCCAAGTCCACATTGACAAAAAGAAAGGAGAAGATACAACAGCAACAACATTTTAGAAGCTAAGAAAAAGATGGATGAATAGAAATTGATTTCTCAAATTTGAGAAAGCTAAAACTTAGGTTGGTAGGGGAGAAAATCGAGATCCAGTTTGGTTTATATAACAGAATACCCCCAAAGACTCAAGAATTAGTGACACTGGGGGCCTGTGAAGGTGGAGATAAGAATAGTACCTAGAAAAAAAGAGGATTGACAAAAGTATTTAATACATAGTTAAGTTCCTGCCTTCCTTCTGTACTCTACTGCTCCTGTGGAACACTTGAGGCTTGTTCTCCAGAGAAGGCCAGATGTGTGGTTTTCAGTGTGGGGACTCAATGCACAATTGAAGATAGAGATTATGTGCTAAATATAAGATACTAATTGAATACCATCCTCCTCCCCCATCCCACCAGTCCCATACCTAATTCAGTTTTTAACGTACTAGCAGCCATATTTATTTATTTATTATTATTTTTTTAGAGACAGAGTCTCACTTTATTGCCCTCAGTAGAGTGCTGTGATATCATAGCTCACAGCCACCTCCAACTCTTGGGCTTAGGCGATTCTCTTGCCTCAGCCTCCTGAGTAGCTGAGACTACAGGTATCCGCCACAATGCCTGGCTATTTTTTGTTGCAGTTTGGCTGGGGCCAGGTTTGAACTGAGCCATAAGCGCTGCCCACTAGCAGCCATATTTAAACTTTAAACCATCTAGGAAGCAGATTGGACAATCTGTCTCTGGATAACTTGACCAGCTCAAGATAAAAAAAACTAAAGGTTCAGAAATCAGAGGGTTGTCAATGGAAAATGGCTTGGCCAGACTACATTGCATTAATAGCCTTCATTGCCGGCTCCTTCCAGCCCTCAAAACTTCTATTTAGCCTCAGAGAGCCCCCTTTTAAAACATGGGCAGATAACAAAAGATCACCAGATAGCTGAAAAAAATCCCTAACACAAAAGAAAAAGGTAAAACTAAACAAACAGATAAATGCAACAAGAATAATGCAGAAGAGGAAAACCAAAGGAGAATAAAAATCTCAGTTCTCAGAGTTGTGGAAAAATGCAACATCTATAAATCGATAATAGGATATTATAATCATTTAGAAAAAAAGCAGCTCTTATGAAGTGACAATGTGACATCAAAATTTAAAAATCCAACAAAAGGGTTAGAGGATAATGTTGAAAAAAATCTCCAAGAAAGAAGAACAAAAAGGTAAAGAATTTGAAAATATTAGAGAAAAATAGGGAAATTAGAGGACTAGTTTAGGAGGTACAATTCTGAATAAAAGGTGTGCTATAAAGAGAACAGAGAAAAACAAGAAGTCATCAAAGGAAAACACAAGACTGAAGCCATACTTTTTCAGATGGAAAAGACCACCCAATGCCCAGGATAGTAGGTGACAATGGCATTTTATTGGAAAGTTTCAGAACCCTGGAAACAGAGAAAATATAACAGATTTTCAGAAAACAGAAAATAGGTTGGATATAAAGGATCAGACTTCTTTTTGGGGGGGACAGAGTAGAGTGCTGGGCGTCAAAACTCACAGCAACCTGGGAAGGTTGGGTCGAGTGCCGTGGCGTCACAGCTCACAGCAACTTCAAACTCTTGGGGTTAAGTGATTCTCTTGCCTCAGCCTCCCAAGTAGCTGGGACTACAGGTGCCTGCCACAATGCCAGCTATTTTTTGTTAGAGTTGTCGTTGTTTGGCTGGCCTGGGACAGGTTCGAACACATCACCCGTGGTGTATGTGGTTGGTGCCATAACCACTGTGCTACGGGTGCCAAGCCGAGCCAGACATCTTAACGGAAGAAATATTGGAAGCTAGAAAGGCAGTGGTATAATGTTTTCATTTCTGAAGAAAGGATTTTCAATCTAGAATTTTGTACCTCATTAGCTGTCGGTGAGGTCTGAGGGTAGAGTGAAAAAAGATTTCTCTAAGATGATGATGATAGGGTATCTCTCATGCCAGTGCTTAAGGAGACTTAGACAATTGCCAGAGAGCTTGGGATACTGTATTTTTTATAAGTACATAGTAAACTAAGCAACTGATAAGACAGCAACGTTTAGGAGAATGGAAAGTACAGGAAAGAAAAATCACGGCTTACTGTAAAGCTCAGCTATGAATGACATATGCAGTCATATAACGCATGTTCTTTCCATTCTCCTAAAAGTTGCTGTCTCAGTTTTATCATTTGCTCTATAGTGAGAATGGGGTGATAGGCATAGTGGATAGAAATGGTGAAGGTGGGAAGAAAAGAGAGCTAAATTCTCATCTTCTAAAGCTTAAAACTGAAAAATCAAGATAAAGCTATATAAGCATGTTACTTGGTGACATGAAAGCAAATAGCAAAGGGCTCACCTGAATAATTTGAAAGTCGTCATTGAATTGTGGCGAAGAAGGAAACTGCAATTTTTCAAAACAAAATATTGATAAATGGTTTTCATAAAGGTTATACCAATTTCCACTCCTCTAGAAGTAGCTGAGAGTGCCTTTCCTCACGCACTCATGGGTCTTCCAAGCAAGAGATAAGATATGATGTGCTAGAGGTTTATTGAGGGAAAGATTTGTGGAAAACTAAGGGGGAGGGATGGGCATAGAGAGCGTTCAGACCTCATTGTAAGGAAGGAGAGGGAAGGAAAGAGGTTGACTATGAAGAGCCTCAGACCACAGCACAATTCTGAGAAACTGTCAGTCAGGCTCAGAGTTCCCTTTAAAGGAAAGCCCTGTTGACGCTGGCCTTGTTCCAGCATGCCTTCCATGCCCAGTCAATGGCTGGGAACAGCGTGGGGAAGCATGGCCTTGGTGTGAGGATGTGACATCCAAAGATTGGGTAGCAGATGGCTGGTAGTCAACGCTGCTTCTCGGAGCAAGCTCTTTTAAAGGGGAGAAGTGGGTAGAGTGGGGCACGTCCATGGCCACCATACTCAACAACCTATTGTCAAACTTTTACATCTTTGCAGTGTGAAAAGTAGGAAATAATGTTGGTGTGGTTTTTGCATTTATCTTAATATATGTGAAGTTAAGGATCTCATTTGTTTCTTCTTTTCTGTAAATTGAATATACCTTTTATCAAAGTGTTTAATACCTTTACTATAAGTTACCTGAATAATAATAGTGTCATATACAGTTTTTATTACTGTTTATCATTGTTTTAATACATTTGATAAGTATAAATTCTGTTCATTATCCTGTTACCACTTTCATACCATCTCCAATTTGCTTATATTTCTTATTTACTTGGAAGATAGATTTAAATCATATGATTTTTTTTCTTGCACCCAACTAGAAACATTATGTTTATTTAGAAAGTTTTCATTTTTGAAACTTGTATGTCGGTCTCGTTCTAAGATTGTGTTCATCTTTTGTTTTCGAAGGTGCCCAGTTGTTGTTTAGACCATTGTTAAATAAGTATGAGAAAGAGACAGTAGAAAATCAGAATTTATATCTTGTTGGTGCCTCCAACATTAGATTGTTACTTGGGGCAGAAGCAGTGGGATTGGTCAAAGAGTGCAATGATAACACCATGAGAGCCTTCACGTACGGAACCCGACAGAACTTCAGAGGTTTTGATGGTAAGCACAAATTCTTGTTTCTATCAGAATTCATTTATCAAAAAGAAGTTTTTGGAAAATAGATCAGGAGTCATAAGACTTTTTAAGTAAAGGGCCAAAATAGAAAATATTTTAGGTTTTGCAGACCGTTTGCTCTCTGCGGCAGTTACTCAGTACTGCCATCGCAGAGCAAAAGGCAGCCTTAGACCCTACATGGGTGAAACCATGGTGCAATAAAAAAAACGGTGTTCATAAAACCTGGTAGCAGGCTATATTTGGCCCACAGACTATACGTTGCCACCTCCAGAATAGATGAGCACAGATTAGAAGGACAGACATAATTTATCTTCTAATCTTATGATAAGGAATATTCACTGGCTTGGTAATCAAGAAATCTTATAATAGGAAACAAAGTAGTAGTTCAGTATCCCAGAAACCTCATTGCCTGAATTTTCTGGCTCTTGCTGATTGTGGTAGGGTAATTGGTTCTCTACTGGCCCCAAAGCTGGTTCCAATAGAGGACTGGGAAAGCTGGGGTATTCAGAATGAAACTGGTCCCTTCCAGGGCTTTCAGAGTTAGGAGATGTGATTAGACTTCTTCAGACCTACTTACTGTGGGTTTTTATACTTCAGTGAATAAATGATCAAGGTGAACTTTACCTCATTTAAGAAGGTTTACCTGTCAAAAAGTGACATTTTCTTATCAGGTTTTCTTTTCTCTCATTTATGGAAGGGATGTCTGACTCCAGAAGGGAATGAAATAGGCTTGAGAGTTTGAAGGAGGAGAATTTGCCATATAGGCAAACATCTCCAGTTCTATCCCTGGTTAAAAACACTGTTTTTTTAGAATTTAATTCTGCTCATTGGTACTAAATGAAATTAAGTATGTGTTGTTTGAATGTTTCTGGCATATTATATAGTAACTATTACAATGATTTAAGAATTGTATTATGTGAAGTCATAATAGAAAATTTTTAGGGAGGTTTTGGTGGAGGGAGGGTAATGGGTGGGGCCACATCTATGGTGCATCTTAGAATGGGTACAGGCGATTGCACTAATGTACACAGCTATGATTTAACAATGAAAAAAATAAATAAAGTAAAATAAAAGGAAAAAAAGAAAATTTTTATTCTTATAAAATATATGAGTTTTATATTCTATTTAATTTACAAGTTTTATAGTTTGATTATTCATTATATTCATTGTTTATTATTTATATCATTTCTATCATCTCTGATAATTAGAATATTGTTACTTAATTTTATTATTACTGAGAAAATAACTGGAAATTTTTGTTTTATTTTAGATAACAATGATGATTTCCTCACAATGGCAGAATGTCAATTCATTATCAAACATGAACTTGAAAATCTTAGAGCTAAAGATGAAAAAATGATCCCTGGTTACCCCCAGGCAAAATTGTATCCAGGAAAATCATTATGTAAGTCATTCTATCAACGAGTTTTGTGAATATACATTCTAATGAAATTGTTTTCTTCTTAATAGACATAATTAGCAAATTACAGAGCTTTTTCTCCTAATGAAAAACAGAGCTTTACAATAACATATTGTCATGAACGTATCTTTTGTCCTTTAAGCCTCATTATATTGCACCTTTAAATCAATATATTCTATATAGTTTGCTCCTGCTTAATTATCAAGGTCTCACAGCATTTAGTTAGCTTAAAATTCAGTGCGAACACACATACACACACATTTTCCTCAGTTAAAATTAGCAGACTTTATGCCCTAACATTGTGTAATGTAATGAAAATCTGTGGAGGAATATACAAGCAGAGATACTGTCTTTTCCTGGAGCTCTTTCTCTCTCCTCTGATTTCCCTGGGTATGAGCACATACAAGCTTAGGAAGACGTACAAAATGACGTAATACCTGAATGCACATTAGCAGTTTGTAACTGTTTAGTTTTATGTAATTTCATTTTAATGAGAATACTAGTTTGCAGAATGAAAGAGTTTTACCTTGATGCATAATTCCCACTTTGCTTCAAACCCGGATAGTGATAAGGCTTCCGACCATTTTTGCTGCCTAAAATACACTTAAAACATACAAGCGTCTGTGTCCCCTCATCTGGTTTCCTGTTAATAGTCAGTGTCATGCTACCCTTCCCTCTTCCCCTAAGGAGGACAGATCCCCCCAAACCAGTCCATATTCACCTTTTCCCAGTTGTCACCAAATATATTTTAGAGCTTGTTTACTCAAGCTAAGATCCAAAGATCACCCATTTTGTTTGGTTGGTGTATTTCTTAAGTCTCTTTTAACATAGAATAGTTTCTCTTTTGCATTTTTTCTCCATGACTGTGACTTGCCGAAGAGACTGGGCCATTTGTCTTATATGGCTTTTCTGATTATTTCCTTGTTCCTCTAGCCTCTGTATTTCTGGTAAACTGAAAGTTTGGGGCAAGAATTCTTCATAGCTGATGCTTCATTTTCCCGTCTTCCTCATTTCCTTAGACAGGAGGGGTACAGAACGCCTTCGAAGATTTTCTTTTCTTTGCCTCTCTAATAAAGCTTCCTAACTTCCTTTCCTGTGGTGGGGTTTTTGCCTTACTTTGATAGAACTTTTCCAAACCTGAATTTTTCTTGTACTTTCTTTCTTCTTGAATTTTGAAGTATTTTGTTAGGTTAAATTGTTTATTTTCACTTTTTTTTTTTTTTTTTGAGACAGAGCCTCAAGCTGTTGCCCTAGGTAGAGTGCCTTGGCGTCATAGCTCACAGCAACCTCAAACACTTGGGCTCAAGCAATTCTCTTACCTCAGCCTCCCAAGTAGCTGGGACTACGGGCACCCACCACAATGCCGGTTATTTTTAGAGATGGGGTCTTGTTTTTCAGGCTGATCTTGAACCTGTTAGCTCAGGCAATCCACCCGCCTCGGCCTCCCAGAGTGCTGGGAATAGGCATGAATCACCACGCCCGGCCCCTTATTTTGACTTTTTTATAGAAAACCTTTTTTTTTTTTTTTTTCTTTTTAAGAAGAATGTGGCATTTATTCTAGCCTATTCTGGACCGTATCAGGATGCTGAGGAAAACAGAGTTTACAGTCTATGTGGTGGACATATAAATTGTTCTCTTCAATTTACATAACATTTAGCAGAAAAATACTTACCCCAAGCATTTTGTAATTTTCACATTTATTCTCTGTTAGTTTTTTTTTTTGCCGTTTCTGGCCAGGGCTGGGTTTGAACTCGCCACCTCTGGCATATGGGGCTGGCGCCCTACTCCTTTGAGCCACAGGCACCGCCGTCTCTGTTAGTTTTTTAGTTGAAAAAAATTATGTATGACAGAAATTCAAACATACAAAAACTTAGACAATGAAATGTTGTCTTCTTCCTACCCAGTGCTCCCAAGTTTCCTTCTCCCCCCTAATTTATACCCTTAGGGAAATATTGTTCAAGAGAACCATGTGTTCACAGGATTGAGGAGTATAAGGTACAAACAATTTTGGACCTTGCTTTTTTATTTAAAAATATATTTTGAGGGGGTGGTGCCTGGGCTCAGTGAGTAGTGCGCTGGCCCCATATACTGAGGGTGGCGGGTTGAAGCCTGGCCCTGACCAAACTGCAACAAAAAAAAGCTGGGCGTTGTGGTGGGCACCTGTAATCCCAGCTACTGGGAGGCTGAGGCAAGAGAATTGCCTAAGCCTAAGAGCTAGAGGTTGCTGTGAGCTGTGATGGTACAGCACTCTACGGAGGGCAACAGAGTGAAACTCTGTCTCTAAAAAAAAAAAAAAACTATATCTATATCTATCTATCTATCTATCTATAAGGGCTGCATAGTAAGTCTGTCTGAAAAAAAAATAAAAATAAAAATATATTTTGATCATCATTCTAAATTAGGTCTAACTTTTCTAGGCCATCTAGTATTCCATTGTATGGATGTCATCATGTTGATGAACATCTAATTGTTTTCTTCCAGTTTTTTCATTTTAAACAAAGTAAAAAAAAAAAATCCCAGAAGTGAAATTGTTAGATGAAAGGTATATGCCTCTTTTGGGGTAGATTTTGCCATATTGCCCTCTATAGTTAATCCTTCATTTAAGAATGGGAATACTTACATTTGAACATTCAGCATGGTGTTGACTTTTGATTTTAGGTAATTTTTATCATGTTTAGAAAGTATCCATTTCTTCTACTTTATTAAGAATTTTTGTGTAGCCATAAATTTTATCAAATGCTTTTCTAGCATCTATGAAGACAATTATATTTTTCATCTGTGACATTATTATTATAGTAAGTGGTGTTAACAGACTTTCTAATATCAAATTATTCTTGCATTTCCATGATGAACCCTACTTACTTATGGTGTATTATTTAAATTTCTTGCTGAATTTGATTTCTTGCTGTTTTATTTTTGCATCAATATTCATGTGACGTGAGTATTTAGGTTTTTTGAAATTGTATTTCTGACTAGTTGTATCACATACATTGTTAATTTTATTGTTTAGTTCTTATATCCCTTGTGGTTTTGTTTTCCTGATCCATCATAGCCCTAGAGATTCCCAGCAGCTATAGGAATTTCCTCATGTTCCTACCAATTTGCTTCTTGTATTTTCTTTTGCTTTTGTTTTATGAATTTGGTACCTATTCTTTTGGCTACATACAGATTTTGAAAGATTTTCATTGTAGCTTGTACCTTTTATCATTATAAAGTATTATTCTTCATCTTGCATAATGTTTTGTTATTAAGGTTGTTTGAATTCAGCCTTGTCTTATGACTCTTGCTTTATTTCAGTTTGCATGTGCTAGGATGTTTTTGATCATTAGAAGTAAACTTATAATTTTAAGTTGGATATATTAGAATATAATTGGGTGTTTTGTAGTCTAATCTGAGGGTTTTTTTTTCTTCTTTGATGTTATGTTTTCTTTGGAATTGCTTCTTTCTGTGCTTTTTAAAAACAATCTTTTGCTGCATGGGTATGCCATCTTTTTCCCCATTTCAGAGGAAAAGGCTAGGAAATTTATTTTTAAAAAATCATGATATGGGGCGGCGCCTGTGGCTCAGTGAGTAGGGCGCCGGCCCCATATGCCGAGGGTGGCGGGTTCAAACCCAGCCCCGGCCAAACTGCAACAACAACAACAAAATCATGATTTGTATATTGATATACTCAATTCACATTTAACATAGAATTTTAATTAATTTCATTGGTTTTATATTTGTATCTCTTTCACCTGCATTGAAACTCTTGATTGTTAAGGTTACTCTAATTACGGATTTGCATAAAATGGCTTGATTTCTTAATATAAATAATGCTTAGCGTGGCAGGCACCTATTGTTCTAATTCCTTGGGAGGCTGAGGCAGGAGGATTGCTTGAGCCCAGGAGTTTGAGGTTATAGTAAGCTATAAAGACACCACTCCACTCTAGCTGGGTGACAGAGCAAGACTCTGTCTCAAGAACAGAAGAACAAAAGCAAGGCTAAATGAAGTTTAAGATTTCTTTCTTCCTATTTTTTTTCTCTATTACTATATGGAAGTTAAGGTCTTTGTTAGAATTACTGTATGAAATCATCTGGCTTCAATGTTTGTGGATTAAGTTTTTGAACAGTTTTCTTTTAAATCATGAATGGAAATTAGTTTGTTTAGACTTTCTATCAATACTGGGGTCAGTTTGGGTATATTTTCTAGAAAAGTTTTTATTTTATCTAGATTTTCTTTTATCAAGTTTCGTGACTTGATTTGTGCAGATTTCTCCAAGAATCTTTTAAACTCCTGTTTTAATGGTATTTTTCCCTTGTCAAGTCTTATTTTGTTTGTGATTTTTCTGTTTTTTCTTATTTAAAACCGTTTTCTCATTAACATATAAATATTGAGGAGACTCCTATATCAACCACGAGGAGAGCCTGTGTGGTGTGGAATCTTTCTTTACTAGGACTCTGAATCATGTTTACTTCTTTTCCTTCCCCATAGGCTGTTAACTTCCAAGGACCATTACTTTCCTCCGGCACTTTCCTCCGTGTTCCCAAGTCAGCCACCTCTTGCTCTGTGAACTTTCTAAGCTCTTCAGTTCCTCCTGTTGTCAGTGCTCTGACCCATCAGGTCCCAGTCCTGTTCTGGGAACTTCACACTCAGTGTTGGGGCTGCTTCCTGAAGGAGGGCGGTGAGTCCTCTTTGGTGTTAACTGGGTTCGTATACCTTGGACCCCTCTTCCCTCCCCGTTCTTCTGTGTAACACCTTTTGAGCTTTTTCTACCATTCTGGACTTTTGCCCAGATCTCTTCTGGTTCTTGGGCCTTTTTTGTGTGACTTATGCGTTGTAGTCTCCTGTCTCCAAGTCATGCAGTGGGCATTCCCTCCTTGTCGATTTGTGTGGCTTTTAGGAGCTATCAGGAAACTTGGATGCAGGATGCATGCTTACCTGGAGGTACCATGATCATGAATGTGGTTTTCCTAGGGTAAGGCTTATCCAGTGCACTCTGGTTGTGCTGACCCCTGCGATCTCTCCAAATGTGGAAAACTCAGCTACATAATTTGCGGTAGTGGGGGACTGTGTTCACACTTTCCCCTATTAAAAAAAAATTAAAAATAAGAAGAAAAAGTTAAAAAGAAATTAACGGAGGACTTGTTATTCTTGTTTATCTACATTTCCACCTATCAGGAAACTTGAATGCAGGGAATGTTGTTGTTTGTCTACATTTCCAGTTATCTGCACGTGTCTTGATACCAGTTACTTTGTATCAGTTCTTTCAGTGAATATGTTCTTTCCGTGTAAGGATTAAAGATGGCTGTGTTTGAGGGAAAATTTTCTTCATTTGTCTTTGAGAAATTATCTGGTTGTATTTGCTCTGTTCTTGTCTTAAACAAGGGCAGTTACATACAGGAGAACCTCTGTAAGCTGACCATCTAAGGGACTGTAACAAACTGGTCAACATACAGAGGTGGTCAGCATGAGGAACTAGGTCCACTGTGCTGATTGGCTGATTGTATGTGTGGTGCATGTCCAGGCTATGAAAAGTCGGTCAACTTAAGGAGATAGTCAGTGTAGGGAGAGGGCCAACTATGGAGGTTCTGCTGTATATGTGAGCTCTTACATTGTCTCTGTAATATTTTTAAGTCTTCATTCTTACATAATTTTCTTAGGCTTATCTACCAGTTCTCTGTGTTTTCATTCTTTTTTATAGTTTTTATCCTGCCATTGATATTGCTTTTTTGAGTTTTCTCCTTCAGCTCTTATACCTCTCCTTTGAGTTTTAATTTCAGAGAAGTGATGTTTCCTTGAATTTCTTTAACTTCACAAAGAATTTCATAGTTTTTTCTCGCTTGATGCTGTAATTTTCTGCTGTTCTTCTTATACCTTTTGTTTATGGTTTTTCTTTTTTTCCCTTGTATTTTCCCTGGTAGCTCTATACCAGTTTCTTTGTAGTTGTTGCTTATTTTGTATTACTTATTTTTTAGTGAACTCATGTTTTTCCCAGATTGTTTTTGGAAAAAAAGGGGTGCTGGAGGTGTCCAACAGGGAACTGTGACAGTGAAAACCTTAGGTTTTGTCTGGCAGTGCAGTTTCCCAAGTCTGTGGAGCCCTGTTTTTACAAGGATTTTGTTGCTTTGGGTGTCTAGACCTGTCTTTGGCCATCCGAGACAGATACCATCTATCTTACAGCAGGCGACTCTGTTCCAACATGGCAGACCAGCCCTTTTCCCCTCTATCCTGGCCTGTGTTGTCCGGCTGTGGTGCCAGGTAGGGAGGAGACATCCCTCAGGGGTTTGCAAAGCATCCTCTTTGGCCTGCATCTGGGCAAAGGGACTGTGGTTTCACACCCTTACTGTGTTAGAGAACCCTACCCTCTGTCCACTTGGCCTGGGTTTACAGAAGCATGAATGCTTTCCATTTACCCTGGGCTGATTATCAAGACCTCTTCTTAGTTTGTGATTTGAGTTTTTAGTTTGCTTTTTCTTGCTTTCTTGTTTCCTTTATTTTTAAGTTGGCATCATGAACAAGAACAGGACAGAGATAGCGTTCTGCTTCTTTTCATAACCAGGAGTGCCATATTCTGTATTTCAGTGATTGTTTGATGCCATTCTTCAAAAATTTTAAATATTTCTTAATCTCTTAGTGGGAAGGCATGTTCTCAGACGCAGCTGGGTCTTGCATCAAATAAAATACAAAGCAGGCTGAGGTGCTATCCTGGTGGCTAGTGAAAGTATTCCATTTCTTCCTGTTCATCTGCACTGATCAGCACATCATGTGAAAATCACAGCTTCTGCCTGTGAGTGTGTGTACAGATGTGGCTGGGACAGAGAAAAGAGTGAGTGTACTCTTTCATCAGATGGGACAATGGAGCAGCAGTTTTCCTGATGCTCTCAGCTGCTTCAAAGAGAAAAACTTACAGCTGAATGAAAGCCTTGAAGGAAACATATAAATAGATTTCTCTGACTTTGTAGGGAGCTGGTCTGTTGTCCTGAAGCAATCATAGAAATGACTGTCTTGCTTATGGGATGAGGCTTTTGTAAATAAGTATTCTTTATTTTATTTATTTTTTATTAAATCATAGCTGTGTGCATTAATGCTATTATGGGGTACAATGTGCTGGTTTTATTTAAGACTAGTCAAGTGCAGTAGTGAGAAGAGGGGAAATAGAACAAGGAGTTCAGTCTGTAACTGACTGTGAACAACCGAGATAACTCACTACCTTCTGACAGTGCAAATTTTAGAACTAATAAAACTTAGGGTAACTTAAATCCTAGATTTTCATTAGGTTAACCCACAGGAGTAAATGGAAAGGCTCATTTCCACCTTCACATTTTGTGGGAGCTATTCTGTGGGCAGTGTCTCTGAGGATGGTTGGGAGGGAAGATGTGCTGGATGTGATGCCCCTCAAAGCCGTGAAAGGTGCCAGGCTTTCATGAGAAACATGCTCCACATCTCATGTTTAATTTGATTTTCATTACACACATAATAATTATGAATTTGCTTTCTGTTTGCTGTAATGTGTTTTGATGGAAAGCTTTCATTAAGTAGATAGCAAGTTGTGTCATTATAAACAAGATTGGAGGCAGTTAGATGGCGCTGTGAGATGTGTATGTTAGAGCTGTCCCTCATTCCATCAAATGGCAAGCAATGTGGAGAACTAGAAATTGGCAGCGTGTGTGTCTTAGTTTTCAAGCATTGCTCTTGGCAGTCATTCATTTCTTGTTTCCTTATAAGCGAGGATCTCTGCATGCCCTCCACCCCTGCCTTTTCCTATTACTTCTTAATAATCTATCATCATGCGTATAACCTAAGGAAAGACTTTCTTTAGAAAGCAGAGTTAAGGGATCTAAGAATTTCTTACATATTAACTGTATCCTAAAGGTTGTCACTTAGTTTCAGTTAAAGTTCCATCTCAAAATGTCTATCAGATGGTTATCCTGTTTTGATTTATGGGACCTGACATATTATGCCTTTAATGTTACATAGATGTTCTTTATACAGCCTTATGGTTGTAAAAGGGTATACGTGGTATCCTCAAAATATCAGTAACTAGGATAAAAGATATTCTTTTGAATGTCTTCGGCATAGAGGAGTGCATAAATTAGAGTGGTTAGATACAATCTGGCCTCTAAAATCTTAAGCCAGCCTTATATGAATCATGGAGTAGATTTCAGGTAAATGTCATGTAGTAGCAATACGTGTAAGAAGACCCAGATATTGATATATACAGTGTATACTGTACGTGTGTGTGACATATTGCTGGGCCCTGCAGCATACACACATGCACACTGTGCTTTGATGCATATTTGGGGTTTACTGAAAACAGTACAGGAATGCAGGAACATGAGAATGTGTTTGGAAAACAGGTATCCCTGAGAGCATTTTTTCTTCATTAAATTTAAAGGGATCTGTTTATTTGAGTGCCAGAGTCAGCGAGCTGGGCACAGCAGCAGCTGTAGGGAGTGAGGGGGCCGCTGCCATCATGCAAAGGCTGCCTGCCTGCACGTCCTGTGATGCCCTCCTACTCTTCGTGTGCTCCCTACTCTTCGTGTGCTCCCTACTCTTCTTGTCGTGTTCCCTGCGGGCGCTCATGCACTCACTCTCTCTCTGCTGGATTGGAGGCAGCGGGGCCTGCTTCTCCCTGCAGAGCAGACACTGTAAGGAGCCATGAGAAGAGAGATTTTGTTTTTACTGTTAAAGCAGACATATCACATGAACCAAAGATTGAAGCGGTACCATGCTAGTTTGGTTATTGCATTGTCTAATTCAGAGGGTCCTACTATAAACCAGGCTACTGATAGTCTCTCTTAATTAGATTTTGATGTGTTTGGCTAATTTTTCAAGGAATATAATACTCATAACCCCAGGACTTGACAAGAGATCATACGGCACTCTTGCAGGAAGGAATCTGGTTTAAATAGGCCCACAGAGCATCATATTTTCCTTTGAAGGTAGGACTCCTTCCTAGTATTATGTTCTTAGTTAACATGAGAAGGTCGAAGGATTAAAAGGAAAAAAAAAAAAAGCAAAACCTCTGTTTTTAGAAGCTGAAAACAGAACTGTGCTGTTGGCATTGATGGTGAAGAGAAGCCCAGTAATTTAGGACCTGCAGCTTTCTATTCTCTCTGAGTCTTTAGTTCACAGCCCTATTTTTAGAAGTATACGAGCTGGTTTTTATGTCTGCTTGGAATGTCTTCTATGGTAGAATGGAATCATCTTTTAAAAAAGAACTTAGAAAGTGTAAAATAGTAATTTAGATGCTATAAGTCAGTTCAAAGGGTAATAAGAGAAAGAATAAATGAGCTGTGGCCTGAGCCCCCCGAATAAGGGATAAGAATCAGAATAGTTGTGTATTATTGAATTTAAGTCACATTAGCTCAAGAAAAATCCACTGAAACACCTTAGGATAAAAAGATATGTATTTGACAGCGCCAGAGGCTGATGTAACTTAAATCATGTCTTTTTACCCTAGTTACTGATATTGTGAGGATACCACCCTTTTTAGTCATTAAGGAGGATTTCATCCTACCCCTAGCTTTGAAAAACTTTCTTCTTGGGAGGCACCTGTGGCTCAAGGAGTAGGGCGCCGGTCCCATATGCCGGAGGTGGCGGGTTCAAACCCAGCCCCAGCAAAAAAAAAAAAAAGAAGAAAAACTTTGTTCTTGTGTGTAACTTATGAAAATATAATTATAAGAATAACTGCATGTTAAGAATCTGTCCTTCAGACCTAGACTTTTTCCTATAATTAATATCAGGTATGTCCTCTTTTTTTTTTTTTTTTCCTCATTTTTAAGAAGTTAGGTTTACTTTTAAATTACTTGGAAGAGTTTATGATAAGGACCAGTCCTGAGAATACATTGTCTGAATCTAGAATTTCTGCGCTGAAAACCTAAATTATGTTTCTCTTCCATGTTGCAGACATTTACTTGCTGGTCCTCACTGAGAGATAAGATGCCTGATATTCTCATTACCTATTTTTGGTGACAGGTAGATAGACGATAAGGGGGTATCCTCTGGGGAGCTGAGCTGATAAACCTTAAAGAACTCAAAACTTACCAATGGATGAAAACAGCAAAGGATCCTTTCTTTGTGCAAATTTCATCTTAGAGGCATATTTTCAGTAAGAGACTATACTAGGAACTCCTGTGGAAAATATTCCATCTCCCCAAATAAGGTACAAGTTCATTTGAGTTCTCCATTTCTACTGAACACACTTCCTCTTAAAGACCTAAAAGCACACTTTCCCCACCAGTGAGTCATTCTGAGTAATTACTATTGAGGAGAGAATTTCTCATTTCCATTTAATATTGCCGGGAGATACTGTCTTTGGTAACATTAGTCTTTTCCAGGTAAGTGCACGAATATTCAAATCATGCTTAGTTAAATGATGGCTGAAAGTAGAAAGTCTTAGTTTGAGTTTGCTATTTGCTGTTTGTAAATGTAAGCTTTTGTTATAGATTAGAAGAGATGAAAATGATTGAAGATTGCTCATTATAAAGAACAATGAGAAGAACCGAACATTTTCTTACCTTTACCGTAGTGGGAGGACAGATTGGTAAAATTTGTCTAGAGACAATTTTATAGTATGTGTTCAAATTTAAAATATATATGCCTTGGACCCAGTAAATATCCTGCTAAGTATATAATATGGAAATGATAGACAAGTGGGAAAAGGTGTTTGTATAAGAATTTTAGCATTATTTATAATAGCAAAAGGAAATAAACATATGAATTTCTGATTTCAATAGATTGAAATGATTTTTCGATGTATGGGTGAATTGTATAATGGTGAAGTCAGAGCTTTTAGTGTACCTGTCACTCAAACAGTATACACCAGGAGTCCTCAAACTTTTTAAACAGGGGACCAGTTCACCGTCCCTCAGACCGTTGGAGGGCTGGACTATAGTTTAAAAAAAAACTATGAACAATTCCTATGCGCACTGCATGTATCTTATTTTGAAGTAAAAAAACAAAATGGGAACAAGAATTATCACACGGCCGCATGTGGCCCACAGGCCGTAGTTTGAGGACCCCTGGTACACACTGTACCCAGTAGGTAATTTTCGATCCTTCCCCTCCACTTCCACTCTCTAAACTTGAATCTCTAGTGTTCATTATAGAACTCTGTATGATCATGTATACCCATTGCTTAGCTCTGTTGTGAGCTTCCCTTGGGATAATGGCTTCTACTTCCATCCAAGTTGCTGTGAAAGACATTATTTGATCCTTTTTATGGTGAATAGTACTCCATGGAGTGTGTGTGTGTGTGTGTGTACATGTTTATACACCATGTTTTCTTTATCCATTCATCAGTTGGTGGGCACTTGGTTGATTTCATATCTTTGCTTTTGTGAATTGAGCCGTGATAAACATGAGTGCATGTGTCTTTTTTTAATACAGTGACGTCTCTTCCTTTGGGATTGCTGAATTGAATGGCAGGTCTACTTTTAGTTCTTTGAGGAATCTCCATACTGTTTTTCATTCTCTTTTTACTGCATCCACCTTAACTTCTATTATTTTTTAACTTTTAATTAATGGCTGTTCTTCTAGGTGAAAGGTTGTATCTCATTGTGGTTTTAACTTGCACTTCCTGATGATTAGTGATGTTGAGTATTTTTCATATGTCTGTTGGCCATTTATATATCTTCTATTGAAAAAAACATGTTTATTTCTGTAGTCTACTTTCTATTGGGGCTATTTGTTCTTTCCTTGCCAATTCATTAGAGTCCCTTGTAGATTCTGGAGGTGTAGTTTGCAAATATATTCTCCCATTCTGTAGGTTGTCTATTTACTCTATTGGTTATTTCTTTTGTTGTGCAGAAACTTTTTAGCTTATTGAGTTCCATTTATTTATTTTTGTTTTTGTTGTATTTGCTTTTGAAGTCTTAGTCATACATTCTTTGCCCAGACCAATGTCCAGAAGAGTTTTTACTAAGTTTTTGACTAGAACTTTTATGGTGTCAGGTCTTACATTTAAGTCTTTAATCCATTTGAGTTAATTTTTGAGTGTGGTAAGAGAGGGGATCCAGTTTCATTCTTCTGCATGTGGCTTTCCCATTGGGAAACAAATATTTTTTGATAGAGGATTAGTTAAATTATAGTATTTCATACAAGGGAATATTATGACACTGTTAAAAGGACATTTCCTGCTTAGTATTTGTCTTGGCCTTGAAAATATTCATTATATGCTAGTACATGAGAAAACCTTGTAGAACAATGTGATTTGTATAAAATGGTTTCTTTCTTATTTTTAAAGTATGCATTTATGGATGTGTATTTTGAAGTCTGGTTATACACTACGTTGCCATTTACAGTGGTTATTTTTGAGAGAAGGGGAAAAAATAACACGGGTTTCTCATATTCTAATTTGTATACTTCTGTATCGCTTAAAATTTTATATCAACTTGTATTGATCTCATTCTAAAAGAAAATAGCAAAGATATTTACATTCTGAAAAACAAAAGAATGTACATGCTTAGACTAAGCAGTATGACATTGACCTTTGTGTAGTACTCCTTCGTGGAGTGTCCTTGTAGTATTTGCAGAAGTGTATCGTGAGGGTCTCCAATCCATTTTATGTCGTCTGGCACATTTTCCCTGTGCAGTGAGAAGATTGCTCACGTCTGGCATTGTGGTTCAGGTGTTTCCACTGCATGATAATGAAGCTCTGAAGAAGCTTGAGGACACCTGGTACACTCGGTTTACCTTAAAGTATCAGCCCGTAGGTATGTGTCAATGCTTGTTCTCTTACAGAAGAGGAAGACCTTTAATGAAAAGTTACGATCCAGTGGTGGGGTCATCGGCCTTGGGCAGATATTTAATGCTCTGCTACACGGTGCTCACCAGATGCATGTGGGACAACATTTTTTGGGGAAGGATAAGATGAGTTAGATGACTTATTCTTTTTTTTTTTTTTTTAACTTTCTAATACTATTCTACATCAGCTGAATTACAGGCTTTTACTAAATTTCACCAACAAAACAGGCAATTCAGAGTAGCTTTCATGAATATGTGTCAAAGTTAGAATAAAAATACTTTATAACAATTTAGTTTGCTTGTGACTATTTTGCATTTGAAAATTTCTGTGTCTGAAGAGCTAATTATTGAGAGTGGGCCACGCTGTGCTCATCCTTAGGGCAGACTGGGAGGCCCAAATAATTTTCTTGTGTATATTATTGGATCTCCATCTTCCTCTGAATATAGCTGTAAGAATAATTACTAACTTATTTGGTATGTGTTGAACATTAAAGTTATGTCAATATGGATGTTCAGATTTTTTTGTTTGGTTATGTTTTGTAAGCATAAGTATTCCATTTAATGTGGAAGCAGCATTAAGCAGCATTATTATCATCATATTTTTTTTTAAGGGACATGTTTATTTTGATTTCGTTTAAGAGAATCCTTCTGAAATTTCTTTCAAATTCCATTTCTAAAAACAACTTAAAATGTTATAATAATAAGCAAAAATTGTTTCTAAGATCACACTTTTAAATTGTATTTTGAATTTTTTCTTGTATTCTCTGAAAGAAAAAGTTTTGCTTTTGATAATTCTAGGTCATATTAGAGTCATTTTATGTTCTACTTATAACACTTTTTTACTTTGTAAAAGTAAATTTGTATATTGTCTCTAGGATTTATAAGGTGACAGTATCTCTTAGCTACTTCTTAGTAAGGGAAGAAGTGAGTTGATAGTGAAGGCTGGGCATAGGTGGTATGGATTTGAGGCTTCTGGAGTTGCTGGGACTGGTCATACTAGTTGGGGACCAGACAAATCTTGAGCTTCCTCAAGATTCAAAGGGAGAGATCATCTGCTTTGGAGCTCAGCACAATCAATACCTTTTTTTTTTAATTGTTAGGATATTCTTTGATCTTTGATTCAGATTTGTAGTGACCTTATCCTACCTACCATTTTCGTTTGCTCCTGAGTTAGTTAGAATATTTAAGGATAGGAGATAATCGCTTATCTCAGTTCATTCTAACCTACCTTCATAGATTTGATCACATTGTCTTAAAATATGTATATGTACCTTTTAACCAAGTCTGATTATTTCTTAAATAATGGCCTGCTGCCCTACTTCTTCCGAGCTCACATCCCACCCTTGTCCCAGTGCTGGATGCTCTTACAATCTAGGCATTCCCCATGTGGGTTGGTTAGCTGGTGTTGAGTTCACAGAATATTAGCAGTAATGCTGGTTGGACCTTTTTCTGCCCAGTGCATATGTGAAGGCATAGGTAGATAAGTTCCTTGGCTGTGCTAGAAGTTAAGTATATTATCCTGTTTTATACTTTTGAATAATTTTTCTTTTGTATTGAAAAATTTGCCATGATACATTGATGGAAGTTCATAACTTTGGG
The DNA here is from genome assembly GCF_027406575.1 of Nycticebus coucang. Lineage (NCBI taxonomy): Eukaryota > Metazoa > Chordata > Mammalia > Primates > Lorisidae > Nycticebus > Nycticebus coucang. Next base: position 88,714,330 of record NC_069787.1, on the reverse strand, counting down.
TAGGGAGAGCCAGATATTATGAATTGGGAGTCTTCTTTGTAAAGAACATTTATAACTGTAACACTAAAGTGGGGAGCATAAATTATTGGTAAACCTCCAAATTAAAATGATTCAATGGCCATGGCTGAACTTAAATCAGGACCTCAAATATTCTGCACGAGCATCAATATGAGTTGTTCTCTGAGAAGATATCCACCAGGTGAGGGAGTAAAAGGGAATCAGAGCCAGGGTAACTGGCAGATCAGCCCCAGCAGCCCCTTGGCCCTACGCTTTAAGAAATGTGGGCTTGTCAAACAGAAAGGCATGGTCTTTGTACTGCATGGAAGATGGGTTTACCACCACATAGTGATTGAGAAACGAGGGTACTGAATGATCCCCACTAAACCAAAAACTGAATGAGCTTATCTGAAATAATTCTAGAAAGTCTTTGGTATCCTGTACTTAAGTTTTTTCTTTCCTTCTGCTATAGACAATATTCGTGGCTACTTTGGGGAAACCATTGCTCTTTACTTTGGCTTTTTGGAATACTTCACCTTTGCCTTAATCCCGATGGCCATCATTGGGTTACCTTACTACTTGTTTGCGTGGGAAGACTATGACAAGTATGTGATCTTTGCCTCGTTCAACCTGATCTGGTCCACAGTGATCTTGGAAGTGTGGAAGCGTGGCTGTGCCAACATGACCTACCGGTGGGGGACCCTGGTCATGAAGAGGCAATTTGAGGAGCCGAGGCCGGGATATCATGGCGTTCTGGGTATCAATTCTGTCACTGGCAGGGAGGAACCTCTGTACCCCAGCTACAAGAGACAGTTGCGCATTTACCTGGTTTCTCTGCCATTTGTGTGCCTCTGTCTCTATTTCTCTCTTTATGTCATGATGATTTACTTCGATTTGGAGATCTGGGCCTTGGGTCTACATGAGAACAGTGGGTCTGAGTGGACCAGCATCTTGTTGTACATGCCCAGCATCATCTATGCCATCGTGATTGAGATCATGAACCGTCTCTATAGATACGCTGCTGAGTTTTTAACCTCCTGGGGTAAGACTTGATGCTTTGTATTCATGTCTTATTTGCCTGTAAGATATTGCTTAGATCATAGGATCCATATCACTGCTACCTGTGGAGAAGATAGATAAGACAGATGTTTCTCTGAGGTCTTTGTGGAGACACAGGAAAAGTTCATCAGCCTTGTGAACACTGATCTTCATATCATGGTTATCCCAGCTCTCATTTATTCAGTGGTAATTACTATGTTCTTCCCACAAGATCTCATTTTTACCTCCTCAGAAAACCAAGAAATGGAAAGTATTTCACCATTTTATGGGTAAAGATACTGCCACTTAAGAAGGTTAGGATAGCAGAAGTAGATCTAAGCTAATTCAGAGTCTGTCTAAAACCTGTACTCCTAATACTGTAACTGTGTTTTATGCTGAGGGTAAAATAGATTAATATTATCTTCATGATACTTGGCCCAATGAACCATGACTAGTAACATAAAACTGCTTGTCTAGTGGGTATGGGGCACTGAGGACTGCCCCTGAGCTCAGCGAAGGCAGGCGCTGATGGATGTATCTGGGGTAAGGGAGGGACGTGGTTATAAGTTAAAGGGGTCTTGATAGGCTGTTCACTCTTTATTTATTCATTCAAACAAATATGCTATATTATTCCCTAGGAAGACACTTAGGTCTTAACTTCATGGACTATAAAGATGTTTTAAATTATTTTTGTTAGTTATAAAACAATAACATCTATTGTTTATTGAATGCTTTCCTTGTGTTCCTCCTAAGGTTAAGGTTTTATATTATTTCTGATCCTGAGAGTGACTCTGGGAGAAGGGTGGTCAGCCCTGTTTTGTTAGTGAGAAGGCTGGGTTTCAGAAAGGTAGGTAACTTACCCAAGGTCAGGCAGTGGCCAAATGGCTGAGTTGATACAGACACTACCTGTCTGTATAAGATGACACTTCTCTCTAGAATCTTCCTTTTTGTCACTTTTGTCACATGGGATCTCTGTAGTGTCACTTTTTCCAGATGGGGATGGAAATTTTAGTTTCCCTTCAAGTTAATCCTTGTAAGCCACATACACAAAAACCTTTATTTATTGGCCTCTTCTTATAGGTTATCAACAGTTTTTACTGTTAACTATTTTTTTAGGTGGCTTTCTGTGGGATCATTTGCCAGTACTTTGCAAATATCTTTGTAGCAGTAATATTTCAAAAATTATTTCAGACTATAAGGCTATTGCAGTACCATGAAAAATGTGTCCTGGCTTGATGTTCTTGGTGGTAAGGAACAGTGTGACTGACAGCCTAGCACATTTAGCTCCAGGGTTGGACACATCTGTCCTCAGCACAGGTCTCACTTTACCTCATGACAATGCTCCCATGTTGTTTTCTTACTGAGAGAAATTACTTCATTTTGTTTTAATATTTTAGAGAATCATAGATTGGAATCTGCCTATCAGAATCACCTAATTCTGAAAGTTTTAGTGGTAAGTACAGTGTCTATGTACAAGTCCATTTTGATTATGAAATTGATGCATATTACTTAATATTTAAGAGTATATATACATAATATAAAGAGTTGCTTCTAATTTAAGATATCAATTAATATATTTTGTGCAAATAGGCAAGAGCTGATTAATAAATGTATTTATTGATACATCTGTGATCAGTAGTCTTATTACAGATGTGCATGTGGAGTGGGACTTCAAAATATACAAATTAGTATTATAGCCTATTTCCAGTTAAAAAACTGATCACTTCATAGGCAGGCTTCTATTCTTTTCCTTTTGATGATTTCTTTGAATGTTTTCCTGTACAACCATCCTTCCAGGTACCTGCAGTTTGTTTAGTGGTAGAACATTAACATTTTTAAAAAAAATTTTATTAAAGAAATTTCCAGAGTCAAAAAGTGCCCAGCACGTTTCGATGAGCAGGAGGAAAAAGAGAGAGAGAAAGCATTATGTAGCTGTTTGTATAAAAGTTCACACATTATGGTTATTTCCACTGTTGCTGTAAATAATAAAGAAGTACTGGTTTGAAAGCACTTCATTTATCAGGTTACCTCAGTCATCCACAACAAAACTGAGAATCAAGAAAGAACTTTCAACTGGAATTGATTTAACGCAGTTCGTGGACTTAGCTCCCGAGAGAGGGAGCAGGCCTTCACTTAGAGTCTTTGTTCCATCCGTAGCAACCATTCTAAAACATGTACCTGTCTGGTTTTTAGTTCATAAAAGATCAGAAGCCACCATCATGAGCGTGTTTAGAATTCTGAAAGTAGGTAAACTTATAGAAGGACAGGCAAGGAAAGAGAAAACTTCTCATAAATAGATAGGAATTGAACAGTTTGGCTATTAGCCAAAGTGGCCATCCTCTGAAGGCCTCATTCACACTGTGAAATGACTGGTATTTAAAATGTTGTTGTCGAATCAGTACGGAAGTTATGTTCTATGTTCTATAAGAAAGCAGGGGAATATGTAATGGATTTAGAAGGTCTTCAAAAAGATTATTATGTGGGGCTTTTGCCCTCAGAGGTAAAAACACTCTATTTGTCTTAAAGAATTCAGTTATTTGTGAGGCTGTATCATTCCTTGACAATACAGATACAGTGTCAAGTAACTACCTTGTAAAAGAACCCTTAAGTTCGAGTCTGTTCTTCTCTGTGGTGCTACTTGGATCTCTCCTGTCCTTTTTAATTTTATGGGGCATCATTCCTCAGTTTTTTTGCTATTCACCTTCTACCCTACTTGGCACCCCCTGTCCTGTGGCCACATTGACTTTACTGGTCACTCTCTAGAGTGACTCCCCATCTCCTTACTAGCTAAGTGTTCCCTTTTACACAATAGCAGCCTCCTTCTCAGAAAGTGATACTTATCATGTAGGAAGAAGCCAGCAGGGGCTGGGAGGCAGAAAGGAAACCCATTAGTGTGGGCTGGGGAGTTAGCTGTGGGTTCTTGAGCAGGGAAACTGCTTGAAGAAATGACACGGTTGTGTACCTGGTAGGACAGAGGAGTTCATGCCCATGGTGACAAAGATGCTTCCCAGGCGGGACTAGTTGTTATGGCTGTCCGTCGGCCTTGCTGTCTCTCTGTGACACAGGGGAGTCTCAGGTCTGCGGGTATAAAGAAGCTTCTTGTATTGGGATCCTTCTGGCAGGGTCCCCTTTCCCAGTGCCACCCTGCTGCCCCATTTGTTCCTAGAGGGGGAGGAGAGGTCTGTGGGTGCAAAGAGGATTCCAGGGCTGACCTGCATGTTCTGATGAGGTCTTTCTCACCAGTGCTCCAAGGGGCAGAGGAGTCTCAGGCCTGACAGGGAATCTCACTGTTAGTGGGGAGTCCCAATTGAATCAGTCCCAGTTCTGTTGGGCTCCACTGGTAATGACAGGACTCTCATTCAAACGGAGAAGGACTGAGCCTACCTGGGTTGCTAGGTTGGGGCTGGGAACTGCTGGGCCTTGGTCCCCTCCTTCTGATGGTTGGAGGGAACTTAATATGTGCTGGTACCATGATGTTCCTTCAGCCCTGGGAACCCAAACCAGTTTATCTTCCTTTTAGCACCTTTCAGCATTCCCCCCAGTTGACTCTTGCATTTATAGTAATAATAAAGTACTGTAAAGCAGTATTTAACATTGTTATATTTTTTCTGGGCAGTTTAACTTTCTGAATTGCTTCGCCTCCCTCTTCTACATCGCCTTTGTCCTGAAGGATATGAAGCTTTTGCGCCAGGTGAGTGTGAATAACAGGAAAGCATTCCGTTTTTAAATCTGAGCGGTGGTTTCCTGTATTCAGCTACTATAATTGTCTTCAAATTATTATTTTTACAAATCTTTTAAATTTTGTGTATTTCTGAGCCCAACTCTGAATAAAAAACCATTAGCAATTGCAGTGTATTTAACTAAAAAGAAATTAGTTGAACCCAATCAACTTGTAAAATTAATCATACAGGGCAGTGAAATTAATTAAATAGTTCACCTCAAAGCTTGTCAAAGTAATTTTAATGGCAAAAAATGTAGTATTCATTAATTGGACATTTTTGTGTGTCTCAGGGTGGGGGGTGATTGGTTTAAAATTTAATTTTTAAATTAATTAGTTGTTAAACTTTAGAGACCAGAAGATCCTATGCTATGCTGTATTTTTTCTGAAATGTATGAGGAAGTCTGGCATTTGCTTTGGTGCATTGCCTTTTCTGGATCACATAATACCAGGTAGTGATAAATTGAGCATAAATTATTGGTTTCTAAATTCTCATTCTTATACTTGAGCCAGTTATCAATAAAGGGTTATTCTGTCCTGTTTGAAATGTTCCAAGATGGTTAGTGAACAGTGTCTCAAAGCCTGGATTTCTTTTTTTTTTTTTTATTGTTGGGGATTCATTGAGGGTACAATAAGCCAGGTTACACTGATTGCAATTGTTAGGTAAAGTCCCTCTTGCAATCATGTCTTGCCCCCATAAAGTGTGACACACACTAAGGCCCCATCCACCTCCCTCCTTCCCTCTTTCTGTTTCCCCCCCTATAACCATAATTGTCATTAATTGTCCTCATATCAAAATTGAGTACATAGGATTCATGCTTCTCCATTCTTGTGATGCTTTACTAAGAATAATGTCTTCCACGTCCATCCAGGTTAATACGAAGGATGTAAAGTCTCCATTTCTTTTAATGGCTGAATAGTATTCCATGGTATACATATACCACAGCTTGTTAATCCATTCCTGGGTTGGTGGGCATTTAGGCTCTTTCCACATTTTAAAACCTGGATTTCTTAATGGTTATTTGGGAGCTTGGGATAATTTCTTTGGGAAATTAAAAAAATCTATATGATCAGAGAAGATCATATAAATTATGGTCAGATTACCATAACCAGATTACCATTTGTTATGGTTCTAACAGCTTGCATAAATGTAAAATTAAATATTGTGCTCTTAAACACTCTAGAGGCCGGACGTGGTGGCTCATGCTTCTAATTCTAGCACTCTGGGAGGCCAAGGCAGGTGGATTGCCTGAGCTAGAGTGAGACTCCATCTCTAAAAATAGCTGAGCGTTGTAGTATGTGCCTGTAGTCCCAGCTACTTGGGAGGCTGAGGCAAAAGAATCACTTGAGCCCAAGAGTTTGAGGTTGCTGTGAGCTGTGAACTCACAGTATGTAGGAGTTCCCTTATCTCTGTGGCTCTGCTGAGGGCCGTAAAAGTGAGACTGTTATCTCAAAAACAAAAACAAAAACTCTATTAGATATAGTGCTACTTCTTAGAAAACTTTTTGAAAATTGAAGCCTCACTGGTCTCATGAATTACTTTATCAGGACATAACTTCTCCTTTCTGACCCTTGGAGTTTCCTTTATTTAGCAGAGAACAGAATAATGGAGGAGGGCTCTTCGAAAGCGTATAATAGAATTGTAATATTAGCAAAGGTGATGTGTGATGGAAACACTCATATCCATCTGGGGAAAGTGGAATTGATGCAACATTTTTGGAAACCAGCTCACTTGATAGTTTCGCCAAGAACCTTCTCTATTGAGTCTTCAGAGATGCGGCAAAAGTTCATGTTACATAGATATTCAAGCAGCAGCATTTATAATAGCGAAATTTGGGAGTAATACTTAATTCAGTAGCAGTGTGTATGGGCCAAGTAAAAATGAATTTTTAATAACATGGGAAAGTGCTCACAATATATTAAGTGAAAAAAGCAATATACAAAGTTATTTACGTATAGGATAATTATAGTTTTATTTTTACAAACGATTGGAAAAAAATAATCCCAAGATGTAACAGTGGTTTTGACATGGTTGTAGAATTATGGATGGTCTTTTTTTCCTATTTTTAAATAACTTTTTATATTAATACATAATATTTGCACATTTTTATGGGTGATATTTGTTACATGTACAGAATGTATAATGATCGAGTCAGGGTATTTTGGGGTGTCCATCATTGCAAGTATTTACCGTTTGTATCTACTGAGAATATTGCAAGTCCTCTCTTCTAGCTATTTTGAAATATACAGTACATAATTATTATCTATAGTCACGCTACTCTGCCATCAAACATTAAAATTTATTCCTTTTGCCCACTGACCAACCTCTCTATAACTTCTTCCCTCAATACCCTTCTGAGTCTCTGGTAACTGTAATATTCTATTCTCTACCTTCATGAGATCAACTGTTTTAGTTTTCACATATGAGAGAGAATATAAGATATTTGTCTTTCTGCGCTTGGCTTATTTCACTTAACATAACACCACTTAATGTGGACCTCCAGTTCCTTCCATGTTGCTGCAAACTACAAGATTTCATTCTTTCTTATGGCAAAATAGGGTTCCATTGCGTATATATACCATGTTTTCTTTATCTAGTCATCCATTGATGGACACTCAGCTTGATTCCCCATCTTCGCTATTATGAGCAGTACTGCAGTAAACATGGCGTATAGTTGTCCCTTTGATGCACTGATTTCTTTTCCTTTGGATGAATACCAAGTGATGAGATTGCTGGATCATAAAATAGTTTGAATTTTAGTTTTTTTTTGAGAAATTGCTGTATTGTTTTTCATAATGACTGCTAATTCACGTTCCCCTCACCAGTATGTAGGAGTTCCCTTATCTCTGAATCCTCACCGGCATCTGTTATTTTTTGTCTTTTTGGTAATAGCCATTCTAGCTGGAGTGAAATGAATCTTGTTGTGGTTTTGATTCACAGTTCTCTGATGATTAGTGATGATGAGCATTTTTTCATGTGCCTATTGGCTGTTGTGTCGGCTTTTTTGGGAAATGTCTGTTCGTGTCCTTTGCTCACATTTTAGAGACATTATGGGGCTTTTTTGCTATTGAGTTGTTTTGAGTTCCTTATATTTTCTGGAATTTAGTCCTTTGTTGGGTGAATAGTTTACAAATATTTGCTCTAATTCAACAGGCTCAGTGCCTGTAGCTCAGTGGCTTGGGCACCCGCTGCGTATACCAGAGTTGGCAGGTTTGAACCAAGGTCGGGCCTGCCAAACAGCAATGACAATTACAACCAAAAAATAGCTGGACATTGTGGCGGGTGCCATTAGAACCAGCTATTCGGGAAACTGAGGCAAGAGAATCACTTAAGCCCAAGAGTTTGAGATTTCTGTGAGCTGTGATGCCACGGCACTCTACCGAGGGTGACATAATGAGACTCTGTTTCAAAAAAAGAAAAATTTTTTTTGTTAACCAAACTACTGTTTTTCAAAGTTGGCAACATCATTTAGATTCATATATTACAGTTAGGGTGAGATGACAAAGAACACAATTTCAAGTTAATTGATTTTCCTACTGATTCTTGACTGGTTTATTTCTTATTTTAATCTTATTCGTATTATAACTTTATTTGTATTTTTATCTAAGTCTTTCTTATGAAAAAGCATGAATTAAAAATACTATTCTAACCCCTGGCATTTCTAATACTAGTTTTTATAACATGATAGTATATTATTTATTGAAGATTCCATTTTATTTATTGTATAATTTTATACATGCTATGGTTTATTAAGCTACATTGCCAAATATGATTTGTGTGTTCCACTTTAGAGCCTGGCCACTCTCCTGATCACCTCCCAGATCCTTAACCAAGTTATGGAATCTCTTCTTCCTTATTGGTTCCAAAGGAAGCATGGTGTGCAGGTAAAGAGGAAGCTTCAAGCTTTAAAGGCAGACATTGATGCTACATTATATGAACAAGTCATCCTGGAAAAAGAGATGGGAACTTACATGGTAAGTTGGAATGTTGGTGAATTAAACTGCAAAATAACAGTCAGGTACTGATTTCAGCAAATGTTATATACACTCATTATCTCAGATGTGACTATTTTATAAGTGCTTTCTAGCCAGTTTTCTCACCGTGCACCACTTTGAAGTTTCAAAGATGGAACTATCCATTGAAGGGCTCCTGTCTTGAATCTGGAGTTGTGCCTAACGCCAAAGGCTCAGTTTAAAGAACTCTATGATGGCTCTGTGGAGAAGGGGTTAGGAATGGTTGCCCTGGGGCGGCTGTGTAACAGCTTCCTTGCATCTGGGCACCGTGAGTCTGGGGAGATAGGACTCCAGGCATCTCTGGCTGGTGGGATCTGCCTATCATCACCCCTGTGAGGACACAGTGAGTCAGCGAGAGACTTCTGGACCCCAAGAGGAGGACTAAAACAGTGGAAAAACGGCAAGTGGTCACGTGTGTTCAATCTGTCTAAACCCACCCGCAACTGTAAGTTCAGTAGCAGCGAGACTGCAAACCAGAAAGGCCTTACCTGTGAACTGTTTTGGTGTCTTTGGACTTGGCACTCAGTTGAACTGCCTTGGGGAGAGACTGAGCGGGAGTGCAGAGAACTTTGGCCGTTGTCTAGGGCCCCAATCTGAGCCGCTGAGCCAGACAGTGCTAATAGTGTTTGGCTGTGGGTCACAGGGAGCCATTGTGAGCGATCTGCCCCGGCAAGCTCCGCCCTTAGGGTCGCAGAGCTAGAATTGGGTGGGAGCTGGTAACCCAGCGACCAAGCAGCCTAAGGGCGGGGTCTGAGCCGCCTTGCAGCCCTAACCTTCAGGGGCAGAGTGAGACCAGTTTTGGCACACTGGGTAAGTGGATAGCCACTTCAGCAGTGATTCCAGCAACAAGTACTTCCCTGGGAAAGCTTCTGCTCAGCAAGTTTACAAGTTTAAAGTGCCTTTTAAGTGGGCTGAAGAGAGATTTAGGGTGTCTACCTGCTGGGGTTTGAGAAACTAGCAGCCTCCAGTCGTATCAGAACTGTGATTAACATCTCATACCCCAGAAGACCACATGTTGCCCAGACAATATTCAATAACATATACATACTGCTTTGTTTTTGGTTGTGTTTTTTTTTTTCTTTTTTTGGTTTGGTTGGTTTTTTTGTTTATTTTGATGCTGTTGATATTATTTTGTTTTTTAAGTTCAACCTTTTCCATACAGATCCTTTTTCTTTCTCAATTTTTCTAGTTTAATCATAATTTCCCATTGCTGTCTTTTTCAATAATTAGAACTTCATTTTTGCTAGTGTTTCTACTGCTATTATTTGGTTTTTCACCCAATTTTATCCCGTAAAGTTTTCTGTTTGCTTGTTTTGGTTTAATTTATAGCATTTTTGTCTTTCCTCTCTACTTGGTGGAGGTGGGGTACTGTGTCTGATCAGGTTAGCAAAGAGCTGCTGACCTCAAGGGAACCACCCAACTGGGCACCCCCAGAAGGTGGGTTTTTTTTAAGGTTGTGTCAAAGTACCCTATTGTGCACCTATATTGCTCTGTCTCCCTCTTTCTGTGCCTCTCTTCTTTTTGTCAATATTCCTTTTATCCACCCCCTCTCCTTTCTCTGTTTTTCTTATCACTCGGTCCTCCCTTCTTTCATCCCTTTTTTGCTCTTCAACCTTCTCACCTTTCTGGTCCTGTAACCCTTAGTCCACAGGCACGAGAACTTAAAGAGCAAGAGGAGGTGAAAGGAAAATTAGGGCAAGGGAACAAATAAAAGAAATCACTCATGAGGAAGAATCAGCAGAAAACTCCAGGCAACATGAAGAACCAGTCCAGAACAACACCGCCAAGGGACCATGAGGTAGATACTGCAGATGTTTCCACCTATAAAGAAATGTTAGGAATGACGGAAAGGGAATTTAGAATACACATGTTGAAAACAATGAAAGAAATGATGGAAACAATGAAGGAAACTGCTAATAAAGTGGAAAATAACCAAAAGGAAATCCAAAAACAGAATCAAATAAGAGATGAACGATATGAAGAATATAAAAAGGATATAGCAGAGCTGAAGGAACTGAAACAGTCAATTAGGGAACTTAAAGATGCAATGGAAAGTATCAGCAACAGGTTAGACCATGCAGAAGAAAGAATTTCAGAGGTAGAAGGCAAAGTTCTTGAGATAACTCAGATAGTAAAAGAGGCAGAAAAGAAGAGAGAGAAAGCAGAACGTTCACTGTCAGAATTATTGGACTTTATGAAGCGTTCCAACATACGAGTTATAGGAATTCCAGAAGGGGAAGAAGAATGCCCCAGAGGAATGGAAGCCATACTAGAGAATATTATAAAAGAAAATTTCCCAAATATCACCAAAGATTCTGACACACTGCTTTCAGAGGGCTATCGGACCCCAGGTCGCCTCAACTCTAACCGAGCTTCTCCAAGACACATTGTGATGAACCTGTCCAAAGTCAAGACAAAAGAAAAGATTCTGCAAGCTGCCAGGAGTAAGTGCCAGTTGACCTACAGGGGCAAATCCATCAGAGTGACCGCAGACTTCTCTAATGAAACTTTCCAAGCAAGAAGACAATGGTCATTTACCTTTAATCTACTTAAACAGAACAATTTCCAGCCCAGAATTCTGTACCCTGCTAAGCTAAGCTTAAAAATTGACGGAGAAATCAAATCATTTATGGATATACAAACATTGAGGAAATTTGCCACAATAAGACCAGCTCTACAGGAAATACTTCAACCTGTTCTGCACACTGACCACCACAATGGATCAGCAGCAAAGTAAGAACTCAGAAATTAAAGGACAGAACCTAACCTCCACACTGATGCAAAGGTAAAACTAAGCAATGGACTCTCACCAAATAAGACGAATAGAATACTACCACACTTATCAATTATCTCAATAAATGTTAATGTCTTGAATTCCCCACTGAGGAGACATAGATTGGCTGACTGGATTAAAAAACACAAGCCATCCATTTGCTGTCTGCAAGAAACACACCTGGCTTCAAAAGACAAATTAAAGCTCCGAGTCAAGGGTTGGAAGACAATTTTTCAGGCAAATGGAATTCAGAAGAAAAGAGGAGTTGTAATCTTATTTTCAGATACATGTGAATTTAAAGCAACTAAAGTCAAAAAAGACAAAGATGGTCACTTTATATTGGTCAAGGGAAAAATACAACAAGAAGATGTTTCAATTCTAAATATTTATGCACCCAATTTAAATGCTCCCAGATTCTTGAAACAGACTTTACTCAGTCTGAGCAATATGATATCTGATAATACCATAATAACAGGGGACTTTAACACTCCTCTTACAGAGCTGGAGAGATCCTCTAAACAGAAATTAAACAGAGATTTAAGGGATTTAAATGAGACCCTAGAACAACTGTCCTTGATAGACGCATATAGAACACTCCATCCCAAAGATAAAGAATATACATTCTTCTCATCACCCCATGGAACATTCTCCAAAGTTGATCATATCCTGGGACACAAAACAAATATCAACAGAATCAAAAGAATTGAAATTTTACCTTGTATCTTCTCAGACCATAAGGCACTAAAGGTGGAACTCAACTCCAACAAAAACGCTCGACCCCACCCAAAGGCATGGAAATTAAACAATCTTCTGTTGAATAACAGATGGGTGCAGGAAGAAATAAAACAGGAAATCATTAACTTCCTTGAGCATAACAACAATGAAGACACAAGCTACCAAAACCTGTGGGATACTGCAAAAGCAGTTTTGAGAGGAAAATTCATTGCTTTAGATGCCTACATTCGAAAAACAGAAAGAGAGCACATCAACAATCTCACAAGAGATCTTATGGAATTGGAAAAAGAAGAACAATCTAAGACTAAACCCAGTAGAAGAAAAGAAATATCCAAAATCAAATCAGAGATCAATGAAATTGAAAACAAAAGAATCATTCAGAAAATTAATGAAACAAGAAGTTGGTTTTTTGAAAAAATAAATAAAATAGATAAACCATTGGCCAGACTAATGAGGAATAGAAAAGTAAAATCTCTAGTAACCTCAATCAGAAATGATAAAGGGGAAATAACAACTGATCCCACAGAGATACAAGAGATCATCTCTGAATACTACCAGAAACTCTATGCCCAGAAATTTGACAATGTGAAGGAAATGGATCAATATTTGGAATCACATCCTCTCCCTAGACTTAGCCAGGAAGAAATAGAGCTCCTAAACAGACCAATTTCAAGCACTGAGATCAAAGAAACAATAAAAAATCTTCCAACCAAAAAATGCCCTGGTCCAGATGGCTTCACACCAGAATTCTATCAAACCTTCAAGGAAGAGCTTATTCCTGTACTGCAGAAATTAATCCAAAAAATCGAGGAAGAAGGAATCTTCCCCAACACATTCTATGAAGCAAACATCACCCTGATACCAAAACCAGGAAAAGACCCAAACAAAAAGGAGAATTTCGGACCAATCTCACTCATGAATATAGATGCAAAAATTCTCAAACAAAAAGGAGAATTTCAGACCAATCTCACTCATGAATATAGATGCAAAAATTCTCAACAAAATCCTAGCCAATAGATTACAACTTACCATCAAAAAAGTCATACATCATGATCAAGTAGGCTTCATCCCAGGGATGCAAGGCTGGTTTAACATACGCAAGTCCATAAACGTTATCCACCATATTAACAGAGGCAAAAATAAAGATCACATTATCCTCTCAATAGATGCAGAAAAAGCATTTGATAAAATCCAGCATCCTTTTCTAATTAGAACACTGAAGAGTATAGGCATAGGTGGCACATTTCTAAAACTGATTGAAGCTATCTATGACAAACCCATAGCTAATATTTTACTGAATGGAGTAAAACTGAAAGCTTTTCCTCTTAGAACTGGAACCAGACACGGTTGTTCTCTGTCACCTTTACTGTTCAACATAGTGCTAGAAGTTCTAGCCAATACAATTAGGCAAGACAAGGAAATAAAGGGAATCCAAATGGGAGCAGAGGAGGTCAAACTCTCCCTCTTTGCTGACGACATGATCTTATACTTAGAGAACCCCAAAGACTCAACCACAAGACTCCTAGAAGTCATTTAAAAATGCAGTAATGTTTCAGGATATAAAATCAATGTCCACAAGTCAGTGGCCTTTGTATACACCAATAACAGTCAAGATGAGAAGCTAATTAAGGACACAACTCCCTTCACCATAGTTTCAAAGAAAATGAAATACCTAGGAATATACCTAACGAAGGAGGTGAAGGACCTCTATAAAAAAACTATGAAATCCTCAGAAAGGAAATAGCAGAGGATATTAACAAATGGAAGAACATACCATGCTCATGGATGGGAAGAATCAACATTGTTAAAATGTCTATACTTCCCAAAGCAATCTACCTATTCAATGCCATTCCTATCAAAATACCAGCATCGTACTTTCAAGATTTGGAAAAAATGATTGTGCGTTTTGTATGGAACCGGAAAAAACCCCGTGTAGCTAAGGCAGTTCTTAGTAAGAAAAATAAAGTTGGGGGCATCAGCATACCAGATTTTAGTCTGTATTATAAAGCCATAGTGCTCAAGACAGCATGGTACTGGCACAAAAACAGAGACATAGTCATTTGGAATCGAATTGAAAACCAAGAAATGAAACGAACATCTTACAACCACCTAATCTTTGATAAACCAAACAAGAACATACCTTGGGGGAAAGACTCCCTATTCAATAAATGGTGTTGGGAGAACTGGATGTCTACATGTAAAAGACTGAAACTGGACCCACACCTTTCCCCACTCACAAAAATTGATTCAAGATGGATAAAGGACTTAAATTTAAGGCATGAAACAATAAAAATTCTCAAAGAAAGCATAGGAAAAACACTGGAAGATATTGGCCTGGGGAAAGACTTCATGAAGAAGACTGCCATGGCAATTGCAACAACAACAAAAATAAACAAATGGGACTTCATTAAACTGAAAAGCTTCTGTACAGCCAAGGAAACAATAACCAAAGCAAAGAGACAACCTACAGAATGGGAAAGGATATTTGCATATTTTCAATCAGATAAAAGCTTGATAACTAGGATCTATAGAGAACTCAAATTAATCCACATGAAAAAAGCCAACAATCCCATATATCAATGGGCAAGAGACATGAATAGAACCTTCTCTAAAGATGACAGACGAATGGCTAACAAACACATGAAAAAATGTTCATTAGCTCTATATATTAGAGAAATGCAAATCAAAACAACCCTGAGATATCATCTAACCCCAGTGAGAATGGCCCACATCACAGAATGTCAAAACTGCAGATGCTGGTGTGGATGTGGAGAGAAGGGAACACTTTTACACTGCTGGTGGGACTGCAAACTAGTACAACCTTTTTGGAAGGAAGTCTGGAGAAACCTCAAAGCACTCAACCTAGACCTCCCATTTGATCCTGCAATCCCATTACTGGGCATCTACCCAGAAGGAAAAAAATCCTTTTATCATAAGGACACTTGTACTAGACTGTTTATTGCAGCTCAATTTACAATCGCCAAAATGTGGAAACAGCCTAAATGCCCACCAACCCAGGAATGGATTAACAAGCTGTGGTATATGTATACCATGGAATACTATTCAGCCATTAAAAAAAATGGAGACTTTACATCCTTCGTATTAACCTGGATGGACGTGGAAGACATTATTCTTAGTAAAGCATCACAAGAATGGAGAAGCATGAATCCTATGTACTCAATTTTGATATGAGGACAATTAATGACAATTAAGGTTATGAGGGGGGAAGCAGAAAGAGGGAAGGAGGGAGGTGGGTGGGGCCTTGGTGTGTGTCACACTTTATGGGGGCAAGACATGATTGCAAGAGGGACTTTACCTAACAATTGCAATCAGTGTGACCTGGCTTATTGTACCCTCAATGAATCCCCAACAATAAAAAAAAAAAAAAGGAATGGTTGCTCTGGAGATGATTGTGCAAGGGAGTGGTGGTCCCTGGAGAAGCAGCCGTTCCGCTTGCTCCTGGTGCTTCCAGCTGTAGAAGTGATTGCTTAAGCAAAAGAGTGAGGCCCATTGCTGAAAAATGGAATGCCAATCTGAAGATTAATTTTCATATAGTAGTGCTATTGTGTACATATGAAACAGTTCTTTTAAGGCAGGGAATTTCTGGTTATTTTAGGAACTACAAGCAGGTCATTAGAGGTTTGGTATTTGTTATACTTGAAAGATAGCTCAGAAAAGTTCACTGTGTGTTCAACAGACTTTTCACGTGCTTTGATGACATTCCCTGTCTTTGGGAGGTGTGTGGGGCTCACGTTTGCTTCTGGCCACTGTTTCCTGCCTCCCGTGGCTACCCTCTTGGTGCAGCAATGCTGGGGAGACAGATACTTCAGTGGTTCATTCAGTGAGAACCTACTGTTGTTAAACTTTCACAGTCTCATTTTTCATCTTGAATGAATTTGTCTTCTCATTATTGAGTTTCTTGGCTGAATTTCATAGTTTTTCTCATATGCTGAATAATTATATATATATAATAGTTTCTATGTTCATCTTGAGTAGGAGTTTGTCCTCCTTTTCTCTCTACTTACTTCTGTCTTACATTTTGCAGTTGCTCCCACTAAACTTCTAAGTCCCTAGTCCAGAGCCAGGTATTTGCAGCCCAGAGCTCCCATCTTGTGGTGACAGTGAGCATTTTGTAGATCTGGTTACAGAATTAGGAGGCAGCACGCTCTTGAGATAAGCTGTATCTCTTGGGCCACAATTATAACATTTTTCAGACCTTCAGGGACAGAGGACCATTGTCTCAGTCCCTGGTTTTGCTCAGTCAAACTTGGTTCTAGTTGCACTCCAGGGGAGGGGGTGTTCTAGGCAACAGATCCAAGCCTCCTTGGATGGTCAGTGGTCTTAGAGCCTGGCCCTGTTCTGGTTTACCATCTTGAGTTTTGTCCATTTCTCACGTATGCAGCCGTTTTTTGGGGGGTGGTGGAAATATGTCTTAATTAAAATATATGCACATGCACTAGCATTTTCTGCCCTTGCTTTGTTTGGAGGAGAAGGTGATTCAAAGTATCAGTGCACAGAACAACTTGCACAGCACTATTAGACACGCAGAGGAGGTGCTAAGGAAAGGGGGCACAGGCAGCGCAGCCGTCCTTCCTGCACCAAGTGAGGATTGGCTCATTTTGGGCTAGGAGCTCAGTCTAGTTTACGTCATGGCAGGACGCTTTCTTGCCTGGGGGATGGTTTTGGGGGGTCACATTTATTTTTCTTCCTTTATTCTGTTAGAGAAAGTATGCCAGCAGCCTGTCCCCCACGTCTCATTCCATCCCCCTCACCTGTGGAGGCCTCATGTCACCTGCTATCACCTCTATTCCTGCTGCCCCTTCTACCTGCCCCAGCCATCAGCGACTTGCCTGCTTTCAACTAAGCAAACCGTTCACACCCTCTTCTTTTGCGTCCTGTTTCGTTGCTGTCTCTCATAGTTTTCTGCCATAATTCTCCATATCGTTGTTCTAATTTCCTGTTTCTCTTTCTGCAATCAATTAGGGTTTACTTTCAGCTCTTCTTTTTTTTTTTGAAATTGTTTGGATAAACAGTATCATCCCCAAAGCGCCCCAAACCAAATTCAGTCTTCTCCAGACAGGTTTCTCCTGCTTTTCCCCTGGTTCAGTGAACAGTATTCACAGTAATCCAGACACCATACTCCTCATCTGAGCAATGCTCATTTATATAAAAACTGCATGCCAAAGAGATGTCACGGCCAAAATTATAGATCTGATCTCTTCTGGCATCTCACGACATCTGACGATACCTCTCTAAGGAAGGTGAGAGAGGCAACATCTCTTCCCAGGTCACAGAGAAACACCTGAATCTCTATGTTAGTAATCATTTGGTGACTGATCAAGAACAAGATTCAAGACTTTGCCTTTCCAATTCAAACTCTTTTATACAGCACTAGCTCGCAGATGTGCGATAAAGGACATAATGTACTGTTTCTCTGCAGGTCCTTGGTCTGTCAGTTAACTCGGGTTGGCAGTGCTGCTCCGTAATGTGCCTGCAGGGTCCTGCATGATCTGGCCATTTTCTCCTCATCTCCTGCAAGTTCCTTTTACTCTCTCTGTTGGAGAGATATTGAATATTGGCTATTTCAGCTCCTCTCTCCACATAC
This sequence comes from Nycticebus coucang, assembly GCF_027406575.1. NCBI lineage: Eukaryota > Metazoa > Chordata > Mammalia > Primates > Lorisidae > Nycticebus > Nycticebus coucang. The sequence continues at coordinate 88,696,450 of NC_069787.1, read as the reverse complement.
AGTATTTGGAGAGAGGAGATGCTTTTGGATCACATTTGTTCTAGGTGACTGTTTCCTATGCAAGAATCCTTCTTTCTGGGTATATTTTTGTCCTCACTGAAGTCAATGAATTTAGAATTGTATTTTCTGTAATCTCATCCTGACTGCTGTAATGAATCTAAAATAATGTTGCCAAGCTTTGGGAAAAAGCAATTTGGCTGAAACTTAAGGAAACATCATTATAAAAGTAATGCTTGCTCACTCACTACAGAAAACTTGGAAAATGCAGGGACAGAGTAAATAAAACAGAAGTCCTCTGTAATATGCCCACCCAGGGTAATTCACTGGAGTCTCCTGACCCCTACTTCCCTACCCCAGGGCTAAGCTGTGTCTCTTCTGAGATCTTTGCTATTCACTGCTGGCCTTTCCCTGCGAACCGCCAGTCCACATCCACCTGCCTAGTTGCCTAAGGCTGAATTTTCATAAGGAAAGTTCCAGCTAGAGCAATGTATTGCTTCATAATAAATGAGCATCCTTCTAGGTGTGCTGTGGACATTTTAAAAGATCATTAATTAAATTATTTTCAAAACATAGTAAGTATATTCTTTTTTTAACTTTTTCTTGATCAACATAATTTATGTGTGCCGCAGAAGTTTAACTATAGGTTCAAGTGTGCCAATGAGATAAAAAAGGTTGAAAAGCAGCACGTTAACACTCGGAGAGACTCCAGGAGATTGAATTAAGGCAGGTGTTTTGACTGGGTTCTTTCAGAGTACCAGCAACCAGGTCAGATAATGACTTTCCTCTGGGAATGAGGCTTTCAAAGATTCTTAGCCCCACTCTGTCCGCCCCCTTCTTCCTGCATGGCATTGTTTTCATGGCTGCCAAACAGCTGGGGACGGGAAATGAGAATATGTCACAGTGCCACGAAATTCCGCTGTTCTTCTTAACTATTTGCTGCCTGGGTTGCTGAAACTCTTTGTTTAGTTTCCAGAGAACTAAAAAAGCCGATTCAGACAAATTTTATTTTATTTTACTTTTTTTTGAGACAGAGCCTCAAGCTGTCACCCTGGGTAGAGTGCCGTGGCATCACAGCTCACAGCAACCTCCAACTCCTGGGCTCAAGTGATTCTCCTGCTTCTGCCTCCCAAGTAGCTGGGACTACAGCCTCCTGCCACAATGCCCAGCTATTTTTGGTTGCAGCCATCATCATTGTTTGGTGGCCCCGGGCTGGATTCAAACCTGCCAGCTCAGGTGTATGTGGCTGGCACCTTAGCCACTTGAGCCGCAGGCGCAAAGCCTTTATTTTACTTTTTTTATGTTGCTATATTATGGAGGGGTGAACTTCTGGTGGTCATTACTCTACCTTTTCGTTGGCACCACCACTGTTAATTTTTTAACGCACTAACTGCCATGTGAGTTGTATTGAACTTAATGCTAGTTTTGAGCCTGGGGCCATGTGAAACATACACATCTCTTGACCTATCTTCAGCTAGTAAAACACTATGTCCCCAGGGAAAAGAAAAATTTCTAGAGTGGCAGTCAACGTGTTAATGAAGGATCAGGGAATGACATTCTGAGTATTAATGATGTAGGAGGACATCATGAACAATGTCTAGCAGTGATCCTGGATAATTTCTTCATAGTTGATGAAGAGCAAACATCTTTAGCTTTGCTGTGGCTTACTGAAGGAAAATAATGCGGTAACTCGGAGACGCGGGACAATGAAATGTGCAGCTACATAATTTTTCATTCTTTATTTCAAGGACTTAATATATATAAAGTTGCCTTGAAATTAAGTAAATTCTCTGATTAAGAAGAATTGGGGGAGAATTCTTTGAAGGCTTTTTGAATAGTGAAAGGCCAATGCCTTGAATAGCATTGCAAAAGGATATTCCTATTATATGATATTGAAACTGTGCATGCTTTCTTTTTGGTTATATTTTCAGGGTACCTTCGATGATTACTTGGAGTTATTCCTGCAGTTTGGTTATGTGAGCCTTTTCTCCTGTGTTTATCCATTGGCAGCTGCCTTTGCTGTATTAAATAACTTCACTGAAGTCAATTCAGATGCCTTAAAAATGTGCAGGGTCTTCAAACGTCCATTCTCAGAACCTTCAGCCAGTATTGGCGTGTGGCAGGTAAATATTTGAGAAAAAGTTGTTCCTTTAAAAAATAAAAAAAATGAGTTTTTGTGACAAAAACGAAGCGAAACAAACTCAAAAACCAAACAACAAACAAAAAACCCTTCCATTTCAAAAATTGGATTTCCGTCTTTACTTTTCTATAAACTAGCTATAAGACCTTAAACAGTCTTTAACCTTCTCTGGCCTAACTTTCCTTTTTTTTTTTTTTTTTGGTAGAGACAGAGTCTCACTTTATGGCCCTGGGTAGAGTGCCGTGGCATCACACAGCTCACAGCAACCTCCAACTGCTGGGCTTAAGTGATTCTCTTGCCTCAGTCTCCCAAGTAGCTGGGACTACAGGCACCCGCCACGACGCCCGGCTATTTTTTTGGTTGCAATTCAGCCGGGGCTGGGTTTGAACCTGCCATCCTCGGTATATGGGGTTGGTGCCTTACCAACTGAGCCACAGGCGCCGCCCCAACTTTCCTTTTTTTTTTAAAACTGGGGGTTGAAGGAGGTAAAATATAATCTGTAAGACATCTTTCACATGTAACACAGTTTTCTAGGTATGTAGCCGGCTGAGGCTTCATCTGAACAGGTAGTAAGGAGGTGTTCCTCACCTTCTGCTTCAACCTGGCAGCAATAAAGCTATCTTTCTAGTCCCTGCTAGAATGGTCTCAGAAGAAGTCTAGTTGGATATAAGGATTTTCATCACCACCTTGCACAGTAGAGACTATGTGGGAACACGTACAAGGCACTTTAACCTCGCAAAGGTGTTAACAGTGCAGATCTGGTGGGAAGACGAATGCCCACCCTGACCCAGCAATAATAAGGAACCTTCTCAGGGCCAGAGGTGCCTACATGGGGAACCTAGACTTCTACTTCTACCTGATAGTAAGGAGATATTATCCCTTCTACCCGTGTGGGAGTGGTGTCACCTGAAACAGAGGTTTAAATAAGATTTAGAATCTTTTAATACTCAACATGTCCAGGTTTCTATAAAAGAATTATTCATCAAAGTGATTTTTCATCATACAAAGAAACAGGAGGATACTGAACTGAATGAGAGAAGAAGATCAGCAGATACCACTATCAAGATGACACAGATGTTAGAAATATTGGACAGAGGTTTTAAAGCAGCTATGGTAAAAATGCTTTACAAGTAACTATGAACATACCTGAAACAAATGAAAAAGATGAAAAAACAGAATGTTTCTACAAAGAAACAGAAGATACAAACGAACATCAAATTGATGTTTTAGAAGTGACACATACAGTAACTGAAATAAAAAGTTCAGTAGATGGTTACAACTGCAGAATAGAAGGGATAGAGGAAAAACTTATTAGCTAGAAAATAGAACAAAATACATTACCCATTTATTTTCTCTATGAACAAGAGAGAAAGTAGATCATAAAAATAAACATAGCTTCAGGGACCTATGTGAGAATAACAAAGGAACTAACATGTCATTGGAGTTAGAGAAGGAGAGGAGAAAGAAGGAGGGGTCAAAAAAGTACTTCAAGAAAAAATAATGGTCAAAAACTGTTCAAATTTGGCAAGAGACCTAAGTCTATAGATTAAAGAAATGGTGCAACCCCCAAATAAGGTAAACCCAAAGAAATCCATGCCAACACACATCATAATTAAAAATTTGAAAACTAGGGCAGCTTCTGTGGCTCAGGGAGTATGGCGCCTGCCCTATATACCGAGGGTGGCGGGTTTAAACCTGGCCCCAGCCAAAACTGCAACCAAAAAAAAAAAAAAAAGAAATAGCTGGGTATTGTGGTGGGTGCCTATAGTCCCAGCTACTTGGGAGGCAGAGGCAAGACAATCGCCTAAGCCCAAGAGCTGGAGGTTGCTGTGAGCTGTGATGCCACAGCACTCTACCGAGGGCCATATCTCTTAAAAAATAAAAAATCTGGGCGGCGTCTGTGGCTCAAGGAGTAGGGCGCCGGTCCCATATGCCAGAGGTGGCAGGTTCAAACCTAGCCCTGGCCAAAAACCAAAAAAATAAAAAAATAAAAAATCTGAAAACTAAAGACAAAGTGTTAAGAACACCAAAAGACAAATGACATCTTATCTATAGGGGAAAAACAAATGGAATGGCAGCCAATTTCTTATCTGAAACCATGGAGGCCAGAAGAAAGTGGCACAATACTTTTTAGTCCTTAAAGTAAATTATTGTCAACATAGAATTGTATATCCAGAGATGACATTCTTCCAGAATGAAGGCAAAATTAGAACACTCTCAGATGAAGGAGAACTAAGAGAATTTGTTACTAGTAAACCTATCCTAAAAGAATGTTACAAGAAGTTTTCTTAACTAAGGAAATAACAAAAGAAAGAATCTGAGAACACTAGAAAGAAAAAACAAGGTAACAAAAATTATGAGTAAACATATCTCCTATTGAGTTTTCTAAGTTAAGTTTGGTGGTTGAAGCAAAAATTATAACACTGTCTAATGTTTCCAAATATAGTATTTAGACAGAATATTAAGACAAATATAAGTAAGGGTTGGTAAAGGTAGGTAACTGAGAAATGATGACACAGTAGAATGAGATAAGTTTGTGTATATAAATATACATTGCATTATGTTTATACAACATATAGATTACATTATATAATGTAATAAAAAAAAAGCAGGAGTGGCTCTGTGCCTGTAGCTCAGTGGCTAGGGCGCCAGCCACATACACTGGAGCTGGCAGGTTTGAATCCCACTCGGGCCTGCCAAACAACAATGAGAACTACAACCAAAAGATAGCCGGGCATTGTGGTGGGATGCCTGTGGTTCCAGCTGCTTGGAGGCTGAGGTAAGAGAGTTGCTGAAATCTAAGAATTTGAGATTGCTCTGAGCTATGACACTACGGCACTCCATTGAGGGTGACATAGTGAGACTCTGTCTCAAAAAAAAAGAAAGAAAGAAAAGGAAATAAATGTTTAAAAGAAAAGCAGGAGTGACTATATCAAATAAAATAGGCTTCTGAGCAAAAAATTATCAAAGAGGGACATTCTATGATAATAAAAGGGTCAAATTACCAGGAAGACAGCTATCTTAAATGTGTATGCACCAAAGAACAGAGTTTTATGATATGTAGTATGTGAATAAAAACTTGAACTGAAAGGAGAAATAGGACAAATGAGAGGACATTTCCATACAAAGACTGCACAGGAATGTTTATAGCAACTTTATTTACAATAATCCAAAAGTGGAAATAGCTTGGCATCAATAGATAAATAGATGAGAAAAATTCTGATATATTCATATAATGGACCACTACTTAACAATAAAACAGAAATGAATTACGGATACATACAATATGGCTTAATCTCTAACTCATTATGCCCAGTGAAAGAAGCAGACATGAAAGATTATATATATCTTATGGTTCCAGTTATATAAAATTCTGGAAAATGCAAACTAAGTCTGTATTGTCTATATTGACAAAAAGCAGATCAGTGTTTGCTTGGGGCCACTGGTAAGTAAAGGGATGGATTTCCAAGGGGTGTGAGGAATCTTTGGGGGGAAATGGAAATATTCTGGATCTTGTGTGTGGTGGCGATTTCACAGGTAAATACATGGGTCAAACCTAATGAAATGTATATGTTAAATGAGTGCAGTTTAATATATGCAAATTGTAACTCAATATAGGCACTTAAAAAAAAAAAAGAAAGTTTAATTACAAACATATTGCAAGAGCAGGAAGCCAGACATTGTGCTGTGTTGCTTTGGAAGTGTGATCTGGTCAACCCTGTGAAGTGCATCTTGGTGCTATCAGATTACAAATGCATGTCCCCCTCAACTCAGCCATTTCACTTTCAGGAATTTAGTTTAATTCACACTTGTTAAATGATGTACTTATAAAGTTGCTAATTGTAGCATTGTTTGTGATAGCAACTAAATAAATTCTGGTACATCCATGCAATAAAAGCAGTTGTGACGATGAGTGGGGTATTCTTTTAGTACTGACCAAGAAACTCCTTCAAGACACTTTATAGGACAAAAGGGAGAGTCCTAATAGTGTTTATTATGCTGAAAAGAGAGTAAGAAAGACTGTGTATAAGTATTCGTTTGCTTATATTTGCATCCAGACCTTTGTCTGGAAAGGGCTATAAGAAATTAGCAATAGTGGTTATCTTTCAGGATGAACAGCTGGAAAGCGGGAGGAAAGGGGACAAGGAGATCATTCACTGTACACGTAGGACTTTTGTTTTTTAACACTATGTGAATGTGTCAAAAGTAAGTAAATAGAAATCCTAAGCTATTTATAGAGAAGATAAAGTCTTGAATAGGCTTGTGAAGAAAACAATGGAAAAGTAATCAGTTTACACAAAGAATTTCTAAATTAAAAGATGGTAGAAATTTTCCGTGGAAGGACATATGTGTATTAAGTTTGGATTCAATCATCTTTTTTTTTTTTTTTTTGCTTCTTTTAAATAGTAATTGTGTTCCTTACAATTCATGGTCAAGTATTGATGATCAAGTACTTTGTATTAAAAAAAAAGTAATAGTCACATTTCTACATCTGTCCTCAGTGTGTGCACCAAAGTCTCGTGGGATCTTGGATCAGAGTTTGTTTATTTAGTAGGGTTCATTGGAGCCTAGCATCTGTATTTTTCTAAAGCAATTTAGAAAAAAATTTGGTAAACAGTGTGATTGATAATTGTGTGATTACCAATCACAAGTGTGATTTGGTAATTGCTGTTAGGAAGGGTCACTGTTTATAACAGGTGCCTTGGTTATAAAGCGGGTTATAGCTGTACATGGTATGTGATCTGTCAAAGTAGAAGGATAGTTTCACATCATAAATTCTTTTTGAAACCTCACCTGGTTTTGAACGTGAAACATTTTCTCTGTCATCTCTACTTTAGATTTCCCTTAGAATGTGAGCAGAGCAACTTTTACATTATTCCATATTCAGGTCCTTGGCTGCCTCCAATTAGGAAGATAGAACATACTGCTTTGGGATAGTCAAGCCAACAGTATCTAAAATACCTTCTTCTAACAGTATGGCTTTTTTGGGCTAAGAAAATCATAGCATGACAGAGGGAAAAAAAGTTTAAAATGTACTTGGGAATATTTTGAACTAGGGTAAGACTTTTTCCTTGATTTTTAGATAATATGAAAAAGGCTGAGGAAATTTAAGTTTTCATTGCAATTTTAAATTTCACATTCTTGTTTCTTTTAGTTGGCTTTTGAAACAATGAGTGTAATATCTGTCGTCACTAACTGTGCCCTGATTGGAATGTCACCTCAAGTGAATGCAGTCTTCCCAGAGTCAAAAGTGGACCTTATTTTGATTGTTGTAGCCGTGGAGGTAAGTGAAAATTTAAACCTATTTTAAGTAGCATCCACATCAGATACTCCTGCTGTCCTAAAGCAGTACTGTCCCCAGCCGTCCATGACCGACCGTTTACACTACTAAGAAGTAAGTAATAGAAGACACGAGGATTTAGGCTGTACCGTCTTCCCCAGGTTTGGAAAACAGTCCCAATGATGCAAATGGGAAAATACTTTTCCAGACTACGTGCTGGCCTTTTCAGTGTTAAGTAGATAAATCCAGTCTGAAATAGAATTCTAGAAACTTAATATGTATTTTTAGTCTATTACAGGGAAACAACCCTTCTACTTTCTTAAGCAAATTAATCCTAAGAAATGCTTTTTAGATGATGATTTAAATCAGGTGTGGAATTCATTGTGACACACTCTTAAACTCCACAATGGAATTTGTAGGAAAACATGTAATTTCACATGTAAGGTACAAGTAGCCTGTCTGTGTTCTTTTTAGGTTTTCCTTTTATCATGTTTTGGAATATGGATTCTTGTAACATCTTGGAAATTAATCACTAATGAAATGTAAATGGAAGAATTTGTAGGATCCTTTTTTGTTGCCTGTGGTTATTGACAGGAATATGGTGATCACCTTTCACGTTTAGATATTTCAAAAACAGAACAATTGTGGAACTTTATTATATACTTTAAATGGACAATTTAGCAGGATCTTAGAGTGGTGTTTCATATACCTAAGGACTCAGGGCTGAGCAGAAGAAATGAAATCATGAACTTGCACATTTCCAGTGTTGGCTAAAGAAATACATTCTGCTTTGCTTATTTTGCTCTTTTATCGTATTTGATAGGAATCTGTGTTCGTGATAGATGCTATATGTAGAATATACATTTTGGAGAATGATTTTAGATAGCAATGAGTAGGAGGAAAAAGAGAATGGCTCTGGCAGATAAAAGTAGGTCTGTTTTGAATTTTGTAAGTTGAATAGGATTTTGGAGAGCTATTTGCAAGGCTGATTTTATTACATGTGAAAATGAGGGAACAAGACAGAGGTACCTTAGACAGGAAGAGGCAAGCTGTCTAGGCCAAAGTGTGCCTGCTGGATTTAGGATACGGTCCTTAACTTTAAAAATCTAGAAACTTGGGCGGCACCTGTGGCTCAGTGAGTAGGGCGCCGGCCCCATATGCCGAGGGTGGCGGGTTCAAACCCAGCCCCGGCCAAACTGCAACCAAAAAATAGCCGGGTGTTGTGGCGGGCGCCTGTAGTCCCAGCTACTCGGGAGGCTGAGGCAAGAGAATCGCTTAAGCCCAGGAGTTGGAGGTTGCTGTGAGCTGTGTGATGCCACGGCACTCTACCCGAGGGCGGTACAGTGAGACTCTGTCTCTACAAAAAAAAAAAAAAAAAAAATCTAGAAACTTATCTTAGTATATTCTGAATTAATTAGGCTTTTGAGACTGACTTAAGTGTAAAAACGGAGACTCACAAGGGACTGAGCAGAATGTCAGGTACTTAATTTACCCTAAGAAGTTTCTTTTTGCTGTGTGCAGTGGCTCATGCCTGTAATCTTAGCACATAGAGGCCAAGGTGGGAAGATCACTTGAGGTCACTGAGCAAGAGTAAGACCCTATCTCTACTAAAAATAGAAAAATTAGCTGGGTGTGGTGGCTCATGGCTATAGTCCTAGCTCCTCTGGAGGCAGAGGAGCTTGAGCCCAGGCATTTGAGGTTGTGCAGAGCTATGCTGATGCCACTGCATTCTAGCTGGGCTGTCTCAAAAACAAACAAAAAAAGATACGTTTCCAATATCATAACAGACAGTTTTAAAGATTGGTTATTAGAAGTTTTCTTGGTAAATTTAGAACAAGAGCAAGGAGAGTGTGATAGTTCTAACAGACAGAAAACCTGTAAACCATCCATACCCCTCAAAGAGCAGATCTCTGACACAGACGGGATCTTGTTGTCCACCACCAGCTTCTGAGCAAGGCTGGCGGAGTTCAGTGCAGCCCACTTGATTTCACCTTCACTTTCTCTAGATTTCTGGCTGGCTCAGTCTTCCTTCCTGTATATTACCATCGATTAGCCTACACTTTCTTTATTTAGTGCTATCTTAATCAGAGAGCTAGGGTCTAATTCTTCTTAACTTCATTTGGAGATTTGCCGGCCTCCAGTACTGTTGTGCCAGTCTGCTGTGCCACGGGCTGGTTTTGCCGGCCTAGTCCTCGTGGCTTCACGGAGTCTGCAAGTTCTGGAGGCACTGATTGTTGCCCTCTAGGGTCTTACCATTACACCTCCTCTTACTCGTTTTTCTCCCTTCTCATGGTTAATACAGTTAAGATAACTGTTTTACTATCATGCCCTAAACTGGTTTCTTAGAGTACAAAAGTTTTTATTAAAACATCCTTATGGAAGCGGGAGGATCTCTTGAGCTCAGGAGTTTGAGGCTGCAGTGAGCTATGAGACACTCTAGTCTGTCTCAAAAACAACAGCGACAGACATCTTTCTGAGGAAAAACTTTGGGTTATCTACAGAAAATTTACATTCTTGGGATAATTAGAGTTCGTGGGAAGTTGCAAAGATGATAGAGTGGTTCCACGCACCCCTCACCCAGTTTGCCTAATGGTCACATCTTAAGTAACTATAGTACAATGTCAAAACCGAGAAGTTGCCATTGGTACAATATGTATGTACTTCTTTGTCATTTTATTCCATGTGTAGATTCGCACAGCTACCACGACAATCAATATATATCTGTATCACCACAAGGATCTCCCTCTTGCTATCTCTCCATAGTCCTACCTGGCTCCTCTCGCCACCATTCCTAACTCCTGGCAACCACAAATCTAGTGTCCTTTTCTTTAATTTCGTCATTTCAAGGATGTTATACACATAGAATTATATAGCATGTGAACTTTTGGGGGGTATTTTCTATTGGGTTGAATTATATCTCCTTAAAATATGTCCTGAAGTCCAAACCACCAGTAGTTGAGCATATGGAGATGGGGTTTTTATAGATGTAATTAGTTCAGGCGAGGTCAGACTGGAGCAGGGTGAGCCCTTAATCCAGTACGACTGGTGTCCTTATAAGAAAAGAGACACAGAAACATGAGGAGAGGATACTATGTGACGAGGGAAGCAGAGACCTAAGGGCTGCAGCTGCAAGCCCTGGAGTGCTGAGGATTGCTGGAGACCTACAGAAGCTGGGCTGTACCAGGACGGCTCCCCGTGGGTTTCAGAGAGATCATGGCCCTACCGACACCTTGATTTTGACTTTAAGCCTCCAGACTATGAGAAAATACATTTCTGTTGTCTTAAGGCTTCTAGTTTACGTTCTGGCAACCGTAAGAAACTAACACAATTTCATTTTTGTTTGAAGAACTTATTAGCCGATCTTTAGGTAAGTCTGTTAGCAACATGTTCCCTTAATTTTTCTTCATCAGAGAACTTTTTTTCTTCTTTCGTTCTTGAAGGATAGTTTTGGTGGATATAGAATTCGTGAATAACAGTTTGTTTCTTTCAACACTTGAGAAATATTTTGGTATTTCTTTTTGGTCTCTATGGTTTTAGATGAGAAATCTGCTGGTATTTAGGGTAGGTGCTGTGTCCATTTTTCTATGGGTGTTTTCAAGATTTTTTTCTATATCTTTAGTTTTTGAAAGTTTAGTCATGATCATCAGTTGTACTGGGGATTTATTTGGATTTATTCTCTTGGGGGCTTGCTAAGCTTCTTAGATATGTGGGTGTGTGTCTTTTACCAAATTTGGCATCTTTTCAGCTATTATTTTTTGAAATACTCTTTTAATCCCATTCTTCTTCTTGTCCTGGGATTCTGATGTGAATGTTGGGTCTTTCATATTTTCCCACAGGTCCCTCAGGCTCTTCTCAACTTTTTTCCACCAGTCTGTTTTTACCCCTTTTGTTCAGACTGAGTGAATTCTGTTGGTTTTATCTTCATGTTGACTGATTCTATCCTATGTCACGTCCATGCTACTATTGAGCTCATCTCTTGAGTATTTTTTAAATTGTTATTGCACTTTGAAGTGCTATAATTTTCTTTTCTTTTTTCTTTTTTATTTTTTTTTACAGTTTTTGGCCGGGGCTGCGGCATATGGGACCAGCGCCCTACCCCTTTGAGCCACAGACGCCACCCTGAAGTGCTATAATTTTCATTTGGTTCTTTTCATTTGCTTCTATTTCTTTCCTGAGATTGTCCATTTTTCCATTTGTTTCAAGAGGATTTGTAATTGATTATTTAAGTCAGCTTTTATGATGGCTTGTTTTAGTCAGCTCATGCTGCCATGAAAAAATACCGGAGATTGAATGTCTTAAATAATACACTTACTTCTCATGGTTCTGGAAGCTGGAAAGTCCAAGATCAAGGTGCTGGCAGATTTGGTTACTGGTGAGGGACATAGTCCTGGCTTACAGATGGCTGCCTTCTTAACTGTGCAATCACATGGTCAGAGCAGAAGTTCTTGTGTCTTTTAAGGATACTAATCCACATTATGGGAGCTCCAGTCTCATGACCTCATCTACTTGTAAACCTAATTACTTTTAGAGGTTCTGTCTTCTGTACCATCACAGTGGGAGTAAGGGCTTTAGCATATGAACTCATCTTGGGGGAACACAAACCTTTAGCTTATAATATAGCTATTTCAGAAATCCTTGTCAGGTAATTTCAACATCTGGTTTATTTCAGTGCTATTGTTTGTATTTTTTTGGTCAAGTTGAGGTTCTTGTTATGATGAGTGATTTTTGATTGACACTTGGATATGTTGAGTATTATTTTATGAGACTGGATTTGGATAAGATTTAAATCTTTTATTTTAGCAGGCTTTCTCTGATATAACTTCAGCACAGGTCGGGGGGGTCATCTTGTCGGTAGTAGAAGTCTAAGTTTCCCACATGGGTTCTGTTGACTACCAAGGTGGAGGAGCCTTGTTGCTGCTGGACAGGGCTGAGAGTTCGGCTCCTCACTCCCCTCATGCCACTGATGTCTGCTTGCTAGGAAGGGTGTGCTGCCTTCTGGACAGGGCTGAGAGTTCGGCTCCTCACTCTCATGCCACTGATGTCTGCTTGCTAGGAAGGGTGTGCTGCCTTGGCACTGCTTCCCACATGGCCTCACCACACCGGCAGGGGTGTCCTCCTTACTACCACATGGTGGTGAAAGTCCCAGCTCTCCTCTAGACTTGCTGTGACACCACCAGAGTGGGGAGTGGAAGTCCATGTTCTGCAGATCGTCTTTACTGAAGGGAAAGGGGCTATGACCGTTTTCATTTCGTGGTAAGGGAAGGCAGGGTGCCCCACTTAGCCTTCTTTGGTGCAGTCAGGCCCCTTGTCACAGCCTGACAAGGGTGTAAGTCTAGGCTATCCTCTAGGTAGTTGGTGACACGAATGGGAGATAGAACCACGGTGTTTCCTGTGGTATTTGGCTGGAGTAGAATGGTTATTGTCTAAAAGTTTACATCTTGCTAGACGTCCCCTTTCCTGGTCCTTTGGTAAGAGAGAGAAGCCTTTATTTGGAGCTTTTCTCTGCCCATTGGCATTTCTGAGTTGCCAGTTTCCTTGGCACTCAATGTGGGATTTATGAAACAAAAGGAAATCCTGGGAACTCACTCCCATGTTGTTCTTTGGATTTTGGGGTCCCTAGACAGTCTGTCTTCTTCTCTTTACCTTTCAGAGTCTTCTTATGTTTATTTTTTATATGGTGTCCATGGTTTTTAGTTGTACTTAATAGAAGCAGTAGTTACAAGTACTTCTATGTCTTTCTAGAAATGGACCTCTTTGCTTTCTTGTTTATTAGCTTTTTTGCTCCCAGCTTGGGACCTCTGCACACACAAAGTCCTCTTTCTTTTTTGTCTGGCTAACACAGTGTTGTTCCTTAGGTCTCAGCTTAGGTATCACTGAACTCCCAGGCCTTTTGATCCCTCCATCTCAAGTAGGTTTGTGCTGTTAAGTCTCTCATGAAGCCTGTCCTTCATGACACTTACCTTGCTTATAAGCCACGCACTTGCAGGTCTATTTCTTTAACATCTGTCTCTCCTATACACTGTCAGCTTCAGAGGAAAGGATGATGTCTGCTCTTCCATCTCAGTAAGTAAGTCTGCTGCTAAAACATGGTAGGGGTACAGTTTAGTGTTTAGATAAAGGGTTGAATTAATAAATTAAGCTATTAAAAAAGAAAACAGAGAGGGCAGGAGGAGGGAGGGTATTTGGTGGGACCTCACCTGTTGAGTACAATACAGTGGTACACTTCAAAACTATTAGAGTATAAATGTCTTAGCACAACAAACAAATAAATGAGGTGATGGTTATGTTAATTAGTTTGATGTAAGCTTTCCACATTGTATATCAAACCAGCACATTGTACCCCGTAAATGCATAAATGTACACAGTTATGATTTAATAAAAAATAAAAAAAGGGGGCAGTGCCTGTAGCTAAAAGGAGTAGGGCGCCGACCCCATATGCTGGAGGTGGTGGGTTCAAACCCAGCTCCAGCCAAAAACTGCAAAAAAAAAAAAATAATAATAATAGGACGTTTCAGTCTTTCATATTTAAAGAGGAAAAAATGGATATTTTCCTTTTTAATGTATTTATATTCAGTATTAATTGTATGAATATAATTGTTTGTTTATGTAGGTAACACTTCTAAGTTCTGCTTATAGAGCATAAAGGTGACAAGTGCTCATTCTTTTCTCTCCTTAATTGTGCTCCATCAGCATCGAGAGCTGAATCTGGGGCTGAGGAGAGACATGGCTGTTTTTCACTCTTGCCCTCAAGAACTCTGCTTTTTAATGTAGTTGAAAAGATAATGCATATTTTACACACACACACATCTACATATATGTATTTAAATACATCTACTAGAAATGTAACTAGGCAGTATAAATACATTCCAAATGAATGGTCTGTATTAGGGTTTGAGAAGGAGATATTCATTAATTTTATCTCAAGGTAACAGACTCTGCTGACACTATTTTCCTTTAGTGAGGTCTGGGCCTTTCTATAGCATACCTTGGGAAAGGCTGGATGTATTAATAGCTTAATCTTGATTTCTTGGAGTAGTTGAAAGGCAGTTTTTTCGGGTGGAGACTTCCCATCTGAATTCTGACCCCTTGTAATCTATTCCTGGGATGTAAATTAGAGGTACCAGACAATCTGAAGGTTAGGAGACAAAAAAGAACAACGATGAGCTAATTTAGAGTTGATTATAATAACATAGAGGAAAGATTTTTTTTTCTTAGCCTACATTTAATCCACAGAGGCAAAAATATCATCAAGGTTTTAAGCTATTTTGTTAAATACCTCTAGGTCTATATCTCTAAATAAGAAGCATTTGCTTTGGTTATCGAGGCCACATTCTTACAATAGAAGAGTGATTATTTTGTGGTGTATTTGTTAGTTTTTGTGAATGGGGAAATAAGATATTATCAATATTTACTAAGATGGAGATCACCCAGAGTTAAGGTAAGGGTGAGGTGTATGAGGAGATTGTAACTAAATGTGTAATGCTCTTTCACATGCCTTTTAAAAATTGTGGCAAAAACTTACATAATATAAAATGTATAATTTTATTTATTTATTTATTTTTTGCAGTTTCTGGCTGGGGCTGGGTTTGAACACACCATCTCCAGCATATGGGGCCGTCACCCTACTCCTTTGAGCCACAGGCACCGCCTGAAAATTTATAATTTTAACCATTTTTAAGTCCATAGTTCTGTGGTAGGAAGTAGATTTATATTGTTGTGCAACAGCATCACCATCCGTATTTAGAACATTTTCATCTCCCTAAACTGAAATTCCATAGCCATTAAACACTAACTCTGCCTTCCCTCCTCCCCTGCTCACTGTTCTACTTTTTGTTTATGAATTTGACTACTCCAGGAACCTCATATAAGGAGGATTATATAGTACTTGTCTTTTTGTGTCTGGCTTATTTAGTTTACGAAATGTCCTCGAGATTTATCCATAAGGTAACATGTGTCAAGATTTTCTTCCTTTTTAAGATGGAATGATATTCCCATGTACCACATTTTCTTTATCCATTTATCCCCTGATGGACATTGTGGTTGCTTCCATTTTTTGACTATTGTGAATAATGCTGCTATAACTGTGAGTGTATAAATTCCTAATTTCATTTTTTTTTGGTATAATACGTATATCCAGAAGTGGAATTGCTGTATCATATGGTAATTTTATGTTTAATTTTTTGAGGACTCATCATACCATTTTCCATAGCAGCTGTACCGTTTTACATTTCTACCAGCAGTGCACAGGATTCCAATTTTTCCACATTCTTGCCAACACTTGTTATTTTCGGTTTTCTGGTAATAGCCATTCTAATGAGTGTGAGATGATAGTTCATTGTGGGTTTGATTTGCATTTTCCTAATCACTAATGGTGTTGAGCATCTTTTCATGTTGTCATTGGCCATTAATGTATCTTCTTTAGAGAAATGTCTATTCAGATCCTTTGGCCATTTTTAATCCAGCTGTTTGAGGTTTTTTGTTGTTGAGTTGTAGGAGTTTGTATATTCTAGATATCAATCCCTTATTAGATAGATGATTTCTAAATATTTTCTCCCATTCCATAGGTTGCCTTTTACTCTGTCAATGATATCCTTTGATTTACAGTTTCTAATTTTGATGAAGTCTTTTGTGCTTTTTGTGTCATATTCCAAGAAATCATTGCCAAATCCAATGTCATGAACCTTTTCACAGCATATTCACAGGATCTGGTCTTTTAAGAATTTTATAGTTTTAGATCTTTGATCCTTTTTAAGTTAATTTTCATATATGTATGGTGTGAGGTAGGGGTCCAACTTCATTCTTTTGTATGTGGCTGTCCAGTTTTACCAGCACCATTTGTTGAGTAGATTATCCTTTCTCCAATGAATGCTTTTGGCACACTTGTCAAAAGTCCTTTGGCTATGTATGTAAGCGTTTATTTGTTGGCTCTTGATTCTATTCCATTGGTCTGCATGCCTATCTTTATGCCAGTACCACATTATTTTGATTACTATAGGTTTGTAGTAAGTTTTGAAATCGGGAAGTGGGAGACCATCAGTTTTGTTCGTCTTTTTTCAAGAGTGTTTTGACGGGGTGTGTATTTGTTTGAATGTGCTTGTGGTAAGGTACACCTGTGTATTTTATGATTGTTTTATGCTAATTATTGATCAGAAGTTGGTTTATATTGGCACAGATTAATCCTCTCTTTCTACCATAATATGTATTTGACAATTTTTTTGTTTATATATTATTGCCTTTCCCTAGCTTTGATTTCTAAATAGAGAATTTTGTGTCAGGACAAAACCAAGCTCAGAGAAAGTGTCAGAAGTAACCTCCAAAATAGTAAGTTAACCAGTTCTACTCCAGCATTGCTGAGACCTCAGCTGAATGCCATCTGGTTATGAAGTGAATCTAAAAAGTATAACATTTACAAATAAACTAGAAAATATCAAGTTTCGGTTGTTAACATACAAGTTTGTAAAATCATCCTCAAATTCTAGTTCAGAATGTTACAAGGTAACATGTGAGGTGATAGGTATGTTAATTAGCTTAATTGTGCTAATTATTTGACAATGTATACGTATGTCACATTGTACATCTTAAATAAATACAGTTTTTATTTGTAAATTATACCTTAATAAAGCTGGACAAAAAGGATGTTATAGAAAGTTCATAGAAATGAGTAGCACGTCAAATTAACATGTTTCTGTTTATAAGATTTTCCTCTTTTATCTGAAAATGTCTTTTCAAATAAGGAAGTAAAATCTTAAAATCAATTTTAAAAATAAAATGATATTTTATATTCTATTTTTTCCTGAAGTCTAGGTAATGTTAGTATTTATTGATTTATAAAAAACGTTTTGCTATTAGCATGTGCTATTAACAGCATTTATTCATGACCCCTAAAAGAAATTTCACTAACTCAAAAAAGCCACAGTCAATAAACTAAAAATATACATACATTCTTGTATAAATTTTTAACATCTTGGTGGAGAAAGCAGTTAAAAATGTTAATTTTTTTTCTCCAAATTATTTAACATCTAAATAAATTTATGTGGTTCAAATGTTTTTTCCATGCCGATGTTAGTTAATTAATTAATGGGAGAAAAGGGAGAGCTTTTTCTTACATAAGAATTCTTTTGTGGTTAAAAATTTTTAAACAAAACAAACACAATTTAGAAAATGTAACAATTTTATAAAGTTGATGTTGAGTTTTAGTGTTCTCATAGTTTAAAATTGGATCCATAGTTTTAGTAGCTTTTCTGACTCACATTTCCAAATCTAGATAACTAATTTTTCACTTAGGTTTTTGATTCTACAGTTTTTCTCTAGAGCTTAAGTCAGTGCAGCATGAAATTGAGTAAAGGCGAAAGTGATCTTTACCGTATGCCAAGAGCTCAGTGTCAAGTCACAGCTTTGTGTATTTACTGCCATCTAGTGTTGCCTTGAAAAAATGGTGACACTTAGATACTTAGTTTTGAAATAGTTACATGAAATTTATTATGGAGTGAACAAGAGCATAACCCACAATATATTAAGTAAAAACATAAAAATGCTGGTTTTTTGTGTTGAAATAGTCAAATATTGGCAGTGTCATAATGTTCAGGCCGTAAGATTAAATCAGCATCCAAGTAACTTTCCTTAAGTAATCATAATCATCCTCACGTCTGAGACAAATTTATTTATTATTTATTCTATTTCAAAATATTAGGGGGCACAAATGTTGTAGTTACATGGATAGCTTTTGTCATGCTCGAGGCAGGGCTCTAAGGGTGCCTGTCACCTGAATGATGTCATTGTGCCCATTAGGTAGATTCTTGCTCCTCTCTTCTCCCTCCTCCCTCCTGCTTGATTTAGATCATTTACTCGATGTTATTTCAATCACAGGATCACTACTTTACATGCAGAATTACGTAAAAATCTCCAATTCCTAAAAAATAGAAATGGCCTAAAATCTCTTTAGTAATGAAATTAGGTAGTATTTTATTTTAATATTAAATAAATTCATCTCTCCCACCTACCCAGCACCATTGTCTTGCCGTTTCTGACTTCTGCATATTCATTTCAGCTCTCCCCCATCACTGTCTCTAGGATCTGAGTTCATGCTCTCACCATTTCTCAGGTAGGCTTATTTTTTTAAACAGCTGTGTTGAATGTAATTCACATAACGTACGATTCACTTATTTAAAGCACACAGTTCAGTGGCTCTCACCTAGATGTTTTCAGCAGAGCCTCACTAGCCTTCTGGCTTTCCTGCTTTCCTTCCTTTGCCCTATGCTGTCCACTGCCAGAGTGGTTAGTCCTAAATGAAACTCTGTATTTCTCCTCTGCTCTGACCCTCACATGGATCTCCATGGCTTACCCAAGAAATCTCTTATTTGAATGCTGGATTCTTGGCATTCTTCTTCCTCTTCACCTCCTCTGGGTCCAATTCCAGCCTTGCACATCCCAGGGCCCTTCGGGAAGATCACTGTTAGCATTTACTGAAACATACAGCGGTCACGTGTCTCTCTCCCAGACTGAGTTTCCCGAGTGCAGGGGCAAGGTGGCCCACGATGAAGAGTCAGCAACTGAGACGTGTTCATTGAATTACCTTAACTTTTGGTTTTCAAGTGATTAAATAACTGCTTGTTAAACATTTATTAATGAGTGAATGAGATGTATGTAATAATATAGGGTTTTTTTCTCAGTGAGTATGTAGTTAATGGCAATTATTCAAGTATTAATTTCAAATTTATAATTAAAGACTTTAATGTTGTACCTTTGAGAAGTTTACTAAGAAAACTCTTAAGTAAAATATTAACATTATATATTAAAAGAAATGGTGAACCATATTAGGCAGTGTGGTACAGTGGTTAAGAAGATTGGCTGTGGGTTCAAATCCAGGCTACACTGTTGACTAGCTTTGTGTCTTTAAATGAGTTCAGTACCTACTTCTACAATTGTGTAGGAAGATTCAATGAATAAACACATGCGGTATGTTTACTACAGTGCCTGGCAAGATTAAGTATTTAATATTTGTTAGTTGTTATTGACATTGTTTCTGGGAAAAAAAAAATCTGTTCTTATAGAAATCTCATCACCTAATTGAAGGGTTTGGTTTAACTCTGAAGAATTCAATATAAAAACTTAACCTTGGAAGGAACCCAGCACAAACCAAGTTGGGTTGGTTTTTGGCTTTTGAATTACGGTACTTTCTAATGGAATTATGGAGCTGTTTTTTTCTTCCTCCTGTGTTTCCTTCATTTCTGTGATAATTTTGGTTTTTATTAATCTTCCTAAGGGCTGTGCCCCTTTTTAGTTTTTATCGAAATAAAACATTGCTCTGTTTTCCTTATGGTGTGGGAATGATTAAGGAGAGCCAAGGCATAAATTTTATATTGAATACATATTTATTGTTTGCTTGAAATGTGTCAGGCATTACTAAGGTTAGCTCTGACTGGAGAAATGCTCACAGACAGAACTATCCCAGAGATAAAGTCCAGTGCACCAGCAGGCTTGTTTTCTAAGTGCCTTCCTCAGATGGCCCAGCTTCCCGGTTCCTTTCTGATAATGCCCTGACTAGAGCATGCTCTTCCAGTCTGCTGGGTAGGGGTGGATGGGGCAACAGGGGAAGATGTCACTGAATTAACTGCTCGCCGAGAGGTATTTTGTTCCCAAGTCTGTGTGTATGTGGTATTCTTGTTACTGTAATTGGCATAATTTAATTAAATGAAATGAAAACTGATGAAAAGTGAGTGCTAAAATAGAGAGCCATCATTTTCGTGAAAACCCTTGGAAAGACTCCATAAAGACAAATTGCTATCAGATTGGTTCAAGATGAGACAATTATAAAAGATTGGGGGAAAATCATCAAAATATGGACAGCTTCCAGATTCTGTTTTCACATCGCTTCACAAGTATCTTTAAGTTTTCAGTCTTCTTTAAAGAAAACAAACCTGTGAATCTGAGACATTGTCCTCCAGGTGTTATTTAGACATGGCAGACAGTGAGACTTTTGTCACTGGAGCCTGCTTCAAGAAAAGGCCTGGGTCCTACAGCAAAAGATTTGCAAATAAATGTACTTACATTTAAATGTTTGCCAAAACAAACCAGTAGAGATATGCATTTTATATAATTCTTAATTTTCTCTAACTGTTGATTAACTGAGGATTTACTGGTGCCAATTGTGTCATCTAAATGGACTTTTTCTACCCTTGGGAAATACTGAATTAGGGCTTTAAATTTGTCAATTAATGTGAAATAATTGCTGAAAAATTCAGTGCCCTCAAAATTTATAGTTAATGTATAATCTGTTTAAATATGACTTGGTTAACATCTCATTTTTAACAAATAACTGTAGTTTTTAAAAAGATCTTACAATGGTTAACCTAACTTGTTTCTTGTCCTGGAAAGTTTAGGAAAAGGGAAGTCCTATACCTCTGAAGAGGTCATTTTACATTCAGAATATGTGTTGTTTTTAGAAAAGAATTGTACAGGAGGTAAGAATGAGAAAATTCAACAGCTTTTCTATACCCTTGAGCTGTAATTTCTAAGTCTGACAGCATTATATTTTTCTTTAAAGTGAAATCACAGAACATTGTTATGTACCATATTCAAATGTAAATACTCCACATATCAACAAATAGATGAAATGATTAGGTTATTCTCATTCTGTGCTTTCAAGGCCTATCAATTACCTGCTCCCCCTGGCATCTCCTGTTGCACCCCACCTGTGTTCTCTGCTCCCAGCCAGTCCGCTGAGTGCACCACCTTCCTCTTGCACTTGGTTATTAACCTCTCGCTCTAACAGCAGGCTTTCCTTTCAGAAGCCTGACCCAATTCAAAGTCAAACTTCCCTCATTTCTGTGATTTTTTTTTTTTTTTATCTATTTTATTCCTTTGGGAATGGGAAAATCAGAAAGCATTTTAGGATTCAATTTTTTCCCCCCCAGGGTAGAAAGCAGGTTTTGCTTTAGAAAATTGAAAGTGGACTTGAAGCACCTAAGAAACTTCTGCTGTTTGTATTATTGGGTGGCCTGTCGAGGGGTCTCAAATCCAGTGGGAATAAACTTGAGGAGGCTCTGTGAGGCAGAAGACCCTTTGAAAGAAGAGTGGGATGTGGGAGCAGCTTCAGCAGCAGCAGGGAGCAAGAGGATTGAGGTCAGAGAGTGTGGGTTTTCTAAGGGAGAGTGGAGAGCTTGAATTGGAGGATGAGGGATAGTGGGTGAGGTAACTGATGGAGGTCTCCGAGCTCATGATGAAAAATTCTATAGTCCATTGACATATTATTCCAAAATGCTAACATTTTCAAAGATATGACTGCAATAGTCATTTTCCTTCACTAACACCAACTCAAGTTGGCCATTCCAATGACCTGTAAAAAGGAATAGGTTGTGAATTGAATGCACCAGGTCTTCCCATTATGAGATTGAACTTCAACCTTCCTCTTTCTAGGGAGCAGCCTCTCTGCCTGTGAAGTGTGTGCCCCTGCGTGTGTGCACAGTGTTCTGTTCTTCACCTCACGTCCCCTCTACTTCTGCTGGCTCCTGTCTCTTGTCCCATCACCTTCCAGGTTGCTCTGCTCTCTCTGTGTCAGCCCAAAGACCAGCTGGGGTCTGCCCCAGGTCCTCTTCTCCATTGTTTTCAGATCCACCTTGCTTTTTCTATTTTTGTGGTCCTGTTGGTTAGGTCTCAATTCTTTATGTCTGCCACGTTTACAGTTTATTTCTTTTTTTTTTTTGTAGAGACAGAGTCTCACTGTACCGCCCTTGGGTAGAGTGCCGTGGCGTCACACGGCTCACAGCAACCTCTAACTCTTGGGCTTACGGGATTCTCTTGCCTCAGCCTCCCAAGCAGCTGGGACTACAGGTACAGTTTATTTCTTGTGCCAGAATTACAAAGCCTGCCACAGTAATTGTTGTTCAAGGATCCATTCTTTAAGGTATCCTTCTGTGCTTTCACATGTTTTATTTTAGTTTAAGGAACTGCTACTAAGTTTCTTGTCTGCACTGGAGATACAAAGAAGAAATCGCTCTTCCACTCTACCTTTTTTAGACCTTTTTTCCCACTCTTGCTGTGTTGCCCAGGCTGGTCTCTAACTCTTGGCCTTAAGCAGTGCTCCTGCCTCAGACACCTGGGTGGCTGGGATTGCAATGTGAGCCCCCATGCCCAGTCTCAGTCCTCATGATCGATGCTTCTCTTGCTTTTCCTCTTAATTAAAACGCTGTCATTAAAGTAATGTTTATCAACATCTAGACCCTGCTCAGTAACCCATTTTATTTAGGAAACATTTCCCAGTTAACATTATCCCAAACTCAAAATGCTGTACTAGTACTCTAGGCCACATTTCACATCAGGTAACACTTAACTGCTTTTCTGCACTGGAATTTTATATCAAAAATTGGACCAGAAGTGACTATCATTTTTTAGTGTCATGAACATTTGGATATTTGGGGGTCAGTGAAATGGTATCAGTTTGACTAGTTCATAATGCTTCTATTTCTTTTGATAGGTTGTAATTATTTCTTGGTTTTATTGTTACTTCTGTGTCCCCCACCCCTTTTTAAATCTGTAGCTTAAATGCTTTAGAGAGCCTTTAGCTTCCTCAGGACCCATTTTGCAAAGACAGAATTAAATAGAAACTGTGCGAGGGTGTTCTGTGGACTCCAAGGTGCTAACAAACGTTAGATGTCAATGTTACAATTATAATTTCTTACTAATAAAATGTGTTTCCAGTGCTGTTACGTTTTGTAAATGTTATTAAAAATGGAATATTTCTAAAGTTGTTAAGAACCATGAAGGGAAAGAAATCTTTTGAATGTTGGTTACTTTTTTTTTTTTTTTTTTTTTTTGTGATTTTTGGCCGGGGCTGGGTTTGAACCCGCCACCTCCGGCATATGGGACCGGCACCCTACTCCTTGAGCCACAGGCGCCGCCCGAATGTTGGTTACTTTTTAAGAAAATTTCTTCCTATCTTACACGTATCAGTTAAAAACCCTCATCTTCCAACTGAAGAACTATAAATGCCACGTTGTCACACACACATATGTGTATTTTTTATAAGATATGCCTGTTCTGAGCCTGAAAATCATGCTGCTCCTTTTGTAGACCAGGCACAAGGTAGAAGATGGAGCTGCAGGATATAAGGATATGGTTGTCCCCAGGCTGTGACCACGTCTGTGAGTGCAAGGAGGGCGCAGCGCTTCCATTGTCCTTTCCATTTCAGCACATCACACAGAAACTCACTGGCACCATCTGTGCTAATAATTAAGCCTGTGGTGTGGCCACTCATACACAGGGACTCAGCTTGAGGGAGTACTGTACAGCAGAAAGGAGGTGGGATGGGAGCAGAAAGAAGA
Source organism: Nycticebus coucang (assembly GCF_027406575.1). Classification (NCBI taxonomy): domain Eukaryota; kingdom Metazoa; phylum Chordata; class Mammalia; order Primates; family Lorisidae; genus Nycticebus; species Nycticebus coucang. The sequence goes on along the minus strand of NC_069787.1, from coordinate 88,672,713 downwards.
CGATTTCTTAACATTCCTTTATGTTTAGTTGTATAAAAGGAGCCCCGAGGAAAAGAGCAGTTCTGGGATAGATCAGTGATGGTCTCCTACAGCCTACCGGCCTCCTTCCCACGGAGCCTGCAGGAGACATGGACGGGCTTAGAGGTACAGCTCTTGGCCCTGTCTTCTCTTTGCTATTAGATTTGTCCCAGAGATTGCTGTAAGATACATCTAGTCTAAATTTGGACATTAAAATTTACTGAGGGTGGTTACCAGGGGTTAGGAGTAAGGTGAGAGTTTAAAGGCATTTCTCTGAGTGATGAGATTTTTCTGTTATCTTGATTAGAGTGATGGTTTTATAGTTCAGTGCATTTGTTAAAACTCAAAAAGCAGTACTCCAGGATGCATGTGTAAATGAAAAGATAAATCAAAACTATATAAAAACTTAATAAAACTACTTTAGAAAATCTTTTGTGTGTGGAACTGGAAGACAGGTTTATAAGATGAAAGAATCACTTTTTTTTTTTTTTTTTTTTACAAAATAAAGTGAGAATGAAACAACCTAAAACCAGTTAATTTAAAATTTGATTTTAAGCAAGTGGTTCCTTTCCAACTGCCAATAAGATTTTAATAACAGAATTTTTAGAGCTCTTACTAAAGGGAACATGTTAAGAGAAGAAGCAGGCTTCTTTGGCTTTTCTTTTTTGAGCCCTCATCACTGTTTCACCATAAAAGGAGCTGCTCGTGTTGAGTACTATTTTGCAGATGAGAGGAAATTAATGAGATGAGACATCATTCTCATACGTTTGAGAATTCACCGATTATGCTTAACAACAAAAATGATCAGCTGCTTTGTATTTTAAGACTCTGTTTTCAGAGTGGGGGTCATGCAGATAAATAAATAATAGTGTGAAAAGTAATATGCCACTGCCGGGAAGCCTTTTGAAGGCACAGGTATTCATGTGATTCTGGAACCAGCAGGGTTTGTAGAAGGGCGGTAGGAAGCAGCACAGCGGGAGTGACTGAGAATTCTGGCATTCTCATGGTGAGGGATCAAGGCTGATGTCAGTGGAGTCATTAGAAACGGTAAAGTTTGTATTTGGAAATTTCTTAATAAATTCAAGATACAAGAAGCATTTCAGGCAACTTGGAATGTTAAATTTAGTCATGAGTTTTATCAGGAATATTTGAATAGTCTATAAGATATCCTAAGCCAAGAAGCTATTTAAGGGTTTAAGCTGTAGAAGAGTTTTTAAAATATAAAAGACTAAAAAGTATGTGATTATAGTCCGGTTGAAAGTTGATGTATCAATTGAATAGCAAATGTTTGTTGCATACTAGTAGTTTTTGTACTTTAAAATAAACAGCCAAGTGTGGTGGCACATGCCTGTAATCCCAGCTACTCAGGAGACTGAGGCAGGAGGATCACTTACTGCAGGAGTTTGAGGCCAGCCCAAGCAACATAGTGAGACTTCCATTTTGGGAGTGGGAGTAGGGAGGACTAGCAACCTTTCAAAATTAAGGAGCTAAGTTCTGCTTATGCGTATTTATTCCTTCATGAGAAAGAGAAGGTTTGTAGTCTTTAAAGTCTTTGGGAAGGGTCCTGTCTCAAAGCCTTGTCAACTGATGTCATAGTTATTAGTTCACACATTGGCTGAGTTTCATGGAGCTTGGATTATCAAGCTGTTTTTCCTGTGGTTCTCTCTGTTACTATTTGAAATCTGCTGTCATTTATACTCGTAGCTTGCAGTGCTACTGTAAAGGTGGCCCACACTGTGCTGGTCTGAGAACACAGTAAGATAAGGAGCTCATGCTAAAATGTAAATCAGCACAGTGCTTCCTTCATTAAGAATGTCTGGATATGAAAAAAATATGTCAGCAGAGCTCTGTGCGTGCTTAGCAACACAGCTGATTTACATTCTGGCACAAGTTGTCTCTCACTGTGGGCTGGTAACAAGCAGTGCTCTGACCTGCACTGGTTTGCAGCATTGCGGCTAAATCCCATTCCTCCCCCATCTCACAAAGTTAATTGAGTTTGGATGACACCCTCCTGTCAGGAGCAGTGCCTGTTGTGTTGTTCCCGTTCCTGACTTTGAGGCTGTTGTGCTTCACTGCCTTGCTCTGTGCCTGTCTTTCCAGGTGGACATTGGGACAGTAGGTAGGGGTAGAGGACTGTTCTGCAGAGAGGTGGCCTCCACTCTTTGGCTCTCTGTGCTTTGGTGTTGTCAGAAGTATTGTCTGAGTCAGGGAATTGTACCCTACAGAGACATGGCCGCTCATCTCTCTCCCTTTCTCTCTCTCTGTCTCTGTCTCTCTTAATGTGCACACATACAGATACATGTAAGAACAATGATTCTTAAGCATTCATTCATGAGCAGAATTTAGTGAATTTGTTTTATATCTAGCTACGTAGTACAAATATGAATGCAGTTAGCATTACTTTTTTTTAATGTAAAAGAATGCATATGTAAGACAACTTCTGTTGAACTTTAGAATTTATAACTTGAATGGTATTTTACAAAGCAGTTTTGACCTTTTCAGACTAAGAGAAATTCTTGCATCGTGAATAAATGACAGGTTGAAGTGAAGTGATTGGTATGCTTATTCTTTCAGATTTGGATCCGTTTCACCTACCATTTAGCAAGAGCAAGTGCTGCTTATGAATAACAAATATTTTCTTTTGCTTTTTGCCAGAGATGGTAGCAGGATTGGATTAGAATGAAAGCCAAGGAGCTGTCGATTTGTGCATTTATTATAATTTTTTAATAAGAATGAATTTCTTTACTGCTCTGAAGGCCAGAGCCTGTTTATATAGTTAATCATGCAACTGGGGAGTAAGGATCAGTTTTAGCAGTATAATTCAACAAAAATGCCTTACATTAAGGGGTTTTTGAGTTTTTTTTTTTTTTTTTGAAACAAGCTTTGTAAAGTTTAAATAAATGTGAACTATACTTTTTGGCCTATCAATTGTACTACAAATAATTTATCTTGAGAGGTCCTTGGAAGCAGAGGTGGGGCTTAGCTTCCGTGATAGGTTCCTTGAGTGAACTTGCTATAACCTTCCCGTTTTCAGCCCCTTTCTCATTCTCATTTGCAGCTACATTTGTTTTTCTCCCTCACCCCGATATATCCCTCAGCTTTCTTCTTTGTTTGGCCTGACAGCATGCTTTCCATTTTCATCATCTGCAATGTGTTGCCATCTCTTTTCTGCTAACAGCCCCCATTTTGTCTTGTTCTTGTTCAATTCTTCTCAGACTGTTTTGCTGAAGTCTTGGGCTGTATCTTGCCTGGGAGCGAGCAGAGGTACATTGAGCCCCTCCTGGATTCAGGCCACAGAGGCCACAGAGAATACAGAGGTTGTCTGGTGCATGACAGGGACAGCTAAGTACAGAATTATGCCTTGAGAACAACAGGGCCTGAGAGTTCTTCTCACTTAGACTGAAAAAGCCAACACCAACCAGACCATACCCTGTTTCCCCCAAAATAAGACATCCTCTGAAAATAAGACCTACTTACAGGAAAGATAAGACGTCCCTTGAAAATAAGACCTAGCGCATCTTTGGGAGCACACCTTAAAATAAGACACTGTCTTATTTTCGGGGAAACAGGGTACTACTGTGTGTTCAAATATCTGATCAGCGATTCCCAGATGTTCTGAGGGAAGGGTTTTTGTTTGTTTTGGTTTGTTTTTTTGTCTTGCTTTACTCTTTATTGGGAAAGAGCATTAAAGTAAAATGCATTGAAATTAATTGAGGGATTTTGGGGGTGTGTGATAAAACTGTTTTGTACCCGATTATGGTGGTAGTTAGATGAAATTGATTACTATGTGTTAAATTTCATAAAGCTGTATATCAAAAATGTTAATTTTCTTTTATGATTTAAAAATACAATTTAAAAACAAAGTGCTTTTGAGAATTTTGTATATTCCCTTCATATCCCTTCAAATAGGGATATATCTGGGGGAGTCATTAATTAAGGACTCACTGTTACACCGGATGAATTGTTCTATGGTCCTGTTTATAAAAATTGGGATTTCCAAGAAGTTAGTCTAACTATTTATTTCTATCTACTCTTTCCTCGGCATACATACATACTTGTATTTTTATATTTAGTGTAATATTAGTTTGAAACGGAGCAAGGATGGCACGTCAGTGGGAATAGCTCCACCCCCACCCCTAAATCCTTGGGAAGAATTTTGAGCCAAGCAAGTTTAAGTGAAGGGAAAGCATTTGTAATTATGAGACCAGTTATGATTGCCTTTTTGTTTAGAGCAGTGTTTTCCAACATTTTTTATCATAGGGCACACTTGAACCTATAGTTAAACTGCCTCAGTACACTTAAATGATGTTGATTAAAAAAAAAGAGTAAAAAAAAAGAATATATGTACTGTGCTTTGAAGTTCTTTGGAACTTCAATTAATTAATGATCTTTAAAAATTTTTACCACACACCTAAGATCCTCTCACATAACAGGGTTTTCTATATGTACACAGCTGTGGCACACTGGTTGAAAACCCCTGGTTTAGAGCCTCTAAGTCCTCTCTTGTCTTGGCTTTGGACCTTTATCCTCTTTGCATTATTAATGACTTTAGGGAAACATTTGAGACTTTCATTGTAGCTGCTTGTGATTCATTCTTGTTAACAAGGTGGAGTTGATGTCACAGGTGGCAGATGAATGAGCAGATTGCTTGGGGACGTGTTCATGGTGACTCTTAGTGATGCGGGTTTCTGTTATTGAATGGACTTGCGACAGTGCTGTCAGCTCTTTCATTATTATTATTTTTTTGAGACAGAGACTCACTATGTTGTTCTTAGTAGAGTGCTGTGACGTCACAGCTCACAACAACCTCAAACTCTTGGGCTTAAGTGATTCTCTTGCCTCAGCCTCCTGAGTAGCTGGGACTACAGGTGTCCACCACAACGCCCGGCTATTTTTTTGTTGCAGTTGTTTAGCTGGCCTGGGCCGGGTTCAAACCTGCCATCCTCAGTGTATGTGGCTGGCACCATAACCTTTGTGCTGAGGGCACCAAGCCAGCTCTTTCATTGTTATGTTTTTAATTGCCATGTGAATGATGAATTATGGGATCACACATGTTTTCATTTATTTTTATATTAAGTAGAAAGCAAAAGTACAATAACTTTTAACTTCATATTTTAAAATATTAATGCAAGAAAAAATGCTGCCATAGACATTAGAAAATAGAGAATTTTACCTCAGTCATGAGAATCTTGCATTTACCTTGACTCTCATTAACAATTTGGAAAAGCTCAATGACTTACAAACCAATACTGAAATGACATAGGTCTTGGTAGATTCTTAGGGTGAAGAATAAGTTAGGACTCGTAATTTTAAAAATGTTAAAAATATTTCTCCAAAGTCAGAAAGTTTGCTTTAAAAAAAAATGTAGGTTAGTTCTTAAAAATCTATCATTTTGTTTTAATCTTCAAAATAAGTATTAGTTAAGCAGCATGTGGACATAGTGAAAAATTAAAACACTTATATGGATGACCATAGACTTGTTTTTTGTCTTTTGCTTAGAGTTTACTAATTATATTGTACATTTAGGTTTTAGTTAAAAGAATACTCAGGTTTGACCTTCTAGATGCACACGTTACGTACCTCTTGAGTTTGAGACATTTTCTGATCTAACATAGGAGTAGTTTTTTAAGTGTTCTATGTGTGCTTGAGGGGACGGTATATTCTCAGTTATCTGTCAACATGTAGTGTTTTATTTGTGTATATGTATATGTAGAGCAGTCCCCTCTTATCAGTGGGGGATCGTTCCAAGCCCAGCAGTGGATGTGTGGAATCATGGGTAGTACTGACCCTATGTACACACTATGTTTTTTTCTACACATACATACCAATGATAACATTAAATTTATAAATTATGTACAGTGAGGGATTAACAACAATAATTCATAATAAAAGAGAACAATTACAACAGTATACTGTAGTAAAAGTTATGTGAATGTGGTGTTTCTCTCTTTCTCTCTCTCACACGCACACACATGCACACACCCCACTAAAATATTTTTGGACCGCAGTTGACCATGGGTAATTGAAACCATGGAAAGTGAAACTGCAGATAAAGGGTCTACTATATACCTATATATCACTGTTATGTATATAACAAATTTTATGTGTTATATAACTTATGTTATACGTACTATATATATGTAAAATACGTATAACGTATGTAAACTCCACCTTATTAAACATAGTGTTAGATCTTTTAAATTATTACTTTCTGTCTACTTGTCTTAGTTTAAAAGTGGTATTAAAGTCTCCTATAAAATAATATGTTTCTGGCTCAGGGTCCATAGCACAATGGTTATGGCGCCAGCCACATACACCAAGGGTGGCAGGTTTGAATCCGGCCTGGGTCAGCTAAATTGCAACAAAAAAATAGCCGGGTGTTGTGGCGGGCGCCTGTAGTCCCAGCTACTTGGGAGGCTGAGGCAAGAGAATCGTTTGAGCCCAAGAGTTTGAGGTTGCTGTGAGCTGTGACACCATGGTACTCTACCAAGGGTAACATAGTGAGACTCTGTCTCAAAATAGTAAATAATAATAATAATAATAATAATATGTTTCTGTTACAAAGCATCTACTGTAGTTTTTGGTTTACGAATGTGGTACTGTGTTATTTGGTACATAGATTTTTTTTTTTTTTTTTTTTGGAGACAGAGCCTCAAGCTTTCGCCCTGGGTAGAGTGCTATGACATCATAGCTCACAGCAACCTCCAACTCCTGGGCTCAAGTGATAATCTTGCCTCCACCTCCCAAGTAGCTGGAACTACAGGCTCCTGCCACAATGCCCAGCCATTTTTTTGTTGTTGTCAATGCAGTCATTGTCATTTGGCGGGCCCGGGCTGGATTCGAACCCACCAGCTCAGGTGTATATGGCTGGTGCCTTAGCTGCTTGAGCCACAGGCACGGAGCCTGGTACATAGATATTTGTAACTGCTACATGTTCTTTTTTTTAGTTGATTGTTTATTTCAAATTCATATGAGAGTACAAATTTTTAGGTTACATTATTCTCACTCCAGGGTAAAGTTCCATTTGTAAAAGAGCCCCTCACCCAGGGGCATGTTATACACCCTCACAGTGTGCACAACGTGTACCTGTGGGATCCCACCTTGCGCCCTCCCTCCTTCTGCCAGTTGTCCTCCTCCCTACCCCCTCCCACTTCTCTCCACCCCCAAACTAGCTTATATTAGTGTTCTATTGTTTTTATGAGCATATAATTATTTATATATTGATTTCATATTAGTATGGAGTACATTGTGTATTAATTTTTCCATTCTTGTGATGCTTTACTAAAAAGAATGTATTTCAGCTCCATCCAGGTAAATGTAAAGGATGTAAAGTCCCCATCTTTCTTAATGGCTGAATAGTATTCTATGGTGTACACATACCATACTTGGTTGATCCTTTCATGGGACTTAGGTTGCTTCCACTACTTGGCAATTATGAATTGAGCTGCAGTAAACATTCTGGTACAAATGTCTTTGTGGTAAAATGATTTTTGTTCTTCTGGGTAGATACTTAGTAATGGGATTGTAGGATCAAATGGAAGGTCTACTTTTAGATCTTTAAGGATTCTCCAAACTTCTTTCCAAAAAAGCTGTATTAGTTTGCAATCCCACCAGCAGTGTAGAAGTGTTCCCTTCTCTCCACATGCACGCCAGCATCTGGGTATAACTGCTACATTTTCATTTTAATTAGGACCTTTAAGATTATAAAAATATTTGTCACTTTTAATGTTTTTACCTTAATTCCAGTTTGATAAGTTTGATTTAGGCATATGTCTTGTATATGACATAAAACCGTCTTTTTACAAGATAGTTTAAAATATTTTTATTTTGATTGGTGTGTTAAGCCCCTTTGTATTAATTGAGATGTAGACTGTGGTCTCAATATTGTTATTTTTTATGTTAATATGAGTATTATGTTTATATGTATTGTGTTTCTTTCTCTGTGTCTGTCTTTTCATCCTTTTGGGGGGGTGCAGTATTTAGAAAAGTTTTTTACCTTTATAGTTTTACCTTCTATAATGCCCTTAATTTTCTTTGTCTGTACTTAGATTTCTACCATTTGGTTTGTCAGTGTAAGGTAATATCTGTTTGACGATATATTCTGCTCTCTCCTTTTTCTCTTCACATCTCATTCTTTCAGTTGTATTATTTTTACTTTGTCAGAATATTTAACATTTACATATATCTTAGATTAATATTTTTATTGCTTGCCATCAGTCATCTTGATAATGTTTCCCAATTTATCTCTTTGTTCTTTGAAACTTACTCTCTAGCACAGTACTTCTTGAACTGTAATGTTATGCTTATCACCTGGGCTTCTTGGGTGAGACCTAGGTTCCCGTCTTCAACAAGCTCTAGATAGTACAGATGCTATGGACCAAGAACCCCACTTTAAGTAGGAAGATTTCTTAGGAAGAGTTCGTAAGTTCTTTTTTTCTTTTTTTTTATTAAGTAATAGCTGTGTACGTTAATACAATCATGGGGTACAATGTGCTGGTTTTATATGCAGTTTGAAATATTTTCATTAAACTGGTTAACATAGCCTTCATGGCATTTTTTTAGTTATTGTGTCAAGACATTTATATTCTACATTTCGTAAATTTCACATGTACCCTTGTAAGATGCACCGTAGGTGTGGTCCCACCAGTTACCCTCCCTCCATCCTTCCTCCCCTCCCTCTTTCCTTTCCCCTTCTTCTTGGGCTATATGTAGGTTCTTGAATATAAGTTCTATATTAAGTTTTTTATTAAGTTCTTTAACATTTATATTTGAAGAACAACTTGGCTGAATTAAAAAAAAATTAGGGGCTCATGTTTCTTGAAGTTTCTTAAAAATGCTGCTGCACTGTTGTTTTGCTTTGTTGCCATCAAACTCTGATGTCAGTCTTTTCTTCCTTTTGCAAGAGACTTGGTTGTTTGTTTGAAGACCCAGGTTTTTGTTATTAATTTTTTAATTTATCTTTGAAATATAAGCATTTTATAGGCATATGTGTCCAAGTTTACTGGCATAGATAACAGATACACACAGGTTCTTTCAAATAAAGTTTCAGGCCTTTATTTCTTACATTATAGTTTTTGTATTAGTTATATTTTATTGTTTTTTTCTTCAGAGTCTCCAACTATATTGGGTCCTTTTTCCTTGGTTTCTTGTTAATCATTCTTTCACTGTAACATCTTTATTTATTTATTTTCTTACTTTTCTGTTGACTTTATAAGACTTTCTTTAATTCCCCCTATTATATTTTCATTTGCATCCCTTCTCTCTTGCCACTTTGTAGTTTAATCACCATTTCTACAAAAATTTTTGTCTTTTTCTTCAATTTCTTTACTGAGTTTAGTCACTTTCATTTCACATCTCCCTTTTTTTGTTAATGATTTGATAGCTCTGCTCTGAGTTTTTGAATTTTTTTATTTGAAGTTTTTTATAGATTAAATGCTTATTTAAGTTATTCAATTTAGTTATTGAGTTATAATTTTCATTTGGTTCATGTTTTGTTTGTTTGATTGCTATTTGTTTTTATTTTGTTGAAGAACAAAACCAAAAACCAAAATACCTTGATCTCAATGTCTATTTTGATAGTAACTTTGTTCAAATGTTTTCTCCCATCTTTTTGTTCATTTTGAATTTTTCCTAGACCAACAATAGTAGACCAGTTCCAGTTGGCAGGGTTAAGAGGTTTAGGTGGCTCACTTGGTTTCTTTGAGAATATTTTTTTCCCAGTACTCTTTATTGAGTACTTTGTTTGTAGTGGGAGATGTGAGTATTGTTCTTGTGACTTCAGGACTCTTAATTTCTCTACCTTTTGCTTTCTTTTTTCCCATAATCACAATGTTCCAGGAGACATCCAAAGCCTTCTATTTAATTCTCCCAACCCTCAACAAAACAGTACCTTCCTAAAATAGCTGTGTCTGCCTCTGCATTTTCAAGCTCTGTTCTTTAGATTGTCCAAGAGACCTCTGAGCCCTCAGTTCTTAGACTTTTTGTCAGTGGTTCCTCACTAAGGTGAAAAATTCTGCTTCTGGGGGTGATTCTGTCTGTGTTCTAATACCCCTAAATCTCTATTTCCCTCTCTAGCATATATATATACTGTCTGACTTGACTACATACTTAGATGTGGGCTCTGGCGCTGGTTTTGCTGGATTTGGGTGTTTATTACCCTGTTCTCATGTAACGTAACATTCATGCCGTTTTCTGTCTCCTAGTTATGTGGTGATGAGGAATGGTTAGTTTCATTAGTTTTCTTATTGATCTGTTTTCATTTAATTTTGTTTTTGGAGAATATATGGACAAATTTGGATTTAGATGGCTCTATTATCCTATGGGAACCCAGAGCTCTGTTGTAATGTTGTGTATCTAGAAAAAAATTGAATTCATTTTGGTATTTGCAGGCAATTTAAATAGATTATATCTATTTACGACCTAAAGAATAATGCTTAATCTTCTGCTTAGTGTACAGCATATTTTTATTATTTGAATTATCGTACTTATTTGAATTTATACCCAGTTCGCTACAAAATCTATTCTTATTAACACAACAGTAAACCTCTAATATATCATCTGTAAAGAGCATGCTAGACATGTTGTAATAGCTTAATTGCATAAGGGGCATTTTGAAATAGAATTTTTATAAGTATATAGATAGCCATTAAGTAAACTATAAAAAGCTTTCCTAGAAATCCATTACACAGATAAATCCATAAATATATGATTTAAATCCTGTAAACCTCTGCCTCAGGACATTAAAGAGCATGATGGAGGGCGTGGGTGTGTATATTGTGTGTGTATTATATCCTTTGAAGGTGCCATAAATATATATATATATATGCATATAGTCATACATGTACTTGTGTATTTTATAAACATATAGTGTTGCTCCACTATATTGTTGAAGTATAACAATTTTTAACTATATTAAAAATTAATTTAGTCCCAAGAGAGTTTAGGGGACTTTATTACTTATTCCTTAAAGTAGGGCAGGAATAAGAACATAGATGCCGGCCAGGTGTGGTAGCTCATGCTATAATCCTAGCACTCTGGGAGGCTGAGATGGGAGGGTTGCTTGAGCTCAGGATGCAAGACCAGTGGGAACAAGAGTGAGACCCCATTTCTATTAAAACAGAAAAATTAACCAAGTGTTGTGGCAGGCACTTGTAGTCCCAGCTTCTTGGTAGATTGAGGCAGGAGGATTGCTTGAGCCCAGGAGTTTGAGGTTGCCGTGAGCTAGAACTACACCATGGCACTCAAACCAGGGTGATGTAGTGAGACTCAGTCTCAATAAATAAATAAATTAATAAAGAATGTTTTTTAAAAAAGAATATAAATGCTACATTCTGTAGTATTTATAGGATATTTTAAGTAAATGTTAAAATATTTTAAGAAATTTTTTATTAAAATGTAGCATACCTATGGATATTGTTATGAATGTCAGGTTCAATGTGAAATTTAAAGAAATTAACACATTTGTGGGACATAGGACATGTTACTAGAAGCCCCTTCATGCTCTTTTAGCCACCAGAAACTAAAGGTGACCACGTTCCTGACCTCGTTTCACCACTTTTTAAATGTTGTATGAATTTATACAGCATGTTCTCTCAGTATATATTTTTTTCTTTCTTTCTTTTTTTTTTGATTTTTTTTTTTTTTTTAATTGTTGGGGATTCATTGAGGGTACAGTAAGCCAGGTTACACTGATTGCATTTGTTAGGTAAAGTCCCTCTTGCAATCGTGTCTTGCCCTCAAAAGTGGTGGCACCCACCAAGGCCCCACGCCCCTCCTTTCTTCCCTCTCTCTGCTCTTCCTTTCCCCACCCCCTCCTTGTTCCTCTCTCTGCTCTCCCCTTCCCCCAACCCCACCGTGACCTTAATTGTCATTAATTGTCCTCATATCAAAATTGAATACATAGGATTCATGCTTCTCCATTCTCGTGATACTTTACTAAGAATAATGTCTTCCATGTCCATCCAGGTTAATACGAAGGATGTAAAGTCTCCATTTTTTTTTAATGGCTGAATAGTATTCCATGGTATACATATACCACAGCTTGTTAATCCATTCCTGGGTCGGTGGACATTTAGGCTGTTTCCACATTTTGGAGATTGTAAATTGAGCTGCAATAAACAGTCTAGTACAAGTGTCTTTATGATAAAAGGATTTTTTTCCTTCTGGGTAGATGCCCAGTAATGGGATTGCAGGATCAAATGGGAGATCTAGCTTGAGTGCTTTGAGGTTTCTCCATACTTCCTTCCAAAAAGGCTGTACTAGTTTGCAGTCCCACCAGCAGTGTAAAAGTGTTCCCTTCTCTTCACATCCACGCCAGCATCTGCAGTTTTGAGGTTTTGTGATGTGGGCCATTCTCGCTGGGGTTAGATGGTATCTCAGGGTTGTTTTGATTTGCATTTCTCTAATAGATAGAGATGATGAACATTTTTTCATGTGTTTGTTAGCCATTCGTCTGTCATCTTTAGAGAAAGTTCTATTCATGTCTCTTGCCCATTGATATATGGGATTGTTGGCTTTTTTTCATGTGGATTAATTTGAGTTCTCTATAGATCCTGGTTATCAAGCTTTTGTCTGATTGAAAATATGCAAATATCCTTTCCCATTGTGTAGGTTGTCTCTTTGCTTTGGTTATTGTCTCCTTAGCTGTACAGAAGCTTTTCAGTTTAATGAAGTCCCATTTGTTTATTTTTGTTGTTGTTGCAATTGCCATGGCAGTCTTCTTCATGAAGTCTTTCCCTAGGCCAATATCTTCCAGTGTTTTTCATGTGCTTTCTTCGAGGATTTTTATTGTTTCACGCCTTAAATTTAAGTCCTTTATCCATCTTGAATCAATTTTTGTGAGTGGGGAAAGGTGTGGGTCCAGTTTCAGTCTTTTACATGCGGATATCCAGTTCTCTCAACACCATTTATTGAATAGGGAGTCTTTCCCCCAAGGTATGGTCTTGTTTTATTTATCAAAGATTAGGTGGTTGTAAGATGTTAGTTTCACTTCCTGGTTTTCTATTCGATCCCAAGTGTCTATGTCTCTATTTTTGTGCCAGTACCGTGCTGTCTTGACCACTATGGCTTTGTAGTACAGACTAAAATCTGGTATGGTGATGTCCCCAGCTTTATTTTTGTTACTAAGAACTGCCTTAGCTATATGGGTTTTTTTCCAGTTCCATACAAAACGCAGAATCATTTTTTCCAAATCTTGAAAGTACGATGTTGGTATTTTAATAGGAATGGCATTGAATAGGTAGATTGCTTTGGGAAATATAGACATTTCAACAATGTTGATTCTTCCCATCCATAAGCGTGGTATGTTCTTCCATTTGTTAATATCCTCTGCTATTTTCTTTCTGAGAATTTCATAATTTTCTTTATAGAAGTCCTTCACCTCCTTTGTTAGGTATATTCTTAGGTATTTCATTTTCTTTGAAACTATGGTGAAGGGAGTTGTGTTCTTAATTAGCTTCTCATCTTGACTGTTATTGGTATATACAAAGGCTACTGACTGTGGACATTGATTTTATATCCTGAAACATTACTGTATTTTTTGATGACTTCTAGGAGTCTTGTGGTTGAGTCTTTGGGATTCTCTAAGCATGTTGACAGCAAAGAGGGAGAGTTTGACCTCCTTTGCTCCCATTTGGATTCCCTTTATTTCCTTGTCTTGCCTAATTGTATTGGCTAGAACTTCTAGCACTATGTTGAATAGTAAAGGTGACAGAGGACAACCTTATCTGGTTCCAGTTCTAAGAGGAAAAGCTTTCAGTTTTACTTCATTCAGTAAAATATTAGCTGTGGGTTTGTCATAGATAGCTTCAATCAGTTTTGGAAATGTGCCACCTATGCCTATACTCTTCAGTATTCTAATTAGAAAAGGATGCTGGATTTTATCAAATGCTTTTTCTGCATCTATTGAGAGGATCATATGATCTTTATTTTTGCCTCTGTTAATACGGTGGATAATGTTTATGGACTTGCGTATGTTAAACCAGCCTTGCATCCCTGGGATGAAACCTACTTGATCATTATGTATGAATTTTTTGATGATAAGCTGAAATCTATTGGCTAGGATTTTGTTGCGAATTTTTGCATCTATATTCATGAGTGAAATTGTTCTGAAATTCTCCTTTTTGGTTGGGTCTTTTTCTGGTTTTGGTATCAGGGTGATGTTTGCTTCATAGAATGTGTTGGGGAAGATTCCATCCTCCTCAATTTTTTGAATAATTTCTGCAGTACAGGAATAAGCTCTTCCTTGAAGGTTTGATAGAATTCTGGTGTGAAGCCATCTGGACCAGGGCATTTTTTGATTGGAAGATTTTTTATTGTTTCTTTTTTCTTTTTTTTTTTTTTAATTTGGCCAGGGCTGGGTTTGAACCCGCCACCTCCGGCATATGGGACCGGCGCCCTACCCGCTGAGCCACAGGCGCCGCCCTTTTTATTGTTTCTTTAATCTCAGTGCTTGAAATTGGTCTGTTCAGGAGCTCTATTTCTTCCTTGCTGAGTCTAGGGAGAGGATGTGATTCCAAATATTGATCCCTTTCCTTCACATTGTCTAATTTCTGGGCATAGAGTTTCTGGTAGTATTCAGAGATGATCTCTTGTATTTCTGTGGGATCAGTTGTTATTTCCCCTTTATCATTTCTGATTGAGGTTACTAGAGATTTTACTTTTCTATTTCTCGTTAGTCTGGCCAATGGTTTATCTATTTTATTTATTTTTTCAAAAAACCAACTCCTTGTTTCATTAATTTCCTGAATGATTCTTTTGTTTTCAATTTCATTGATCTCTGATTTGATTTTGGATATTTCTTTTCTTCTACTGGGTTTAGGCTTAGATTGTTTTTCTTTTTCCAATTCCATAAGATGGTTTGTGAGTTTTTGATGTGCTCTCTTTCTGTTTTTCAAATGTAGGCATCTAAGGTGATAAATTTTCCTCCAAAACTGCTTTTGCAGTATTCCACAGGTTTGGTAGCTTGTGTCTTCATTGTTGTTATGCTCAAGGAAGTTAATGATTTCCTGTTTTATTTCTTCCTGCACCCATTTTTTATTCAACAGAAGGTTGTTTAATTCCCATGCCTTTGTTTTGGGTCGAACGTTTTTGTTAGAGTTGAGTTCCACCTTTAGTGCCTTATGGTCTGAGAAGATACAAGGTAAAATTTCAATTCTTTTAATTCTGTTGATATTTGTTTTGTGTCCCAAGATACCAGTTTTGGAGAATGTTCCATGGGGTGATGAGAAGAATGTATATTCTTTATCTTTGGGGTGGAATGTTCTATATGCGTCTATCAAGCACAGTTGTTCTAGGGTCTCATTTAAATCTCTTATATCTTTGTTTAATTTCTGTTTAGAGGATCTGTCCAGCTCTGTAAAAGGAGTGTTAAAGTCCCCTTTTGTTATGGTATTATAGGATATCGTATTGCTCAGACTGAGTAAGGTCTTTTTCAAGAATCGGGGAGCATTTGGGTGCATAAATATTTAGAATTGAAACGTCTTCTTGTTGTTTTTCTCCCTTGACCAATATAAAGTGACCATCTTTGTCTTTTTTAAGTCCACATGTATCTGAAAATAATATTGTAACTCCTCTTTTCTTCTGAATTCCATTTGCCTGAAAAATTGTCTTCCAACCCTTGACTCGGAGCTTTAATTTGTCTTTTGAAGCCAGGTGTGTTTCTTGCAGACAGCAAATGGATGGCTTGTGTTTTTCAATCCAGTCAGCCAATCTATGTCTCTTCAGTGGGGAATTCAAGACATTAACGTTTATTGAGATAATTGGTAAGTATGATAGTATTCTATTCATCTTATTTTGTGAGAGTCCATTGCTTAGTTTTATCTTTTGCATCAATGTGGAAGTTATGTTCTGTTTTTTAGTTTCTGAGTTCTTACTTTGTTGCTGATCCATTGTGATGGTCAGTGTGTAGAACAGGTTGAAGTATTTCCTGTAGAGCTGGTCTTGTTTTGGCAAATTTCCTTAATGTTTGTATATCCATAAATGATTTGATTTCTCTGTTAATTTTAAAGCTTAGCTAAGCAGGGTATAGAATTCTGGGCTAAAAATTGTTCTGTTTAAGTAGATCAAATGTAGATTACCATTGTCTTCTTGCTTGGAAAGTTTCATTAGAGAAGTCTGCAGTCACTCTGATGGCTTTGTCCCTGTAGGTCAACTGGCGCTTACTCCTGGCAGCTTGCAGAATCTTTTCTTTTGTCTTGACTTTGGACAGGTTTATCACAATGTGTCTTGGAGAAGCTCGGTTAGAGTTGAGGCGACCTGGCATCCGATATCCCTCTGAAAGGAGTGTGTCAGAATCTTTGGTGATATTTGGGCGGCGCCTGTGGCTCAGCGGGTAGGGCGCCGGCCCCATATGCCGAGGGTGGCGGGTTCAAACCCAGCCCCGGCCAAACTGCAACAAAAAAAAATAGCCGGGCGTTGTGGCAGGCGCCTGTAGTCCCAGCTGCTCGGGAGGCTGAGGCAAGAGAATCACGTAAGCCCAAGGATTTGGAGGTTGCTGTGAGCTGTGTGAAGCCTCGGCACTCTACCGAGGGCAATAAGGTGAGACTCTGTCTCTACAAAAAAAAAAAAAAGGGAAATTTTCATTTATAATATTCTCTAGTATGGCTTTCATCCCTCTGGGGCATTCTTCATCCCCTTCTTGGATTCCTATAACTCGTATGTTGGAACGCTTCATAAAGTCCCATAATTCTGACAGTGAATGTTCTGTTTTCTCTCTCTTCTTTTCTGCCTCTTTAACTATCTTAGTTATCTCAAGAACTTTTTCCTCTACCTCCGAAATTCTTTCTTCTGCATGGTCCAACCTGTTGCTGATACTTTCCATTGCATCTTTAAGTTCCCTAATTGACTGTTTCAGTTCTTTCAGCTCCGCTATATCCTTTCTATATTCTTCATATTGTTCATCTCTTTTTTGATTCTGTTTTTGGGTTTCCTTTTGGTTATTTTCCACTTTATTAGCAGTTTCCTTCATTGTTTCCATCATTTCTTTCATTGTTTTCAACATGTGTATTCTAAATTCCCTTTCTGTCTTTCTTAACATTTCTTTATAGGTGGAATCCTCTGCAGTAGCTACGTCATGGTCCCTTGGAGGGGTTGCTGTGGACTGGTTCTTCATGTTGCCAGAAGTTTTCTACTGATTCTTCCTCATGAGTGATTTATTTTATCAGTTTTCTTGCCCTAATTGTCCTTTCACTTCCCCTTGCTCTTTAAGTTCCCGTGCCTGTAGACCAATGTGCCAAAACCGGTCTCACTCTCCCCCTGAGGGTTAAGGCTATAAGGCAGCTCCAATATATATTTTTTTCAATCATCCTAAGATGTTAAAGTTGGGGAGGAATTTTTTACCCAGTACTTTTTTAGCAGTTTTCTGTCTGTATGTGACTTGTTAGTTAATGATTTCATATTACTGTGTTGGTGTGCATGCTGATGCTTATAGAGGGCTGGCAGTGAGCTGTAATACTCTACAGATGCACTGTTTCTAGCATTATAAAAATAATCATAAACATTACATCTCTAAATCTAGAGAAGAAATTGTCAAAATGATGGTTAATTAGAGAGATTAATTAAATATGAAGATATTTAAAGATTTGGTGACTGAACAGGACAATTAACATGTTGCTAATTCTGGAAGAGCATCTAAAATGGGAAGGTAATTTTACAGTCCATATGTTAGTCATGTCCCTGACTAAAGAGATAAGTCGGCAGTTTTTTAGGTTTTATCATTTTCATCATTTAATTGGTTTTATTTCTCTAAGTGTGCTCCTTTTAATGACTTTTTTACTTAATTCTTTCTGAATATGTTATGTGAATATGCTAGAGTATATTAAATGTTGTCATTTGAAAATAGAAGTGAAAACTCTTACCAAGCAAGTTAAAGAAATAATCCAAAGTGGAGGGATGGGTTGGTGCAGCAGGTCCCTGGATTTGGAAGGAATGATTCCAGAAAACCTAAGGGTGGAAGCGAGCAACTGTGATTAGATTTCTCATAAATAGCTGGCATTTTCATATTAAAAACAGAAAGGGACAAACTTGGAATGGAAAGGAGCAAATTTGAAAACTGGGCCTCTGTTGATTGTCTCAGCTCCCTTCTCCTTCTACCACCACTTACAAGTTTATTTTAGGAACTAGGAAAGAAATGAGAAGAAAGACATCTTTCCCTACTTAATAACTCTATTTTCTTTATATCACTTCCTCTCATCCAACCTGGTGAAAGTGCTTTGTGATGATGGGGAAATGAAGTTCACTGGCCTCTGACCATGGAGTTGACTGTGCCTCCTGAGGGCCACTTACCTAGCAGATATTTGGGTGCTCACCATACCTTGTGGTGTGTCCGAGCAGAAGCAGCCCTGGTCCTTGGCCTTGGAGCATCATCTAGTGTAGACATAAAGCACACGGATAGATGTAAAATGACTGGGATGTAGAATAGGGGAATGGGACTTGCCAGGAGTCTGAGAGAAGGTGCTTTGGGGAGGTGATCACTGTCATGGAGCCTGAAGTGAGAGATGGGGATGAGGGACAGTGGAAGGGGTGCTTTGGGCAGAGAGGTTAATCTGCCCAGGGAAAAATGTAGTATGGGCCCAGAAAGGACACCATAGGGCTCACTGAGGATACTTTTCCTTGACTTAGGACCCCTGGTAAGTCATTGACCAGGGTAGGAGTGTGGCTATGGTGGTGACCTCATCATATTTGTAGTTTGAAAAGCCAAAGAGACCTTGTCTTGCTCAGCATGAGAGATGATTTTCATCTGTGCTCAGCATGGAGGATATTTCAGAGGAGTCAGGGTGGCAGCTGCAGTGGTCCTAGGGAGGGATCCTGGTGGATAGGGCCTGGGTTGGCTGAGGCTTTTCTGCAGAGGCACATGATGGGAGTAGTATTCACAGGTTTCAGTGATGTGTCAAATATGCTGTGTCTTTGGGGAGAGGGATATTATGAGTAACCATAGGTTCTAGCTTGGGTATTGGAGGTGTGGTGCTGCTGAGTCTAAGGCACCTGTGAAACTGGAAGGAGAAGCCCAGTGGGTGATTGGATGAGCTAGAAACCCATGTCTGTGAATCATCTGCATGAGAGAATCCATGTCCCCTTTCTCTCGCCCCCTTTCCCTGGGCCAGCTACACTGCACACAGTCATTGCACGGGACACTTGGAGAAGGAAGGAAGTATTTTTGGGAAACCGTTCTGGTCCCTAGGGCCAGACCAGATGAGTGTCATGGGATGGACTATAGTGTAGGGACTACCGTGGCCATGCTGCAGTTACCACCTCACAGTCAGGTCTCAGAAGCCACACAGGGAGGGTGGGGTTAAGGGAGCTAAGGAGTACTAGGTTATAAACTTGAGAAAATTTCCCTAAAATTTTCTTTGGATTTTTTTTTCCTTCAAGAACACAGGTTTTCAAAAGTGGGTAGAAAATGTACTTTTAATCAGAAACATGTTCATACAGCCATTGTAGAAACTTAAAAATTTGTTATCTTGTGTGAGCACTGCTGGAACAAAAGCGTGGGAGTATGAATAAACACGATCCATTCACAGTGCTTGTTGGAGGCGAGTGACTCTATTCATTCTAGAAATTTATTCTTTGGCTGCTATGAGAGGTTTGTTTTCTGGTTTTCTTCCTGCCTCTTTGGATATTCCTTCTTGATCTTGATCCTGAGTGTCCCTGAGCTATTCTTTCTCAGGGTTCCTTCCCAATCCTCTTCTCTCCTTCATTTACTCCCTGGGTGAGCTTGTCTACTCCATGGTATCTGTGGCTCCTGCATGAGCTCATCTACACCATAGTATCCACTGTAGCCACGGGGCAGCTTGTCTACTCCATGGCTCCCACTATAGCCCTGGGTGAGCTTATCTATTCCATCATGTCCACTGTAGCCCTGGGTGAGCTCGTCTACTCCGTAGTGTCCATTGTACCCCTGGGTGAGCTCGTCTACTCTGTAGTGTCCACTGTAGCCCTGGGTGAGCTCGTCTACTCCGTAGTGTCCACTGTAGCCCTGGGTGAGCTCGTCTACTCCATAGTGTCCACTGTAGCCGTGGGTGAGCTCGTCTACTCCATTGTGTCCGCTGTACCCCTGGGTGAGCTCGTCTACTCCATTGTGTCCACGAGCTTACCCCTGGGTGAGCTCGTCTACTCCACGGTGTCCACTGTAGCCCTGGGCGAGCTTGTCTACTCAACGGTGTCCACTGTAGCCCTGAGCGAGCTCGTCTACTCCACGGTGTCCACTGTAGCCCTGAGCGAGCTCGTCTACTCCACGGTGTCCACTGTAGCCATGGGTGAGCTCTTCTACTCCACGGTGTCCACTGTAGCCCTGAGCGAGCTCGTCTACTCCACGGTGTCCACTGTAGCCGTGGGTGAGCTCTTCTACTCCATGGTGTCCACTGTAGCCCTGGGTGAGATCTTCTACTCCACAGTGTCCACTGTACCCCTGGGTGAGCTCGTCTACTCCGTAGTGTCCGCTGTACCCCTGGGTGAGCTCGTCTACTCCGTAGTGTCCACTGTAGCCCTGGGTGAGCTCGTCTACTCCATTGTGTCCGCTGTACCCCTGGGTGAGCTTGTCTACTCCATTGTGTCCACGAGCTTACCCCTGGTGAGCTCGTCTAGTCCACGGTGTCCACTGTAGCCCTGGGTGAGCTCGTCTACTCCGTAGTGTCCACTGTAGCCCTGGGTGAGCTCATCTACTCCGTAGTGTCCACTGTAGCCCTGGGTGAGCTCGTCTACTCCGTAGTGTCCACTGTAGCCCTGGGTGACCTTATCTACTCTGTAGTGTCCGCTGTACCCCTGGGTGAGCTCGTCTACTCCATTGTGTCCGCTGTACCCCTGGGTGAGCTCGTCTACTCCATTGTGTCCGCTGTACCCCTGGGTGAGCTCGTCTACTCTGTAGTGTCCGCTATAGCCCTGGGTGACCTTATCTACTCCGTAGTGTCTGCTGTACCCCTGGGTGAGCTTATCTACTCCGTAGTGTCCGCTGTAGCCCTGGGTGAGCTCGTCTACTCTGTAGTGTCCACTGTAGCCCTGGGTGAGCTCGTCTACTCCGTAGTGTCCACTGTAGCCCTGGGTGAGCTCGTCTACTCCTTAGCGTCCGCTGTAGCCCTGGGTGAGCTCATCTACTCCATTGTGTCCGCTGTACCCCTGGGTGAGCTCGTCTACTCCATTGTGTCCACGAGCTTACCCCTGGGCGAGCTCGTCTACTCCCTGGTGTCCACAGTAGCCTTGAGTGAGCTTGTCTACTCCACGTTGTCCACTGTAGCCCTGGGCGAGCTCGTCTACTCCACGGTGTCCACTGTAGCCCTGGGTGAGCTCTTCTACTCCACGGTGTCCACTGTACCCGTGGGTGAGCTCGTTAACTCCACTGTGTCCACTGTAGCCCTGGGTGAGCTCGTCTACTCCATGGTGTCCACTGCAGCCCTGGGTGAGCTCATCAACTCCATAGTGTCCACTGTAGCTCTGGGTGAGCTTGTCTACTCTGTAGTGTCCACTGTAGCCCCGGGTGAGCTCGTCTACTCCATAGTGTCCACTGTAGCCCTGAGTGAGCTCGTCTACTCCATGGTATCCACTGTAGCTAGTCTATACCATGGCTTGCTTTAACTTTACTTGTAATAACTGCCTATTGAGCATTCACCTGTATATATATTTACCCAGGTTGCCTCTACTTGAATGTCATCCTGTGATCTCAAACTCAGGGATCCAAAGCTGAGTTCATTTGTTACCATCTACTTGATCTTAACCAGAACTGGGGCTAATCACCCTTACTCCCCATACTCAAATAGCCACCAACCAGGCAGCTATTTCACCTAACCAAGTTCCTCCCCACTCAATACCTTGTGTGTGGCCACCAAACAGACACTTATCATTTCATGCTTGAATTGCTACACCATATTCTTAACTAGGCTCCCCACTCCTGATGCTTTCTAATCCGTTCTGCAACTAAAGTGATTATTCTGAAACACAAATCTGATCTTACAGTTCTTTCCTAGAAGCCTCCCCTGACTCTCTCTGTCATTTTCAGAATGTAAATCCAGATTCTAGGCTGGCTTTACAGGCCCTTCATGGAATCATGCAGCTCCTCCCCACTGCTGTTTTCTCTACAACTTCTGATACTCAGCTCCGTGGCTCCTCCAAAGGAATGAGCTTTTGCTTATTTAGTATTTTGGGTTGCTCTGTTTCCTCTGCTGAAAACCTCCTTTTAAGGCCTACTTAGCTTAAATTGCCAATTTTGCACATTGGTTTGCTTGATGACGTGCTACAATGCATATGAGTCATTCTTTTTGATCACTGAGCACGTAAACCACCTTCCTGTACCCAGAGAATCTAATCTCTGACCTCATGCAGTGGGGTCACTGCACTATATAGGTTGACCCTGCAGACACTCCCTTCCCAGCCTCCTTGCTTCTTGTGCATGGACACATGATCTATACTGAGCCAATAATAACCTTCTGGTCTAAACTTTGAGCTGGAAGTTAGTGACTCCAGGATGCAGGTGTTGTGCAGAATTAATCCACTCTGCTGAGGACAGTTGCAGCTGTGCTGTAGTGATGCTCTTAATGTCTGGGCCCGACTGTGACAGCCCTGGAATCCTTGCTGGACTAGCTCTAGCCATGACTTTGGACCTTGCTCTCTGCTGCATGACTGCCAACCTTGGTTCTTTAGACCTTTAGAGCATATGTGAGATGCCATAGAGCCTTTTAACCAACCCCTTCTTTGCCCGTGTAAACCAGAATTAGTCTTTGTAGTTTGTAGGTAAGAGCCCTGTTTGACCCAGGTAGATTTCTGGCATCAATATCTTGAAGAACAGACAACAGAGGACAATTATCTACATCACTTGAGTGACATATTCATAAAACATAAGGATTGTGTAAAGCTCTTGGCTTGTAGATAAATGATTAGTCACAGTACTTAACTAGAGAACCTTCTGCTAATATATGCAGTGACATGACTAAGGTCACAGGGTTTTCCCTACAAAAGGACAGTGAAACATTGCTTTGATCCTAAAGATAGTAAAAAAGTAGGCATAGAAATAGCGGTGGAGGTCATCATTACACTATGGAACTCCATGGAGCTTCTTTTTAAAAATATTTTTTCCTGTGGTAAAATATATATAACAAAATTTGCCATTTTAACCATTTTAAGTATATAGTTTGTGACGGTTACATTCATAATGTTGTGCAAGCACCACTATCAATTTCCCAAGTTTTTTCATCACTCCAAACAGAAATTCTATTTTTTTTCCCTTTTCCCCTCTGCCTCTAGCCACTGGCAACCTCTTCTCTTATTTTCTGTCTCTATGGAGTTGCCTGTTCTAAATATGTCATATAAGTGGAGTCACATATTTCTTCATCCTTTTGTGTATGGCTTCTTCCACTTAGATAATGTTTTTAAGGCTTATTCATACTATAGCATGTATCAGAACCTCATTCCTTTTAATGGCAATAATATTCCATTGTATGTATATACCACATTTTGTTTATCCATTCCTCCATCTATTGATGGACTCATAAGTTATTTCCACCTTTTAGCTATTTAATACAATTGTAAATAATGCTGCCATGAGCTGTGGTATACACGTTAAATGTTTGAGTCCCTGATTTCAATTATTGTGAGTCTATAACCAGGAGCAGAATTGCCAGGTTATGTGAATAACTCTGTCTAACTCCAAATTACTTTTCACAGCAGCTACATCATTTTATATTCTTACCAGTAGTGTATGAGGGTTCTAGTTTCTCCATATTCTCCACAACAGGTATAAAACGTTTTTTAAAATTGTAGCCATTTTGAGTAGGTATGAAGTGGTATCTCATTATGGTTTTGATTTGCGTTTCCCTAATGATTACTGGTGTTGAGCATCTTTTCATAAGTCTGGAGCATCTTGAATTTCTCATTTGTTTCAAGAGCCTCTTAGTCAGTTAAATGAAATTCCATTTCTGTAATTGGCATTTTTCCTACAAGTCAGCCGTTAGATTTTCTACTCTTTATCATTTCATGGCAAGGCTCAACTCTCAAGCATAAACCTTTCCTGTAAATACCATTTATGGCTTGACAGCAGCATTTTAAAATTCATCCCCTTTTCTCCTGATAAAGGGCATCTGTTCAAAACCTACAGCTTACATCATAATTAATGGTGAAAGACTGTGCTTGCCATTAAAGATCAGGAACAAGAAAAGGATGCCTGTTCTCACCAGTTACCATTTTTATTCCACGTTGTCCTGAAAGTTCTAGCCAAGGCAATTAGGTAAGAAAATAAAATAAAGGCATCTAGATTGGAAAGGAAGAAGAAAAAATATCTTTGTTTGCAGATGACATGATCTTATACATAGAAAATCCTAAGGAATTCACTAAAAACAATTAGAATGTATAAACTAGTTTAGCAAGGTTACACACCACAAGACCAGTGTGCACAAATCAATTGTATTTTTATTCAGTAGCAATGAGAAGTCTAAAAATGACATAAAGAACATAATTTCATTTACTTCAGCATCAAAAAGAATAAAATGGGAGACTTAATATTGTTAAGATGGCAGGACTTCTCAAATTGATCTGTAGATCTAATACAAACCCTGCTAAAGTCCTAATTGACCTTGTTTTAGAAATTGATGAGTGGTTCCTATAATTCATATGAAAATACAGTGGACCCAGAATGGCCAAAACAATCTTGAAAAAAAACAAAAAAGAACAAAGTATGAGGAGTCACATTTCCCACTTTTAAATTACAGTGATCATATTGGCATACAATGTACACATAGGTCAATGGAATAGAATTGAGAGTTCAAAAATAAACCTTTATTTTTATGGTCAGTTGATTTTTGACAAGAGTGTCAAGATAGTTCAGTGAGAGAAAGACTAGACTTTTCAACAGATGGTGAAGCTAGCTGGATATTCACGTGTAAGAGAATGAAGTTGGACTCCTACCCAGAACCATGCTATGGTCTGGATGTTTCTGTCTGCCTGAAATCCATATGTTGAAACCTAATCGCCAATTTTATGGTAATTAGGAGGTAGGACATTTTGGAGGGCTCCATCCTGACAAGTGGGATATTAGTACCTTTAAAAGAGAGTCCCCAGAGAGCTGCCTTTCCCCTTCCACATGGAAGGATACATCAGGAACACACCATTTTGTGAACTAGAAGTTAGTCCTCGCCAGACATCAAATCTGCCAGCACCTTGATCTTTGACATCCCAGCCTCCATAACTGTGAGAACTAAATTTCTGTTTATAAGCTGTATAGTTTTTTGTATTTTGTTATAGTATCTCAAATAGACTTATACATACTATATACAAAAAGCAGCCAAAATGGATCAATGATCTAAATGTAAGAGCCGATGAAGGGGAGGATATGGAAGATGGCAAGAAGGAGGGTTTTATGGACCAGCCCTGGAAGGGGCACATATCCCTTCTGCTCATATTTCACTGGCTGTGGAAGTCAGCCATGTGGCTACCAGGAGTCCACATTGGCACTGGGAAGCTGGAAATGTGCTCCAGCTCTGTGAATGGATAGCCATCTTTGCTACAAGGAGGCTGCCATTGGTTATTCTTATGAGGATTACATTTTGAAATTACAGTTACAAGAACTAAAAGGAAGCAAGAATGATAACAATTACTTTTTTACCCTGGAAGTGAGAACAATGTAACCTAAAAATTGTACCCTCATATTAATTTGGATTTAAAATATTAAAAAAAAAAAAAACCACTTACTTTTTCTTTGGACATAAAAAAATGGTAAAGTTCAGCCAGCAAAGTTGACTTCACAGTTGTCCTGCTTGCAAAAACTGTGTTCTGAGACCTAGTGAACCTACCTGTTTGTCAAGGAATGATGCTGTCTTGAAACCATGGTGATTTCTTTGATATTTGGTTTGCCTCCGTGTGAATTTAAGGGACAAGCATGGTTCTCATTTGTGTTTTAGAAACTAGTTAGATAAAACTTTTGAAGAAGGAAGAGAAATAAGCATGCTCAGAATCAAAACCAAATATATGAATTAGATTCTTTCTCTGAGATGGACATCAGAAAGTCTGTCAGCAGGACCAGAGATCATCCCCTCAGTGGCAGGATCATGAGTAAATTTACTCATCTATCTAACTCAGAGTCTCTTGAGGGCATCTGTTTTGTGAATTGGATAACGATTCTCATTTGAAGAAGAAGTAATACTCCAGCTGTGAGTTTGTAATCTAATAGTTTGTAATCTGCTCTGTAGATATGATTATAGAGACTGATGGAAGACCTAGAGAGAAACAGAACACAGGAGACATTATGAACAAGGCAGGTGCTATTAATTTTTAAGAGCTCGTGTTCTGCAATGCCTTGAGGGATCTTGCCCATATATAATAGGATGGGAGCCTGAGCTGCTTTGTTATTCCCCTCAGCCTGCTGCATATATCTGGTTTCCAATGTGTTTAAAAATCATGTCTATTTTGAGTTCTATGCTTAAGCTAAATGTTGCATTTTTTTCTAAAACAATCACAGAAAGACCATAAACGAGTGCTGAGAGAAGTGTAATCTGCGGAGTGTTTTTAGTCCACAAAGTGTTTATCACTGGTCCACGATGAGATAAGCACAGAAATTCTAAGTTAGTTTGACATCGCTATGATATTTAAGTAAACAATCAGTGGATTCATCTTGTTGAACAAGGTATACAGACAGTAGTGTTCAGCTTGTGGGATGAGCTGCATGTGGTACAAGCTCCTTTTGATCACATGCAATATACATTAGTGTGCATAATGTCACAGACTGGGTGGCTTAAACAATAGAAATTAATTTTTTTTACAGTTCTAGAGGCCAGAAGCCCAAGATCAAGGTGCTGGCAAGGTAGGTTCCACTCTGAGATTTCTCTCCCTGGCTTGAAGATGGCCACCATCTTGCTGCGTCCTGACATGACCTATTCTTCATATGGACACACACAGAGAGAGCACACAGGCCTGCACATGAACTTTCTGGTCTCACTTTTTTCAAGGACAATAATCCTTATGGCCTCTTTTAACTTTAAGTACCTCCTGTAGGCCGTGTCTCGAAATATGGCACATGAGTGTTAGGGCTTCAACACGTGAATTTGGTGAGGAGGACCCATTCAGTCCTTAATTTAGTGGAACATAATGAACTGGGAATTTAAAATTGGTCCTTCTCCACAGTTTGTTTGAGAAGTAATGCAGTAGGCATAATTAACCCAAACACAACCAAATATTACTAATACTGAAGCAGAAAACAATTTGCTTTAGGTTAAAAAGTTTGAATATTTATCAAATTTGTATAATCTTGACATCTAATATAAAATGTTGACTCTTTAGGAGCAATTAGTTTATAAAAACTGGATTGGACACTGAAAAAGATGTATTGAGTGCTTAATTCCTGTAGAAGCCTCAGCTTAAGCTTGATGTAATTATACTGTGGTAGCTGCTCTTAGGGCATAGTTGTCCTGTCTGTGCAGCGGACTTATAAATCTGCCTCCACCGCTGGTGCTTCCCTCTGGCTACTGGAGGACATCTCCCAGGGCCATTCCACAGTCACCACCATCTCAGCCATGCAGAAGAGAGCACAGCTCCTACCTGGGACACCACCCTCTGCTCCCTTCTTCCTCTGTGTTTTATAATCTCCACAAATAGGAATCTTATTTTCATGGTTACTCATTTTGAAGCCATGGGGCATGTTTCCATTTTCCTCTTTTCCTTTAGAGATCTGTTTCTTCTTCTACCCGATTCTGCCTCCAGAATGACTCCTGCCGTAATCCCCCCTTTGCTAACGTGCTGTCCAGCTTGCACCAGGCCGCTGTTGTTGTAACATCTTGTTTAGAGTATTTCAGTGAGTACCTAACCACTGTCCTTGACTTCAATTTCTTCCTGTCCCATCTAACATTTGTGAAACAGTTCTGACTATATCACTTTAAAGTGGTAAAAGCCTTTGTTGGTTTCCCTTTCTTCTTAATTTAAAATTCTTATACGTGTAATGTTAAGGTCCTCCACAATCCGCCTCTTATCTATCTGCCTTTCCTCCCTGCTCTCCAGCATCCATCCTCTAAAATGCACAGAATCTCACATGAACAGTTATGCATTTTCCTGCTTATATGTACATTAATGACTAACTCATGTACTCCCATAGCATGTCACAGTCATCCACTGTTTTACTTGTATCTCTCTCCTCTAGCTGGCGAGTTCTCTGAGAGCAGCCATGGTGCTTTCAGTATTGGCATTGCCCTGGCCTCAGGTCGCAGTGCTGAGCACATGGTTGGTGCTCAGTTGGGATGTTGTGATGTAAAGGTTGTGATCTGTATGTGGAAGAACAGAGGAAAGTTGGATTGTAAAGAGAACAGTAATGCCTCTGCAGCTCATTTGGGAACCAAGAGAGTAGAAGAGGTAGCTTTGCATGTGGCCTTGACTCTGCTCAGAAGGCATGATCCCTTTAGATTACTTTAGATTACTCTTCTTTTTTCTTCCTAAGCGAAGAGTCAGGGAACATTCAGAGGTCAGAAGGAAACCTTGCTCCAGGGCAGGGTATTTACAGCTAGCTTATGGTTTTAGTAAAGTAGTGAATTCTTGGTAAGCAACTGTGAAACAAGGACTACCTCACGATGTGTCCATTGATTCAGCCGCCACCTGTCAGTACTGTTGTCTCTCTGGTTCCTGATATTGGTAATCTCTGTCTCCTGTATCTTCTCTTCTTCCTCATTAGTCTGGCTAGGTTCTCCAGGGAAACAAAACCCATAGGATA
Organism: Nycticebus coucang; assembly: GCF_027406575.1. NCBI lineage: Eukaryota > Metazoa > Chordata > Mammalia > Primates > Lorisidae > Nycticebus > Nycticebus coucang. The sequence goes on along the minus strand of NC_069787.1, from coordinate 88,644,029 downwards.
TATAAAAATGATTTATAACGAGGAATTGATTTGTGTAGTTACAGAGGCTAAGTCCCAAGACCTTGGCAATCTGGAGACCCAGAAGAGCCAATGGTGCATTTGCATTCAAAGGCGGGAGAAGATCAGTGTACCATGTTGAAGACAGACAGGTAGAGAGAGAATTCTTTCTTATGCACCATTTATTCTATTCAGGCCTTTGAATAGGTTGGTCGAGGCTCATCCAGTTTAGTGGAGGGAATCTGCTTTTCCTAGTTTGCTGATTCAGATTTTAATCTCATCCAGAAACACCTTCACAGATACAGCCAGAAATAATGTTTAAATGGCTATCTGGGCACCCCAAAGACCAATCCCACTGCCACATAATGTTAACCACCACGTTTATCAATTTTGTTGCTCTTATAAAAGATCGATAAAACTTTAGATTTCATTGATTTTCTATATTGTTTTCCTTTTTCCTATTCCTTTTATTTCTGCTCTGTTCTTTATTGTTTGTTTTCTTCTCCTTAATTTAAGTTTAATTTGCTTTGGCTTTCTACTTCCCATGAATGAAAGCTGAGATAAATTTCCTTCTACATAGTGCTTTAAAAGCATCTCAGAGACGCTGGCAAGTGTTGTCTTTAGTTTTACTCAGTTCAGAATACTTTCTAATTTTCCTTTTGATTCTTTCTTTGACCCATGTATGATTTAGAAATGTGTTATTTAACTTCCATATACTTGGGGATTTTCTAAAGATCTTTTGCTACTGATTTCTCATTTGATTTCCATTGTAGTCAGAGAACAATGACTCGAATGCTTTTCAATTTTTTGAGACTTATTTAATGTCCCATAATAGGGTCTATTTTGGTAAAAGTTCCATGTGTACCTGAAAAGAATGTGTGTTCTGTGTTGTTGGGTAGAATGAGCCATAGAGAAGTAGGTCAAGTTGGTTGATTGTGTTCCAAGTCTTTTATACCCTACTGATTTTCTGTTCACTCATCATGTTAATTATTGAGAACATTGTTAAAACATCCCATTATAATTGTGAATTTGTCTATTTCTCCTCATAGTTCTGTCACTTTTTGCTTTTTTAAAATTTGAAGCTCTGTTATTTAGTACATAATTGTTATGTCCTTTTGATGAATTGAACACTTTATTTTTATGCTATAACCTCTTTATCCCTGGTGTATTCTTTGGTTTGAAATCTACTTTGTCTGATGTTAATGTACTAAGTCACTTTTGTATTGGCTAGTATTAGCATGGTATGACTTTTTATGTCCTTTTACGTAGAACCTATTTGTGTTTATGTATTTCAAGTTTGTTTCTCTCTGACAACATGTGATTAGGTCTTACATTTTTATTGAATCTGACAGTCTCAGCCTTTTAATTGCAGTGTTATAGCATTTGTATTTAATCTGGTTATTGATGTGATTAGATTTAAGTTTACCATGTTGATATTTTTGTGTTTGCTATTTTTTTCTGTTTTTTTCCCCATTGTTTACTTATTCTTATTTATTCTTTGCTTTTATTTGCCCCATTGTCTGTTCCTTTTCTGCCTTTGAAATTCATATAAGTTTGTGTATATGTGGGTGATTTCATATTTCTTCTCCTTTGTTAGATGATTAGCTATATAACGTTTTATTTTGTTATTTCAGTATTACTTTAGGGGTATAGTAAATATCTTTATCATCATCAACCCTCAAGAGTTATGTCACATTACATACAGCATAAGAACCACACCCATAGTATACTTCCATTTTTTTCCTCCTTCCTATTATTTTCTAGTAGTAAGACTAGACCCTGCTGAGCAATCTCTCCAGTCATCTGTGAGTTAGATTTTCTAGTCCAACTAGTGGGAACAGGCACTGTTCTCAGTCTGGTGTGAGCACTAAGCACTTTTTCTTCCTATCTGTTCCTATGTTACTTCCTGGACTCCCCGGACTTCTGCATGTTCTTCATACGCATGGACTGGTCAGACTTGTGCTGAATGCTTGAGGGAGACCATCTGCAAATCTCTTGAGCTGTCCATTTTTGTGTAGCTCTCTGCTCTGTTGTGTTCTGTCTTGTAAGTGGCTTCTGCCATGTTCTGCCTGCACTATGACCACAACGCAGGGAGTCTGCTGGGTTCAGCCAATCTTTTCTCCCTGCACTGTGGCCTGGAGACTTTCCTTAGGCAGTAAGTTGGGGCAACCACAGGCCTACCGTGTTTGTTTTCTGTCGTGCAGGGATCACAGTCCTTCATTGCCTGACGTACAATGTCTTGAAACTGTTACTTCATAAAGTTTTTCTGGTGTTTTGGTGGTTGTTTCAGGTGGGAGGGTTCCTCCATCTTGATAGAGGTAGAAATTGCCCATTAGGATATTTTTAATAAATAAGAACATAATATTTCTAATCAAGTGTGTAAAAAGAAAGAGAATAATTTTTTTTTTTTCATTTCTATAAATGGTGACTCCATCTTTCTAGTTGCTAAGGCCCAAAACCTTGGGGTCATTCCCAGCTCATCTCTTTCTAACCTCTCATCCAGACCCGTATTTATTCCGCCTCACAATATTTCCATGATCTGGCTGCTCCTCATGAGCTCTGTTTCTAGCATTGTGATCCACTCATACTTTGAGACTTAGACAAATCACCAAACCTCCCTTTGCCTCAGTTCATGATTTTATAAAATAACCCATGATAATACCTCCTCATGACATTGTTATGATGAATAAATAAGTCAGTCTTTTTTAAGTGCCTAGAACAGTGCACAATATGTTGTAAGCATTCTATGAGTGTTTATTAAATGAAAACAAGCAGAAAAGGATTCTCTCTCACGCCTGACTGGCTCCTGAGACTTGACCTCTGCATTTCCTGTATACCTAGAGCTGTGCTTAGTGCTGGGAAATACAAAACAGGAAGAAGATGAACCCTTCCCAGAAGACACTTGCCAATTCGTTGGGTGACAGAACCTAAATATATGAAGCCAAAAGTAAATGTTATGTGATAGAAACATGCATTGACTCAGTGAGAGATCATGGATGCAGCTGGCCCCTCTGGGACTTATCCTGGTAAATGTGTTGGGAAGCAGGGGACCCTTCTTCTCCCCACTCCAACCCCAGCTTACAGTCTGGGCCATTCTTTAAGGAAAACACAGGGGCTTGGTCCCCACTCCGTCACCCTAGGTTTATATGACAAGACCATGCATCTTTGTAATTTGGCCTCTGTGCCATGGACCTCACTGGTAGCCCTGAGAAGCTGGGGTTTTGACCCCATAGTCATGGATTGCATGGCCCAGTGGATAGCCCCCATATATTTTGTGGCTGTTTTTTTAATTCAAGAAAGTAATTATGGCCAGGTGCCCAGATGCTCATGCCTGTAGTCCCAGCACTTTGGGAGGCTAAGGTGGGAGGATGGCTTGAGGCCAGGAGTTCAAGACCAGCCTGGTCAACATAGTAAGACCCCCATCGATATAAAAAATAATAAGCTGAACTGGTGGCACCTGCCTGTAGTCCCAGCTACTCAGGGGGCAAAATTAGGAGGATTACTTGAGCCCAGGAGTTCAAGGCTATAATAAGCTATGATAGCGCTGTGATAGCACCACTGTACTCCAGCCTGAGAAACAGAGCGAGACCCTGTCTCTAACCATAACAGGAAAGATTATGAAAACGTATTTCCTCTCTATAGAGAAACTTATAGGTCACATTCTTATTAGACTACACAAGAGCTTCTTGGATCCTCTCCAGCATCATGGCTAGTTCAGGCTGCATATCCTCAAACTACAAGTGTGATAGTAAGGTGGTAACTACCAGAAATGACAAGTGATGACATCAGCAGAAAAACAAACACATGTCCTCTGCTCAACTCTTTTTATCCATAGTCATGATATATGTGTGAAGAAAGATGCTTACGTTTATTTTATAAAAGATTATTTTCAGGCAGAGATAGGGACTGGATGTTAGACAGACTTTAATTTAATATAGAAGTTTATGCAGACTCTGCTCTAAGGTTAAATAAAATTTGAAATGTTAGTCTGGAGCTAGGACATTGTTAAAACATTTTTCTGAGATTTTGCAGATACTGTCAAGTCAATGAATAAAATGATATGTGGACTATATTTTGTGAATTTTTAAAAATCTAATTTGTGTTACTAGAACAGCACAAAAGCTAAAACAACCATAACATATAAGTAAATTATGTTGGAAATATAATGATACTCACTTTTTATTTTGTGCATGTTGTACTCCACTATTTTATTGGCATTAACTCTTTTTCATTAACTATCTCTTATATTACTTAAAGCTGTAGCCTTTAAAAATGAAATCATTAGAGAGATTATAAAATTTCAAATGTTGCTTAAAAATTCACTAATTGGGCACATTAATCAAAGTGTGCTATCTTTCTTATTAGCACTTTTAATTAAACTATGAAATGGGATAAGCATTATATAGTTCGCCACCTAGAGAACAATATGATTATATTACAACTAAATAGGATTATGTCCTACTGTTTAAAAAGACAACTTTTTTTTTTCAACTCTAGCTGGAGATATGAATAGCATACAGAATGTAAACTCTGCCTGGTTTAATAGAAGGACTGATGTAGAATTTTTATGTGAATTTAATGGGTTTTAATGAAGCATCGGTTGAACCAAATACATTTTCAGCTGTCCAAGTTCACTTACTTCCCTGTACACAGTGGCACGTTCAGATAGTTCCCACCGAGGTGGGAGAAGGTACCTAGTCAGACTATGGCAAGATCGAATCTTCAGGATTTGTTAAATTAAAGTTTTTGTGGAGATTGTTGATTCATACACAGTTGTAAGAAAAAATACACAGAGATCTTGTGCACCCTTTACCCGCGTCCTCCAATGATAATATTTTATAGAACCACAGAGCCTTGTCACAACTGGAGTGTTTACATGGATACAATCCACTGATCTGTGTGGTGTGTGTATTTCATTCTGTATAGTTTTATCATCTGTAAGTTCGGTGTCCCCCACCACAGTCAAGGGACAGACCTGCTCCATCACCACGGGATCCCTTTTGTTGTCACACCTCTCCCCTAATCCCTCACCCTGACAAGCACCAAAATCTGTTCTCCATTTCCAAAAATTTTGTCTTAAAAAAAATGTTATATAAATGAAATCAGGTAGAATCTAATCTTTGTGACTTGTATTTCCCTGGATATTCATCCAGGATTTACATGTATCCATAGCTCACACCTTCTCGCTGCTGGGCATTATGCCAGGGTATGTTTGTACCACTGTTCAAACATTCGCCCACGAAAGGGCATCTGGGCTGGTTCCAGTTTGTTACTCTTAGAAATAAAGCTGCTATGAACATTTTGTACCTTTTTATACAGAAGTTATTATTTCTCTGGAATAAATGTCCAAGAATGCCGTTGCTAGGTTGAATGGTAATTAAATGTTTGGCTTTGTAAAAATTGTGAAATTGTTTTCCAGGGTGGCTTTATACCATTTTACATTATCATCAGTAATGTATGATCTAGTTAGTTTCTGCACATCTTTGCCAGAATTTGGTGTTGTCACTGATTTTTATTTTAGCCCTTCTGATGGGTAAATAGTAGCATCCCATTTTGGTTTTAGTTTGCATTTTCCTGATGGACGATGATATTGAACATCTCTGCAGGTTCTTGTTTGGTAAATCTTGCATGAAATGTCTGTTTATGACTTTTGCCCATTTTCTAACTGGATTTTTTTCTTAATTGTTGAGTTTTAAATTCTTTATGTATCCTAGGTAGTAGTCCTTTTTTGGATATAAAGCTTGCAAATATTTTCTCTCCGCCTGTGGCTTCACATAAACTTCCAAAAGTTTTTAATTAACATTTTGGGTCTTTTGAAACAGAATTAGAGCATTTTTCTATTTCAGTTATTTTTATTCTTTTTTTCTTCTTCCTTCTTTGCCCCCACTTTTACTAAAGTAATATAAACTCTTTGTCGATTGTGAAAAATATTGTAAATAATTCAAGTTATAATTTATTTCAAATGTAAAAGTTGGAAATAGTAAAGTGAGAAAAGGAGATGAGAAGTATCTTGGTGGGGGTGGTAGGACAGTTTTAGGGAAGTTGGTTTGAAAAAGCTTCCCAGAGAGGGTGACATCAGAGTTAAGATCTGGCATGAGTAATGAGAAAGCCAGGCACTTAACCGGAAGAAGAGCAGCCCAGGTCCCAGGGGAAGGAGCAGAGTGGTCAGGGCCCGGAGGTGGGTCTCAGCTGCTATGTTCAAGGACAGCAGAGAGGCCTGCGCCACTGGACTGCAGGGAGCCACAGGAAGGGTAGAAGAGTCCGGGGAGGAGAGTGAGAAGGCAGATCACAGAGGGCTTCCCAGGTCCTGGGCCAGACTTTGGCTTACTCTGGGTGCCAGAGTGGGAGGTGCCAGAGGGAGCAGCAGAGTCGATGGCCTCAGTCTGACTTAAATGTTAGTGGGGTCGCTGTGTAGGATGCACGGTCTGTGAACAGAGGCGGAGAGACCGGGTAGGAAGCCATGGCAGTGACCTAGGACAGAGATGATGGTATCCTGGACCAGGGCAGGAATTGTGGAGGTGGCTGAAGTGGTCAGGTTCTGGGTAGATTTTCAAGGCAGAATCAAGAGGATTTGATAATATGTTCAAGGTAGGATTTAACAAAATAGAGGCATCAAGGATGACCCTCAGGTTTAGCCTGAACAACTTCAAAAATGAAATTGTCATTTTTAAGATAAGAACAGCATTATAAATGACCTATGGCAAATAAGGTCTAGAGTAATATTGTAAGAGCATTATCTTTTTTCCCCAAGGCGAAGATTAACAAGCATAGAGTAAAGTGCACTAAAGTGTATTCATTCTGAATTACAGCTTTACAGGAACTATTATCTTAAATATATTTTATTCATCATCAAAATTTAGGAGATTGTTTTCATTTTTTCTTTAATTATTTACATCTCAAATCCGTTATCATTTTTTAGCTATTGTGAGAAGCAAAGCACATCTCTCTCTACTACAGCATAAAATTCATTTGTTCCCCAAGTATTTTTCACCCTTATTATGCATACTCATGATATCCTGGCCCTTCAGGGGAAATAAAGGACAATCTCTGCCTTCAGGGACCATATTATCTAGTTGAACATAAATAAATGATGTGAAAACCGTAGAATAGTAACAGATTGGAACACACCCACTGGCTGATGGTTTTTGACTTTGTGAATGTGTATGTTATCTCCTCCTCTGAAATGTCTATCACAGAATGACAGTGTTTTTGTTCAGTGATGTGAAAGATGACTTATTGAAAAGAGCATGTGTAAAAAACATGTGTTATATCGTTCCTGATGAGTAAGAAAGCCAATTGAGGTTTTGAAGCATGCCTCAGATAAAGGGCTGTGATGTGGTATAATTTTGGGTTTCACTGGTTCCTGAGTACCCCTCAAGATGATGGTATCTCAGGAAAAACACATGCTCCTCAGTCACTCCCCTAGTGAAAGAATGTTGAGGGAATCCAGCCTATAGGCCGTCCTCCTGCTAAGCTGGAAAAATGCTGTGACAATTAAAGCAATTTTAATTTGAATCTGATTTTCTCAGAGAAAAAGTAATGTGAGAGAATTTTGATTTTGACCAGGGATCTGATCCTCAGCCTTTTATAGACATTACCACCAACATTCAATTTCACTATATTTTCAAGTATAATTAGCATGCTATTTAAGTGTAAACTTAGTATTAAAAAAATAGTAATCAGTCATGGCATTTTATTTATGCTAACACTCTCTCATGTTGTACCAGAGAGCCACATTTGTTTTTGTGTAATTTACCTTAATTTTTCTAACACAAACTTGGAGCAGTCGTCATTGTACTTACAGAATTCAGATATTTATCCTCATCTTTGAAAGAGGCTTTGGACTAGTTGATAATTTTTTGAGAAACCTATTCAAGGATAAATTTTTGTCAGTTCTGATCCTCATATTTTTTGAAAAGACTTTTTCCTCTAGACTCCACAAACTAATCTAATTTTTTAAAAACAATACTCCTATTAGCAGCGGCAGAAAAATCTAAGTTGTCACAGCCACAGCTGTCATCAGTTAGGTACCAATTACGTTGCCCATCTGTTTCATAATTGTTATTTACATTTGTTAGTGGAAATATTTCATGCTTTTCCTTTAGTCCCTATGTCCTTGGTTTTTTTGTTTGTACAGATTTTTTTCTACCTGTAGATCCCCAACACTTTATTACATGGTTTATTGTATAGCAAGGCATACCGCTGCAGTGCAAATGGCAGCTTTACTCAGGTCTGCTTCAGTGTAAGAAAAATAAAAAATAAGGCTGGACGTGGTAGCTCACGCCTATAATCCCAGCACTCTGGGAGGCCGAGGTGAGTGCATTGCTTGAGCTCACGAGTTTGAGACCAACCTGAACTGGAACAAGACCTCGTTTCTGAAAATAGCCTGGCATTGTTGTGGGTGCCTGTAGTCCCAGCTACTTGGGCGGCTGAGGCAAGAGCATTGCTTGAGCCCAAGAGTCTGAGGTTGCTGTGAGCTGTGTGTGACTCCACAGCACTCTATCCAGGGTGACAAAGTGAGACTCTGTCTCAAAAAGAAAAAGAAAAAATACTAATTTCCTTTTCAGCCATAAAATCATCAGACTAGAGAGCAGTTTTTAAATAGGATGTATGATATGAAGTATGAGACCTTTCTTTGCATGACAACATTGAGAAATTCAAACAAATCTTAACTGTCTAAGCAACAATAGCAGCCTGTAAACCTAGGCTGTGTTTAGCCTAAAACCTGTTTGAAACTATTCTTTTCAGTTTCTTCAGAGACGATTTCTTGGCCTTCTGAGAAAACTCATTGTTTAACATTATAGTTACAGTGCACTGTCCCTCGGCCCAGGACTCTTCTTTTTCTCCTGTCTCTCGGTATCCCGTGGCTTAGCTCAGTCTCCATCTCTTTATTCATTGCTACTTAAAGCTTCTCATTGATCTTGAAGGGAAGCGCTAAACTTTGTGACTTTGGAGCCATCATGTTTGATCTCTGGGCCTATTCCCCTCTCCTCATCATCTAGGGTAAGTATTAGTAGTGATCTATTTGTAAGATTTGGATTTCCCAAGAGGGAAAGAACTAGACATTATCCCTCCCCTAAAAGAAATAAAAATAAATTGAAACTTCCATTCAGTATCTGAAGATATTTAAAGGTATTTTAAACCACTAGAGGGAGCCCATATTGTTCTTATTTCTGAATCCAATAGTCTTTAACAGCTTGATTCTCTTGCTGTAAGGATAACTTCAACATTGGCATATCCGTGACTATAATGATCTCCTTTGTTTTGCAGTTTTTCTTTTCTCCCAGTTTTTTTAATTGTGTAAAATAAACATAATAGAAAAATTTCCATCTTGACCATTTTTAAGCTCAGTGCTATTAAATAAATTCATAACATGCAACTTCCAAGTCACCATCCATCTCCATAACACTTTTCATCTTATAAAATGGAAACTCTGTACCTCCCCCCACATACACAATTTCCTATTCCATCTTTCCCCAGATCCTGGCAACAACCATTCTACTTAATGTCTTCATGATTTTGACTGTACCTCACATGAGTGGAGTCACACAGTATTTGTGTTTTTATTGCTGGGCTATTTTACTTAGTATAAGGTCCTCATAATTCATTGATGTTGTATTATCTGCCAGAATTCCCTTCCTTATTAAGGCTGCATAATCCATTGCATGTATGTACCACATTTTGCTTATCCATTGGTCTGTTGATGGGCACTTAAATTGTTTCCACATTATAATTATTGTATTAGTCTGTTTTGCCACAGAAATGTCTGAGGCTGGGTAATTTATAAAGAAAAGAGGTTTATTTGGCTCACAGTTCTGCAGGCTGTGTAAGAAGCACGATGCCAACATCTTTTGGTGAGGGCCTGAGGCTGCTTCCATGCATGCCAGAAAGCAAGGGGAGCCTGTGTGTAGAGATCACACGGTGAGAGTGGGGAAGTGCCAGGCTCTTTTCATAGCCAGCTCTAGGGGCACTAACAGAGTGAGACCTCAGTTACCCCCTCCCCTGGGGAGGATGTTAATCTATCTATTTATGAGGGATACCCCCTCATCACCCAAACACCTCCCATTAAGTCCCACCTCCAACACTGGGGATCAGATTTCAACATGAGATTTTGAGGAAACACATATCCAAAACTGTAGCAGCTGTTGGGGATCATGTGTACAAATGTCTCTTGCAGACCCTACTTTCAATTCTTTGGGGTATATCATGTATACCCATCCACAATTGGAATTGCTGGGTTATATGGTAGCTCCATATGAATTTTTTGAGGAACTGCCATACTCTTTTCCACAGTGGCCGTACCATTTTACGTTTCCACCAGCAATGCCATCCTAATGGCTGTGAGGTATCCATAGATTGCTTTTAAGGTCACCAGATGGATACCATTGTTTATGCTGGTGTTCTCATACTCTGTCTCAGAATGTGATGTGGATGAAATGATTTGAGAGAACATTTTCATGACTGTGGCTGGGGTACATGGCTCTCCTCCTCTGCATAACACTTAACTGTCATCCTTCCATCAACCCCTAGACAGATAAAGTTCCATTCAGCATAATAGCATCACGTGTAGATTTTGTGCTCAGTTCTGTGGCAGTGTGTAAGCTGAATAATCAGCCTTCTTGTCAGGGTAAGAATCTTAGTCTTCAGTATGCCCAGGGAAGAGGAGTGTGTTTTGGCCCCTTTCAACCTTTCTTCCCTTTGCCATCCTCTGTCTCTACCTGGAGGGGCTTTGACCTTGGCCTCTTTCAACCTTTCTTCCCTTTGCCATCCTCTGTCTCTACCTGGAGGGGCTTTGACCTTGTGACTTCTCAGCTTCCCTTCCCTGCTTTTGATTCTCTAGCTTTTCTATTTTTCTGTCAGTGAAGTTGCTTTTGTGTTTCATTGTTTTTTTTTTTTTTTTTTAATGTTTAGGATTTATAAAATTTTATACTTCTTGCTATATTTATATGTTTGTTTCCCCAAACTGCACTTTGGAATTTGATCTCCAATTTTGGAGGCCAAGTGGAAGGAGTTTGAGTCAGGAGGGCAGGGCCCTTCATGAACAAGTTGGTACCATTCTTGTGGTAGCAAGTGAATTCTCGCTCTTTTAGTTCCCTTGAGAGCTGGTTGTTAAAGAGAGCCTGGCGGTCCCCTTACCCTTGCTTCCTCTCTTGCCTCGTGATCTCTGCACAAACCAGCTCCCCTCACTTTCTGTCATTAGGGGAAGCAGCCTGAGGCCCCCACCAGACACACATGATTGTATCATATTTCTTGTTTAGTTTGCAAAACTGTGAGTCAAACAAACCTATTTTCTTTATAAATTATCCAGCCATAGGTTTTCCTTTATAGCAATTCAAGTGGACTAAGACAGTTGTACTCCCACCCAGAGTACAACTAATTTTGTTACTGGTGTCACTGAACTGAACTGTGTCCATTGCCCACATGTAATAGAAAGCCAAACACAAAGCACTAGATTTTGATACAGAGAAGATTATTGCCGGGCAGCCAAGCAAGGAGATGAGACAGGAGTTAGGCTCAGCTAACTTGCCCTGCAACAACCTCACAACCGTAGATTAAAGGGAATGATTTGGATATGGGGTTAGGGGGTTAGGTAGTGACTGGCTGAAGGAAAGGAAGTCTGGAAAGTTCCTCAACCACGTGTACTTGCCTCTTCATGCTTCTTCATGGGTCACATGTGCAAACTCAGGGGAGTTAGTTGGGTTATGATGTCCAAAAGTCACTCATCAGACAAGCAAGTCTGTTCTGCTCAGACTGCAGTCACCTATGTTGGTTCTGACCATTTGTAAATGGGGATTGTAACAAATGCTTTGTCTCCTACTGCAAGACAAGCTCAAGATTTCTGTTAGTTACCTGTTCTTTAACCCTTTTACCACGGTTTCCCTGAGAGACCTGAGTTGTTTCAATTCTGCACCTAGTACCTCTCCTACCCTCATACAAACCTTTTCACAGATGCTTCACCTTTCGTTTTCTTGAACACTGTTAGAAATCAGGTAGATCTGGAAGCTTATACTGCCTTTCTAAAGCTGCTAAGATTATGTCAGTCTACTTCAGAATACATATGCTGATAAAGCCAAGATATTAACTGGGATAATTTATGTAATGGCTGTATGTACAAATGTGTCATTCAGGGTTTAAAAGGCAAATCCTGTCTATGGTTAATTACATTCAAGGGTGGTTTTATTGTCAATATCTATAGGGCTATAATTTAGGATAGAAGCTTAAGAGATTATACCACTACATTTCACTGATTCTGAGGGCACATTTTCCTGTATTTTAACACCTCTGCAATTGAATGCATTCACAATGGCTGTGTGTTAGGTGACACCAGGCTGTAGTTGCCATTGTCAACATGTGGGCATTCCTGGTAGTGTGATTTAGCAACTGCAGCTCTTCCTGGTTTTAGTCAATAAGAAAAATGGATCCTAAGTGGTGCTGTACACCTTTCATTGACCCCTTCTGATAAGATCAGGAAAACACCAGCATTGAAACTTATAGATGGTGTCAGCTGCTTGGAAGGAAATCCTAGATAAAGTGGTAAAGCACAGTTTTAAGGACTGGGGCATTACTGCTCTGCCAGGGCTACATAATATGATTATGTATTGTAAAACTTAAATTTTGTTGACTCTAAGATAAAACTTGATTAAGAAGGTTTGGACTCTGAATGTTAAAAAAAATTAGTAGTACATTAGCCAGTGTATTTTGCCTATTATTTTCTCTTATATGTAGTACAATAATAATGCTAAAAAAATTGTTTATAGGAATTTAAAAGAACCCTTCAAATAAATTAGAATTCTCGGTGGAAAGAATATATTGTGTAATGGTTTAATTGATGATTTTTTTTTTCTTTCTTGGTGGTAATTGCCTCCTCTTTAGTGGTTTTTCTATATGAGCTCTGGTACTTTGGTGGAGAAGGCTAAAGTTTATCTCCTGGTTTTGCCTGTGGTGCAATTTTAGCTTCTTCCTTAGTACTCATCACCACCTCAAGTCTGTCAGGTGTGAGCCTTATCCCGGTGCCCCCAGCACCGCAGCCTCAGGACTATTGCGTTGCAGAACCGTTTGATGGTGAAAGATTGTGTGTGTGTGTGTGTATTTTGTATACATAGAGCAAGGATTAAATTGTTTCATAGCACTGAGTACAAGATATGTTTCATCATATTATTTTTTTGAATTTTATTTTCCACTCAATCCCACTTGATGAAAAGAACAATCTCATTTGTATTTTGGCTATTCTTTGCCTTCTTCTTTGGGGATATATATTAAGAGGGAGGATTGTATTTTTTAAAAATAAGAGACTGCATCAGTAAACCTCAGTTGTTGTGAGCTGTGCAGTCCAGACTGCATGGTAGAGGGAGGGAAATGGCTATTTGGCTAGTTTTCTCTGTGCCAAGCTTTAGACCCAGGATCTTTTATCCAGGTTTTGAAAGCCACAGATATTGATGTTTATTCCCTACCGGACCTCCATGTGCCATCTTATTGGAGTTTCTGCTCTTTCCTAGGACATGTGGGGGGCGAATCTCTCCCACTAGCACAACTGGTAGGCAACACTCCCATCTGGAAGCATCCTCCCAGGTCACATCACATCTGCCCCCACCTCCTCGCACAATTTCCCTTCATCAGCTGCATTTTGATGGAGTGGGGGGCAGTTGGCCAGACATCTGGGTACTCGCCATTTTCTGGAGAAGATTAGAAATCCCCAGGCCAGGGCGGCACCTGTGGCTCAGTCCGTAAGGCACCGGCCCCATATACCAAGGGTGGCGGGTTCAAACCCGGCCCCGGCCAAACTGCAACCAAAAAATAACCGGGCGTTGTGGCGGGCGCCTGTAGTCCCAGCTACTCGGGAGGCTGAGGCAAGAGAATCGCTTAGACCCAGGAGTTGGAGGTTGCTGTGAGCTGGGTGAGGCCATGGCACTCTACCGAGGGCCATAAAGTGAGACTCTGTCTCTACAAAAAAAAAAAAAAGAAATCCCCAGGCCAGAGGGCCTAGTTAGTGGGTTACCAAGAAGTGGGTGAGAGAAACAGCTCCCACTGCCTCCCTGCTGCGCCTGCCCACAGCCCGTCAGCAGCTGGATTAGTCATCAGTATCTTATCTGTACCCTGTGGCACACGTACCCTTCACAGTGCAGAACTTCAGGCTTTTGTTAAAAATACATGAGCAGAGAATTTTATGCTCCTTAAAAATTTTTAAAGTAATTACCGGATTGTTAATGCTTGATTCATAGGATTCATAGCTGAGAATTGGTTCTGATAGGAACACAATATGTAAGTTATTCCATATAAGAAGACAGAGATTATGCAACAGAATTAGAAATTAGGTATCACCATTCAGATACATTTCACTTTCAGGTCCTTTAAGTTCAAGTTTAGATTAGCTCCATTTGTACTAGCCTTTCTTTTTTCTTTGCATATATCATAACAAAAACATTATTAAAAGTACTATATTTGAGATGCATGCAGTATTTCTACCAATGAACTTGATGGAGGGAGCAGGCTCCCTCTACTCCTCCCCAGACCCGCCTCCCCACCCAGGTAATCCACAGGCATAGGAAGGTCTTGCAGGAGGGCAGAGGGGTCCCGAGCTGGTAGGGACTCCTCCCCTTCCTTGCTCAGTGGATGTGGGGCTGCTCAGGGGATGTCTGTGTTAAGAAACGGCTTCACAGGGATTCAATGAGGTATAATCTTTACTAGCTGCAGGTCTATTCTGCTGAGGTAACATGGCCTGAAGGGGAGGCCCTTCCTCTCCTTTTCTGGGACTGGAATTTTCTGTGATCAGGAAAAACTGAGCTGCAGGAATGTGTGCTGTTTGCCAAAGGCTGAAACTCTAAAGACGGTTTCCCCAAAGAAAGAGGAGGTGAAAGATAACCATCTTAGGAGGAAGAGTTATATGTTAAGGAACGGTTTCCCTTGTTTTGTGGACTATTAACATTTTCTACCTTTCCTTTTTTTTAATTATTATTAAATTATAGCTGTGTACATTAACGCGATCATGGGGCACCATACGCTGGTTTTATAGACCGTTTGACACATTTTCTTTTTCTTTTTTTTTTATATTCTCCATATTTTTTCTTTTCTTTTTATTTTATTAAATCATAGCTGTGTACATTAATGTGATCATGGGGCACCATACACTAGTTTCATAGACTGTTTGACACATTTTCATCACACTGGTTAACATAACATCACCCTCCCTCAACCCATCCTCCCCCCCCCTCCATCTCCCCCTTCCCCCTATTCTTAGGTTATAACTGGGTTATAGCTTTCATATGAAAGCCATAAATTAGTTTCATAGTAGGGCTGAGTACATTGGATACTTTTTCTACCATTCTTGAGATACTTTACTAAAAAGAATATGTTCCAGCTCCATCCATGTAAACATGAAGGAGGTAAAGTCTCCATCTTTCTTTAAGGCTGCATAATATTCCATGGTGTACATATACCACGATTTATTAATCCATTCGTGCATTGATGGGGACTTGGGCTTTTTCCATGACTTAGCAATTATGAATTGGGCTGCAATAAACATTCTGGTACAAATATCTTTGTTATAATGTGATTTTTGGTCTTCTGGGTATATACCAAGTAGAGGAATTATAGGATTGAATGGCAGATCTATTTTTAGATCTCTAAGTGTTCTCCAAAAGGAATGTATTAATTTGCATTCTCACCAGCAGTGTAGAAGTGTTCCCTTTTCTCCACATCCACGCCAACATCTCTGGTCTTGGTATTTTGTGATATGGGCTACTCTTACTGGGGTTAGGTGATATCTCAAAAGTAGTTTTGATTTGCATTTATCTGATGATTAAGGATGATGAGCATTTTTTCATATGTCTGTAGGCCATGCGCCTATCTTCTTCAGAGAAGTTTCTCTTCAAGTCCCTTGCCCAGCCTGCAATGGGATCACTTGTTCGTTTCTTGCTTATACGTTTGCATTCTCTGTGAATTCTTGTTATTAACCTTTGTCAGAGACATAACCTGCAAATATCTTCTCCCATTCTGAGGGCTGTTTGCTTGCTTTACTTACTGTGTTCTTGGCTGTGCAGAAGCTTTTTAGTTTGATCAGGTCCCTGTAGTGTATGTTTGAAGCTGCTTCAATTGCCCGGGGAGGGGGTGTCCTCCTCATAAAATACTCACCCAGACCTATTTCTCCAAGAGTTTTCCCTGCACTCTCTTCTAGTATTTTTATAGTTTCATGTCTTAAGTTTAAATCTTTTAATCTATCTTAGTTGATGGTGAAAGGGGTGGGTCCAGTTTCAGTCTTCTATAGGTTACCAGCCAGTTTACCCAGCACCATTTGTTAAATAGGGAATCTTTTCCCCACTGAATGTTTTAATTGGCTTGTCAAAGATCAAATAACGGTAAGTTATTTGGGTTAACGGTAAGTAGCTGGGTTCATCTCTTGGTTCTCTATTCTGTTCCATACATCTACCTCTCTGTTTTTGTTCCAGTACCATGCTGTTTTGATCACTATCGATTTATAGTATAGTGTGAGGTCTGGTAGCGTGATTCCTCCTGCTTTGTTTTTATTTCCGAGTAATGTCTTGGCTAATTGAGATTTTTTCTGATTCCATATAAAATGAAGTATTATTTTTTCAACATCTTTAAAATATGACAGTGGAGCTTTAATAGGGATTGCATTAAAATTGTATATTGCTTTGGGTAGTATGGACATTTTAACAATGTTGATTCTTCCCAGCCATGAGCATGGTATGTTTTTCCATTTGTTAACATTTTCAGCTATTTCTTTTCTTAGAGTTTCATAGTTCTCTTCATAGAGATCTTTCACATCCTTTGTTAGATAAACTCCCAAATATTTCATCTACTTTGGCACTACTGTGAATGGAATAGAGTCCTTAACTGTTTTTTCAACTTGACTTTTGTTGGTATGTATAAAGGCTACTGATTTATGAATGTTGATTTTGTAACCTGAGATGTTGCTGTATTCCTTGATCACTTCTAAGAGTTTTGTAGTAGAATCCCTGGTGTTTTCCAGACATACAATCATATCATCTGCGAAGAGTGAAAGTTTGATCTCTTCTGACCCTACATGGATACCCTTGCTTGCCTTTTCTTCCCTAATTGTGATGGCTAAAACTTCCATTACAATGTTAAAGAGCAGTGGAGACAATGGGTAACCTTACCTGGTTCCTGATCTGAGTGGAAATGATTTCAATTTAACTCCATTCAATAGGATATTGGCTGTGGGTTTGCTGTAGATAGCCTCTACCAGTTTAAGAAATCTCCCCTCTATACCAATTTTCTTAAGTGTTCTGATCATGAAGGGATGCTGGATATTATCTAAAGCTTTTTCTGCATCAATTGAGAGAATCATATGGTCTTTGTTTTTAATTTGTTTATGTGTTGAATTATACTTATAGATTTATGTATATTGAACCAGCCTTGAGACCCTGGGATAAAACCGACTTGGTCATGATGTATAATTTATTTGATGTGTTGCTGGATTGTGTTTGTTAGGATCTTGTTGAATATTTTTGCATCTATATTCATTAGTGATATTGGTCTACAATTTTCTTTTCTTGTTGTGTCTTTTCCTGGTTTGGGGATCAGGATGATGTTTGCTTCATAGAACGTGTTAAGTAGTCTTCCTTCTTTCTCTATATTTTGGAACAGGTTGAGTAATATAGGTTACTAGTTCCTCCTTAAACGTTTGGTAGAATTCTGACGTGAAGCCATCTGATCCCGGGCTTTTCTTTTTAGGAAGATTTTGTATGGTTGATGCTATTTCAGAACTTGATCTAGGCCTGTTCAACATTTCCACTTGATTCTGGCCAAGTATTGGAAGGTGATGTGCTTCCAAGTATTGGTCAATTTCCTTCAGATTTTCATATTTCTGAGAATAAAGTTTCTTGTAATATTCATTAAGGATGTTTTGAATTTCTAAGGAGTCTGTTGTTATTTCGTGTTAGTCATTTCTGGTTGATGAAATTAGAGATTTTACTCTTTTTTTCCTGGTTAGGTTAGCCAAAGGTTTATCTATTTTATTGGCCTTTTCAAAAACCCAACATTTTGATTTATTGATCTTTTGCATAATTCTTTTGTTTTCAATTTCATTTAATTCTGCTCTAATTTTGGTTATTTCTTTTCTTCTACTGGGTTTGGGGTTGGAACATTCTTCCTTTTTCAGTTGCTTGCGATGTCCCATTAAGTTATTAACTTCCTCTCTGTCCATTCTCTTGAGGAAGGATTGCAGTGCTATAAATTTTGCTCTTAGGACTGCCTTTGCAGTATCCCAGAGGTTCTGATAATTCGTGTCTTCATTGTCGTTTTGTTCCAAAAATTTGGCAATTTCCTTCTTTATCTCATCTATGACCCAACTATCATTCAGCATAAAGTTATTTAACTTCCATGTTTTTGTATGAGTATGCAGATTCCTGTTGTTACTGAGTTCACCTTTTATTCCATGGTGGTCCGAGAAGATGCAAGGAATAATTTCTACTCCTTTAAATTTACTGAGGTTAGACTTGTGACCTAAGATGTGATCAATTTGGGGGTATGTTCCATGGGCTGAGGAGAAGTATGTGTATTCAGTTTTGTTGGGATGAAATGTTCTGTAGATGTCTGCTAAATCCAAATGTTGGATGGTTAGGTTTAAATCTAAAATTTCCTTGCTCAGCTTCTTATTGGAGGATCTATCCAACACTGCCAGAGGAGTGTCTGTTAGAATTTCTCTTAAAAATTGAGGCGCATTCTGGTTGGGTGCATAAATATTAATAATTGAAATCTCATCATATTGAGTATTACCCTTAACAAATATGAAGTGACCATTCTTATCCTTCCTTACTTTTGTTGGTTTAAAGCCTATTGTATCTGCAAATAGAATTGCAACACCTGCTTTTTTCTGATTACCATTTGCCTGAAATATGGACAACCATTTTTTCACACTGAGTCTATATTTATCTTTTAAGATAAGATGTGATTCTTGTATGCAGCAGATATCTGGCCTGAATTTTTGTGGCTCTTTAGAGGACAATTTAAGCCATTCACATTAATGGAGAATATTGGTAAGTCTGGTAAAATTTTGGGTATCGAGTTTTTCAAAAGTCCAGTGGACATTTTTAATCCTTTTGCCACTGTGGAAGTTGCAGTTTGATCGAAAGTTTCTGAGTGAGTTTCGTTTTGTTGTAGAGGATTGGGCTGGTCATTATGGAGGATAGGTCTGAGAATGTCCTGAAGAGCTAGTTTGGTTATGGCAAATTTCATCAACATATGAATGATCCATTCATATGTCCAACCCTGGTGTAAAAGTTACTCTGGGTTGAAGTCTCAGTTGTGGAGAAATACCAGTAATTAAGTCATCCCGCCCCCCACAGGTAACAATTGGAAAAGGAAAATGAAACCTTCCTACAACCATACACCTAGGGCACCAGTTGGATGGTCCTCGGGCAATTGGCTCAGTTCTAAAGGTCCAAATCAATTGTCTCAGTCAACACCTGTCTCAGGTGGGAGAGTTTAAAAGGTCTCTGGCAAGTAGATCGCAGGGGTCTGCTGACAATTCAAATATGACTTTTTCCAGTGCTCTGTGAAGTCAGGAGGACCCACCCAGCAAATAGATTAGTCTGGGAAGGTTGATGCCTCCTTCCAAAGCTTGCACCTCTGTCACCTCCAGTCACTGATAACCCCACAGGGCTGTGACCCAGTTACCTCCAATGAGCAGATACTCCAGGGGTTTTGCACCTGCCTGAATCACAATGAGATCTATGTCTACTCAGCCAGGCTGCTGCTCTCTGCCATTATCTGGCAGGGGGAGGTGAGGCCTGACAACCTTGGAAGGCTGGGGCTGTTCACTCAGTTCCAGCCCTGCCCCTGATTGATGTTACTGACAGAACATTTTTGTGCTAGAGGATTGGGCTGGTCATTATGGAGGATAGGTCTGAGAATATCCTGAAGAACTGGTTTAGTTATGGCAAATTTCTTCAACATATGAATGTCATTAAAGTATTTGATTTCTCCATCATAAATGAAACTCAGTTTAGCTGGATACAGGATCCGTGGTTGAAAGTTATTTTGCTTTAGGAGATTAAAAGTCGATGACCACCCTCTTCTGGCTTGAAAAGTTTCAGCAGAGAGATCTGCAGTCATTCTAATATTCTTGCCTTTGTAGGTAATGGATTTCTTATGTCTGGCTGCTTTCAGAATTTTCTCCTTCATATTAACTTTAGTGAAGTTAATTATGATATGCCTGGGGGATGTCTTATTGGGATTGAGTTATGCTGGGGTTTTGAAACTGTCTGATATCTGAATTTCAGAATCTCTTGGCATGTCTGGAGAATTCTTTCATAATTTCATGGAGAAGGGCCTCTGTGCCTAGCGAGGCCACTTCATTGGTTTCAGGAATTCCAGTGAGGCAGATATTAGCCTTCTTCAAATTATCCCAGAGCTCTCTGAGAGAATGATCCGTTTTTGCTCTCCATTTATCTTCCTCTTTGAGAGTTTGGGAGCGTTCAAAGGCTTTGGCTTCAATGTCAGAAATCCTTTCTTCTGCTTGTTCCACTCTGTTTCTGAGGGCTTCTACTGTATCTTTCAGATCTTTGAGGGCTGCAAATTCTTGCTTCAGTGCGTCTAAATCTTTGGTGGTTTTGTCTTTAAATTTGTTAAATTCCTGAGACAACTTTTGCATTTCTGCTCGAATTTCTAATTCCGACTTTTGAACTGCTGCTCGAATTTCTAATTCCAAATTTTCCTCCACTTTATTAATCTTGTTTGCAACCCAAAGTCTGAATTCAATTTCTGACATCTCGGCCAGTTGTTTATGAATGGGATCTTCAGTTACATGTGCCATACCTTTCCTTGGGGGGGTTGATCTATTCTGGTTATTTAGGTTACCAGAGTTTTTCCACTGATTCGCCCCATGATTGTTTCACACTGTTTGATTTTTTCCCCTGGAGCTTTGTCGAGGATCTGTACCATGCTATGGCCTGAGAAACTGGGGCCCTGTTTGGTGTGGTGGGGCTAAGTGGTTCTGTCTTGTTTTCAGCTGGTTTCTGTTCGACCCTAGTGAAATAGTTACTCTGGGTTGAAGTCTCAGCTGTGGAGAAATACCAGCAATTAAGTCACCCCGCCCCCCACAGGCAACAATTGGAAAGGGAAAATCAAACCTTCCTACAACCACACACCCAGGGCACCACTTGGAATGTCCTTGAGCAACTGGCTCAGTTCAAAAGGTCCAAATCAATTGTCTTAGTCAGCACCTGTCTCAGGTGGGAGAGTCTAAGAGATCTCTGGCAACTGGATCACAGGGGTCTGGTGACTACTCTGATATGGCTTGCTCCAGTGCTGCGTGGAATCAGGAGGAGCCACCTAGCAAGTAGATCAGTCTGGGAAGGTTGATGCCTCCTTCCCCACCTTGCACCTCTGTCACACCCAGTCACTGATAACCCTGCAGTTGGCTGACCCAGTTGCCTGTAGTGAACACATACTTCAGGGGTTTGCACTAGCCTGAATCACAAGGAAATCTATCTCTGTGCTTTGCCTCTATCTAGCAGGAGGAGATGAGGCCTGACAACCTCAGGCGCTTGATGAAGGCTGGCGGGTGTTCACTCAGTTCCAGTCCCGCCCCTGATTGATGTTACTGACAGAACAGAACAGAACAACTTTGCGGGAGTTTGTTTCTGTTCCTGCTAGATTCCCCTCCAGAAGAGAAGCTGTTTTGAATTCCCAGCGCCTGCACCTCAGGCCCTGTCTTTGCTCCTGCAGGTTCGTATATGGTTACCTGTCAGTTCTATCCTGCTGCTTTCCTTTGTCTATAGGCTGACGATCCTCTGAGGGCCAGGTGCGTCTTAGGCTCAGTAAAGTGGTCCTCTGGGTCAGCCCCGCCCTGGGAACTTCCCGGCTCTACACGTGCGTTTCTAGTCCCTGCACTCCACCCAGGCCAGTACCGCCTCAGGCAAACCCTTTACTCACGGGGCCTGCGTTTCTGTCCCAGATCTGTTTCATGGTATAGATGCCCGGCCTCCTCTGGTTGTCCAGGGAGACGGGGGTGTGGCTTCAGAATATACGGGAGTGAGCCGTATTGTTGCTAAAAGATGGCTGCTGGTCTGGTGTGGTTCCCTCTCAGCCGACCATGCTCTTCTCGCTCCCGTGCCCCAGAGTCATCACTGACCAGCTGAAGTTTAGGCACTGTCCACACCGCTCGAGAAATCACCCAAGAATCTGGATTCCTGGGGGACAGGCCTCCAGAACTCAGAGTAAGAGTGGAGGGGAGTACTGGGAGCTCAGATTTGCAGGTAGAGACTATATACAGTTTTATGCAGTTTTATGCCTGGCAGGAGAGTGCCATGGCACCCTCGTAGGGGAGGTCGGTCCAGTTTTTAGAGGGTCTCTCCTGTGGAGTGTAGTGGGAGGAACTTTGAACTCTGCTCCTTTGTATGTGGGGCACTCCGAGCTGTTCTCAGGGGGGAGGGGACTCTCATCCGCTTGGTGATGGATTTTGTACCTTTTGTTTGTATCCTGTGGTCGCAGCTTGCCTTGGGGGGTTGATGTGTGTTCTTCAACCTTCTCTCTTGCTGCAGCTCAAATCCACCAGGTTACTTGCTAAATTTCTGTTCTTTAACTCTCCTTCTGGATGGGAGCCTCTGTGGAAAGCTGGCTTCAGTCAGCCATCTTGTCTCTGCCCCTTACTGACAGAACAGAACAACTTTGTGGGAATTTGTTTCTGTCCCTGCTAAATTCCCCTGCAGAAGAGAAGCTGTTTTGAGTTCCCAGAAACTGTGCCTCAGTCCCTGTTTGTGCTGCTGTACGGTTTCAGTTGTAGTTTGTATTCGCAGCATGGTTACCTGTCAGATCCAGCCTCTGCCTGCCCTCCTTTGTTTAAGCTGATGGTCCCCCTTGGGACCGGGTGCATTGTAGGCTCAGTAAAGCAGTCCTCTGGGTCAGCCCTGCCCTGAGACTCTCCCGGCTCTGCGCGTGCGTTTTGTAGTCCCCAGGCTCCACCCAGGCCAGTACCATCTCAGGCAAACCCTTTACTCAGGGGGCCTGCATTTCCGTCCCAGATCTGTTCCGTGGTGGTTGCCACTTGAGAAGATGTCGGCCTCCTCTGGTTGCCCAGAAGGACAGGGGGTGTGACTTCAGAATATCCTGGGGTGAGCCCTATTGTTGCCAAAAACGGCTGCTGTTCTGCACCTCGGGGTATCACTGCTCCTGCGTAGTTCCCTCTCAGCCGACTGTCCTCTCCTCACTCCCGTGCTGCAGAATCAGCACTGACCAGCAGCAGTCTAGACCCTGTCCACACCCCTCGAGAAATCACCCAAGAATCTGGACTCCTGGGGGACAGGCCTCCAGACCTCAGAGTGAGAGTGGAGGGGAGTGTTGGGAGCTCAGAATTGCAGGTAGAGAATATATACAGTTTTACACAGTTTTATGCCTGGCAGGAGAGCACCATGGCACCCTAGTAGGGGAGGTAGGTCCAGTTTTTAGAGGGTCTCTCCCGTGGTGTATAGTGGGAGGACTTCTGAACTCTGCTTGTTTGTTTGTGGGGTACTCTGAGCCATTCTCATGGGGGAGGGGACTCCCATCTGCTTGGTGACGGATTTTGTACCTTTTGTTTGTATCCTTGGGATCACAGCTTGCCTCAGTGGGGTTGATGTGTGTTCTTCAACCTTCTCTCTTGGTGCAGCTCTAATCCACCAGGTTACTTGCTAAGTTTTTGTTCTTTAACTCTCCTTCTGGACGGGAGCCTCTGTGGAATGCTGGCTTCTGTCAGCCATCTTGTCTCCACCTCTCCTACCTTTCTTTTTTAATTACAGAAGTGTTGCTTGCTTATCTCCATCAGATAAAGAATATAAAAGTTTCTTTCTATTCACACACTGATAAATGTGTGTGTAGATAAGGGTTTGCATGTGCCTCCTTTGGAGGGGGCAGTGGGAGTTATATTGACACCCTTATCCTGCAGTGGGTTTATGGTCCCCACTTAATTCAAAATTGTGAAAATCTTTTGAAATGTGACAGAATAAGAACATATATATTATTCATCCCATGTCCCAAAGAGAATCCTGTAATTCCTAGCCCAGTACCGTCTCCCACTGTCTTAATTCAAAACAGGCTTGGTCTTTGACTTTAAGGATGCCAAAAATGAAGATGGTCATAGCATGTGGGATTCCAGAGCTGGTGTAGATAAGAGGTTAAATCAGCGTACATCTACAGGAACAAGAAGAGGAAAGGGGGAAAAGGAAAACATCAATGCAGGATTTGAGTTTTTGTTTTGGCTTGGTTTTATTGGATGTTAGGGTTTTGTGGGGCAGACGGGAGGTACAAAGGAAAAGCTTCAGAAAAGTAGAGTGTGAGAAAAACTGGCAGGAAGAAAGGGTGATGTGGCGAGTACCTTCCAAATGTGAATAAAGAAGAGAATTACTTTTCAATTACTTTTTGGTTTCTGATCTGTGCTTCTGAAATTTGACCCTCCTGAGGGATAGACCATTGAGAAGCCTTGTTTGTCATGGCTACACTGGGGTTGCATATCTGTCGATATTCAGATATATATCTTGCTGTTTGTAGCAGCTGTAAAATAATCCATTGCTGTTTGTAGCAGCTATAAAATAATCCATTCCTTCTCTTGGTATGTATTCAGACTGTTTTCAGATCTTTTGAGTTAACACTGATGTAACTATTTTGTACACATGTTCTTTTTCAATAGAGTACACATTCCTAACAGGATTGCTGGATCAGAGTGTGGGCACAATTTTGATTTGAATAGGTACAGTGAGATTATTTTTTATAAAGTGTCCTGACCAGCTATATATGAGAACCCCCTTTCCTTATGCCCTACTGTCTTCTATTAAATAATTTTTTTTTTCCACTTTAAGCTGGGCATGATGGCTTACACCTTTAATCACAGTACTTTGGTAGGCCAAGGTGGGAGGATGGTTTAAGGTCAGGAGTTCAAGACCAGTCTGGCTGGGCAACATTGAAAGAACTCATCTCCACCAAAAATTTTAAAATTTAACTGAGCATGAGGGTGTGTGCCTGTAGTCCCAGCTACTCAGAAGGCTGAAGTGGGAAGATTGCTTGAGCTCAGGAGTTCAAGGCTGCAGTGAGCTCTGATCACATGGCTGCGCTACAGCCCAGGAAACAGAGTGAGACCCTATTTTTAAAATTAAATAAATGCGTTAATTAGTTAACTTTCCCTCAAAATTATACAGGCAAAAAAAAAAAAAAAAATGTCCTAGGCTGCATTTCCTGCCTGGTGATGGAAATGAATACTTTCCCATTATGTTAAGTGGCCACTTGCATTGCCTCATCTGTGAAATTGAATTTTGTATATTAATTGTATTAACTCTTTGATGGTCACACATTACAAATATTTGCTAACTATAACTATCTATATTGTTAATCTTTTAGTTTTGTCTCCGTCATGTATTGCATACATATTTTTTCCATGTTTATATAACTCAAGTATATATTTCCTTAAGTTGACATCCAAATAATTCTCAAAATTTCTTAGATTTGTAAATTGTGATGTGTTTGTTTGCTTAGTGTCTTATTTACATCTAAATGTTTAAGTCACTGGGAAATTATTTTTATTTTTGAAGTAGAACTCCAACTTCATATTTTCCAAAGGAATAGCCGTTTATATTCATATCATTTATTAAACTGTCTTTTCCAATAACCTAAACTGTCTTTTCCAAAAACCTTTGTCACATATATTTTGAGATTTCTTCTGATTCCCTGATCTTTTTATCTGTTTTTGAGCCAGTCCATAGTGTTTTGATTATAGTTGTGACAGTAAGTTCTAGTTTTTGGTACGGCATGTGTTTTTTCTTCTCTTCTTTCCTTAGTTTAGGGCCTCCAAAACATGTTGCAAGCTGCCTGTCTTAGTCTTGACTTAAAAGTACTGGCCTTAGTGTTTCACCATTTAATAAGTCATTTGCTGTGGGTTTGTAATAAGATCTTTATCTTTTTTTTTTTTTTTTTTTTTTTGAGACAGAGTCTCTAGCTGTCCCTCTCGGTAGAGTGCCAGGGCGTCATAGGTTGCAGCAACCTCAAACTCTTGGGCTTAAGTGATTCTCTTGCCTCAGCCTCCCCAATAGCTGGGACTACAGGCGCACATCACAATGCCTGGCTATTTTTTGGTTGTAGTTGTCATTGTTGTTTGGCAGGCCCAGGCTGGGTTCGAACCCGCCAGCTCTGGTAAATTTGGCTGGCGCCCTAGCTGATGAACTATAGTGCCTAGCCCAGGGGTCCTCAAACTTTTTAAACAGGAGGCCAGTTCACTGTCCCTCAGACCGTTGGAGGGCCGGACTATAGTTTAAAAAAAAGAACAACTATGAACAAATTCCTATGCATACTGCACATATCTTATTTGAGCTCAAGTAAAAAAACAAAATGGGAGCAAATACAATATTTAAAATGAAGAACAAGTAAAGTTAAGTCAACAAACTTACCAGTATTTCAATGGGAACTATGGGCCTGCTTTTGGCTAATGAGATGGTCAATGTCCGGTTCCATATTTGTCACTGCTAGTCGTTAACAAGTGATGCAAGTGTTCATCAGTTAGTCTAGATCTGGTTGGAGATTTCAGAGGTTTCATTCTGGAAAAAGTCTGTTCACAGACATAAGTGCTGCCAAAGATGGTTGCCATTTTGAGTGCATGGTTCCTGAGATTAGGATATGGTCTCAGAGGGGAGAGATGCATAGAAATTAGGAAGGCTGCTTGAATTAAATGCGTCTTTCAGAGAGTCACAATTCTGCAGTTCAGCCAGTTCCATTTGGTAAATCGTATCCACATGTTCAATGTCAATAGAAAATGGGTTACGAAAAAGCTGTATGTCCTGTTCATGGAGATGAAACTCTTTTAATCTAAATTGGAAATCCTTTTGCAACTTTTCCAGTGAATCCACATGTTTTATTTGGGAATGCAACCAATGGATTTTCTGCTAATAGATTTTGAACTGTGGGGAGATGACAAAAATTTTACTCCTTCACTTGTTTGATGAGGAGGCCTGATTTTACTTCAAATGCTTTCACATGTGATTGCATATCACAGATGAGCTTCCCCTTTCCTTGAAGTTGTACATTGAAACTGTTGAGTAGCTCTGTTACATCTGTCAGAAAGGCAAGGTGCCATTTCCATTCTGCATCATTGAGCTCTAGTACTTCTTTGTTTTTTGAAAGCAGAAAAGCTATAATCTGTGGAAGTAAGTCATAGAAATGTTTCAAAACTCTCCCTCACTCAGCCAACGGACTTCTGTGTGGTATGGAACATATTCACAGGCAACATTTAGCTCAGACAGAAATTCCTGAAATTGTCTGTGGTTTAGTGTGTTACCTCTAATGAAGTTAACACAAGATACTACAGTTTTCATAACAGAGTCCCACTTCAGTGATTTACTACACAGCACTTGTTGGTGGATTAGGCAGTGTATGGCTATTAGATGAGAATGGTTATGTTTGCCCATTTCTTGGTTAATGTGAGCAATTACTCCTTTCTTAGACCCCACCATGCTAGGAGCACCATCAGTTGTCACACTGGCTGGTTTTGCCCAGTCCAGCTCCAAACCATTCAGTTTGGCAAACCTTTTCATAGATATCCTGCCCTGTAGTTGTTCCTTTGATGCTTTGCAATGCAGCAAGCTCTTCTGTGACTTCAAAATAGTCATTCGTCCCACGAATAAAAGTTAGAAGTTGTGCAGAATCACAAACATCATTACCTTCATCGAGCGCCAAGGAGAAATAGGAAAGTTTTTTTGTGGAGTTTTGCAAATGCTGATGCAAATTGCCTCCCATTTCTTCAATCCTTCATGTAATTGAGAGTCCTGAAAGACTCACTGTACTAAATGAATCGGCCTTCTCTGGACACATCTCTTTGGCAACAGAAGTATTTAACCGTTTCTGCTTCACAAAAGTATTTTGCTGAGTTGTCAATGTCTATTTCAGTTTTAATGTTTGATCTTTTCTCACTTCTCCAACCAACCAATCACATTTATCTTTATGTTGAGTTTGATAGTGTCGACACAAATTGTATTCTTTGAACACAGACACTATATTCTGGCATATCAAACACACAGCTCTTTCCTTGTACTGCATGAAAAAATAATCATAAGTCCACTGTTCTTTGACTATCCTACAGTCCAAGTCAATTTTTCTCTTTCTTGATATCATTGTTTCCTAGAAATTCCAAATTGCTATTAAATACATATATATATATATATATATAGTGCTCCAAAACAATATACCAGCAATAACTTTGCCCACACAGAGACATAAAGACTGCACTGCCCATCAATGCAGTCTGATCAGTGTCCATCAATGCAG
Source organism: Nycticebus coucang (assembly GCF_027406575.1). NCBI lineage: Eukaryota > Metazoa > Chordata > Mammalia > Primates > Lorisidae > Nycticebus > Nycticebus coucang. The sequence goes on along the minus strand of NC_069787.1, from coordinate 88,615,772 downwards.
CCTTCCCAGTCCACATCATTTCAGCCTCACCAGTGCCCATATGGTGGAACTCTGCTGTTACCTCAGGCTCACACTGGTGTGGTGCGGGAACAGGCACGATTACAGAGCTGGTTTCTCCACCACCTTTCCAGTTTACACTACCCTGTGAGAACCGCACTGTAATCTGTGAACTCGCACTGGAATCTGATCGCATGGATGAGAAGACCCGTGCGATCAGATTCCACTGCAGGAAAAAAGAAGGCACATATGCCTTTTTTCTTCTGAATCTAATACGAGTTCAGCCATACAAGCATATGGCTGAACTCGCACTGCTCAGAGATCTCAACAGTGTGAACCAGGGCTTACACGGCACACAACATACAAAATCATACACAACTGAATAGCAATCAGAATATAAATGCACTTACTGGCAATTAAATTGGGTTTCCTACTCCTCGGCTGTCTGCAGAGCCAGATTAAGTTCCCATGGGGCCCTAGGCAGATTACCAGTTTGGGGCCCCATGCGATAACACTGAGCACTGACCATTTGCATTTACACTGACTGCCGACAATTTGCATTAATACTGAACACTAACAATTTGCATTAACACTGAGCACTATTTGCATTACTTCTGAGCTCTGACCATTTGCCTTAGCTCTGAGCACTGACAATTTGCATTAGCACTGAGCACTGACTATTTGCGTTATCACTGTGATGTAACCCCCCTAGAAACCACCCCCAACCCCCAACCAACTAACCAACTTAAAATAAAAAGGCTCTCCTAACTTCAAAAAAAGGCACTCCCTATCAGCAAAAAAAAAAGACCTCCTAACTTCAGAAAAAAAAGGCCCCCCTTCACTGCAAAAAAAAGGCCCTACTAACTGCAAAACAAACAAAAAAAGACCTCCTAACTTCAAAAAAAAAAAAAATCCTAACTTGTTCTTACCTCGGTCCTTAGGCAGCAGCAGGCTCTGCACAGGCAACCCGGTGGCTCCTCCAATTACACCAGAGACTGAGAAGAGGAGTTGGAAAGTAGGAGGGGAGTCGGAGAGTGTGGGGCACATTCCACACATGCGCACTGTGGGCCGGGACTAGTGGGCTGCTAAGCAGAACGGCAAAAACACCCAGCGGGGAGAGACAGAGAAAAGGAGTGGAGTCGGAGAGTTGGCGCACATTCCACACATGCCCACTGCGGCTCGGGACATGTCAGCTGCTAAGCACCGCAGGCAGGGCGGCAAAAACACCCTGTGGGCCAGGACAAGTTGGCTGCTAAGCAAGACAGGCAGCTGTGGCAAAAAAACCCAGTGGGCCAGATAAATGTCCTCAGTGGGCCACATGTGGCCCGCGAGCCATAGTTTGAGGACCCCTGGCCTAGCCTAAGACCTTTATCTTAAGTATTTTTTTCTACTTCTGTTTTAGGTAGTTTCTATTTATTTGCTTATTTTAATTAGGAATGATTATCAAATTTTATCAAATACTTTTTTAGCCTCTGTGTTTTATTGATATGGTTTTTATCTTTTCACTTTTTAAGCATGTGATAAATTATATTGATGTTGAGCCATCTCTGCCTTCCTGAAACAAACCATGGTATATTATTTTTTTATATTCTGTTAATTTGCTTCTGGCTTCTTTTTGCCAGTACTTGATTTACAATCTTTGCATCAGTATTTATAAATGAAATTGGTCTCTGTTTTTATCATGTTTTGGCATTAATTATGCCCTAGCTTTTTAGAATGAACAGATGAGAGCTAGCTTTCCATTCTTATGGCCTAAACCAGTTTGTACCTAGCAAGTATCTATTGTGTGATGGTATCTCTTGTTCATTGTTAAGGGTGTGGGGTATTACTGAGCTTTAACCTTCACTATTATGATTTTAGAATATTATTTATTTATTGACACTGAGTCTTACTTTCTTGTCCTGGTAGACATCCATGGCATCACAGTAACTTTAAACTCTTATGTTCAAGTGATCCTCTTGCCTCAGCCTCCCGAGTAGCTGGAACAACAGCCACCTACTGCAACGCCCAGCTACTTTTAGGGGCGGGGTCTCACTTTTGCTCAGGCTGGTCTTGAACTTGTGAGTTCAGGCAATCCACCTCGGCTTGCCAGAGTGTTGGGAGTATAGGCGAGAGCCACCATGCTGAGCCCAATGTTATGTTACTGTTTTAAAAGGAGATCTCAATAACGTTTCCTCTCATTTCAGGTTGCTAGGATTTGGGTTGTTTTCTTATTTTGCTTTTTATTTCATTTGTGTTCAGATGAAAAGTTTTAGGCTGAAAGCTTATTGCAGGAAAGAATACTTGGAGGGAAGCGGAATGTACACCATCCAAAACTTTTGTTGTTGCATAATTGGAGATCTGAGAAAAGAAAGAAACTGGATTTAGTGGGAGGAAGGAGGACAGGGATGAAAGTGGACAGCCTGTCCCTAGCCACGACTCCTTATGAGCTAAGTGACTTTAAGCAAAGCCTTTTGTGCACCGCAGGTTGTTCTTTCCTAACTTATGTGTCTTGTTGATAACTGCCCGATGCAGTTGCCGTGGGGATCAAAAGATATAATGTTCAAGCTCTTCTAAGCCTTTAAAGCAGCGATTTTCAACCAGCATGCTGCAGCACACCAGAGGATCTTATGTGAGCCGTGAGCATTTTTAAAGATCATTAATTAAATTATTTTAGAAAGAAGTTCAAAGCTCAGTAAGTATATTCCTTTTTGTCTTTTTTTTTCCTTTTCCCCCCTCTTTTTTTTTTTTCATCAATTTAAGTGTGCCAGGGAAGTTTAACTATAGGTTCAAGTGTACTGTGAGATAAAAATGGTTGAAAAACCCTGCTTAAAGGTTTTATGTTGATACTAAGAGTATTTTTACAAGTTATTTTTTATTTTTTCAGATGATTAGTTATAATAGAAGACCTCTTCAGTGAAAGGAGACTTTTATTCATAAATGGTTAGATAGTTGTTAATTTATTATAAGATAGGCCTTTTTGATCAGGGCCAATAATGATCATGAGTGAATAAAAATAGGTTTTACATTTTGTTAAGTACCCTCAATTTTAAAGATTAGCCAGGCTGTGAGTAACACTTTAACATCCTAGACTTTAGTAATACTAGAAAGTAAACAAAAGATTAGCTCGTTTATTTTGTAGGTGTCACTTTATTTTCTACTCTTTTTTTGTCCTAATATAGAGAGACTTTTCTTTCTTTTTTTTTTTTGTCTTTCTACTGTGTTCATTTTATTCCCTTTCCTGTAAAATATATATATATTTTTTAATATTCACAAAATTAAGTTATGAAATACCTACTAAAATAAAGTGCTAAAGTATATTGTCTAAAAGTATCTACAGGGGTATATCTTATACATAAATAAGTGTAATATATAAATACTTCTAAATGTACAAAAATCTAATATATAAAATTTTTTATATGATCATATGAATAAACTCCAGAAATGCAAAAAGAGAAAAATATTAGCCAAAAACATACATTACAAAATATTTTTCATTGTATTAGAGATTCCTACATGATTCTTTTACAAGTTTTTTGCCATATTTTTTAAAGGATTTATTTTATTACTTTTTTATTATTGAATCATAGCTGTGAACATTAGTGCAATCAAGGGGTACAATGTGCTGGTTTCATATACAATCTGAAATATTCTCATCAAACTGTTCAACGTAGCCTTCATGGCATTTTCTTAGTTATTGTATGTAGACATTTGTATTCTGCATTTAGTAAGTTTTGCCTGTACCCATTCTAAGATGCACCATAGGTGTGCCCCACCCATTACCCTCCCTCCCCCTAACCTCCCCCCTCCCTTCCCCTCCCTTGGCCTTTTCCCATATTCTTGTGCTATAGTTGAGTTATAGCCTTCATGTGAAAGCTATAAATTAGCTTCATAGTAGGGCTCAGTACATTGGATACTTTTTCTTCCATTCCTGAGATACTTTGCTAAGAAGAATATGTTCCAGCTCCATCCATGTAAACATGAAAGAGGTAAAGTCTCCATCTTTCTTTAAGGCTGCATAGTATTCCATGGTATACATGTACCACAATTTGCTAGTCCATTCGTGGGTCGATGGGCACTTGGGCTTCTTCCATGACTTAGCAATTATGAATTGGGCTGCAATAAACATTCTGGTACAGATGTCTTTGTTATAGTATGATTTTTGGTCTTCTGGGTATAAACCTAGTAAAGGAATTATATGATCAAATGGCAGGTCTATTTTTAGGTCTCTAAGTATTCTCCAAACATCCTTCCAGAAGGAACATATTAGTTTGCATTCCCACCAGCAGTGTAGAAGTGTGCCCTTTTCTCCACATCCTCGCCAACATCTCTGGTTTTGGGATTTTGTTATGTGGGCTACTCTTACCGGGGTTAGGTGATATCTCAAAGTAGTTTTGATTTGCATTTCTCTGATGATTAAGGATGATGAGCTTTTTTTCATGTGTTTGTAGATCGTGTGTCTGTCTTCTTTAGAGAAGTTTCTCTTCAAGTCCCTTGCCCACCCTGAGATGGGATCACTTGTTGTTTTCTTGCTAATACGTTTGAGTTCTCTGTGGATTCTGGTTATTAAACATTTATCGGAGGTATGACCTGCAAATATTTTCTCCCATTCTGAGGGCTGTCTGCTTGCTTTTCTTACTATGTTCTTGGCTGTTCAGAGGCTTTTTAGTATGATCAGGTCCCAGTAATGTATTTTTGATGCTGCTTCGATTGTCTGGGGAGTCCTCTTCCTAAAATATTGACCCAGGCCGATTCCTTCAAGAGTTTTCCCTGCACTTTCTTCAAGTATTTTTATAGTTTCATGTCTTAAGTTTAAATCTTTTATCCAGTGAGAGTCTATCTTAGTTAATGGTGAAAGGTGTGGGTCCAGTTTCAATCTTCTACAGGTTGCCAGCCAGTTTACCCAGTACCATTTGTTAAATAGGGAATCTTTCCCCCACTGAATGTTTTTAATTGGCTTATCAAAAATCAATGGAATTGCATTAAAATTATATATTGCTTTGGGTAGTATAGACATTTTAACAATATTGATTCTTCCCAGCCATGAGCATGGTATGTTTTTCCATTTGTTAACATCTTCAGCTATTTCTTTTCTTAAAGTTTCATAGTTCTCTTTGTAGAGATCTTTCACATCCTTTGTTAGGTATACTCCCAAATATTTCATCTTCTTTGACACTACTGTGAACGGCATAGAGTCCTTGACTGTTTTTTCGGCTTGGTTATTGTTGGTATATATAAAGGCTACAGATTTATGGGTGTTGATTTTGTAGCCTGAGACATTGCTGTATTCCTTGATCACTTCTAAAAGTTTTGTAGTAGAATCCCTAGTGTTTTCCAGATATACGATCATATCATCTGCAAAAAGTGAAAGTTTGATCTCTTCTGACCCTATATGGATACCCTTGATCACCTTTTCTTCCCTAATTGCGATGGCTAAAACTTCCATTACAATGTTAAAGAGCAGTGGAGACAATGGGCAGCCTTGCCTGGTTGTTGATCTAAGTGGAAATGATTTCAATTTAACTCCATTAAATATGATATTGGCTGTGGGTTTGCCATAGATGGCCTCTGTTAGTTTAAGAAATGTCCCTTCTATACCAATTTTCTTAGGTGTTCTGATCATGAAGGGATGCTGGATATTATCAAAAGCTTTTTCTGCGTCAATTGAGAGAATCATATGATCTTTATTTTTTAGTTTGTTTATGTGCTGACTTACATTGATAGATTTACATATATTGAACCAGCCTTGAGACCCTGGGATAAATCCCACTTGGTCATGGTGTATAATATTTTTGATGTGTTGTTGGATTCTGTTTGTTAGGATCTTATTGAGTATTTTTGCATCAATATTCATTAGTGATATTGGTCTATAATTTTCTTTTCTTGTTGGGTCATTCCCTGGTTTGGGGATCAAGGTGATGTTTGCTTCATAGAATGTGTTGGGTAATATTCCTTCTTTTTCTATATTTTGGAACAGGTTTAGTAGTATAGATACTAGTTCTTCTGTAAAGGTTTGGTAGAATTCTGATGTAAAGCCATCTGGTCCTGGGCATTTCTTTCTAGGGAGATTTTGTATATTTGATACTATTTCAGAACTTGATATAGGCCTGTTCAACATTTCCACTTCGTTCTGGCTAAGTCTCGGTAGGTGGCGTACTTCCAGGTATTGGTTGATTTCTTTCAGATTTTCATATTTCTGAGAGTAAAGTTTTTTGTAATATTTGTTAAGGATTTTTTAAATTTCTGAGGTGTCTGTTATTTCATAGTTACCATTTCTGATTGATGAAATTAGAGATTTTACTCTGTTTTTCCTGGTTAGGTTGGCCAAAAGTTTATCTATTTTATCGATCTTTTCATAAAACCAACTTTTTGATTTATTGATCTGTTGTATACTTCTTTTGTTTTCAATTTTATTTATTTCTGCTCTGATTTTGGTTATTTCTTTTCTTCTGCTGGGTTTTGGGTTGGAATGTTCTTCCTTCTGCACTTGCTTGAGATGTCCCATTAAGTTACTAACTTCTTCTCTTTCCGTTTTCTTTTTTTTTTTTTTCATGTTTTTACCATTTATGGAAAAAAAGAATACAAAACATGCACACAGCTGTATATATACAATAGCTGGAAAGGTATAAGGTACAGGTATTCTTTTTCTCTCCAAAGAAACTAATGGAGAGAGGGAAACTACACAGTATGAATTTTACACTTTTAAATTTTGGATCAAATGAACATACTATCTATTTTTTTTTTCTTTTTTTTTTTTTATTGTTGGGGATTCATTGAGGGTACAATAAGCCAGTTACACTGATTGCAATTGTTAGGTAAAGTCCCTCTTGCAATCATGTCTTGCCCCCATAAAGTGTGACACACACTAAGGCCCCACCCCCCTCCCTCCATCCCTCTTTCTGCTTCCCCTCCCCCCCGATAACCTTAATTGTCATTAATTGTCCTCATATCAAGATTGAGTACATAGGATTCATGCTTCTCCATTCTTGTGATGCTTTACTAAGAATAATGTCTTCCACTTCCATCCAGGTTAATACGAAGGAAGTAAAGTCTCCATTTTTTTTAATGGCTGAATAGTATTCCATGGTATACATATACCACAGCTTCTTAATCCATTCCTGGGTTGGTGGGCATTTAGGCTGTTTCCACGTTTTGGCGATTGTAAATTGAGCTGCAATAAACAGTCTAGTACAAGTGTCCTTATGATAAAAGGATTTTTTTCCTTCTGGGTAGATGCCCAGTAATGGGATTGCAGGATCGAATGGGAGGTCTAGGTTGAGTGCTTTGAGGTTTCTCCATACTTCCTTCCAGAAAGGTTGTACTAGTTTGCAGTCCCACCAGCAGTGTAAAAGTGTTCCCTTCTCTCCACATCTACGCCAGCATCTGCAGTTTTGAGATTTTGTGATGTGGGCCATTCTCACTGGGGTTAGATGATATCTCAGAGTTGTTTTGATTTGCATTTCTCTAATATATAGAGATGATGAACATTTTTTCATGTGTTTGTTAGCCATTCGTCTGTCGTCTTTAGACAAAGTTCTATTCATGTCTCTTGCCCATTGATATACGGGATTGTTGGCTTTTTTCATGTGGATTAATTTGAGTTCTCTATAGATCCTAGTTATCAAGCTTTTGTCTGATTGAAAATATGCAAATATCCTTTCCCATTGTGTAGGTTGTCTCTTTGCTTTGGTTATTGTCTCCTTAGCTGTACAGAAGCTTTTCAGTTTAATGAAGTCCCATTTGTTTATTTTTGTTGTTGTTGCAATTGCCATGGCAGTCTTCTTCATGAAGTCTTTCCCCAGGCCAATATCTTCCAGTGTTTTTCCTATGCTTTCTTTGAGGATTTTTATTGTTTCATGCCTTAAATTTAAGTCCTTTATCCATCTTGAGTCAATTTTTGTGAGTGGGGAAAGGTGTGGGTCCAGTTTCAGTCTTTTACATGTAGACATCCAGTTCTCCCAACACCATTTATTGAATAGGGAGTCTTTCCCCCAAGGTATGTTCTTGTTTGGTTTATCGAAGATTAGGTGGTTGTAAGATGTTAGTTTCATTTCTTGGTGTTCAATTCGATTCCAAGTGTCTATGTCTCTGTTTTTGTGCCAGTACCATGCTGTCTTGACCACTATGGCATTGTAGTACAGACTAAAATCTGGTATGCTGATGCCCCCAGCTTTATTTTTGTTACTAAGAACTGCCTTAGCTATACGGGGTTTTTTCCGGTTCCATACAAAACGCAGAATCATTTTTTCCAAATCTTGAAAGTACGATGTAGGTACTTTGATAGGAATGGCATTGAATAGGTAGATTGTTTTGGGAAGTATAGACATTTTAACAATGTTGATTCTTCCAATCCATGAGCATGGTATGTTCTTCCATTTGTTAATATCCTCTGCTATTTCCTTTCTGAGGATTTCATAGTTTTCTTTATAGAGGTCCTTCACCTCCTTCGTTAGGTATATTCCTAGGTATTTCATTTTCTTTGAAACTATGGTGAAGGGAGTTGTGTCCTTAATTAGCTTCTCATCTTGACTATTATTGGTGTATACAAAGGCTACTGACTTGTGGACATTGATTTTATATCCTGAAACATTACTGTATTTTTTGATGACTTCTAGGAGTCTTGTGGTTGAGTCTTTGGGGTTCTCTAAGTATAAGATCATGTCGTCAGCAAAGAGGGAGAGTTTGACCTTCTCTGCTCCCATTTGGATTCCCTTTATTTCCTTGTCTTGCCTAATTGTATTGGCTAGAACTTCCAGCACTATGTTGAATAGTAAAGGTGACAGAGGACAACCTTGTCTGGTTCCAGTTCTAAGAGGAAAAGCTTTCAGTTTTACTCCATTCAGTAAAATATTGGCTGTGGGTTTGTCATAGATAGCTTCAATCAGTTTTAGAAATGTGCCACCTATGCCTATACTCTTCAGTGTTCTAATTAGAAAAGGATGCTGGATTTTATCAAATGCTTTTTCTGCATCTATTGAGAGGATCATGTGATCTTAATTTTTGCCTCTGTTAATATGGTGGATAACGTTTATGGACTTGCGTATGTTAAACCAGCCTTGCATCCCTGGGATGAAGCCTACTTGATCATGATGAATGACTTTTTTGATGATAAGCTGTAATCTATTGGCTAGGATTTTGTTGAGAATTTTTCCGTCTATATTCATGAGTGAGATTGGTCTGAAATTCTCCTTTTTGTTTGGGTCTTTTCCTGGTTTTGGTATCAGGGTGATGTTTGCTTCATAGAATGTGTTGGGGAAGATTCCTTCTTCCTCTTGCTTGGAAAGTTTCATTAGAGAAGTCTGCGGTCACTCTGATGGATTTGCCCCTGTAGGTCAACTGGCGCTTACTCCTGGCAGCTTGCAGAATCTTTTCTTTTGTCTTGACTTTGGACAGGTTCATCACAATGTGTCTTGGAGAAGCTCGGTTAGAGTTGAGGCGACCTGGGGTCCGATAGCCCTCTGAAAGCAGTGTGTCAGAATCTTTGGTGATGTTTGGGAAATTTTCATTTATCATATTCTCTAGTATGGCTTCCATTCCTCTGGGGCATTCTTCTTCCCCTTCTGGAATTCCTATAACTCGTATGTTGGAACGCTTCATAAGGTCCCATAATTCTGACAGTGAACGTTCTGCTTTCTCTCTCTTCTTTTCTGCCTCTTTTACTATCTGAGTTATCTCAGAAACTTTGTCTTCTATCTCTGAAATTCTTTCTTCTGCATGGTCTAACCTGTTGCTGATACTTTCCATTGCGTCTTTAAGTTCCCTGATTGACTGTTTCATTTCCTTCAGCTCTGCTATATCCTTTTTATATTCTTCATATCGTTCATCTCTGATTTGATTCTGTTTTTGGATTTCCTTTTGGTTATTTTCCACTTTATTAGCAGTTTCCTTTATTGTTTCCATCATTTCTTTCATTGTTTTCAACATGTGTATTCTAAATTCCCTTTCTGTCATTCCTAACATTTCTGTATAGGTGGAATCCTCTGCAGTAGCTACCTCATGGTCCCTTGGCGGTGTTCTTCTGGACTGGTTCTTCATGTTGCCTGGAGTTTTCTGCTGATTCTTCCTAATGAGTGATTTCTTTTATCTGTTTCCTTGCCCTAATTTTCCTTTCACTTCCTCTTGCTCTTCAAGTTCTTGTGCCTGTGGACTAAGGGTTACAGGACCAGAAGGGTGAGAAGGTTGAGGAGCAAAAAAGGGATGAAAGAAAGGAGTACCGAGTGATAAGAAAAAAAAGAAAGATAGAGAAAGGAGGGGGGTGGGGATAAGGAAAATTGACAAAAAGAAGAGAGGTACAGAAAGAGGGAGACAGGGCAATATAGGTGTACAATAGGGTACTTTGACACAACCTTAAAAAACCCCACCTTTTGGGAGTGCCCAGTTGGGTGGTTCCCTTGAGGTCAGCAGCTCTTTGCTAACCTGATCAGACACAGTACCCCACCTCCACCAAGTAGAGAGGAAAGACAAAAATGCTATAAATCAAACCAAAACAAGCAAACAGAAAACTTTACGGGGATACAGTTGGAGGAAAAACCAAATGATAGCGGTAGAAACATTAGCAAAAATGAAGTTGTAGTTATTAAAAAAGGCAGCAATGGGAAATTATAATTAAACTAGAAAAGTTGAGAAAGAAAAAGTGATCTGTATGGAAAAGATTGAAATTAAAAAACAAAAGAACATCAACAACGTCAAAATAAACAAAAAAAAGAAAAAAAAAACAACAACCAAACAAAAAAAAAAAAAGAAAAAATACACAACCAAAAACAAAGCAGTTTGTATATGTTATTGAATATTGTCTTGGCAACACGTGGTCTTCTGGGGTATGGGATGTTAGTCACAGTTCTGATACAACTGGAGGCTGCTGATTTCTCAAACCCCAGCAGGTAGACATCCTAAATCTCTCTTCAGCCCACTTAAAAGGCACTTTGAACTTGTAATCTTGCTGAGCAGAAGCTTTCCCAGCTTTCTCGCTGGAATCACTGCTGAAGTGGCTATCCGCTTACCCAGAGTGCCAAAACCGGTCTCACTCTGCCCCTGAGTGTTAGGGCTGCAAGGCGGCTCAGACCCCACCCTTAGGCTACTTGGTTGCTGGGTTACAAGCTCCCACCCGTTTCTAGCTCTGTGACCCTGAGGGTGGAGCTTGCCGGGGCAGATCACTGACAATGGTTCCGTGTGACCCACCGCCAAACACTATTAGCTCCATCTGGCTCAGCGGCTCAGACTGGGGCCCTAGACAACGGCCAAAGTTCTCCGCACTCCCGCTCAGGCCTTCCCCAGGGCAGTTCAACTCATTGCCAAGCCCAAGGACATCAAAACAGTTCACAGGTAAGGCCTTTCTGGTTTGCAGTCTCGCTGCTACTGAACTTACAGTTGTGGGCGGGTTTAGACGGATTGAACACACGCGACCACTTGCCGGTTTTCCACTGTTTTAGTCCTCCTCTTGGGGTCCAGAAGTCTCTCGCTGACTCCCTGTATCCTCATAGGAGTGATGATAGGCAGTTCCCACCAGCCAGAGATGCCTGGAATCCTATCTCCCCAGACTCACGGTGCCCAGATGCAAGGAAGCTGTTACTTGGCTGCCATCTTGCTCCGCCTCTCTTTCCATTTTCTTGAGGAAGGCTTGCAGTGCTATAATTTCCTTTTTAGGACTGCCTTTGCAGTATCCCAGAGGTTCTGATAATTCATGTCCTCATTGTTGTTTTGTTCCCCAAATTTGGTGATTTCCTTCTTAATCTCATCTATAACCCATCTGTCCTTCAGCATAAGGTTATTTAAATTCCATGTTCTTGTATGGGTATGCAGATTCCTGTTGTTATTGAGTTCAAGTTTTATTCCATGATGGTCTGAGAAGATGCAAGGGATCATTTCTATTTTTTTAAATTTGTTGAGGTTAGATTTGTGGCCTAGGATGTGGTTGATTTTGGATTATGTTCCGTGGGCTGATGAGAAGAATGTGTATTCAGTTTTGTTGGGATGAAATGTTCTGTAGATGTCTCTTAAGTCCAGATTTTGAATGTTTCAGTTTAAATCTAAAATTTCTTTGCTTAGCTACTTTTTGGAGGATCTATCCAGCACTGCTAAAGGGATGTTAAAATTTCCAACTACTGTGCAAGTTGAAGTTGCTCATGTCTGTTAGAGCCTCTCTTATAAATTGAGGTGTATTCTGGTTGGGTGCATAATTGCAATCTCATCATATTGAGTATTACCTTTAAAAAATATGAAGTGTCCATCCTTATCCTTTCTTATTTTGGTTGGTTTAAAGCCTGTTGCGTCTGTGAATAGGATTGCAACACCTACTTTTTTCTGCTTATCATTTGCCTGGGGTATAGATGACCATCCCTTCACCTTGAGTCTACATTTGTCTTTTAATGTAAGATGCGATTCTTGTATGCAGCAGATATCTGGCTTGAGTTTTTGTATCCAGTCAGCCAACCTGTGCCTCTTTAGAGGACAATTTAAACCATTCACATTAATTGAGAATATTGATAAGCCTTTTGAGAGTCTGGTGGACATTTTTAATCCTTTTGCAACTGTGGAAATTGGAATTTGATCAAAATTTTCTGGGTGGGTTTATTTTTGTGGTGGAGGGTTATGCTGGTCTTTATGAAGGATAGATCTGAGAATATCCTGGAGAGCTGATTTAGTTGTGGCAAATTTCTTCAACATGTGAATGTCATTAAAGTATTTAATTTCTCCATCATAAATGAAACTCAGTTTAGCTGGGTACAGGATCCTGGGTTGAAAGTTATTTTGTTTTAGGAGATTAAAATTCAATGACCATCCTCTTCTAGCTTGAAAGGTTTCAGCAGAGAGATCTGCAGTTATTCTAATATTCTTCCCTTTGCAGGTAATGGTTTTCTTTCATCTGGCTGCTTTCAGAATTTTCTCCTTCATATTAACTTCAGTGAAATTGATTATGATGTGTCTGGGGGATGTCTTATTTGGGTTGAGTCGTGCTGGAGTTCTGAAACTATCTGCTATCTGAATTTCAGAATCTCTTGGCATGTCTGAAAAGTTCTCTTTCATAATCTCATAGAAGAGACTCTGTGCCTTGTGAAGCCACTTCATCACTTTCGGGGATCCCTATAAGACGAACATTGGTTTTCTTCGAATTATCCCAGAGCTCTCTGAGAGAGTGATCTGTTTTTGCCCTCCATTTCTCTTCCTCTTTGAGAGTTCAGGAGCGTTTGAAAGCTTTGTCTTCAATGTCAGAAATCCTTTCTTCTGCTTGCTCCATTCTGTTACTGAGGGATTCTACTGTGTTTCTCAGGTCTTTGAGGTCTGCAACTTCTTGTCCCAATGTGTCAAAATCTTTGGTCATTTGGTCTTTGAATTCGTTGAATTCTTGAGATATCTTTTGGGTTACTGCCTGGAATTCTAATTCGATCTTATTTGCTATCTAGATTCTGAATTCAATTTCTGACATCTCGGCTATTTGTTTGTGAATGGGATCTTTTGCTGTGTCTGCCCCATTGATCCTTGGGGGAGTTCATTTACTCTGTTTATTCATATTTCCAGAGTTTTTCTGTTGATTTTGCATCATGATTGTTTTTCACTGTTGCCTCTGGCCATCCTCAGAGTTGGGGAGGTGTCTCTGCAAGATTAGACTGCTGCGGGATCACTCTATTGTTGCTGGATCTTTGTAGGGAGTGACCCTGTGTAGTTCCTCGGGGACTGCCACAGCCAGGGAGTTCTGGTGTGGAAGCAGCTCTGGAGTGTGACACACCAGGAGCCAGCAAAAGGGCGGGGGGTGTTGCACACGGTTCTGGGAGTGCCTTGCGCCCAGTGACTTTGGCACAGAGAGCCCAAGGCTCCAGCCGTCTCTGGCCAGGAGAAGGGCTCTGCACAGAGGCACAGAGGGCCATGGAGGGCACTCAGCTACCAGAGTCTCTGGCCAGACGAGGGGGGCAGTGTGGAGCCAGGGAGGGTACAGAAGGGAGGATGTGGGGTTGCGTGGCTCCTGCAGTTCCTGGTCAGGGCATGCATAGGTCTGGCGGGCATGGGTCATGGGTCGAGCCTTGCAGTGCAGCTCTTACGGAGGTCCAGGTGGGTGCTGATCACGGTCGTAGTGCAGCTCTTACTGTGGCCAGGGCAGCGAAGCTGTTACGGAGGTCCTCGTGGGCGCCAATCGTGGTTGCCGAAAGAGAGACTTTTCGATGCCTTTATTTTGTCACCCAGAAAAGAGACTCTTTTGTAGCAAAACACTCCTCTAATTCAAAGAAAAGGAAAGAAAAATAATTTTATCTGGCATGGACTTTTAGTACCAGCGACTTGAACTATAACATGGTCTAAGCACCTGACATGAAAGTTATTTGAAAAATAACTTCATATTTGAAGAAGAGTCTGTTCTGTCAAAGTGTAATACTCATTGCCTTGTTGTGAGGACTTTCTGCATCCCCTTTGTCCCCTTGTGTCTTCAGAGTGTGTCATCAGCTCATACTGGGTCCTTCCGCAGTAGTGCAGTAACGTGTAAACATAGAAACTTCAGTTGAAGTTGGTCATGCCTTCCAAGGAGAACTCAGCACTCACCTCGGTAATCATTTATGTGGATAATAGTGGCTTACAAAGCCATCTAGCAGTGTGAGGTGCTGGCACGATTGATTTTAGTCTTTGTGTCTATTGCACAGTTAGGAACCAGACCAAGTGTTGTATGTTGCCCTGGAGATACCAGCATGAACTCGTACATGGGAATCTATTTCTAGAAGCTTGGCTCCTCTGATGAAATACTATTTTACAACACAGGTGGTAAGAAAAAATATTTATCACCCAAAGGAAAAAACTGTAGGATCTCCAAAACACTGCAATAATATACAGTCACTAAATTCATTGAGAAACAGGGTTAAGGCCTGGAAGCAAACGTTAACAGTCACATTTCATTAAAGGTCATTACTTCTCTGGTTATTTTTTATTGTTGAGTCTTGTGAATTTGATAATTTTTCCTAGGTTGTTAAATTATAGATTGACCAACTTCTGAATTAATTGGTACATCAAAGTTTAATATTTATTTTTGATATCAATCTTCATCTACTGGAGGAAAGTAACAACCAAATTTAAAATGTGAGTAGAATAACTAGGTATAGAAACTTTCAGAGAACACCTAGGGTAACAGACACAGTGTTTTCTTACCTGCCACAAGAGGAGATACTTTATACAGTTGGGCCTTAATGTTTGCTCTTTCCTATTTTCCTGTTAGCTCAAGGTAGTACATCATTTTTGTTATGAAACAAAAGGATTAGGGAACTTTGATTTGACATAATAATCTGTGTCCTCAGGGGTAGTTTTAGAAGATGTGCATAATATGCCATGTGGAGGGTTCCACATATCTTCTAAAGTGCCTTAACTTAGTAGAGGCATTTCTTCAGGGGGCTGTAATACTGTTACCCCAGTGCTTTGCTTGACTTTCACATGCTCTATCCTTAAATATAGATAGAATCTGGAAGTCTAATGATCTATGGACTTTTTTCAGCTATTTGATTTCTTGGGCTTTTGCCAAATATTAGATCACAGTCAATTTATTGTTGAATTATCTGCTACAAATGCAGATAACCCTAACCCTAACCCTAACTCTACTTTTTGAAGTGCAAAAAATTATACTATATCAAATATGAACACTACATAAGGGTAAAAGTTAAGGATTTATATAAATGAATTGCTTGTGCCAAAGACTTCTCTCTGCTATAAAACCAATGACATTAGCTTAGGCATAATGCATCAGAATAGAAGGAAGCACTGTTTTTCTGATAGTGGTGATGTTAGAATTTCTCACACACACATAAAAAGAGGCACTGTGCTGTGGAGAAAAAGAGCATGGGTTCTGGGATTAAACAGGTGAGATCCTGACTTCAGATCTGACTAGCTAGGTCAAGTTACTTTTCTAGCCTTTAATATTTTAATCTATTAAATGGGGGGTTTAAAGTACCTAATTTTAAGGGATTATTAGTATTGGGCCCTTCATTTGTAAAATATATAGTATATAGGGCTCCGTAGGTGATTCCTGCTACTTGATTTCAGTATTATATTGTACAGAAGAGGCAGCTTTAACAGGGGCAGTTTAAGGCATAAGTTCCTGACTAAGCTCCACTCCTGTTCCTAGAACCTCAAGGTGGCCTCTGTAGATAGCTCACTAGCTCTATGACCTCAACCAGGCTATGCACCTTTTTGATCCTTCGTTTCTCGTCTGTCAAATGGGAATAAATGTTGTTGCTATCTCATAGGGTTGTTACGAGTAAATACAGTAGAACCTCTGTAAGTAGACCACTCAACAGACTGTAACAAATTAGTCTACATATGGAGGTGGTCAGCATAAGGAACTTCCATGAGTACATGTGGTACATGACCAGTCTATGAAAACTAGGTCATTTTAAGGAAGTGGTCAGTGTAGGGAGGTGGTCAACTGTGGAGATTCTATGATATATGGAAGCAACTTATGGGAGGGCCTGGCACGTGGTAACTGTTATAGTAAAGCGTGAGCTGAACAAGCAGGGACTGCTTCACCAGAGACAGGCTGTGGTGAAATAGCTTCCAGACGTTCCACCCTTGCTCACCATGTTTGCCTTTGGTGTACAGGTTGACTGTCCCCTGACCAAGTCAAAGAATTTTGTCCAATTGTAAGTGGGGCCAGCTCCTTTTTCTACCTGTAACCAGCAACAGGTACCTTTTGTGTTAAGATTATGCTTTCTCCAAACAGGAAGGTCACATCATGCCCTGAGTCTTCCTGTATCCTTTTGCATGTGATCATGCCCTCAGGTCATCTGACAGTACAAGGAGGCGTAAGGACATTACGATGAGGGGTGATTTGTCGTTAGGTCATTCCCTCCCTTTCTGTTCTGAACTTATCCACACATACAGTGTTCTGGGATTGGTAGAAGCATTTGGAGCCTTGTGTCTATGTTGAAATTGTTCCATTTGATTTACAAATGACCTTTATGTGATGATATTTTCATTTTAGCACTGAAAATGTAACCATCAGCATTTCTTAACAATTATCTTAATAAAATGAAATAGCAGGTGATAGTGAAAATCACTAGTAGTAAATGAAATAAGATAGTAAAATGAAACAAGATTGTAAAATGAAACAAGATCTGTGCCTATCATATATTAGATCCTCAATAAACATTTGTTGAGTAAATCATAAATTATTTTTATATACCCAAATAAAAAGAGAAAGGTAGTACATCTTTTTTGTACATCTGCATAAATTTTACCCACTTTTGTTATTTGCTGGCTTTCTTAACGTTTTGAGTACTGTATCTTGTCAGCGTCATGTGATATACTGACTAGTTTTTTGTTTTGTGTTGTTTTAAGAAACATGGTCTCACTGCGTTGCCATGCATGGGTGCAGTCATAGATCACTGCAACTTCAAACTCCAGGGCTCAAGCAATCCTCCCACCTTATCCTCCCAGGTAGCTGGGACTACAGGTGTGCACCACTGCACCCAACTAATTAAAAAAAAATTTTTTTGTTAGAGATGGAGTCTCACAATATTGCCCAGGTGGGTCTTGAACTTTCAGCCTCAAGTGATCTTCCCACCTCAGCCTCCCAAAATGCTGGTATTTTAGGTATGAACCACTGTGCCAGGCCAGTGCTGATCAGTTTTAATTTGAGGGACAATGAAGGATATTCCCTAAAAACCAATAGATAAATAACAGGGCCTATCTCTGGGAGAACACTGTAGAATGGGAGAGGGAGCCAGGGCAGGAATGTATGGAAGATCTACTTTTCAGGGTATTATTTCTTTAAAAAAAAAAAAAAACAACAACATGTGTATACATTACTTTATGAAATGGAAAAAAATTTACCCATGTAAAAGAAAAAAAACTATTACATGTGCCAATCTAAGAGGAGTAATATACTTATCCTGCCAATTAGATAAATAGTTGGGCAACAGTTTTAGTTCACCTCACAGGGTATAACTTGGTAACTTGGGGACAGGAAATCTTTTCAAAGAGACTTTTTGTAGATTGTTCAGTCAGCTGGATAGGATAACATAAGTGGAGCTCTTGGCTTCTCTATGGGGAGGCCCAGAACATGCCCCTCATGAAGATCTGCCTTGTTGAGTGGAACAGGGAGATTACTAGTTGATCAGTAAATTATTTATTGAGCAACAAGGTTTGCCATGTTTTCTCTCTTCTCCCCAAATCAGTATTATGGTCGTCTGTGATTTCAGAGCTAGACTTCTTTGTGATCTCACTACTTTAATGTTTATTAATGGTGCAGTGTGCTCATACACAGTTCCACAAATTGATCTGACTTAAGATTTCCTGGGAAGATGGTAGAGTAAGGGAAGAAACTAACAAAAATTGCAAAGAAAAAAGAAAGTAAAGATAAAATTTCATCAGAGAAAGAAAAGAAGGAGAAAAGTAAGGCGAAAACAGGGAACTGGTGAGAAAGTGGTGTGCATTACGCCCTATCTAATACAACTGTGAAGGAAGGACAGACCAACTTTAAAGACACCAAGAACTAGCGCATGACTCCTCTTTCTGAGAAAGTTTGTGCAATGTCATGAGAATTAAGTTTAACAAAAACTAGCAGACCACTACAAACCCTGCTAATTGGCAATCAAGAACCGGTCTAGGAAAAGCAGGGGCTCCTTCTACCCTAGGATCCAGTAACTTTCAGAGACTACCCACTAGGATATCAACACACTAAAGCCTTCAGGTCCAACAACTACTTTATGGGATTTTCTTTGTTTCCCTTTGGTTTTTAATTAGACTAGATTAAGTACATGAAATGTGCGGGTAAAAAGGAGATGAGCAAACAAAAAAAAAATCACGTAAATCTAATACCTAGAGAAAAACAGTTAACATTATAAAATAACAATAATGAGTAAATAGCATATCAAAATATTTGATTCTGAAGTAAATCAGGTAAATACTATAGCCATACTGTCAAGAGGGTAGGTCTATGTTATGTAAGCATTTCCTGTCAGTAGAAAAATGTTGAATTGATTATTAAATGGTGTTGGAATAACTGGCCAGACATTTGGGAAGAGTGGATAAAGCTAAATCTCTTTGAAATATACACTAAAATTAAATTTAGTAAAATTAGATTTGCAAATGTAAAAACTAAAATCAAGAAAGAATTAGAGGTGAATATTTCTCTGATCTTTGGATAGGAAGACCTTGACTGTATGAATGACAAGACTGTAAGAAACCCGAAGAGAAAGGATTCACCGATTCTTCATGTTAATGTTGTATGTAAAGTTCAGACTTACATGGAGCTGTGTCCACCCTTCCCTGTCAGCAGTCCTTGCAGTAGTATGCCTCGCCGCTATACAATAAAACTGTACGTTAAGTCTTTAGCATTGGGAAGGCAGCCATCATGTAATGCTATGGAAAAGCTTATAAATATATATGTTGAGATGTTTACTTTTTTATAGGAAATGGCCTGGATGGATATAATCCAAATGTTAATTTCAGTAGTTTTCTCTGGTTATTTCTTTCTTTTGGTTTTTTTGTGTTTCTCTCTCTTTTTTCCCTCTACCGTGGTTATATACTTGAATAATTATGGATAATTAAAAACCAAAGGACAAAAAAAAGTTGTGCAAAATAATTGTGATAATAAAATTGGAGAGAAAACTGAGCTTTGAACCCCCCCTCTTGACTAGATTAGATAGATTTCTTAGAAGTATTTGGGGGACCATCTGTTTTGTTAGATGATAATAGCATTTCTTTGTGTGGCAACTTGAAATCTGTCATGACCATAAGTGCAAATTTCTTTAAATGTAAAAATCAAATCTATGTATTACTCCTAAACCACCTCTAAAAGATCATATTTTTGTTGATTTCTTTGATATTTGATTTTTATATATATTCATTCTTTTTAACTAGTGTTTGTTTTAATTTCTCTGAATTAAGCATCAAAGAGCTATTTTAAAATACAAATTTATGATGGAGAACCAAAGTTAGTACATATATCTTTAAATGAAAGCTTTGGTTAGCCAATTAAAAATGTTTACAAGTTAAAATGTAATCAAGGAGAGATTGTTTTAGTTTACTGTATACCAAGAAGCTCAGCTGCCAGTGAGAAAAAAACCCTCATTTTCTGAGGAAATGTTGCCCCTCTCACTTTGAGCCTTACAGCATTTTATCAACTTGTAGAAAAAACACATTGGTTTTGATAACCCAGTTGGATAGAATCCTCTGAGCCCATCAGCTTTCTCTTAATGAGTTGACAGTCTTCTAATATGAAAAAGAAAGAAGTTAGAAAAAAAGAGAGCTCATACTTTCAGCAAGTAGTACCACCACATATTAATCAGTCTTATATACATAACTCATAATATCCTGGTGGAAATCAATAACCGTCATTTTGCCTTTGCTTGAAATAGCTTGATACCAAATCCAAAAAGATTTCTGTTTTACACATGTTCAAGTGCATACAATATAAAAACACTCATTTGGCCATTCCGAAACTGTATGCACAAGCTGGCTGGGAGGAGGATTTGCATGTTTGCTTTGGTCTCTCCTCAGCCCAGTTACGTTGTGTTGATATCCATGTCACTTGGGCCTTTCTCACCATCAGCACCAGGCTTCTGTCACTGACTCTGGAACTGTCTTCTTCAGAGGTTCTCAATTTCTTTGTGTAACTCCTCCCCACCCCCAAATAATTGGCAATTCATAGGAAAATAATTCATTTATATGATCAATATTTAAGGGCTGATAAACATCATATAATGCCCCTGACAGCTCCCCACAACCAAGAACTTTTCAGTCCAAAATGTCAGTAGTGCTGACATTGAGAAACCCTTAGTAAATCAACTATCTTATTCTATATACAGGCGTTGACGTATCAGGCACTAATGAACAGGGTATCTTTCTTGTGTTCTGGACAGTTGGCACATCAGTAAAGTCAACACACAACTAAGTGCCGGAGGGACCTGTGTGGCACTGTGTGCGCACAGGGTTGGTAATGTCCTGACTGTGCCTGTCAGGGTGTTCTAGACCCAGCTTTATCCAAGCAGGCAGGGGCGGTGGGTAAGCGGCATGGCAGTACCACCACAAGTGGTAAGGGACATGGCGTGTGACATCCAAGCGGGAGGCATCTACAGGGCTGAGCATGAGACAAGGCTGGTAAAGTAAGCAGAGTCAGGTCCTGCAAGGTCTAATTTCAGGCACCAATCAAGTGTAAGAGAGACCAGAGGGACATAACAACCGGGTGCTGTGCATGAACTTTGACTGGATCCTGTCTAGTGGGAAAATAGCATAAAACAATATTTCTAATACAAAAATCTTACAGAGAGGATTTCATAGTATGCTGGCTTGCTAAGACCAGATTTCACCCAAGTTTTTATTTTGAAATTTTCAAACATACAGAAATGCTAAAACAACGGTTCAGTGAATGTGTGCCTTTCACCAACATCGAGTAGCCGTTATCCACATTTATCATTTTGACACATTGCTCTGTGTATACATACATATAAACATACACAGGTATACACACCTTTTTTTAAAAGAACTTCTCAAAAGTAAGGTGTGGACATCAAGACAATTCACCCTAAATATTTCAGCATACGTTTCCTAAGAACGAGGATATTTTCCTGTTTAACCACAGTGCCATTATTACATCATGAAGAGTTAACAACAATTTCATAATATCCTGTAATATCTGGTCAGTATTCACATTTCCCCAATTCTCTCCCCACAATGCCTTTTTTATAGCTATTTTTCCTCCAGGGAGAAGCCAGTTAAAATTCATAGCAGTTGGTTCTTATGCCTCTTTGGTCTCTTTTAAACTCAAACAGTCCCATCACTTTTCTAACCCCATGTTAGTGATTATTTTTTTTAATTTAAAAAAATTTTAAAGTATTTTTCTAATTTACATCCATAAAATTCACTTTTTGGTGTACAGATCTGTGTGTTTTTGACAAGCGCATAAATTCATGTAATGGCCATCATAATCAAGAAACAGAACAGTTCTGTCCTCCTCCCCCAAATGCCCTCATGCTACCCCTCCATAGTCAAACCTTCCCCCTACCCTTAACCGCTAATTGCTTTTCCTTCCTACAGTTTTACTTTTTCTAGAATATCAAATAAATGGTATCATATAGTATGCAGCCTTTTGGGTCTGTTTTCTTTCACTTAGCATAGTACATTTGAGACTTATTTGTGTTACTGTGTCTATCAGTAGTTTGTTCCCCTTTCTTGCCGAGTAGAGTGTCGTTATGTGGATGGACCACAACTTGCTCATCTATCTGGAGGAGAGGGGTATTTTGATAGTTTACAGTCTTTGCAGTTTTGACTAGAGCTGCCAGAAACATGGCCCATAGGTTTTTGTGTGAATATAGGTTTAGATTTTCATTTTACTTGGGTAAATACGCATAGGGGTATAATTGTTGGGTCAATAATAAGGGAATATTTGACATTTGCCAGTTGTTTTCCATGGGGTTGTGCCATTTTGCGTTTCCACGAGCAATGTGAGAGCTCCAGTTGTTCTGCGTCCTCGTCAGCACTTGGGATTGTTGTTTTTAATTTTAGCTGTCTAATAGATTTGTGTGGCATTCGTACTTGCATTGCTTGAGTGAATAATGATGTGGATCCTCTTTTGATGGATTTATTTGTAATCTGTGTATTCTTTGATGATGTTGATTTTTAAAGAGTGTATATCAGTTTTCCTTTTGATGGTTCCACAGTGTGGATCTGATAATGTCCTGTGGTGTTTTGCTTTTTTCTGATTTAAAGACTGGTTCTTCTGTTCCTATATGATATGGGAAGTTGTGTCTAAAAGCTTGGGATTTTATCATAATATGGGGGTACCCATGAAGTATGTCAGTATTTAGGAATGTCATCAGGAAAGCTGGTTAACATGTGGACTATAACACCCCTGATACTCATCCAGATCCAGAAGCGTTAACACCCATCTTGTACAGCACAGGGCTGCAATGAGGTTTCAGATCAAGAATAAAAAATCCAGACTTGCAAGGAGTATTCTAATTCCAAATATAGAATTTTTAAATTTTAGAGCTTTGTCTTCCTCCAAATATGAGACATTTTATGGAAGGAAGGAAAAAATAAGTGTTTTATTTATATTTGATTTCTTAATATTTCTTTTTTAGTTGGATACATTTTTACTGTTAGCTAAACCTGGGATTGAATGTTTGATGTTTCTGTAAATAGGTTTCCAGCTGGGGAAGTATTTTCTGAATATTTTCCAGGTTATCACATCAGCATTATGGAAGGAGGAAATTATTACAGCCATTCTTTTAAAAATAATTTAATGGAAAATCATTTTACAATCCAAATATGTCTGTTTAGAGATGTAACATATAAAACTCTGTAATCTTGAATTATAGTGTAATTATTTAATTAATAAACTTTATTTTTAGAGCAGCCTTAGTTTTACAGAAAACCCTTTGTCCCCCACTCCCCTGAACAGATTCCCCTGGTGCGAACATCTCACGTCAGTGTGGTACATTTGTTACCATTGATGAACCAATACTGATACGTTATTATTAACTAAGGTCAATAGATTACATTAGGGTTCAATTTCAGTGTTGTGTATTGTATGGGTTTTGACAAATGCATAAGGTCGTATATCCACCATTACAAGTATCATACGGAATCATTTTACTGCCCTAAAACTCCCTTTGGTTCACCTACTCAGCCTGCCTTTCCTCCTTCACCGCACGTTTCAGGGCACCACTGATCTTTCCACTCTTTGTAGTTTTGCCTTTGCCGGAATGTTGGAATCTGACAATATATAGCCTTTCAAAACTTCTGCTTTTATTTAGCAATATTCATTTCATGAACCATGTCTTTTCATGGTTTGGTAGCTCATTTCTTATCCCTGAGTTTCCATTGTACAGATGTGCTGCAGTTTGTTTATCCACTCACCTACTGCAGGACATTCTGGTTGCTTCTAATTTGGGCAATTATGAATAAAGGTGCTATAAACTAGAATGTCATGTTAAAAATACAGTTGCTACTCCTCCTAAGTTCAGCAGCATTTACATTTGTTAGACCTTATGTTGACTGATTACCCATAGTGTGTCTAAGAACATTTCCAGACAACGTTAGCCATCACAGAAGCAGACAGTCAAGTTCCTTCCCTTGTGGAGCTTGTAGTCTCTATCTGAGGAAGATATATTATAGAGAGAATAATCAGAGATCCAAGGCCATGGTCTTCCTTAAGAGATGCCCTGGGGAAGAAGCCTTTGACAATGATATCTGCTTGGCGAGTATTACAGATCTCTTAGTTAGGGTAGTTTCATTTCTAAAGATAAAAGCGTTGATTCTTGGCACTTTCAGAAACCGTCAACATTTCCACTCATACCAGCACAACATTGTAATCAAACAGTGATCTTTACAGACCTGAAATATTACAAAGGAGTGGAGTGAAGGGGCCTGATTGGTCGTATGCCTCCAAGGCCTGTCGATTGGATGAATCAATAGGAGATGAAATCTTTGTAGACCTGAAAGCATTGTCAGGAGGGAAAATCATGAAAAGAAGCTGTTTGATGTGGATTAAAAATCCACCTAGAGGTTTAGGGAAGAGATTTGAATATGACCACTGTGTTCTGACCTGCCATGATCGCTCATTTTGAAGCCTGGTTGTATTCATTTGACAACAGTTGACATATGCTTTGGGCGCATTGTAAAGCTTAATTTATACTCAAAATTTGTGTGAGCTCTGGAAGCTCTGAAATGTGATTCCCTCTTTCCACAATCCTAGAAAACCACCTGTAAATGGGCCAGGCGTGTGGTGGCCGTTCTCCCCCTGATGGACCCTTTCCACCTCATGTGCTTTGATTCTTCTCTTTTTGACTCCTGCTCAGGCATCTTCCATTCTCCTGGGCCTCTTTCTATTCAGGAAAGTGTTTGAGGTCATTCATCCTTTTAGCCTTCCCTGAGGGCCCCTGTGCCAGCACTATTCGGCATCCTGGTGATACCTTGGTGACTGAAACAGTTGTGGAAACTGTGAAACTAACTCGTGCAGTAGACCTCTGTGTGAAATCCTTGAGAATTACCTTCCCACCCAATATAGTGCCCACACATGTTTTTTGTAAGCATATAAGAAAGCACTGCTACAAATTATTAGACATGATAGCCAAAGTAGGAAAGTAATTAATTTTGCTATGAAATGAAAACAGCTGGTGGATTAAGAGGATTTATAATTAAAACTTAAAAATATGACCTGGAATGTTTGTATTATGTATCCTTAGGCACCACAAAAAAGTACTGCTGTTCAGTGCTAAGAACTTCATCACTCTGATGAAAGCTAAATCAAGTGTTAGTGTTTTCCCATGCCATTCCATAGTTGTTCCAAATACAGCAAAACTCGGAATTCCTCCATGTTTTAATTATCTTCACAATTTGGTTTGTATGTATTTCAGTCTGACACTGTTATTGCTGTTACAGTTAAAGTGAGAAGAGTTAAGGATCACTGCATCTTACCTTATGCAATAGTCTTAATTAATTTTATTAGGGTGTAATTTACAAAGTGGACCCCTTTTAAATGTTCCATTTGATAGTTCTTGACAATGGCGTACATCCACATGACTGCCATCACAAAGTTTAGAACATTTCTGTCACTCCAAAATGTTCCTCCTTCCCTTCTGAAGTCAATCCCTTCCCCATCCCAGGCTGTCACAGTAGTGCTTTCTTAACACTGTAGATTACAATTGTCTATTCTAGAAATTCATATAGATGGAATAACATGTATTCTTTGGATGATTTTTTTATTCAGCAGAATGCTTTTGATATTCATGCAGATTATTGTGTGTGCTTTGTGTCTTTATATTGCTGACCAGTATTGCACTGTATGAATATACCAGTTTTCTTATCCATTCCCTCATTGATGAACATTTCAGTTGTTTCCATATTTTTGCTGTTATGGATGAGGATGCAATGAACATTCTTGCACACACTTTTTAACAAGTACATATATCTTTATTTCTCTTGGGTAGATGCTGCAGTGGAATTAATGAGTCTTATGATAAGTATGGTGTGTATCACACTTTATGGGGGCAAGACATGATTGCAAGAGGGACTTTACCTAACAATTGCAATCAGTGTAGTCTGGCTTATTGTACCCTCAATGAATCCCCCACAATAAAAAAAAAAGAACTTGTCAAACTGTTTTACAGAGTGGTTTTAACATTTTACACTTCCACCAGCAATGATTGAGAGTTACAGTTGTTCTAAATTCTTGCCCATGTTGGCTTCCATCAGTTTTGTTTTGTATTTTAGCCATTCTGGTATATGCATAGTGATATCTCATTCTGGTTTTGGTTTATATTTCTTTGGTGAATAATGATGTTGAACATCTTTTCATGTGTTTATTAGCAATTTATTTATATTCTTTGTGAACATTCTGTTCAAGTATTATGCCCACTTTTATTGTGTTCTTTTCATTATTCAGTTGTATGTGTTCTTTATGTATTCTGTACACAAATCCACATTTATCCCAGCACATACTGCACAGGGCTGTAGCCTAAGTGTGTAGGAAGCTATGCCCTCTGGGTCCCTGTACGTGCACTCTGTGATGTTTGCACGGTGACCAAATTGCCTGGTGATGCATTTCTCAGAATGTGTCCCCCTGGTCAGGTGATGCATGACTGCATACATAAAGAAAATTGATTTTGGTTTGACCTTGTATCCTGCGACTTTGCTTAATTTGCTTATTAGTGACAGTTTTATTTATATAGGATAAAATTTAGGATTTATGTGTACATAACAATGTCATCTGCAAATAAAAAATTTTTTCTTCTAAATTTATAATCTTTATTTACCTTTCTTGCCTTATTGCACTGGCTGGGACATCAGTGGAATGTTAATTAATAATAAAAAATAAATAAATAAATAAAAATTGACATCCTTGCTTTGTTCCTGATTTTAAGGAAAAAGCATTCAAGTTTTTACCTTTATTAAATATGATGTTTTTTTCTGAATGTTCTATAGTTTTTTCTGGATGTTCTTTTTAAGGTTGAGGAAATTTTCCTCTCTGTTTTACTATGAGTTTTTATCCTGAATGAGTATTAAATTTTGACAAAAGTTTTCTTCATATTGTTATGGTAGGTTTCTTACTTCTTTACTCTGTTAATATGTTTAACGACTTTAACTTTATAATGTAAAACAAACCTTGCATTCCTAATATGTACCCCATTTGGCATATTTTGTTATAGATTTCTGGATTTCATTTTCTTTTTCTTTTTTGCAGTTTTTGGCCAGGGCTGGTTTTGAACCTGCCACCTCCAGTATATGAGGCCGGCACCCTACTCCTGTGAGCCACAGGTGCCGCCCTGGATTTCATTTTCTATTATTTTGCTAAAAGAATTTTACATCCATGCTAATGGGAGATATTAATGTTCTCTTGTGATGTTTTTGTCTGAGTCATACTGTCCTCAGAAGTATTCCCTCCTCTTTTCTTTTTTCTAATGGGGGATGTGTATGATCTGTATTAATTATTTCTTAAATGTTCTATATAATTTCCCAGTAAAACCATCTGGACCTGAAAAGGTTTTTAGTCATGAATTCAGTATCCTTAAGAGATACCGGGATTTTCTGTTTCTTCCTGTCAGTTTTGGTAATTTGGTTCTTTTCAGCAATTTGTTTATTTTATCTAAGTTGTTCAATTTATTGTCCTACAGTTCACATTACTTTCTTACTTTAATTTCTGTAGACTGTTTAGTAATGTCTCCTTTCTTATTCCTGATATTGGTAATATGAATCATCTTTTATTCTTAAAACAACCTTTGATTTTATTGATTTTTTTCCCTACTGTTGGTTTCTGTTTTGCTGGTTTCTACACTATGTTTACTATTTTCTTCATTCTATTTAATTTGTTTTTTTTCCTTTTCTACCCCCGTCTTAGTTTTGTTTTATGAAAGAGTTCTTAAACTGGATTCCCCAGAATTTTTCTTGAACTTTTCACTCTGGCAATCATTTGGTAATTTTCAAGAATTCTTTCTGTTTTTTTCATTGTTCCTTTTCTGTGAGTTTGTGTCCCTCCTATATGCTTCTTCCTGGAGCTATCATCCCTTTTCCCCCAACCTTCTCTTCTGTTCTCTGAATTATCTCAATTTCCTCAGGGGCTCATTTTCATGTGTGCACAGCTGTGTGTCTGTTTTTCTTTTTCAAGGATTTTTCTCAAGTATTTGGTGATTATTGTTTATCTGTTAATGTTTGAGAATTAGCCAACAGCATGGTGGGCTTGAGGCTTTGTGAGGTGGCAGAGCCTCTTTCCCAGAGGCAGAGGCTTTGCTTTATGATGGAGGACTGGAGGTGGGCTGCAGTGTACTCCCGTCCCCATGCCAGCACGTCCAAGGTGCTGAGCTTCCTTAGTCCCCTAGCTCCCACCCCTGGGAAGTTGACTTAATTTCTCCAGTAAAGGCCTCTTTTCTGTGCGCATGTGTAGCATAGGCAAGTGTGCACCTGCGGGTTATTGGCTGCAGCCATTTGTACATAGGGATGTGGGAGAGACGAGCCCCGACACCACAGGCCCATCATTCTGAGGGCAGCATCCAGGCAGGAAGCCTTTGCAAGGTTCTGCTGTGTTGGTTGACTTTTTCCATAGCTCAAGCCTGCCTGCATCTGGGTTCTAGGATCCAATTTTCTGTGCTAAGTTTCACCATCCTATTCTCTTTCATCTATTTTCTGATCTCCAGAAATTTGTAGAAATTCCCCATGTGCTGATGGCCTTCTTTCTATTTCCTTCATTTTTATGAAATTGTGCCTTTTTATTTCTTTGCTGTTTTTTAATGGTATCTTCAAATGGATATGGGAGAGAAATGGGAAGCCTCAGCCTCCCATCTTAAACCAGCACTGCATTTCTTTAAACTTCTTTGCATAGTAGTCTGTAATGTTTCTGATTTCTAATCTTGCTGCTGTTTACTGACTCTGATCTCTATCTAATTCTTTTTCATTCAGCGTTACATTTATGATATCTGGGGGCTGTGTATTAATCTGGTTCATTTTTTCTAGCTACTTCATAGATTCCTAATTTCTGAGTATGGCAGAATTTACTTATCTATTCTCTGAGTGATGGAAGCTCTTTGCTCCTCAAGTCAGTGCCACGTAATGATTCACTGCCTGTATTTGCATCCTCGTGGATGTGTCTAAGAGCTTACATCAGACCATAGGTGAAGAAATTGCCCAGGTTTAGCAGGTTTTTAGTATCTTCAAGGTAAAACTCAGTGCCATCAGCATAATACAGAACTTTTGGGGTTTTAAAATATATACATTTTGTGTAGAAGGTAGCATTCCAAAGTGCAATTGAGATTATTATTAATTATAAACTGCACTGTCTGAAGAGTCTATTTTCAGAGTGTCCTTTTCTCCTGATGACTCTGCAGGTGTTGGTGACTGCCCCACCTGCAGGGTGCCCGGCTCCCAAGGAGGGAGCCAGCCTGAGTCATCTGAAGAGCAGGCAAAAGTAGCACACCAATTTCTATTTAAGCAAATTATTTCATCCTCTAGCAGGTACTTCAGTGGCATTTAAAAAATGTTAAATTTCTCTTTGCTTTTCTTCATCTCCATGCATGAAAAATTAGAGTGAACATAAGTCTTTGTTCCTGTTGCATTTTGAACTAGAATAGCAAAATCCTATTTTTGCTCTAGAATAACAAGTAGTATCTGGAGTATATTACTCTAGAGTAGTGTTTTTCAACCTTTTTTATCTCATAGCACACTTGAATCTATAGTTAAACTTGCACAACACACTTAAATTATGTTGATTAAAAAAAATTAAAAAAGGAATATACTTACTATTCTTTGACCTTCTTTTGAAAATAATATAGTTAATGATCTTTAACAACTTGTGTGGCACACTGGTTGAAAATCACTGCTTTTGAGAGTAAATGCCTCATGTACCATGGGATGTTATAATTTGTTCTTTTATGTTTTTTTCGTAGTTATACCTCAGGATCTAGGGTCAGTGCCTGATTAAAAAAGAAGAATTTTGGAACCAATGTTTCTTTGATTATGTTTGGAGATTTTGCAAGTGTAGTTTGCCCAGAAACTATGAGGAAGAGATCAAATATGCCCCCTAGCCCAATGCTGGCTATTTGGCTATTTCTTTCCCCTTTCACCCTTTTCAAGGTAGAGAAAGGGGGAAGACATGGCCAGCCAGATCAGAGAAATTAGCCTCAAGAAGGATCAGTATGTGCCAGGCGTGGTGGCTCACGCCTGTAATCCCAGCACTGTGGGAGGCTGAGGAGGGAGAATCGCTTGAGCTCAGGAGTTTGAGACTCGCCTGAGCAACAGTGAGACCCCGACTCATGAAAAAAATGGAAAAACCCAGCTGGGTGCTATGGCGAGAGCCTGTAATCCCAGCGGCTTCCGGAGGCTGAGGCAGCCGGGTGCCCACAGCCCGAGTCTGAGGTTGTGGTGAACTACCACGCCCACTGCACTCTGCTCAGGGGCATAGGGTGGGACCCTGTCTCAACAAAAAAAAAAAAAGAAGAAGGATCAGTATGTGTGGGGGTTGGGGGAGGGAATGACCTTCCATTCTGTTGACTAGCCAATTTCCAGTAAGCAGCCTGGCACCCCCAAGTCTCTAGCTCCCATTCCTTAAGGACTCAGGGCCTGGTTTACCATCACTCTCGGTAATACCTCTCTTTAATACCCATCCTGTCACTCCTTCCATAGCCATGGCTGCAGACTTCCTTGGTCTCCCTCTGACACTGACCTGTCTTCCTTCTGATCTCAGCCTCCTACCCTTATAGTCATACCCTTGACCTTGTGTCTAATCTCAGTTCCAACTCTTAATCACTGACCTGAGCTCTCTGTGCTGCCTGGTACTTATACAGATCTCCTTGGCCCATTCTCTTTCTTGCCTCCCTAGACGCCTGTTTCATGCCTTCTCCTCTCTAGTCCTCTAATTCCTCTTTCCCCTCCCTCACTCTTGGTGTATAACCGTGCTTTCTACTTGACTAAGAAGATAGAAAAGCATTAGTTAAAAACTCCCATCAGCTTCCCCTCTGAGACTCAACATCTGAAGAGGGAGGGAAAGGAAGCTGGGTTGAGCAGAAGGAGAAGTCAGGTAGCAGTTCTGTCTCAGCAGGGGCCACTGCTGAATCCACAGGGAGTTCTCAAGCAGGGCTGGCCAGGCTGTTGTTCTCCTCCAAGAAACTAGTCACTGGTGCAGCTGCCTCAGGAGAAGGGATGATTGGGTCAAGGTACTCTCTTCAGCTCAGCGGTATCTTCCAGCAGCACTCCAGGGGTTGGGGAGATAATTCCTTCCATTCTGATGAGGCATCTGGGTGGTGACATGTCTCACCTTTCTCTAAAGTTCTCTTATGCTCTGAGGGTTGCTTCTCTCAAGGTCCAGCTTTTTAAGCAACTGTTTCTGTGAGAATATGCTTAGGGCCTGTGACTCAGAGTGATCTTGACATTACACACTTGGAATTTGTGCTGTGATATACTTTGAAAATAGGGAAGTTTCTTATCAGATTGGCATGAACTTTAAGACTACATAAGTAGTCTTAAACTACTGCTATAGTTTTATAACTAAACTTTATAACACTGTTGTATTATAAAGCCTCATCAATAGAAAAGAATGCTTGATCTTGGAGGATACCTCATCTATTAATATTTATACAAGTTCATCTCTGAAAGGATTAGAAGCTTAAGGAATTTACTGCCAAAATGCAGTTTTCTAGAACTGTGCCAAAAATTTGAAAGAAATGCTTTTGACCTACAATTATATCACAAAAAGATGACATAAAAGTCATCAATATTTTTTACGGTGCAGGGTCCCTTTATTATGCCTTTAGTTCATGTGACCTTGAATACTTATTATATTCAGGAATCTTATTTCAGGTTTATCACTTGATTTTTTAAAATGTACCACAAATGAGAAAGTTATTAGTGTAAGATTTCATTACCATAACCAAGGAATTTTCTAAGATATGTGAGTCTAGCATGAGGGAAAAACTAGAGAGGTAATTTTCACAGCCTTTAGGGATCATGCTTTCCATGCTTTAAGTTACATTCATAGGCATATAGACATTTTTCTATGTTATTCTAAGCACACTGGTAAAAATTAGTAGAACAAAGGTCAACATATTTTTTTGAATACCAGCAATGAACATTTGGGTTTGAAATTTAAAACACAGCCCCATTTACATTAGTACCAAAGAGTTTTTGAAAAGGTCTAAGCTCTGGATAGGAAAAAAAAGTTCTACTGAGAGAAATCAAAGAAAATCTAAATAAATAGATATTCCATGTTCATCAAGACAATTTAAATTAATGGAGAGATATTCCATATTCCAAATGGAGATATATCCAAAAATTCTACTGAAAGAAGTCAAAGAAAATCTAAATAAGCGAAGAGATATTCCATGGATGGCAAGACTGTATCGTTAAGATGTCAGTCCTTCCCAACGTGAGGTATAAATGCACTCCCAATAAAAATCCCAGGAAGTGATGTTGCGGATATTGACAAACTGATTTTAAAGTTTATATGGGATGGTGAAGACTCAGAGAGCCAATACTGAAGAAGAACAAAGTCAGAAGACGAACACTACCCAACTTCAAGACTTAACTGTAAAGCTACAGTAATAAAGACTGTGGTACACAGAACAGAGAGCCTAGATACAGATCCACTGAAATTAAGTGGCAAAGGCAAATTCAATGGAGAAAGGATAGTCTTTTTAACAAAGGGTGCTGTAACAACTAGAAATCATGTGCAAAAAATAAATATAGATGTAGACCAGAGACTTAAATATAAGACACAATACTATAAAACTTTTAGACAATAACATAGAAAATCTTCATGGGCTAGGCTTTGGGTATTACTTTTTAGATACCATTCCAAAGCCATGAAAAAAAAATAATGTTGGACTTCCTTAAAATTAAAAACTTATTCTCCACAAAAGATACTGTCAAGAGAATGAAAGTACAAGCCACAGACTAGGAGAAAATATTTGCAAAACACAGATCTAATGAAGGATTTGTGTCCAGAATATACAAAGAACACTTAAAACACAATAATAAGAAAACAAGCAACTCATGAACAGTTTAATAGCTCGTTTGTTGTTGTGTAAGGAGCTGTCCAAACACTGATGAGAGCAGACAAGGAGCCCAGCGGAGAGGGAAACACGTAGCTGACACTCATGTGCAATGTTTCTTAGAAAGAGAGGGTAAATCTCCCAGAGTGATTTCTGTTGCCATCTGCTTCTGGAACCCGGGTTCATGTCCTCATGTCCTGTGTTTCATCATGCCTTTCAGCAAGGAATGCTTCCTACTTTCCACTTCCCATGTTGCATTAGGATATAACTTTCAAGTCTACTTTTTGTAGAACTTACTAGTAATATGCAGTGCTTTTCAGGTTTTGCCATAATGTAACCTTTTACATCTTTATCAGAGCAAGATAAGTGGGGAAAGCAGTTGTACAGCGACAGTGGATGCAGAAGAAAGGGTAGGTAAGAAGTAAAGCTCAACTGGACTGTCTTTGCTGTAAAACAGAGTAACTTCATGTACTTGAATAGAAAGCTGGTGTCAAGTATTGAAGAAAAAGGCTAGGGCGGCGCCTGTGGCTCAACGGGTAGGGCGCCGGTCCCATATGCCGGAGGTGGCGGGTTCAAGCCCAGCCCCGCCCCCCAAAAAAAAAAATTCACTTTGAAGAAAAAGGCTAAAACATTTTATAACTACACAATTTTTAAGATATCAGTGATAAAATTTCTGTTCTCCACTGGTATATTTTCCTTTTTTTATTTATTATTAAATCATAGCTGTCTACATTAATGCAATCATGGGGCACCATACACTGGTTTTATATACCATTTGACATATTTTCATCACATTGGTTAACATAGCCTTCCTGGCATTTTCTTAGTTATTCTGTTAAGATGTTTATATTCTACATTTAGTAAGTTTCACATGTACCCTTGTAAGATGCACCGTAGGTGTAATCCCACCAATCGCCCTTCCTCCAACCAGCCTCCTCCCTCCCCTCCCCTCCCTTTACCCTTCCCCATATTCTTAGGCTATAACTGGGTTATAGCTTTCATATGAAAGCCATAGTGGGGCTGAGTACATTGAATACTTTTTCTTCCATTCTTGAGATACTTTACTAAGAAGAATATGTTCCAGCTCCATCCATGTAAACATGAAAGAGGTAAATTCTCCATCTTTCTTTAAAGCTGCATAATATTCCATGATGTACATATACCACAACTTATTAATCCATTTGTGGATCGATGGGCACTTGGGCTTTTTCCATGACTTAGCAATTGTGAATTGGGCTGCAATAAACATTCTGGTACAAATATCTTTGTTATAATGTGATTTTTGGTCTTCTGGCTATATACCTAGTAGAGGAATTATAGGATTGAATGACAGGTCTATTTTTATATCTCTAAGTGTTCTCCAAACATCTTTCCAAGAGAAATGTATTAATTTGCATTCCCACCAGCAGTGTAGAAGTGTTCCCTTTTCTCCACATCCACGCCAACATCTCTGGTCTTGGGATTTTGTGATATGGGCTAATCTTACTGGAGTTAGATGATATCTCAAAGTAGTTTTAATTTGCATTTCTCTGATGATTAAGGATGATGAGCATTTTTTTCATATGTCTGTAGGCCGTGCGCCTGTCTTCTTCAGAGAAGTTTTTCTTCAAGTCCCTTGCCCAGCCTGAGATGGGATCACTTGTCCTTCTCTTGCTTATACATTTGAGTTCTCTGTGGATTCTTGTTAGTTTGTCAGAGACATAACCTGCAAATATCTTCTCCCATTCTGAGGGCTGTCTGCTTCCTTTACTTACTGTGTTCTTGGCTCTGCAGAAGCTTTTTAGTTTGATCAGGTCCCAGTAGTGTATTTTTGAAGCTGCTTCAATTGTCCAGGGGGATCCTCCTCATAAAATACTCGCCCAGACCAATTCCTTCAAGAGTTTTCCTTGCACTTTCTTCTAGTATTTTTATAGTTTCATGTCTTAAGTTTAAATCTTTAATCCAGTGAGAGTCTATCTTAGTTAATGGTGAAAGGTGTGGGTCCAGTTTCAGTCTCCTACACCAGCCAATTCACCCAGCACCATTTGTTAAATAGGGAATCTTTCCCCCACTGAATGTTTCTAACTGGCTTGTCAAAGATCAAATAACAGTAAGTAGCTGGATTCATCTCTTGGTTCTCTATTCTGTTCCATACATCTACCTCTCTGTTTTTGTGCCAGTACCATGCTGATTTGA
The DNA here is from genome assembly GCF_027406575.1 of Nycticebus coucang. Taxonomy (NCBI): domain Eukaryota; kingdom Metazoa; phylum Chordata; class Mammalia; order Primates; family Lorisidae; genus Nycticebus; species Nycticebus coucang. The sequence continues at coordinate 88,580,679 of NC_069787.1, read as the reverse complement.
TCACTATCGATTTATAGTATAATCTGAGGTCTGGTAGCGTGATTCCTCCTGCTTTGTTTTTATTTCTGAGTAATGTCTTGGCTATTTGAGGTTTTCACTGATTCCATATAAAACAACATATTATTTTTTCAACATCTTTAAAGTATGACCGTGGCGCTTCAATAGGGATTGCATTAAAATTGTATATTGCTTTGGGTAGTATGGACATTTTAACAATGTTGATTCTTCCCAGCCATGAGCATGGTATGTTTTTCCATTTGTTAACATTTTCAGCTATTTCTTTTCTTAGAGTTTCATAGTTCTCTTTATAGAGATCTTTCACGTCTTTGCTAGATAAACTCCCAAATATTTCATCTACTTTGGCACTACTGTGAATGGAATAGAGTCCTTGACTGTTTTTTCAGCTTGACTATTGTTGGTATATATAAAGGCTACGAATTTATGGATGTTGATTTTGTAACCTGAAATGCTGCTGTATTCCTTGATCACTTCTAAGAGTTTTGTAGTAGAATCCCTGGTGTTTTCCAGACATACAATCATATCATCTGCGAAGAGCGAAGTTTGATCTCTTCTGACCCTATATGGATACCCTTGATCGCCTTTTCTTCCCTAATTGCGATGGTTAAAACTTCCATTACAATGTTAAAGAGCAGTGGAGACAATGGGCAACCTTACCTGGTTCCTGATCTGAGTGGAAATGATTTCAATTTAACTCCATTCAATAGGATATTGGCTGTGGGTTTGCTGTAGATGGCCTCTACCAGTTTAAGAAATATCCCTTCCATACCAATTTTCTTAAATGTTCTGATCATGAAGGGATGCTGGATATTATCAAAACCTTTTTTCTGCATCAATTGAGAGAAGCATATGGTCTTTGGTTTTTAATTTCTTTATGTGCTGAATTATATTTATAGATTTATGTATATTGAACCAGCCTTGAGACCCTGGGATAAAACCGACTTGGTCATGATGTATAATTTGTTTGATGTGTTGCTGGATTGTATTTGTTAGGATCTTGTTGAATATTTTTGCATCTATATTCATTAGTGATATTGGTCTATAATTTTCTTTTCTTGTTGTGTCTTTTCCTGGTTTGGGGATCAGGGTGATGTTTGCTTCATAAAACATGTTGGGTAGTCTTCCTTCTTTTTCTATATTTTGGAACAGGTTAAGGAATATAGGTACTAGTTCCTCTTTAAAGGTTTGGTAGAATTCTGATGTGAAGCCATCTAGTCCCGGGCTTTTCTTTTTAGGGAGATTTTGTATGGTTTATGGCTATTTCAGAACTTGATCTAGGCCTGTTCAACATTTCCACTTGATTCTGGCCAAGTTTTGGAAGGTGACGAGCTTCCAAGTATTGGTCAATTTCCTTCAAATTTTCGTATTTCTGAGAATAAAGTTTCTTGTAATATTCATTAAGGATTTTTTGAATTTCTGAGGAGTCTGTTGTTATTTCATGTTTGTCATTTCTGATTGATGAAATTAGAGATTTTGCTCTTTTTTTCCTGGTTAGGTTAGCCAAAGGTTTATCTATTTTTTTTTTTTTTGTAATTCATGACCATGTAAATTTTACTTATTTAAACTCATAGTTTTTTTTTTTTTCTTTTAAACACAAATAGAGAGACAGTAGGGAATGCACTGGCTTTTCTCTTTATAAAAACAAATCACACCAAAAGTTGTTCTGCAAAAGATCTCATTCTGTCCCCAGAGATTCTGTTACGTTTGACTGACACAGTTGTTCTTTTATTTTATACTGAAAGCAAAAGAACCTGGAGGCACAGAATGTGCCTCAAACGCTTTGTCCTACAGTGAGTTTTTTTTTTTAATTTTTTTTCTTTATTGTTAAATCATACCTGTGTACATTAGTGCAGTCAAGGGGTACAGTGTGCTGGTTTCTGAAATATTCTTGTCAAACTGTTCAATGTAGCCTTCATGGCATTTTCTTAGTTATTGTATATAGACATTTGTATTCTGCCTTTATAAGTTTCTCCTATACCCATTCTAAGATGCACCATAGGTGTGGCCCCACAGGTTTATCTATTTTATTGGCCTTTTCAAAAAACCAACTTTTTGATTTATTGATCTGTTGTACAATTCTTTTGTTTTCAATTTCATTTAATTCTGCTCTAATTTTGGTTATTTCTTTTCTTCTACTGGGTTTGGGGTTGGAATGTTCTTCCTTTTCCAATTGCTTGAGATGTCCCATTAAGTTGTTAATTTCCTCTCTTTCTATTCTCTTGAGGAAGGCTTGCAGTGCTATACATTTCCCTCTTAGGACTGCCTTTGTGGTATCCCAGAGGTTCTGATAATTCGTGTCTTCATTGCCGTTTTGTTCTAAAAGTTTGGCAATTTCCTTCTTAATCTCATCCATGACCCAGCTATCATTCAGCATACAGTTATTTATCTTCCATGTTTTGTATGAGTATGCAGATTCCTGTTGTTACTGAGTTCAACTTTTATTCCATGGTGGTCCGAGAAGATGCAAGGAATAATTTCTATTCCTTTAAATTTACTGAGGTTAGACTTGTGACCTAAGATGTGATCGATCTGGGGGTATGTTTCGTGGGCTGATGAGAAGTATGTGTATTCAGTTTTGTTGGGATGAAATGTTCCTGTAGATGTCTGTTAAATCCACATGTTGAATGGTTAGGTTTAAATCTAAAATTTCTTTGCTCAGCTTCTTATTGGAGGATCTATCCAACACTGCCAAAGGAGTGTTAAAATCTCCCACTATTATGGAGCTGGAGGAAATCAAGTTGCTCATGTCTATTCGAGTTTCTCTTATAAATTGAGGCGCATTTTGGTTGGGTACATAAATATTAATAATTGAAATCTCATCATATTGAATACCACCCTTAACAAATATAAAGTGACCATACTTATCCTTCCTTACTTTTGTTGGTTTAAAGCCTATTATGTCTGCAAATGGAATTGCAACACCTACTTTTTTCTCATTTCCATTTGCCTAAAATATGGACAGCCATCCTTTCACGCTGAGTCTGTATTTATCTTTTAAGGTAACATGAGATTCTTATATGCAGCAGGTATCTGGCCTGAGTTTTTATATCCAGTCAGCCAACCTGTGCCTCTTTAGAGGACAGTTTAATTCATTCACATTAATGGAGAATATTGATAAGCCTGGTAAAATTTTGGGTATTGAGTTTTTGAAAGTCCAGTGGACATTTTTAATCCTTTTGCCACTGTGGAAGTTGGAGTTCGATCAAAAGTTTCTGAGTGAGTTTACTTTTGTGGTAGAGGATTGTGCTGGTCATTATGGAGGATAGGTCAGAGAATATCCTGAAGAGCTGGTTTAGTTATGATATTTGCTTCATAGAATGTCTTGGGTAGTATTCCTTGGTTTAGTTATGGCAAATTTCTTTAACACATGAATGTCATTAAAGTATTTAATTTCTCCATCATAAAGGAAACTCAATTTAGCTGGATACAGGATCCTGGGTTGAAAGTTATTTTGTTTTAGGAGGTTAAAAGTTGATGACCACCCTCTTCTGGTTTGAAAGGTTTCAGCAGAGAGATCTACAGTCATTCTAATATTCTTCCCTTTTTAGGTAATGGATTTCTTACGTCTGGCTGCTTTCAGAATTTTCTCCTTCATATTAACTTTAGTGAAGTTAATTATGATGTGCTTGGGGGATGTCTTATTCAGATTGAGTCGTGCTGGGGTTCTGAAACTGTCTGCTATCTGAATTTCAGAATCTCTTGGCATGTCTGGAAAATTCTCTTTCATAATTTCATGGAGATGAGCCTCTGTGCCTTGCGAAGCCACTTCATCACTTTCAGGGATTCCAATGAAGCGGATATTAGCCTTCTTCGAGTTATCCTAGAACCCTCTGAGAGAATGATCCATTTTTGCTCTCCATTTCTCTTCCTCTTTGAGAGTTTGGGAGCATTCAAAAGCTTTGTCTTCAATGTCAGAAATTCTTTCTTCTGCTTGCTCCACTCTGTTACTGAGGCATTCTACTGTATTTTTCAGATCTTTGAAGGCTGCAAATTCTTGCTTCCATGTGTCAAAATCTTTGGTGATTTTGTCTTTAAATTCGTTGAATTCTTGAGACAACTTTTGAATTGCTCCTCAAATTTCTAATTCCAACTTTTCCTCCATTCTATTAATCTTGTTTGCAATCCAAATTCTGAATTCAATTTCTGACATCTCGGCCATCTGTTTATGAGTTCGATCTGCAGTTACGTCTGCCATATCTTTCCTTGGGGGCGTGGGGTGGTTGATCTACTCTGGTTATTCATGTTACCAGAGTTTTTCTGCTGATTCTGCCCCATGATTATTTTATACCGTTTGACTAGATGAGTGAATAAAGAAAAGTTGGGTTCGGAGCTCCAGGAGTAGTGATTAACCAGCCCTTTGCCCAAAAGCTGGGACTGGCATCTGTATCTTTTCCCCTGGAGCTTTGCCAAGGACCCGTACAGTGCTATGGCCTAAGAAACTGGGGACCTTCTTGGTGTGGTGGGGCTAAGTGGCTCTGTCTTGTGTTTATCTGGTCTCTGTCTGACCCTAGTGAATCAGTTACTGTAGGTTGATGTCTCAGTTGTGGAGAAATACCAGCAATTAAGTCACCCTACCGCCAACAGGCAACAATTGGAAAAGGAAAATCAAACTTTCCTACAACCACACACCCGGGATACCACTTGGATAGTCCTCAGGTGATTGGCCCGGTTCAAGAGGTCCAAATCAATTGTCCCAGTCAGCACCAGTCTCAGGTGGGAGAGTTTAAAAGGTCTCTGGCAGCTAGATTGCAGGGGTCTGCTAACAACTCAAATATGACTTGCTCCGGTCTCCATGAGGTCAGGAAGACCCACTCAGCAAATAGATTAGTCTGGGAAGGTTGACGCCTTCTTCCCCACCTTGTACCTCTGTCACACCCAGTCACTGATAATCCCACAGGGCTGTGATCCAATTGCCTCCAATGAGCAGATACTCCAGGAGTTTGCACCTGCCTGAATCACAGGGAGATCTATGTCTCCTCAGCCAGGCCACTCCTCTCTGCCACTATCTGGCAGAAGGAGGTGAGGCCTGACAGCCTCGGGTGCTTAATGGAGGTTGGGGCTGTTCACTCTGTTCTAGCTCTGCCCCTGATTGATGTTACTGACAGAACAGAACAACTTTGCAGAATTTGTTTCTGTCCCAGCTAAATTCCCCTGCAGAAGAGAAGCTGTTTTGAGTTCACAGAACCTACGCCTCGGGCCCTGTCTGTGCTGCTGCCCGTTCTCATCTGTAGTTTGTATTTGCAGCACGGTTAGTTGTCAGTTTTGAGTTCACAGAACCTGTGCCTCAGGCCCTGTCAGTGCCGCTGCCGGGTCTCGGCTGGAGTTTGTATTTCAGTCTCTGCCTGCCCTCCTTTGTCTGGGCTAATGATCCCTTGAGGGCCAGGTGCGTCTTAGGCTCAGTAAAGCGGTCCTCTGGGTCAGCCCCACCCTGGGAATCTGCCAGCTCTGCGCGTGCGTTTTCTAGTCCCCGTGTTCCACCACGGCCAGTACTACCTCTGGCAAGCCCTTTACTCACAGGGCCTGTGTTTCAGTCCCATATCTGTTCTGCCAGTGGCAGCCACCGAAGAAGATGCCCAGCCTCCTCTGATTGCCCAGAGAGACAGGGGGTGTGACTCTGGAATATCCAGGTGTAAGCCCTATTGTTGCCAAAAATCTCTGCTGCTCTGTGCCTCAGGGCACTACTGCTCCTGTGTGGTTCCCTCTCAGCCGACCATCCTCTGCTCACTCCCGTGCCACAGAATCAGCACTGACCAGCAGCAGTCCATGCCTGTCCACACCTCTTGAGAAAATATCCAAGAAGCTGGACTCCTGGGGGACAGACTTCCAGACCTCAGAGTGAAAATAGAGGGTAGTGCTGGGAGGTCCGAATTGTAGGTAGAGCATATATACAGTTTTATACAGTTTTATGCCTGGCAGGAGAATGCCGTGGCACCCTAGTAGGGGAGGTGGGTCCAGTTTTTAGAGGGTCTCTCCCGTGGAGTGTGGTGGGAGGACCTTTGAACTCTGCTCGTTTGTTTATGGGGTACTCCGAGCCATTCTCATGGGGTAGGGGACTCCCGTCCGCTTGGTGATGTATTTTGTACCTTTTGTTTGTATCCTTGGGGTCGCAGCTTGCCTCAGCAGGATTGATGTGCGTTCTTCAACCTTCTCTCTTGGCACAGCTCTAATCTGCCAGGTTACTTGCTAAATTTCTGTCCTTTAACTCTCCTTCTGGATGGGAGCATCTGTGGAAAGCTGGCTTCAGTCAGCCATCTTGTCTCCGCCCCCCACTGGTATATTTTCTTAAGGAAAGCACTGGTTTATGATTATTACTTTTTCTCTTTTTAAATCAACTACATATACTTAATGCATACTATTGTAAGAAAACTAAGGAGAAATCTGAAGGTCATGGCTTTGGAAGATGCAGGTCATTTTCAGGATTTTTATTGTTAACTGAGAACTGGTTTCAAAGATTTTGCTGAGTTACTTTTAGATGGTTTCTTTGGAATCCTAGCTTAATTCTTCATTGTTTGACCTGAAATTTTTCAGAAATTATACATGAGATTGGACAATTAAGTTTGAAAATTCATCCTAGGAAAAATGTTGCATACTTCATTGCTGAATATCAGATGGTCACAGATGTCCAAGGGTAGTGATATTCAGTAATGAGACATGTAGACTTTTTCTAGGATGAGTTTGTGGATATAATTGTCAGATCTGATTGCCATTCCAGAAAAGGAGTTCCAGAATTCCTTTTAAAGGTGGACTAGGCGCTGGCATCAGTGCATAGCTTCCTAAGGCAAGTACTTTGAAGGTGACCATGATGATATTCAGCAGTGAGGTATGCAGTACTTTTTCAAGTATGAGGTTACAAAGTTCATTATTTGACCATGTGTGACAAAGTTTCTTTTTTAAAAAGACTTTTTATTTTTAAAAGTACTGATAGTTTCCCTTTACCTATTCTCTAGTTTCCTCTATTTTTAATATCTAACATTATTATGGCAATTTTTTACAATTAGTGAACTACTATTGATACATTATTATTAACTAAAGTTCATATATTACTCACATTTTCTTAGTTTTTATCTAATAAGTCTAATCTTGTACATTTTGTGCCTCCATTCTAGACTCAGCCATTTTTCCTAGGAGCTTCAGTTCCTTTTTTTTTTTTTTTCTTTGAGAATTGGTGTTAGAAACCAAGATCTGTGTGCATTTCTTAACTTTTAACCTATTTGAGTCCTTGTAATTAAGGTAGATTTCTTGTGAATAATACGTAGTTGAGCCTTGCCTTTATCCACTCTGACATTCTATCTGTTAATTAGTATGCTTAGACCATTCATATTTAAAATAGTTATTGATATCATTGGATTAATATGTTTTGAACTTTCTATTTGTTACATTGTTCTGTATTTTTTCCATGTTTTTCTCCACTTTCTGTGATTTATTTAGGCATTTTACGATTCCATTTTCTCTCTTCTCTTAGCTAATCAATTATACTTTTAAAAACTGTAATGATGCCCAGAGTTTAAAATACACATTTTTAACTAATCTGAGAACGTAACATCACTTCACATACAAGTGCATGTATCTTGTAACAAAGTTTTCTTGATTCCTCTGTCTTGTTATTATGACATTGCTGTCATTTGTTTCATTCATGTGCTGTGATCGCTCAATACACCATTAGTATTATAGCCTTAAAGTTACCTTAATAAAAGTTATTAAAAAATTACAAAGTTAAAATGATAAAAATATTTGTTTATTTTACCTTCACTCATTCCATCTCTGGCACTCTTCCTTTCTTGCTGTAGATCCGAGTTCTTTTCCAGTCCTGCCTGAAGAACTTCTTTTTAACATTTCTTGCAGGCCTGGGCTATGCATACTCATTCTCATTCATGTGTGCCCTCTCTTTCTCTCTCGCTCTTCTCCCTTTTCCTTTTCATTTAGAAAATCTTTATTTTTCCTTTACCTTTGAAGGATAACTTCCTTGGATATACATTCTGCTTTGGTAGGGTTTTCATTCAACGCTGTAAATATTTCACTTCATTCTCTTCTTACTTCCATGGTTTCTGATGAGAAGTCTACTGTAATTCTTATTCTTATTCTTTTATAGGCAGAACCCTCCTCTGGCTTCTCTCAAGACTTTAATTGTTGTTTTTATTTTTCTGTAGTTTGTGTATGATATGCCTAGACGTAGATTTTTGGGGTATTTATCCAGCTTGGCTTCCTGGATCTGTGATTTGGTAACTATCATTAATTTTGGAAAGTTTTTAGCCATTATTACTTGAAATATTTTTTCTGCTCTGTTTTTTCTCTCTATTTTTCTTCTGATATGGCAGTCATGCATATATTGCACTGTTTGTTACTATCCCATAGTTGTTGGACATTTTTTTCTGGTTTTTATTTCCCTCTTTGCCTTTTGGTTTGGAAAGTTGCTTTTGACCTATCTTCAAGATTGCTGATTTTTCCCAAAGCTCTGTGTCCAGTCTATTGATGACCCTATCAAAAGCATTCTTCATTTCTATCACAGTGTTTTTAATTTCGAGTATTTCCTTTAGATTGTTTCTTAGATTTTCCATCTATTTACATTACATATCTGTTCATGCATCTTATCTTTTACCATTCATAACAGTCCTTAACATATCAATTATAGGGGTGGCGCTGTGGCTCTGTGAGTAGGGCGCTGGCCCCATATGCCAGAGGTGGTGGGTTCAAACCCGGCCCCAGCAAAAAACTGCAAAAGAAATAAAGAAATAAATAAAAATTATTTCTAAAAAAAAAAAAATATATATATATATATATGATATATATATATCAATTATAAATATTTGAAATTCCCTGACAGAAATTACAAGGTTATGTGTCAGTCTTGTAGTTCTTTTGATTTCTTCTTGTCTTCCAAGTGTGCCTTTCTTATCTTATGATTTGTTGTTGAAAGCCAGGCATACTGCATCAGGTAACAACAGCTAAGGGAAGTAGGTGTTTAATGTGAGAATTTATGTGGATTTGGCTAGAAGTTGGGCTGTAATTAACATTTATTTTTGCCACAGATACCGCAGGTTTTACATTTCTCTAGTGCCCTTGCTTTTGTCTCCACTCTTGACTTTGGGCTTCCCTATGTTCTCCTTCTCAGAGAGAGTCTGTGTCTTGCAGCTCTGTCAGCTGTGATCCACTTTTAAGATCTGGAGTCCCATTGGTGTGGTAATAAGGTGAGGAGGGGACAACTATAATCTTTTGCTGAAAAATTTTTTTTGGGTGGGGGGACACAAAGTCTTGCTCTGTTGCCCAAGCTAGAGAGCAGTGGTATCATCATAGCTCACTGCAACCTTAAACTATTCGGCTTAGGCCATCCTGCCTCAGCTTCCTCAATAGCTGGGATTATAGGTGTGTGCCACCATGCAGGGCTAATTTTTTATTTTTTGTGGAGATTTCACTATGTTGCTCAGGCTGGTCTAGAACTCCTAGCCTCAAGCAGTCCTCTTGCCTCAGCTTCCCAAAGTGTTAGGATTGTAGGTATTAGCCATCACACCTGGCCTAAGTCTGTCTTTCAGTGGGACTATGTTTCAGGATAGAACTGTGACTTCACAAGTATCCCTCCAGAGGTATAGCTATTTCTGCCTGTCTTCTGCTCTCTCTGCTGGCTGCAGTCTTTTTCTCTGAAGCCCTGACTCTTGTTGATTCCATTCCATTTTGTTTAATTCCCCCAACCAAATGAAATAGGAAGGCTGGAGGGGTCTAGAGTGGGGATTGAGTTCCTTTCTCCAGCTATAGTCTAGTTTCAGAACTGTGCCCTGGCAGTCCTTCTCCTGGAAAGTAAGCATTTGTTATGGAGAAGGTTCTGAATAGTATTTCTTAACAGCCACTCTCCCTCTCCCCCTGCAAGACCCAAACGGGAATCCTTCTTGTGGAAAGCCTGACAAAGTGTGGGGAGCCCCAAGACTGCCTCCTTGAGAAGTTTCTCACTGATGCTAGTTCACACTCAGCCACCAGCAGTTTCTTAGAATGACCATGTAAGTGTTCCTATGAGTTGATGGCTCCAGTAGCTTCTGTTGCAGCTATGCATATTTTGGTTGCTATATTTCTCTGGATGTGTCTATCACTCCCAATTTTGGAGAGTGGATTGCCCTCAGCTCTCAGATAGTTTCAGGAAATGTATTTGATTTGCAATTTGTCCAGAGGAGTAACAACTTCCAAGTTCTTTCCATGTTGGATCTGAAACCAGAAATAATCAAATGTCTTTTCTGAAGAGATTTTATTTGGTTTTGTATAAATTTGCCAGTTACAGAAATAGTAAATTGAAGCATATGTTCAGTAGTAAATATGCTAAGTTATGCTTCAGGGAACCATTTTAAGCAGAATGTTTCAATAAGCAAACTAGTTATTTGGTCAATGGCAACGATAGTGAAAGGTCCACAGTGGGGTAGGCAGTAGCCTAGCATACACACCCTCTCCCAGGCTTTCAGGCTGTTCTTCTCTGCGAAGGAGATTTACCCGTGATATTGAACCTGAGGTTCAATTTAGAACCTCATTGTCATTCATCACCCAGGTAATCAATCAGCTGATGCCACTGGTATGTTTGATGCCTGAAATGTAAATCCCATGATTTCCTGCCACAAGTTCTGAACTTAGAAGCGTATTTTGGCTAGAAACATTTATTCAGAGGCACTTCTAAAATTGTAGACAGTGGCACTTTGGTCTTTGGCAGAATATTCACATATATGGATGACCAGTGTTAGTTGGATTAGAATGAAGACTTACAAAGGGAAGAGAAGGTGCTTTGTCTTTTTGTTTGTAAACAGACGGGAAGCCCTATTAAAGGACATGACCATTCTTTGCAGTAATTTCTTTCTTCAGAGGAATAGCTAATAGTTAATTGCTGCCACTAAGATTTAGAGGCTCAAACAGAGTTGAAGGTGGTCAGAGAGACCAATTTGACGAAATTGGAACATAGTAGTCTTGGAGATCAGCATGTGTTCATCTTGACCAGTCACCCCATCATTTATTACGTGTGAGCATGTTCTAGTCTCCTCATGAGGAAAGTAAGGCTCAGATGGCTCACAGAGCTACACAGCATCCTGCAGGAGGACACAGGCCTGCCTGACTTCCTAGCTTGAGCACTCCTGTAGCCACCATTCATCCAGGGTCACCAGGAAGGGCACTGAGGGTAGAAACAGCATTATAAAGAACTAGGACTTTGTGCCTAGCCCTGCCATGTGTAGTTCCTGAAGGTCACTGTTTCTTCACCCTTGAAGTGATAAACTTGAGCCTGTAAGAACCTTTTAACACTAACATCTCTGCATTTCTGATATGGCCACCAGACAGACATCACCAGCCACAGGTTGTAGTGTGTTAAGAGTAAAGAAGACAATGTCCTGCGGGAAAAGGAAGAAACACGACCTGGTAGGCACCTTGGGGTAAAACCAGCAGTCTCAGAGGAGGCACATTTCAGAGGCTAAGTCCAGATAAGGCCTTGGAAAATTCACGCTGGTCCAAAGCAAGCAGGTAGAACTAAAGAGACAAGATAGACTTTTTGCCCAATAGGGTCAAAGAAACGCCAGGTATCTTTACTTCACAGTTGGAACTTAATGAAGTATTATTAAATATGACCAAACAAAAACCTAGAAAGAAAGCAAAAAACTTAGAGGGAAGGAGATAAAGTCAGCAAACAAAGAGCCATCCTGGGCTCACAGCCTCATGTCACATATGTGCCATAAGCCCAAAACAAATCCTACCATCACTACAGTGAAGGGGGAGGAATTCCCTTCCACTCCTGCACCTGTGGCTTGGTGCCCCCTTCCCCCCCGCCCCGCCCGCCCTTGCACCTTCAGACATCAACTTCAGATTCCTCCAGGGTCACTATGCCTGTATATTTTTAAATATAAACAGTGTCTAGGGAGGCCAGATGGTATACGACAGTTAAGTTGGCCCTGCACTACATTCAAAAGAAGCAGCAACTCCATTTCCTACAAGACTCCAAGTCTGCTGAATGCCACCCTCCTCCCCGTGGCCATGGCAGGTAACTTCAGGAGAGCAGTGACCTCCTTGGACTATTACATAGCCACCACCCTCCTGAGGCCTGGGAGTGCTATGTTAATGCTTGTGGCTTAGAATTTAGAGATTACAAGTGTGTGTTTCTCCACTGTGACTTAAAGTTCTCACTTGATGGCACAATTAAAGCAGATGAACTAAGTATATACTAAACTGAAATGATAATCTCAGTGTATCACTGCTTTTAGGCCTTAGATAGAGAATATTTCTGGGCACATAGTTATTAAGTGTTGCTTAGGGGTTTTTTTACTTGTCAAGGGATCAGAATAATTATTGAAAAAACAAAGCCAAGTGCCAAATAAAACATAACTCTCCTATAGACTTTACTTCCTTTCACCATCATCATATCTGGCCTGGAAACTGCTTTGTACATGAAATGTGGCTCTGAATGGGAGTAAAACAAACTTCATGCATGTAAATTGCTTTAAGCTACATAAAATGTGTTCTTTGGTGACACAGAGCTTGCCAAAGCCTGAAAACCAGATTTCCCACCCCAGTGGCAAGCCACAACGCCATCATTCAGTATCTGTCACCTATAGACCCTACAATGTGTATACATGTTTTTTTATTGTTGGGGATTCATTGAGAGTACAAAGAACCGGGTTACATTGATTGCTTTTGTTAGATAAGGACCCTCCTGTAGTTGTGTCCTGCATATCAGAATTGAGTATATAGGATTCTTGATTCTCCATTCTTGTGACGCTTTACTAAGAATGATGTGTTCCACATCCATCCAGGTTAATACAAAAGATGTAAGGTCTCCATCTTTTTAGTGGATGAATAGTATTCCATGGTATGCATATACCACAGCTTGTTAATCCATTCCTGGGTTGGTGGGCATTTAGGCTGTTTCCACATTTTGGCGATTGTAAATTGAGCTGCAGTAAAGTCTTGTGCAGGTGTCCCTGTGGTAGAAGGATTTTTTTTTCCTTCTGGGTAGATGCCCAGCAATGGGTTTGCAGGATCAAATGGGAGGTCTAGCCGAAGGGAAGAGATGATTGAGGCACGTGCTTAAATTTATTTGTAACCTTTTGCATTGTTACCTTCTATTTATTTGGTCTAATTGGATTTTTCTCCAAATCCCTGTTCTATTAAGTAGTGGGATAGAGGAGGAAGTAAAAAACTTTTCATTCTTTTACAATAATCAGAATTTATAATAATCATAAATTCATATATATAAATTTCATGCTTATATAATCCTCTTATCTTACTCATTATTTTGACTCTCCTGACATTTTCCCAATGCTTTTTTCCCCTGTATACGTTCTTTAGATTTCTGCTTCCCATAAACTATTTAAGATCAACTCCTCGTTCACTTGACTGGTCTTGGGAAACAGTCCATGCAGACAGCCCAGAGGCCAGGCTGTTAGTCATGCTAGCCATTTCTGGTCATCCTGTGTGGATCACCAGCTCACCAGGCGTGGATCTTCATCTGAAGCACAGAATGTCCATCTCGGGCACTGCCCTGCCCTGAGGGACTCTTCTCAGGGCATCCACCAGGGGGTGAGGCCTAAACGCACTGTGAGAAGCCTTTTAGACTTCCAAGAAGACTCTCAGTCATTATGTTAGAGACAGAAACAGATTCTGTGATGCTTTCTTGTCTTTTAACAAATATTCATATAAGTTAATCAATTAATTAGAGTTTTAAGTCTTTCTACATCCTCTATACCAAAGGACAGCAAACTTTAGCCATGTGACCAAATCCTTTTGCCACCTACAATTACACTGGCACCCAGCCACACGCGTTTGGTTATATATTCTTTACGCCTGCTTTTCGTGCTGTAAGGATGGTAGAGTTGAGTAGTTGTGACAGAGACTCCAGAGCCTAAAATATTTACTATGTGACTCTTTCAGAAGTTTGCTGATCCTCCTCTAAGCAAGAGAATCTTTTCTGATAGGAATTGTATTGAATATATAGATCACATTGGGTAACAGAGACGTGCTAACAACTTTAAGTTTTCTAGTACCGGATGTGAACTAGATGTCTTTCCATTTATATTTGTCACTTTCTTTTCATTTCTTGAAGCATTGTTTTATAGCTTTCAATTATTTCACCTCCTTGGGTAAATTTACTCATCAATATCTTATTCTTTTTGATGCTATTGTAAAAACAGTTGTTTCCTTATTTCCTTTTCAGATTGTTCATTGTTAGTGTATAAAAATTTAACTCATTGGGTGGCACCCATAGTTCAGTGGGTAGGGCCCCGGTCACATACACCCAGGCTGGCAGGTTCAAACTGGGCCAACTAAACAGCAATGATAACTGCAACAAAAAAATAGCTGGGCGTTGTGGCAGACACGTAAGTCCAAGAATTAGTGGTTGCTGTGAGCTCTGACGCCATGGCACTCTACCAAGGGCAATGTACTGAGACTCTGTCTCAAAAAAAAAAAAAAAAGTAACTTTTTTTCTATGTTGATTTTGTATCCTGTAACTAAGCTGAATTCATTTATTAGTTCTAATGGAATATGTGTGTGTGTGTGTTCATGTGTATAATTAGAGTTTTCTACATTTAAGATCATATAATCTGTAAACTAATAATTTTACTGTTTCCTTTCTGATCTGGATGCCTTTGATTTCTTTTTTTCCTTTTTTTGTTTATTTTTTTCTTAATTGTTCTGGCAAAGACTTCTAGTACTATTTAAAATAGAATTGGCAAGAGTAAGCCTTCTCTGTCATGTTTCTGATCTAACAGAAAAGTTTTCAGTTTTTCACTATTTAGCATGATGTTAGCTCCGGGCTTTTTCACATGTGGTCTTTATTATATTGAGATAATTTCTTTCTATTCCTAGTTCGTTGAGTATTTTTATCATGAAAGGGTATTAAATTTTGTCATGTACTTTTTCTGCATCAATTGAAATGATCATGTGGTTTGCCCTTCATTCTTTAATGTAGTATATTATTTATATATATATATATATATATTTTTTTTTTATGAGACACAGTCTCATTTTGTCATCCTTGGTAGAGTGCTGTGGCGTCACAGCTCACAGCAACCTGCAGCTCCTGGACCTAGGTGATTCTCTTGCCTCAGCCTCCCGAGTAGCTGGGACCTGCCAAAATGCCCAGCTATATTTTGTTATTGTTTTTGCAATTTGGCCAGAGCTGGATTTGAACCCTCCACCCTCGGTATGTAGGGCGGTATATGGGGCCGCCCTAATGTAGTATGTTATGTTGACTGATTTTTGTATGTTATTTCATCCTTATATTTTGGGAATAAATGCCACTTGGTCATGGTGTATACTTTTGCTACTGTGCTATTGAATTTGGTTTACTAGTACTTTGTTGAGGATTTTGCATCCATATTGATTAGGGATATTGCTCTGTAGTTTTCTTTTCCTGATGTATGTTTGTCTGGTTTTAGCATCACAGTAATGTTGGCCTCGTATACTGAGTTTGGAAGTGTTACCTTTTCGGTTTTTTGGTAGAATTCAGCCATGAAGCTCTCTGGTCCTGAGCTTTTCTTTGTTGGGAGGTTTTTGATTACTGATTCAACCTGCTTATTAGTATAATGCTGTACAGGTGGTTGTTTTCTTTCATGATTCAGTCTTGGTAGGATGATATTTCTAGAAATGTATCCATTTCTTCTAGTTTTTCCAGGTTGTTGGTGTGTATTTGTTCGTAGTAGTCTCTTATAATCCTTTTTATTTCAGTGGCATTAATCTTCTTTTTCTTCTTTAGTCTAGCTTTGTCTCTTTTATTGATTTCAAATGACCAACTCTTAGTTTTGTTGATTTTTCCACTATCATTTTTCTGTTCTCTATTTTACTTATTTTTGTTCTAATCTTTATTATTTCTTTCCTTCTGATAACTTTGGGCTTAGTTTGTTCTTTTTACAGTTCCTTGAGGAGTAAGTTAGGTTACTGACTCAAGATCATTCTTTTATAATGTAGGCATTTACACTAGACTTCTCTCTTAGTATTGCTATTGCTGTATCCCATACGTTTTGGTATGTTGTGTTTTTCTTTTCATTTGCTTCAAGTTATTTTCTTTTCTTTCTTTTTTTTTTTTTTGAGACATACCATGTTTCCCCGAAAATAAGACAGTGTCTTATTTTAAGGTGTGCTCCCAAAGATGCACTAGGTCTTATTTGCAGGGGATGTCTTATCTTTCCTGTAAGTAGGTCTTATTTTTGGAGGATGTCTTATTTTCAGGAAAACAGGGTAGTCTCACTTTCTCACCCTTGGTAGAGTGCCGTGGTGTCAGAACTCACGGAACCTCCAGCTCCTGGGCTTAGGCGATTCTCTTGCCTCAGCCTCCCAAGTAACTGGGACTACAGGCGCCTGCCACAACACCTGGCTATTTTTTGGTTGCAGCCATCATTGTTGTTTGGCTGGCCCGGACTGGATTCGAACCCACCAGCTCAGGTGTATGTAGCTGACACCTTAGCTGCTTGAGCCACAGGTGCCGAGCCAAGCTTCAAGTTATTTTCTAATTTCTCCTGTGACACCTTCTTTGAGCCATTCGTTGTTCAAGAATTCATTGGTTAATTTCCATAATTTGTGAAATTTCAATAATTTTCCAATTTTCCTTTTGCTTTTAAAATCAAATTAGAAATCTGGTTTTATTTCATTGTGGTCAGAAAAGATACTTGATAATCCTGTCAGTCTTCTTAAGTATGTTAAGACTTATTTTGTGGCCCAACATATGATCTATCCTGGAGAATGTTTTGTATGTACTTGAGAAGAATGTTTATTCAGTTGTTTTTGGGTGGAATGTTTGGGATATTAGATCAAATTGGTCTGTAGTCATGGTTAAGTCCTCTCTTTCTTTATTATCTTCTGTCTGATTGCTTTATCTATTATTGAAAGTGAGGTATTAAAATCTCCTACTATTGTTGTATTACTGTCTGCTCCTCTCTTCAAATCTGTCAAGGTTTGCTTCATATATTTGGGTACTCAGATGTTAAGTGCATGCAATAGCGCATGTTATAGCTATTATATCTTCCTAGTGAATTTACCTTTATATCTTTACATATTACGCTCATTTGTCTCTTGGGACAGGTTTTGACTTTAAGTCTATTTTGTCTGATATAAAGATGGCATCCTATTCGCTTTCGGTTACTATTTGCATTGGAGTATATTTTTTCCAATCCTTTTACTTTCATCCTATGTGTGTCATTATATATAAAATTAGTCTCTCATAGCATTCATTCAACTACTTGATGTCTTTTGATTGAGGAGTTTAATCCATTTACATTTACACTGGTATTTAACTACTGATAGGGCAGACTTACTGTTGCCATTTTATTGTTTTCTGTATGTCCTATAGTTATTTTGTCCTTTTCTTCTCTTGCTGCCTTCCTTTTTTGTTTTATTGCCTATTTTGTAACCACTTTTTTTGATTTCCTTTTCTTTTTATTTTTCTTTTTTTGTATTTTCTATAGGGTATGTGTTTTGTGGTTACCATGGTGGTTACATAAAACTTCTTATAACAATCTATTTAAGACTGGTAACTATTTGCGTAACACACAAAAATTCTCCTCCTTTATGGTTCCCCCTCTTGCCACCTTAGATTATCAATTCACAAACTATATTTTGTATCCATTAATACTGTTTTATAGTTATTTTTAGGTTTTTATCTTTTAAATCTGTACCACAATGAAAAGTAGTTTAAATATAATAATTACATTATTACAGGATTTTTGTATTTGTCTATGTATTTGCCTTTGCCACAGAACTTTAATTTTTTTTTGTATGCTATTATGTTACTGTCTAATATTCTTGAATTTGAACTTAAAGGACTCCCTGTAGCATTTCCCATAAGGCAGATATAGTGATAAAGAACTCCTTCAGCTTTTGTTTATCTGGAAAATTATTTTTTGTACATTTTTTAAGGCCAGCTTTACAGTAGTTTTGGTTGGTAGGATTTTTTGTTTTTCCTTTGATCACTTTGATTATGTCATCTCATTCTCTTCTGACCTATAATCCTTCTGCTGAGAAATCTGCTGCTATGATGAGTTGCTTTTCTCTTACTGCTTTCAAGATTCTGTCTTTTTCTTTGATTTTTACAGTTTAATTATAATATTACCTCTTTGGACTCATCTTAGTTGAATTCTTTTCATATTCTTGAACTTGATATCCATTTCTTTTACTCAGATTTAGGAAGTTTTCAAATGAGTTCTATATCTCTTCTTTTTTTGGACTCCCTTAATGCATAATTTACCCATTTGATGGTATCCCACTAAACTCTCTTTACTTTTCTTCGTTCCTTTTTTGTTGCTATTCCTGGACTATAATTTCAAATGACCTGTCTTCAGGTTTGTTTATTATTTTTTCTACTTAATCAAGTTTTCTGTCGAAGCCCTCTAGTAGATTTTTCAATTAAGTTTTTATATTCTCCAGCTCTGGAATTTCTGTTTGGTTCTTTTTTAATCATTTCTATATCTTAGTGATTTATTCTCTTTTTATTCATGTATCATTTTTAATTAGTTGTTAGTGTTCTCTTTAGCTCATTTAGTTTAAAAAAAGACAGTTGTTTTGAATTCTTTTTCAGGTAATTTATAGATCTTCATTTTTTTTAGGGCCAGCTCCTAAAGATTCACTGTGTTTCTTCAATTGGGCCATGTTTCTCCATTTCATCCTAAACACTGTTGTTTTTTGTAAGGATTGAGGCATTTGTAAAACAGTCATATGTCCTTGTCATTATAGATCAGCTATCTACAGGGAGGACACTAGTCAGCCTAGCTAGAGTATCAGAGGGCCTCTCAAGCCTAGCTAGTCGTAGTCATCTCTTGGCCTGTGCATATAATTTCCCAATTAGAAAAGTTCACAATTGTCTTTGTTAGGAATTCATAATCTCTTGCTGCTTCTGTTGTCTCTTCACAGTATTCAAGTTCTCTGGTGCTACAAATGCCAAGCAGTTATTTGTTTTCAGCAATATTCACAATGGAACAATTCTCTAGGCCCTTCAAGTCAGACGAGACAGAAACTAGGCCCTCAGACAGGCCCACCACAAAGGTAGAATGTGACTTACATGTCACTTCCTCTTTCCCTCACAAGCAAGAAGCCACAAGTTGGTTATTTTCTCTTAATCATGCCATGTAGTGCTGACTTGGGGAAAGAG
This sequence comes from Nycticebus coucang, assembly GCF_027406575.1. NCBI lineage: Eukaryota > Metazoa > Chordata > Mammalia > Primates > Lorisidae > Nycticebus > Nycticebus coucang. The sequence goes on along the minus strand of NC_069787.1, from coordinate 88,561,574 downwards.
TTAACAGAGGTGAAATGCAAAGGCTGTTCTTACCCATTTTAATGCAGTTATTCTTTCCTTTGAGCTTGCCTGGGTGCTGTGACATTTTGTTTTTTAGAGTTCTTATAAAGGCTTTTTGGACTGTATATTGTTGTTAAGTCAGTGTCTCTGTGAGAATGAGGTCTGGGGCTTCCTATTCTGCCATACTGCTTGTGTCACTCTGGTTTCCAGGTCTTTAGAGGGAGTCGGGCATGACCTTAGGCTCTGCTTTGCATCTCTCTTGACCCTGGCAGCCCCACATGAGGAGCTCTCCTAGCAGATCCTTTGCTTCCTCTAAGGGCAGATATCTCAATTTAGGACAAGAGTGGAACCTCTGTCTAGCCCTTTTGTTATAAGGTGGCATGAAAAAGGGCTCCTCCAGACCCTACCTTTGTGGAGACTGTTCTTTAATGCACTTACTTTAGTGCTGACGCCCTGGCCCAATCTTTTCCTTTTGTGGAGTTAAATCTGATACTGGCCCCTCTTTGGGGCTTCTTTGGGAGAACCTGCTTTTGTCTCAAGGGACTTGAGCTACATTTTTCACTTTATCAGTCCTATTCTCAGAAGTTCTGGCAACTTCTCTTATTTTCCATTATTGTTCCCTTTAGAATATCTATCTATCTATCTGTCTATCTATCTATCTATATACACACATATATAATTTCAGGGTACCCTTGGGAGGTGGAAAAAGTAGATATTTGTGCTTGGTCTACCATCTTAAAATGACAACCACTGAGGTTGTTTTCTTAAGAGCCTAATTCCATGACTTTTTAAATCTCTGCTTCATTAATCATGTTTATTATTTGGCATTTGGCATGTTATTTGCCTGGCAATCAACAAAGGATACTTTTTTGAAGGAGTTCCTATTGTTCAGTTGTGGCTGGGCTCTGAATGGAAAGAGGTAATGCTGCAGACACACGTAGGACTCAAAATTGCTTTTCAGAATTCTAAGACTTCAACTCTAATTTGCATTTTCTGTTTCCGAAGAGACAGGGTTGGGGACACACTGCTACCAAACACAGCTGCTACTGCCAATCATATCACAAGTTTTCTAGTTTTGGCAGAGTGGAATGGTTCCACTCACTGTGCACCTGGCACGAGATTCCCAGGGTTTGACAGCGCTGCCATGACCAAAGGTGAGCAGCGCTCTGATAGCAGAGCAGACAGTGCTCTGCCACTGGCACCAGAAAACACTTAGCTTCTGAGTGCTAATTTTCTCTAGTCCTGTTCTCTTTCCCTTTCTCAGCCAAGACACCCTATAATCACTGCTTAAAGCACACTGTTGTGAAGAGCCAACATCTTTGTATTTATTAGTTTAAAAATTCTGCCTATCTCCACATCCTGCCCCCCATTGTTTCTTTTCTCCTTTACTTTATTTAGGATATAATTTTACAAGTTTTAATTTGAAAGGAGATTATTGGTGAAGAATCACATTCGTGGCCCATAAAATGTCTTCTCTTTTCATAGACAGGCTCCTCCCACCCAGTTCTTCATTTGAAGTATGTTTTTCTTCAAATACAAATGGATTTCTATTTCATCGTAGGTTTTCTTTTATTAAGTAAACAAATAAGAATGGTTAAATAATTTTTATGATTTTTTTTGTCAAATCTGTTAGCATAAAGCTGTTCTCAGCCTTAAAACAGACTGGCTGTATAGAAAATATAAACAATATCCAATATAGAAAATATAAACAATATCCAAAAAATCGATCCTAAGATACACAGTGCTATAAATGTTATTTAGGTTTCCAGCCTAGACACAGAAGCTTATTTAATCCATATGATGCCCAACTGAATTCTGGGTCATGGGTAGAAGAAACCAGTAAGGAGATGCTGATAGGGAAAGTCTAACATGTACTTTCCTGACTGTGGAGATAACACCGATTCCTTTCCACTTCTCTTTACCCCACTTCTTTGAAACTGGTCCCCTGCTGCTGAAGCTGCTTGTTATCTCTGCTGTGGTGTCTTTCCACCCCATTTCCAATGTTCATTTTTATTTACCAGGGGATGGAGGAGAAAGAGAAAGAATTTGCCAGTATCAACTAATTAAATTAATATCTGTGAATAGATGATGCTCCTTTACCTTCCTAGGGGTGTGCTTACTTTTTACAGAAGATGTTTATTAAAGCAAATAAACCTATAATTGTGAAACTTCTGGGAGCTTAGCAAAGTGGGAGAAAAATCAATATGATAGATTAGGGGAGGTTAGGAAGTGATGGACAAAGGCCACAGTCTAAGCAGCCTGGGCCTGCGTAAGTGCTGCTTACATATTTGCAGAATGAATGAATACAGAGTGACCACTTTTTTTTTTTAAGAGTATTTATTTATTTATTTATTTATTTTTAATTTATTTTTTTTTTTTATTAAATCATAGCTGTATACCTTAATGTGATCATGGGGCACCATATACTAGTTTCATAGACCGTTTGACACATTTTCATCACACTGGTTAACATAGCCTTCCTGGCATTTTCTTAGTTATTGTGCTAAGACATTTACATTCCACATTTACTAAGTTTCACAGAGTGACCATTTTACCCAGGTTCTTTTATTACTGGTCTCCAGTTAAAAAGCGAAATTCTCTGAGCTTCATGTTGTCTGTTCTTTTGGTCTGTTTACTGGGCAAGTGAGCAATCAGTTATGACTAAGGGATACCTTTTCTTTTTTATGCAGGATTTTACTCCCATATAAAACTAATGCATAACTATTAAAGACCAAAGATCAAGAGTTCATTCATAGTGCGATCATCCAAAGAAAACCATTGTGAGGGTGTTATATTTTTAGGGAAATAAACTATAGAGAATTACTCATAAAATTACTTGTGTTGTTGATATATTACGTGTTTAAATATTAAAATGGCCTTTTATTTTGATCAATATTATCTAATCAATATCACCTTTTTTCAATTCATGAAAGTTTTGTGAGCATTTCACATGGAAATGACAGCACCGAGGTTTGTGGCAACCTTGCTCAGTCACGCAATAGCCAGTCTTGGTTCCCAAAGAAGAGTTAACAGACTTTCCAGATGCCTTACCTCTAAGGGAAGCATGTCCTTCCTTGGCAGGATGTTTTGTTTTGTCTTTTAGTTTCTGCCAAGACTCTGAGAAAGAGGAAACGGGCACAGATTTATTAGGAGAAATGGAATAGAGCCAGTGGGGCTCTGGCAATTTAAGGCCACATAGTTTCTGAAAAATATGGAAGATTGGTTTTCATCCCCTAATTTATTTCTTGCCTAATATTTCTACTGCAAATATTTTCTTATATACAGTTATATCTCAGTATACTCATAGAGTGAAATAATGGCACAGTATAGCCCTTTCTGAATTATTCATTTAATCTCTGGTGGTTATATCCAGTTATCCTGATAATTCAGTTAGTTTAGAATTTCAGCATATGGTATCATTGGATACACGCTGTGTTATCTACTTGTTTTCTTCCTGTAGCCCCCCAATCAGTATCTTTCAGTACTGTCCTTGATTATAGCAGTCACATTTATGTGAAGGCTGCCGGTCCCTGGTCTGCTCCAGATCTTTCTCTCTTTCTCTCTCTGCTGATTTTCAGCTCTTCTGATTGAATTATTGCTTGCTCTGACATCATGCTGATTTCCTTCACTATTTCATGTTTCTCCCAGGAAATATCCATTTGTTATTTATTTCTTGTCATCCTTTTGGAAATATCACAGTAAGGAATTCATGTAATTTTTTCCAATAGTCTTCTTTTTCTGTCCATAATTCAGTGCAACATTTCTTAAAAGCTGTTTCATCTCTTTCATTGATTTTATTAATACCTTATAATTATTTCTTACCTTTAAAAACTCAGAGTTTTTAATATTTAGTAATTCATAGCTGGGCATGATGGCTCATATCTATAATCTTAGCACTCTGAGAGGCCAAGGTGGGAGGATCACTTGAGCTTAGGAGTTCGAGACCAATTGGAGAAAAAGTGAGAACCCATTTCTACTAAAAATGGAAAACTTAGCTGGGCATTGGGGGTGGGTGGGTGCCTGTAGTCCCAGCTACTTGGGAGGCTGAGGCAAGAGGATCATTTGAACCCAGGAGTTTGAGGTTGCTGTGAGCTAGGTTGACACCACAGCATTCTGACCTGGTACAACAGAGTGAGACTCTGTCTCAAAAAAAAAAAAAAATTAGTAATTCATTCTGTTGCCACAGTGACAGCTTTATTCTTTTGGTCTTTTAGATGTCTGTGGCTGTTGATCACAAGATGATGCTTAGTTTTGGAGAAGTATCAATAGGTTGAAGCTGTACATCTGAAGAGCAGGATTACCAATGGAAACAATGCTGTTTGGCTTAATTATAAATCTCATACCATTATGTTATAGAGAACCTTGTTATGATACCAGTGTGGAAGGGAAATACATAGCCAAGTTTTCCATGTTATAATGGATACTCTACATTTCTATGTACTTGCCTTACCTCATATCGGGTTAGCAGCATGAGATTACAACCATTCAGTTAATCAGTATTTACTGAGGATCATGTCATGAGAGAAACTACACCAGATACTCTTGAGGATGTAGAGGATTCAAAGCACCTTGTGTTTGAGATACTTGAGTGTTTCATACAACTCAACCCAAAGCTCAATATACAGGGATGTTGTTGGGGAGAGAATGGGAAATTCTATAAATATTGTACATTAAGAATATATTGTTAAGACATATGTAGAAGAAAGTCCTGTAGATGATTTTGGAATAAATTTTGTTTTTCTATAAAACATTAAGAATAGCATATGATGTCAATTTATGAGAATAACTAATTTAAAAGAATAAAACAAAGCCAATAAATAATTATTAAATGGGCCATGGTGTAATGGTCTAAATATGTATAACTCATGGACCTGGTTGGTCTTTGATACTTCTTCACAGTCTAATGATTAGAAATTACCCAGGATCAGCTGGGCACGGTGGCTCACGTCTATAACCCTAGCACTTTGGAGGCCGAGGCAGTTGGTCTAAGTTCATGGGTTCAAGACCAGACTGAGCCAGAGAGAGACCTCGTCTCTAAAAATAGCCTGGCATTGTGGAGGACGCCTATAGTCCTAGCCACTCAGAGGTTGAGGCAAGAGAATCACTTGAGCCCAAGAGTTTGAGGTTGCTGTGAGCTATGACACCATGACACTCTATGGAGGGTAACAAAGTGAGACTCTGTCTCAAAAAAGAAAAGAAAAGAAATTACCCATGATTAATAAAAAGCATCCCAGATTGCTTAGGTACCAATTTATTTCCTTGCACATGTGGTCTAAGGCATCACATTACCATGGACTCTTTCCTGCTTTCAGCATGTGCTCCTGGCTTTGAAGTTTATACTTGCATTTGCTATACCTGATAAACCACGACATATCCAGATGAAACTGGCCAGATTGGAATTTGAATCTTTGGAGGCACTCAAGCAGCAGGTAAGATCAACTGTCCTGAAAAATGAATGTCTTTCGTTAGCAAATGACAGGTAACACAGTTCAGAAAACTCACTCTTAGCGTTTTCTTCAGCTTTGAAGTTACCAGTTTAAATGAATACAAGGAACTCCAGTTTAGGATTCCATAACAAAAGCAAAGTCCTAACACTATGAGCAAGAAATAGGTTTAAAGAGCTAAAATAAGCAATGTTAAATAAAGAACAGTTAGCAAGAGAACAAGATAGAGATTTCTAAAAATCATCCTGGGGCAGCTCCCCACGGTTTCTAATTCTTCCCTCTGCAGGAGCATTAAGTGAGGAGAAGTGAGTAAATAGAATTCTGAATAGTATGTTGCAGAGAGCAAGACAGAATGAGATTGGGTGGGTAGAAGCAGCAAAATTTGCCACAAAAAGAGAAACTGCTTCTCAGTGACTGATTACACAGTAAGGAATTGATTTGATTTTTTTCCAGTAGTCTTCTTTATCTGCCAGTAATTCAATGCAAAATTTCTGAAAAGCTGTTCCATCTCTTTCATTGATTTTCTTAATGCCTTTTAATTATGTCTTACGTTTAAAAACTCACAGCTTTTAATATTAAGTAATTCATGGTCTCAGGTAACTCTAAGACTCCCTCTTACCCCCAGAAAACCACACTGGAGTTCACCATTTTGATGTCTAACAGAACATTGCTAACTTGCTTAGTCTAAAGATGATTGTTAAATTCGTGCATATGCAGCTCGAGGATCTGTGATCCATCATGTGGGGAGGAGGCAGTGACAAGTGTTGTCAGGATGTCTTAGGTCCTTGCAAACCAGGGAAAAGCATCCCTCTCTCCCTGTCCTCCACTACTTTTTTTTTTCTTTAAATTATCAATCTGAGAACAAAAGGTCTAGGGTAAAAGTTGGCAGGAGATATGCAGCAGCTGCCCCCTCTTCCCCTCTGTCTTGTTGACCCACGGCTTTGCTGCATGGCTAGCACTACTGCCGTCAGGGAGAGACAAAGGTTCTCATCCCATTTCCTGTTTAGTCTCACTGAAGGCCCAGAAGGTCACCCACTTGGTGCTTTTCAAAAATTCACATTAACTGGCTGTGTCTTCAGTTTACTTTCCAAACTAATGCCAGATACACAATTTTTCCTTTAATCTGACATTTAATTATTTGCATTGTAACTACTAAGCTAGCTTGAGCTCACTGGACTCTTCCCCTATACCAAAAGCAGAGGGAGCCTTTGCTATATCCCTTGGTCGGTTCATTGGCCCAGAGGAGAAATGGGGTTATTGAAAATATTTAAGAATAAATATTAATACCTGGCCTATCCCTTAGCTCTCACTGTAAAGTGGCTAAAAATTGGTAGTAAGCCTGGCAGGGGAAATTATGTGTATGATTACTTATAAATAAATATTATGTTTACTTTATATTTGATTTGCTACTTTTCAACTCAGTTCCTATTTTATGGGCAAAATATGATCAAGAAATTTGTCATCAGGCTGGGCATGGTGGCTCACACTTGTAATCCTAGTGCTCTGAAAGGCTGAGGTGGGCAGATTTTTTAAACTCAGGAGTTTGAGACCAACTTGAGCAAAAGCAAGACCCTGTCTCTACTAAAAATAGAAAAACTAGCCTGGTATTATGGTTGCTGTCTATAGTCCGAGCTACTTGGGAGGCTGAGGCAAGAGGATTGCTTGAGCCTAGAAGTTTGAGGTTGCTGTGAGCTATGATGCCACGGCACTCTATCCAGGGTGACCTCTACCCAGGGCAGTGGAGCAAGAGTCTGTCTCAAAAAAACAAAAAAACAAGAAAGAGAGAGAGAAAGGTAAGTCACCAGACAATTCTTAAATGGGATTGTGCATTTTAAATGTTAAACTTTTGAAAAACACATGTTTAGACCCTGTGCCCTGAACATTCTGATTCCTTAAATTGAAGGTGGGACCCAGGAACCTACATTTTTAAAAACCTCCTCTTCTTACCGCTTCCCCCAATACACACCCCCTAGTAGAGATAAAGCCTAATCATGGCCAGGGGAGTGCCGAGAACAAGCAATTTGGGGCCGAGTTCTGCCCCTGTGAATGAGTCAGGTGGCCTATTTGTACCTTAGGGGATTTTTCTGTTTGTTTTATAAAATGACAGACAGGATTCCATGGTCATTTCCGGGAAGGCCCCAAAATGTCCACTTTTAACCAACCCTGATGTGATTCTGATGCAGGAGCCCTGGAGCCCACTTAGGGACAGACTCTGTGGGTACAGTTATTCCCCCCAGCCTGTGATAGGAGACTGGTGGTGGTGGAACGCTGGAATGAATATGGGAAGGGAATGTACTGAAAACACATCTTTTTTCAGTATCAAATAGGAAACTATGTGGCGTTTCTAAATATACAGGCAACTTAGGTATACTTGAAGGTGAGAGGCAAACTGGGGAAAATAAAATAGTTTGCTCTACAAAGGGCATTTTCAAATGATTAGGCTTCAGCTGGCTGAGACCTTTATGAATTCTAGACAGTAAATATCATCCTGGTGATGCCCTTTTATTTTTTTTCAAATTGATATATTCAACTCTCAGTCACTTTAAGATCCAATTAAAAATAGAAAAGATTCTTATCCAGGAATCTTTGATAACTCGATGGCCTGGAGCACAAGGACACAGCCACCATTTAACAGGCCTCTGGGCAGCCAGCCCTCCTGGGAGCCCAGAGCACGCACAGAAGCCAGGGAGCAGGGCTGGCTGCCCAGATCTTTTGAGAAAGAAAGCAGCCTCAGGAATCAGCTAGGAGAATAAGATTGGCACTAGAAAAGGGCACTGCAGCGCTTATTTATAGCCCTCAAGGGCCTCAAATAGCCCTCCTTGACCAGACAGGCCACCTGGGTCCGTCCTCATCATGGATTGTCTTTGTTTTTTAGGATTAAGTATATTTAAACCATTTTCCCCAGCATGTCTTCGGAGCTTCTGAACTTTTCTGTACCTACGTCTGTGCTCTCAAGTTATGGTAAAAATATAAATATTTTTAATAGAAACTGTAAACTTTCACAGCATAGAATGAGAATGCTAACGTATTTAACTATTGAATATGTAATCATTTATTGACCTGCCAACATGTAGTTCAGAATGAAATGTTAAATTCAAATAGAGAGTAGGCCTCTAACACAGCCATTGGCTAGCAGCACCAAAGCCATAGTGTTAGGTAGACAGAAATTTGGCTTTTCTGGGGAAGGAGGACAAGGGTGCGGCCCCCATCTCAGTGCCGCCCATCTTAATTCTGTCCCAAGGCATTGCTCACCCACCTAGGAAGGAGGGAGCACCCAACCAATCTACCACCCCAGTCTACCAATCACAACTTAGTGGGCCCCTGTAGTCCCAGCTACTCCAGAGGCTGAGGCAAGAGAATTGCTTAAGCCCAGGAGTTGGAGGTTGCTGTGAGCTGTGTGAGGCCACGGCACTCTACCGAGGGCCAGAAAGTGAGACTCTGTCTCTACAAAAAAAAAAAAAAGAACTTAGTGGGCCAACCGCAAAATGGTATAGAAGACCCTGGCCTAACAACAAGTACAGTAGAGTCTTAAAGGTGACTTAGAACAAGCTTAAGGCTAATTATCCTGTCTTTGGTTTAAACCTACATTGTGGTTCACCACTGTGGGCTCTCAGAGAGGCTCATGGGAGGTCTGCATGTGTGATAAGACTCTGGTTCCAAAGTGACCTCTGAATCATGAGGTAGGCCCAATCCGGACAGTATAAAACAGAAGCTTCGGCCATAATCCAGGCCTCTTTGCCTACTTGCTATGGCAGTGGGGTCCATGCTATGTCTACGGTGAACATATCTTGCTCTGGAAACCTCTATCTTGCTTGGTAAGCCTATCTCTCTCTTCCTCAATAAACTGTGTTTCACGCTTGCCTTACTTTGGAGCATCTGGTCATTTTTTGACCAAGAGCACCCCAGAAATCAAGGACACAGACAACTGCCTGAAACCCTGACAGTTTCAGACTCAGGTAGCTGCCTTGAAACCTGACAATGGTCCATTTCCCAGGGCCCCAAGTCAGGTCCATGTCCAGTAATTTTGAGGTAAAGACAATAAAGTTTATAGTGCTTGAGTGTTTGGGTGGCCCACCTGAGCTGGCCTCTCTCCTCCTTCCTGGGTCAGGTAGTTTGTCTCACAGCCCCATGCAATAAGTGACTTGACCTTCTTTGTGAGTCTTCTCAGCACTCAAATGGGGTCAAGGAAAATGGAGCTGACCATGCAAGGTTCGGGTGAGACTAGAATGAGGCAGTGTGAGCAAGACACCGCAGGAAGCAGGGCGGGGCGGTGTGAGCATGGTGAGGGAAGAGGAGGCCCAGCTCACGCAGTCACTGGGTGAACCCAACAAGGAACTGTAGGACAAAATGGTACCCTACACCAGATTTGCCTGGTGAGTGGGGATTCTATCTTTGCAGCCGTCCCACCTGTTTTGCTAATCTAACACAGCTGGGCTGTGATAACCATGAGAGGAGTAACAGCAGCCATGGAGTGGGTGGGAAAGTGAGCCAGGCATTGTAAACCTCCCACGTATGCCGGGAGCGCTTCAGAACAATTATCGGGGGTAGAATCTGTTAGTCATTTGCAGGTGATTTTTCACATGGTAGATTGCTTTCCAGCTGATAAATGATAACCTTCTTCAAAAGTGGTTGATGCAGGGCAGCGCCTGTGGCTCAGTGAGTAGGGCACCAGCCCCATATACCGAGGGTGGCGGGTTCAAACCCGGCCCCGGCCAAACTGCAACAAAAAAATATAGCCGGGCGTTGTGGCGGGCACCTGTAGTCCTAGCTACTCAGGAGGCTGAGGTAAGAGAATCGCCTAAGCCCAGGAGTTGGAGGTTGCTGTGAGCTGTGTGATGCCACAGCACTCTACCCAGGGCGATAAAGTGAGACTCTGTCTCTAAAAAAAAAAAAAAAAAAAAAGTGGTTGATGCACTGACAAACATTAGCCTCCTCTCCTGTCATTCTTTTTCTTACTTTTCTTCTAGAGCAGTGGTTCTCAATCTTCCTAATGCCACAGCCCTTTAATAGTTTCTGTGGGTCGCGACCCACAGGTTGAGAACCGCTATTCTAGAGGCTCTAGTCCCCTTGCTACTTTGTAACTTTGCCTACCTGCACACCTCCCTGTGTGGTCAGCCTGACAGTCCCATCTGCTGAGGAAAGCTCTCCTCTCACTGTGTGCATTTCTGTGCATTCTCCCTGCTGTAGTTGGTTCTGCTTTGCTCTCCCTGTGACCTAGGAGGTCCCCAAGGGCCAGGCAATACCTCATTTATCCCATGTCCCGTCATCCGCATACCCAGCAGACCTCGCATAAATGTCTGCTTAATCAAACCGAGTTTGTTGACTCATGCATAGTTCAGAAGCTAATATATTAAATAAATGACAAATGATGTCCTTGGACAAAAAAAGAAGAGTCTTAAAATAGATACTTGGCAAAAATTGAAACAAGGTCATATGCCTTTGTGGGATCGCTGGGGAAGAGAATGCCTTCGGAGAAATTACACGTGAGAACTTTACAAGGACCCCATACCTAGCCTTAATAAAGTTCAAATCCTATTTTCCTTCCTAAAAAAACTGTTTGTGGTTGATATTGGTAGCAAGGGTAGCTCCCTAAGACTATAAAACAACCCTAAGGTAAGCCAGGTAGAAATCTAAAACAGTTTGTACTTTGCACTTGTACTTGTTAGCTAGAAAACTGGCAACACATTCAGGCTCTGGAGCAATCAGTCTCTTACCACTAGTGGTAGACCACCCTTCCTCCTGGAGTTTCTGTTCTCACTAGAGAAAAATTCTTTAAAGTGCATGGAAACATCCAGATAGTGAAATAAGACTACAGCTTTTCCAATCACTTTTGTCTTCCCTAGTAAACAATCTATGTAAATTGCTACTTGTCTCATTGTTTTTCTAAGCAAAATTTAAAATTTACATATCTTAATTTCTTACCCAGATGTAAGAGACATGGCAAATCAGATCCAGATTTATTTTTACTTGTGGAAACACTGACGAGGTTATGAAATAGGATAAAATTTAGTATGTTTGTAGTTAGCAGATGGGAAGCTGTGATAGGTGGGTCCATTCCACAGAGAAAGGACTCAGGTCACCAGGCTGTAAAGTGATGGCTGTGGGCTCTGGACTGTGTTCTCATGTCATTAAAGTATATCTACATTTGTGAAGAAAAAAAATCCCATAATAAATTATGCCAGAGATTTCAGAATGTTTAAAACTATATATTTAAAATATATGTATTTTTTTTTAAGTTGAAGAACTTTAAAGACATTTAAGCTTCTAAGAGTTCTATCTAATCTTAGATTCTGTATTAGATTAATAATTACATCGCCTTGACGGCTGACACATGTGAGAGTAGCTCTTTTGCAGGTAAATATGTGGGATTGACTGTTGTTTATCCACTTGTTGTTTTCTACTTAATGTTCAAGCATATTAAAAGATTATATTGTTAGGCCAGGTGTGGTGGCTCACATCTGTAATCCTAGCACTTTGGGAAGCCGAGGCAGTTGGATTGCTTGAGCTCACCAGTTCTAGACCAGCCTGAGCAAAAGCAAGACCCCGTCTCTACTAAGAATAGAAAAATTGAGGCAAGAGATTGCTTGAGCCCAAAAGTTGGAGGTTGCTGTGAACGGCACTCTACTCAGGGTGATAGCTTGAGACTCTGTCTCAAAAAAATTTTTAAAAACAAAAAAGATTATATTGTTAGATGAAAAAGGTGGCTGGTGGTCATAGTTGTATTTAAGACCACTGAACTGAACATTAAAAAATGGTTAAGATGGCAAATTCTATTATGTGTATTTTACCACATTAAAAATATAATAAAAAATTTTTTAAAATTATACCATTGGCACCAACAAGTTCAAAGATAGTTGTCTGTGACTACTAGACTAGAAGCTTTTGGGAAGCAGGATTATTTTAGACACATAGAATTTATATTTGTTGAGTGAGTGAGTCATTAATTAAATGAATATGGTTAGAATTAAAGCCTCATCCCCTGGTGCACTTTTCTACTACTAAATGCTAGTCCCTTGACTTTGAAATTACTATGTATGTGTTATACTTGCATGTTAGATTCAGGAAACTATTATTGAATGCTTACCACGAGGAGGAAACCACAGTTTTTTTTTTTTAACTTTTGTTTTTAATTACTAGTAAATTGCTAAAATAGGAAAACTTTTATTTAATATAATAAACAGTGTTATTTTTGCATTGCTTTCCAGGGCTACTGGATCTTGGGGATATGATTGCATATTATATCATGCAATGAATGTTGACCAGAGAGATTGGGCTAAAAAGATAGTGATTGGTAGACTAGAAGATTTAGACTTTTAAAGTAAATTGCTAAGAAGAAAACATTTGCTGGTTGCCTCTTTATTCTAAGAATTGAATGTAGAAAACAAATGTTTGGATTTAAGAATGCTTTGAGATGCCACTTAATTAAAAGAAAATAATCACTTTACACTAAAAATGGTTCTGAGAACATAAAAAGTAATATTATAGTGAAACCATACATTAATCAAAATGAAAACACAAATACTAAAATTTAGCAGCAAACATTGAGTACATTCTGTGATCAAAGCACAAAAATATAACACATCAGAAATTCTCTATGTCATTTAAGAAATGGATCCTGTCTCAAACCCTGATTTTATACACTAAGAAATGGGTTTCCAAATGTGGTTGTCAGCTTCCAAGATGGTCTCTAGTAATACCTGCCTCTTAGTATTTACCCTTGTGGAGTCCCCTCCCACCTTGTATCTTGATTGCCGGCTGTGACCAGTAGAGAGAATACTGCAGAAATGATGGTATGTCTCTTCTCAGGCTGGGTCATAACAAAACATAATGGCTTCTGCCTTCTTTTCCCTCTTGAATCACTTGCTCTTGGGAAGCTAGCTGCCATGTTGTAAAGGCACTCAAGCAGCCAGTGCAAGAGGCCCATAGGGCTAGGTACATGACCTATTGCCAATAGCCACGTGAGCAAATGATCTTGTAAGCAGGTTCTCTGAGCCAGGAGTTGTCAAACTTCTTCTGTAATCAGCCAGAGAGTAAATTTTTTAGGTATGTGAGCCATACAGTCTCTATCACATCTACCCAATTATGACATTATAGTGCAAAAACAGCCATAGACAATATGTAAATAAAGGAGACTGGCTTTGTTCCAATAAAACTTTATTTACAAAAATGGGCTGTGGGCCAGATTTGGCCTATGGACCATAGATTGCCATTTCTTCTTTTAGCCTCAGTTAAACCTTCTGAAGACTATAGTTCCTACCTTCATCCTGACTACAGCTTCATGAAAGGGCTCCAAGCCAGAGCTACCAGGTACTTCCAAATTTCCGACCCACACAAAGTGTGACATAATAAATGTTTTTTATTTTAAGCTACTAAGTTTTGGGGTAATTTGTTACACAGAACAGATAACTAAGGTACCAATAATCCAGGAATGGAGGCTGGGCAAAAGAGGAACCAAGTTTGGCCATGAACAGATAACTAAGGTACCAATAATCCAGGAATGGAGGCTGGGCAAAAGAGGAATCAAGTTTGTTTGATGTTGAAGCTAGGTGATGGTTCATGGGGGTCCATTATTCTCTCTACTTTTGCATAACAAGAAGTCAAAACAAAAAAAGAAAGAAAGAAATTGATAACCAAGAAGGATAAGTGGTTTGTCTAAATCAGACCCTCGGTAAATCACAAAACCCGTGTCTCTGGCTCATCATACATTCTGTATTTTCTTGACTACCTCTCTCTCTCTGTAACAGCCAGTAAAGATTTAGCCATTTGGCTAAGTCTTTCCCCCAATTCTTTACCTCCTTAGTGTCTCCAACTTAATATCCAAGATAGTCCTTTGGACTTGGATATAATTGCTGTTGTTGAACTATCCTTGTGACCTCTTTATGAGAGATGGAGCTTGTTCAGACATCCATCCAGTTATACCACAGTGCAACTAGAATGTAATAATTCAGAAAATGCACATTCTTATGTCATTTTACTGGTGACAGAGCAGTAGCAATCCATTCTCTTAAGTAATCCTCACACAGCCTACAGGGACAGGCCTGTCAGGTCTCACTACAGCATTTTATATTTGACTTTAAATAAAATAAATGCACTATGTGAACATGCCTAGCACAGTGTTGGCACATAGTAGGTTCTGAAACAGTGAGTTTACCTTCCTTTTAAAATCCCTTTGAAATTGGAAATCCTAGAAGAGTTTTCATTGGCATTATAAATAAATTCATGAGTTGCTTGTTAGATATACAAAATGGATGTTTGAAATAACTTGTGTTTTGACTGTATTCACTTCCCCAGGTTGGGTTGATTAGTGATAGTAACCTCTGAATTTGTTTGGCATAAGATGATGATACTGGATTATTCTGATGCTGTGGTTTTTCAGGATAACCAGGAAATAAGATTTAGCACTGGATTTTGACAGTGTCATGTTTTCTGGACCTTTAACCAGATGTTCTTGGTGATGTAATTTATAAATGAGATAAAGTTGTATGAACAAGGCCTCCCAAGAAAGTAAGGCGGAGGGGGAGAGCCAAAAGCAGAATACCAGACCTGCTAAAATGGCATTGGATATGGAATTCAGTTCACTAATACATGACTTCCTCTCCTTTTTCCCTTCAAAAGTCTGTTTAATGTTATGTTTTTCTATTCTAAAAATGTGCTTGGAACTAGTGAAAAATTTCCTCCATACATTTATAAGGTTTGTTTTTTTGTTTTTGGTGACTTTCCATTTAGATAGAGTTTACAAGGCAGTTGTTATCTGCCCGGTAACTATCTTATTAGTACTATGATTTGAAATTCTTGATCTCTCCCCCAAACCAATTTGGAAAAAATTTCTTCTCGTTCATTATTAGGAAAATAAATGGATCTCAGGATTCTACCCAGTTCTTTATCCAAGTTGCTTTCAGCAGTGTTTGTATGGGTGGATTTGGAGACTCTTTTGTTTGAATTGTCATGAAAAAAAAAATGATAGGCATATTTTTAATTTGCAAGTCTGGTTTCAGTCACAGGCACAAGAGAAAATGAACTGCCAAATGTCTGGAAAACACAGCTTCAACCGCCTCTGCTTTCACATGTGATTAAATATTGTTTTGATTAAAAACAGTACATCTAGGTTGCTTTTTTTGCTTTCTTGGACTCATGAATTTACTTTTTTAAATGTATGTTGTGGAAAACTATTTCTAAAAACATCAGTCTAGGTTATATAAACTATCCAAGTGTGTGACTTAACAATGACAGTCAGAAATCTTGCTAAAGAATTGTCATCTTTATTTGGTTTATACATTGGCCTTAAATAAAGATTCTGGTTAGCTGAGGATATAGTCGAAATGCAGCAGGAGTGGGGTGGAGCTTTGCATGCCTTGGGTTTTTTTTTTTTTTTTTTTTTTTTTTGAGACAGAGTCTTAGTCACCGCTGGATAGAGTACTATGGTGTCATAGCTCACAGCAACCTCAACGTCTTGGGCTCAAGTGATTCTCTTGCCTCAGCCTCCCACGTAGCTGGGACTACAGGCTCCTGCCACAACGCCTAGCTATTTTTTTTTTTTGTTGTTGTTGTTGTTGCAGTTGTCATTGTTGTTTTAGCTGGCCCAGGCCAGGTTCAAACCTGCCAGCTTCGGTGTATGTGGCTGGTGCCCTACCCACGAGCCATGGGCGCCACCCTGCATGCCTTGGTATTAGTAAAATGTCTGTAGGAGTCAGGTACACTTGTCTCAAGAATCTGAGCTTTTTCCATCACTAAGCAACCTGCGCAAATTACCAAAGCTCTGTTTGCCTCATTTCTTCTCTGTACAATGGGTATAAAGGCAGGAACAGCCACACAGGATGAGCAAGCAAAGTCAGGCCCAAGTCGGTGACTCTAAGTCTATGGTTTTTCCACCATCTCACCATCTGGAAGATGTGGAAGGCATAGAGCAGATGGGTGTAAACAATACACAATCTTGATTAATGTTAACAAAGAACTGCTTGACTATTAAGGGATAAAATCCTGGGAGATGGATGGTTTTAATATTCCAGCCTTAGAGATCTTCCAGAAGAGAAGTTACCTACTTTGGAGATTTACCTGCTTTCTGGCAAGAAGCAATGTCAGATCCCTCCCAGCTCTGTGACTTTCTTAAAAATATTTGCTCTCTAGCTATATTTTAACCCCAAACAGGTCATGTTGAAATGCTAATTAACCAAAACTAATTTGAATTTCAAATGAATTTCTGGAAATGAAGAGTGGTGTAAAGTCACTGGGAAGCAGCCTTCCTCCATAATTGCTAGTAAGCTCCTGTCAGATAGCTGTTTGGGGCTCACTCTAGAAAGAGCATGTTTGCTCTTTCAGTGACAGAATTCACGGGGTTGATTTGGAATAAATTGGAGCTTGGAGTGTCTAATAAGGATAATGATATTAGTTTAACAGGATAGAACCGAGCTCCTAGGGTGCAGTGGGATCTTATGTGTATGTCAATCACTGTTAATTTTTGTTTTGCTCCTTTCTGCCCATTTTCTTCTTTTAACAGTTGAAGTGCATAGAGCAGCCATTCTTTGATACCTGAACAGCCTTCTTTTTACTTTCTTTTTTTGTGTTTTTGTTATAGTTGTAGCTTTCTTTCTTTGGGGTTCATTTTATTTTAGCAAATGATCCTGCTTTATTTTCCTGTTAATGTTTTCAGATGCTCATGCATCCCTTTTTCATTCTGGTGGTTCTCTCTTCCAATTTTGGAAGCTCTTAGTCTCAGACCTTTCCCTGGAATGGCCTCAGGCCTTGTGCTTTATGCTTTCAGCCAGAGTTCCTGTCTGGGAAACTAGAGGATGATTTCTCTCACAAAGGCTGGCTTCTCTGGGCCTGGATGGAGTTCAGAGCCCTTGGGGGTCCCCAGTGGAGTCCTCCCAGTGCAGCCCGTCCTGGTGGGGGCCTGGGAGACATGCACACTACTTTCCTGATGGTAGCCTACAACGTGGATATAGATCTAATGCAGATCCTGCTGTTAGGGAGTCAGTCCTGCAGCCCATTTATGTCATCCACTGTTGTCGGAAGAAAATGGTCTGCCTCTGTTGATGATCATGAACTAATTCACGTGGGGATTACTTTATCTGTGAGTGTGGGCTCTTGTGTTGATCTACTGTAGTAAAGATTCTGTTTGAGATCACAGTGCACATACTTTCCATTGTTGGAACGAGCCAAGGAATTTTTCATTTGTATAGCTTCTTTCATTTGGTCAAAAAAGAATACTCTAACTATGAATGAGAAATGTTGTCAAAGGTTTAGGCCGCCCTCACTCGGAAGTGCTAGATGCAGTCTAGAATGGGGACAGCTTCGCAGGGTTGGCAGAGGAACTGCACGAATGCTCCCGAGCAGCTGTTGGGTGCCTGGCTCCTGCTGGTGTGCTCAGCCACTGCCAGCAGCCCTTACGTGGGCAGAGGGAAGCCATGCATCTAGGCAATTACCTCCAGTCCTCTCTCCTTTTCCATGTTCTCCTAAAACCCTACCTCAGCATTCTTTATGTACCATAATTCTAATGCTCTGGGTCACCCACTGCTGCTGAGGCTCCTTTCAAGCCATGTGTGCTTGGTCACAGGGTGGTTAAATGCTACAGCTCCGGAATCATTGTGGGAGAGCACAGTGCATTTAATTCTCATGTAAGTCTGGTTGCATGGCTGGGCTATTTTCCATCCCTAGCTTCAGGAATTCGAGCCATCAAATAGGTTATGGCAGTTCAGATACCCCTATTATTTGGACTTTTTAGTTTAAAAATACGTACATGAAATATATATATATATATTTTTTTTTTTTTAAAGGTTCCCTCTCTGTGATACTCATCTTGTCTACAGACATAGGGAGCTCAAATTAAATGGCTTAACTGTACAAGGAAAAAACTACATGGTCGTGAGTTAATTACATCCTAACACAATGGCAGTCTCAGGAAGAAATAGTTGGTTAGCACATAGCTAATCTTCTTGAAACTAATTTTTCTGTAAAACAGGAACTCCAAAAGGCAGTTGTTCTTGAGCCCTAAAATACAGACTAAGGCATTTTTAAATGGTCCTCCATTAGACTTGAAACCATCTGCTTGTTTGCAGCCAAAGTATACATTTTCACTGTTCTAACACCGTGATGATGGTACCTCTCCAGAGAGGCAGCCCTGTGGAAGGGCTCCGCCAGCCCTGCTGGGAGAGGCGCTTCAGCTTCATTTCCATTGATTGATTAGGGGACAGAAAACCAAAGGAAAATACTGTGTCTGTTCAAAATTGAGCTCCACTCTTGTAATATTCGCTTGAGCTTCCAAAGGGTTAAATCTCACTTAATCAGCTTATATTGAGTGTCCATTTGCATTATGACTCTCAGAGAGTAATTAGCCCTCAGCTGTAAGACAGTTGTCAAAGTCAGTGTGATCTGCTTTTGAAGGGCTAACATAAAACTGGGACTGACAGTAAAGGCGGTATTAAGTGTGGCACCACAGGGGGCTGTGCCTCTCTTTGACTTTGATGTTGCTGCCAGTAAATTCTGCATTAACATCTTCGTCACACTATATTTATGCATGTTTGATTTTCCTTAGTCAGTTTTCCCAAAGGGTCGCTATGTTTATGTATTTTTGTAAACTGGCAAATCAAAACACTTCTTACCTAAGACTACTGACATAATCGTTGAGGTAATAATTTGGTTTTTGAAGCATACAAAAGAGTGTACGTATACCATGGGTTTACTGAAAGACCTCACAATACTGCTGTTATGGAGCCAGTGAGGAAGGTGCTAACATCTGTTGCCATGTTACCAGAACTACAGTCATTTATTCAAGAATTATGAGAGGCTGGGCACGGTGGCTCATGCCTGTAATCTCAACACTTTGAGAGGCTGAGGTGGGAGGGAGGCCAGGAATTCAACATGAGCCTGAGCAACATAGTGAGACCCATCTCTACAAAAACAGAAAAATCAGCTGGGCATAGTGGTGTGTACCTGTAGTCTCAGAAACTCAGGGGGTTGAGGCCAGAGGACCCCTGGAACCCAACAGTTTGAGGTTGCAGTGAGCTAAGGATGACACCACTGCACTCTAGCCCAGGCCAGAGAGTAAGATCCTGTCTCAAAAAAAAAAGAGGGAGAGAGAGAGGGGAAAAAAAAAAAAGTTATACACTTAGAATCATATTCTCCACTTGGAAACATTCACAGAAACCATCTTGAGAACATCTTCTTCATAAATATAACACTTGTCCTCAAAGTACGTTTTCTCATGCAACTAAATGCGGGGAACTGGCATGGATCTTCTGACCGTTCAGTTAGACACGCTAAGGCTGACTAAGTTGGAATGGGCTTGCTAATGTTAACTTCTCGCTAGTTATATAAATTGCTCCCTAGTTGAAAAGGCATATTAGTGTTTTCTTGTAGTTTTCAAGAGCACTTCAAAATAGTTTACTATGCTATAGGCTTAGAATGTCTTTTATTTTTAAAGAAAATATAAAAGCAGAAGAATCACAATACTACAGTCATAAAAGTAATGGAATTCAAATTCAAATCTTAGTAATGGAATTCAAATAGTATTGCCCCACAAAATCAAATAACAGGGAAGCAAGAAAATTTTAATATTTTAAAACAAATTTTTAAAATGAGAGTAATAGGACAAATTTAAAATGACATAGAGGAACTTAGTAAAATACAATTAAAAAACAAAACTTGTACAGTCTCCTTAGTCTCTTGTTTTACCTTTCTATTGTGCTGTTAAATATAGTGCATTTTCCAAGGCAGGCAAGAAAAAGTTAATCTCCCCCAATATAATACATGGTATTGTCTATTTGCCAAAGTGATTGGCATGGTATTCCACTTCAGTGGGAAGAAACAATCCCAACTTCTCATTTAACAAAATTAAGGTTTCAAATCACTCTCTTACTCCTTACAATTTCATTTTTAAAGGATGGATCTTCAGGAATAATAATGCTGAAAAAAGAAAGAATAACCAAATCTAATGTAAAATGTTGTAAAAAAGTCAAACCCTCCTAAAACACTTGAGTAGACACTTGGCTTTGATAGTGCTTTTTTTAATCCAGCGTTTTGTTAACTCAAATTAACCCCAACACATCAATTAGATGAGTTGGTTGGTTTTTAATTTACAATTTAGTCATATAATGTGCATATCCTTTTGAATGCTTGTTGTAATTTTATTTCATCGCTGGTTGTAAATGTTCCTTTATTGTGAATTAAAATTAACTAGCAAAATTTATTTCATGTTAATTGTAAGCAATATGACCTGCATTTTATATCTAAAGAGAAACAAGATTCTGAAAGGCAAAGACCCTTGGCTACAGAGGAAGTAAGAAAAATACTTTTGTTCCCTGATGGCACAGTCTCACGGACCTCTTCATATCCACTCCTAGCCCAAGGAGTGCTGGATATTGGGTGGCAGTGATGGTGGTGATGTGTATGTTTACACCAACTTCAGGTTACTTTTGAATAGTTCATGGTTAAGGCATCCTGAAAACAAGAAAAGATTAGCTTGGAATAAATATTGTGACTAGTTAGAAGATAACTAAAGCTACAACACTTACACTATGATCTTGTATCTACAGTCATCTGCCAGAAAGTGAAAGGAAAAAGCTGGCCGGAGAGGGATCCCACCCCGAACTCAGCGCAGGGCTCCCTCTGCAGTCTCCGCAGTGGGGTCTGAGAGCACAGAGGTCTGCTGGGCTTCAGATCGCAGTTTGGCTCATTAGTTCACCAGACAATTTTTATGCACCTTTTGTGAGTTTTAAACTGGGCAGTAGGTAAAGCATGGGACCGTGCGAAAGGAGCAGGTTTGGAAGTGAGATATTTTTGGTAAAATTTTAAATGCTGATTATAGTTCCTTAGTAGCCAGACTCTGAAATTACACTTTTGAATTCCTCACTCAAAGGAGAAAGCACAAAGTTGAAAGTCAAACCCATTTTCAGAATCACAATATACGTATACTGTTCATTTCCCTCCTGTCCTTGTTTTCATTTGATGCTCTACAAAGTACAGAAATTATCCCCAGATTAAGTTACAATAATATAACTTAAATCTCTAACATTAATGAATAAATAAGCTATTTTAGTAAGTCTTCTAGAAGGACTGAGATTCATCTTTTGTATTAATTGAAAATGATATAAAGGAAGGTCACTCTGTGACCAAGAACTACTAATTATCATAATAAGTTGTGTTTTAAAGTTCCTTTGACAGGATTTAAGAATTCAAGCCGCTAACCTGTGATTTTACATGGCATCTAGACTTTGCCAGTACTTTTTTTTTTTTTTTGAAATAAGAGTCTCACTATGCAGCCCTGGGTAGAGTGCTGTGGCATCACAGCTCACAGCAACCTCAAACTCTTGGGCTTAGCGTTCTCTTGCCTTGGCCTCCCAAGTAGCTGGGACTACAGGCACCCACCACAATGCCTGGCCTTTTTTTTTTTGGTAGTTGTCATTGTTGTTTGGCAGGCCTGGGCTGGGTTCAAACCTGCCAGCCCCAGTGTATGTGTCTGGCGCCCTAGCTGCTGAGCTACGGTCACCAAACCTGCCAGTACTTTTTGAATAAAACTTTTCCTTTAGTCAGGACTGTGTTGATGGCTCCCATCTGCTCTTCCCTGGACTCTGTGGCAGCCCTCTATCTCCATCCCCCACCTCTGTCCTCTCTCCAGTCCAGTTTCCCTTTTGTTGCCATGACTTGCTCTCCCAAAAGTAAATATGATCCCATGTTATGGTCCAGCTGAAAACCCTTTAGCACCTCCATGTTCTTTGAGAGAAACCCAACCCCTCCACGTGGCTGTGTCTGCTGCCCCACCATGGGCTCCAGCCACATGAAACTGCACCCTATTCCTAGGATACCCCAGGTTCTCTGGCCTTTGCACATTTTCTTCACTCTGCTTGTTCCCTTACATCCACTTGTCTTTCTAGAAACTTTCTTCTCTTTTTATTTTTATTTTTATTATTTTTTTTTTTTTGCAGTTTTTTTAGCTGGGGCTGGGTTTGAACCCACCACCTCCAGCATAGGGGGCCAGCGCCCTACCCCGTTGAGACACAGGTGCTTCCCCTCTTTTTTAAAACTCATCTCATGGATCACCACCACAGGGAGGCTGTTCCTAGTGGACACTTGTCCTGCTGCATCGTGATCTCAGGGCCACAGCCAGAGTGTGAACTGACTGTGTTCTCCTGGTGTCTAGCTTGTGCTGAGTGTACTCTAAAAGGTGACCTCGGGCCTCCTGACCTGGTGATCTCATATTGGCATCAGTACTCCCAAAGAATGCGGTGCGTGCACTGATGCTTGAGGAAGCATTGTTATCCTAATGGGAGATTCTTAGGGATGGGCCCTGCTTGTCTCTGGGAGTCAGAGAAGTGTGGGGTAGGGGGAGAAACAGACATGTATCTGTATGTGTGTGTAAAACACTGTATATTCAGATTACAGTCTGAACCCTGGCTCAGAAAGGCCACGTGAGCTTGGGCAAGTCTTGTGACTTGTGCTTTGGTTTCTTCATCACTAGACTGAGGAGTTGGACCAGGCAGTCTCTGAGGTATCTCCTCTGCTGCAGGGTAGCCCTTCTCACAGAGACTCAGCAGGTGGCGTAACCCAACGCTCTACTCGTCTAGGTGCTCAAATGACAGTTGTATGATCACCTGGCAAGTTGGTGTAAAAATGCCTGTGTTCCAAAGATGGGGAAGGAACTTGTAAACAAAGTTTAGGGTTCACTTCATCTTTTTTGCTATAGAGTTGTGAACAGATGCTAACTTTTTACAAGAATATGGTGTAGCTCTGTGGATAACTAGGGACATAAAGAAGCATTTTGGTTTGGGGCAAGATTTGCTACACACCTGTCTTTACGGTGAGTTCCACAATCTTTCACTGTCGTGAATTGGACAGCACAAGATTCATCATGTAAGCCCCTTCAGTGTTACTAATAATTGACATTACTGTCAGCCATGATATGTGTACAGGAGACAATTCACACATGCTAATACTTTATTAGAATAACAAGGTGACTGTTTCAAAATGAGAATCAATAAGCAGGTGATGATGGCTCCTTTATTGCCTCTAAGATGTCAGCATTGGCTCACAACACTTTAAACATTTGTCTCTAAAAATCTGGTCACGATCAGTTTTAACCATATCCTGGCGTTTTGTAAATGGGTTGAACATGTAAACAGTTGCACGTGCTGTGTGTGTGATTGATCTCATGGCTGTGCTATGAAGGCTGTGACTCAGCACGGACTGTGTGCAGCCTGCTCGAGACACAGCCCCACAGGAGTAGAGCCACACGTCACCCCTGAGACCTGTTCCAGAAGTGCCAGAAGATGGCGTGGAGTGGTGGCCATGGCAGTTGAGGTTCTGCTACTCTGTGAGCTGCCTCTTGAGATCTGAATTGTGAGTGTGGTGATGGCCTTGACAGCAGTGATCTATAGCTGGCCTGCTTTAGTGCTGGGGGGCGCCAGCTCTGGGGTGGTCATTTCTTTCTCCTTTTCCACAATATGTTTTCAAGATTGGTTAATAGTAATTATTTCACCTTTACTTTTGTGCCACTTGACATAAATTAGAGGAAAATTATTTTTCTCTTCAGGTTCAAAGAAGTAGGTAATTACTTTTGGCAAACTAGCTGATGAAAATCTAGCAATATCATATACATTTATAAATAATTAGGCAATGATAAGTGTATATTTTAGGTTGATATTCTAGCTGTTTAAAAAAAACCTCTAGTTCAGGCTATAATCCAGGCTTTAGACTCATAAATTCCTAGAAGGCCAGTGAAAGTCTCTTGACCTAAGGAAATTACCAAATTGATTTTAGGTTGAAAACTGTTAGAGAACAATTTGCCAGTTTCTCATAAGTTAAGAGAAAGCCTTGAATCTTCATGAAGTCAACACAGTGGGTTGACAGCTGGCCAGTGGGGCTTCTGGGTCAAGGTGACCATTCTCACATCAAATCTGGCCTCCTTCCAATGGACTCCTTCAGAAATCCACAGGTCCTTCCTCTAATTAAGGTACAAAACTCTCTTACCGCTGAATTCCTCCAGGTGGGATTACTTGAGACTCCCCCAAATCTTATAGAACTAGAAACCATTTGCCAGAAAAGCCAAGCAACACACAGGACTTTGGATTTAAGATTAAAAGAACGTGTTAGATCAATTTGAAGATGAAAATTATAGCACAGATCTTAAGCATTTTCTAAATCTGTGTTTATTCAAAACCATAAAAGTTTTGTAACTAATTTCTTCCTGTATTCATCATGTTTGTGTAAACATCAAATATGTCGAATGACAGGTTTCTACTCGGGCACTATATTAGTTTGCTCTTGCTGTGTGACAAATTACCATAAACCAAGTGGCCTAAAATAGCCCACGTTTGTTAACCTCACAGTGTCTGTGGGTCCCGAGGCCAGCACAGCTCAGCCGGGCTTTCTGCTCAGGGTCTTACCAGGTGACGGGGACTTTGTCTCAGCTGAGGCTTTAAACTCAGTGGGTTCTGTGAGCAGAAGTCTCTCCTGTGCCTGTGTAAGACTGTGTAGTTCACATCTTCTTGCTAGTTGTTGGTCAGAGGCCGCTCTTAGCTCCTGGAGGTCACCCACCTGCAGTTCCTTGCCTTGTATCCGTCTCCAAGGGCCTTTCACAATGCCGCATTTAACCTCCTCAAAGTCAGCGATGAAGGGGCTCTCTTGGACTCTGACCTAGGGGACCGCCTGGGCCCTCTTTTAAAGAGCTCCTGACTTATTAAGTCTGCCACTGGGGGTCATCTCCCATTTGTTTAACTTAAAGTCTAAGGTCTTTAATTATATCTGAAAAAAATATTTTTACCTGTGTCAGGTAACATAACCTATCCTGGCAGTGACAGCCCATCTTTGCCACACCCTATTGATTAGAACCAAGTCCTAGCTCCTGTGCACACTCAGAGGAGGGGACTGTACAAGGAAGGCATGGTTATCAGGAGACGGACTCGTGGTGGGGGAAGGACATACCCCAGGCTATGGCCACTACAGGCACTTAGTGGAGGTTTTCTGAGTTGAAAGATTCTGGTATATACTAAGTGTTAGGAATGCAGACCACGCATTCCCATAGGATGAGGGTGGTATTTTTAGGTAAGCTTAAAGGAAGCTGAGCAAGCCTATTTAAAACAAAGCGTGGCTAATCCAAAATACTACTGTTTACCTTGGGTTTGGAAGGTTAGGGATGTGAAGTGCAGGAAAACTGCTTCTTCCCATCTTCTGGGGGGCAAGGTTCTCCCATCCCTCACTCCTTAGCCCCATGGCCCTCTCCACTCGCCACCCCCAGTGCTATCTGGTGATAGCATCTGCCTACCCCTTTCCTACAGACTGAGTGGCCAGCCCTCAAGCTCCCCGCATGCCCAGATGGCCTTTCTCTTGCACCCCCAATTCACCTCACTAGGTGTCAAACTGAAAGCATCGGGCATGGAAGGAGGAGGGCTGACCACAGCTGTGCTCCCGTCAACATCTGACTGATGTGGAGTGTCCTTGTGTTTCTCTGGGATGTTTGCAATATCTTGTGGCACTGCTGTGAGTTTCTTACAGTTCCTGGGAGTAGGGGTGGGGAGGGGTGCTTCTGTGAGTAGTTTGGAAACCGGAGGATCCTCCGCGTGCAGGAGTCTGCTGCACTGGGAACTCACTGTTTGCAGACTCCAGTGTCCAGGGCTAGAGCAGCAGGGAGAAGAAAACTGTGCCACCAGCTTGCTTGAATACTGAGAAGGGATGAGCTAGAGGCTCAGCAGCCCACTGTGGGAGGGCAGAGAAAAGTACACTTGCTTCTGGGTGGGGGTGGGAAATGGCGTTTTGCCTTAAGACAAAACAAATACCAGCCATGGCATGATGTTTCCTGATAAAATGTTTCTACAGTTTGCCTAAAGCAGAGCTGAAACCCTCAGCAGGCTACAGACGAGGACTGGGTAATCTCAATTTGTTGTGGAGCATTTACTTCCCACTGCAGTGGGCAGTTATTTCATTGTCTTCAGTTGGGACACTGAGGCATGTTTTTAAAAATCAGTTTGAAGCCAGACACAGTGGCTCATGCCTATAATCCCAGCACTTGCTGAAGCAGGTAGATTGCCTGAGCTTACAGGCTCAAGACCAGCGGGAGCCAGAACAAGACCTTGTATCTAAAAATAGCCAGGCATTGTAGCGGGAGCCTGTAGTCCCAGCTATTTGGGAGGTTGAGGCAAGAGAATCACTTAAGCCCAGGAATCTGAGGTTGCTGTCAGCTGTGATGCTACGGCACTGGCATGAGACTGTCTCAAAAAAAAAAAAAAAAAATCAGTTTGAAGACATGTAAATAAAATCACTTACCCTATCTGCGTGTGCACCCTTAGGCTGGCTAACGGTCCCCAGTGGTGGGGCAGGGCGCTATGCTGAAGAAAGGCAGGGTGCTGGAGCTTGGGGTGGAGAGCACACAAGAGGGGAGACCTGGGGAAAGACCAGGACTCTCTCAGCCTCCAGTCAGGTGGTGTGGTTGTGCAGTACGCGGGGTTTGGGAACTGACCCCCCAGCTCACCCCGGAGCCCTGTGTGTTCAGCTGTACCGTGAACATAAAGCTTTAAAACATGCAAAGTAATATCATAATACATGTGGGAGAAAAGAAACATATGGGAATGATAAATACAATGCCCAGGAGAGTGGTCCCATGTAAGAATGGCATGAGATCCAGTGGGCTGCCAGCAGGGAGTCAGCGGTGCTGGCTCTTAAAGAAGTTGGCAGGAAGGGCTAAAGCTATCATTCTTTCCAACGTCATATGATTTTTAATGGGAAGTAATACTTCATAGATTTAGAGAATTAAATTTTGTATTTGTGCACGTTCATTTGCTTTAAGGAAAACTTGCTAGTGAGCAGGCATGTGGAGACTGCCTGTTATCACTGAGTTTCGTTGGCCCCCAAGTTGAAGGAAGAGCCCACGGAGAGTGTTAGAGGCTCCTTGTGTCCACACTGGACTGTGCCAGAAATTCTTGCAGAGCCGCGTGCTACCTCATCAGGAAAATGTGGGCGGGTTGCCCACTCCCCTGCACGACCGTGCAGACAAGGCCAGGAAGCTGTGCCTTGGCCTGGTGTTTAATTGGCCACGGAGTAAATGTCAGTTTGGCATTTGAATACCTCAAAGAATGCAAGGGCAAAGTTAGGAAACATGTATAGGAAGCTGTTTATATTTATTTTATTTGTTATTTCTGTTACCCTGTTATAGAAAATATTTATTTTTATGAAAAGTTCTCTGTTCTGTAATTAGAACAAAAGAAGCAATCGTGTACGATTGTCCCTATTTTAATTCGTTAGTTTTTCCAACCTGAAAATAGTCTGGGATATTTTGTCACAGTCCATTTTGCCTGAAATACATTGAACCCTGAAACCATTGGTCTGCGAAATGACTGAACAAATTAAAAATGAGTAACAGCCAGATCGAAATTAACAAGAGAATCTAAGCACAAGTAGAAGCCCATTAACAAAAGAAGCAATTCTTGAAGTCGTTACATCATATTTTTGTGTTTTCTTCTATTTGGGAGGGGAGGCCTTTTTAAAAATTTTAATGTATTTTTACTCAGTGTGATTTAATAACAGAACTCAGCCTGCAAAGGAACCTGAGATTTTGGAATTTTTAAATTTGTTTTTTAAAATGAAACTGCGTTCTCCTTTGGATTGTGTCTACCTGATGACAAGTACAGGTTTGCTGATGCTGGGGTTTCTGGTACTTCACCTTAGCGGTCCTTCATAAATGCTGTGGCAAGTCTGTCTTACTTAGGAAAAAATATTACAGGAACAAAGGCGGAAAAGAGAGTTGGTGGGACCAAGATTATTGACACTTTAAAGGGCAAAACAAAGTCTCTCAATGTAGTTTTAAAAATCTACTACCAAGTACTGACTAGATGCTGGAAATGTGTACACATGTACTTTTCTTCCCAGAAACAGAGGCAGACTCAAGTCCATCATGAAAGACAATTAAGGAAGAGGAACGAGTTCTTGATGTGGCAGATTGTGAGCCTGATTTTTGACAGTGAATACTTGATATGTGGTTTGCAGCATAACCACCCTCATCTTCATGTAGCTGTGCCCAGGCCCCAGCCATCTCCCTTGCCCAGGGCCAGGGTGTTCCAAAGTCAAGAGATCTTTGAGAGATGTCGCATTTTACAGTTAGGGAATGAGACTCAGAGAGGCAGGGGACTTCCTGGGCTTCCTGCATGTGGCATTGCTGGTTTGGTCTGCTGCTGTGCCTAGCTCTGTGTTCTGTCTCTGGGGGTGACCTCGTGGGCATTAGGTGGGAAAATATCATACATCCCTGACACTTATTACCCTCTCCCAGGACTTCCTGACTCGAGCATACCCCACTTCTCCTTCAAAAGCCATATTTAAACAAAAGAAAAACATTAGAAAAGCATAAATCCATTGAAAAATGTTAGAAAACAAAAGAGTACCATCAGCTCACTAAAAAAAAAGGAAAAAATGGTGAGAAATTTCTATAAAATTGAAAGCAGAATAAGAAAGGGTTGACAGAGAACCAGAGCAGAGAAGCCCAACGCCTTCAAACAGAGCCAACTGAGAGAGGTGAGAGTGTCCCCTTGTCTGGAGGACATTTCAGCAAGGAAGGGAAACCACAGGTGAGCATCAGGGCAGTGCCTTAAAGGAGCCCACTCGCCCCAAATGAGGAACATGGGGTTGGAGCTTGTGGAAGGAGCTTTGAACTGTTGGGGATCTCTAGGTTCTCCTGAGATTTCCATGCCCCACAGGGAGGCATCTAGGGCAGGCTGTGGCACCCGGGGATGGAAGGTGTTTCCTCTGCACCTGAGTGTCTTCTGGTGTGCATCTGTGGGCCTACAGATCATCTGCCTGCTGCTGGCTCACACACTCCTCCAAAAAAACACACTTGTTGATGCTATCCACTTACCCAGAGCCTCGGCAGAGGCCCTACTCAGAGGGGAGGACAAGGTAGAGAGAGATGGGACAAGGACAGAACGAACCCGTGGAAAGCTACCTGTTCTTGACACCTAGACCTTCTTTACCAAATGTGAGCAGACCACCAGGGTCTTTCTAAATGTGAAGAAACCACTAATGGTCATTAGATGTTGAAAGAAAACCGATAGAGAGACAGACATGATGAGAAACCAACCTATAAGGAAAGAGCAAAGTAACAGGAGAACATTCTAAGTAAAACCTTCAGGAAGATTTGAAAGGTGTTGTAGCCATAGACATGAAAGGCTATAGGAAAAAGAAGCCATCAGAAAACAAAAAGAAGTTATAGGCAACTAAAAGCAAGACTGTCAAAATAAATTCATTAGAAAGGACTCAGAGGCGGCGCCTGTGGCTCAGTGAGTAGGGCGCCGGCCCCATATACCAACGGTGGCGGGTTCGAACCCAGCCCCAGCCAAACTGCAACAACAACAAAAAAATAGCCAGAGGTGGCGCCTGTGGCTCAAATGGGTAGGACGCCAGCCCCATATGCCAGAGTTGGCAGGTTCAAACCCAGCCCCAGCCAAAAACTGCAAAAAAAAAAAAAATAGCCAGCCGTTGTGGCGGGCGCCTGTAGTCCCAGCCACTCGGGAGGCTGAGGCAAGAGAATCGCCTATGCCCAGGAGTTGGAGGTTGCTGTGAGCTGTGTGATGCCACAGCACCCCCACCAAGGCAATATCTCTACAAAAAAAATAAAATGACTCAGAATGGATATTAATAACATTTATTATTTATAACTGTTCAGACACTAAGCATTTCACATACAAATCGGTTTAGTCCTTTTAAGAACCCTATGAAATCGATACTGTTATCCCATTTTACAGATGAGGAAACTGAGGCACAGAGCTTAGGAAATTCTCAAGGACATACAATTTCAAAAAGATAGGAGTTAGCACAGGTGGCTTGATTCCACTCAACTGTAACATACAAGCTACTCCAAAACAGAGACCCTCTATCTTTCTAGGTTTTACAACAGTTACTGGCCCATGTATACCAAGTGTAGTATTTGCTGAATGAGTGAATGGAATACATACCTAAAGAATGAACACCAAACTCTTCACAGAAGTTTGCCATGAGGAGGAAACAGATGATTAGAATACAAAGGGGAAATTCACTTTTTTTGGTCCCCTCTCTATGCCTTTATTATTTAAATTTTTGCAAAGAGATGTATTACTTTAGTAATTTAAAGGAAAAAAGTTTGGTTATTTTGTTTTGCTTTTTTTTTTTTGAGACAGAGTTTCAAGTTGTCACCCTGGGTAGACTGCTGTGACATCATAGCTCCCAGCAACCTCCAGCTCTTGGGTTCAAGCAATCCTCTTGCCTCAGTTTTTCTATTTTTATTTATTTATTTATCTTATTTATTTATTTTTTGAGACAGAGTCCTACTATGTCACCCAATTCACAGCAACCTCAAACTCTTGGACTTAATCGATTCTCTTGCCTCAGTCTCCCAAGTAGCTGGGACTACAGGCACCGGCCACAATGCCTGGCTATTTTTTTGTTGCAGTTGTCATTGTTGCTGTAGCTAGCCTGGGCTGGGTTTGAACCCGGCAGCCTCCGTGTATGTGGCTGGTGCCCTACCCACTGTGCTTTGGGCACTGCCAGTTTTATATTTTTAGTAGAGACAAGGTCTCGCTTTTGCTCAGGCTGGTTTCCAACTGGTGAGCTCAAGCTATCCACTCGCCTCAGCCTCCCATAGTGCTAGGATTACAGGCCTGAGCCACCATGTCAGGCCTAATGGAAAAAAGTTTTAATGACAAAAAGTTCTGAAAGAGACAGACTGTTCTGTTACCCACTAATTTATCCAAATCTTATGTTGATCTAGATGTATTACTTTAGTAATTTAAAAGGAAAAATGTTTCAATAACAAACTTTTTTGTTATTCACTAATGTATCGAAACATTATGCTAATCTATAGTATTCACGTATCTATCTTGTACAAAATCCCACAATAGGTAAAATGACATGAAAGCAGTTTTCAAAAGTTAAAGCCACTAGCCACATCTTTAGCCTTTATTATTAAGTTGCCATATCTATGTTTGTTTGTTTGTTTGTTTTTTTGAGACAGAGCCTCAAGCTGTCGCCCTGGGTACAGTGCCCTGGCATCACAGCTCATAGCAACCTCCAACTCCTGGGCTCAAGCTATTCTTCTGCCTCCGCCTCCCAAGTAGCTGGGACTACAGGTGCCCGCCACAACACCCGGCTATTTTTTGGTTGCAGCCATCACTGTTGTTTGGAGGGCCCAGGCTGGATTCGAACCCGCCAGCTCAGATGTATGTGGCTGGCGCCTTAGCCACTTGAGCCACAGGCGCCGAGCCCATATCTATGTTTTTATTTGTTCTAAACATCCACCTCTCTACCCTGTTATAGGAAACAATGTGGAGGGAGGAGTCTGGGAAGACAAAGGCGGCCAGAACTCACAGAACAGAATGGCAAAGAGAGAGAGAAAGAGAGAACCCCAGGGCTCTGTTGAGGGTCCTGGTTGTGCTGTTCCTACCAGCCAGACTGGAAAAGCTCAGAATTCATTAGGCATGAGTAGAATATTCAGGAAGGTCTTGCCCTGTTATTAGTAGGGAATACTAGGTTCTAGATGGAGCACAGCTGTAAACCCACCTAACATCATAAAAACAAGACCCAAAGGATCAAACTCTTTCTAGAGTAGCTACATCCTAGAACAAAGCCCAAGAATATAAATACATACACACATCCCATGATCAGGGAGAGTCTTCAATCAGTCGGAACTGACGCACACTGAAATACATGGCAGAATTAGCAAGCAAAGGTTTTAATACAGTTATTAAAATATTCCACTTGTTTAAAAAATTAGAGACATGGAAAAAACTTTCACATCTGACTCAAAGATGAAAACTACAATACCTGATATGAAAAAAACTGGGTGGAATTAATAGCAGATTAAACATTGCAGAAGGATAAAATAGTGAGTAAATTTAAAGGCATTGCCATAAAACTTACCCAACATGAAACACAGAGACAAGAGAGAATTTTTAAAAATGTAAAGAGCACTAGTGAACTACAGGAGAGTATCCAGCTATTGAACTTCCTCAACTAATGAAGGGCATTTGTGAAAATTTGCAACTGTATTGTACTTAATAATGATGGAATGGATGTTTTCCCCGTGCTAGAAGAAGCAATACAAGGATGTCTCTTCCTACCACTTCATGCAGCAATAGTGAAGGTTCTGGCCAGGACAATCAAGCAAAAAAATTAAAAAATGTAAATAAAAGGCATCCAGATTGGAGAGGAAGAAACTTTATTTACAGATGACACAATCCAGGTAAAAATCTGATGGAATCTTTAAAAAAAAAAAAAAATAAAGAAGTCCTTTTGGAATAGGCTACACCCATTCATTTGGAGCTATCTGTGGCTGCTTTGTAGCACTGTGGCGGAGTTGAGTCATTGTGACTATAGGCCCCCAAGACTAAAATATTTACCACCTGGCCTTTCAGTAAAAATTTTGGCACACCCCCCACTCCTCATTCTCTGGATTCAGTGTAATCCTGATAAAATCCCAGAAGACATTTTTGTAGAATTTGATGAACCTGATTCTAAAATTCATGTGGAAATAGAGGACCTACAATGGCCAAAACTTTGAAAAAGAAGAACAAAATTTCAAAGCTTATTATAAAAGTACACTAATCAAAACACTGGAGGAACGGTATTTACAGGGAAGAATATAGAGTCCAGAAATGTCCCCATTTATGTATGTACCTGACAAAGGCGTAAAGCCAGTGAAGTAGAGAAAGGATTTTCAAAAGGTATTCTGGAACAAGTGGATATCCCTAGGCAAAAAAAGGTACATGGACCCACACTTCATACCAAAATGGATCATAGACCCAAATGGAAACCTAAAGCTATAAGTCTTCCAGGAAAAAAACAAACATAAGATAAAAAATCTTTGAGACTTTGCATTAGGCAAGTATTTCTTAAAGGATAACTCATAAAAGAAATCAATAAAGGAGACGTCATTAAATTTAAAAACTTCAAAATCTGTTGTGTATATATTGAGAAAACAATAATAAAAACAGAAGAATCTGCTAGAAAAGTGTCTTAGGGCCTCTGAAACACTGATTATTACCCTCTCTGCGCTGGCACAGTGCTGTATCAGAGCCTGTATTACCCACCTACCCCCATCCCACCTCATCTCCCCCTACCCACCCACCTTGTACCCTTTTTTCACTGGGTAGGAGCAAAAGCTGGGCAGGAAACAAGTCCAGCAAAATGGTAGTTTTTTGAAATTAAAAGAAAAAAGGGTGGTACCTGTGGCTCAAGGAGTAGGGCACTGGCCCTATATGCTGGAAGTAGCAGGTTCAAACCCAGCCCCAGCCAAAAATTGCAAAAAAAAAAGCCTGTTTTTAGGAAAAGCCACAGAGGCGTATACTTCCCTTGAGTGCCAGAAAATATGGAAATTGAGAGAAATGGAAAGAATAGCAGCCCTTAGGGTTTTATACCCTAATACCTAAGCTTATTAGCTATAGGGCCTCGGGCAGGTGACCCAACCTCTGCATCTGTAAAATGGGAAGCACTGGGAGAATTAGAGCTCAGGGATGCAAAGTGCCCCACAGGCCAGCCCTTGGGGGGTCTTCGGTTAATTGCTGTTTTTTTTTATTCAGTTGTGCCCCGTGAGGCTGCTTGGTTTTCTTATCTAGCATGGGACATGATTCAGTAAAATGTAAAAACTAAGTGCAAGTGTCAGGGATGTTTTTGTTTTCCTTTTTAATTTTTTCCCATAAATTCTAGCTGATCATTTTGCTAGGAGAAAAGTCTAGGCTCTAACTTTTTAGAGGGGATTAGACATTCCTGTGTAGACTGGAAAAAATTTGAGAAGGGAGCCAGGAAAATAAATATCCTGAGGAGGCTTAGAGTCCAGAGGTGAGGGTGGAAGAATTTGACACGAGGGAAAAAGAAAAATGCAGAGCTATTGGTGGCGTATTCATGACAGGAAGGTTTTCCCATGGAGGGTAGATCTGGACTTTTCCAGGGAAGGCTGCATGCCGGGCCTTAGTCTGGGCCAAAAGATCACAGGCAGGTCAGAGGAAACCTGCTGCTGACCCCAAGAGGCACCAGGCCTGGGGTTGGGGCCAGGGGAGACGACAGCTGAGGCCTGCATGGCCGGGAGGCCTGAGCAGGAAGGATGCTGTCTCTTTGGCACGTATTTCCAAGATGTGAGAGCAAATCTGCCTCACTTATCAGGCCTACCATTCACCCTGAACTTCCCCTGCTTCTCGTGCAAATGAAGTGTGATAGAAAAAAATAGTTACGATACCCTGTGAGGGTTCACAGCCTTTCCTCACCCCAGGAGTGTTTTTTCTAGCTCCTTTCCCAGGCTTGTGTATGAGCAGAATAATTAGAGGCTGGGTGCGAGGGGATGGATGTGCCAGGCTTGATTGCCGACTCTAGAAAGGGCAAAGATCTAGACCCAGAGGGGCTGGGGTGGGAGACACCTGAGTCCGGGAGCATCTGACTGAGGGGGAGCTTGGATGCCTGGGACCAGCAGCCTTGTGGGGCCGAGTGAGACAGGCCCCGGGGCAGCTGCGCCCACAGGAGATGACTCAGGCTGCTTCTCCACTGATGTCGGTAGTCTCATTAAGCGGGGTCACCTAGTGGTGTCTTGTGTTGGAGGTCAAGACTTTGTCACCAAAAAGCAAAGGAAGTAAATAGTTCAATGGAATGTCAAAGAACATAATTTGAGTTTCTACACAAGGCTTACAATCTGGAATCTAGCAATCAGTACAAAGGATCTCAAAATATATAAGAAGAAGGGACTTGTCAGAAAACTGGTCAGTGTAATCGAGAGAACTTTAAATATAGGCAAGAAAACATGCCCAGACAAAGCCTTCAGAGCAGGTAGAATTATGAACAGCAGATTTGACATTCTTAGTTGAGAAGAATTTATGGGAGAACATAAGAATGATGAGATTCATAGCCTGGGATGTTTCTGGGTTGTTCCACTTAAAGAGTGAAAGTTATTAAGTGAACTTGAAGTGTAAGCAAGTCCATTAGTGGGCCTGTCCCATGATTGGGAGAACAGCCCGGTGATGTCACTGAGGACCCAAGTGGGCATCTTCTGTTTTCTCACCTGGCCATCCTTGACCTGTTGATTTCCATCGTGGTCTCAGGTGGCTGCCACAGCTCTAGGTGCTCTGTCCTCTCACATGTGTCCAAAGGCAAGGAGGACAAAGGGAAGCTTCTCACTGTGTCTCCTTATGTTAGGGAGGAAAACCTTGCCCCAAAGTACCCTGGTACACATACCCTCAAGCCCCACTGGCTGGGATTCAGTTAATACATGTAGTTCATGCCCTACCTTCTAGGGAGACTGAGAAAGCACCTGGCATTTTCTACTTCTAGAAAGTAGAAAATGGGCTTATAAAATGGGCTTTTATAACTAGGAGGACATGGAGACTGGGTGGGAAGAGGAGGCTCTGGGTCAGCAGTGGAATGAATGTTCTTGTTCTGACAGATGAAAGTCTGCAAGGAGCGCTGAGTGTCAGGAAATGCCCACCCAGCAGGAGCCTGCTGGAGGAAAAATTCACTAAGATCTTGGCAGGCTTCAATAGGAAGGTCAAAAGGGACAGGTTAAAATTTAGTCAGGGTAAAATGCAGGGCAAACTTGCATTTATCTTAAAAGATTAGTCATGAAAGTATAGGGGAAAAAATCTGACCAAGCTTATATAACCAGGGGCTGCTTTAACAGTACTGTCCGGAACAAAGGGGTGAGACCTCTGGCCACCTCTGCTACCTGGTCTCTTTCTCTGAATTTCTCCACCACCTTGGTCGTGCTATCACTGCTTAGAAAGCCCCTCTCCCTGACTGCTCGGCAGATACCTTCCCTCCGTTAACACCTAACTCAAGTGCTTGCTTTTGCAGCCTTCCCGACCCCCAGCTGCCAGGCCCAAGTGGAATTGACCATTGCCTCCTTGTTTCCCTGCTCAAGTCCCACCCAGCACTCACAGCCCCTCTGCCCTACACACATCTGTCTCTCTGTCTCTCTCTCTCTTTTTTTTTTTTTTTTTTTGTAGAGACAGAGTCTCACTTTATGGCCCTCGGTAGAGTGCCGTGGCCTCACACAGCTCACAGCAACCTCCAACTCCTGGGTTTAAGCGATTCTCTTGCCTCAGCCTCCCAAGTAGCTGGGACTACAGGCGCCTGCCACAACGCCCGGCTATTTTTTGGTTGCAGTTTGGCCGGGGCCGGGTTTGAACCCGCCACCCTCGGTATATGGTGCCGGCGCCCTACCGACTGAGCCACAGGCGCCGCCCACCTGTCTCTCTCTCTCTCTCTCTTTGTGCTGGATGCCAGCCTCAACTTTGAGAGGGTGAAGGATCCCTGGTGTATACAGTTCTTAGTATGATGGATAGTAGGTATGTAAGGATTATTTGCTGGTTTAATGAATTAACAAGTGGACGTTCCAGCTGTGTCTTTGTTAGACTGAGTGGTGTTTCTCAGACTCTTAATATGTCTGTGAATTTCCCGGGGATCTTGTTAAAATGTGGATTCTGATTCAGGAGGTCTAAGGTGGAGCCCCAGCTTCTGCCTTGTCACAGGCTCCCAGGTGAAGCTGCTGCTGCCTGTCCTTTGACCACACCTGGTGTGGCAAAGACCTGTGCATCCTGGTAAACCCTAAGCACTGGTAGAGACATCGAACAACCCAGGAGCCATCAGAATGCTCTGTTAACTGCGGATAAATTGTTCTCCCTCTCTAAGTTATGGAGTCTTCCTTTACAAAGGAGATAATAATAGTATTGACTTCATGAAGTTGTTACGAAAACAGTTTATACAGTGCCCAGCAGAGGGATGGCACAAAATGCAGTAAATGGTAGCTGCTTTCACTGTTGCCATGTTTGTTCTGACTCTAGAAGGTAGACCCAGGACCACTGACCAGAAGGAGCAAGGTGGGGGAAGGTGTGTCAAAATGTCAGAAGACCTTTCTGATCATGAAAGTTAACCAAAACCTGCAATCATAGAGGACAGATTTGGGGTGAGGTCAGAGGGAGCACCAGGAGGCCAGTGAGGAGGTTGTTCCAGTGGTTTCCCTGATGGGTTCATGTGAAGGTGATCAAAATGCAGAGAAGTAGACAAATATGAGAACTGATTAGACTATGAGGCCACCCAGACTTGTGAATGCCTGTGCAGCTCACTAGATGGGAAGATAGCTTTGCTTTAGAAGATGTCAGGTAGGCATTGGTTACGTGAATGTGGGGTTCAAAGCAAAGTCTGGGCTAAAATAAAGATGTGTGTGTGGTCTGCATATAGATGGCGGCTGAGGCTATGGGAGTGCACCCTGCCCACAGTAGCCACCAGCTATCTGTGGGTATTTGAATTTAAATTAGTTCCAATCACATCACATTCAAAATTTACTTCCTCAGCAGCACTAAACAAAAATGAGGACCAGGAAATGCTCCTTGGATTTAACAGCATGGCCTTGGTCATGGGTGGCCTTAGAAGGAAACATTTTAGTGGATAAATAGAGCCAGCAGCTAATTTGGAGTGGTTTGGGTAGCTAGAGGCAAGAAAACTGCCAGTATAGACAATTCCATCAACACTTTTAACTGGGAAAGGGAGAGCAGGGGTAGAATGTAGACTGAAGTGGGGAGGGGAAAGAGTGGCGGGGAGGGCTTTGTTTGTTTAACTAGAGTGTATGTTTAATAGCCACTGAGAATTCTAGGAATTTGTCTCCCAGATATACTCACATGTATATAAGGAGATAGACACACACAGAGCAATGGTATAAAAACCAAAATCCTGGTTTAGGGGACTTGCTAAATGAATTATCCTGTCCATACATCAGAATTCTTATAGCCATTTGAGAAAAAAAAAAAGAGAGAACTCTCAGCAGTTCCTGATATGGGGCCATCATCATGATTATCAAATGATCTTTCAAGATGCAGAACAGGATAGATTATTGCCATTCTTTGTATTAAAAACAAGAAGGTAGAATTCCAGAAGTATCCTATTATGATATTAAAAAAAAAGAAGAAAAAAGAACACCTCTGAAAGAATGATCAACAAAATTGCCTCCAATATGGGGATCTGGTGACAAAGTGGGGATGAATTTTTTTGTCCACATTATTTTTCTACTGCTTGGTTTTTTAAACTATGCACATGTATTTTAAGAATAAAATATTTTTTAAAGTTAGTAGAAAGGATTCAGTCAAGAGAGGGATGGGAAAAGGATCCACCTCCTGCCTTGCCAGTCTTTGGCCCTTTTATTACTCCACCATGAAATCAGACATCTTTTTACGTACAGTGCTCCATCTTGACCATACCTATGTTTATTGCTAGATAACAAATTACCCCCACACTTAGCTTTGGAAAACAACAAACATTTGTTATCTCCCAGTTTCTGAGAATCTACACTTGGCTTATGTGGGTGGCTCTGACTTAGGATCTCTCTCAAGTCTGCAGTCAAGGTGTTGGCCAAGGCTGCAGGCATCTCAACTGGAGGAGGGTCCACTTCCAGCCTCACTCACTGGCTGTTGGCTAGAGACTTGAGTTTCTCACCCCATGGGCCTATCTGTGCAAACCTCCACAACATGACTTCTATCAGAGGTAGCAAACAAGAGAGGGCACACCCAAGTCCGTGAAAGCATAGTCCATGCCCTTCTCTCAAAGTGACAGCCTATCATTTTTGCTGTATTCTGTAAGTTAAAAGCGAGTCATTCAGTGCAGCTCAGTCCCAAGGGTAAGGGATTCCACAAGAGTGAATCTCAGGAGGCAAGGATCACTGGGGCCATTTGGAGGTTGCCCACCACATATCCCCCAAACTTAGTGAAGCTGAATACTTCTTTAAATGGTAGTGTTCTATTCCAATTCATTGAAATAATTTTTATTTCATGAGCAAAAGAATTCATGCATTCATCTTTGTATGTTTTTCCTCAGAAAAGTCATCAGAATGATCAGTTGCTGCTTTATTGCTCTGCACCAGTACTTACTTTGGGGATTCCCATCTGCTTTTATTTTATTTTGTTTGTTTGAGACAGAATCTTATTCTGTTGCCCAGGCTAGAATGCTGTGAAGTCAGGCTAGCTCATAGCAACCTCATACTCCTGAGTTCAGGCAATCCTTTTGCTTCAGCCTCCTGACTTGTTGGGACTAAAGTTGCTCGCCACAATGCCTGGCTAATTTTTCTAGTTTTGGTAGAGACAGGGTCTCACTCTTGCTCAGGCTGGTCTTGAACTCCTAAGCTCAATCAATCCTCCTGCCTCAGCCTCCCAAAGTACTAGGGTTACAGGTGGGAACCCCTTCACCTGGTCATCTGTTTGTAATAGTTTCTGAATTTTATCAGTGATAAAATAGGAAACTAATCATCACTTCATCCTTCAAAGTTATTTAGGGAACATTCTCCTACAGTTATGTAATAGAAAGTCATTGTTTGCAGGAAATCTGTGTTGACATATTTAGGGGTAAAAGGGCATGATATCTGTAACTTAGTTCAGAAAACATGCTATATAGAGAGGATATAAAAGGCAAATAGGGTAAAATGTCAGCAGTTAGTAACTCTGAATAAAGGTATTTGGGACTCTCTGAGACCATGCTTGCAATTTTTCTGTAAGTTTGAAATAATATCAAAATTAAAATTTTGGGAAAAAAATTTCATAGACTCCTCCCCACACCTGCTAAATGAGACTTACAAATGGGACCTGAGAAACTCATTTTATAAAATATCCTGAGATATATTCTGATTACTGATCAGCAAGGTGTGGGGCTCACTACATGAAGATATGCTTCAATTCTGCTCTTAAAGCTGTCTGTAGAGCATCTGAAATTGCCAGTTGAACTTGTACTTCTTTGAGGATGTAAGTTTGTCCCATGAAACAGTGTTCATTCCCTAGGCACTGCCTCTAACCACCTCCAACTACAGAATTGGCCACTTTCAGGGAATGAAGTTTTGATGGCAGAGGGGTAAGTCTAATTTTGAAGCCTAGGGATGAAATACCCTTTAAGGATGTGTTTGTAGTTGCTGTTAAGGCAGAAACAGTTGGTTTCAGTACAGAACTGTGCCGCAGTCCTCCCTGTGAGCCTCTGGCTGCCCCCCAGTTCTGTGCAACTACATGTCCGATGCAGGCCAACAAGCAGACAGGGCCATGTGAGCTCCTACCCTGGGGTCCTCTGCATACAGGTCACAGCCTAGTGGGAGCACAGGAGGAGGTGCACCAGTCCAACCCATGGCAGGCTGCGGAGGCTTCAGGGAAGACATGGCACAAGCACTGTCTTCAAAGAGCAGCAGGAGTGCACAGGAGCACACAGAGCCGCAGGACTCCAAACAGGAGCTCCCTGAAGCTAGAGACCTGCTGCTAGGGCAGCGCCTTGGGTGTGAAGGTCGGGCATCTGTGATTTCCCCAGAACTCCCTCACAGCAGCCCTGCACTAAGGTTCCCAGTTGGGGGGGGAGGACCTGGGGAGGGGCCAAGGAGGCCTGGGAGAGGAGACCTAAGAGGTTTGTTCAAGGTCCAGTTCAGGCATGTCAACTTGGCGGCCAGAAGTCCACCGTCTCCTGTACTTTCTCAGGAGCTGCAAGTTCCTCATAGCACATTTAAAACACCATGGGTGGGGTTTGTGGGACTCTGCTTCCCTACGGCTGAAGAACATTCCTTAGAGGTCAAGAACTCAAAACCTGGCAGAGTCCTTTTCTCCTTCTGTATCACTGTTGGCAATGTGCATTGTACCCATGAAGGCTTTGTTCGGAAATAGTTGTCATCTCATTGTGCTGAGACCTTTGGGCTCTGACTCACCCAGTGTTTTGTTTTGCTCCATTTCCGTCTGGTACACATTTTCCTTTGTGATCGGCCATCAGTTCTTCACAGCCCAGGACATCTGGCTGCTGGGCTGTGTGTACATGGAAGTGACTGGCTTTTCAGAGTACACCAAGGAAGTCTTTATACTGATGCCAGTTCCTTTTTGAAAATAAAAATGGTAGGGTTTTATCCCTGAGCTCATTTTATGAATCATTGTGGATTTTTTTTTTTTTCTTTTGTAGAGACAGAGTCTCACTTTATGGCCCTCGGTAGAGTGCCATGGCCTCACACAGCTCACAGCAACCTCCAGCTCCTGGGCTTAAGCGATTCTCTTGCCTCAGCCTCCCGAGCAGCTGGGACTACAGGCGCCCGCCACAACGCCCGGCTATTTTTTTTTTTTTTGGTTGCAGTTTGGCCGGGGCCGGGTTTGAACCCGCCACCCTTGGTATATGGGGCTGGCGCCTTACCGACTGAGCCACAGGCGCCGCCCCATTGTGGATTTTTTTTTATTTATCTCTTCCAAGGGTTTTCGTGTCCTTTTAATCAAGCCTACATAAGTAAGAGCATTTCATGAGAGACTTTGCCACATACTTACCTGGAATGCTTTGTTCAAAGGGCAATAAAATACTTAAGACCTGGTATAGCTGCATGATTATTTGGTATAAGCTTATTTATGTGTCTTATCCAAAATGACTTCTGAAATAGGGGTTTGCTTCCTTCCCATCCTAGAGCCCTTTAGTTTAACCTTGAATCAGCTGTGGGCTTTGCTAGGTGACACAGAATCACCAAAAACTAACGACATGCTCCTAAAACATTTATTCTACTCCTCTTAACAAAATGGCTCGTAGGTCGTTCAGGGTGAAAGGTGAGAAACATCTATATTTTATAACTTTTACCAAGGGATTCCATGTTAGCAAACAGCTTATCTCTTGTGGTCTGTGCTGTTCTTGGCTTCACGCAACTAAACAGTAGAGATGTTAGAGAAAGGACTAAATACTTGAAGGCACTTTTAATTCAGTACCTCTTAGATGAATCAGCTTGTGTTTCTACAAGCAAAGCAAGGGGGTAGTGTTCTGACACGCACCAGATTCCATGGCTTTAGTTTATATGTCTGCTGCCATATGGTTTGAACAGGATTGTACTGGCCAGCAGCTTAACCTAAACTGTGACTGTGATCTCTTTTCCAAAGGCCAGACTAAACAGAGCGTGGGTCACATGGGCTAGATACCATCTTTCTAGAACTTTCTGAGTTTTGGAAATAAAGCATATGATACAGCTACAGTTTTAGACTTAGAAGCAGTGAATAGAAACCTCTTCTCTTCCTCTTTTTCATACCGTTTTGAATATGTTGCGTATTTAGAACCGTAACAGTTTAGTCCTAGCTGTTATTCTCTTTCTGAATTCATAAACAGTATTTTTTCAGTAGCACGCCTAATACTGGCCTCACCCAAAGAACCAAGAACATCTCTTAAGTTCATCCTTGTGCTCTGTGTGTTTCTTGGTTTTCTTGGAGGCTGAGGAAAATCGGGTGAAGTATGTTTTTGTTTCCATTGAGCAAAGTGTGAAGCTGTGATATTACATATAGGACACTAGATTAGCTGCATTGTATTTCCATGATCCCTGGTGCATTTGCACGTACTATCTCTCAGACGTGCCCTGACATCCTGAGAGCACCACTCTCAAGGGCAGCAGGGGTGTGTGCAGAACGCACCAGGCGGTTGACCCGGTTGAGTCCATGGTTAATTTCAGTGAAACTCTGTGATTGTTACAGTTCCTTTTTCTTTTTTTCATTGTTTGGGATTCATTGAGAGTACAGAGAATTAGGTTACACTGATTGCGTTTGTTAGGTAAAGTCCCTCTTACAATTGTGTCCCGCCGCCAAGAGGTGTGCCATATACCATGACACTCCCAACCCCCTCCTCTCCTCCCCTCTCACCCCGCGACCTCATTCCCCCACCCCTGCCCCCACTGTACATGAGGTGATCTATTGTCTTCCTATTAGAATTGAGTACTAGAATTCTTGAACCAGGAATTGGATTCTTGGTTCTCCATTCTTGTGATGCTTTACTAAGAATTCTGAAAAACACAGCTCAGCCCCTCTGATGCTGACACTTACACCCCAGCCCAGGTCTCCGTGAAGCACTCACATACTCAGGAACACCGACACAGTTTGGCTGGGCTGCACACAGGTGCAAGCCACTTTCTGCATTCAGGCCCTCTGTTCTCACCACACCAGGCTCTTGCATTCTGTGGCTGTCAGACACCTATAGTGCACACGCCTCTGGAAAGCCATGTCCTCCTCACACACTTTCGCTCCTGTGTGCATTTCTCTTCATGCACTTGTGTTGTTACACACTGTTCCTCTAAGGACAGTTAACATCACGTTTAGAATTGTCAGTAAAAAAAAGGAAGTTGGAAACCCACAGACTTGTCCCTGAGTGTGGGCGCACCAGTTCTCACATCTCTGCAGGGAGCCTCTCTTTGAGGGTACTAGCCCAGCACTGGGCTGACCCAGGGTTTGGTCAGGTGGGGACTCCTGCCAGGGCAGGTGTGGCTCCCAGCTGGGTTCACAGGCATGCTGGAGCCTGCTGCCTAGTCGGCCTCAGCCAAACAGCTCCTGCTCACCCAGTACTGTGGCGGACACGTGAGCCACTCATGCCTCTGGTGAACCTGAACTGGCTTCCACTGAGGGCCACGGGGTTGATGGTGTTCAGTGATGCCTGAGGTAGCCACGGAGGCTGCCCTCCCTCCTTGCAGATCTTTCTCTGGAATACCTGAGGAAAGACAGGGAGGGGTCTCATGTCGGCTCCTTACCTGGCCCAGGTTGCCGCGTTGGGCCTCTCTGTCAAACACCACCCAGAAACCTCACCACGCCACCTCCTGACACCACTGCTCCCTCCTGCCCTCCCTGGGCCGTCTCTGCCGCCCTGCACCCCCAAGAAGAGACAAGAGGTGTGGGAATGATGAGAGGCCATTGTAGCTAGAAGGAAAACTTCAAAGCTAGAAAACACGTTCCTGTGCCACTGGTGACATTTCAGTCTCTGACAGACTGTGTTTATGACAGCAGTCCCATTAGATTACCATAGAGCTGCCCTATATAGGCATACCATTTTTTATCTTTTATACCGTATTTTGACTGTAGCTTTCTGTGTTTTGATATTTTAGATACATAGACACTTACCTTTATGTGACTATCTACCGTATTCAGTAGTCACATGCAGTATGGGTTTGCAGCCTAGGAGCAGTGAGTGTGCCGTGTAGCCCAGGTGTGTAGCAGGGTTGTGTGAGGGCACTCAATGGTGTTTGCACAATGACAAAATTGCCTGGCATTTCTCAGAACCTGCCCCCATCAAGGACAAACACATCAGGG
This sequence comes from Nycticebus coucang, assembly GCF_027406575.1. Classification (NCBI taxonomy): domain Eukaryota; kingdom Metazoa; phylum Chordata; class Mammalia; order Primates; family Lorisidae; genus Nycticebus; species Nycticebus coucang. Next base: position 88,517,116 of record NC_069787.1, on the reverse strand, counting down.
CACTCCTGGGTTCCTAGACCTCATGCCCATTTTTAGATCAGCCCTCTCCTCCCCACGGAGATCCCAGGCATCAACCCTGCTCTTAGGAATGCCCCACCTTTAATCACAAGGCAACTCTCTCTGGGGCTACCTGTAGGGTCTGGGGATACATAGGGCTGCTGGGATGGAGTAGCTGGCAGGACAGGTGGAGGTTGGCTGGGACAGCCCAGGCCTGGGTCCTGCTTGATCTCATGAGCCTGCTGATTTGGACACACACATGCACACATGTACACACAGGTATGTGCCTTTCACAATACGCGGTATCAGACACGCAGCAACGTAAATCCCTACTGAGGAAGAGAAACCTTTCCATGAGGACAAGGCCACCTGCAGAGACCCAGCCCACAGCAGGGTCCCCCTTCCCATAGTTCCTCAGATCCCATGCCGCTGGCTTCCTAGACACAGCCAGAAGACTCTCCAGGATGTTGCATCTCCGTCTTTTCAGTTCCCCTGTCCTGTTTCTCCTCCCTCCCTCCCTTCCTGCTTGCTTTTCCATTTGCTTATTTGCTTCTCTCCCTCTGTCCTCCTTTCCTTTCTTTATTTTTTCTTTTTAAAGTAGCTTGGTTCAGATTGCTTTCAGGAAGAAGACTGGCCCTTATAAAGCTAGAAACAAAGAAACTACTTTAAACAAAACTTATCTAGACCAGGTCTCCTATTGTCCTGGCTCCAAGAAGCCGGTGAATGCTTGAAATTATACTACAAAATCCTCAAAATCCGCAGGCAGGACTCCTTGGACTCCAGAGTCAGAGCATAAGAGCAGAATATTCCCCATTGGCCACAGCAAGCCACAGGACCCTGGAGGGAGAAGGGCATCTTCCTAGAACAGTTAGAAAGTTTTTGAGGGATGAGTTTCATGCCCATATAACATTTTTAATTAATAAAAAATAGGCATCTACTTTAAAAATTATTCAACTTATTACTTACTGTACCCCATTAAAAGGGGTGACCTAGAGGAAAGATAGTCAGTTGGTGGTTCAGTGCTGGGAGGCCCCAGATGGGTTCAGTGGCCTCTTGTCCCCAAATGTGACATCATTGTGTCACCTCAGTTCTAGATTTTAGAGAATACTGACTGGCTGTCACAGGTGCTCAAGACCCTGTAACACAGCAGTAAGGAATGTTCGATGACATTTCCATCAGCAGTATGGAGCTGTCAGTGTTTGTTACAGGAGCTGCCACTCCCACAGGAGGGGACACAGGTAATGGAAAATTAACGTGAAATGAAAGATGTCTGGGAAAAGCAGTCCTTAATCCTGCCTATGGAGGCTTGTAGATGGGAATGTGTAAGAATTAACCATTCTGAGGGAAAGGGATGCCAAGTGAAGAAAGGCTGGAATCCCTGCCTAGCACTGACTGTGTTTTCGTGGTGGAAAAAAATCAAGCCCAGTCAAGCCAGGCTTTACCCTGGCTCTTCGGAAGGGGCAGCTAATGCCAGCAGTTCTGACAACTCACAGCCCTGGCCCTACCACTGGGGTTAAGGCCACCACTGCATGGTGATCCCTCATGCAGTGAGGGGCGGGGATATAGAGTTTTAAAAATCATAATATTACAGTCATCAATGTTTTAGTCATATTGATTTTGAAATTGTAAATGACATTAACAGAGGACACAGATATTTGTGTTTATCAGAGTCCACGTAGTACTCAAAGGCAGGGAAAAAGTGCCCCGGGAAATATCTTAAAGCTGATGGGAAACATGTGCTTTCTCAGTGTCCTACCACTGTGGCTGCATCTTGTGAGGGGCTGTTCTCACTGTCAGTGAGAGGGGCCTGCTGTCTCTGAAGGATGGAAGCACCCCCTCCTCGCCAGCCTCCTTTACCCTCCCAGGGCTCCTTGGGCAGAGAATGGGCCTGCCTGTGGTGGCTGTTCCTATTCAGCCTGCTTTCTCTTCTCTGGTAATGACCAATGTGCATGCTTTCGCTTAGATTAAAGATTATTCCCCCCTCATATTTAAGAGAAATATTTATTTTAAGTTAAGAAATAATCATATGTTGAAACCCTGATGTGGGCAGTTGACGGTCTCCTAGGCTTCCTTTAGGTGACTGATCCCTTCATTTTTTTTACTTTCTAAACTCTCTGAGTTTCTTTCTCATGCCACAATAAAATTGTGTCACCTCATACTTGGTGAGTCAGTATTCCAGTGGGAGGCTGGACACTGGGTTGCCTCTGACTGCCACAGCACTGTGGTCACCCTGGGGCCACCCCAACTCAGGGTTCATTTAGAGAGCTTTTGATCTCTGTGGTTCATTAGTGGTGTTTATTTCTATTCTTTGAGATTTTATGCCTCTGTGTCACACTTTGACCTAACCAAGTTGTTAAGGTTTCAGTTTCCCTGTCCTGAAAATGCCCCCCAGCCATGGCCTTCACGGAAGGAGCCTGTGAGGTTTTTGCAGCAGCTACTTGTGCTTGGTGTCCCCTGGCCTTTCCATACCTCCTCTCCCAGCCTACATGTGAGCCCCGGCTGTCTCTAGCCGTCACTTTGGGACCCACAGACTAAAGATGAATGCTGGCCAGATCATCATCTTGGCCTTGGCTGGTCACAAATTCCTTTGGGTCTCATTCTCAAAGGACCCTAGCGACCGGTGTGATTACACAGGGGGCTCCCTGGCCTCAGCAACCTTGTCCTGCTTGTGCTTTGAGAGAACAAGGCTATTGTCCCCTTGGCTCCCAGGGCTTCCAGACAGGAAAGAAGTTATATCCTGAAGGCCCCAGCACACCCCTCCTCCTGGGCTAGGAGGAGGGAGCACAGGTTGCCTGTATTCAGAGCAGGAGTGAGCTGACTCCTGAAGAACGGAGGCTGCCTAAGTCTTGTCCAGGAAATATCTCCTCCAGAACAGGCGCTGGTCATCTAAATGACAGATGACCTGAACAGCTGGGTCAGCGTCCTAGCAGCATCACTATGAATATGTCAGGGTCATGGGGCTGAGGATAAGTGAAAAGACTGTGGACCTCCTTGTCTTCTGAAAGAGCCCAGCACCATACTGTACCTGGATGGAAGAGCTCTCTGCGTTTCAGGTCACGAAATAACATCACACCATTACACTTAGATTCTTTAGTAAAAGATGCCATAACATCTCAACACTATACTATTTTTACATTATTTACAAAATATGAAATTTTTCCCCTTTCTCACAGAGAATTGACATCACCTTCATCTATATTTCTGTTTTCCCATCTGGGAATGTCACTGCCCTGTCTTCATCATCCTTGTCTTTGTCACCTTCTTGTGTTGTCGTAAAGCACACAGTTGACAGTCCAGAAGTAACTGATCATATTATTTTATTTCCTTGCAATTAGTCATATCTTGCTTTTGATTTTAGGAACTTCTATTCTTTTTCTTTCCAATTATACCTGTACAAATTTCATTTGTATTTTGACCTGATCCTACACAGTGGGGCCACACCACTGGAGTGTGGGCTAAGGTGCTGCCCCTATGCCCAGCTTCAGGCCACTACTGTCCTGTCCCCCGGTGGATGTCCCCAAGGCACTCTGAGCCCACTGTTTCCCACGTTGGTATCTGGATATTCAAATAAAGCATCAACTCAAAAGCCTTTTAGCAGCATCTGTTACCATTTTTCCTCCCCATCTAATGAAGAAGGCGTAGCTTATTTTAACCTTTCTTATTCGTGAATAATTTACTAATACTTTTGTTCCGCTTTGTGTGTTTAGTAAATTGCAGTCCCTTGCTGGATGGAGGTTTCCTGATTCTGTGACTCTCTCTGTTGGGGATGCTGTCTTCAGCAGCACACCACCATCTGCGGCCTTTTCCAGGTTTCAGCTGCTCTAGCATTTGTGATTTCACCAACTTTCTCACTACCATTGCCACATTTCCTGTCTTGTTCCCTTTAGAAGTCTTTCTTTAAAAAAAAAAAAAAAAAAAAATTACAGACTTTTGGAGTTTTAAAAAAAAAAAAATGTATTCTTAAACTTCCTTTCTTTTAAGCATCTGTTATGATAGTATCTCGCTTAAACATGTGCTTACAGATCAGGGCAGGGCTCAACATGGTGTATCCCAGAGCCAGGCTGCCTTGGTTTCAGAGATTTAGCAGAAGCAGAAAATCTGAGCCAGATGAGACAGGACAAAATTAGATACACACCAAGTATCCAAAACTACTGGCCAGTCCTCATGGATTGGAATTGGATCCAAATCTCTCAAAGTACAGGTGACTCCAGCAGACTGGATGATATTACAGCACAAAACCGGAACGGTGTTGAGACCTAGCAGGGAATGGCAGGCAGTATGCAGGTTAAGAGCCCAGCTTTGCAGCCAGATGGCCTGGGCTGAAACCTCCTATGACCTGTGTGACCTTGAGCAAGTTTTAGTTGTTGTTGAGACAGAGTCCCACCCTATGCCCTAAGCAGAGTGTAATGGCATTGTAGCTCACTGCAACCTCAGACTCGGGCTGTGGGCATCCTGCTGCCTCAGCCTCCAGAAGCTGCTGGGATTTACAGGTGCTTGCCGTGGTGCCCAGCTGGGTTTTTCTTTTTCTTTTTTTTTTTTTTGAGACAGAGTCATGCTATGTCACCCTGGGTAGAGTGCCATGCATCACGGCTCACAGCAACCTCAAACTCTTGGGCTTAAGTGATTCTCTTGCCTCAGCCTCCCAAGTAGCTGGGACCACAGGCGCCTGCCACAACACCTGGATTTTTTTTTTTTTTAATTGTAGTTGTCATTGTTTAGCAGGCCCGGGCTGGGCTCTAACCCACCAGCCCCTGTGTATGTGGCTGGCGCCATAACCACTGAGCTATGGACGCCGGGCTAGGTTTTTCATTTTTTTAGGAGATGGAGTTTCACGCTCACTCAGGCAAGTCTCAAACTCCTGAGCTCAAGCAATTCTCCCTCCTCAGTCCCCCACAGTGCTGGGATTACAGGTGTGAGCCACCACACCTGGCCTTGTGGCCTTGAGCAAGTTTCTCAGCCTCCCCGTGTCTCTGTTTCTTCTCTAAAGTGATGATAATGGTACATCTCTCAGGGTTCACGTATGTATAGCATTTAGAACAGTAGTTGGCATGTAAGGTGGGGTTAAGTGTTGGTCACACTATAAATTTAAGTTATGTACTTGATATAACAGACAGTAAAAGTGACATCAATGAAGCAGGAGGACAGAAGAGGTTTGCTTTACGAGAACAATTAGAAATGTTACGAAATGAGTCAATGCTAAGTAGTCAAGATTAGCATCGTGCTGGCCCAGGGAACCCCTTGAGCATGGAACCGGTACCCACACACACATGCTTGAGCCCGGAACCGGTACCCACACACACACGCTTGAGCCCCAAAGCCTGTGAGAAGCCCCCAGATCAGGTATGATCACCCTGCTTTCAAGGCCCAGGTTCCCAGGAAAGGGTCTGTTGCTTAGTGAGTTCATTGTGTATTTGGGGAGCAAACATCAGCTTCAGTGCCTACCAGCAGCATATAAAAGGGCACAGGCGACAAGCAGCTTGGATGAGGCCTGCTGCACCTGCTAATGTCCCCCAGACCCAGGGAGGGGGTCTCCATCAGTTTCCTGGTCACTTTGCATTAGCATACAACTCCTTTTAACCACCTGTGGCCATGGCCTGTAGTAGCAGCAGGCGTGTAATATTCCAAAAGCTGAGATTTGAGAGGTGGCGGTAGTTAATCAGACATAACTGACTCCCTGTTCCAGAAGCATCAGAACAAGTATGTGCCTGAGAGAGGGTTGGAAAGCAAGCCTCTGGCTTCTGTGGGCTCCTCGGCCTCCCCTGGAAGTAATTTGCAGTGTCAGAATATCTGTGACATCTCCTTTCAAGGTGCCTTTAATTTCTGCTTTGGGAAATTTTGCTCCGAAACCCAAATTGCAGAGAAAGCAGGGTTCCGGAGATCATCTGAGAAAAAACATCCCAAATTCCTTTTTTTTTTTTTTTTAATTTGAACTGATGTTCACCTTCCCCAGGGTCAGCTCATGTAGTTAATGAGCTGCATTCATCATGGACACCCCCACATGTCACCTGTTGTATGAGGGGGATCCTTTTTGGAGTGGGATTTGACTTTTTTGGAGGAGCCTTAGTTTCTGGCAGAGACCTTGATGATAACTTGGCAGCCTTCCTGATAGCCCATGGTTTCCCCTTCCTCCTGCCACCCAGCTGTAACTTCAGACCATCTTTCCCATCACCAGGGCCACACCTGAGCCTGCAAGCTGACTCTTAGGGGCTGGGGCTCATCATTACAGGGTGGGAAACTGTTGGGAACTGTGGAATCTTGGCACCTCTGACAAAGCCCTGACTACCAGTGTGTTTTCTGTGATCCCATACATGCAACTGACAAATTCGTGGTCCAGGAGAGTGATGCTGACTTTAAGAACTTGACTCTGTCTTATTTATAGATCCCTGAGAAGGGAGGCTTCACTTCTTCATCTTAGCTATGCCAGGACTGTTGGCTGAGTTGGAATGTCTGCTGCTGCTGCTGCTGCTGCTGCAGGCTGGAATCTGTGACCACTCTCCCACCGCAGTCACTGAGTGCCAGCTCAGTGCCAGGCACTACATAGGCCTTTGCGTCTAGTCGTGGCTCTACTCTCTAGAGATCACATACCAGGGAGGATAGATGTTTAAAATGGAAAAAAACTGCACATAAACAATGAGAAGACCAGATGGCCTGAGTGGATAGCAGAGATTAGAATAGAAGGATGTGATGGTGACAGGTGGCTCCACCTGGGAGGAAACAGGCTGAGGACCAAGTGTCAGGAAGGAGTCACCAGCAAAGCTCCAGCAGGAGCCCAGGCAGAAGGAGCTGATGGCTGGAGTGGACCTGAGGCTGAGTGTGGGACAGCAGGGAAGTAGGGAGAGGCGAGTTCGCAGCTCGATAGAGGCCCCTGTTGAAAACATTGCTTGGGCTGCTTTGGGGCAAGAGCAAGACGGTGTAGGAAGAGTCTCAGTGCGGCTGGCAGCAGCCCCAGTGGGAGGCTGGCCGAGTGCCGTGCTTGGTGGGCAGGGTGGCTAAGGGAGGGAAGTAGGCATAGGTCAGGATGACCGCAGCCCTGGTCCAAGGAGCTGGTTGGTAGCGCTGCTGCCTGAGAGGGCCATGATGGGAGGAAGGCCGGTGGTGCCGGGCCTTTGTATTTTGTCAATATTAAAATGAAGTAACGTCTCCAGAGGGAGAAGCGGGCCCAGCTCCCAGCAGGACCTCAGGACAACTGTTGTGCAGGCCTTCCTATGTGTTCACTTTCTGCTATCCTGGCTGCTCAGAGCTGGGTAGCTTTACCAGGCCCAGGCAGGCTTGGGTTTTTTGATAATCATACTAAAATATTTTCAGAACACTTTGGGGTAAACTTTCCAATAGATATAACAAACAAAAATGCTACATGTCACCAACAAGTTGCTTAGCCTTGCTGATCCCCTTGGCTGTGTTAGTGACACCTGTAGAGGAGCCCTGGCTTGTGGTTGTGTGGCATGGGAAAGGCGTGTGCACAGCTTGGATGGGGGAGCCCCACAGTTGGCCTCCCTTCCTGTCTGCCCTTCTGCTGTACTGCTCACGTGACACAGAGGGCTGGCTTCCTTTCAGGTAGTGGTTTCCCACCTCAGCTGACATTAGAACGCCCTGGGCCACACCCCACATCAGTGAAATCAGAACTAGAGTGGCAGAACAGAGGCTGATGACTGTGATGCTTTGTCATCAGGCCTGCACACCCAAGACTGGGGGCCTCGGGAGCCATGTGTTGGTGCTAAGCCATGCTGACCTGAGAACCCCATTCCTCTTCCAGCTGCTGCCCCAGGACACGGGCTTGTGAGGCCAGCAGTGAACAGGAACTGAGGATGTGTGGGGTTTTCTGGCCTTCAGCCAAGGGCAGCCCAGATAGATTCTTTCTGTAGGTGGTTGGTTTTGGAGAGAGAGAGGTAATGGTGGAGTGGGCTGTGCTTAGCAGGTGGAATGGACAGAACTTTAGAAGATTTCAAGGTGGGTAAGAGGCATAATCAGTTGGTAGCAATTTCCTGAGTGCTATGCACAAAAGGATCCTAAAGTTCATTGAGGGCTCAGCCAGGGAGAGTCTCTGCTATGAGCCTGGGAGGGTAAAGGAGGTGTCCTAGGACTCTGGGGGCCATGAGGGCCGTTTCCAGTCTGTGCGTCCATTACGGCCACCCCCAGCCTGTGGGAAGTGTTGCAAGCCTCCGAAAATGTTTCTGCACTTCTCCACAGGGAAAGGGGGATCCAGTTACTCATCCTTCCTCAGGTTAAGCTGTGTATTTGGCCAACATGCTTAATGCTTATGTTCTTATTATAAAAATTAATAATGATGGAAGAATAGCAACTGTACTTTCTTTTATGGGTTTATTATTTTTTTTTATTGTTGGGGATTCATGGAGGGTACAAAAAATAAGGTTACACTCATTGCATTTGTTAGGTAAAGTCCCTCTAACAATTGTGCCTTGCCGCCAAAAGGTGTGTCACACACCGAGACCTCATCTCCCTCCCTCCTTCCCTCTCTCTGCTCTTCCTTTCCCCACCTCCCTCCCTCCCTCTCTCTCTGATCTCCCCTTCCCCAACTCCCCACTGTGTCATTAATTGTCATTAATTGTCCTCATATCAAAATTGAGTATATAGGATTTATGCCCCTCCATTCTTGTGATGCTTTACTAAGAATAATGTGTCTCACTTCCATCCAGGTTAATACAAAATCTGTAAAGTCTCCATTTTTTTAATGGCTGAATAGTATTCCATGGTATACGTATACCACAGCTTGTTAATCCATTCCTGGGTTGGTGGGCATTTAGGCTGTTTCCACATTTTGGCGATTGTAAATTGAGCTGTGATAAACAGTCTACTGCAAGTGTCCTTATGATAAAACTTTTTTTCCTTCTGGGTAGATGCCCAGTAATGGGATTGCAGGATCAAATGGGAGGTCTAGCTTGAGTGCTTTGAGGTTTCTCCATACTTCCTTCCAGAAAGGATGTACTAGCTTGCAGTCCCACCAGCAGTGTAAAAGTGTTCCCTTTTCCCCACATCCACACCAGCATCTGCAGTTTTGAGATTTTGTGATGTGGGCCATTCTCACTGGGGTTAGATGGTATCTCAGGATTGTTTTGATTTGCATTTCTCTAATATATAGGGATGATGAACATTTTTTCATATGTTTGTTAGCCATTCGTCTGTCTTCTTTAGAGAAGGTTCTATTCATGTCTCTTGCCCATTGATATATGGGACTGTTGGCTTTTTTTCATGTGGATTAATTTGAGTTCTCTATAGATCCTAGTTATCAAGCTTTTGTCTGATTGAAAATATGCAAATATCCTTTCCCATTGTGTAGGTTGTCTCTTTGCTTTGGTTGTTGTCTCCTTGGCTGTACAGAAGCTCTTCAGTTTAATGAAGTCTCATTTGTTTATTTTTGTTATTGGTGCAGTTGCCATGGCAGTCTTCTTCATGAAGTCTTTCCCCAGGCTGGTATCTTCCAGTGTTTTTCCCGTACTTTCTTTGAGGATTTTTATTGTTTCATGCCTTAAATTTAAGTCCTTTATCCATCTTGAATCAATTTTTGTGAGTGGGGAAAGGCGTGGGTCCAGTTTCAGTCTTTTACATGTGGATATCCAGTTCTCCCAACACCATTTATTGAATAGGGAGTCTTTCCCTCAAGGTATATTCTTGTTTGGTTTATCAAAGATTAGGTGGTTGTAAGATGTTAGTTTCACTTCCTGGTTTTCTATTTGATTCCAAGTGTCTATGTCTCTATTTTTGTGCCAGTACTGTGCTGTCTTGATCACTATGGCTTTGTAGTACAGCCTAAAATCTGGTATGGTGATGCCCCCAGTTTTATTTTTATTACGAAGAACTGCCTTAGCTATACAGGGTTTTTTCTGGTTCCATACAAAACGCAGAATCATTTTTTCCAAATCTTGAAAGTATGGTGTTGGTATTTTGATAGGAATGGCATTGAATAGGTAGATTGCTTTGGGAAATATAGACATTTCAACAATGTTGATTCTTCCCATCCATGAGCATGGTATGTTCTTCCATTTGTTAATATCCTCTGCTATTTCTTTTCTGAGGATTTCATAATTTTCTTTATAGAGGTCCTTCACCTCCTTTGTTAGGTATATTCCTAGGTATTTTATTTTCTTTGAAACTATGGTGAAGGGAGTTGTGTTCTTAATTAGCTTCTCATCTTGACTGTTATTGGTGTATACGAAGGCTACTGACTTGTGGACATTGATTTTATATCCTGAAACATTATGGTATTTTTGGATGACTTCTAGGAGTCTTGTGGTTGAGTCTTTGGGATTCTCTACGTATAAGATCATGTCAACAGCAAAGAGAGAGAGTTTGACCTCTTCTACTCCCATTTGGATTCCCTTTATTTCCTTGTCTTGCCTAATTATATTGGTTAGAACTTCCAGCACTATGTTGAATAGTAATGGCAACAGAGGGCAACCTTGTCTGGTTCCAGTTCTAAGAGGAAAAGCTTTCAGTTTTACTACATTCAGTAAAATATTAGCTGTGGGTTTGTCATAGATAGCTTCCATCAGTTTAAGAAATGTGTCACCTATGCCTATACTCTTCAGTGTTCTAATCAGAAAAGGATGCTGGATTTTTTCTGCATCTATTGAGATGATCATATGGTCTTTGTTTTTGCTTCTGTTGATATGGTGAATAAGGTTTATGGACTTGCGTATGTTAAACCAGCCATGCATCCCTAGGATGAAACCTACTTGATCATGATGTATGACTTTTTTTTTAAGAGAGTCTCACTTTGTCACCCTCCGTAAAGTGCCATGGCATCATAGCTCACAACAACGTCCAGCTCTTGGGCTTAGGCAATTCTCTTGCCTCAGCCTTCTGAGTAGCTGGGACCACAGGCGCCCACCACAGTCCAGCTATTTTTTTGTTGCAGTTTAGCTGGCCAAACCTGCCACCCTCCGTATATGGGGCCGGCACCCTACTGACTGAGCCACAGGCACCGCCCTTGATGTATGACTTTTTTGATAATAAGCTGTAATCTATTGTTGTTTAAGGCTAGGATTTTGTTGAGAATTTTTGTATCTATAGTCATTACTGAAATTGGTCTGAAGTTTTCCTTTTTAGTTGAGTCTTTTCCTGGTTTTGGTATCGGTGAGGTTTGCTTTATAAAATGTGTTGTTGAAGATTCCTTCCTCCTTAATTTTTTGGAATAACTTCTGCAGTATGGGAATAAGCTCTTCTTTGACAGTTTGATAGAATTCTGTTGTGAAGCCATCCGGACTAGCGCATTTTTTTGTTGGGAGATTTTTTATTGTTTCTTTGATCTCAGTGCTTGAAATTGGTCTGTTCAGGAGATCTGTATCTTCCTGGCTAAGTATAGGGAGAGGGTGTGATTCAAATATTGATCCATTTCCTTCACATTGTCAAATTTCTGGGCATAGAGTTTCTGTTAGTATTCAGAGATAATCTCTTATATCTCTGTAGCATCAGTTATTTCCCCTTTGTCATTTCTGATTGAGGTTACTAGAGATTTTACTTTTCTATTTCTAGTTAGTCTGGCCAAAAGTTTATCTATTTTATTTATTTTTTCAAAAAACCAACTCTTGTTTTGTTAATTTTCTGAATGATTCTTTTGTTTTCAATTTCATTAATTTCTGATTTAATTTTGGATATTTCTTTTCTTCTGCTTGGTTTTAGCTCAGATTGTTCTTTTTCCAATTCCGTAAGATGGCTTGTGAGTTTGCTGATGTGCTCTCTTTCTGTTTTTCAAATGTAGGCATCTAAAGTGATAAATTTTCCTCTCAGGACTTGTTTTGCTATACCCCACAGGTTTTGGTAGCTTATGTCTCCATTATTGTTGTGCTCAAGGAAGTTAATGATTTCCTCTTTTATTTTTTTGGGCACCCAACTGTCATTCAGTATAAGGTTGTTTAATTTCCATGCCTTTGTGTGGGGTTGAACATTTTTGCTGGAGTTGAGTACCACCTTTAGTGCCTTGTGATCTGAGAAGATACAAGGTAAAATTTCAGTTCTTTTGATTCTGTTGAGATTTGTTTTATGGCCTAGGATATGATCAATTTTGGAGAATATTCCATGGAGTGATGAGAAGAATGTATATTCTTTATCTTTGGGATGGACTATTCTATATATGTCTATGAAGCACAGTTGTTCTAGGGTCTCATTTAAATCCCTTATATAGTTTTTTTTTTGGGGGGGGGTACCAAATTTCTTTATTTGAAGGAATGGTACAAATGAAAGAACTTAAGTGTATGTTTTGGTACAACTTATAGAAAAGGTAAAGGAAACCCTGACATGCATGCACTGCCTTGGTGATCACAGAAGTCATCCCGTGACTATGGGGAAGTTAGCCTAAGGCTTAGTTCTCATTATCACTGTCTCCCAGGGTGTGCTTGTCAAAGAGATACTCTGCCATGCCAGATTCAGGGGCTCCCATCTTGCGCAGGTTGGTTACGTGGTCACCCAGTTCTTTAATGGATTTCACCTGTTCATTCAGGTAATGTGTCTCAATGAAGTCACACAAGTGAGGGTCATTTTTGTCAGTGGCCAGTTTGTGCAGTTCCAGTAGTGACTGATTCACAATTTTTTCCAAGTGTAACACGCACTCCATCGCATCCAGCCCGCTCTCCCAGTCATCACAGTCTGGTTTTTTGATATCCTGAAGGAAGATTCAGCCACCTCATTGATTCTGCAGCTTCATCAGTTTCTCAGCATGTTCCCTCTCCTCATGAGATTGGTGAAGAAAGTATTTGGCAAAATTCTTCAAAGCCACATCATTGCGGTCAATGTAGTAAGACATGGACAGGTAGACATAGGAGGCGTAGAGCTCCAGGTTGATCTGGCGGTTGATGGTGGCCTCCGAGTCCTGGTGGTAGTTCTGGTGCACCTGCGAGGGTGATGCGGTCGTCATGGCAGCGGCTGAGGAGAAGCAGCGGCTGCGCGGCGCTGGAGCGGCAGCGGGGGCCTTGGGATGGTCCAAGGGCGCGGTGAGGAGGTATTGGAAGGCTGGCTGTGAGTGGCCAGCTGGGATGGGGGTCGAGCACTTATTCCGTCCAAGCACTGTTGAAGCAGGAAACCATGGCGACTCTTGGTGAAGAACGTCTAAAATCCCTTATATATTTGTTTAATTTCTGTTTAGAGGATCTGTCCAGCTCTGTGAGAGGAGTGTTGAAGTCCCCTTTTATTAATTATAGGATATCATATTGCTCAGACTAAATAAGTTCTGTTTCAAGAATCTGGGAGCATTTAAGTTGGGTGCATAAATATTTAGAATTAAAATGTCTTCTTGTATTTTTCCCTTGACCAATATGAAGTGACCATCTTTGTCTTTTTTGACTTTAGTTGCTTTAAATCCACATGTATCTGAAAATAAGATTGCAACCCCTCTTTTCTTCTGGATTCCATTTGCCTGAAAAATTGTCTTCCAACTCTTAACTCTGAGGTTTAATTTGTTTTGAGGCTAGGTGTGTTTCCTGCAGACAGCAAATGGATGGCTTGTGTTTTTAATCCAATCAGCCAATCTATGCCTCTTCGAAGGGGAATTCAAGCCATTAACATTTATTGAGATAATTGATAAGTATGGTAGCATTCTATTCATCTTATTTTGTGAAAGTCCATTGCTTAGTTTTGTCTTTTGCATCATTGTGGAAGCTAGGTTCTGTCCTTTAATTTCCAGGTGCTTACTTTGCTGGTAGTCCATTGTGATGGTAAATGTGTAGAACAGGTTGAAGTATTTCCTGTACAGCTTATCTTGTTGTGGCAAATTTCCTCAATGTTTGCATATCAGTAAATGATTTGATTTCTCCATCAATTTTAAAGCTTAGCTTAGTGGGATATAGAATTCTTGGCTGGAAATTGTTCTGTTTAAGTAGATTAAAGGTAGATGACCATTGTCTTCTGGCTTGAAAAGTTTCATTAGAGATGTCTCCAGTCACCCTGATGGATTTGCCCCTGTAGGTCAGTTGACACTTACTCCTAGCAGCTTGCAAAATCTTTTCTTTTGTCTTGACTTTAGACAGGTTCATCACAATGTGTCTTGGAGAAGCTCTATTTGAGTTGAGGTGACCTGGGGTCCAATATCCCTCTGAAAGCAGTGTGTCAGAATCTTTGGTGATATTTGGGAAATTTTCATTTATAATATTCTCTAGTATGGCTTCCATTCCTCTGGGGCATTCCTCCCCTTCTGGGATACCTATAACTCATATATTTGAATGCTTCATAAAGTTACATAATTCTGTCAGTGAACGTTCTGCCTTCTCTCTCTTCTTTTCTTCCTCTTTAACTATCTGAGTTATTATAAGGGCTTTGTCCTCTATCTCTGAGATTCTTTGTTCTGCATGTTCTATCTGTTATTAACACTTCCTATTGCATCTTTAAGTTCCCTAATTGACTTCTTTAATTCCTTCAGCTCTGCTATACCCTTTCTATATTCTTCATATCGTTCATCTCTTATTTGATTCTGTTTTTGGATTTCCTTTTGGTTATTTTCCACTTTCTCAGCAATTTCCTTCATTGTTTTCATCATCTGTATTTTAAATTCTCTTTCTGTCTTCTGTAGTAGCTACCTCACGGTCCCTTGGGGGGTTTTTTCTGGACTGGTTTTTCATATTGCCAGGATTTTTCTGCTGATTCTTCTTTATGAGTGTATTCTTTTATCTGTTTCCTTGCTCTAATTTTCCTTTCACTTACTTTTGCTCTTTAATTTACTGTGCCACTGGCCTAAGGTTTTGATGAGTTCTTTTGGCACAGGACCAGAAGGATGAGAAGATTGAAGAGCAAAAAGGGAAAAATGATTTAAAAAAAAAGAAAGAAAAGAAAAAAGAGAAAGGAGAGGGGGGTGAGTAAAAGGGACTATTGGCAAAAAGAAGAGAGGTATAGAAAGAGGGAGACAGGAGTAGTACAGGTGTGGAGTAGGGTACTTTGACCCAACCTTAAAAAAAACACAACCTTTGGAGGTGTTGGGTTGGGTGGTTCACTTGAGGTCAGCAGCTCTTTGCCAGCCTGTTCAAACACAGTACCTCATCTCCATAAAGTAGAGAGGAAAGATAAAAATACTATAAATCAAACCAAAACAAACAAAAAACCTTACAGGATAAAACTGGGGGGGAAATTAAATACTAGGGGCAGAAACACTAGCAAAAATGAAGTTCTAATTGTTAAAGAAGGCAACAATGTAAAAGTGTGTTTAAACTAGAAAAATGAGGAAAGAAAAAAGGTAAAATCTAGAAGGAAAATGTTGAAAAAAATAAAAGAAAAGGCCCAAACCAAAAACAAAGCAGTATATATATCTTTCTGAATATTGTCTAGGCAACAGGTGATCTTCTAGGGCATGAAATGTTAATCACAATGCTGATACACCTGTCAAGATGGAGCCTGGAGGCCTCTGCTTATTTCTCAAACCCCACAGAGTCGAGAGCCTAAGTCTTTCCTCAGCCCTCTTAAAAGACACTTTAAACTGGGCGGCGCCTGTGGCTCAGTGAGTGGGGCGCCGGCCCCATATGCCGAGGGTGGCGGGTTCTAAACCCAGCCCCGGCCAAACTGCAACAAAAAAATAGCCGGGTGTTGTGGCGGGCGCCTGTAGTCCCAGCTGCTCAGGAGGCTGAGGCAAGAGAATCGCGTAAGCCCAAGAGTTAGAGGTTGCTGAGAGCCGTGTGACGCCACAGCACTCTACCCGAGGGCGGTACGTTGAGACTCTGTCTCTACAAAAAAAAAGACACTTTAAACTGTTAACCTTGGCTAAGCAGAAGCTTTCCCAGGAAAGCACTTGTCGCTGGGATCTCTCCTAAAGTGGCTACCTGCTTATCTAGTGCGCTAAAACCAATGTCACTCTATGCTCTGAGGGCCAAGGCTGTAATCTGCCAAATACTGAAACGTCCACATCTCAGACCCTGCTTTTGGCCTGCTCAGACACTAGATTACTGGCCCAAGGTCTCCCAGCCTGATCCTTGTGCTGTGACCCTGAGGGCAGAGCCTGCAGGGGCAGTTCTCCCACTATAGCTGCACATTTGGCCCACAGCTAAACAACATTAGCTCCGTTCTGGCTAAGCAGCTCAGTCCAGGGCCCTAGACAATGCTTAAAGTCATTCACAGTCTCACCCAAGTTCTCCCAAGGTAGCTCAACCGAGTGCCCAAGTCCAAAAAAACAAAACAGCTCACAGGTAAGGCCTTTCTTTCTTGTAATCTTGGTGTTGCTGTAGTTACAGCTGCGGGTGGCCTCCAACTGAACAAAAGCACGCTACCACTTGTCAGTTCTCCACTGCTTTTGTCCCCCACATGGGGTCCAGAAGACTTTCGCTGTCTCCCTGTGTCCCCAAAGGGATGTTTCTGGGCCGATCCCACCAGCCAGAGATGCCTGGAGTCTTCTCTCCGCAATCTCACCACACCCAGTTGCAAGGAAGCTGTTGCTTGGCTGCCATCTTGCTCCTACCCCTCAATCTGTACCTTTTTTTTTTTTACTTTGTAGAGACAGAGTCTCACTTCGTCACCCTTGGTAGAGTGCCGTGATGTCACACAGCTCACAGCAACCTCCAACTCCTGGGCTTAGGCAATTCTTTTGCCTCAGTTTCTTGAGTAGCTGGGACTACAGGCGCCCACCACAATGGCTGGCTATTTTTTTGTTGCAATTTGGCTGGGGCTGGGTTGAACCCACTACCCTCGGTATATGGGGCTGGCACCCTACCCACCGAGCCACAGGCGCCGCCCTCAATCTGTACTTTTTAAAGGATAATTTACAGCCTGAGTTTTAATGAGTCATGAATTGAGGGAACATTCCATTCTCTCCATTCTGATACTTTTTTATAGAAAAGTTAGCTCCATTATCTTGCTTATATTTTTATAAAAACTTTCAAAGAAAGTAGGTTTTTTTAAAGGAGATATTATTGCTCACTCTGACCCCACCCACCCCCCAGCCAAGCCTGCCAAAAAGAAGCAGCCAAAGAGTTGATCTCTAAGAGGCAGTCTGGGGGCGGCAGTGCCCCAGCCTACCCACCCACAACCCATACCGTAGCCTGAGAGGGATCTGTCACTACCCCTTGTGACTCCATGTTGCTTATATGTGAAAGGTGGCAGACAGCAAATGCAAGACTTAGAAGCCTGGGGTGGTCCTGAGCCCTCCTACAGGCCAGAAAGTCAGCATCTGGGGAAGAAAACCTGTGAGTCTGCATTTAACCAGATCTTATCTCGGGATTCTTAAGTGGTTATGAGGCAGATTGGTCTTCAGGGTTCTTTCCTAATCAGAACTTCTGTGGCTCTAGAGTTAGTTCTGCCAGCACTTACCAGCTCCCTGTGGCGGGAGAGTGGGCTTTCACAGGACTTCGGCAGGGGCTGGGGCTCAGCCTCTTTGCCAGGAGGGCAGGTTTGCCTCACGCTCTCTACAAGGACAAAGTGGGTGTTTCTTTTGCTAGTTGTATGACCCCCAAACTGAGGGGGATCCAGACCCATGAGCAGTAGATGACAACTGGTTTACCCAAGAGAAGTCACCTTAAGCTCCCCCACCACTAGCAAGTCTCTGTGGCCTCTGACTCCATCCTGCAGATAGGCGAGGTGGAGCTTGCCACAGACACTGGCCTGCCCTGCCCAGTTTGCACGGGATATGGATTTCAGTCCCTGACCCTGTGCCAACTGAGGTAAGCAGGCTTCTACAGCTCACTTCTTCCAAACTGCTTGGTTTTTTTAGGCTTTAGCTACAGGCTTTCATTTCTGATTCTGCCACTGGCTCAGCATCTCCCAGCTGGGAAGTGTAGGCTCAAGGAGACCCAGGGAGCCAGCTGAGCCCCAGCCCCTTCCCATATCCCTGAGAAGCAGAGTGCTCCTGAGAAGCACCACCAGGCCCATCACTGCCCTGTGGAAGCCCTTCCTATCCCTACCTGCCAAGCTGGGCTCAGGGATCCCAAAGCTCCAGTGAGTCAGATCAAGGCCCAGGGACCAGCCACAGCAAGCGGGCCTGGAATGGGTTTGGCCCAGGCTATATATGATCATGGCTTCAAAGAAGCCTTGCTCTAGGACAGGTATGAACTGGCCGTGTTTCCTGCCTTTACTGCCTGGTGCAGTTCCTTATGGTGACCCTGTGACCTCACAGACCTCCCCAGGCCCTTAGGTGTTATGCAACTAGGGCAGGCACCGCAGGTGGGAAGGAGCTCCGCCAAGTGGGTTCAGAGTTCTTCTCCAAAACCTGGTGAGGTCCTGAGCCTAAGAGGAGTCTGGCACCTTGATTCCCTCCATCCCTTCTGTGATGGGGCAGCCTCATCAAGCCAATTCAAACATCACTTGTTCTTGGAGGCCACCACTCTCCCCACCTGCCACTTCTTGGTCACTGAGGGTCCCTGATGGGCATGTCAATTATGAGGGCACCATGGGGACAGCTCCAAGAGGTGAGACAGAAGTCACATAGGGTTTGGTCACTCAGGGAGAAGGCCCTCTGCCTAGCTGCTGTGGAGCAGAGGCCCCTCCCAGGAGAGCTGGATGACACTGGGTTCTCAACCATATCCACACAAATGGCAGGTGGGCATTTTGCACCTCAAAAGGAACCTCAAATCCTACCCATATTGGTTTTCCTCCCATTATAGAGGAAAAAACAGGTTTGGGGGAGGGTCCCACTCTGCTCACACTTCCCCTGGGGAAGTGTGGCTGCAGGATTCTGCAAGAAGCTGGGGAATGTTCTATCCTCATTGTTATTTTGGTTTAAATTTCTTTAGCCTTTAATGTCTTATGGTTACTTATCAATCAGGAAACAGAATCATATTCTTTTTGTATGCATCTCTCTCTCTCTCTCTCTCTCTCTCTCTCTCTCCCTCCCTCCTAAAAATACAGTTTAGAAGTCTCATTAAGTATTAAATGATATCAGCTAGAAAAGTCTGCAGTGAACCTGGGCTAAAATATTATTACCATTTTCCTTTATAGGGATATTTTATGTCCCATAGTTACCAGGAAGTGTGGCTGGTGAGAGACCTGAAGCATTAGCAATGGAAAAGGTAGCAGGTACAAAAATCTTCCAGGGAAACTCAGGGCATGGCCGCTCAGCTTCTGCAGGCTTGTGAACCAAGTCAAACCATCCCCCTCACCCTGGTGGGCTGCGCGGTGTCTGGACAGGGCCTGTCCCTGGGCCAGCACTAACGCTCTGCTGAAATGCTGCAGCCCCTGCAGAAGGAACCTGCCCCCATTGGTAAAGGGGTCACCTTGGCTCCCCCCAGCCCCCTCACCCAGCAGAAGCCACACCCTAAGCCCTGCCTACATGTGGATAACCCAGGACCTGGGAGTCCCCACCCAGAGCCAAATTGAGAGGGGTCAGCCTGCAGGAATTGCCGAGCTGCCCGTGGAGATAAACCATGGTTGGAAAAGACACGAAGTGGGCTATCCCAAGGTACTACAGATCTGAAAGATACTTCAGAGGGGAAACAGATACAGGGGACAAACTTTGGGGCTGTGGAGGGGGCTTCTCTCCCTGACAGCCATAGGGAGCATGGTCTTACTTAGGGCTGTTATCAAAAATCTTAGCCAAATTCCAAGTAGTTATTTATTCAGCAAATAGGGCAGAACCGGTCTTGTTTTCCAGCACCCACAGCACAGAGGTGGCTGGGAGCTTTACGGGAGGTGGGAGACTCCCCTGCCCCAGGCTGCCCACTGTGTGGGTGTAGGCTCAGTCCCTTCTGATGTCTCCCTGGCAGTCTGCCATCTTGCCGTCTAGGAGGGCACCTTCACCCTGGCCATACCCTCGGGGAGACTTCATGGGATAGTCCCCATGCAGGTGTGGTTGGAAGGGTAAGGGCAGTAGGGACAAAGGATGAAATGTGTGATGACTTGAAGCATCACCTCTGGGCCAGGGAGCTCATGGGCAGTAAACCTCGCAGACACCCTGCACAACCTGCTTCCTTGCTCACTGTGCAGAGGTGGAAACGCAGGCTCTGTGACACCACACTGCCAAAGTCACTCAGCTCATAGGAGCAGAGCAAACACTTGGCCCTGTCCTCCCTCGGGCTTTGTCTCCCACCCCCCTCATCCTGGTCATCCAGGGAAGAGGAGATGCCAACTGCTTCTCATTTCAATGTCCTTAAAAGAACATTGTCCTGTTGTGCTGGGCCTACACAACACTGTGTTTCTGTCCACACTGGCAGCTCCCATCTAGTCAGAGTCACACACAAGACTTGCAGGAAGCCACAGGCAGTGTCAGAGCCACCATTCCTCCACGGTTCGCAGAGAGAGGGCCTCACCCCTGCCTGGATGGTACCACCTAGGCTTGCACAGCTGACTGTCTTATGATCTCTCAACAGCAAATGAAGCTTGTAGCCGAGAACCTGAAGGAGGACCCGAGGGAAAGCGAGGAGAAAGAGCCTTGAGCATGCAGCGCACCCTGCTCCCCTCCCATGGAAGCCTGTATCTACGCCGCACCTGCCACTTGTGCGTGGACAGGAAGGTTACGGGGTGGCAGCATGGCACCTGAATCCACACTCAGTACTTGGCCAAATGAAGTGGTACTTCCCTCATGGCAAGCACCATTCTCACTCTGCAATGTCCCAGCTCAGCATGGGCAGAAGAGAACAGCCAGGACCTCTGGCAGTTCTTGGCATCTCCCAGCCCTGCCCTGCTCCTTCCAGGTTCCTTCTCAGCCCCGCAAGCCACTCCAGCGACCTGGCTTTGCTCCAGACCACTGCTGTCCTTACACCTCTCGCTACAAAGGAGCTGCCAGCTCTCCACATTGCCCTCACGGTGACGTTCACTTCTGACCCCACCAGGGACCTGTGGATGGGTTATTAGGGTGTGTGCCTGCTGTACTTCCAACAGGAGCCGTCTGAAGGGGTGTTCTTGTCAAAGCCTCAGTTGAGATGAAGGGGCACAGGAGGCAGCGTTGCCCACACTTGGACCTCTTTTCTTTCTCTCTTTCGCAATATGTTCACAGACTCCTTGTCAACAAAAACAATAGTAAGAGATATTAAAGGCGATATGCACCTCTCTGACCACACTGCCCGCTCTGTCCTGAAGCACTTCCTGGGTGAGGTTAGTGAAGATACAGTGGTGGCTGGAGAGCCAAGGGGGGGCAGGGGCTTGGTGGGAGGCCTGGGGCCAAAGCTTGCAGCCCCAGTCCAGCCCTTTCTTGGGAGCTGCTACTGCTGCTGGCGCCTGTACCGAGGGAGCCCGTAAGGGTACAGGAGCTGCTCTGATGTGTAGAGTCTGCACACGGTGCAGGCTGAGGGCCAGTGGCCACTCCTAGCACCGAGGTCAGGGCTCAGGCCTGCAGAGAGGGGCCCACTTTTGCTCAGTGGTACTGCCCACCTCCCTAGCTATGTCACTGCCCCTCACTCACCGGCATGACAGCTCTCCTGGCACAATGGCCCTGGAGCCCCTGGCTACTCCCTTGGCTGTAGTCTCGCTGTGAGGGCCACTCTATGAGGACTCGGTCTAGCTTCCTAGCCATCCTACCAGCTGTTCAGACTGTGAATTTGACGTGCAGCCTCATGAAACAGGAGGCTCAGGCCACCCCTCCCCACCAGCACCACTGTCCCTCAAGGCTAAGAAACCGCAGATCTGTGGACACCTCGAGAAAGCAGCCAGTGCCGAGCCCACCCAGGGGAGATGGAGAACAGGGTGGAGCTTCTGGTGGCCTGACTTGTTCCCTCAGCTCGAGTCTGGCACCTTGATTCCCTCTCTCCCTTCTGTGATGGGGGCAACCTCATCAAGCCAATTCAAACATCATTTGTTCTTGGAGGCCCCCACTCTCCCCATCTGCCACTTCTTGGTGGCTTGGGTTGGTCCTGACCAGCCACCGTGTTTTCCAGAGTGGACATGTTTGAGTCAGCTTTGCCACTGACCTAACTTGGCATAAACCACTCCAAGGCATAATTATATATTCCCAGTCCTTATTTAGTGTTTGATGAACACTTTCTAGAGCAGGCTTATGTTTTAAAACATCAGAGAACGTCAGCCAATATAGACCTAAGCCCCAAGACCCTGAGATCTGCTTCGCATCCCAGCTGGGGCTCCATAATGGCTAGAAAAGGAAAAGTTCAAATGGAGCCCTCAGCCCCAGCGCTTTGTCTTCCCCCCCACAGCCTGGCTTTGGGAGCCAGTCACATGAATTCAGTTGGTTGTGAAGCAGTGGGTCCTAAAGTGAACCCACCAACTCAACTCAGCTGTCGCCTGTGGTCACAGCTGCTCCCGAGCCAGGCAGCCTTTTCCCAGACTGTCCTCTGCACCAACCAGGTTCCCTGTGCTCATGGCTTTTCTTTCCCAATGTCTGACTGGGCACAGCTACACCACCTAACCAAACCTCAGTCACTGCACAGCCAAGGACAAGGCCCAGTGGGGCCAGCCCCTGGCCACAGAGCCACTGGGGAGGATGGATGCGGGAGCCAACCAGGTTGTGGCAAGAGGGAGGTTGGTGGGGAGGGGAGTTTGTGTCTGTCTGCCGGGCTCCTAGGGCTGGTGCTGTGGCCAGTTCCTTTGCCGTCCAGTACTCAATAGGTGGCATCTAGCATAAGGCAGGAGGAGGAACCAAAGTGTCTCCCCATATGCCTATTACCTTAATTGGATTGAGGAAGACATTTAGGCCGATGCTGTGGCACCTGCCACCCACACCTGGCCTCACACAGCCCTTTCATTCGTTTTGGTCATGGTCACCATCTGGGCCCCTCATCACACCTGCTCCCTGCAATTTCCTTCATCCCCCAGACCTCTGGCCACTGGCTCACTCACTGTTCTCTTGTAGCTGGGCTCCCTTCAGCCCTCGGATCCAACCCACACCACTGCCCCCTGGGCCACAGTTGGGGGTCCTCTGTGACTCCTACCCACTCTGGCTATGGTGGCTTAGGACTCCTGGTGACCTGTGCCCAAGAGAAGGTCCACTCTGCTCACCCGGCTTTCCCAACACCCCTGAGGACTTCCCCTGAATGAGCACCCACCCAATAATGTCCCTGTCCAGCCTTTCTCCTCAGTTTCTAGGAGGCACCTGCTGGCTGTGAGTGGACATGGACACCCAGTAGCAGCCCCCCAGCCTGCTGAAGGAAAGGTATGCAGAGGTCAGGCAACTCCAAACCCTTGGCTTCTCAGGCAAGGGCACAAGGCCCAGAGGGGCTGGCCCATGCCATGGTAAAGAACAGGAGACTGAAACGGTCTTCCCCAGTCACCAGACAGCGTCCCAGGATGGTGAGAGAGGAGCTGAGGGGCAGATCATGGGGAAGGAGCCTTGGCCACCCAGGGAGTCCCAAGGCCCAAGGGAGGCTCATGCTAGGTCCATCTCTCCCTTGCAGGTATGTCTCGTGGGCTCAGCCAGGCAGGGTGCCCCGCTGGGAGATGCTCTGGGGACTGGCCATTTATTCTTCCAAGTTGCTGGTGTGACACATGGTTAAGCAAGGCCAGAGCCGTCTGATGGAGTTTGCCCTGAGTTGGAACACAAAGCACGCTGATTACACGTGGCCCGAGAGAGCATGACCTCCTCCCTCTGTTTCCGGGCGCTGGTGACTTTCTTCAGTGAAGGGAAAAAGCAGGGGAACAAAGCATAGCCAGCCCGCCTTCCTTGCTCTATTCACACCTACCCACTGTTGTCTCCGGGTTACACCTGGGAATACTGAAGCCCAGGAAAAGTAAGTAGGTGCTCGGTCTCCACAGGAAGGGGCAGAGCTGCAGGAAGTCCAGGTCAGCTGACCCTCCGTGGGAGAAAGCAAAATGCACCCCACACCTCCCACCCCCGTCTCTATAGGCCTGGACATCGGGTTAAAGTGTTGCTCAACACCAGGGAAATCACTGTGAAATTCTGAGTAATTAACTAGAAGGGCAACTCCATAGCGTAGTCATGGATACACACCTGCCTTTCCATAGCTGCCTGCCGCAGAAAACAAAGCAAGTATGTCTCCACCGACAAGGAGACTAAGAGCCACATGTGGTCACCTCTGCCCCTGCTAACCACAGAACTCAAGACCCCAAATGGCACCTCGGGTCTGTCCATGGCAGGTGGAGTCAGCAAAATAAAGCAGGGAGACAAAGAGCATGGCACAAATAACTGCCTTCCTCGGGCCCTTGGTGGGCTGTCTGCTGCAGCAGCTGCTCTCCAGCTACAGAAGGCTCTGTGGCCCCTGGCATCTGGGCCACCAGAGGGAGGGTGCAGGTTGGGATTTGCAGCGATTACTGGATCAACCCATGTATACGGCAAGCTTCCACCTAAAACGTGTACACTAGGCCAGGTTTTTACTGTGACTCCTGCACACACATGTTGAAAATATTCATTCCTAATGGACCACAGGCATCTTGGGAGCTGAGAGACTCTTCTTCCCCTGTCCCGGTTCCTCAGACAGCAGTCCAGGGAATGGCCATCCAGACCAGGTAAGCTTCAGCACACCAGCATTCTTTGGGAAATGTTGTGATGTGGGTCTTAGTCCCGGGATCTAAATGATCTCTCATCATGAGACAGAATCAGCCTGGTCTCACCTCTATGTCCACAATCTCTCAGTGTCACTGAACTAGGAATTTCTCAGGAGTCAGAAGGGTAATAAGATGCATATACATATGTTATACAATAGCATAAGTGTGCTTTCAAGTGGAACCCTATAGTCAAATGCCTTAATTTCCTTAGCTCAGCCCTCATAGTAGAAGGTCAAAGGCAAGGTCCAGACAGTGTCATTCTGTCTCCCTTCTGCCCGTCCAGTGGGCAGCCTGAGGAGTGGACTCTGGGACCAGAACAGCAGTGTGTCATTGACCTCGCGCCCTCTCCACCCGCCCCCCACCAATGGAATATGGGCAGCACGCATGCCCTGCCTGTCCCTTTCTGTGGGTTCTACCCAAGTAACATCCTTATGCTCCGGCTTATAACTCTGTGAGTTCTGCCTTGAGAGCAGGTTTATACCCCATGCCTCTTCTGCCTCGAGTCTTGTAGGAGCACATAGCTGTGAGAATGTCGGGTTGAGGGCAGCATGGAACAGCTGGAGAGAACTGCGGACACCAAGGGGCTGTCCAGGAAGCAGCTAAGAGGGAAAGAATGCCTTTTTCTCTGACTCTCTCTTTCTTGAGCCACCACCTGTGTTACTAGTTCCCCCCTCTCCTGACACTTCAGAAAAGCCTCCACAGGACATAGCTCCAGATTTTTTTCCCGCTCATTCCCCTCCACCTCAATGCATCTTCCAGCCCACAGACCGCTCAGCAGTGATAAGTTCTTAGGTTCATCTGCTGCTCTCCCACTCTGACCCTCCACTCTCCACCACCACATATGAGGTGGCCCCTGGACCCTGTCTCCCGCCTTCAGTGCTCCCTCTGAGCCTAAGCTCTCAGTGAAGTCTCCCATTCTCATGGGCGAGAGCATCCCCTCCATACTTGCAGAGTATAAATCTACGAAGTCCACTGCAAAATGAAAATGTGGTGTCCTTGTTCAAAAGTTATCATGAGTTTCAAAACAAATTAAACCAAGAGTGGATTCTTTCAAGCATGGGGTCTTGAATGAGTGTATGGGTGGTATTCGCACATGGACCCAGCTCTGCCAGTGGGACAGTGATTCAGCCTCACTCCCACCTCAGTTCAGCCCACCTCACCCCCATTCTGACAGCCTTCCAAGTGGAGTCCCTATGAAAGGATAAAAGGAACCAAGAAGCAAAATGGATTCTTCTCCCTCAGCAAGGTCCACTGCCATCTCCTGTGGCTCTCACAGGAAGCTCCCAATGACCTGACTTCCACTCATCCTCTCCAGTTCTCTGCTCCCTGCACTCTTCCCCTCTCCCTGCCTTGCCCTTCTTGGGACTCCTAACCTTGACAGCAGGGCCTGGAGACCCACCATCATCTGTGATCCATTACTCAGGACATTAGTAACTGGCAAGGACCAGGATTCACTTTTTTCTTTCTGATTTCCCAATCTGTAACATCTTTCTTAGAGGGCAGTATCCAGTGGTTGCTTAGGCCCCATAGCTTGAGAAAGGGTGTATCTTACCCTTCTCATCTATCCCTCCCAAGACTCCAGGAGTCTGAGAAGCCTCATCCCTGCTCAGCAGCTGTGGGGACAGAAGGGGCATGGATTACCAAGGGGCCACCTGAAGTCTAAGGTATTCTGTGTTTGGCCTTTTTAACTTCTAGCAAAGAGGTCACTATAGCCAGAGCTAAATGAGTTGAGATCAGAGAAATAAAGGGGACAGGGGACAGTCTGTAGCCTTGTGGACCACTAAGGAAGGACTAGGCTTGTTCATCTGAGATGGGAAGCCAGGGGAGGGTTTTGAGCAGGGGAGTAACCTGTGGTTTACACTTGTTTCTGGCCATGATAAAATAAGAGGACCCTGACTGACCCTCTTGCCTTAAACAACTAGAAAAACAAAATACAGGAAGCAAGTTCTCAGAAACTGGGCAACAGATAGCATAGGACTGTCAGCGCCTGAGAGAAGGGAAACAAATGAGGTAAGCCCTGTAGTGCCCCAGCTCACTGCCTGCAGGTGGTGAGGAGGAGCCGCAACAAGGCCCAGCTGAGTTGAACAGAAAGCGTTTGAAGATCAATGTGCAGGGCAGGAAGGTGGGCACAGAGAGTCAACAGGCACCAGAAAATATCTACACTCTTTGGTTGAATTGTGATTAGTTTTTATATGTGAGAAAACTACTTGAGGCTGGAAAAAGAGCCACCAGAAAGCAGAAGGTGGAACACTTTGAAGTTAGCCACAGGTGGAATAGTTCACGTTCCTACGAGCCAGAATGGAAAGACCTTGTAGAGTCCTTAGCAAGGTACTGCCTTTGCAGCGGGCCAGATTAGCTTTAGGCTGAAGACTGCTCTGGATCTGCCCGAACACAGTTGAAAAGCAAGACACAAAAGGATCCAACCAATTCCAAGTAACTGTATTGAAGAATGAAATCCAACACCTTTACAAGAATACAGTAAAATTCAGTACTCGACAATGTAAAACTGTGTCCAGCCTGCAATAAATAGCAATAATTTTATACCCAATGATAATATCCTTTAATAAATAAAGGAAAAATACTGTTTCTGACAAAAAAACAAAAGCTGACAGAATATAATGCCAGCAGACCTGCACTATAAGAAATGTTAAAGAATCTTCTACAGGCAGAATGAAAATACCTAAACGTGGGTCTATATAAAGAAATCAAGAGTACCATAAACGATAAACATGTAGGTAAACTACTTTCTTCTCTCCTCATGTTTAATCCTTTAAAAATAAAACTATTTAAATATTTATACATATGTAAAAATAAAGCATATGACAACAGCACAAAGAACAGGACGAGGATAATGAAAGCATACAGTTGGAAGGTTCTCACACCCTACACCAAGTGATATGCAGGTCATCAAATATGAAATGTCTGACTTTGAAACAGAAGTTTAGTTTATTATATCTCAAACAGGAAGCAGTACAATTAATCAAAGAATGCACCTAAACTATCAACACGTTTTTGCCATCTTAATGGTAGCTTGTTTATGTCAGCAGTGAAAAAGCCTGGAGAGAGAATGGCAATTTCTGTTTTCCACAGCTTGTTGAGAACTGAGTATTTTTCCTCACAGGAAGTAGTCCAAAGCCTGGAAGAAATAGTAGTCAGTTGGTGCAAGGTCTGGTGAATACAGAGGATGACAGAGAATTTCCAAGTCCAGCTTCTGTAGTTTGAACAGCATTTTATGTGTGACACATGGTTGTTATCTTGCAAGAGGACGGGCCTGTCTCTATCAACCAATCTCAGCTGCTTAATCACAAACATCCTCATCATGTCATCCAATTGGCTCACACAGTCGTCCGCTGTAATTGAATGAAGCCGTAGTGGATATACCAGTGCTGGACCACCACACAGACTCCATTAGCTTTTTTTTTCATGAATATTCAGTTTGGGCCTGTGTATTGGCACTTCATCTTTATCCAACCATCATGCCGAATGCTTGAGATTATCAAAAAGAATCCATTTTTCATCACACACAATATGGTATAGAAATATGACAGCAAAGAAAAGCAAGCTTCAAGATAATTTCTCTTCTGATGGTCTTTAATTCATGTGGAACCCATCTATCCAGCTTCTTTACCTTGCCAATTTGATTCAAATGGTCCAATATTGCTGGAATAG
The DNA here is from genome assembly GCF_027406575.1 of Nycticebus coucang. Taxonomy (NCBI): domain Eukaryota; kingdom Metazoa; phylum Chordata; class Mammalia; order Primates; family Lorisidae; genus Nycticebus; species Nycticebus coucang. The sequence goes on along the minus strand of NC_069787.1, from coordinate 88,489,147 downwards.
TAACATCAAACCTTGCTGCTAATTTGTACATTGTTGATATGGATTTGCTTCCACTATAGCTTTTAGCTCAGCAGTATCCAATTTGATCTCAGGTCGCCCATGTGGCTCATTCTCAAGATTAAAATCATCAGAATAGAACTTCTCAAACCATCGACATACTCTGCATTCATTAGCCACATTCTTCCCACTTGGTTGCTATTTCCAGTTGTCTGCACTCCACTAATTCCATGACAGAACTCATATTGGAAAGTAACACAAATTTTTGACTTACCCATAATTTCAAAAAAAATTTCTTTAAAAATTTCAAAAAATTTCTTTAAAAATATTTGAAAGATAATCACAAGCCAAAAGGTGCACTTGAAAGAATGAGGATGTACCTTCACAATAAAACAAAGAAGTGTCAAACTCATGTCAGAGATATCAACTGTCTAACTCGGTACTTCAGGAAATTGGACATTTCATACTTAGTAACCAAGTATTATTTTAAGGTAGACTATGATACATTAAGAGATATACTGAAAAATAAGAGGTACAGTCAGTAAGGCAATAGCAGAGATAAAATGGAATAATTAAGAAGTGCTCAGTCAAACCAAAAAAGGTAGTAAATGAGGGAAAAGGAGACCATGAACAAAGGAGACAAATACAAACCTAGAATGATGTTGGTTTTAACTCAGCCATATTGACAATTATAGTAAATGTAATAGGTCTAAATACTAATAACAGAAAGATTTGCGGCTGTATAAAAAAGTAAAACCCAAATATATCTACCAAAACCAAACTTAAAATATAAAGACATGATAGGTTAACAGTGAAAGGATGGAATGAGACTCTTACAAGTTGAAAGCAAGCTGGAGTGGCTCTATCAGTATTACAGAAAGTAGATCTCAGAACAAATAATTTACCAGGGATACACAGGAACTTTTCATGATGATGAAAGGATCATTCATCAAGAAAACAACAATCAGCCTGGAGCAGTGGCTCACACCTGTAATCCCAGCACTCTGGGAGGCCAAGGCAGGTGGATTGCCTGAGTTCATGGTTTGAGTCCAGCCTGAGCCAGAGTGTCTCTAAAATAGCCGGGCATTGTGACGGGCACCTGTACTCCCAGCTACTCGGGAGGCTGAGGCAAGAGAATCACTTGAGCCCAAGAGTTTGAGGTTGCTGTGAGCTATGACGCCACAGCACTCTATCGAGGGTGACAAAGTGAGACTCTTTCTCAAAAAAAAAACACAACAATCTTGAATGTGTAGGTACCTACTAATGGACCTTCAAATTATATGAAATAACACTGATAGAACTAAAAGGAGAAACAGACAAATCTACAGTTATAGCTGGAGATTTCAACACTCCTCTCTCAATAATTGATACAATGAAGCAGAAAATCAGTAAAGATATAGAGAAAACTGTAATATTATCAACCAACTTGAACTAATTGTATATATAGAACGCTCCACCAAAAACAGTACATTCTAAACCCTGGAGAAACATTCACCAAGATAGGACGTATCCTGGGCCATAAAACAAGTTCCAATAGTTTTTAAAAAAGATTTAAGTTATACAAAGCATTCCAACATGGAATTAAATGGGAAATAACAAACATGGGAAACCAATCCCAAACACCTTTCAAAAAAAAATCACTATTTCACAGTCAAAATGATCACTCATACTACTGAGTGGAGAACAGACCAGAGAAAGGCAAGAGCACAGGCAGTTCAGAGGGTTTTTAACAGGCATGTTCAGTTGTTAGAGGAATGAGGGTGGGGTCGTGGCCCAGCAGTGGAGGCACTGAGAAGGGGTCAATTTTTGAATAGCAAATAAAATCTGCTCTCAGACTGGATGTGAGGATAACACCAAGATTTTCAGCTCGTATAAAACAAAGGCTAGGAGTTGCATTTATTGAGATGGGGCACACTAGAGGACTTGAAAGGGGAGGAGTTTTGGACTCGCCTATTAAGATACATCTGAGAAGTAAATAGGTAGCTGAAACGGATGATCCTGGGAGAGATGTGGGCTGAATACGTTTGGGGTCTATGAGCATACAGATGTGACAACGGATGAGATCATCAAGATTTGGAGTGCAGAATTGAAGATGCAACACCCCAGGTTTGGAGGTTGGGAAAATGAGGAGCCAGTGGACTGAGGAGCAGTAAGGGAGAAGTAGGGACTGGAAGAAGCAAAGTTTAGAAGGAATAGAGTGATCAGATCACCAAATTCTAACAGAGAATAGAAAGCTGACCCCAGGATTAGGGTTGCGTACAGCTGGGAGGAAGGGACTTGAAAAGAAAGGGAAAGGGAGCTAAGGGCACAATAATTCTTTTGGGGGGGTGTCAAAATTGGTTATAATGATGGTTGTGTAACTCTGAGAATATACTAAAACCCACTGAATTGCACAATTTAAATCAGCATTACAGTATGTGAATTATACCTCAGAAAAGGTTTTTAAAACGTGACCACCGGATTTAGTACACAAGGTTACTGTTGACCTCAAGCAAAATGGTGGTGGAGTGACAGCAGTGCGGGGGGGGCTTAAGAGAAATGCAGCCAACAGTCAGAGGGACCAACAAACAATGTTTAAGACAGGGAAATAAAGTTACATCTGTTCTGTTTTCTGTTAGGAAGGGTCTAGTAGAGAAGCAAAGACTGATGACACAAGACAAAGGAGAGAAGGATGGCTGCCAGAAGGGACTGCCGCGTGTGAGAAGAGGAGCTCGCCTTGGAGTCACTGTAACAGGTGAAGGATCGGGGTGGGAGCTTGTGGCAGTTCTGACCGCTTCGGTTTATTCAATTATTAGAGAGCATGAGCCTATGGAGTGAGGAAAGTAAATGAAACAGAGAAAGAAAGAATAATTAATGGGCAGCCCTGGGGCTGACCTGCTATTTGCAGCCTCAGTACAAGTGGGAAGGTGGGTCTCAGCAGGCTGGGATCATACAAAGCTGCACTCATGAGAAGCAACACAACATCAGACACGACTTCTATTGCTGAACACCAATATGTTACTTTATTATTTAGCTTACTCCCCATTTGTCTCATACCTGTCAATGTTTACACAATGAGGGAAATTAACCAGGACTGAATACAACTGACCAATCAGCTGATAATTCTGTACCCTCTGAACACACACCAATTCTTGGTAGGTATATCTTCAATTCAGCCTCACAACTATTTTTAACATTGGTGTCAAGATTGTCACATTTTTAAATACAGATAGAATTGCCAGAAGTACATAATTATATATATATATACACACACATACAGAAAAATACAAGACTGTTTCTCCACAATATTTAATTTATACACTACTGTAACTATATGCAACTTCTGAGGACAGGTTAAGGGGTACAAGTAACTGTTTAGAGCAAGTAAGTAGTTTGGTCCAATATTATCGTAAGGTAATAGTTTTTCGCTCCCTCCTTTTTTTATGTGGTAACATACTATGACACACAACACATGCACAATCATTCACTTATGAACAAATGAGTAAGACACCACTCAGACTGACATCTGTATACCCAGAGGGTCAAACAACCACACACAACTAATAAGGCTATGATACAGCTATGCAGCATAAATGGTCAACACTGCTGATCCTAAAGTGAGCACCATATATACATCTGAATATAAAAACCAATGAAAACCAAACACACAGGGGTTAGTTAAAAGGTGCCATTCCAAGGCTATACATAATCACGGGAAAAAGTATTTACATTACTTGGAAAACAGATGCAACAAAGAGTTTATTGCCAATGCCCTTTAAAAACTTCTCTCTTACGTTTAATACAGATGTTATGCTCACTATCTATGTGAACCACACATCTTATTTCTGGCCCTTTGTAAGATCCCTGCTCAAGAATTTCAAGCAAATATGTTCTATGGCTTCACCCACACATCTATTCTTGTTGCTTTCGATTATAAATATCACAATGAACTAGAGCTGTAGCTTAAAATGTATCTAGCCTAGGTCTAGAAAGTAAAATAAGTATTTTAAGTTATCATTTGTACTTAGTTTAGTAAGTATACTGTGAAATTCAGAGTTCCGAGTAAAATATATTAACCCTAAAGTAGCATAGTCAGCATGTACTTATAGAAACAGTGCTCAAAGCAATGCAGTTCTTTGGTGATCTGCCTGCTCTCTGAATGCACGACCAGCTGGACCTCAGTCCATCACCTCAGAGGCATGATGGGAAGCTGAAGAGTGTGGGAAGGGCCCCAAGCCCAGCCACATTCTATCACCAATGCTGCTCAGCACTGCTTTTAAGACTCCCAGGGCACAGCATGAAAAAAATAGCATCTGGCCCCTTCCAAAGTTAGCAATCTGCAATATACTATATCCTATAAGATAAAATGCCACGAGAGATGATTATCCAGTCAAAAGTGTCTTTATACAGGAATAAGGTAAAGCCAGAGTTCTCTGATTACTGTTTTGGTAAGAAAAGGCAAAGTAAAAAACAATTCCAGGGGAAAAAGGTTACAAAGCAGGCTTTGTGCATTTTTCTTTGCTATACCTTGTCTTTATCCTTTTATGTGTGTTTTATGATCAGCCAATTTTCATAGCTAGTTGAGCCAAAGGATGTTAATAGAATGAAAATAATGAAAGAGATAACCTAATTACCGAACTCCAGAAAACAAATCTCAGTAAATTTTGTTTTAATTTATGGAGTTTTGACTTTGCCTACATTTGTGTGCACCTTTGCTTCTGTATTAGGCCCTATAGTTCTTCTATCTACACAGGTTAAAGGAAATCCTGCAGGGGGCCCTACAGGAAAGAATTTACAAACCATCTTTGTGTTCTGTTAGACAGACACAGACTGTATAAGTAGAGTTAAGACATCAGCAATTCACTTTATCACATTACAAAATGAGATTGTCTGCTTGTAATTTATCACTACAGGGGAAGCTGCCTTATAAATCTAAGTATTTTAGCTCACCTATTACAAAAACAAGAAAATCTTTTCAGTTAATTTTTAAGAGCCCACATTTTTTTCACACTATAGCTTAAGACAAACAGGTGTGGGTATGTCCAAATTATAGTTTTAACATTCTCAGTGCAGACTCTCACTGTCCTCTGCTTTGCACAGGCCGTGGGTGGCCGGACAGCACAGGGTCACTAGCTTGCTCCAGGCCTGTGGGCGTCATGTTATTGCTTTGGTTCTGTCTCAGACACCACAGGGAGTGCCTCAGAGCACAGAGTTTCCGTATCACAGAAGGTTAGGACATGAATTTAGATTTCTCACAAGGAAACAAAAGCATTTTTTTCTCTCTAGGTTAAGTGCAGAACATCGAATTCCTAAGTGCTCCATTTATATTAGGTCCCAAATATACATCTAAATTTAATCCTGATCGTCCACATTAAAATTATGAATGTATAAATTACACAATAGGCTTTTTGGCTGGAAAAGAAAAGCAGTGTCTAGCAGCATGCACAAAGACCATGCATTGTCACACCGTCAGGCGAACAAATGGAAAGGTAATAAGTAACTGCTCCTAACGCCCACTTTGAACTAGTAAAACTGAAAAGGGAACAGTGAAGTGAGCCAATCTTCACAGCTCTGAGCAGGAAGCGCTAGTGGCCAGGCAGGGCCATAGTCAGATGACGTGGCAGCAGCTGGCCTGGCTGGAGGCGCACAGCAGCCCCTCCTTAGGGTTCCGCTGGATGTTCACAGAGATGGTCTTTTCACACAGAGGTAGCTGTAGCACATTATTTTTCAGGTTCTTGCTCTTTATCCGTTCTAATTCAGTGGTGGTATCTGCCATGTGGTCAGAGAAAAACCTTATGCTGCCCACTGCAGGGGCCTGCCCTGCGTTCCCTGTGGAACTGATGCACATTTTCCATGTGGATTTCTCTTGTACTTTCACACTGGAAAACGACAAGCCGTTCTGTGGATCAATAATGTACTTAGTGCTCCCATGAAGCTGGGAGCCGAGGCAGAGGCTCATGAGTTTCAGGCTTTCAACAAGCTCCCCAGCACTGCGAGAGGCCAACTGCATGGAGTTGCTGGGGCCAGCACAGCGGCGCGTGGTGCCCGACGTGTTAGTGGGGTTGCCGCCCGAGCCGCTAGAGGGGCTGCCCCCACCAGCATTGTTCTCACTGGGACTGGCCTTGTCTGTCCCTCCGCTGCTGTTGCTTGGCTTGCTCTGGCCCCCACCATCCCCCTCACTCCCAGGAGGGCCCTCACTGCTGTCCCGGCGGTGCCAGGAGTAGGTGAACCCACTATCTTTATCGAGCCGCCTCCGGCTTTCAGAATCATCATCACTGGTCTCTGAACTACTGCAGCTGGAGCCCCGGCCCTGGCTTTTCCTCCGGTGGTAGCGTTTGTGAACTGTACCTGGGGAGGCAATGTTCATCTTTAACCTGCTCAATTTGGGAGGCAGATTCTCATCCATGTCGAACTCATCATCAGACTCCCCTTCCTCAAAGATCTGATTGAGGACAGGAGCGCTCTTCCTAGATGTCAGGCGGTTGGTCACAGATGGTTTCCGACGCAAAACCACTTGAGTTGAGAGGGACATGGGTTTCTTGTCTTCTTCATCTTCCTCTTCATCTTCTTCCACCCTGAACAGACACTTTCGCCCACTGGCCGTGGGTTTTAAGCTTGCAGGTGGCACCGTAGAGAGTGCTGGTCCAGCCAATTCAGGAAGGTCATCTTTCTTAGCCGAGTCACATATGCCTTTGCTCCTGTGGCCGTTAAGGACATTGTCAGCAGCCCGAGCAGGAGACTGAGGAACAGTTGCGTGAGACAAAGGAGTGGCTGTGAGGTCATCCTCAAGGTCCTGGGGTACATCAATTTTGGTTGGCCATGACTGCCTGTGTAACAGATTGGGGAAGGGGGGGGAAAGCCATGTAATCATATGCAGATGTTAGCAAAGTACATTTTATAAAACTTAGTGGGACAAAATACACAGATATTAAAAAAGGAAAAAGAGAAAGACTTGCAAACCCATTAACAGCCTATAAACACCAGCAAGGACACAAGAAGGGCAAATATGGTTTTAAAACATGGTTCAGTCTGTGGCTCACTGGCCAAATGACAACTTCATCTTAGTTGTCAGAAAATGGGGCAGGGCAGTGCCTGCTCAAGGAGTAGGGTGCAGCCCCATATACTGGGGATGGTGGGTTCAAGCCCGGCTCTGGCCAAAACTGCAAAAAAAGAAAAAAATTTGGCTCGGCGCCTGTGGCTCAAGCAGGTTCAAATCCAGCCCAGGCCTACCAAACAACAATGACGGCTGCAACCAAAAAATAGCTGGGCATTATGGCGGGCACCTGTAGTCCCAGCTACTTGGAAGGTGGAGGCAGGAGAATCGCTTGAGCCCAGGAGTTGGAGGTTGCTGTGAGCTGTGATGCCACGGCACTCTACCCAGGGGGACAGCTTGAGGCTCTGTCTCAAAAAAAAAAAAAAAAAAATTGGGAAAATAACATCTCCTTTTTTTACAGAAACTTTATATTCCAAGGCAAACATTTTTTAAAAGCACAAAAGGGTTATTGCCAAGGCAAAATCTGACCACCACACAGGTTTTGTTCCTTTGGTTCTTAGATCACTACCTTTAAAAGTATATTATTGCTAATAAAATATATGTGAAATTTCCAATGCTCCTGATTTTACATGATGGTGTAAGCTCAATATAGACATAAACAGAAATAGATTGACTTAAATAATAGAATACTGAAAAGAAAAATTGTATGTAGAACTGGCATACATAAATCTCTGCTTTTCCAATTTAAAAACTCACAGAGTTAAACATAAATAAGTGTATTTTTTAATGCCCACATAAGACTACTGGATAGCAAAATTTACTATTATTTAAACTTTGGTTTTTATCCCCTAATCTGGAGTCACCCAAGTTACAAAAAATATTATTTGGTAGCTAAAGAAGAAAATTTTTGAAAATGAGGCACTCTAGCCTCTGTTTTAAATAAACATCTTGGAATTTTCAACTGTCCTCTATGATCAGAATAGTCTTATAGTTCTAGTAATCAGTAAAGTACAAACAAAATTTTACTAGTAGTAGAATAACTACTACACTTGTTATGTGCAAATTTTCTTATCTTTTGCACAGACACCATTAATGTAATAAACTTGTTAAAAAATTCAAATGTTACACTAAGAAGCAGTATTCCTTAAATGGATCAGAGTGTGTGATCATTAATTTCTTGGTTTTCATTCCAGAATTACCTGGCTATCAACTGCCAGCCCCTCTATCCAGTTCCTCCCTAGAGAGCTCTGTGTTCTCAGCTCTCCAGAATAGGCTGGAGGAAGAGTCTCTGCAGCCTGAAGACAAGCTCCAAAGGTAGTCACGAGAACTGTAGATTTGTAATAAACCTAAATGCCTATGCCCCTCTCTCAGACCTCACACTTTTCTATCAAATATACTGGGGCAGCTCTACATTCATTCATATTTTTAACAGGTAAAAGGCTACTATATTTGAAATACAATCAGTTCTAGAATTTAAGAAACCTTAAGCTACTTTGATTCAACAACCCCCCACCACCACATCACCTCACAGGTGCAGAATGCTATCTGCACCAACACCATCCCTCTGAGGTAAGACTACTGTAAACCCGCATTCCTGAAGAAGCATCTTCCACTTCATTCTCTAGTGGAGTCTCTATGTTCTCACTCAATTCTAAGCCTAGGACTTTGCCCCTGGACTCCAAAATCTACAAAGTCCCTTCTTTGTGCGTACCCCTCTGCTTAAAAAGTCACCCAAAGTCCACCTGGGGTGACTATCAGTCTCCTGTTAACCACGTATCTCAATGGGCCTGTCACTAACTTTCCTGGGTCATCTACCTGGCTCCAGGCTGTGCATCTGCTCTCTGGGGCCGGTTCTTCCCCCATCCTGGCCAATCTCTGTTTTAAATACCAGTGACTCAGAAAAGTGACTCAGTCTAGGCCTCTACCTTCCAGGCCACTCTGACCCCAAAGCATACCCAGCAATGGAACCAAGTAATGTCCAGGGTTTATCAATAAAGCTATAGTGACAATGAAGAGAAGGCAACTCAGTAGACACTGCCACCACCAGTGGGCCCTCTGCCATAGGAAGAGGTGCCCTGGGAGCATCTCCACTCCAGAGTCTTTATGGGAGCGAAATGAAAACTACTAGGAAGGCTCTGGTGTTTCTTTATTGCTACTGTTGGCTTCTTAATTTCTATAATAAAGTAAAACCAATTTAATTCATTTACATATCTTATCAGCTCACAACTGAGTTTGAAAATGTTTCACCAAAAAAGAAAATGGTTCCAATCTAAATATTCTTTCTCCAAAAGCCTGGGAGCAGCTCCAGCCTCAGCGCACCTAGCAGGTGCTGACTGCCTGCTCTGAGGTGACTCCTTCTTCACCAGAGGCTCAGGTCAGGACTATGTTGACTGGAACCACTCAGTGTCCGTCTCTGGTTTGTCTCATTCCCAAGAGCCCCCTCCTTTCCTGGGGCTCAGTCCTCTTCCAAGCAGACACTAGATAGCTACTATTATGAAGGAATACATCCAGGATATGAATGAAGTTCCTAAATTCATTTCCTAGTTAAACCAGACTGCTAATCTTTATTCTTTGGCAAGCTAGGAATGTTTTCCTCTCTTTACACTGCCACTCCACCCAAGCAAGAAACCACGCATGGCGAGGTACTTGGAAGTAACTCAAAATCTAAATGGTTTCCTTACTCTTTTACAACAATAATATTTATTATTATATATTCACACACACACATATACTCACATATATTCGGGCACACAAAAAGAGATTTATCAAAATCAGGAGCACCCTTCTGTTTTTAAACCACTACAACTCCATGGATTATTCCATCTGAATAAATAAAGATAAATTCTAAGTAAATTTCATAACAATAATTAAAAAAGTAAACCATTTCCATGTTCTGATTTTAAGTAGAAAGCTATTCTGACAGAAGAAAAAGAAAAGCAGGAAGGTGGGAGGAGGGGGTCCACAGAGGAGCGAAGGCAGGTGTGGAGAGGAGCAGACTCTGCTTTACTGAAGACAGTGATGGTGGGCACATTCCCAACAGTGACAGCAAACACACAAAGCCCAGGACTAAGTGCTCGGCATACATTCATTCATTCAGCCCTCACCACAACCCCCTGAGCTAAATAGCATTAGTCTCACTTTACAGATCAGGCAACTAAGCTAGAGAGGTTAAGTGACCTCCCAAGGTTAAGCAACTAATCAACAAGCTGATCTGATTGCCCACTCCCTGAAATCCTGAGATAACATCATGGCACAGAAATGCCCTATTTATTTTTAAAAATTATTTCAAATAACTGAGGGAAAATTGGCCTTGCTCCTAGAACAAAAAAAAAAAAGAGAAAGAAAAAAAAAGAAAATATCACATTAATACATGTTGGATTTAGAAGAATAAAAATAATGGGCAGACACTCTGGCTTGAGGCTGTTTCTCCAGATGTGTTTTTCCTGACCAAGCAACAGACACAGCCTGTCTCCCCGCTGAGCCCAGGATGGGAAGCCATCCTTGCTGAGAGAGGAAACCAGCCCCTCTTGTCCAGCAGAAGAGCTTCCGTGTGGCTTCCCCAATGAAGCTGTCTCACTGTCTATATTTTCTTGTGCACAGTTAGGAAGCATTAAAAAAAAAAACAGTTCACTATTTTAAAATGTTGACTTACTAAAATCAGTGAAGATTTTTTTCTCACCTAAACTGGGCCTTGATATTGCTAGGGCTTGCAGATCTGGTCTGTATTTCTTTTTCTTGCTTTTCTCTCAGGATCCTTTCAGCAAGCAAGAAGTAAGTGGCTGTAATGTGGTTATACCTGTTGGTTTCCAGGGCTCTGAGGAAAACAAGGTGACAGTGAACGTAAGCCATACCAGTAAGTTTGTTTTTTACAAAAACCAGAATTGACTTTGAAAAAGTATAAGCAAATGTAATTCAATGATGAGGAATCTTTGAAATTATGCAAAAGTGTAACCAGAAAAAAAGCCAAACTGGTACTTATTTAGGTCACCCTTGAAATTCTAAAAAACAGCTACATAAAGATATTCATATTAGTAAGAAAAATCCTAACTGCAGATAACATCTGAGATAACTGTCAGTTTTTAATGCATAAGAAAAACTAACGAAGCTTCGAAGAGTGTACACATTACCGGAAAATGTGTGTGTGAAGTGTTTATTTCATTAAACTGGCTTACTGCTTCCATTAAAAGTGTAAAACAAAGGTGAGGTCTGTGTTACATGAATATGCACTAAAGAACTAATATGGGCAGAAAAATTAGGAACTGTTTTTATTTTCACATTCTCTTTGCATTTGTTGACATTCGAGCACTACAGAATGATTAATGCAACTGAGGGCACATCATCATTAACCTCTTTGAATAAAATCAATGTTATTTACTCATCCACTTAAAAAGTAATGCTCACTGAGCATCGAGTCTGGCCAGGCACTGTGCTGGATTAGTGCTGGGAGCATGAAGCCCAACAAGGCCTGCGACTCTGCCTGCTCTCCTGCAGCTGGCCTGCCACGAGCACACCAAAGAGTGCTGAGGAGGCTCCCGCAAGGTTCGGTAATATCTAACTGTGGGTTTCAGAAACTTTCTGTAGTGACAATACTCATAATGAACACTTAGGAAAAAAGCAAAACCAGAGATCCCTTTTTACCAAATGTACAGTAGGCCACAACTAATGGGGCCAGGGCAGGCTGAGCATGAGATTCCAAAGGAAGAGTGCAAGGAGAAATTCAGGGATACAATTCTTCTTACAGGAGTTTTTCCAGCTAAGTACCAGATAAAGCAGTTGGCTTGTGTGTTGGAAATATATTATAAGATAAACATGCATGTTTATACCCAAGAATCACCCTCAGAATGAGCAGCCTCTCTTAATATAAGCATGAGGCAAGAAGTGAGCCTTGCCGAGGGAACAGCGGGATTGGGTCTCCCAGCTCCTATCACATGTGGGAAAGTAGCAGAGGGGCAAAACAGAGTCACCTGAACCATTTAAATGTACTGTCCTTTGGACTTATAATTGAATTTACATTAATTAAATAGTTCTACATGTCACCACGGAATGAATGTATGTATTTATTAAGCTAAGAACATTGGGCCAATTCAGGGGAATGCAAATAGCCTTTTACCCACTCAAAAATGAAAAGTCATTTTCTACTTATTCCTACAGTGACTGTCCACAGCAGAAACAGCAAATGCCCTGTTCTCTGCTTATGTTTAGGTCACTTAAGTAGCTGTATAGACTACATTTGTATAGACTGTATAGTCCATTTGCTATAGTCCATAGCTGTGAGTCCATTTGTACAGACTCATAAGGAACTTGGAAACTTACCGAAGTTTGGACTTAAATGAAAATTAAGAACCTGGATTTCTTTTTGTAAATCTTTCTTTCCAGTGTCCTGAAACACCCTAAAGATATGTGCATTTATACAGAGGCCACCCCGCTCAGGGACCAGAGCCTCTCACAGTGTGTGAAATACAACACACAGCAGGGGTCTGTAGGTCTAGGCATCAACCTCCTCTTCCCGGCCCCAGGTGAGATCCCATAGGCAGGTCAGATTCTCTCAATAGAAAGCCCTTCTTTGCGTCCTGAGTATACCCTCCTTCCAACATGCCCAATTGTTTCATTCAACACCTAAATAACTTCTATGACTTTTCATTTACAGAAGTGCTCTGTATTTTTAAAGTCAGGACCTCTTAGGGGGCAGTGCCTGTGGCTCAGTGAGTAAGGTGCTGGCCCCATATACTGAAGGTGGTGGGTTCAAACCCGGCCCCGGCCAAACTACAACAAAAAATAGCTGTGAGCTGTGACACCACGGCACTCTACCGAAGGTGACAAAGTGAGACTCTGTTTCTAAAAAAAAGAAAAAAGAAAAAGTCAGGACCTCTTAAAGAAATTAATCATTATTAAAACAAAACAGCTGGATCCTTACTCTGTATTATTTTTGATCCCACACTACTCAGGTTATTAAAAACTGGCTTTGATTTTAAAAGATTTAACTAACAACTTATATAATTTGCAAGCTCCAAGTAGCTGCAGCAGGGGGTCTAAAACATCAGATAGTAGTAAATATATTAGGCTTTATGGGTCCTCTGGTCTCTCCCACAAATTCTCTGTCATTGTAGCACAATGCAACCAATGACAATACGTGTGTGACTAGCCCCATTTACCAACTCCTAATTTAGAGGACTCTCAGCCATGTGGCGCTGCCCTATTCTCCCTTCTCACTGTGAAGACCGGGAGGAGACAGTAACAAAGAGGGTACTGCTTCAGACAAGGCACAAAACAAGCTATTCTGATCCAGCCCTTTAAAAGGAGAAAGTCCACAACACTCACTGATACCAACCCAGCAAGGGATTACTTATTCACTAGTACAAAAACAGAAACAAAACGAAATGAAACAAAATCAATAAAACCTAAAAATTAGGTTTAATAAAACCTAAACCCTCTAAGCCAAGAACTCTAGAGATGAATGGCATAACTCTTGCCAATTGGGAAGGCTATCCCACAATGTCCAAAGACTCAAATGAGTAAAGAGTGCCCATTCCAAGAGTCCTAAACCTCTGGCCCCCTGGGACTGATAAGCATTGACGTACTCTACAATGGCGTCTCGATCAGCTATGTCCCCAAGGACCATTCGCTGGATGATGCTATTGTGCTCCTCTTCTGAGAGATTTTTATATGACACAAGGGGAATGTTATACTTTGTGGCTGGTGAAGGGTCCACTCCCTGAAGCCAAGCATGGTTTTCAATTTCTTCTAAGGAGGCCCTTCTCTTGGGATCTCTCTGTAGCATCCGTGTGATTAGGCTGCAAGAAAAGGTAAATCCATTGTTAAAGCAAACTACTTGCAAGGGTGAGCAATAATGGATCACTTCATTAACAAAGATATTTCCTTTGGAAATCAAAGATAATATATAAATATAAAATATTATCAATAATGGCTAATTAAATTGTATTTTTATATTTTGTAATTGTATTTGTCATAAAGATATAAAAAATTATTTCCTATACCTATACTATCAATTAAACTAGGTTCCCTAGTGGTAGTGGGGAGGACAGATGGCAATAATAAAAATTGAGTGCCATTCTACTCCTAATTTGTGGTATTTAAAAAAAAATTATTAAAACAGTGAACAGTATTTAAAATGTCCTAAGGATGTTGTTAAATTAAGTATACAAATATTATGTTTATGTTTGTGTTAATGTAAGTATGAGAATCACTAAAATGAGATTATAACTTCCCAGCTAGTTGAGGGAGAAAAGTCAAGTAAGAGAGAAAAATAAAAAACTTCCATCAATCCCAAAGAAAGATGGGATAAAAAGAAAAAACTGAAAAAGACAAACATAAAGCATATTAAAAAGATGGCATCAACACATCTATCAGTGATCACCATAAATGGAAATGGAACAAACTATCCATTTTTATTAAAAGACAAAAATGATCAGATGGGATGAAAGAAAAATTCAGCTCTAGGCTATTAATATTAAGAAAGAGGTATTTAAAAAAGGAGAATGAAAGGATTCAAGTAAAAGAATAGAAAACATATAGTTACACAAATTATGGCACACAAATGCTAACCAAAAGAAGGTGGGTATGGCTGACTAAAAGTAGGTAACACAGATTGATTCTGAAGCAAAAAAGCATTACTAAAGAGGGTCATTACCTCTTTGATACAAACTGATAAAAAAAAAGACTCAATTGACCAGGAAGATAATAAAAGTTTTCAACTTGTTTTCACCTAATAATATTACCTTACAACACTCAAATCAAATACTGATAGACCTCCAAGAATAAACAGTAAATCCATCATTACAGTGGAAACATATCTCAGCAATTGACAGAATAAATAGCAAAAGAAACTAAGAATATAAATAATTTTGAACAGCATAATTGAAAAACTTGATCTAAAGGATTTACATAGAACTCTGATTCCATCAATTGAAAAATACCCATTCTTTTCCAGAACAAAAAGACCAGTTACAAAAAGAGACCATAAGCAAGCCTCAACAATTTTTGGAGGAAAAAAACTCCAAACCTATACTATACAGACTATATTTCTTGGGCCATAATACAATTAAGTTAGAAATCAATATAAAAGGCTAACTTGAAAAATGCCACACATTTTGAAATTTAAAACATTCCTATAAACAACTCACACATCAAATAACTGAATAATAACAAAAAGATTATAAATGATAGTGAGATGCAGCCAAAATGGCATTAGGAGGCAATTTATAAACTTAAATATTTTAGGAAAGGAAATTCATGAGCTAAGGATCCAACAAAAAAAACCAGAAGTAGCCTATGGAAGTAGGAGGAAGGAAATACACACACAAGAGAAAAGAAAATCAATAAAAAAAATGTAATTGTAAATTAATAGAAGTAATAGGTAGTACTCTGAAAATAAACTAATAAAAGTCAACGAACCTCTGGCAAGACTGATCAAGATGAAAACAGGAGAGGTCAGCAATTGTCAACATTGGAATGAAAAAGGGCAGCATCCCCACAGGTATTATAGACTTAAAAATATAATTAGAGGGTATTATAAATACTTGAGGTCAATGAATTTGAAAAATTAGACAAGGCTCAGCGCCTGTAGCTCAAGCAACTGGGGCGCCAGCCACATACACCAGAGCTGGCGGGTGCGAATCCAGCCCGGGCCTGCCAAACAATGACAACTGCAACCAAAAAATAGCCAGGCATTGTAGCGGGCACCTGTAGTCCCAGCTACTTGGGAGGCTGAGGTAGGAGAATCACTTAAGCCCAAAGAGTTTGAGGTTGCTGTGAGCTGTGACACCATAGCACTCTGCCAAGGGCGACACAGTAAGACAGGACAAGACAGGACAGGAAAACTAGACAAAATGGACAAACTGTTTATAATATAAACACAGTTTAGCAAAACTGACCCAAGAAAAGGGAAAAAAGCCAAATGTTCCTATCATTATTATAAATAATCCCTCTTGGGGGAGACAGAGACAGCTTCTAAGATATTAGGAATTGTTCTCTCTTTTTTTTTTTTTTTGTAGAGACAGAGTCTCACTTTATGGCCCTCGGTAGAGTGCCGTGGCCTCACACAGTTTACAGCAACCTCCAACTCCTGGGCTTAAGCGATTCTCTTGCCTCAGCCTCCCGAGTAACTGGGACTACAGGCGCCCGCCACAACACCCAGCTATTTTTTTGTTGCAGTTTGGCCGGGGCCGGGTTTGAACCCGCCACCCTTGGTATATGGGGCCGGCGCCTTACCAACTGAGCCACAGGCGCTGCCCAGGAATTGTTCTATCTCTTAAGCTGGATAATAACTACACGACAGGTATTTATTTTATTACATACACATTTTTGAATAATAAGAAACAGTATGTTTTAATTTTTTCCATCAAGAGAATGGAGATACTGCTTGAATGTCTAACACACACACAAAGTATGCCTACAGACAGCAACCCTACTTCCACAGGCACAGAATACTAGTAAGGCAACAAAAATCACAAGCACCGTCATCAATATTCAGAGTGTTTCCTATGTACTAAGAACTAAGAGCTCTACATATATCAATTAATTTAATTTTCACAATAACCCTATAAGGTAGGTCCTTCCACTGGCAATCATTAATAAAAGTAAAAGCCAGTATTTGAATTTAGACAGTTTGAATCCCTAAGTTCTTACCCATTTACCTAAGATGAATGGAGAAAAAAATTTCTCAAGCTATCGGATTTCCTTTTTAACAGCTGATAAGAGAAACTCAAAACTGTTACTATAGCAAAATTCTTTAGGTAGTGGCTATAATTTCAGCTAAGCTCATCTAAAATGTCACTCATAAAGTCAATGAAATTACTGAACTTCTTCCAATAGTTCTATTCCATTACTGTATTTACTACACATATTCTAGTACCATATAGTATTTTAAATTCCAAGTAATCAACTTTTTGTGGCTGGTTTCTCATAGTCACGTAAACCAAAACACAGCTCTTTAGTCTACTGGCAGGAGGAGGGTGAGAATAAAATTATGACAAATACTATGTAAATCCTAAAAAAATGTATACTGATGGTGTCTATTCAGAAAAGAAAATGCCCTAATACTTCTCTGAAACTTAATTCTAGGTGGTCTTGCTTTTTGCTAAGGCAGAGAAAGGTAGTTTCCATGGCAATGTCTTCAAGTGAAGTCACCACCACTCCTAAAGGTTGAACAGGCATGTAATGGATTTCTTAAAAACAAGCATATTTAAGAAACAGGCAAATACATTTTATACTCTCATACTAAATTTCAAAGCATATTCTGGGCCAACCCCCCTCAAACACTTTTAGTAGTATAAAATATTAAATTCAAAAATCAAAATGAACCCAGACACATGACATGCTAATCAATTAAAAGCTGTGGCTTTAATGAGTTCTTAAAGTACCTCCATACTTTTTTTACTTACTCTTTACACTCCTTAGACACATGGGAGGGTACTGTGTATTTGCAATCCATGATCATTGTCAGTGTTTCACTGTCATTGGCCTCTTGAAAGGGTGGCTGCCCACACACCAACATGAAAAGGATCACTCCCAGACTCCATATGTCTACAAATCAAAGACATGTTTTAAAAATCAGACTAGTTAAAAAACCTAAAAATACAAAGTGTAAAGGTGAGCTAACATTATTATTTTATTTTTAACAGCCTAAAGCATTTATACGTCAAAGTAAAAACATCCAGGGAGAAAAACTTAAGCCCCAATAGGGCAGGGAAAGTATCTGTCTTGCTTTACTGTTTTTATATTCACTTAAGGCCTAAGCAAGTGAAGAGATAAACTAATTCCTTTGTTAATGGACAGAACATCAGCTGGAAAATATCTATCCAGGCTCCCAAGCTAATGGACAACATGCTGCTGCTTTTCCCATTAAAATACATACCAGAGATAAAACTAAGATATTAATACTCTGGAACCTAAAAAGGATTTTGCCTAAGGTCACAATTGTTTCAGCTGTTCTTTATCTCAATGCTAGTGAGGTAACCAGGTCACGTATAGATAAGAAAATTAGCAGAGCAAGGTGGCTCATGCCTGTAATCCTAGCACTCTGGGAGGCTGAGGTGGGCAGATCACTTGAGCTCAAGGAGTTCAAGATCATCCTGAGCAAGAGGGAGATCCCATCTCTAAAAAAAACAATAATAATAAAATAGTTGGGGCTGAAGTGGGTGGGTTGCCCTGAGCTCATAGGTTCAAGACCAGCCTGAGCAAGAGCAAGACCCTGTCTCTTAAAAAAAAAAAAAAAAAAAAAAAAATTGCCGGGCATTGTGGTAGGTGCCTGTAATCCCAGCTACTCAGGAGGCTGAAGCAAGAGAATCACTTGAGCCCAAGAGTTTTAGGTTCCTCTGAGCTATGATGCCACAGTATTCTACCAAGGGCAATAAAGTAAGATTCTGTCTCAAAAAAGGGGGGGGGGGGGAGAAAATTAAAGCTCAGAGAGGAAAGAAAAACATGGCCATCAATAAGGGAAAAGATCGGTTATGTATCACTTCAGAAACAAAACTAGAGCCACAGTAACCAGGAGGCACTTTTCAGGGGAACTGGGTGGCGCCTGTGGCTCAGGGAGGAGGGCGCCGGTCCCATATGCCAGAGGTGGCGGGTTCAAACCCAGCCCCGGCCAAAAACCAAAAAAAAAAAAAAAAAAAAAAAACAGGGGGAACTACTCAATGGAGCTATTAAAACACTGGAAAAGGTAGTTAAGTTTCCCTTAACTTAGTAAAGCATGCCTGCCAAAGGCTGGGCAATTATCTAATGTTCTGCATATGGCATTCCTGCACCAAACACCTGAAAACCCTCCCAACTCTAGCATTAGACTAACTGCCACAATAACAAACAACTCCCTACTTCTTGTCATTAAATAAAAAACTAACCCAGATGGAAAATGTTTTCTCACATAAAAAAATGTATGGGCATTTTTTTTTTTTTTTTTAGAAAAAAGGATTTAGGAGAAGGATATCATAAGTCATTCATTCATTCTAGAAACCACAGAAATGATAAACATTCATATGACAAGAAAACAATTCAAGAAGCATTCTAGACCACAAAAGGCTTCACAGAGAATGGAGCGGCAGACCACATCTGCCTTTGTCATCACATGTTAACAATCAACTGCTGTTTCCATTAAACTTTAAACAACCCAAAATAATGTAGGTTCCATGTCATTTTTCAAGAGAATTAAAATGTAATGTCTTTTCTTGGCTCAAACTAAACGAAGAGGACAACAAAAGCAGAAACTCAAAAGTTAACACACAATGTGATTTTTCTATACACACAATAAATTTTACTAAAGGTACTCCAATGAAAATTAGTAAAACAGATGGGAAAGTCTATTAAAATCAAACCATACACATAAACGATGAAAGGGGTCTAGGATCAATGGAGCACTGAGACCAAACCCTTGGCTGTAGTGTATCCCCAGGTCTCCCTGGCACTGCCTGTTGGATTATTTGACCTACTGCCCCAGGACAGAAAGCTGGTTCAGAGTAGTCTATTCCACTTACTGTCACTTCTCTGCCTTGACCTTGGAATCCAGAGGGCTATCCCCATTCAAAATCAGAAGTGTTAATAATGGCAACTAGTCATGCCTATCTCTTATTCTTTTTTATTTTTATTTTATTTATTTTTTTTTTTTGTAGAGACAGAGTCTCACTGTACCGCCCTCGGTAGAGTGCCGTGGCGTCACACGGCTCACAGCAACCTCTAACTCTTGGGCTTCCGCGATTCTCTTGCCTCAGCCTCCCGAGCAGCTGGGACTACAGGCGCCCGCCACAACGCCCGGCTATTTTTTTTTGGTTGCAGTTTGGCCGGGGCTGGGTTTGAACCCGCCACCCTCGGCATATGGGGCTGGCGCCCTACTCACTGAGCCACAGGCGCCGCCCTATTCTTTTTTATTTTATAATATACTAGAAACTTTCTTCTTAGTCATGCCTATTCTTTAATTAGCCAGTGAGAAGGATTTTCAACCCTAATTCCAGGAGTACCTTATTAAGATTTTTAAAGGAAATTTATACAGTTGACGTTTAACTCAAACCCTCCTTGCACAACTTAAACTTGTTTTTGATTACCTGCCCTAACTCCCAAGTTTACAATTATTCTCCATTTATTGCATGTCTTTTTTTATTAAAAAAGTTATGTTCCGCAAATTAACTATAAAGAAAATCCCACCTTTCCACTGATGTCCACTATACAATAAGGGGAATCTATCAAGTTTTTACTAATAAATACCTGGTCGCCTACCCCCAGTGAAGGGAAGATTTAAATGGCTTACAAAAATGCATAAATGTTACAAATCTGATTAGTTAAAAGCTTTTTCTTCTATTGTTCAAATATTGATGATGTTCAATGCTACATTATAAGCATTCCTAATCCCTAATACATACAGTAGAGCCTCCATAGTTGACCACCCCCCTACACTGACCACCTCAAGGTAACCTAACTTTCATAGACTGGCCATAAACCACATGTATGTATCAGTACAGTAGACCTAGCTCTTTATGTTGACTCATTTGTTGCAGATCCTACTGTACCTGAAATACAATAAATTCATATCTTTCCATATAAATCCCCAAGCAACAACTTTTATAAAATGAGTTTAGTTACATTATTTCCTCTACCATCTCATACTATTGCTATGAATAAACTAATCTGGTTCTTTACTTTCTGTCTATGCCAAACTGCACAATTATTCAAAGCTGATATTTTTAAAATATAATGGAGCCAGGTGCAGTGGCTCACACCTGTAATTCCAGCACTGAAGGGAGACTGAGGCAGGAAGATCACATGAGGCCAGGAGTTTGAGATTAGCCTGCGCAACACAGCAAGATCCTATCTCTACAAAAGATAAGAAAATTAGCTGGGCAAGATGGCATGTGCCTCTAGTCCAGATACTTGAGAGGCACCAGAAGAATCACTTGAGCCCTAGAGTTGGAGGCTGCAGAAAGCTATGATTGTGCCACTGCACTCCAGCCGGGGCAACAGAGACTTTGTCTCTTAAAAAGATAAAATTAAAATGAATGAATAATATAAGTATCAATTAAAAGCTACCCAGAATACTTATTTGACTAAAGATAACTTTTTCTGTTAAATATCAGCCTCACAAGCAATAAGAAGTCTAATTATTTGGAAGTTATCTCTTCAAGATCATCTATCCTCTGCTTTCTAATGACGTGATACATGATGAGAAGAGTAAAAAAGAAGGGAACCAACATAAATATACAGTTTCCACAGTTTAAGGCTCAAATAATTTCTAAACATGGGCATGCTTAAGAGATGAGAAACTTAGAAATCTAATTCTGTGCCAAGTAGATTGTTAACCTAAATGACATAATTTAAAGCATGTAAACTAGAAAATAGCAATGTAACTATGTTTCAAAAAAGGCAAATGACCCTCTCTATGAGACAACATGATTATTCAAGGGGCCATTTATTCCATATATTTATTTTCCAACTTTTGTCTTTGAATCATTTTAAAGACATGCCATCCTTTGGGATATCTTTTTCATCCCAAAGGCCAAAGGAAAGAGATAAAACAGAGCACAAAACACACAGAGGATGGTATGACTTAAACCAAGTTATTTATAAATGTGTCCCCATCTTTAAAATAGGAATATTAACAGTAATCTACTTCCTCATAAAGCTGCTGTAGGCACTAAAAGGATTAAAATAGAGTCCACGCTAAGTAGTCAGCACAGAGAAAACACCCAAAGGTGGCTGCTGCTGCCCTGATTCATCTGTGGCAGGCCCTGTTCTGGGCAAAGCAGATACAGAGATGAAGGAGAGACGCCCTTGCCCTTATGAGGCTCCCAGGTCACTGTGGGGGGCAGGGGAGCGTCGAGGGAGGGAGGTGGCACAAGGAGAAAAAAACTAATCAAGAAGGAAGGGAGAGAAACAGGGACGTCTTCTTAGTAATTCAGGTGGGAAAAAAAGGTGATGATTCAGAATCTTGGGTCTCTGGAAATAGATGTCTGGTATTATGGAACTAAGAATGGCATCAAGAAGGATTATCTATTATTATATTCCTGCACAAATGAGGGAGAGGCATGGTAGCTATCTTAATAAACATTCATTTTAGTGAATTTTTTTTTTTTTGGCAGTTTTGGCCAGGGCCAGGCTTGAACCCACCACCCCCGGTACATGGGACTGGGGCCCTACTCCTTGAGCCACAGGTGCCACCTCCATTTTAGTGAATATTTAAAATTACCTTTTTCCACTAAAAATAAACCCAGGCTAATAAAAACTACAAATTCCCCATATGCAGACCACAGCCTCAGCCTGAGATCCTAACGTGAGAAGACCGTAAATGGGGGACAGGGGTGGAGGGTGGTAGAGTAGCAAGTGGAGTGGAGAACTTTGCATTATTTTCATTTTTTCAAAATGTCGATGAAATTGTCTATTCATATTAAAAATGCACAGATTAACACACATCAACCCTGTGAGTAATCAAATTTAATGTTGATAATACTATTACAGATGTTAACGATTTTGATTTCAGGCCCAGCTATAGCCCCTTGGCCAATAAAAATGGAAAAAACAAAATATCACTTAATAAATGTAATTGCTTTTGTTTAAAAAAAAAAAAAAAAACCTTCTTCCTCATATAACCATGGTCAAGAGTAGACAGGCCATAAAGTCTTTGATAGTATAGAGGGTAAGAGTTACTACTTCCTCTCACTGGCCACTCTCACACTAGCTGAAAATAAGATCACAAAATGAGAACTGAAGTCTCATCTCTAACACTCACTAAGTCTATATATCATAATACAAGAGAATTATCTCTAGGGTTGGGGGTGGAGTTTATTTTATTTATTTATTTATTTTTGAGACAGAGTCTCACTTTGTCGCCCTCAATAGAGTGCCGTTACGTCACAGCTCACAGCAACCTTAAACTCTTAGGCTCAAGCTATTCTCTGCCTCAGCCTCCTCAGAGTAGCTGGGATCTATTGGCGCCTGCCACAATGCCTGGCTATTTTTAGAGATGAGGTCTCACTCTGGTTCAGGCTGGTCTCAAACCTGTGAGCTCAGGGAATCCACCCGCCTTGACCTCCCAGAGTGCTAGGATTACTGGCGTGAGCCACTGTGCCCAGGGATAGAGTTTATATTACAAAGTTCACTTAGATAAGCTAACAAAAGATGGAAATGAAAACAAACATTGGATAAAAGAACACACTAACCATTCATTTGAGGAAAAACAAATCTCAAGAGAGGTGGATATGACTACCAAGTGGTTTTCCAAAACAAAACATTTTTAGGGGCGGTGCCTGTGGCTCAAAGGAGTAGGGCGCTGGCCCCATATGCCAGAGGTAGCAGGTTCAAACCCAGCCCTGGCCAAAAACTGCAAAAAAAAAAAAAAATTTTTTTTTACAGTGAATTTTCTATGCAGACAAAGAGAGTACAGAGATTAGAAAGTAATAAAAATGAGAAGATGAGAAGAAAGGCTTTAGGTGGAAACTTCTATGTTTTCCTTCAGCTCTCTTTTATCAATATAGCCCTAAGTCACGAAAGAAGAAATAGAATTAGAATATTCTAAAACTACCACGGATGATGAAGGGGCACCTTTTACGACACCACTTAGAGCTGCCAGGATTTATGCAATCACTATTCAGTTCCAACTGGTGGAACTGAATAGTGATTGCAATCCAGTTCCAATCCAGTTCCAATTGCGTGGTCCAATTGCGTGTCCAGCAATTGACATATGGCCCAATACTAATGTAAAAGGGAATGCTTTTTTAGAATACCAAGAATTAATAAAACCTAGGACCTTTGTTTCTTGTATGATATTCGGAAATCTAATCAATCACCCATCATTTGCCAATCCGAATTTCATTTACACAGTAAAAACTCCTTGCCTGCATTAAAAATCACCTAGAACTCTGCACTAACGAAACTTTCGTGCCTCAAACAGCGATCAGTAATTAGTTCTCAGGAACATGACTAGAGCACATTCTGAAAGTAGAAAAGTGTCAGGTCATTTGAAATAACAGTGTCAGAGCAAGGCAGAAGAGGAATGAAGAATTTGGACATGTTCTTTAGACATGTTTTCTGATACCTCTATTATTATTGGTTTTATCAATACTCGAGTTAGAAGCAAGGTTTTATTATTTAACTAGGAAACAGTCTTCCCTCTTAAAAAAAAAGTGAGAATGGGGCTGTGCCTGTGGCTCAAGAGTAGGGCACCACCCATATATTGGGGGTGGTGGGTTCAAACCCCGGCCCCAGCCAAACTACAAAAAAAAAAAAAAAAAAAAGGGCAGCGCCTGTGGCTCAAGGAGTAGGGCGCCGGTCCCATATGCCGCAGGTGGTGGGTTCAAACCCAGCCCCGGCCAAAAACCACAAAAAAAAAAAAAAAAAAAAAAAAAAAGTGACAATGAATACCATTGTATGATACCTACTTGAAAACACTCCTTTCCCAAACCATTCATCTAAATGCCCCTTGGGGGGTTAAAAAAATCAGTGCTGCTCAAGTTAAGCTTATCTTTTCAAATTTATTTGTGCCCATCTGTACTCTAGCCTGGTCAATGGCCCCACATACTCAAGTCAATCTAAGCGTAGGAGACGCTTCACTCTGACTTCCAGGTAAAGGAGATACTGCCACTTCCACCATGGGCTAAAAATCTTCAAATGCCCCTATTGTAGACTTTCTCCTTTCCTGATGTCTCCCCTCAATGCCCTCCCACCTGGAGACCTGATTTCAGCATCCACACAATTAACTATGATTACAGATTTTCTCCTATTTCCCTCCATTACTCCGAGTTCCTTGAGTGCAGAATACGTGCCCTACCCCAGCTAATGCCTGCTCAACAGAAGTTTACAGAATGGAGGGAACCCTGAACTAAAGAGAAAACAGTTTGCCAATATTATCTGAGTGAGGTCCTCCCGACAAGGCAGCAGAAGCAGAGTTCTAGGTGCAGGGATAGGTCGGAGTTATTACCAAATCTTCAAAAAAAAAACTAAGGAAAAGGAGACTAAGAAGTGCTGGGAGCAGTGAAGACAAGCTGTAGTTGTATTCAGCTGTGTAAGCCTTGTGCAAACTTGTTTTTTCAAGTCAAAGAAAACAAAGTTCAAGAAGTCAAAGGGTTATCAATCACACATTTGTGAGACTGCAGACATTCAGATAAACCCAAACAGGACGATCCGCAGACACACTTCCAACTCAGCATTCCTTCATAAATTACTTTACAAACCTGATATTCATACCAGTGAGGAAGTGAACTTTACAAATGAAAAGGAAAAGATACGGCAGGCTAAGACACATGATAGTTGGGTGATTTCTTTCAGCATGTCCTAATGAAAAGAGCATGCCTGGGCTAAAGCTTCAGAGACCTGGGTTCCAATTCCATGATGGCTGCTTAGTTTTGTTATTTTGGCCAAGTTACCCAGCTTCCATGTGTCTTAGTTCTCTCTTCCACATCCCTGGCAGTTTATGAGAGAGTGTCTGGACAGCATGTATCACTGCAAGGCCCGCATGGACTGATGGACAGTGCTTACTTCAATGTACAGAAGTGGGACCAGTAGGGAAAAGTAAAGGGAGCTTTATATTTTTTATTCAATATACTTCCCTGTTATCTGAATTACCTTACAAGAATATTTATTTTTTTAAAAGTTAGCTGTGCCTAACAGAGTATTATGATGTGATATGTAGGTATTTTAGCCAAATAAGCAGAAACATCTTTATAGGAATACCAAGGTAAGAGAAAATGGCCTGGGCATAGTCTCTGAGACAGTGGTTATCAATCTGCAATCTGGGTATATCTGGTTACACAAGGTTTCCTTAAGGGATTCAAAAACCAATCTCGCCATAGTGTGAATAGCTATAATAAGAATTATTTTTATTTTAAGCAAAAATAATTGCTTAATTCCTAATTCAAATAAGAAAATTCAAATATTAAACTTGATGTCTCATAAAAATGTGTTTAACAGTTTTATAAAATGTAATGAAAGAAAAAAACAGGCAGGTTATAGAGACCACAAAGTCTCTGGATAAACCTCAGAGATTGGTAAGCTTTTTTTTCTGGTGGTATCTCAATATTGTCATATCTAAGAAGTGGACCTCAAGTCTCATGAAACCAGAGAAAGGTTCCGGGTAGTGCAGTTGGCCTTATCACGTTCTATTTCCCTGCTTCAGGCCAGATCTGAGAGTACTTAAGGTGAAGGTGACACTAAAGCCTGAGCTACCACGTGGTCACTCGCCATGGGTACATTCCCAGACAAAATCAGTCTGATGCTCTAGCTGCCTCAAAATTTCCACAGCCAGAACAACCCCTCAAGGTATTTCTAAATACCTCAGTGGAGGGAGAATCAGTTACAAATGCATACCTTTCCAAATTGAGAACTTAAAAAGATTGACTGGTACAACTTAAATACCTCCTTTTACCTGATGAAGAGAAAAATCTCTAGTCTTCGTCCAATTCTATGATAGTACTAGTAACAAAGTCTAAAATGTCCATATATTAGAAATATGGAAATGTGGCAACAGGGGCCACCAGCATGGCAATACGCAGCACATTCTCCTACAAGGACTTTCAGACCAGAAACTCTCCAAAGGGGGGCCCACTGGACAACTGATTCACTATGAACACACAATGACTTTAAATTAGTTTCTAACAGTGACTTTACATTTCAAAATTCCCACAAGATTGTGACAAATACAATGCAATTTAATAAGTCTAACTTTGAACTAGAAAGTAGAAACATTTAAAGTTAGTACCAAATCTAAAAATGTACAATTTTGCCTAGTCAAATGTAACTAGAATCATGAATGGTTAGCATTTTATAAATCTGAAGTCTGCCCTAACTCAATGATTTAGTTTAATAGCTAATGGAGTATTGTGATGTTTTCTTAAATTGATTTTAAAAATATTGAGTCTTTTGCATAAAGTTGAGGTATGCTAACACAAGACAGAATACACCAGTTAAAAATATCAGTTAATAAGAAGCACCCATATATGGCAATGCATGGCTAGGATTTAAACAGGTTCTCTCTCAAAAAGCATAAAATGTTTCATGAAATGTTTAATGAAACACTGTTCTGCATATGGAAATAAAGTCAAACGGGGTATATTCTATTAACAGAATAAGTATTATCCCAGATTCCCTAAAATGTTTAGGCTTGCCAGGAGACTTTAACTTCCTCCTTTGAGGATAAAGAGAAAAGAACTTTAAAATAGCAAATTTAATAAAACAAAGTTCAAAATTGAAAATGTTAGTTCTTGAAACATCTGTTTTGCTTAGTTCTCCACACATAACACCTAAATTAGACATGTGGTTTTAAAATGGGTATAATTTATTCTAGAAATTAAACATACAACCTGGTTGGTTCCATGTAGAATTATAACTTTTCGATTGCTCCTTCAGATTAAAACTATAGCTAGAGAGTTACCTCAAATATAACTACCCATTTCCTATTTTTAAAGTTAACACTTACATTTGGGATTATTGCTATTTAATGCCAGTAAGATTCTTCCTCTGGGAAGGCCCCATCATCACCAACACCACAGAAAATCCTATTACCCCGATAGGTAAAAGTAAAAAGATTTATTTCAATTTATACTGCCCTGATTATTTTTGCCTAACGTCTTTAAGGCATAACTTACACTAAAATTCACCATTTTTAGTGTGCATTTGTCCAAGTTCTGACAAATGTAGTCACATAATTACCACCACAATCAAGATATAAAGCAGCTGTATGACCAGAAAAAGTTCCTTTGTGCATCTCTATAGTGAATCCCTGCCCTGCCCCTAACCACAGCTATTTTATGTCCGTATGTTTGTCCTAGAAATGGAATCACACAGCACGTACTTTTTGAAAGCTGGGTTTTTTTAAC
Source organism: Nycticebus coucang (assembly GCF_027406575.1). Lineage (NCBI taxonomy): Eukaryota > Metazoa > Chordata > Mammalia > Primates > Lorisidae > Nycticebus > Nycticebus coucang. Next base: position 88,461,370 of record NC_069787.1, on the reverse strand, counting down.
TAACGCGTTTGAGATTCAACCATGTTGTTGCACAGGCCATGTCAATGTCAATAATTCATAATTTTTTATTGCTGAGTAATACTCCATTACACATGTCTCACAGTTTATTCTAGTTTGGGGTGATTATGAATAAAATCACTAAAAAACATTTGCATACAAGCTTTTGTGCAAACAAATTTTCATTTCTCTTGGATAAATGAAAATTTAGGAAAGGGTTTTCTAGGTCATTGATGAGTTAAGTACATGTTTATCCTTATTAAAAACTACCAAATAATCTTTCATAATGGCTGCATCGTTTTACATTTCCACCAGAAATGTATGACAATTTCAGCTGCTCCGTTCGTATCTTTGTCAGCTCTTGGTATTATAACTTTTTAAAATTTTTGCCATTCCAACAGATGCAGTTTTAACTATATTTCTAATGACTTAAGGTATGAAGTATCTAGATGTTTTATTTGCCTTGTCTTCTTTGGTGAACTGTTTGTATAAATGTTTCATCAATTTTTTTATTTTTTTGAGACACAGTCTCACTTCATCACCCTCGGTAAAGTACTCTGGCATCACACCTCACAGCAACCTCCAACTCCTGGCCTTAGGCGATTCACTTGCCTCAGCCTCCCAATTAGCTGGGCCTACAGGTGCCCACCACAATGCCCAGCTATTTTTTTTGTTGCAGTTTGACTGGGCCGGGTTTGAACCCTCCATCCTTGGTATATGGGGCCAGCACCCTACCCACTGAGCCACAGACGCTGCCCTCTTCTATCCATTTTTAAATTGGGCTGCCCTTTAATTAATTAGAGTTTTGAGAAGTTCTTTGTATATCCTGGGAACAAATTCTTTATTAGATACGTGATTTGTAAGTATTTGGTTTAATGGTATATTTCAAGTAGCAGGAGTTAATTTTAATAAAAATCTAACTTATCAACATTTTCTTATATGAGTCATGCTTTTTTTTTTTTTTTTTTTTTGTAGAGACAGAGTCTCACTTTATCGCCCTCAGTAGAGTACGTGGCATCACAGCTCACGGCAACCTCCAGCTCTTGGGCTCACGTGATTCTCTTGCCTCAGCCTCCCGAGCAGCTGGGACTACAGGCGCCCGCCACAACGCCCGGCTATTTATTGTTGTTGTTGTTGCAGTTTGGCAGGGGCAGGTTTGAACCCGCCACCCTCAGTATATGGGGCCAGCGCCCTACTCACTGAGCCACAGGAGCTGCCCTTGAGTCATGCTTTTGATATTGTATCAACAAAATATTTTTGCCTAAACTCAACAATATTTTTGCCTAACCTCAACAAAATATTTTTGCCTAAACTCAAAATATTTTTGCCTAAACTCTCACTTTTTCGTCCAAAACTTTTATAGTTTTACTTTAGGTCTGTGCCGTGTTAAATTTTTATAAATGGTGAGAGGTACTTAACAGTGTTCTTTTGCATATGAATATCAAATTGTTTTGCAGCACTGCTAGAAAAACTGCTTTAGCACTTTTGTTAAAAATGAACTGACCACTTACAGTGTGGGTTTATTTATGGACTTTCTATTCTATTGATCTATTTGTCTACCCTTTTGCCAATATCACACAGTCTTTATTATTGCAGTTTTTATGCTAAGTCCTGTATACTCTAATTATTTGTAAAGTTAAACTTTTTATTCTTTACTGGCTATTTATATAATGTGTTTAATGAGTTATCTTTTCATTTGTCTTCAGGGGAGTTTGCCACTGACTTTTAAGAACTCTCCCTACAGTTAAGAATAATAATCTCTATATTACAAATATGTCCTCATTTTGTTTGCATTGTAATTTTGTTTCAAATATATGTGTGCTATTCCCATAAACTATAACCAAATCTATCACCCTTTTTCTTATGATTCCTGCTTAGAAAGGCCAAGATTATATGAATGTTCACCTTTTTTGGAGCTTAATTTTTCATATACAAAGCCTAATTCACCTGGAATTTGACGTTATTACAGAGGTAGAGAACTATCATTCCTTCTTCCTCAAATATTTAATTATTCTAGTCCATTTATTAAATAATTCTTCCTCATGTTTAGATAGAGAGGTGTCCTTGGGGGCATCAGTCTCTATACCTTTTAAAGAGCCACTAAGCAGACAGTGATAATGTATATTACAACAATGGTGTGGCATCACTATTTGCCTGGCACCAGTCTAGGTGCTGAGAAGTAATCATAATGAGACCCAAGAAGCTGCCAATGAAGGGAGAATCTCTAGGTGAGAAAGTACCACCACCCTTGCGTCCTGGGCCTTGCCACAATTCATCTCTGTTCTTGTACTCAGACAGAAAGTAACAACTACCTGGCTTATAAAAGATAGACTATTACCTTCCTCTGAGGATTCTCCTTTTAAAAGTGTTGCTTCCATGGCAAGCAGATGCCTCACCTTATGTCCAGAAGTATGCCTAAGCAGTGCTTAACTGGACTTCAGGTAGCAAAGAGAGGCATACATTGTGTTTTTAAAGTTTCCAATTATAATCTCATGATTCTTCCTCATCTCTTGTTACTGTCGATCAGGGTGCCTGATGTTCGGGGGGTCCCTATGTTACCTATCAGCTGGATGCTAGAAATACGAATTTACTGAACTTGCTAAAAACTGTAATGTGAAATTAAATAAATAAGAGTCTGAATGACAGCCATGAACAAAATATGTGAGCTTTGTATATGGACTTAGGACGGTCCATTTCAGCTATCCATTTGCTCGTTTCCTGGTACTCTGTGTTTAGGACAACTCAAAAACAGATGTAAATAAAATGATCAAAAAGCAGTTCTCTAATTGGTAAGAATCACTGACAGCTAAGGATTCTGAAGATCATTTATCTTACATAAAGTAACACAAAACAATTTTGGAAAGCCTCCTCACCATATGAAAAGTTGCTCCCCTTATCCCTCTAACAGTAGCAGTAAAAATCAAAGCTTAGAAAGTCAGGGAACACTCAAGTTCTCTACCTATTCTTGCCTCTACTCATTAACAAATTCATTTTGATACCGAAGCTAGCTGGTAATCCAAGAAAATTTTATCAGTTTGTTCACTGATACTGATATGTCTGTCCTTCGACCGGATGGAGAGCAGATACCTCACCTGCAAACTGATGACTGAGTACAAGATTAGGACTAACCAAAATCCAAGGGGATTTTCTGCCTCTATGTGGAATAATGAGACTTCAGCAGACTAAAGGTTCTGCTATAACAACAAAACACAAAATAATCTGCAGAAATCATGTTTTAAAAGCCTTGGGAGCAACAGAAATGGATGAGCTAAAATTCTAGATCATGAAGAGCCCTATCCAGAGCGGAAACAGAAATCTAAACAAGAATTACAAGTGTGACCTCAGGGCCTTGGTGCTTGTAGCTCAGCAGTTAGGGAGCCTGCTCCATACATCCCACATACATCGGAGCTGCCGGTATGGAACCCAGCCCGGGCTTGCAAAACGACAACAACTACAACCAAAAAATAACTGGGCACTGTGGCGGGCACCTGTAGTCCAAGCTACTTGGTAGGCTGAGGCAAGAGAATCACTTAAACCCAAGAGTTTGAGGTTGCTGTGAGCTGTGATGCCACAGCACTCCACCAAGGGTGACGTATAATGTTCCTTAAAGGGTTAAACTAATCAACTTATACTATACACTAATAAAAGAAGCCCTTTTGTATATTATTTTATTACAAACCAGGAAATAGGTAACACTTAAAAAAAATAGCTGCCCTGACACACGAACATTAAGCTTGTAACCGACTGGCATTTAGTTTGTCTTGTTTTGTACCAGCTGACCAGCATCCTAGAGTATACGTTAGTTCCTTAAGAATTTGTTAATTCATGTTCTTAGATGACTGGGGGGAAAAGAATTTGTTAAGCCAGTTTCAATCTTCTAGACACTAATTACTACTGAGAATCACACCATCTAAGGGGCTTCCTTCCATCTACCGGAGTTCCCAATCCACACAGTCTCTTTTAAGTTGTAACAAAGGCCTTCAAATATCAGTGAAGAGTAGATACAAACTCTTAATAATAGAAATGGTTTTTAGGAAAATAATGTAAAACATACCAAATACCTACAAGTTATATCTATTTGACTTTTAAAAATAAAAAGAATACTTTATCCCCAATGACTTGATTTTCCTTTTGGAAACAGATCCACCTATAACCTTACCCTCCAATTTTCCATTATAATCATCTGCCCACATCACAACAAAGATATTAATACACAAGAAAATGAGAGATCGGGCAGCGCCTGTGGCTCAGTCGGTAAGGCACCAGCCCCATATACCGAGGGTGGCGGGTTCAAACCCGGCCCCGGCCAAACTGCAACCAAAAAAAATAGCCGGGCGTTGTGGCAGGCGCCTGTAGTCCCAGCTACTCGGGAGGCTGAGGCAAGAGAATTGCTTAAGCCCAGGGGTTGGAGGTTGCTGTGAGCTGTGTGATGCCATGGCACTCTACCGAGGGCCATAAAGTGAGACTCTGTCTCTACCAAAAAAAAAAAAAAAAAAAAAAGAAAAAAGAAAATGAGAGATCAAATATATATATAAAAAATGAATTAAGAGTCAAATACCCAAAGGGACAAAATAAGAACACTGTTTTACACTATTTCTATTTTATGTTCCAGAGTTATTTCAAAACTGCTTTGTGAGCATTTTTTTCTGTCCAACAGTTGTAAGTCCACCTTTCACTCCATCCTATAAGATTTCAAGATTAGGTCCAAAAAATGGCTTCACAGCAGTCAATAAATACCTCTGAAATTGAACTAAAATGTATCTCTCTGAAGAGAGGAATGACAGCTTTCATCCTATCTTTTAAGAATCTATGATTCATTAAATACAAATTCCAGGACAGGGAGCATAGCATGAGCAAAGAGATCAGGAAGAGCCATGGAGAGTGACCACAATTGAACTTTGTAAAGAAGTTTTCAGAAGAATGTAAATATTCATTTCTTTGGCTCACCTCTGCAATATTTATTCATTTAACCAAACATGAAGAGCTTGTGTGTTTACCAGGTGATGGGACACAGATAAAATATAAACAAACACACAGTCCCCTCTCTCAAGGACCTCAGTATTGAGCAAGGTGAACGAGTGAGCCATCTGTAGTGAGGCGGACTTGGCTTTGCCCCATTTAATTCCAAAGAGAAAAGGCAATCAGGGCATGTGTTCTCTGAACTTCATCATCCTCTTTTTTTAGCCATCCAACAGACCCTCCTTTATTTTTATCCAACAAACTAGTGTGCCTACTCTGTGCCTAGCTGCATCCCAGGCACTAGGATTCAGATGTATCTATGAAAAGGACCTTGTTTTCTACTCACCATAGTGCCACAAATGCTGCAATTCCATATTTTTTTCCCTGGGTCTTAAAGTTTAAAATAATTCTAAATTAAAATTTTAAATTAGACACTATTTTACACTATATTGTAATTTTTTAACACATCTCTATAAGGCTAATAAATCAATCTAAATACTACACGTGCAACTTCTTGATGTGAAGAACATTTCCCCAGAAACTGAGACCTATCACTAACTAGTCCCACCAGGCCTCAGAGTAAGCACACAAGAGCAATCAATCACAGCATTAAGCAGACAAATTTATTCTTTCATAGTGTTTAAAAACACTAAAGTAACTTCACTTTGAACATTTGGAGTTCAGTCTGGCAACATGTATTGTGAATAAAAGGATTCCCAATTTACTATTCTAAAAAGTTTACCCTAAATGCTAATTTTTTATTTTGCAAATTAGTCTTTCTTCAAGTCTTACATTTTCACTTCAAAAAAAGCTTAAAAAATAAAAAACAAGCAAAATTAATAATTTCAACTCCCTAAAGGTTTCCTACGTACAACCTAAAGTGAACATAAGTACATTCAGTCTCTGTAACTCTTTTTGTATTAAGATAGGTATGCTTTTAGGTGGTTTGAAAAGCTCTTCTCAAGTTCCAAGAAAACTAACCACTTATCCAATAAATATCAGGATGTTCATTTACTTTTTAAACCTAACATTAACAAAAAAAAAAAAAAAAGAAAAATCTCCACTTTACAAGTTAACCTATTCCCTAAATACAAATAACCCAACATTCTGAAAGTTAAATACAACGAAAAACCTGAAAAAAAAACACATAAGCAAAGGTCCTGGCCTGCCCTTCCTTTCAGCTTTCCCACAGCAGCCAATATTTCAGAAATTCCCCTGAGAACAAATTTCCAAAGAAGAAGGTACCCTCTGATCCTCCTTCTCTCACACTGAGAAAGAGGCAAGAAGGAAATTGAGGCCATGATATAATGTTAAATGTGCCTCTGGAACTGTAGCCGAAACACCACACAACCATTCTGTGATCTGCCAGAAGCAGCACTCTGAGATTGTTAAATCTGACCAACTGAAGGCTAATCTTATCTCTGGCCTTAGGCTAAACTAAGTACTAGTATTCATTCATCTAATCCCCTCAACAATCCTAAAGAGCTACTATACCATTTCACAAATGGAGGTGAGGGAAACCAGAGAAGCAAGGGAAGTGGAAAAAGAGAACCGGCAGTGCTGGGGCCCTACACCTTTGGAGAAGAAGATGAGGCCTTGCCAAGAGGGTGGCATGTGGACCAGAGCCATCTAGGCAGAGGAAGGGAGGGAGATGGAAGAGCCTTGTGATGGGCCACATCTGGAACATGACGAAGGGGCAGGAACAACTGGGAAGAAATAGGGAAGCCAATCTTGAGGGCTGTGCTGGCCACCAGGAGGACGCTGGTTGTGATTCTGACTGAAATACAAAGTCTTTAAAGAGTTCTCGGCAAAGCAAAGATATGAACAGACTAAAATTTTACAACAAATTAATAAAATAAATTAATTTTACAACAAATTAATAAACCACCAGAAGCAGTGGTTACCTGAAATTGCCAACTCAGTCTACCAACCCAATAATTCCTCTCCTTACAGCTGCTCCCACTGCAATTCCCCACCCACAGCCCCAAGGCCTCCCTCACCTCGAACTTTCCATATCAGAGAACTGGGCAGCCCCAAACAAAGGAATGGAAACCTGCTTACAGAATCCTTCCTTTCTCTAATCTAAAATCACACAGATCCTGGCCAGTCAGCTCCACAGCAAACCTCAGACAAAATACCCAGACTCGGAGCTTCAGCTCTGCCTTGAAATACAAGTGAATATTAACTTCTGGCTTTTATTCACTTTATAGAATTCATAATTATCAACTGTGAACACCTTTGTCATTCCATACAGGATTTTAAAGGAAAGCAGTGAGAGGCATTAAGGATCTATTTTAAAATGAAAACTAACAAAAACCCAACTATCTTCCTATGTAACAAGATGGGGAGAACCCTTAGAAAAGAGCAAAGGTACGTGAACCTCTGGATGAAGGAAATGAATGATTTGGAATGAGGCAACCAGGCAACCTTGTGGTCTAGGCAACACAAAGGGACACTAATCAGAGGCTCCAGGGGATGGCACTGGGAAGGAAGCAGGCAGGTTCTAGGCTCCTCAGAGCAGAAGGAAGGACAAGCAATGTCCCCAAGGGATGTCAACCTTGAAATTCCAGACACTGGTTCTGAAGGACACACATCAGAAAAACTTTACAAAGGGACAAATATTGGCTGTCACTCCTCAATGAGCACAGAGTGTGTTTAAAATAGGAGGTGATAGGCCGGGCACAGTGACTCATGCCTGTAATCCCAGCACTCTGGGAGGCCAAGGCAGACAGAATGCCTGAGCTCACAGGTTCAAGACTAGCCTGAGCAAGAGTGAGACCCCTGTCTCTAAAACAATCGTTGTGGCAGGCGCCTGTAGTCCCAGCTACTTGGGAGACTAAGGCAAGAGAATCACTTGAGTCCAAGAAATGAAGGAAGGAAATTAAACTCCAAGTATCAGTATCAAAAAGAAGAAATTTACATTCTCATTCACTCTTTGAAACTAAAGAAGTTAAAAACAATTTTTTCTAGCACTTATTTTTTTTTTTTTTTAGACACAGACTCTCACTTTGTCACCCTCTGTAGAGTACTGTTGCGTCACAGCTCACAGCAACCTTCAGCTCTTAGGACTTAGGCAATTCTCTTGCCTCAGCTCCCAAGTAGCTGAGACTATAGGCGCCTGACACAACGCCTGGCTCTTTTTTGTTGCAGTTTGGCCAGGCCAGGTTTGAACCCACCACCTTCGGTATATGGGACTGGCGCCCTACTCACTGAGCCACAGGTGCCACCCTCTAGCACTTATTCTTTTTTTTTTTTTTAATTTTTTTTTTTTGGTTTATTTATTTATTTATTTATTTTTGGCTTTTTTTTATTTTATTTCGTTGCTTATTTTTTATTTCTTTACTTTTTTTTTGTTGTTGTTGAGACAGGGTCCCACCCTATGCCCCTGAGCAGAGTGCAGTGGGCATGGTAGCTCACCACAACCTCAGACTCGGGCTGCAGGCACCCTGCTGCCTCAACCTCCGGAAGCCGCTGGGATTACAGGCGCTCGCCGCGGCGCCCGGCTGGGTTTTTCCATTTTTTTCACGAGTCGGGGTCTCACTGTCGCAAAAGAACTTACTTAGGATGCCATGGAAGCTTTTAAATGTGGTCTTAATAAAGACTATCTGAATCAGAGTCTCTAGGTGTGGGGCCTCGGCAAAGCACGTATTTTTAAATCTCCTCCAGGTAAAACTTAAAGTTTTAGATCTTATACTAGAATTACATTTGGATAAATTATACTTTTCAAAATAGTTTCAACATACATTGCATTTAACCCGATCCTTAGAACACAGTGAGAATAAATATCATAGCTAAAAATGTAGTAGAAAAAAACAAAAAACACATACCCGATTTCTGTATTTTTCAGGCCTCTCACTTTAAAATCATTGTCTGGGTTAACTTCAAAAACCTACCTACAAGGTACCTATAGACTATACAATCTATAAACATTTATGTTCAATAACCTTTATTACAGGTATTAAATTCAATAATAACTTATTTATAAACCCAAAATATTTTACTAGAAGCACAGAATCTCTGCCACCTGCCTCCCAAAAACTTAATTTGAACACTGACATTATAAAGTATTATAAAGCCTGTGTATCATGAATACAAAACTAATCCTGAATGAAGTGTTTACGCTAGATCAATATTTAATTATGATTTCAGAAATACTTGTTTCTCACAGGTACATGAAACTTCAGGAAGCTTAGGGAAAGATTTTCATTTTTTTTTTTTTTTTTTTTTTTTGTGGTTTTTGGCCTGGGCTGGGTTTGAACCCACCACCTCCGGCATATGGGACAGGCGCCCTACTCCCTGAGCCACAGGCGCCACCCTCGTTTTTTTCTTTTAGTTTTATAGGACAAGAGATACCTTTATAGTTGTATAGGGTATCTTTCAGAGTACATTACATTTCATTTGGCAGCAGAGTTGCAGAAAGTGTGTGCTACTGTTCCTACGTATATTGTTAATTTCTCAACAATTCAATACTATACCAGTGACTATGCCCTGCAACCCAGTTCATGCTGGGCACACTTATGCAGACAGGTTTTATTTTTAATAAAACTTATTGAGGCATGATTTTAAAGCAGACCAAACTTTCCCTACCCAAAGATGATGCACAAATCATCCCATTAAAATAGAAAATCCTAAACTCCTCTCGGGTTTAAAAAACCATGATACAAGCCTAATGTTTTCTCATCGAGAATCCATCAGGGCCCATATGTCCAAATGGCAAAGAGTTTAAGAATAAAAAACATAAAAGTTAACCGGATTCTGACTCTGGGAAGAGACAGTCCAACTCTGAAAACACTAAAACATCACTAAGACATCTGTCTCTAATAAACAATGACTCTAAGATGGGAAATGAAACTATACACACCCATATTTGGCTCATTTTGGGAAGGACTATAAAAGTACGTTAACAGCTTCTTTGGAATGTGAAATAAAAACAAGGAGTTATTAGTTTATGATATGAATTATAATTGCAGATTTATATAAATCAAACAGAAAATTTCTGATTCCTTTATGTCTTTTCTTCTTGTTGTTAGAGACAGGGTCTTGTTTTATTGCCCAGGCTAGAGTCTAACTCCTGGGTTCAAACAATGCTCCTCCCTCAGCCTCCCAAGTAGCTGAAAACACAAGCACATGGCACTGTGTCCAGTGTCATTTATGCCCTTTGGAAATATTTCAAAGTTATAACACCAAGATATTAGGGCTTAGGCTGTACTACCTGTATAAGCAGTGATCCTCTAAAATTCGTTCAAAGTATTTTAACATTTTCATAGGAAAAATATTTAAATATATATATATATATATATTTTTTTTTTTTTGTAGAGTCAGAGTCTCACTTTACTGCCCTCGGTAGAGTGCTGTGGCGTCACACGGCTCACAGCAACCTCCAGCTCTTGGGCTTATGTGATTCTCTTGCCTCAGCCTCCCGAGCAGCTGGGACTACAGGCACCCGCCACAACGCCCGGCTATTTTTTTTGTTGCAGTTCGGACGGGGCTGGGTTTGAACCCACTATCCTCGGTATATGGGGCCGACGCTCTACTCACTGAGCCACAGGCGCCGCCCATATTTAAATATTTTAACATTATACATATAATGCTATAATTATAGCTCTTTGGGTGGTCATTCATCTGAAAATTCTCTAAAAGACAATTTTATAACAAAGATTCTACTTGGGAGATATTTTATCACACAAACTAGAAAGTAAAGAATGACAGCTTTAAATATAGTTTCTAGTTTAACTACAACTCTTGGCTTGAATATGTCAAAATTTCCAAAAACCGGCCTATCATATAAATTATAAGTAGCATATAATAGTCAAGAATATCTCAATTTGTGTTTTACTCATTTCCCCTACACAAGAAAAAGGAACTGCATTTTAGACCGACCAGAGATGGCCATTTTAAAATTCACATTGACTTTTTAATGTCTTTTACATGCAGTAAGTTAGGCCAAAGAAAGGAGTAAAGATATTTAAGAACACAATTCTAAGATATATCAATATCTTTCATCAAATTTTAAAGATACTAGGAATCCAAAAAAGTTAAGAACCACCACTTTAAAATAAATACGAGTAAACATGTTTAACATGGTGAAAGCTAAATGCTTCACTACAGTGAAGATAATTTTTGGCTGATTATGGGTTTTTAAATCCTTTTTATTTTTAAAAATACAGTATAAGATTGATATTTGTTAGCACATACTTGAACAATGCAAAAATGCAGTGTTTCTCTAATATTCTCAGACCAAACAAAATCAGGCAATACTACTAAAAACAAAATATTAATACAAACACACTATATTTCAGGAACATCAACACTGAGATACTTGCCTTCTAAGCAATGAATATATAAACACAAGCTTTTCATTTTGAAATAATTATAGATTTACAAGAGTTGCCAAAAAATCAATATACAAGAAGGTCCTGTGTATTTTTCACCCAAGTTCCTAGTACAATATCAAAACAAGAAAACTGACATTGGTGCGGTCCACCAAGCTTATTTCAGATTTTACCATTTTACATGCCTTCGTGTGTGTGTATAGTTTCTACACAATCTTACCACGTGTAGGTTTGCGTAACTACCACAAGATACAGAAATGTTCCATGACCACAAGGCTCCTTCATTCTGTCCTTGCATAAAGACACTATCATTTCTAATTCCTGGCAACTACTAATCTGTTCTCCATCTTTATAATTTTGCTATACATGTAGTTTTTATAAACGGAATTATACAGTAAATATTCTGACATTTTTTCATTATGCATAATTCCCTAGAGCTCTATCCAAGTTGCATCAACAGTTTGCTTCTTTTTATTGCTGCATACTATTCCATGGTTGTAGCACAGTATAACCATTAACCCACTGAAAGGCATAAGGGATGTTTCCAGTGCATAGCCATTGCAAATAAAGCCACATGAACATCCATATCCAGGTTTTTATGTTAAGACAGGTATTCCTCTTTCTGGGACCAACACCCAGGAGTACAACTGCAAAGATGTATATAAATCCATATTTAGTTTTATAAGAAACTGCCAGAGTAATTTCCAGTGTAGTAGTGATTCCTCTTAGTAATTCTTTTTCAAAATTGTTTTAGCTATTCTAAATCCTTTGCCTTTCCATACAAATTTTAGAATAATGCTGTCTACGTTTACAAAAATCTTCCCCAGGGTTTGATAGGAATTGTGTTAAACCTGCAAGTCAATTTGGGGAGGAATGATAATTATAACATGTTGTCTTCCGACGCATAAATATGACACTTCTCTCCATTTATTCAGATCTTTGATTTCATTCATTAGCATTATTTTTTGTGTTAAATATGTTTTGTTAGATGCATACCTAGGTATTTCATATTTTCTTTGGCATGACTGTTAACAATATTTTAAATTTCGGTCTCCACATGTTCACTCTTAGCATGACAAAAATGCAATTAATTTTTCTGATCTTATATCCTATGCTCTTGCTGATTTCATTTATTAGTTCTAGAAATTTTCCTGTAGACTCCTTGAGATAGTCTATGTAGACATTCATCCTACCTGAAAGTAGTTTTACTTCTTCTTTTCCTGTCTGTATGCTCGTCAGTACTACATCGAATAAAAGTGATCCTTGCCTTCTTTCTGAAATTAGGGGGAAAGCATTCCATCTAAGTATGATGTTACATGAAGTCTTCTGAAATTAGGGGGAAAGCATTCCATCTAAGTATGATGTTACATGAAGGATGTCTACAGATGTTCATCAGATGAGTATGTTCCTCTCTATATCTAGTTTGCTGAGAGCAGGCAAAGAGTAGTAAATTAATATAGGGCAAAATACGGATTTATGAAGAAAGAAGCTCAAGGTTTTTGCACTGTAATATGCACAAGTGCACATCCTTTGACATTTAATCGCCATTAAATGCTGAACTGAAAATATGAGAAATATTGTAGCATATATGTAGGTTTTCTGTTTATATTTGAAACAACTACATATACTTAATCTAAACCTTTGCAATGTATTAATATGGAGCTATAATAATTTAGCTTTCACTGATATCTGTCTACCTGGTAATAAGAAATTAATGCAGAAACTAAATATTTTATCTGTAAAATAGTTTGTCTACAAATTAAGAAACATCTAATATAGAGGTTTTCAGGTACAGAGTTATAACATCCTAGGAAGACTCCAAATCTCAAGTGAGATGACAAAGTTCTCAATAACAAACTTAATTCATTTTAACTTTAAAATAAATTTAGAAATTTTATGGCAGTAGAAAAAAGTCATAAACAATGTTAGTGTTTGACAAGTACTGGAAAGTTGTGAATTTGTAATTTAAGAAATAGTTTTCCCGGGCGGCGCCTGTGGTTCAAGGAGTAGGGCGCTGGCCCCATATACCAGGGGTGGCGGGTTCGAGCCTGGCCCGAGCCAAAACTGCAAAAAAACAAAGAAAAAAATAGTTTTCCCAGTTTAGAGCTTCTATAAGGTATAGTTTTTTAAAGAGTAAGTTCTTTCCTAATGCTGCTTTGAAAAAAAAAACCTTACTTACCTAGAAATTCACTTGGAGCCTCACTACAAGCAGGCGATCCCACAGAGCTAACAGCAAGGCATCCATCAACTCCAGCAGGGCCTGGTCTCAGCGAGCAAAGCAGGAAGTGTGCCTCAGTCAGACAGACACAGCTTGAATGTTCTGCCTGCTCTTCCTTTGGTTAAACTGATACAACAAGCAGAATGAGCTCTCTACTTTGTACCGCAATCTCTACACAGAAATTACAAAGACTGCAATGAGAGATTCCAGGATTTTTTTTTCCTTTCCTTTCTAACTCTGTGAAGTCAACTTAATACACATTCCCAAAAGCCCATACAGGGGAATAAATCAAGCTCACTGAGCATGATGTAGCAACCCTTTTTATACCCATATCTTCATAAATGACAGAAAAGGTAGAATGTAGATGGGATGAGATTAAAAGAGGAACTCAGAGGTCCCAAACCCAGCTAGAAGAAGGCTCCACAGTGCTTCCTTTCTGAGGACACAGCCCAGAAACAGAAGGGAACTGCACCAACACAATCCCTTCATTAGCAGGACTGAGGACTAATTCCTCTTACCTCATAACTCTACACCAGCACCAAGCACGTCCAAGCCACGTATTTCAGACAGAAGAAGGGATTGTGAGTATTAAGAACAGAGAGAGGAGGATGGTTGTCCATGATTTCAAACAGTAAATTCAGATATCAGGACTTCCCAGTTGGCTGCACGAACCTGCTCTTAAACCATCTCCACTGGAGGTAGATACAATGCTCACTGTATTCACAGACAGGATATCTGGGAATCTCAGAAACTGAGATGAACAAAGGAAAACCTAGGAAACCTGAGAACCTAGGAAAAATGACTACAAGGAAAGAAAGGAACCAAGTTCATCAAATAGAAAAAGGAGTACCCTATAAAAGCCACTTATTGTAGCACTTTCCGTAGTGTTAAAATATGAAAAGAAAATGCTCCACAAAATCAATCAAATGTAGTCCTATAAAGAAAATAAAAGTAGTCTTACTGGAAACTTCAGAAGCAAAGGTATCTGTGAAAACTGTATTTTCAAAGTTCGGAGGAAAATTATTTTAAATATGTATTTCTATATCCATCCAATTTTTTTTTTTTTTTTTTTGAGATGGAGCCTCACTCCGTTGTTCTGGCTATAACACAGTGGCATCATGATAGCTCACTGTAACTTCAACCTCGTGGACTCAAGTGAGCCTCCTTCCTGGGCTCAAGTGAGCCTCCTGCCTCAGCCTTCTCAGTAGCTGGGATGACAGGAGAGCACCACCACACCCAGCTAATTTTTTCCATTTTTAGTAGAGACAGGTCTCACTCTCGCTCAAGCTGGTCGCAAACTCCTGACCTCAATTCTCTCAGAGTGCTAAATTACCAGTGTGTGCCACCACACCTGGTCCATCCAAATTATCATTCAAATGTGAGCACCTTTCTAGGCAAAGACTTGAAAAATTTTTCACAAATCCTGTCTGAAGTTGCAAACAAAAAAATAATCCAAGTGAAGGAGAAAGGAGGCCAAGAAATTTGTAAAATTAAGTAAATAATATTTAATGTAAAAAATTTGCAAGCAAATTAAAATTTTATTACTAAAAGAGAACAAAAACAACCTGGTTCTTATCTGTAGGGTAGGAAAAAGAATATGGATTAACTCTGGACGTGAAGGGTGGACACTAGTACAAAGAGAAACAGACAACATATCTTGCAAACCACTTGGGAAGAGATAATAGTGAAAACTTGAATAAACTAACAAAATATGGAGAGAGATAATAATTAAGGCTATTGAAAAACACAGAAAGATACCAAAAACAAGTCTAAACATTCCAATAATAATAAATATGAACAGATTAAATTCACCTATTAAAAGACCATTTCATAGATTAGACATAAATCTAATACATACAGGTAGCTACATACAGGCATACCTTGGAGATATTGCAGGTCCAGCTCCAGATCACTGGATAAAGTGAATATTGTAATAAAGGAAGTTATACAAATTTTATGGTTTCCCATGCATATAAAAGTTATGTTTACACTATATTGTGGTCTATTAAGTGTGCAATAACATTATGTCTAAAAACCAATGTGTTATACCATAATTTAAAAATATTTTATTACTAAAAAATGCTAATGATCACCTGAACCTTAAAGGGCTCATAATTTTGCTGCTGGTGGAGGGTCTTGCCTCCATGTTGATGGATGCTGACTGATGAGAACAGCGATTGGTGAGGGATGGGGTGGCTGTGGCAATTTCTTAAAATCAAACAACAATGAAGTTTGCTGTATCAACTGACTCTTCTTTTCATAAAAGGTTTTTCTGCAGGGCGGCGCCTGTGGCCAAGGAGTAGGGCGCTGGTCCCATAAGCTGGAGGTGGCGGGTTCAAACCCAGCCCCGGCCAAAAAAAAAAAAAAAAAAGGTTTCTCTGCAACACGCAACGCTGTTTGATAGCATTTTACCCACATTAAATTTCTTTTAAAACTGGAGTTAATCGTCTCCAACCCTGCTGCTGCCCTTTCAACCAAGTTTATAAAATCTAAAACCTTTGCTGTCAGCTTGGCGCCCGTATCTCAGTGGTTAGAGCACTGACCACATGCACCAGAGCTGGTGGGTTCGAACTTGGCCCCAGCCTGCTAAACAACTATGACAACAACAACCCCAGGCATTGTGGTGGGCACCTCTAGCCCCAGCTACTTGGAAGGCTGAGGCAAGAGAATCACTTAAGCCCAAGAGTTTGAGGTTACTGTGAACTGTGACGCCAGAGCACTCTACTGAGGGCAACATAGTGAGACTCTAACTCAAAAAAAAATTTGCTGTCATTTCCATAATGTTCATAGATTCTATCTCAAGAAACCACTTCCTTTGCTCATCCATCAAAAGCAACTCTTTATTCATTCAAGTTTAATCAAGAGACTGCAGCAATTCATAGTCACATCTTCAGGCTGTACTTTTAATTCTAGTTCTTTTGCTACTTCTACCACATCTGCAATTACTTCCTTCACTGAAGTCTCAAATACCTCAGTTATTTCTAAGGATTGGAATGAACTTATCCCAGACTCCTGTTAATGTTGGTATCTTGACCCCCTTTCATGAATCATGTATGGCTCTTAAAAGCACTAAATGATGAATCTTTTCCAAAAGGTTTTTGATTTCCATTGCCCATTAAAAGTATCACTATCGGGCGGCGCCTGTGGCTCAAAGGAGTAGGGCGCCGGCCCCATATACCAGAGGTGGCAGGTTCAAACCCAGCCCCAGCCAAAAAAACTGCAAAAAAAAAAGTATCACTATCTAAGGCAGCTATATAGCCTTGCAAAATGTATTTCTTAAGTTAAGATTTGAAAGTCAAAATTACTCCTTGATCTGTGGGCCCCGGAATGGATGCTATGTTAGCAGGCATGAAAACAACATTCATTTCCTCATGCATCTTCAGAGCTCTTGGATGATCAGGTGCACTGTCATTGAGCAGTGATATTTTGAAAGGAAACTTTTTCTTCTGAGTAGGTCTCAACTGTAGGCTTAAAATATTCAGTTAACCATGCTGTAAACAGATGCATTATCATCCAGACTTCATTCCCATTTACAGAATACAGGCAAAGTAGACTTAGCATAATTCCTAAAGACCCTAGGATTTTCAGATTAATAAATAAGCATTAGCTTAAAGTCACCAGTTACATTCATTAGTCCAAGAGCGTTAGCCTGTCCTGTGACAGGCATTGACTTCTCTCTAGCTATTAAAGCCTTAAGACTGCCTCTTCTTCCAATAGAAGGCTGTTTTGTCTGAAAACTGAAAACTGAAAAATCTGTTGTTTACCTACCTTCATCAGTTACCTTAGCTAGAATTTCTGGACAATGTGCTGCAGCTTCTACATAAACACTTGCTGCTTTACCTTGTACTTTTCATTTTTCTGCAGCTTCCTCATCTCTCCCAATCCAATAAAATGGAAAAGAATCAAAGCCTTGCTCTGGATTAGGCTTTGGCCAAAGAGAATGTTGTACACCTGCAATATGGTTGTTTTGCTTTCTTATCATTCATATGTTCACTGGAGTAGCACTCTTAATTTTCCAGGTTCATTTTCAAGAACTTTTCCTTTGTATTCACAACTTAGCTAATTGTATGATGCAAAAAGCCTAGTTTTTGGCCTATCCCAGCTGTCAACAGGTCTTTCTCAAAGTTTAATCACTCCTAGCTCTTGATTTTAAGTGAGAAATGTACAACTCTTCCTTTCATTGAAAACTTAAAGGCTACCATAGGATCATTAATTGGCCTGATTTCAATATTGTGTCTCAGAGAATAGGGAGGCCTGGCAAGGGAGGAGGAGGTAGATGGGGGGGGTCTGTCAAAGACATATAGCATTTATCAATCAAGTTCACCACCTTATGCAGGCATGGCTCGTGGCATCCCTAAACAATTATAATAGTAACATCAAAGATCGCCAATCACCATAACAGATATAATAATAATGAAATAGTTTTGAATAGTGTCAGAATTACCAAAACGTAAGAGAAATGAAGTGATTATACACTGTTAAAAAATGGCACTGATAGACTTGTTTGACACGATTGCCACAAACCTCCAATTTGTATAAAATGTAAAATCTGCCAAGTACAATACAGCGGAGAACAACAAATGAGGTATCCGTACTGTTTAAAAGATTTAAACAGTGTCAAAGTAGAATTTAAGGCAATAAATATCAAATAAGTTATGGTTTCACACTGATAAAAGGTATAGCTCACCATGTAAAATAAATTATAAACTTATGTGTACCTAAATAGCTTGGAAATAGTATAAAGCAAAAATTAATTAAAATACAAAATTCACAGATCAGAGCAGGAGCCTAGCACTATTTCTAAGAAAATGACATATCACAATAAAAACATAAGGAAATAAAGAATAAACTATATAATGAACTATCTCAATTATATATAAAAACTCTGCATGTACCAAATATTCAAATATTTTAATCACATAAACAGCAGTCACCATGGTAAGAATTACAATGTATAAAGCCACAAAGAAAATCTAAAAATATTCCCCAAAGCAGAAACCAATAGAGCCACTGGCTTCATTATTAACTTTAATGTACTAAAATTAGAAGTAAAAAACCAGGCAGCTAAAAGGCAAAATGGATCAATCTACTTTGAATTTTTTAATCATCTTTCTAAATAACTTTTGGGTTAAACAAGAGACCAAAGATAAACCTTAGCAATGAACAATGACTGCACAGTGACACCCCTGGAATGCCATCAGAGTGTGGGAGAGGGAGGGCAACAGAGTGCATTAAATCCATCTATTTGAAATCAAGACAATAAAGAAATTAAGCTTTTGATTCAAGGCACTGAAACTAGAGAAAACAAAAAGAAAAATCAGAGATCCTAGAAAGAATAAAGATGAAGGAAAAAATGACATAAAAAACAAAAGGGTAGTGATAAAAATAATCAAAATCTAATTATTCAATAATAATAATAAAATAGACAATTTCCAGTAAGTCTCAATGCTGAAGACTAATATACTCTGTAACACTTTTACAAAACTATACCAAAGTTGTTTAACAACACCTGATAATTTAATATAACAACAAATTTTTTGTCCACACTTATTTTGCTACACATCACTGATTGATTTGGGCACAATAAACTAGTGGCACATTAACAGAAAGGTTAAGTGTCCAGTTGTTTTCTTTTAAGTAATTCTATATTTCAATCACACAATTACATAATATAAACTGAAAGAAATAATAAACAACAAAAATGAAAATTACCTATGAACTCTACCCAGTTCTCCTTCAACCCTACAAGGTTGGTGAGTACCCTCCCAATCTTATTTGCCTTTTTTACAGCTTTTTATAAGTTTTATTATGCAACAGTTAAGATGTAAGAAGGAAAAACAGAACATTACAATGAACACCTGTGTACCCAACAATTTTGAAAATAAACATCACCAACAGTTGAAACCTTGCAGATATGTGTACGCCTACCCCTCAGAAGGTAACCTATCTTGCTCTCAAGCATTCTTCACATGTGTGTACCCTTAAACAACATATTAATATCAAACTGCTTTGTATGTTTTAAATTTTTATGTAATACTTTAATATTACATGTACTCTGCCAATTTGTTTTCCCGTAAGTATTATGCTTGTGAAATCCAGTCATGTTGACATACATGTGTCATTAATTTTCACCAATATATAGAACTCAGTATTAATACTGGAAAAATTATTCCTCTGATATATACTCAACAATGCTGTTAAAAACATTCCTTGAAAATCTCTTGCATGCATGTGTGGGAGCTTCTCTAGGCTGCATATATAGGAGGAATACTGCTGGGTCACAATATATGCAGATCTGTAACTTTACTAGATACTGCCAAACTGTATTCTTTTTTTTTTTTTTTGGTTTTTGGCCGGGGCTGGGTTTGAACCCGCCACCTCCGGCATATGGGACCAGCGCCCTACTCCTTGAGCCACAGGTGCCGCCCTGCCAAACTGTATTCTAAATAGTAAAGAGTTCCTGATGTTCTATAGTCCTACCAACACTTAGTGTTGTATGATTCTAGTTTTTCCCTAATGTGAAAAGTATAAAAGAGTGTTTTATTGTGGTTTTAATTTATACCATGAAGTTGAAGATTGTTTTCATGTGCAGACATTGGTTTCCTCTTCTGTAAATTCCTGGCTTCATTTCCTGATTAGAGTGACTATACTAATCAAAAGTCTCTAGCTCAATATTCTAATGAAAGACTTCAATGAAGCCTGGTTTTCTGTGGTAGACAGAAACCATTCATTAACCGTTTCTTTTCCAGAACACAGTAGTCTAACATGAAAATCAGTGTACTGGTGTACAGCTCTCATCAAGGTTAAGTCCTTCTTTGCGTTAATCTTCTTTAACCTGCATTTCAAATGATCAGAATGCAAGCAGAAGACTCATCTGTGAAGTCTGACATCACATGCATGTAAACATTAGGGCATGTTTTTCCAAGATTAAACTAACAAATTAAAAAGATGACTACACCTTGACCTCTGAAGTAGATACAATCCCTAAGTGGACAAAGTCAACACAAGCTAAAAAGCAGTGAACACTTCTACCACATGTAGGTAACTTCTGACAAGGAAAAGGGAGATGGGAATTCCAAGGTCTACCACTATTCCAGAATCTACCAGATTATAGGTCTCTGTCAGTTTCCTGTTAGGAAGAATGAGATGGACAATAGAACCACACAGGTTGCTATGAAAAGTAAACAAGGTAATATTGGAATGCTATACTTGTACATGATTTCATTCTATTTTTTGGATGAAGAAATGAAACAAAGAGAGGTTAAGTACTCATTCGGGGTCACAGTTAATAAATGATTCCAATTCCCAAATTCTTAATATTACATTGTAATATTCATAGTCTCTCTCCAATATGGGTCTCAAGACACAGACAGACACAGAAAGGAGATGGCTAGGGCCAGAAAAATCTAAGATAGGAAAAGTACTCAAATGTTAAGAAAAAAATTACAATGAGCAAAAGACAGGTTACCTTAAATGATAACTTAATCATTTTCCTTTGTGTGACAAATATACTTTAGACTAACTGTCAGCTTTAGGAATATATGGCATTTGTGAAACCCACTTGCTTGTTAAGACGCATTTAATAAAAATCCTCTTATAAATCATTTTTAGGTAAACAAACAGTTTGACCAACTAAATGGTAGCTGGTATAATTCAAGAGAGCCAATACTGGACAGAAAGTCACCTACCTACTGCGGGTGCATCATACTCATCACCAAGCAGAATTTCTGGAGCAGAATATGCAAGAGATCCACAGCTTGTAGTGAGCTTCTTCCCTGGTTGGAATTTGTTGCTGAAACCAAAGTCTGTCAACTTTACAAGACCTTGTTTTTCAAAGAAGACTACATTCTCCGGCTTTAAGTCTCTGTGAACCACATGGAGTTTATGGCAATAAGATATAGCGTGAACTATCTGAGCAAAGTACTTCTTGGCCAAGTCTTCATTAAGACCCTCCTCGTGTTTCATTATATAATCAAACATATCTCCTCCATCCCCAAGTTCTAGAATAAGATATAGTTTGGTCTGGGTGTCAATAACTTCATAAAGGCGCACAATGTTAGGATGCTGTACTAGTTTCATGCATCTCACTTCCTGGAAAAGATGACCAGTAGCTAGAGTGTCCAGTTTTGTCTTGTCAATAACTTTTACTGCCACCTTTTCACCTGTAAAGACATGTCTAGCAAGTTTAACCACTGCAAAATGACCTCGACCCAAGGTTTTATCCAGATCATACAATCCAGCAATCTTTCCATCATACCCTCGCTTGAATCCTGCCATGCTGGTCCAACCGGAGAAAAAAATTTTAGACTGTTTGAAATAGATCTTCTTATATAAGAATATCTGGTGAAAATAAGAAATTCATTTTCAGTGTCGCCATGGATATCTACAAAATAAGAGGAGAAATAAATTTTCTGTTACTTTTCCTTCTTTTACTCAAAATGGCTTCATTTTGCTTGTTTTCATTTTAAGAAAATCTTGAAGGAAATAAATTGAGACATAATGAGTCAGGGTCATTTATAAGAACCTATTTCTATTTTAGAGTTTACATTATAAAGGTTGACAATTGAAATACCCAATTAAATTTTACAAACTGAAAAAAAATTAGTTTGTTGGAAGCAATTTTTTTGTAATATCAGAAGAAAGAAACTGGCAAGTTTGATGAGCTATGTTTAAAAAACAAATATTTTCCCAAAGTTATTTCAATTAGTGTCTTAAAAATGAGGCAAGAGTTGACAAGAAGGAAAAACACAAAGAATAAATGTTTGGACAGAAACCCAACAACTTTTTCCTGTTTCCCCAAGATCACCAATATTTTCTTTAAGTGCAAAAAAAAAAAATCTATTCCACAAAGCCTTCTCTAACTCTCCCAGCTAGAATTGCCCTCTCTCCTAGGCATCTCCAAAGTGCCTTGGGCTACTTCCCTCCCACGTGGTCTCATTCTATAGGCATCTGGGTAAACAATCTCCATCCTGACGCTGACCTTCCCTCAACACCTGCAACAGTGCTTACATATAGCAGGCTATCGAGACAGTTTTATCAAAGTTTGCAATGCAACTTTTTTCCAAAATGTTTTTGTGTCACTACCTAGGACAGAACTTGACATACAGTAGATGCTTAATGTTAATTAATGGTACTCGCTCTTTGTATTTAAAAGTTATGCCTATTTTTATTATGATTTTTCCAACTCTCAAACATAACCCACCATGATCTGCTTATATTACAAGAGTAAACAAGCAAGCATTCTTACAGTTCATTTAGGTTGTAAAGACCAGTTTTAAAGACCAAATTTATACTGCATTTAAAATTCCACAAAATCTATTTGCTTTTAAAATAATATTAAAATAACTTTCTATCAAATTCACCCTTTCAGAAAGCACTAAATACTCCTTTATATTTTTTCCCATTAAATATATTTTTATGAAAAATCTAGAAAACACAGAGTGGGAAATAAAAATAAAAAGGTATCCAAAGTCATAGCACTGAAAATCAACTGTACTAATATTTTGATGGTCACCCTCCAGGTATTTAAATATACCTTCTTTACGATGTTTGACAAAGTGCGACCAGTCTGTAGGTGACTTTATATCCTTTATATCCTACTCTTTTCATCTGACATACTACCTTCCTTTCTTTTAGCTTTTTTGTCAATTAGGAAAGAAAAATCTTTTTAGGAGAAAAATGCAATTAGAACACATTAAAATGGCAAAAAGAGAGGGGAATTTTAAAAATAATCATCCCACCCTTTATAACATCTGTTAACATTTTGGTATACAGGTTTCCAAATTATTTTCTATTTATAATATATACACAATTTTTTTTTAAAAAATGGGATAATACTGGGGGAGGAGGAGGTTGGGGTAGAGAGAGATTTCTAACTACTTTTGAAATATTTCTCTCCAAAAAACAATTTAGAAAAGTTCATACAAGTTCACTTTGGAAAGTTAAGAAAATGCAGAAAAACGTAACAAAGAAAATAAAAATCACCTGTAATCTCATCTGGGCTGACTTCCCATCAGGTCTGAGTGTATATATCCTTTAAACACATGCTTCCTTACAAAGTTAACATACTGTACAATGAAGCCGATAAATTACTTTTCCTCTACTTTATAAGGGCACAATGGCTTACACCTGTAGTCCCAGCACTTGGGCGGCTGAGGAGGTGGACTGCCTGAGCTCACAGGTTTGAAACCAGCCTGAGCAACAGCAAGACCCCGTCTCTAAAAAAAATAGCCAAGCATTTGGTGGGCACCTGTAGTCCCACCTACTTGGGAGGCTGAGGCAAAAAAGCCCAAGAGTTTGAGGTTGCTGTGAGCTGTGACACCACAGCACTCTACCAAGGGCAACAAAGTGAGACTCTGTCTCAAAAAATATATATATTATATATACATATATATGTATATTATGTATACATGTACATTATGTATATAAAGTGGTCATCCTATATATACACACACATAAATTATACATACATATATATGTATACATGTATTATATGTATGTATTATATAAATATGTATGTATATATGTATACATATAAATGTATGTATAATATATGTGTGTGTATATATAGGATGACCACTTTCCTAGTACTAATTTCTTTTATATCACTGTTTTTTATGACTACAAAGCTGACATCTTTTTAAATGGCAAACATCACTAAAATAGGCCATTCTAAAGCAATGGCCTATTTGTATTATATATACATATATATGTATATTATGCATACATATATATAAAGTGGTCACCCATATATACACACATATATTATATATACATATACGTATATGTATATACGTATACATGTATATGTATCTATAGATGTATAACATATGTATGTATATATGTGTATGTGTACACACATAAATACATATACATACATACACACATACATATACATGTATGTATATATACACACACATACATATATGCATATGTGTATATGTGTCTATATGTATATGTGTATATATGTATGCATATTATATATTACACATACATACATATACTTATATATATGTGTGTGTGTATATATATATATATAGGATGACCACTTTCCTATGTACTAATTTCTTTTAAATCACTGTTTCTAATGACTACAAAGCTGACATCTTTTTAAATGGCAAACACCACTAAAATAGGCCATTCTAAAGCAAACTTCTTATTTAATACATGCATATAACTAGGCTGGACCTAAATGAAACAGGCTCACTAGCCAAGAGCATTTATAATATGGAAATTCATGTTTGAGAAACAAGTACTTGTGTGTGCTGCAAGAAGATACTGATGTTCTCCCAGCTACAGAGAGCAGGAGAAACCGAAGCGTGTGGGCGTGGCTGGAGAAGAGGAAGGAAGTGTGGGTGGCCCTACACACGTTTTTGCAAGCTGCCGAAAACAGTTGTAGAATCAGCTTCTGTTAAACCTACTATCGATTTGGAATTCACCCTGTTATTCTTGTTAAAACCCACTTTTAGCTTTTCATTGACATGATCACCATTGCAGTCTGGTCTATATATCAAATGTCTCCTACTCACAGCTCTCCATAGGAGAGTTAAGGACAAAACCTGGATACCACTCTAGACCAATCCCAAGGCATGAGAAAGTAGAGGAGTTAAGTAAAAAGAGCTGTGTACAAAAAAGATACCACTCCTACAGTCTCTGCATATTAACTAAGTATCTTGTTGGGAATATTATAAATTTCTCCCAAAACCAGACCACCAATATTCCAATTTACAAAAACCTCCCAAAGACATTAAAAGTTTTTAAAAAAAATCTATGCCAATGCTCTCCAACTGATATAGACAATTAAAAGCTGAGTTTTTACAAGCTACTTTAAATGTGTATTTAAAACTCTTACATGTGGAAATTATCTGATGTTTTTCATAAATACCAAATATTGAAAATTGTAATCCTTACCCATTGAATATCAAAACTAAACTGTACATCTATAGAAAAGCCAACTAAAGTTGAGGGACACTCTCTCAATGATACTACCAACCTGATCTTACTATAAAAATTTTTAAAGATTCTGGCAGCACCTGTGGCTCAAAGGAGTAGGGTGCCAGTCCCATATGCCGGAGGTGGCGGATTCAAACCCAGCCCTGGCCAAAAACAAAAACTACAAAAAAACAAAATTTTTTTTAAATATTCCTAAACAAAAGGGTATAGGCTGAAAGACAGTAGACTGTATCTCCCAGGAATAACAATAACCACCAGTTCAAGCAAAATAAACACAACCCTATCATGCAGTCATTACTGCTGTTTTATTTATCCAAAGTAAACAATATTCCACTTATTTAGAACAGCAAGCCTCCTTCTGGGAGTTATCAATATAAGCTATACAACAAAGATGAAGAAACAACAGACAGGTCAATAGGTACTAAGGTATGGAAGAATTTAGAGTTTTTCACTGGATTGGATGAATGTTGTTCCTAGGTGGCTCTCATGTATTAGCAGTATCAGTCCATATTCCATCACTGGAAGGAATCAAGATGAGAGTACAAATTAAAAGGTTCAAGTCATTTGTTATTAGCTATGTCCTAACAGGTAAAACTGTACCCTCAAATCTCTAAAAAAGCTTTTTCCAAGGGAAAGTAATTGCCTACTAAAAGTATATTCTTTGTTTTCGTCAATTTTAATGGACTCATGGCCACTGATAGGACTAGAAATATGCTGAGACGCCTACTCTGGTCTCTCAAGGCAGTGAGCTGGATGCAGAATTTTGGAAGTGCTGGTTTAAGTATCTTTATTTCCTCTAAGTAAAACAAGCTATAGTTCAGGATGTACCAAAAAATCCGAATGTATTCAGGAGCTAGGCAAATCATAGATGAGTACTTTCCGTTTAAAGGAGTTAACATCCAAGCCACAAAACTTGCACCCGCGTTGCAGATAATAAATTCAAATTCTTAAAACAGATTCTGCCTCTCATTAAAGCAATGAAAAATGCTAAATGTGTACCATTTGTACCTAAGAGTAAATGAGACTTAAAAATTAGCATGGCAACAGCTTTGGCAGACAGGGCTCAAATAATAAATGACTTAAACAAAACCCGGTGTGTAGACATTACTCCAAAATAAAGCCAACCCACAATTACTCATTGCTGCCCGCAAAACAGAGTAAGTTCAATGTTCCAGAGAAATAAAATACTTAATAATCTAAATCTCTTCTCTTCCAAAGCTTTTATTAGTACTGTCAAAACTCATTTTAATTCCTATCTTTTTTTCCCTTGCTGATATTGTGATGAAGATTGTCATTAAAAAATGGTCAAATAAGAAAGCTGAAACAGAAAAAAAACACTAATCCATAAACCAAAATACTGGCTGGCACCTAATATTTCACTGATTCTGACTAAAAAGACATGATCATTTGGGGATTCTTACATTGATGTGACTGCAAATCACCTTTCTGAAATCCAAAACACTCTAAAACCTGAAAATTTTTGAGTGCTGATATGCCAGAAGTAGAAAATTCCACACCATGGGGCAGCGCCTGTGGCTCAGTGAGTAGGGCACCGGCCCCATATGCAGAGGGTGGCGGGTTCAAATCCAGCCCCGGCCAAACTGCAACAAAAAAAAAAAAAAATTCCACACCTGACCTCCATGTGACAGTCTCAATCAAAATGCAATCAGAACTTTGTAGTACATACAAAATTACTTTAAAATACTGTCTAAAATTGTCTTCAGGATATGTGTAGAAGGTATACACGAAATATAAATGAATTTCATGTTTACACTTGGGTCCCATACTCAAGATATCTCATTAAGTAGATACAAATACTCCAAAATTAGAAAAAGGTTTTAGAGTGTTTTAGATTTCAGAAAGGTGATTTGCAGTCACATCAATGTAAGAATCCCCAAATGACTGTGTCTTTTTAGTCGGAATCAGTGTACATAGTTCCCCATCTTATTTTATTATCAGTACATTCCTCCCTAACTGGTCCAACCAACTGGTCTCCAAACACCTCTACCAGACATACTAGGAAGGTCCCTGTCTCAAGCTCTTTAGTCTCTTATAGAAACAGACATCTAAAAAGAGGTATTTTCCCTTAAATCTGCCTTGGGCAGTTCATAGAAAGCATCCCAGAGAAATTACTTTTTGTGTGCTTGACCTAAGAAATAAATTGGTGATTGCAGAGAAGAGACTTTTCAGGAAAGCAACTTGAGAGAGCTTAATACGACTGGGACAACATAAGCAGAATAGAAGGGACAGATCAGACAGCTAGGTGAGGGCCAGACAGCTTTATACCCCATGCAAATAATGAGTTTATGCTTCTCAGGTCTAGTCAATCCTTGCCCAGGCTTTAGGGTCCATCCCTTTCCCCTCTGCACCTCTATGCACACACCACCTCCCTAGTGCTTGGAGACCAATTGGTTGGACTCGGCATCATACCCTTTGACACTAGGGCAGCGGTTCTCAACCTGTGGGTTGCGATCTACAGGAACTGTATTAAAGGGCCATGGCATTAGAAAAGTTGAGAACCACTGCACCAGGGCCTTTATCACAATTATGGGGTCATATGATTATTATCTGTTTGGTTGTGTGGTTAATAATGTGTCCCCCGCTAGACTAAATAGGAAGTTCAGTCCAAGTAAGAGCTAAGTCCATTTTATTCAGTGTTATATACCAGAGTCAGACAAGTATAGCATCAACCCATATATACACAATTTATTAAATGAACAAATGAAGGCTGGCATAAGGAGCCAAAGAAGAATCCTGATCGGAAAAGCAATCAGAGACAACAATTTAACAAATCACTCTAGCAGAAGAGTGAAGATCAGACTAGCACTGGGAGACAGGTAAGAAGACTATTGAAAATGTCACCAGATAAATGGTATGTATATGTCAGTATACACCCAGTGGTAAGAAGGATGTAGTAGAAAACACGCATTTAGTAGAATCCAAGAACTCAATGCACAGAGAGTAAGGCAATGAGAGAACTCTAGAATCACTCTAGTGGAGAGTGGTAGCTGAGAATATGGGACAGGAGTAGTCAACGTATTAGCATAGAGTGGAAGATTGCTTCTTCTATTACTAAAACTACAATTAAAAAATAATCCAAGTCCAACCCAGTTGTATTAAAATGGGTATGGTTTCTATTAATAGGCTGACAAAATTAATAAACTAAGGATTAGATTTTTAAAGTTTCTTCATCAAGAAACTTGAGTACATAGACTATGTACCAAGCATTACTCTGGTCTGGGGATGGAGAGATAAATTAAGTAGTCTATGTCTTCAAGGAGCTGGCAGTCTTTGGGGTTTAAGATACCTGCATGTCAACAACTGAGAAACTGAGGCCAGATGAGGGTGTAATTTGACCACAGTTATATTGTATAATTCATGCTTCTGGAGCATTTTTTCATAACTCACATTAAATGGTCCAGGCAAATATGCAGTTGAGAGTATGGTGTTTAGATGTAGACAGATCCAATATTGCTTTGGGCCTGGAGACACTCCAGAACTTAAAATATCATGTCAAATGGACAGAAAATGCCCTCTGAGTTTGAATAACTGCTAAGCAGCCACATGGCAACAGACTGGGGGGAATCACGCCATAAGAAAAGGGGAAAAGGCCTGATTTGTCATGGAAGAGCCTACCTGAACAGAGGCCAAATGTTGGGGGTGCCAAAGCAGATTCTCAGGAGGCTCTGAAAGTGGCAGAGAAATCATGTTTAGAGAGGAAAGAGCAGAAATTCTCTGTAGGCAGGTTCCTCCCCTACTACCAGCCAGAAATGATTTCCTATGGAACAGAGGGCCACAACCCAAAGCAGATGTGCAGAAAAACAGATCCTCATCTGTGGGGAAAACATAGCTCTAGATTATCCACAACAGAACACACACGCCCAGCACTCACTCAAGAGGCCATTAAGCCTAAGGGATTTTACACTACCTCTTCCCAAACCAAAACAGCAAAAATCTTTCTCCCCATCCCCTCAAACTACTCCCCCATTTCTTGACTTCCTTTTCAAATGCTTTAAAGAAAGAAAAGCTACATTGTCCCTGCCTCCACAACTCCCTTTCACCTACTTGGATCTAAGTTCTTCTCTCACTTGACCTTGTCTCCTCATCCTCCCTGAATCCTCTAGCTTTTCCCTTTTTCTCTGCCTGGGAGCTCCACCTCTCCTTCAAGACCTCCTCCAAGGCAGACTGTTTCTTGCACTCACCTCTGTGCTTCTACAGATTTTCCCTATGCCTCACCACAGTATTCATTTCTTTGTATTGTTATATTGTTTACCTTGGTTCCTCAATAGTTTCTAAGCTGCAAAGTCAGGAACTGGTTTTGAGTCACTTTTCTACTACTACCCTCTGTCCTAGGGCCCCAAAACCAGACACACGAAGGTTCCATCAGTAAATAATCAAAGATTAAGTTTATCTTCAAAACTGCTAAAATCCACTCAACTTTTCCATCCAAGTCGCTCTAAGAATTTACCTCCACATACATGCACACTGAAGTACACGAGTTCTGAATGAAATGACCGTTTTCTTACAAAAGAATCTCAGCTAAAAAAACTATCTTTTGGTTGTTAAACAAGCATCTGGGAGGCAGCTAAATTAAGTCTTTTCAGAATTCTTCATCTGTTTTTAATTCCTAAAATTCTGGACATGTGGAAAGTTCATTTGTACCTTTTTCTTCCTAAGTAGTGTAATGAGCTCTTAGGATCAGACAAGCTGCTGCAGGGAAGAAATCATGACTTATTGATAACTAGCACTTAGAACCATAGTTCACTATCTCCAAAAATAACTATTTTTCTACTTAGTTTCACTTTCTATATGAGGGAAACACCCACAGTGAAGTTTAGATGGATTGTATTTCCTGCGACAAGTAAAAATACCATGAAAACCTTTCAATTTTAATATGAACATTTAAAAGCCTTTCTCTTAGGATTATGTGATTAAATTTGAACTATAAAGGTCCAATCTATACTTCAGCTCCAGAAAATTAAAAATAAAAATTAGTGTAATTTCTGAGTTCTAATATGTTTACGCTAATGAATCTTAACTGCAATATACAGAAAAATTTACTCACTGATAAAAAATTAATAGGGCAGGAGTAATTTTTATGCAAAAAATGAACAAATAAAATAGGATTATACAAATTAAAAAAAAAAAAAAGGTGGTGAAGTTTCCTGCCTAAAAGCCTTGAAGATGAGATTATTATGAACAGTTAGCAACATGCACTTGATTTTCTACATTGCTTCAATAGGCGACCTTGGGAATGTCATGTAATTTCTCTCAATTCCAGTTCTGTAAAATGGGAATGTCACTCATTTTCCCCACGGGGACAATTACACAGATGATAAAAGAATCAACATGTATTTGGTGTTTTTTAAAAAAAGAAACTTGTCTAATTAGTATGCTTTCATCACCACTTGTACAGTACATTCTTCTTTAGGAATCCAATTCCAAGAGAAATATTTAAGCAGACGTTGAAGACAGATTTCCTTAAGGGAATGATTTTATAAATCTGGAAAGCGATGTAACAAGATTATAAATTAACAAATTCATTACATAAGCCTTGACAATCCAGGCTTTAAAGTACACTGATAAATATTCTGATAAGTTCAAGACTGCTTTGGGACACAGTGCTTCAACCACATACAAGTAATCTAGAAACCCAAACTGAGGTATTCCATGTTTGACAGGAATTTGGTGGAGATTCAACAGGATGCCCAACACTTGCAGTTCCATCCACTTGCAAGCCATGCTTCACCCTAAACCTGATAAAACGTTTAACACATTATTATCAACTTTACTACTACTCCTAAGGCTTTGAGAATGCACTCAATTAAATGGAAGGGGAAAAAAGTAACTTGACAGTTTGAAAGGTCCTATATCCTAAGACCTTTATAGATTTAAGAACCCCACTACTACAATTCTCGACAAACCCAGGATAAAAGGCTGCCACTTTCCCGGATCTCAAGTCCAAGGAAAAGGCAGGAAGGTTTTTGCTAAATGGTCCAAAAAAAATCAACAGGCAATGACTTCGGAAAAGAACACAGGTTTCCCAGTCCGAAAAAATTCTAGCTCTCCCTCGGAAATGGCACTGCTCCTCCTTCCTTA
Organism: Nycticebus coucang; assembly: GCF_027406575.1. Classification (NCBI taxonomy): domain Eukaryota; kingdom Metazoa; phylum Chordata; class Mammalia; order Primates; family Lorisidae; genus Nycticebus; species Nycticebus coucang. The sequence continues at coordinate 88,429,813 of NC_069787.1, read as the reverse complement.
CCCCGCTGCCCTCTCTCCACAGACAATATCCCCCTCTCTATTGTAAAGCTGCAGTTTGACCGTGGAACCCCCTTGCTGCAGACAGATCTCAATATTCGCTCGAAAAACGAAAACAAAATCAGAGAATAATACACGCCCTACGGAAAGACCTGGACGCGGGGCCCCGCGGGCGCCGCATTCGGCCCGCTCCGGGGCGGGGCGCGGGGATGCGGGCGCCTTCCAAGGTGCCGCAATCCCGCCGCGGCCACAAGGGCAGGGCCTCGGGGCGCCCGCGACTGGCCGCCGCAGTGACGGCTCCCGCCCGGCCCCCACCGCCGCCCCACCGCCAGGCCGTGCCGCGGGGTCGGGACCGCCGCAGCTCGGGCCCCGCGTCCTCCCGGGCCGCGCACGCTGCGGACAGCGCGGGGAGAGCGGAGCGCGCCTTACTTTCCGCCTGCGGCGGGCGCCCCGAATCCGGCACCCAGCCCGGCAACGGCGGAGGCTACTGGGGCTGCGGAGGCCGGCCCCGCAGCCCCACCCCCACCCACGGTCGCCGCGCCCCGCCGCGCTCCGCGCTCGCTCCTACCTCAGCCGGTAGGCGGGCGACCGTCCGCAGCGGCCGCGGCACCGACAACTCCCTCCCAACAGCCGAAACCCCGCACCCAGCGCTAATCATAATACCAAGCAGGGGGCCGGCCGCGGGAGGGGGTGGGCGCAGGCTGCGCCTGCGCGGGCAGCGCGTCACTGTGACGTGAGCTCTGGGGCGTGGTCGCGGGGAAGGCGGGGCGGGGCGGGGCGCACCTGCGGGCAGGCTCGCGTGCTGCTGGAGGGCGTCCTGCCGGCGTTCTGACCCTAGCTAGTCTGAGCTGCAGCCGGCGGGAGGAAGCGGGCGAGGCGTCCGAGAGTCGTGGGGCATCATGGAAGGAGAAACACCAGCAACACCGGACAACAGCTAGGAAAAGTAGCGCGAGCTGTCGGGGGAAATCGGAGGCCCGGAACTGTGTCTTGGGAGCGAGGAGCAGGGAGTCGCGCACTCTTGACCCTTTAAGGTTCACCCATCTCCCGCACAGGTTAAACAAGGAGAGGAAAAATGTATAGAGATATGAATATGCATATGTACACATATACATAATATGAATTTTTTCTCTACAGTTTCTTTTCTCTGGAACCTAATTTGAAAGAATTCTGTTGATTTTGTTGCTGTTTAAGCAAAAAAAGAAAAGCCCAACATCTGAATGCAGTGCTGACTTTAAAGGTCAGCGGCAGACACTAGCCCGACTAGGCGTCCTCTGGAAAATGTGGAAAAATTGTCCTGGGGAGTGTTTAAAGCACTTGGAGTCAGGGGTTCAAAACACGTCCCGGGGCATTACCGGTAGCCCTGGATGGTTCAGTGGCGTGATGGCTGGACAGTCAGGCGGGCTAGCTCAAGAAGGAAGCTTAGCGGCTGGAAAGGGTGCAGGAGACTACTCTTCCACTCCCTCCCCTGAAGCAAGGCATGCAGTGATAGCCAGCTCCCCAGTATTCCTGGAAGGGAGAACCATCAAGCCAGATTTCTCCACCCTCCTTTTCCCTGTTTCCCCCTTCTGTCCACTGTTTCAACTAGAAAGGAACAAGCCAAAAGAGCTGCTCCAAGTTTGGTTGAATACATTGGAGGGAGAAGAGAAACGCAGAAGGCTTTATAAAGCAAATCTCTCCGTTGACCTGCAAATGCTAATAGTCTTTTTCTTTCAGACTTTGTCTATAGCGTCAACTTTGCTTGTCAGAAGATGACTGGCAAGCAGGAATGAATTGCTGCCATGTGCAAACTGAGTGATTCCCAGGATAGTGTAACATTATGTTTTCTGTTAAGGTGGGGTCTTCACTGGCCCTAAGACCCTTAGCATCCTGTTGTGGAGGTTCAACAGGTAAAGCCTCAGGCAAGGCCTCTCCTCTTCAAGGCCCCTCCCCTGGGATCACTCTGAGTTGGAAAGACAGTAAAAGAATAATCTCATTTTGATGTGAAAATTGTAGTATCGGGCGGCGCCTGTGGCTCAGTCGGTAGAGCGCCAGCCCCATATACCGAGGGTGGCGGGTTCAAACCTGGCCCAGGCTGAACTGCAACAAAAAATAGCTGGGCGTTGTGGCGGGCGCCTGTAGTCCCAGCTACTCGGGAGGCTGAGGCAAGAGAATCGCTTAAGCCCAGGAGTTGGAGGTTGCTGTGAGCTGTGTGATGCCATGGCACTCTACCGAGGGTGATAAAGTGAGACTCTGTCTCTACAAAAAAAAAAAAAGAAAAGAAAATTGTAGTAGCATATTAAGCAAGAGCTCCCAACCTGTATTTGTGGAATTCTTTCCTTTGCTGCCAGAAAGCTGGAAGACCATGCAGTTTTCTCTTCAGGAAGGTATCACTATTCAGGGAATCCTATAGCCAACAAAAGGAAGAAAATACCACTATAATGGTCTCCCAAGAGGATTCCAGTGACTAAAGAACTCTGCTTTTAGCACTGCAGTTTCTGAGGTATAATAGTAACCACAGAACAATGACTAATAATACAAATGTAGCTCTTGAAAAATAAAGTATATTGGTGCTATGTAACTAAGGTTTTGAATAAATTCATTAAGGAAAACAAAAGCATAAGAATAGCAAAGTAGGCCAGGTACAGTGGCTCACACCTGTAATCCTAGCACTCTGAGAGGCCAAGGTGGGTGGATTGCTTGAACTCAGGAGTTCAAGACCAGCCTGAGCAAGAGAGAAACCCAGTCTCTATACCAAAAATAGAAAAATTAGCTGGGTGTTGTAGCTGGCGCCTATAGTCCCAGCTCCTCCGAAGGCTGAGGCAAGAGGATCACTTGAGCCCAAAAGATTGAGATTGCTGTGGGCTGTGATGCCACAGGGTGGCTTGAGTAAGACTGTTCTCAAAGGAAAAAAAAAGGCAAAGTAATAAATGAAAGGGGGCAAAATAATAAATTGATTTAAATGAAGTGGGCTCCATTTCTCTTCTAGAGAGGGATGCAGTACTGGCCACATAATAAAACATTTCTTCATCCCCAGTGTTTCTTGGGAAGCTGACAAGGTGCTGGCAAGAATGTTGACCCATTTTCAGTCTCACACCAATAATGTGGTAACATGATCTGATTATGCTTGGGCAATATTTAATGAAGAAACCCTTCTCCAATCTGCCTAGAGGCTTTCTCCAACACACACTGTTTTGTTTGTTTGTTTGTTTTTTAATGTTAGGTCTTTTTATGGACCTGTAAGAAGCTTTAATTAGATATACAGCAATCTACAAAATGACAAGATGGAGCATGCAGGCTTGCATTACAGCCTGTGTGATTCAGATCTCAAAAAACGTAATGCCACTGATTTAAGAAAGAAGTTGGGAAGGAAACCAGGGAGGTACTACATATTAGATCAAGGTGTGAAAAGTGAGCAGACTCATGAAAGAATTGCCATTTTCATCTTGGGACCCTAAAAGCAGTACGTGTAACAAGGTTATCTTCTATAGATATGTTTCACAATTTATAAAAAATTTAAAATGAGTGTATTTAAAATAACATATTGCGTATTCAAATGCAATCAATTTTGAGTTGACAATTCAATGTGTTTTCTTTTACATATTTAGTCATTTTGTACATTAATACTTGTGCATTTCTAAATCCTAGCTTTAACCCAGTAGGACCAAATAATACTTCATTGGAATGGCCTAAAGAATTCCTCAAAGACTTCCTCACTAATCACTTGACATCAGTTAACCTCTTTAAATCTTTTGTCTAAGATGTCAGTTAAGGCCCAATAGGTTCATGTATATATGTTTTTGATAGTTGCAAACAAGAATTAGAAATGCCAGTACTAAACTCTCCTTGTTTGCAACCAGTGAACTGGGAGACATGGCAGACATTGTCCAGCATTGAAAGTAGCTGCTGTATAGCTCTGGGAAAGTTGTATAACCTTCTGTTTGTTTTCTCAGCTGTAAATGAGAATGAAGGCAATGATAATGGTGTCTTTTAAAAATAAGGGTTTCTTTTTTTAATATAAGTTTGATGTAAAGCAAGCCATTTTCAAAGTGCACTGTCCTGGACCAGCAACATCAGCTTCTCCTGGGAACAGGATTAAAATGTAAGTTCTCCGGCTCCCTCTCACACCTGTAAATCAGGTGCGGTTTCTCTGTCTTAAGACCTCCAAGAGATTCTAATGCAGATTAGAGTTTGAGAACCACTATTGATGGGATTAAATGAGTTTATATGAAGTGTTAGAACAGTGTCTGGCATATAGTAAGCAGTATATTAATGAATATTTTGAAAATGAGTACAGTATGAGCTTGCCAGAATATACAAAGACTAATTTTGGACAGAAGAAGCATGTCCATGTTGTTTGTCCAGCAAGTAAATCCTACTTAGTCCCTTGCCCAAAGAATTCAATACAGCCTGCTAAGCTCTTCATGATCTGGCCCCCCTCTTCCTCTCCTGCTTGTTCTATTTCCAGGTACACACATCTTTACCCTTACCAGTTCTCAGAAAGGGAATTGCTTTTTCACACTTCTAAGCCTTTGCCTATTCTGTTCCCTCTGCCTAGAAATGTCACCAATTCTTTTTCTCCATTTTATCCATTTGCAGTGTCCTGAGTTTCTACTTACCCTTCAAAACCCAGCCCCAGTGTCCCCTCCCCCCTGCACACTCCACTCAGAGCCAGAAGTTCTCTGGGACCCTGTACCATCCCACTTACAGTATCATACAGTTCTGTGACTATTTATTGTTCATCTTCTTCCTTTGGATCTTAAATCCTGAAGAAAAAATATTATATTTTATTCAAATTTCTATTCACGCCACCTAGCACTAAGTTACAAATAGGCAATTCAAAGGCTTTCACCCATAGATTTGTAGTATTATTCTCCCACGTAGGTTAAGAATTTGAATTAGTTGAGAACATTGTAAAATTGGGAGGCTTGATATTTTTGTTTAACAATTTTTTTGAAGTATAATCTGCATATCATAAAATTCACAAATGCTACATGCAGAATTCAGTGATGTTTAGTATATTTAAAAGTTGTGCTAAGCGTCACCCTTTTAAAATATTTTCATAAACCCCTAGAAGTTCTCTCCTGTGTATATGCAATCAATCCCACTCCAATCTCCAGCCCCCAGGATATATGATCTGTTTTCTGTCTCTATAGATTTGCCTTGTCTAGACATAACCATAAATAGAATGATACAGTGTGTAGTCTTCATGGCTGGCTTCTGTCACTTAGAATAAGGTTTTCTAATCTTGAAGCATGTATCAGTAGCTCATTTTTTAAAATTTCTGGATAGTATTCGGTTATATGGATATACTACATTGTCTTTGTTCACCAAGTGATAAAAATTTTATTTATGGGCGGCGCCTGTGGCTCAGTGAGTAGGGCGCCGGCCCCATATACCGAGGTTGGTGGGTTCAAACCCAGCCCCGGCTGAAGTGCAACCAAAAAAAAAAATAGCCAGGCATTGTGGCGGGTGCCTATAGTCCCAGCTGCTGGGGAGGCCGAGGCAGGAGAATCGCGAAAGCCCAAGAGCTGGAGATTGCTGTGAGTCCTGTGACATCATGGCACTCTACTGAAGGCGGTAAAGTGAGACTCTGTCTCTACAAAAAAAAAAAAAAAAAAAAAATTATTTATTTCCAGATTTTTGCTCTCATTTATATAAACTCTTAATGGGGACATAGTTTCATTTCTATTGGGTGTATGTATTACTGGGTCATGCAGTAACTCTTAATGCTTAACATTTTAGGGAACTCACAAGTCGTTTCCAATAGTGACCATACCATTCTAGTTTTTCCTTGCCAACATTTGGCATCATTAAACTTCTAGATTATCACCATCTAATAAATGTGTATTGGTATCTTGTGATTTTAATTTACATTTCCCTAATGACTAATGATGTTCATTATCTTTTCATATGCTTTTTGTTCATTCATATAGCTTATTTGATAAAAGGTCTTTTCAAATCTTTTGCCTATTTTTAATTGGGTTGTCCTTGAGTTTTAATAATTTTTTTGTATTTTTAGATATAAGTCTTTAGATATGTGAGTTGCAAATACTTTCTCCCTGGGTGTGGTTTGTCTTTTTATTTTTTTAAATGATGTCTTTGGAAGGTCTAAAGTTTTAAATTTTGATGAATTCCAATCGATCAAATTTTTCTTTTATGAGTTGTGTTGTAGGATCATATCTAAGAAAATTACTGAAGCAAAGGTCACAAAGATTTTCTCTTATGGTTTCTTTCAAGTTATATAGTTTTAGGTTTGACATTTAAGTCTATTATTCATTTTGAATTAATTTTTATGCATGTTGTTAAGTAAAGGACTATGGGGTTTTATTTTTCCTTTAATTTTTGCATGTGGATACCTAACTGTTCCAGAATCATTTGTTGAAAAGAGTTCCTTTCCCAATTGAATTTTATTGGCACTTTATTGAAAATCAACTTACTGTAATGTAAGGACTTTCTGGGCTTTTTATTCATTTTTCTTAATCTAAATGGCTATTTTTACATCATTATAATGCAGTCTTGGGTATTACTGTTTTGTAGTTGGTTTTGAAAATGAATAAAGTAAGTCTACTATCTATGTTGTTACTTTTCAAAATTGTGCTAGTCTAGGGATGTTGCATTTCCAGGTAAACTTTAGATCAGCAGCTTGTCAGTTTTTATAAGAAAATTTGATTTTTTAGAATTTTGATTGAATTTTTTTATATATATGTAGGTGAGTTTAGGGAGAATTATTATCTTAACAATAATGAATCAATTCATGTACATGATATATATGCATATATATATTCTCATTTATTTAGATCTTTTAAAATTCTTGTCAGAAATGTTTTGTAATTTTTAGATCTTTCATGTCTTTTGTTATCATCTTTTCTAATTATTCTTTTTATTGCTATTGTAAATTGCATTTTTATTTCATTTTTACATCATTATCAGTGTATGGAAATATAATTTGTTAACATTTTTTTATCCTATGATACTGCTTAACTCATTTATTCTAGGTTTTTTTTTAAGTTTGACTAGAATTTTTTAAATACTAGATTATGTCATTGGCAAATAAAGACAATTTTATTTCTTCTTTTCCAATCTAATGCATTTAATTTCCTTTTATTGCTTTATTGGCTAGCTAGAATTTCCAGTACAATATAAATGTCTTAACACAATAACTAAGAAAATGCCAGGAAGGCTATGTTAACCAGTGTGATGAAAATATGTCAAATTGTGGGCAGCGCCTGTGGCTCAGTAGGTAGGGCGCCGGCCCCATATACCGAGGGTGGCGGGTTCAAACCCTCCCCCGGCCAAACTGCAACCAAAAAATAGCCGGGCGTTGTGGCGGGTGCCTGTAGTCCCAGCTACTTGGGAGGCTGAGGCAAGAGAATCGCTTAAGCCCAGGAGTTGGAGGTTGCTGTGAGCTGTGTGATGCCATGGCACTCTACTGAGAGCCATAAAGTGAGACTCTGTCTCTACAAAAAAAAAAAAAAAAAGAAAATATGTCAAATTGTATATAAAACCAGTGTGTGGTGCCCCATGATTGCATTAATGTACACAGCTATGATTTAATTTTTAAAAAAAGTTACATTTTTAACAAGCAAAAAACAAACAAACAAAAAAAGATGTGAGAGTGGACATCCCTGCTTTGTTCTCAAACCTATGGGAAACACCTTTAATCTTTTGTTATTTTGATGTTTGCTATGTGTTTATCATAGATGCCTTTTATTTGTGAAGTTCCCTCATATTCATAATTTGTTGAGAGTTTTATCATGAATGAGTATTAGGTTTTGTCAAATGTCTTTATTTTCCCTATATATATTGACATGACCCTGTAGATTTTGTACTTTAGTTTATTAACATTGTATGTCTTATTTTTAATATTTAAATGCTAAAGCAATCTTGTGTTATTGAAATAAATTTAATTTGGTCATCTTTATATATTGCTGGATTAGTTTGTATTTGTACTCGTGTGATATTATGAAATGTCTCTATTTGGCCTCATGGAATGAGCAAAGAAATATTTTTTCCTTCTATATTTTGTGGAAAAGTTTTCGAATGTTTGTCATTATTTCTTCTGAAACATTTGTTGAAATTCACTAGTAAAACCATCTGCGCCTAGACTTTATAGAAAGGCTTTTCGTTACTAATTTAATTTCTTGTTGTATGCCTATTCAGATTTTCTATTTCTTCTTAAATTAGATTTGATAATTTACTGTTTCTAAGAATTTGTGTCTTTAAGATGTCTAATTTTTGCCGTAAGGTGTTCATAACATTTCCTTAGAAGCCTTTTACTTTCTGTTGGGTTGGTAGGGATATCTCTTCTTTCATTCCTTTTTCATGGTCAGTCTAGCTAAAGGTTTAAAAATTTTGTAAATCTTGGGCGGCACCTGTGGCTCAGTGAGCAGGGCGCCAGCCCCATATGCCGAGGGTGGCGGGTTCAAACCCAGCCCCGGCCAAACTGCAACAAAAAAATAGCCGGGTGTTGTGGCGGGCGCCTGTAGTCCCAGCTACTCGGGAGGCTGAGGCAGGAGAATCGCCTAAGCCCAGGAGTTGGAGGTTGCTGTGAGCTGTGTGATGCCATGGCACTCTACCGAGGGCAATAAAGTGAAACTCTGTCTCTACAAAAAAAAAAAAAAAAAAAAAGCCCTCAGGCTTGGCGCCAGCCACATACACCTGAGCTGGAGGGTTTTTAAAAAAAAAAAAAAAAAAAAAATTTTGTAAATCTTTCCAAGAATCAACTTTAGGTTTTTCTGATTTTCTCCATTATTTGTGTTTTTATTGATATCTATTCTGATATTTATTATTTCCTGTCTTCTGTTTGTTTTGAGTTTAATTTGCTCTTCTTTTGAGACTCTTCTTGTCTAAGTCAGACATTAAAAGCTATGTTTACCTTAAAACTCTATTTAGCCGCATCTTATACATTTTGATAGGTTGTATTTTTACTTCCATTTATTTCAGATAGTTTTTAATTTCCTCTGTGAGTTCTTCTTTAACCCATAGGTTATTTCAAAGCATGGTTGTTTTAATTTCTAAATATTGGGATTTCATAGAGTTATTTCTGTTGTTGATTTTGTATTTTATCCTATTGTCTTCAGAGAACATACTTTGATTATTTCAGTCTTCTTTAGAATATTGTGGTTTATTTTATGGACTAACATATTGTCTATCCTGAAGAATGTTTCATGTGTGCTTGAAAAGAATATGTATTATTCTGTCATTGGACTTTCTATAAACATCAGTTAGAACTTCTGTCTGATTTTAATGTAGCTACTCTCTCTTATGGCTGCTGTTTGCATGATACATCTTTCTCCACTCTTTTGCCTTTATTATTTCTATGTCTTTGAATCCTAATGTGCCTCTTGCAGATAGCATGTATATTGATCCTGATTTTTATTCATTCTGATAGTTTCTGCCTTTCAGAAACAGTCCATTTGCACATTTCAAAATATAATATGTTAAAAAATATTTTCATAGTGATTGCTGTAATGTTTATAGTATAAATCTTAACTTACCACAATCTGTTTTATGTTTATGCTGACAATTCTGGTAAAATATAGCAACTTTGCCCAGATATAGTTAAACTTTACCTTCCTTTGTGCTATCATCTATTATATCTATATATGTTATAAAGCCAGCAATACAGTATTACAATTAATAACAATTAAGCCTGACAATTAAGTTCATGAACTCATCCTAGAAAAAGTACTATATACCACATTGCTGAATATTACTTTGGCACCTTCAAAGTATTCCCCCTTGGGAAGCCATGTACCAACACCAGCACCTAGTCCACCCTTCAAGGCAATTCTGGAGCTCTTTTTCTGGAATGACCATCAGTGCTGTCATCATATTACCCTGAATGTCATCAAAATGTCTTCCTTAAATATTTCCTTTATCTTCGGGTAAAGAAAAAAAGTCACTGGGAGTCAGATCAGGTAAGTAGGGAGGTTTTATAGTTATTTGGTTATTGGCTAAAAACTCCCTCATAGACACTGCCAAGTGAACTGGTACATTGTCATGACAACTAATACTTTCTCCATATCACCCTTAAGTAAAAGGCTATTTCACTTTCTTATCATTTATGTGTTCACTGGAGTAGCACTCTTAATTTCCCTCAATAACTTTTCTTTTGCATTCACAACTTGGCTGTTGGCACAAGAGGCCTAGGTTTTGATCTAAGTTTTTGATATGCCTTCCTTACTAAGCTTAATCATTTTTAGTTTTTTATTTAAAGTAAAAGATGTGCAACTCTTCCTTTCACTTGATTACTCAGAGGCCACTGTGGGTTATTAATTGGCCTAATTTCAATATTGTTGTATCTCAGGGAACAGGGAAGCCAGAGGAGAGGGAAAGATACAGGGGAATAGTTGGCCAGTAGAGCAGTCAGAGGACATACAGTATTTATCAAAAAAGTTTGCTGTCTCATATGAGCATGGTTCACAGCTCCTCCAAACAAATACAATAGTAACATCAAAGATTACTGATCACTGATCACCATAGCAGATAGTATAATAATAATGAAAAAGTTTGGAATATTGTGAGAATTACCAAAATGTGACGGAGACACAAGGTGAACATGTATTATTGGAAAATGGTGCCAACAGACTTGCTCACTACAGTACTGCCACAAATCTTGAATTTATAAAAAGTTTTTAAAAATCCACTCTCTGCAATGCTCTCTAAAGCAAAATGCTATAAAATGAGGTATGCCTATGTTATATAGTAGAAGAGAAATCTGGTGGGACTACTATAATCATGTGAACTCTTTAAAAGCAGAGAATTCTCCAACTGATAGGCAGAAGGGGGAAGTCAGAGAGATTCAAAGCATGAGAAGAATTTGATATTCCATCAATGGCTATGAAAATGGAGAGCCACACAGAAAGGACAAGAGTGAAACTTCTAGAACAGTGATTTTCAGTCAGGGTGCACTGGTGTGCCATAAGAGGATCTTAGGTGTGCTGTGAAAATTTTTAAAGATCATTCATTAAATTATTTTCAAAAGAAGTTCAAAGTATAGTAAGTATATTCTTTTTTTGCTTTTTTTTAATCAACATAATTTAAGTGTGCCATGGAAGTCTAACTATAGATTCATTAAGTTTAACTATAAGTTTGTTTAAGTGTGCTGTGAAATTAAAAAGGTTGAAAAACACTTCTCTAGAAGCTTCATGATCCCTAGCCAACAGCTAGGATACAGAACATCAGTCCTGCAGCTCCAAGGCACTGAATTCTTTCAATAACCTGAATGAAGCAGATTCTTCTTCAGAGCCTCCAGAAAAGATTCCAATCTGGCTAACACTTTCATTTCAGCTTGTGAGGCTCTCAGCAGAGAACTCAGTCAAGGCTACCTAGACTTCTGACCTAGAGAACTATCAGGTAACAGATTTGTGTTATTCAAGCTTCTGAGTTTGTGGTGATTTATTATGCAGCAATAGAAAATTAATACCACAACTTTGTCCAGTTTTTCTTGACCATAGCTAGAAGTCTTGCCTTCTGGCAAAGTTAATTTTAAAAAATAAAATCAAGATTTCTGGGTTCTCTTGAAAAATGGGAAGATCTTGCAACTTGAGATTTGAATTCTAACATCTGCTAGAGCTGAGCAGTGGCTCTTCCCATCCTCCTTGTGTGCCAGTGGCTAGGTCCCCTAGTTCATCTACTTTGACCCCAGGCCTACATCTCCAATTACAGGTCTGGTTTTGGGGCATCTGAATGTGGGTTTGTTGAACAGACAACAAGAGATTTTTCACGTGAACGTGTGAATGGACATTTGGTATAACCAAGGCTCATGACAATGTATCATTTAGTGTACTTAGGGAGAGGTGAAGGGCACAGCCCACAAAGCCTGTCCACCTAAAGGAGATTTCTTGGATCTCCTTCTTGGATCAAAGACCATCACTTACATCTCACTGGCCCAGTCCAAGTTTCAAAGGAGGCTGGGAAGTGTAGTTTTCAGCTTATCACAAGCCTACGTACCGCCAACAAAGAAATCCAGTTCGGATAGAAAGGAGAAAAGAGGAAGCTGCTACTGGATTATGTGGCTAGCATTCTCAACACCCAGATCATGAGAAAGACCAAGAGCAGCACCTAAGAAACCCTCTTGTGCTTCCTCCTTGTCAGTACCCCTCACCCAGGGTCTCATCTTCAATTTCATATAAATGGAATCCTGCAGTGGGGATTTTGTGTCTGGCTTCGTTCATGAATATTTAAGGAGAAAAAAAGTATCAGAGCAGCCTCAAATTTTCTAAGAAACTTATTAATTAATCTTGAGAAACCAAGACTACCAGTGAGAGAATTATCTACCTCCATTTCTTGAATGAGTTATCATTACCTACTTGCCCTTCAGCCATGGACAGTCAATAGAAATGAGCAATAATAATAGTGACAAGTATTCTTTCCAATGGGCAACATTCAAAATACAGTAGAACCTGTGTAAGTCGACCACCCAAGGGACTGTTTGTTACAGTCCCTTGACAGTCCCTTGACATACGAAGATGGTTAGCATAAGGAACTAGGCATTCTATACTGATACATACATGTGGCGTATGTTCAGTCTATGAAAATTAGGTCAACTTGAAGTGGTCAGTATAAGGAAATGGTTGGCTATCTATGGCTCAAAGGAGTAGGGCACCAGCCCCATGTGCTGGAGGTGACGGGTTCAAACCCAGCCCTGGCCAGAAACTGCAAAAAAAAAAAAAAATCAGAACCATTTAACCACTAAATGAATGGACACAGATTAATAGCCCAGGCACTGGCTGGAATAGCATCCTAGGACCTCAGCTAGGCCAGGCTTTAGCCCACAGTTGTCAGATTGGGAGGAGGGCTTGGACTGCATTCCTCAGAGAAGAACAAGGATGACCAAGGAAGCAGGACTTGGAGGCTCCAGGCAGGGGCTGTTTACCATTCAGAGCAGAACAAACTCAGTGTTTTTGGTTTTTTGAGATAGAGTCTCACTATGTTGCCCTCAGTAGAGTGCTGTGGCATCATAGCACACAGCAACCTCAAACTCTTGGGCTTAAGTGATTCTCTTGCTTCAGTATCCCAAGTAACTGGGGCTACAGGTGCCCCACCACAATGCCTAGCTATTTTTTTTTATAGTTGTCATTGTTGTTTAGCAGGCCCGGGCTGGGTTGGAACCTGCCAGTCCCAGTGTATGTGGCCGGTGCCCTAACCATTGAGCTACAGGTGCCCTGCCAAGCTCAGTATTTTAAAATCAGTACAGAGAGCTGGCTGACTGTTAGTGCCACTCTTTGCCATAGCAGTGTGAATGTTGAGCAGCCTCTGTTGAAACTGTGGCCTTGAGGTACTCTGCCATCATGAGGAATCACTACAGCTCAAATGAAGTTATCTGTCTTGATGAAAGGGAGACTGGTCTGTCCTCTTAGAAACAAGAGGGGGACAGGACACTCAACAGCACAGACCCTGAAGCTAGAGTTGGCATATGATAGCTGAGCAGAGCTGAGCCAAAACATCAGGGCATGAATGTCAAAACACTTACTGCCTTAGTAAGGCAGCCTTGCAAATAAAGCTTTACTTATTCTCAGCTCACAATTCTCTTTTTACTTTCCCACTCTGCTTTGAAATCAGGGCGTGTTAGACATATAAAACTAAAAAATAACAATAAAAACGGGAATAAGGAAAAGTCGATTCAGGACTCAAGACCCCTCTCCCAGGAATGGTAGGCACATATGCACTCTCAACCCTCCTCCCTTGCCTGGATTATAAGGTCCAGCCCAATTAACTGCTCATGTTCCCAGCCTCCTTTGCAAGGAGGGGTGGCCACATAATCTGACTGTGGCCAACAGATCCAGGTGGAACTCAGCTGTGGGTCGGGGGAGGCAGTTTGGGGAAAGCTTTTGTTTTTCTCATACAAAGGGACAGCTGCAGCTGACTGTGGCCTTCTGCTGTCCTCTTGCCCTCACGGTGGGCATGATGCCTGGAACAGAAGCTGCCATCTTGAAGCCATGACAAAGAGGCCAGGAGAATCACAGCAACACCAACTCTGGACTTCACGAGTTGCTGAACAAATGCTAACAGCTGCCTGCTCCAGACATTTTGTCCTGTGAATAAATGGAAAACTCTGTTCATTATGCTTACTTATAGCTGAAAGCATTCCTAACTGATGCAACTAATATAAACCATTACTTGCCACAAATAGACAAAAAGTTGGTGCTAGTGGTGGGAAGGCAGCAAGGATTTTCCAGGTCTAGTTAAGGCATCAGAAAGAAGCTGGGTGCTTGCAGTTCCCAACAGCAAGGGAGGTGTCACAGACTACTGGGGTCAAGTCAAAAATGACACAGAAGCTAACTTGAAGGGGCTTCCACTAGTCAAGGAGGGGACAATTTGAGCATCAAAAAACAGTGACTATGGGCGGCGCCTGTGGCTCAAAGGAGTAGGTGACCGGCCTCATATGCCGGAGGTGGCAGATTCAAAACCAGCCCCAGCCAAAAACTGCAAAAAAACAAAAAAAAAACAATGACTATAATCAATTAAAATGAGTTGGAAATGGATGAATGTGGGGAAAGAATCAAGCACCTATCCTGCCTTTCCTGTATGAACTGTACTTCAGAGTAACCCATGAGATGATGAGTTCCTCCCAGAATAATTGCAGCTAATAAAGACAGAAGGAATGATAGAATCAGACAATCACCACTTTGCAACATGTAATGAAATACTGAATCTAGTCAATAGCTATTAATAACCATTAAGGGAAAAGATGACAGGGACCTGCTTATCATGGATGGATCAGGCTGACAACCCTAGAATCCACTGCTCGATTTTTACATCTCTAAAGGTGCAACAATCAGATATGTCCCCCTTGATGTGATATATCAGAAAGTACATAGCATCTCCTTTGAAGTTTTCTAGCCCCAAACCCCCATTTTAACAGAAATCAAATCCAATTCATAGGAAATAGAAGAGCAAGTTAAATGACACCAGGAAGAAAGAAGCCTGATCTTGAGTATGAGATATTCTACAGGTCAAATGACTCTTCTTCCTCCCTGCTCATGTGAATGTCATAAAAATGGGGAAGGGAAAAGAATTGTTGTAGAGTAAAAAAGACTTAAGGGTCCTTTCAATAAAATACCATGTATAGTCTTATTTGTGTCCTGATTTGAACAAAACAACTACAAAATATTATTTGAGCTAATTCGGGCAATTCTAATAAGTCCTGGATATTACAGCACCCAACAATAGCATTCTAGTTTTGTTTTTAAAAAGTTCTTATCTCATAGAGATTCTTACTGAAATATTTATGGATTAAATGAAATGATCCCTGAAATTTGCTTTAACATATTTCAGGAAAAAACAAAAATTGTGTATGATGGAGTACAGGGGAAACAATCAGTTGATACCTAAACGGTTTGTTTTAATTTTTTTCTCTATTTTTATGCATAGTTGAATATTTAGTATAAAAGATTTTTTTAAGGTGATTATTTTATCTTTCTGCCTTCTAGATGCTAATACTAGCAAAATGAGAAGTCAGTAAAAAGAATTCTGTCAAAATTCTCAAATTCTATTTCCTTCCTTCATAGTGTTACATTCATAAAAGCTGAAACAAATGCTACATTCACAAAACTAGGATATA
This sequence comes from Nycticebus coucang, assembly GCF_027406575.1. NCBI lineage: Eukaryota > Metazoa > Chordata > Mammalia > Primates > Lorisidae > Nycticebus > Nycticebus coucang. Next base: position 88,414,269 of record NC_069787.1, on the reverse strand, counting down.
AAGCAATGTCATATACACTTACTTAGAACATAAGAGTTTACAAGTACCTTAGAAATATCAATCCATCTGCTCAGCATACCTTCCATGTCATTGTCTACCCGTGGGGCTCCCCAGTTGTCTCTCTTCTCTGTTCCTCTAGTTTCCAAGAGCACTTTGGTCTTCCTAGGGATTCCTAACACTTGGCCATCTTCTTGCACCAGACCGTGAACTATCCTCCCCCCATCTCTAATCTTTAATCAAGGAGATTCCTGAGCAAGACCAAGAACCATTTCCTGTAATTCTTTACATTCCCTACATCTAGGGTGGTATTAACACATAGGAGGTGCTCAATACATTTTTAAGGAAGGTATACACAGAACCTAGTTCACTATGTTTTATACTTGTGGTGTCTCAAACCCCAAAGGGGGCTCCTGGGCTAGAACTGCAACTCATCCAAACCAGAACCATTTCCAAGAACTTACAATTTCTGTTTCCAAATCCAGAGCTGCTCCTGAATTTCATTTCTGATTCCACAAGTCTTCCTCTTCATGAAAAGATTCTTCTACCAGTACCAGGTGTGTCATTTCCAATGCCCTCACCCAAACCCCAATTCTCACAAGAAATTCAGCTTTCTCAGGCAGCACCTGTGGTTCAGTGGGCAGGGCACTGGCCCCATATACTGAGGGTGGTGGGTTCGAACCTGGCCCCATCCAAACTGCAACAAAAAAATAGCTGGGGGTTGTGGCGGGTGCCCAGCTACTTGGGAGGCTGAGACAAGAGAATCATCTAAGCCCAAGAGCTGGAGTTTGCTGTGAGCTGTGATGTTACAGCACTCTACCAAGGGTGATAAAGTGACACTCTGTCTCTAAAAAAAAAAAAAGAAAAAAAGAAAGAAAGAATTCAACCTTCTCTGCCCTGACATTTTCAGATCCTTCTAGACGGTATTACTCAAACAGTTTTAGGCAGGGGAGATTCTAAGCAGTCACATAGCACAGACAAGTGGTGTTGTTCTTAATAATAATAATAAAGGGAAATTCTTTTTTTTTTTTTGAGACAGAGTCTCACCGTGGCGTCACAGCTCACAGCAACCTCGAACTCCTGGGCTCAAGTGATTCTCTTGCCTCAGCCTCCCCAGCAACTGGAACCACAGGTGTCAGTCACAATGCCCAGGCATTTTTTGTTGCACTTGTCATTATTGTTTAGTAGGCCCAGGCTGGGTTCAAACCCGCCACCCTTGGTGTATGTGGCTGGCACCATAACCACTGTGCTACGGGCGCGGAGCCATAAAAGGAAAATTCTTAGCATTCATCTTTTCAGAACTATTAAGTCTTCCTTTATTTCTGCTATGACTTTTAATTTGCTGAGTCAAGAAAAGGAAATCAGGAAATTACTTGACTTACTTGTTTCTTGACTTGTGGTTCCAAAGTCACGGTTGTACACTGTGGTATGCATGACAACTTACTTTGGACTGAAAACAACTTTGGCTTTCTCTGAGCTATGCTGATCACTCCAGGCCAGGCTTTGGTCAGAGGTCATACTTGCCTACTCCATGCCGTCCACCTTTAAGGAAGACCTTTTATTTTTTGTCCTGATGCCCTCCAAAAGTACAAACTGCAGTGATGGAAACTAACCGAGACAGCCATCTCCTACCCTCATTGCTTACTGACGTGTCTTCAGAGCCACATCCTCTGATCTCCACTCTGGTATGCATGGTCCACTTTCTACCTTGTATCCCATAACACATCACGAGTCATCTGTCATGGCTCTTCCAACACACTCTATAATAGTTTCTTTTTTTGTAGAGACAAGGTCTCACTTTATGGCCCTCGGTAGAGTGCCGTGGCCTCACACAGCTCACAGCAACCTCCAACTCCTGGGCTTAAGCGATTCTCTTGCCTCAGCCTCCCGAGTAGCTGGGACTACAGGCGCCCGCCACAACGCCCGGCTATCTATAATAGTTTCTTAACTTCACTCTAGCTTGTAATGTCCTCTCCAAGATAGGGATGTAAACCTTTCGCTATTGTAACCCCAGTGGTAGCTACTCCATAAATACTTTCCAAGTGACAATACCAAGAAGTTGAATGAATGGCTTTGAAGATTCAAAAGTGCAGTAATTAAGACCCCAAATTTAGACCATCTACTTGTTAAGGTGTTTTAAAAAATACCTTTGGTGCACAAGGTTTAACTTAAAAATAATGCTGAAAGGGGAAGAACCAAATAGCCTTTAGAAAGTGATTGTAAAGTTTGGGGGAGAAGTGAGATGAGTTATACATGCATCTACCATCCCTCCCTCTTTTTTTTTCTTCTTTCTCTCTCAGAAGCCATCTTCTCTGGAATGACCAGCCTGAAGTTTGACTTGTCCTCCTCACTTAGTCCTTTCTGCCTCCTTTTTTTTTTCTTTTCTGAGATAAAGTCTCACTCTGTCACCCTGGGTAGAGTGCTGTGGCATCATAGCTCCCAGCAACCTCAACCTCTTAGGCTCAAGTGAATATCTTGCCTCAGCCTCCCAAGTAGCTGGGACTGCAGGCACCCACCACAACACCCAGCTATTTTTTCTGTTTTTAGTAGAGATGGAATTTCACTCTTGTTCAGGCTGGTCTCAAACTCCTGAGCTCAAGGCAATCCACCTGCTGTGGCCTCCCAGAGTGTTAGGATTATAGGCATGAGCCACCCCGCCCAGCCCTTTTCCGCCTCTTTTAACAGAGGTGGTGGAAGGATCAAAGACTGCTGGCAATCACTGAGCCTTCCTTTTTGACACTTACACACCTCTCATACTACATGGAAACCTGACTCACCCAAAGGATGACTAAACCCAGATCCCTAATCTGTACTCAGGGCCCCTCCCAACAGGGCCCCTTGCCTGTACCTGATTTTAGTTAGTAGGTGTGGACCTGCAATAAGGAGGATGGGTGTGGGTTATTCATGATAATCCACATACTTCCTAAATAGTAAACTCTCAATTATTCAAGGTAATAGAGTATTTGTGAGACTTCAGAGCCAAGGGAGAAGCCAGAAAAATACCTGAATTCCACTGAGAGTGAAAACAGGATGGTTTTTGTTATAACCAGCAAGCTATATTTGACCCTACACCAAATGAAATCCACCAAAGGGCCTAATTCAACTTTCAGGGGTTGCTAACCCTAGTCATAAATCGATTGAGATTCAAAGTCATAAAGTGTACTGTCTGCAAATGTCTGTAAACTCAAGAATGAATAGTTCAAATCATTAATATTTTATAAAATATCTTTTCAAAAAAAGATGGAGACTTTATCTCTTTTATGTTTACATGGATGGAGCTGGAACATATTTTTCTTAGTAAAGTATCTCAAGAATGGAAGGAAAAGCATCCAATGTACTCAGTACTATTATGAAACCAATTTATAATCACCCACACGTTCGTATGTAAGATAAAACATAAATATAGCCCAGGATGAAGGAGGGAAGAGAAGTGGGAGGGGCGGGGGCAGGGAGGATGGAGGGAGGTAAACGATGGAACCATACCTATGGTGCATATCGCAAGGGTACATGTCAAATCTATTAAGTGTAGTGTATAAATGTCTTAACACAGTAATTAAGTAAGTGAGGTGAAGGCTATGTTAACCAGTTTGATGTAAGCATTCCAAAATACATATAAAATCAGCACATCGTACCCCATAAATGCTTCAATGTACACAATTATGATTCAATAAAATAAATAAATAAATAAATAAAATATCTTTTCAACAAAATTTGCCCATTGTTAGTACTGGTAGGAAAATATCAATTCAATGACCAGTTTCATCATTTTATTCTACATCCACAATGACCTGCCCCATCTGAAAGGCCATTTGGAAAAGAAAAAAGCCAGGGACTTGGATGCCTAATGGCCCAGAGAAGCCTCTGGGGCACAGGGCCAGAGAAGTCACCCCATCGTCCTGAGCCCTGGGCACACCACAACTTGACGCCATATCTTGCTCTCATGGAGGTTGTTGTTATTTGCAGCCAAGGTGTCATAGAATAATCACCAGTACGAAGTGTTGTCATGCAGTAGCTTTGGTTTTAGAGATGGAGGGAAAAAGAATGTCTCCGTAAGCAGATATTTGTATCGCATTTAGCTGATACAGAGTCTTTGCTTCTGCGATACTATTATGGCCACCAGAATTCAAATTCTATGAGAGCAGGAATCTCATGTATTTTGTTCTCCACTGTAGCTCCAGAACTTTTCATGGGTGCAAAGCACAGAATAAGCTCCATAAATCTTTGTTGAATGAATGAACCAATGTCATGTATATTGACATGAATGAATGACACAAACCTATGTTATGTATATTTTGGGAAAGAAAACTAAGAAGCAGAGAAGTGGACTGATTTGTTTGACGTGGTGGTCACCAGCCCAGCATTTGGCTCTTATGGCTCATTACGGTTAGTTGTTACAGAAAACACCATGGCAGTCCTGCCCTGGTGTTCCTCTAATATGTTCTAGAAGGTGGGAAAGTACAGAAACATATACATGTAGAACTAAAGATAAGTCTTGATTCAATGTCTAAAAAAGCAACTACTGCTATTCACAACATTACAAACATGAAGAACACCTTAGGGGAGGGGTCGAACCAGGAGTAAGGCACGGGTTTTGGTGTCTTCAATGGTGAAACAACAATCTCCAGGCTCCTTTCTGCTATTCTATTCTGCTTCCATGCTCTGTAGCCATAGTGCATGTCAGTTAGTTTTCTTATATTAGTAGAAGACATAACAAGGAACTTATATAGGTCAGAGAATATTTTAAAATTCCAAACAGAAGAGCTGTTAATGAATTTAGTTTGGGGTGTCTTGCCACCAGGAAAATGACAGACCTTTCCTAAATACCTTTGGCTGCTTGCTCATCAAAAAAAGTCACACATTTTTCTCTCTGTACAAAGTGTCAAAGAAAAAAAAAAAAAGACTGAGTGCAGTTGTGCTCCCAATGCACTGAGGGCGGGGACTGTTTTTAAATTCAATATATATTGTGATAACCCTAGAGAAGCAAGAGGAAGTTCCACTTGGAGAAGGCAGATGAGGTCAATGTCCTTCTGTGCCATGTCAGGGGAACATCACAGGCTGAAGACTGAAATGCTGAGGCCTGGGCACATTCTCACCCATTAGGGAGAAAAACTTTGCCTGTCTTTTGTTTTGTTTTTAGTAGTGCTTATGACGACATCCCAGAAATTTTTGTCTCTGCTACTGCAACATTTCACAAACCTCTGTATGAAGCTCCTCATGTGGATTTTAACCAGATAATAGGATTGTTACAATGCAAATCTTGGTGGTAGTTTCCTGAAATAAGCCAATTTTAAATATGTGAGTTCAAAACAACCTTTGAAGAAGTCTCAGACTAATTAGCCCCCTTGCTCACTGAGAACTCTGTATAGAAAACAAGAGAGTGTACCAGACCCTGACTTTGAATCTTAGGTTACAATTACATTGCTGTCCAAGCTTGGTCAAGGCCTCAGACTGGCATCTGTATTCTAAGGGTAATGCTAATAACTACCTCAAAGGGTTGTGGAGGTGAGGATTAAGTGAGTGAAAATGCTTAGAAAGGTTGGTACATGTCAGCTATAGCTGTGGTACTAGGAAGTGAGTTCTAACATCTTTGGAGCAGAAGTTCTGGAACAGAAAAAATAATGCTCAATTCCAGACTTAGGGTGAAGCAACCCCCAAACAAAGGGATTAAACTTACAGGTACAAACAGTCATGGGGCTGTAGGCATTTGGAAATAGGTATTAACATTCAAAACACTCATCTCTCTGTGACCAGAAAGTCCACACTCCAGGCTGTCACAGCTTCTACTCTAAAGAAACCCATACACCTTGGCACAAAGAGGTAGGTTTGAGCATGTTCACTATAGTATTATTTGTGCAAGCAGAAAAACTATAAATAATATAAGCATTCACTGATAGCTTAAAATGATGCATATGTATACTAAACACAGTGTGGCTAAAAATGGTAGGTGGCCTGCTGCTTTCTATCATAGAAAGTTTTGTTTTTTTTACTTTTGAGACAGAGCACTCTGTCACTCTGGGTAGAGTGCCATGGTGTCATCATAGCTCACAGCAACCTCAGCCTCAAACTCTTGGGTTCCATGATCTTTTTCCTCAGCTTCCCCAGTAACTGAGACTATGAGCTCCCATCACAATTTTCAGACAATTTTTCTATTTTTAGTAGAGATGGGGGTCTCGCTTTTGCTAAGGCTGGTCTTCAATTCCTGTGCTCAGCCAATCTACCAGCCTTGGCCACCCAAAATGCTAGAATTACAGGTGAGCCACCACACCTCGCCTCTCTCATAGACAGTTCTTTAAGAATACTGTTGTTGGGGTCAGACAGGCATGGTGACTCATACCTGTAATCCTAACACTCTCTCTGGGAGGCTGAGGAGGGTAGATTGCCTGAGCTTGGAGACCAGTCTGAGCCAGAGTGAGACCCCCGTCTCTAAAAAATAGCTGGCTATCCTGGCAGACACTTGTAGTCCCAGCTACTTAGGGGGCTGAAGCAAGAGAATCACTTAAGCCCAAGAGTTTGAGGTTGCTGTGAGCTATGATGCCACAGCACTCTACCGAAGGTGACAAAGTGAGACTCTTATCTAAATACATAAATAAATAAAAGAATATTGTTGAGCGAGGGAAAAAATTGCAGATGATAATTTTTTAATTGCAGAATGATAATGATAAAAAAGCAACATTCAAGTAAAAACTCAAACACAAAATAATCATATGTGATTTCTCAGGGAATATATGTGTGTGTGCATATGAATAACAGAAAGATGTTCTAGAAACAGGCAGCTACAAGGTAGGATAGCCAAGTGAGAAGCCAGCCATCTGAGAAATGTTTTGCTTTCTCTAAATGTATTTCACATACAAAGTAAAAATCATCACATATAATAGCTAGTAAGATATATTTATATATGATATCTCATTGTATAGATAACACAATCATTTAAAACAAATTTATTGTTGACATAATTTATTGAATAAATTTATTATATTAATTTATAATTTTTATGTGTACAGTTTATAAGTTGCATACGAAGTTAAAAACAACTACTTTGCTGTGTCTGTTAAACATGCAGATTCCTGGATTTCACACCCAGATATTTATTAAAAGCACAATTCTGCTGCTGTGGGTCTGGGTTGGGTCTCAGGATTCCCTATCCCTACCAAGCTGGTGCTGCTGGTACTGACACCCTCCTGAGAAGCTCGACTTGAATCAGGCTTTGAAGTGAGTAGAAGTTCATAGATACAGGAAGGGCCTCAGAAAAGGAGGAGTGGACATGAGGAGTGAGAAGTGAAGAAGCTGTTCTGAGGAACATCAAGGGGCCTGGCCTGCTGGGAGGGGCAGTAGAAAGCCTGGCAGGTGCTGTAATGCCTGGCCAAGGACTTGGCATTTGGTCCACCAGCAACTGCTGGTGGATTTAGTGAGAGCCCAGGGTCCCAGTAGCAATGGGAAGGGGGGATGAATACGGAAGACTATCAGGAGAGGCAAAGCCACCCAGGCCCAGGTCTCCAAGGAGCGCCAATGATACAGTGTTGGGCCTGAATCCAAGGTCAGGGCTGTCTGACAAGCCAGGCCACCACCGCTCCAAGCAGGGAGAGGGTTGTCTGGCCCCTGTCCTGGGACAGAAGTGTAACCTGCACCTCTAAATTGCACTTCCCGAAACTGCAGAGAGCCTCCTGCAGTTGCAGAGCTGCTTCTGTTCTGCAGTGGACGAAGGGTCACATTCCACTTTTATGGGACAAGGCTAGTGTCACTTTTCTTTGTCTGAAATTGCAGTTTTGCAACTTAGTAGAAGAGGAAGATTTATTTAACAGGATTTGGATTAGCTCACACAACCATAGAGAGATCTTCAAGAGAGAGTTGATGATTAAGGTTGAGATGAGGCTACAGGATGGGATAAGTCTGGGATGGGCCTTGCAAAGTCCCAGGATTCCTGGTTGGCGATTGTCTCTCAAAGAGGTGATTTGACTCTGAATAGCTAACTCAATTCTCTGCTTCCCTTTGCTGAGACACTCACTTTTTTTTTTTGAGACAGAGTCTCACTATGTCACCCTGGTAGAAGGCTGTGGCATCACAGCTCACAGCAACCTCAAACTCTTGGGCTTAAGCGATTCTCTTCCCTCAGCCTCCCAAGTAGCTGGGACTACAGATGCCTGCCACAATGCCCAGCTATTTTTTTTGTTGTTGTTGCAGTTGTTGTTTTAGCTGGCCCATCAGGTGGGTGTACAGTTCAGCGCCCTACCCACTGAACTACTGGCACCGCCCTTTTTTCCTAAACTCTTACCTGGAATGGCTTTAGAACAACAGGAGCCCATTAGTACCCATTTTGCATTACCACTCTGGAGGACTCTCCAGCAGCTTCTCCCCTCCCTAGGTAAGCAGCTGAGGTTCAGAGTGGTGTCACATGGATGTGCTTTGGGACACAGGGGCAAGGAAGGCATTGCTTCTCTTAGCCCTGTCCGACCAGGCCCCCTGCCCTCCTGGCGATATAGGAGGTCTTGCAGGAACTGAGAGGGCTTGGTGCTACATCTTCAGACACTGCAGGCTTGTTCTACATTGGCAGCTGCACATTTTGAGCACTTCTTATATGAAGATTACTATACAATCTGCTTTAATTGCATCTGAAGGAAATATAAGCAGGCACCTGCATTAAAACTTGACGGCCCAGCTCTGATTGCAGCTTAGTGGAATTATGTTTGCATGTGAACAGTTACATGCAAAATGGAGAATCCAGTTCTGTTGTGGTAGTAAGATTATGGGGTATTATAATTACATCTTTTACAATTTGTTCTTAATGGCGCCACTGCCTTTTCAATTAAAAACACAACTTATCATATACACTTGAACATTTTCTAAATGGAGCTATTTAATTATTCTTAATAAAAACACATTTTCTTCTAATTTGAAAGCAATATATATTACTACAGAAAATAGAGAAAGTATAGTAAAGACAATTAAAGTCACTTATCATCTCTCCACTTAGAAATTTACATTTTCCAGCACTTTAAAGAAGAAACTGGATGAACTCTTTTCTCAAATAACTTTTTTATTTTAGAATACTTTTAGATTTATATGAAAGTCGCAAAGATAATAAAGAGCTCCCATACATCTTTCACTCAACTTTGCCTACATGTTACCTAACTACGGAACATTTTCAAACTGAGACATTAACATTGGTATGATACTACTAATTAAACCATGACGTCTATTCAGGTTTTATCAGTTTTTCTACTAATGTCCTTTTTCTGATCTAGGATCCTATCCAGGGTGTGCAAGGGGTCGACTTCACTAAGTCAATTTTTATAAGTCTTCATGCTCCCCACGTGTAATGTGCAAAATACTGACAAGGAAATACTGTATTGATATTATTTGAGATTTTTTTGAGCTGCAGAATAAAGCACTAGATATCTACACCTTTGTGCCCCTAGCATGGGAAGGTAAGGAGTTTCAGCTGTCTTTCTCCATGCCCCTGGGGAGTATACGCTACAGAGAGGATCAGGTGTGAGGTTGTTGAGGACAGCAGCTGATGCAGCCGTGGTGCCCTGCTTGGCAGAGTATAGGGTGCAGGGTCCCAGGGCCCCAGCTGCTCGGCCTGGGGCAGCCCCTTGTTATTTCCTCTTTGAAGGGCAAAGAGCATAAGTGAGGACAAGTACAGCACTGTGGACCCCTGGAGGGTGATGAGGGAATGCTGCAAGTCCTCTCTCCCTTCCTTCTTTCCTCTCTACCTCCCCTTTGTTCTGTCACTCAGTTAATGTTCCTTGAGTATTAGGCATTGTTCTGCGGGGAGGCACTGAGCAGGTGCTGCCCTCACAAAGCCTGCCTCCTAGCAAGGCAGAGAGATTTTTTCCAATGACCCCACCAATAACTGTACAATTGCAGCTCTGCTGAGTGCTGTGAGGTGAGGTACCAGGTGGAGGAGACCTACCTGCATGTCAAGAAGGGGTTTCCTTAGAGAAGGGACATTTATGCTGAGCAAGAGTGAAGGATGAGCAGGAGCTGTTCAGACAAGGCAAAAAGTACAACCCAGGCAGAGGACACAGCAGGGACCAAGGCCTAGAGGTGGGGAAGAGTTCTGGCATGTGCCTCATGCAAAGGAAGGGGCCCTTCAGAAACTCTGTTGAACATACAAATGAAACTGTCCATTCACAGTATATCTGAAGAAGTGTTTGCTTAAGAGACTAGAAACCCAGTAGGACTCCAGAGCCCCACCACAGCTCTCTAACTCACGTTTCCTATCAAAACAATACCTTGGCGTCATCGTTGCTCCAAGGTAACCTACCTCCTCTCCCTCACCCCATAGGATGGACCAGCACTGGTCACCCAGCTCTCCTAGTCGCTGGCTGGAGTAGATGGTGCTCTGCCCTCCCGAAACAGGCCCAGCTCCTGGTATTGCCAGTTCTACCTCTCTCCAGTCCAGGCAGGTCCTCCCCAGTGTCCTGGGGGTCTTCTGCTTGAGCTTCATTCCAGCTATGTGTATCACAGCAGCTCATTCCCGCTACCCATCGAATCTGTTCACAGGAGGACGCACCATTCTGTTCTGCCGGGCCCCGGAGACTTGGGATTTTTATGCGTATGACTGCTGCTGAGGGTCACTTGGTAACCAACTGCCAAGAGGTGGCTGACTCTCCCAGGGACATTTTGGAAGCCCCTCAAGGTCACACATATTTTCAGGAAGCTAGAGAACCAGCCTTGGAGCTGCTGGCAAGCTGGGCAACAGAAACAGTATGGCCTGTGGATTGTGACCATGACCTCGAGTTGCCCTGGTGTTGCTGATCCCTCATGGTCTCATCTGGAAGAACTTGTGGGGTCCATGAGAGGAGATCTTCTCTTTTGGCTTCCACTAACTCCCAAAGGCCACTAGTAAAAAGATGTCCCAGAGTGACCGACTGGGGTAGAATAGGACAGGAAGTGGATGCAGGACAGCCCTAACCATGACTTACGTCCACTATCATAACTTTATTTCTCCAGCCATCACCCAGCGACTGCCTGATGTGATCCAAATCCTATCCTAGGCATTGGTGGCCTAAGGTGAATAAGACACAGAACTTTCTTTCCAGGCATCTGCTTTTACTCTTGGAGGGGAGCAAATGGGGAACACATCAGTACTGCAAGTGTAGGAAGGGCCTCAGAGCGTGTCTGTGCTGGATGCAGAAAGGAAGGGGTGATTAATTCTGCATGGGGAGGGCAGGGTGGTTGGCAAAGATTGATAGTAGAGGTAGCACTGGAGTTACAACTTGAAGGAGCGTTGTTTGGCTAGCAGACAGCTTGCAGGCGAGTTTAGGCAAGGTGTGAGAACATTCCAGGCAGAGAGAACAGCAGATGTAAACGCATGGAGGTGTGAAGTAGGCACAATGTTTAGGGAGTTGTAAGCCATTTGTTATGGCTGGAATTCCCAGCTTGAATGAATTCTGGCAAAAGATTAAGGCTGCTCAGATAGCAAGGGCTGGGTCGTGCCTGGGACTTTGGATTTCATTCTCTAGACTTGTACTTCCAATATGGTAGCCATATGGGTCAGTCGAAATCTAAATTTAAGTTAATTAAAGTAAAATACAGTTAAGAATCCAATTCCTCAGAGACATTTCTCACATTTTAAGGCCTCAGTAGCCACATGTGGCTAGGGGTTACCATACTGGACAGTACACACATAGAACATTTCTACCATCACTAAAGTTCTACAGAATAGTGGTGGTCCAGATTGTGGGGAACCGCAGGAGGATTTTAAGCAAGGACATGACATATCCATATATTTTTTGTTTTTGTTATTGTTTTTTTTTGAGACAGAGTCTCACTTTGTTACCCTCGGTAGAATTCTGTGGCATTACTGCTCACAGCAACCTCAAACTCTTGGGCTCAAGCAATCCTCTTGCCTCGGTCTCCTCAGTAGCTGGAACTATAGGCACCCAACACAACATTGGCTATTTTTAGAGACAAGGTCTTGCTCTTGCTCAGGCTGATCTTGAACTCCTGAACTCAGGCGATCCACCTGCCTTGGGCTCCCAGAGTGCTAGGATTAAAGGTGTGAGATACTGTGCTTAGCCCTGACATATCCATATTTGTTATTTCACAGAGTCCTCCCTGTGGTCCCTCCCTTAAGAGAAGGCTAGAGATTAGTTAGAAGATGACTGAAACAGCCTAGCCAAGAGACTACTGTCACAATAGAGGAATTGTCCTCTTTGCTTGGAATGTGTTCCTATGCAAAGCTGAGTGGAGAATCATTCAGGGTGACTAATAGTTTGCCTTGGTCTTGATGTCTTCCCACCCCAACATCAGAGACAGGGCTCTTTGAATGATCATAAACTAGTGAATCTGGGCCTCCTGCCCAGTGGAAAAGGACCTCATTGCATCTCCAATAGGTCCTGGGGCTTGTCACGTAAACCTACACCCTGAAAGTAAGGTTGCATGTTCAGCTGAATCTCCAGTTGCCTTTTGTCCTTAAACACCAAAGTAACCAGAAGTTGGGAGGCTAAGAAGGCAGGAATATCACATGAACACTGATAAATACGGCCCAGACTTCCGCTCGGTTTTCTCAGCTGTGTGCAGCTGCAGACGTGGGATACGGGCATGTCCATACATCCTTGCTCTGAGGATAATTAATGACAATGCACCAAGTGTGCCATTGACTCAGAGACAGCACCTGACAGAGATTCCACTTGAGGCTTCTGTGTTCTGAGGGCGAAGATGTCCTATGTGAACTGCACTGGAGTGTGTGAACATCACCCTTATGTTCCTGCTGAGTCAGAAGCAGATCTGGGAGAAGGAGGACTGGTTCAAGGACTAGCCTTGCCAGACAGCTAAAAACAGGCTTCTTTCTCATACGTATTCCACCGACCTACAGACGCACTACAAGCCCGGCCCTGTCCTAGGACTTTAGAGGTATTCATTGAATTCCCACAACAATTCACGAAGCTGGTGCTGTTATTATCTGTACTTTACAGAGAGGAAACTGAGGTATGGAGATTAAGCCATGTGCTTAAGCTTGTATTGCTGCTGGTGTTCAAACCCAGTTACCTAGTGACACCTGCATGCTGTGTGCTGCTGAGAAGCACCATGTGGGCCTCAGCCCATCACCAGTTCGGTGTTAAGATACTAAATGTTGTTAGCACTGTGATCTCTGAGATGATGGTGATCCTGTGTGTGAGGGGATGTGGACTACTTTGAGGAGGGGTTGGCACGAGCACTTCCAACACATACCAAATTCCATGCCCTTTATTATATAACTTCAAAGAAGGAGATCTCACTGCTTCCATAACTGGCTGCTGCTATGATGAGACTCCTTTCCTGGTGCAACCTGTGTCCTTTGTGGCCACGAGCTTCCATCCCACCTCCTGTGGAGAAACCTCTCTGAGAGGTGGTGGTAGTTACCGGCATGCTGGGGTTGAGATGGCAGTGCACACCTGCAGGCTTTCCCAGCACCGAGCAAGCGCTGTCTACCTGGGTACCCTCCCAGGCAGCTCCTGCTGTGGTGAGCAGCCTGCCTTTGTGTCCTCACTGGCAGCTGCAGTGGGCCAGCACGCATGCCTCTGAGGGCGTTCTTAAATAATGAACACACTATCTAGAGGGGCATTTTCAGTCCCCTGGTTCTGCCTGAAAAACATCCCCAGCCAAACTCCCCATCCCCGGCCCTGGGGTCAGGTAATGATTGGAGAACTCAGCACCTGAAGAGCTTGTTTATTTCTCTTATTCTGTTGGATAGTCTTAGCAATTTGTATAGGGAGTTATAGATAATGGAAAAATCCAGGCTGGGCACACTGGCTCATGATTGCAATTCCAGCACTTTGGGAGGCTGCAGTGGGAGGATCACCTCGCCAGGAGTTTGAGACCAGCCTGGGCAACATAGTGAGATTCCTTCTCTGAAAAAAAAAAAAAAAAAGACAGAAAAATCCATGGGTATCTTGCCAGCTTTGGTTCTAGCTTGATCCAAGGGCTAAAAAAGTAAAAGAGTGCCATCATACACAACTTGATTTCTCCTGGCTGTACTATTCATTTGTGGCTCTCTCTATACTGAAGGCTAGACGGCTGCAGAATGACACTTTGGGGTTGAGCTTAGTTGAAAGGAGTGAAAATCTCAGGGCTTCCACAGAAATTCCTAAAATTCATTCTGATTGGACTGACTGAGGGTGTGTGCCTCTCTCTGAACCAATCATTATTGCCTAGGGCATGAGCTCTACTCCTGGAGAATGAAGATATATCAGATCTTCAAAAATCGAAAGTCTTACGGGACAAAAGGGGAACAGATGCTGGGTAGTCAATCTAAAGACGTCCATCAAGTAGAAGGGGAAACTATTCTCAAAGACATTGGAGGGGTGAAGTGATGTCTCCAGGGCCACCCAGCAAAAAAATGGCGGCACTGAAACCCAGTCCTTTCATCTTTAACACATCTCTGAACATGTGACCTGGTGGCCTAACCACAGGTGTTCTAATTGGGGCTAGAATGTCAACAGGAAAGGCAGAGGCTTTGCAACGTTGTGTACCTGCAGTGACTGTGCTCGGGGATCCCTTCTGCGTTCTGGCCAACCCCGGGGGTGCCTGTCCACGCACTGCCCTTCATGTCCACCCCTTCAGCTCTTATCTCTGTTGGATTACAGCAACAGCTCTGACTCTGGGCTGGCCTCTAGCTCTGCAATCTTCTAACTGCGGCAGGAAGGATTCTTTCAATCTTTCCCAGCCTGGAGCTGTTTAACACAAGGCTCTGTTCTTTAGGCCCCTCCCCTGATGACCCAGCTAGTGCAGTCCCGCCCAAGAAGGTGCTGATTTCCCTGCCTTCAAGATCTTGTTAGCTGCAGTTGCATCATCACCGGAGATTGCACCATCAACTGAATTACACCTTTAAGGGTAAGGAGCTACCTAAAATGAGGAAATACAGTTCTCAGTATTTCCAAAACTTCTCCAGGCCCTACAGCATCCGGCCAGTGTCACTGTGCTCTGCCCAGAGCATTTCTCAACTGTCCATTCCCCTCTGCTGGGCTGACTCATCCTGATCCTTCATATCCCAACTTAACTCTCACCTCCTCCAGGAAGTCTCTCCATTCACACTCTTAGGAGCACCTCCGTTTCCTTGTGGTAAATCCACTAAAATGTATGGCCTTGTTAAGACAGGAACCCTGATACAGCCCCCACCCAGAAGTGGGAGAGGCTGACCCTACCACGCCAAGGACAGATGCAGGGTCTATTTTGGCCACAGCAGTGCTTTCTTCCAAAACACACCAGATGGGAGGAATAGCAGCAGGTCTTTCTTCCGGTTCCTGCTGACCACATTCTGCTGCTGTGAGACTGCTCCGCACTTCCTTCCGGGAGTGTCCAACCTTTTTCTTTTCTGCTATACATTGGAAGAAGAGTTGTCTTGGGCCACACAGTAAATACACAAAAGCTAACAAAAGCTGTTAAGTTTCCTGGGGTGGGTGGATGAGTTCGTGTATTGTTTTTGAGATACCTAACACCAGAAATCAGCAAAACAGCCCTTAGATAATCAGCATGTGGCCCACAGGTTGCAGATAGGACACCCCTGTACCTTGAGCGGCCTTCTCTCCTGCCTGTTTTCAAGCTGGTTCTACAACTTTCTTATGATTCTGTGGCTCATTATCCTTTCAATTATCTCAGTTTTGCTGCTGTTAGATAACTCTTTCTGTTGCCACAAAGGTCCTTGACTGATCCACTGTCTTCCTCCCACTTCTCCCCAGTGCATCCCAACACCCACCACCCCTAGTGCCTGGCCCAGGGGAGACACCAACAGCTGTAGCAGGAACTGGTCCCTGTGGGCCATGTCCCTTCTACCAGGCTCCCCTCAGCTGGCATTGCCATCGCACACTACAGAGAGGCCGACACAGCTGCCTGGCAGAGCTTAGCCTCCACCTCCTCATCCCTTCCCCACTGCACAGCAAATACGGGCCTTCCTCCGGACAGAGCTTTACCCACTCAGAAGCTGCTTCCTTAGGGCCAGTTCAAGCAGGACCAGAGCCTCTCAGAGTTTCTGCTTAGCTGACTATCCTTTTCCTCAAATTCTCCTTCCTCCACATTTAATTTAAAACCACATTAGTTGTTATCGACATTTGATGGTTTAAAATAATCTTGTGTGTGTGTGTGTGTGTGTGTGTGTGTAACAGTCATCATTGTTTAGCAGGCCTGGCCAGGTTCGAACCCACCAACCTCGGTGCATGTGGTTTAGTAACAAGTAGTCAGGGCTCTATTTTTTTTCTTTCTTTCTTTTTTTTTTACTCTGTCCTGATTTAGGATTTAGTTATTTTCAGTAAACAGCCAAATTCCCACACAAAATGGTATAAACCTTTCATCTACCTATAGAGAGATAAATTCTCCTGGAGTATAGATTTTGTTCTAGGCCCAACAAAACTCTGGAATTTTGTCACTCAACTTTCCAAAATGAAATCCAGATGACTCTTAAATGCAGGTTCATCACTTCATTTGGAGAAGGGGTGGGTGTTTGGTTTTTATTTTAAAATTTAAAATATTTTTAATCGTAGTAATAATAAGCATCTGGTGATGAATTATAGCAGGAAAGAAAGCTTTTGGTGAAAAGCAACAATCTCCTCCCCCTGTTTACCCCCTCAAAGCAACGTCTCTTATCAGCCTCTGTGTAGTTTTTCTGATTATTTCTATGACTCTGTAATTAACCTTTCTCAGGAGGGTATCTTTGTCTCTTTCTTAGGTGCACATAACTTATGGAGGGAGGCTTGGAGGAGGATACGAGCCAGGAAACCAGGATGGTGTCCAGGATAGAGCTAAGCAAGAATGGGCTCTCAGCTGGAGTTGTCTGTGGGCCTATCCCCATTGGCGCTCTAGATATGAATTGCACCAGAGTTGATCCCAGCTTGAGGTAAAGGAGTTGGGGCTGCCCTGGCTGGTGGGGAAAGGCTCATAGTTTCCCCTAGTGAGTCAGCTCTCCAGAGGGGGTCAACTGAGAGCTGTTGACCAGCCCTCCCAGCAGAAGGGGGATGGTGCCCTGGTATGCTTAAAAGGACCCAGGTAGGGCATCAATAGTATCCACTACATCCTCTTCTGGTGATTTCTTTGGAATATATTTTAAGAAGTGAGATTATTAGGTAAAATGATAGAATACATATAATTCTTAGAACATGTTTCATGGTATGGGAAATGGTAGGCATTAGCCCAGGCATTAATACTTCATTGTGAATTAATCTATCAAACATGACAGCCAGCCAAGGCAGTCTCCCAGCTGAAAGAATGAAATATGGTGTATGCAAGTTTTGGGAGGCAAGCCCTTATCTCAGTCACGGGAAGCCAGAGGCTTGCAGAGGCTTGCAGACAGGGAGAGGGAAGGAGGGAAATCAGCAGCAAAGAGATAGGCTGATGGTGGGACGAAGGCATTGGATAGCTGGCTGGGGTGGGGCAGAAGACCCTGAATGGGGAGGTGGGAAAGTCTGAAAGCGAATGTCTTCCTGTTTACTAAGAAGTAAAGTTTGTTATATTTTGTTTCTGTGTTTTATTTATCAAATATTTTCATTTTTATGCAGAATTTCAAACAATTCAGAAAAGTTCAATACAGAAAGTAGACACCCCACTTTACTCCCCACTGTAGTCCATCTGCCAGTAGCAACCATTGTTAGTTGCTTGGAAGTTGTTAGTTGTTCTTCTGTTTTGCTTGCCTTTTTGAGAGAGATAGGTTGTTCCTCCCTCCTTCTGGCTTACAGGTGTTTTCAACTTCCAGACTCCATACAGTGCAAACAAACAACAGAGATAACAAACTCACATCCCAAGGATAGAGTCTTCCTACCTGGCAACAGGGCCCCTGGGTGCTCAGGCAAGAGACTCAGTCCTCGTGTTCATTGTCATGGGACCTGGTGCTTTGGGCTCCCGCTCGCTTCTATGCCTCCTACAGTTCCCTCTCCACCCTCATGGCCTTTTTCAGAGCTAAAGATCAGGTTTGCTGGGGCTTTTCAGCCACTTCTTTCCCTGCCATAGGTCGCCCAAGATGCACCAAGATCATTTCTGTAGCTTCCATTTGCAAAATGCAAATGTCAGACATTGCTCTGTTTTCATTCAAACTAAAGTAATATGCCAACTTTGTTTGATCTGAGAAAGCCAGAAAGGAAACTCTTGTTTACCCTAAATCCAAATAAAAAGGAAGCTCAGAGATCCAGATGATGTTCTGCATGTCACTTCTCTGAGAAAGAGACAGATAAAATGGAAATAGTTTGACTTGGAGAGTTAGTATCCAAAGCATCTGCCAGTGCAAGCTGCACCCTTGCTTCTAGTCCCTTACACTGCAACATCTTTAGCACCACACGAGATGATCAAACATTAATAGGAAGGAAAACATCCAGGCACTGCCAGGCTCCGGTTCAGTGGAGTCCATGATATTTTTGTTTCATGCAGGCAGAGTTTGGTAAGTAGATACATCCATTTATTAAACTGACTAAGCATCTACCGTGCTGCTAGCAGAGGGGTTATCACACTGATAAAACAGCTCAGCTGTTTCATTTTGAGGACATACTGTACAACACATTTAAACAAATCATAGCACAAGTGACTGTGGAGTGTGGACCAAAGAGCTAGAAGAGAAGTTCAAAGAGGTGGAGGAGATACATGGAGGGGTGACAGCTTCTATCACAGGTTATATGAAAGGCGTCTTGGAGGAGGAAGAGCAATTTGCATTGAATTCTAAGGATGTGTAGATGTGGGGCTGGCTGGGATAGTGGGGGATAGACATTTGAGGAGGAAGAACTCAGGAACAAAGACGCATGGCTTAGAGTATAGCTATCTGCAGCATGGGGGAATTTCACACACAACATTGAGTGGAAAATGAGGAAAAATGCCAGTTGCTGGAAAGGATCTATTATAGGAATCTATCTTATAAGTTTTTGCCTTTTTTTTTTTTTTTTTTGAGACAAAGTCTCACTCTGTCACCTAGGTGGGAGTGCAGTGCTGCAATCAAAATTCACTGTAGCCTTCAATTCCTGGATTCAGGCCATCCTCCTGCCTCAGCCTCCTGAATAGCTGGGACTACAGATACACACTATCATGACTAGCTAATTTTTCTATTTTTTGTAGAGACAGGGTCTCACTATATTGTAAAGGCTGGTCTCAAACTTCTGGCTTCAAATGATGCTCCTGCTTGGGCTTCCCAAAGTGCTGAGATTACAGGTATGAGCCACTGCACCTGCCTTCTAAAGTTTTTAAAAAGGCAAACTGAGTAGTAGTGATTAGGAGATTCACAAAAGCTTCTTCACCATAAAGCCCAGCAGAGTAGTTCCCCTAAGGAGGGACAGGGAGCACTGTAACCCATCTCTTGGCCTGGGTAGTGATTATACACATATTTGTTCTCCGATAATTTGTGAAGCTTTATAGGTGTGTTTTATGCACTTTTATATTTGTAGTCACTCGCAGTGGCTTCTTCCATGTTCGGCCAAAGGTAGAACAGTTCTTGCATCCCATTTCTCCTTGAAGTGGTTCATCATCGTTGGAATTTAGTCCATTTCAGTTCCTTGTGACCTCAGCTCTCCGGTGGGCACGAGGAAACTTATGATTTTGTCAATCATTTGGCTTTCCCTATTACTAGAGCAGGAATGATGTTCCCTTGTGGTTTTCTGCATCCTAAGTGGGATTTTCAGGTTATATCTCATGATTAATTTTTTTTTTTTTTTTTAATAAAAAGGAGTATTGACTAGAAAGTATAAGGCTGGATGAGAGGGTGCCTGAAGTACAGTCAGGGAAGTGAGGCTGAGGGTCAGGCTGGAAGGAGGGCCTGGAATGTCAGGTTGGGGGAATGTGGTTCAGTGCAGAAGGCAATGAGGAGCCACTGGAGGTTTGTCAGCAGGAGAGGAGAGAGGCTGGTGCACATAGCCACTTGCCCTGGGCCAGGGCAAGAGTCCAGCTGAGCTGAGACAAAGGCCTGGCCGGCGGAGGGAAGAGAAACGGGCGAGGAGGGGACGGATGTGGACAGCATCCGTGGGTGATGGCAGAGAGCCATAAGGGCCTCAGAAGTAGGAGGAGTCTAAGAGGGTCCACGGCAGGGATAGGGAAGGGAGCATGCCAGTCACGAGATGATGTGGAATGACACTGACACCACATTTGGTGCCATGATAAGGACATCTGCAAACAGTCTTAAGAGGGAGAAATATTAGAACTCCCTCCCAGAGCTTCTGGAGATTAATTAAGAAAGCATGAAAGGGCTCAGTAACACTTAACAGGTCATGTTCTGCCTGGAAGGTGAGAAGCACATGCCGCTCACAGGACTTGTTTATCAGCGCTTTGTTCCTGACATTCATATTTAATGTCCTGTCATCTACTTTGCAACCAATTAGCGTCATCCAGTTGACTCTGGCACCCACTGTCTGTTGGTAGCTATCTTTTCCTTCATTTATTATCCTTTTATGTCCCTCGTGAAAGCCATGACTTTAAGATCATGAGTTAGGATCCCCAGGGATTTTTTCTCAGTGTCAAGTCATCGATGCACAGTTTAATTCTGGTAGATTCTATCCATGTTCCTCCACTCACACTGGACTACAAACCGAAGAGCTTATCATTAACATTTAACTTTGGGACCTGGAAGAATAGCCCTGTTATTGTAACAAATAGCATTGTTGACTCTGACTTTAGTGATGCCCAACCCTAAGCCTCATTCTTTTTATATTTGATTTTTTTTTGCACATTTAATGCTTTAAAAGCTAACATCAGAAACTCAGCCAAACAATGGGGTAAGTTTTGTTTTGTTCCTAGAACTATACAGAATTAAATTCCTCAAAATGTATAAAAAAAATCAGCTTATTGGTGGTGGAGTTCTTTATTTCCCAACTGTCTGGGTTTAATTTGCAAAATATACTCCACTGACCAATGGGAGAGAAGTTGAAGAACACTCATTCTGGTGCTCTGAGAGCTCCCAGGGAGCTGGTTTGAGGTGTCAAAGATGGTTCCACCATCTTTTGGTGGGTCTGAGGGAGGCATCAGCCAGGGTAAGTTGTATATTAAGATAAAATGGATCCCTACAGAGAGTGGCATCACTAGGGTTAAGGTATGTAGCAAAAAACTTGGTGTGTGTATGGGTTTGTTATTAAAGTTTGAATACTCAGGGTTATTAAGATGCTTTTTTGTCTCCTCCAAACCCCCACACAGATGCTGGGAAATGCAACACAGCCCCCAAAGCGCTGGACACACACTTCTCTGGATGTCTTCCTCCAATCTTCCTTTTCAACACAGTGGTTATGGCCTTTTCATAAAATAGAGAAGACATTCCTAAGTATGCCCATGGCATTTCAAATAAACAGGCATTAAGTTCTTAGTTCTTTTGCTGCCTTTTGAAACTAATGGTACCTACTTTATTTTAACTGTATTACTACTTTACTTTTCCTTTGGTAGTCCTAATTGTTAATGTTTTCATCAGAAAATCGAGCAAAGGTTTTATTTTTTGATCAATGAGATGTATCCAGTAATGAGTATAAAGAGCACTGATCTTAAATATTTAGTTCAGTGGGTTGTCTGCAAGGGTGAAAAGAAACAATAATCCCAAACAAGTAGAGGTTATTTATTCAGAACTTGCCATAGCGAAGAAAGCAGCACCATCACTTGCCTTCAATGGAGACTCAAAGGCAAGCAGAGTGGTGGGAAAACTTTATGGTGGACAAATGGGAAGTCTTTAGACATGCTCTGATTGAAGGCTGTTGGCATGGGGGAAACTGGCTGTGGACTAACTCGAAGGGAGGCATCCTATGTGCCTGGTGAGGGGAGCATATTTAGCTTTCTCTGGTTGGTCCTGAGTTGGAAGGGTAGAGCCCAGAAGTAGGGAAGCTGGCTATTAGCGACCAAGTCCCGACTGCCTGAGCTAATTGCGTTAGCCATTGTGGTTTGTCACATATCGTCTGACCATTGTCCATTTGCATGCTTAGTCTCTCATATGTGTGTGTATACATGTTGCCACCACTCAGAGCAAAACGAATCTTGATTTGTGTGTTTGAAATTATTTGGTGTTGCACACATATAGTACAGAAAAATGTTAGAGCCACTTCCTATGTACAGAAGGGCTCTATTGCTTTAGGCAGGTAACTGGTTAAAGCATCAAGATAACACAAGGAGTTAGAGCCAGCAAAGAGTGTTTCTCAGCTGTTCATGCAAGTTACAACTTTTTCATTACTTATTTTTAAGTTGTTCTGATCTGAGGAAAGAAGAGAATGTGAAAAGGGGAGAACGAGAAGGAAAGGGTAAAGTCACAGAATCTAGGTAAAAGAGGATTGACAAAGAGCCGGTCCTGGAGGTGCTGTGCAGAGCACGGAAGAGGAAGTGTTGTGGTCAGAGGGAGGAAGAAGAGGAAAAATTGAGCAAGAAGCATGGGGTGGGGACTTCTAACAGACAGCCAAACACTTGGCTGCACCACACCTTTCTTTGTTAGACTGCTTCTCTCCTACTTCTGTAGAAATGTTATTCTTAGCTGGGCACATGGCTACTCAGAAAAAAAAAAGATTAAATTCCCCAGCCTCCCTTGCAGCTAGGTAGAATCATGTGACTATTCCCTAAGCAATGGAATGTGAATAGAAGTGGTGTATAGAACTTCTTCCTTAGTGGGTAGAGTCATCACCTCCCATTCTCCTTTCCTACTATAGTGTGAACATGATGGCGATGAGTTATCTCAGGCCATTTAGACAAGGGCAACCAACACTGTAGGGAAACAAGACTGAAGGATTCTGCATCCTTCTATCATACCATCATCATTCTGCCCTGGAGTGTTTATATCCAGGTTGTTCTATGCAGGTGAAGTAATTGCCATCTTGATTAAGTCACTGTAATTTCAGGTCTTCTTGACCCCCAAAATGTTGACACCTATGTCAATGAGGTGTCCATTCTGTAGCCATCCATTTATCTACTCAGTTGTATATACTACAATTTGGTGCTCTACCTCCCAATATTTCCCTTGAAATATGTCCACAGGCAAGTCTGCTGGTCTTATCCCTAAGGCATGTACTGGGAGTGGCCAAAGGGGGACAGCAAAGCAAGAACCACAAATGCTATGTGTGCTCTTTGCTCTGGCGGCATACCATCCACTAGCAAGCTGTTACTGCACTTGAACCTCAGACTTGCCTGCACTGGGAGCCAGTCTCCCTGGAGGCTTCTGGTCCAAGAATACCATGAGGCTGGTTTGGGGCTGGTTTCATTGCCATCCTTTCTTGCACACAGCTTGACAGCTTTGAGGCTTAGGGCAACATTTTTTAGTCCTGAATGGAAGCATCTGTGCTAAGCATCATGGTTCTGCTCCAAGTCCTATTTCTACTCATTAGTCGTGTTAATAATGTTTGTTTATTTCTTTTCTTTTCTTTTTTCTTTCTCTCTTTCTTTTTTTTTTTTTTTTTTTTTTTTTGGTTTCTTAGCAATCCACATCAGAACAATTCACTACAGGACATCTGGCAAGTCCTAAGAAGACCCAGCTCCCATCGTGCCTAGTGCTTGTAAGACAAGGACTACTGACTTTCCTGGCCTATTGTAGAATTAAATTAACATTCATAAAACTTCCTGAGATGTTCCAGACACAAGCCATTACCCATAACGTTTTGCAATATTCCAGTGGGCCCCTTCTATTGCTAGTTGCTGGAGTTCCAAAATTCCTTGCCTTGGTCTGTGTAGAGGATGGTCAAGGAGTGGTCTCTGTACCATTTCCTCTTGCCTGAGTAATTGTTGCCAGACTTGCTATTCACAAGGCTAGAAATCACGCCAGCTCAATCGGCTTTGTGTTCAGGGCATTTGCCTTAAATGACGCCAAATCTATTCTTGACCCTAATTATATAAAATATGCTTCAATAATTTTCCACTAGTGAATTAAAATAATCCCAGGACTGCTGCCTGAGTCTCTCCTCCTCACTATAACTTGATTAAGAAGCATTCAAAGATCTTGAAACTTAGCATATATTTCTTCCCTTTGTTATACTCGGGGTCCCTCAAAGAGCTGCCAGGACCCAAGTCTAGTGCCAAGACTCCACTGAAAGGGACTAAAATGGATTGTGGGCTGAATTTTAAATTGAGAGCATTTCCAACAACAGAACCTGGGCTTCTCCCCTCTCCTCTCTGTCCGTCAGTCTGTCTCGTGTGCACAAACACACGCTACTTGGCTGCTAAGAATTTTTGTTCCCAACTTTTCCCCATATGAATCGCTCCCACACACCCATTCTTTTCTGTCTGTTGTCCAGCAAAGTTTTGCTAAGGAGCTGCTCTGTTTCAAGAGCATTGCACTCCAGCGTTTGAGCAGTTTCTGTTTTTTTGTTCTTGACCGCATTCCAGATGGATGCTTCCGGCCGCCTTGTTGTTTACTGTGAGACACACGCAGGCTCTTGCTTCCCCTCATTCTTCTTTGGGCACCAGGTTTCTCTGTGCTTCCGTGGCTGCGGAAATTAGTCCTCTAAACACATCCTGTCAAGCACAAAGACCCAAAACATCCCAAACTGGAAGCCTGATTCGGGGCGTTATGCAGGCTTCTTACGGCCAAAGTTAATCAGATTTTACACATTCTAACAGCATTTGTCCTGCTAGACAAGGGAGGAGGGTATAATATCTGTCGTTAGGATAAAAATGTCCCGATTGTACTTCTTGTCTCTCTCACTGGATGCCAGACCACGGTAAGTGTCTAATTCTTTAAAGTGCCCCAGCGCGTGGATCCAAAGCTGGTCCAGTTGTTGAGATGACAACTGGCTTGACAATGATTCTCCTTTATCTACACATTTGTTTCAGCTTCTTTGCCAAAGCCTCATATTCATTTATCTTCTCGGCATAAGAAGTTCACCCTCCCTCTTTATCTCACTCTGTGCTGAACCTTGGGTTGGCTGCTATAGGTATCACCTCAGGAAGGTTTCATTTCTTTGCTTCCAGCAAAGTCCTAGAGGATCTATTCATTCAGGGAAGAGCCAAGAATTCCTAAACTGGCCATGCCACTCCAAGTTGGAGAGAGGGGCCAGACATTTCTCTCTCTTTCAACACGATTCTGTCTATAGAAAATGAGTGAGTGGGTTGGTCCTGAGTTCCCAGCTGCCTATCCATCATAATGCTTGCCTAGCTTGCTTCCAGCCCCTGTCAAGTGCTGTCTGGGTCACCATGGCACCTCAGCTGCTGCAGCATGGGGGTCATTCCTTGTTGGGCTACTTCTGGATAAAAGAAGCATTATCCCTCTGAGACCCATCTACCCCTACCCCCACTAACCCTCAACTTAGCACACAAATGTTGAATGTCTGCTCTATGCCAGACAAAACAGGCAGCAGGTTCTTAATAATTTGGGGGTTTTTGGGGGGGGGGATAGTTTTGTTTTGTTTTGTTTTGTTTTTGAAACAGAGTCTGGCTTTATTGTCTAGGCTAGATTGCAGTGGTGTTATCATAGCTCATTGCAGCCTCCAACTCCTGAGGTCAAGCAATCCTTCAGCCTCCCAAGTAGCTGGGACTACAGGTGTGCACCACCATGCATGGTGAAATTTTCTATTTTTTATAGAGACAGGGTCTCGCTATTACCCATGGTGATCTCAAACTCCTGGCCTCAAGTGATCCTCTTGCTTCGACCTCCCAAAGTCCTAGGATTACAGGCATAAACCACTGTGCCTGGCCTTAGTTTTACATCTCTGAAAATTCCAGGACAGCTGTGGGCCCCTTTTCTAGAAAAATGTATGCACTGTGCATATAAAATTTTCTAGGCAATCTTCTAAAGCTAGCCTAAAGACCTTGGATTAAGAAGCCTCTGAATGCAGAGAAAGTGTGGGGTTGAGACATAGCTTTGTCATTTACCAACCATAGTATGTTTCTTAGGGGAACTCTCTCAGATCTGCTGAACCTATTTCTTTAGCTATAAGATGGGACTGGCAATACTTGCTTTACCGTCCCAGCGTTCAGTGAAGTTTTAGGGAGTGGATGTGAAAATAGAAAATGTTACAGCTGAGCACTCACTACACACCTGACTTGATTAGGATTTCAAGACCTCACCTTTTGGAAGAATACAAGTGAGGAATGGAAACTTCAAGGTGGATTAAATGATAGGCTTTTCAGAGTAAGCTTGAATCCAAATCTTACTATAACTGAGGAACAAGTAGATGATCAAAAATTAGGGACTACAGAGCTTGCCGGATCTGGTCCAGCTCTAATTCCCTCTTAGGAGGCCTTCATTTGCCAATGTGGTGAGGAGCTACCTTGGCTCTCGTCCTGGAATCATTCTGGTTGATTGATGTCTCTCTGAAGACTGAGGTGCTCATGTGGGGAAAATGATTCAGTCCAAAGTTCAAAACAGCCATGATTTATTTGGCTCAGAACTAATTCAAAGGGATGCTTCTTAGGGGGTATTAAAATGTATTCCCTTTACCTTTCAGTGCTTTACTACTTCACCTCTCCCACTATGATTTTAGTTTGAGAGTTTAATTGGTTCAGAATATCTGAGCCCATATTCTGTTGTGGGAGGGGTTCCAAGTCTCAGCTTCCCTTTGCCTTTGACTCTTTTGTTGACACTTGAACCTGGAGTGGGTATTGCACTAGTAGATGGGAAACTAGGAAGAGCTAAACATTTTCTCTTCAACATGTGAACAGAACTAGACAAAATGCAACAATGTTTGATTGTGTTTACTTTTAAATGATTGGTGTCTAAAAGGTATGTCAGCAGTCCTGTGGGCTGAAGGTTTGAATATCACAAAAGCTTCAGAAGCCAGGGAAAGAGGAAGGCAGAAAGGAAGGGAGGAAGAGAGGGAGGGAGGGAGGAAGGGAAGAAGGCAGACCAATGAAAATCAATGTGAGCCTGAAATGAAAGCCAGTGAAAATTCAATGTGAGCAGTTCCCAAATGAACAAGACCAGATCTGTAGCTAATTACCAGGAACATGGTCTGGGAGCCAGCCATCCATACATGGGGGCCTGAGCATTCTCTTTACAGGAGCTTCAGTGGATGTGTCTGAGGACTTTGACTGCCTTCCTTCCACTTTGTTAAAAATTTCCTGGGTACAAACACATTGCATTGATCCTCTTTTTTTTCTAGATGAGAAAACAAATAACAATATTGGCTTTTTGAAGAGTTATTAAGATGCCGTGTAACATTAAAAATTAAATCATATAAAAATAGATAATAACAAGGAACATTTATATTGGGCTTTACTGGAAACCTCAGACTTGGATAGATTTTTCACTTTTTGATCCACACAACAGCCTTCAAGGCAGATAAGGCAGACAGCCTTTATCAATCCCATTATGGAATGAAACAAGGCTCTACAGGGTGTCCCAGGCTGCCGACGGTCATGTGCCAGCTTTGTGGTTCTCTTCAAGCCATCAGAACACAGCAATAGGGAAGAAGGAAGAGGCTCTGAATCAATAGCTGACTAAGGGGAAAGGAATGAGAGCTGGTGATATTGGCCCCTTTGAGGTCCTGATCAAGGGCCAGAAAATGCCCTTGATACAATTCAGGGCTGTATGAGTCTCATGGTCCGAGACATTGAATGTCCTTTGTTAAAAATATACTCATCTATAGAAATAAAATATGAAGCTGTTTCCAGTTAGAGTATGTTTATCAGAAAAGGTCCAGGTGGTCCAGCACTTGCTTGGGGACAGATGAGGAAGGAGGGGCAGGGGAACAATCTAGAGACAGTTCAGAAGAAGACTATACAGGGAGGCACAGGGCACATTTTACAACTTCATCCAGGATTGACACTTTCCTTTTTGTTATCTTGGGCTGAGACTGGAGCTAAATACTTATGAAAATGAAGTCATTTCTAATTTGATTGTGCTTTTTAAAAAAGCGTAAATCTAGTAACCTAGATTTACTTGGTGGTAAATGTTTAACAACTGGGTTTCTGTAGGGGGATGGGGAAACCCCATTTGTAGGATTTGCTGATTTCTGTGGTGAAGCTACACTTACCCTCCCAATTTTAAGCTACCAAAGTGATGTTATTGAACATGCCATTGGGAAGAGATAGGCATGACCAACTGACAGTTTGGCACCAGTTAGAGTCAACCCCAGCACCCCATTGGTTGAAGTGAGAGATTAACCCAACAGAATCAGGGGTGGCAGCTCATGCAGAAGTTGGAACTGGCTGGACTAAGGGGTACGGGAGAAGGGGGCAGTATGAAAATAGGTCATAAATGAGAAGAGTAACTTGGCATAGAAATTCCAGTGTACACAGTTCATGTTCCACATGCTGAACTTGGTGCAGCTCTGAGTCTCTCTTTTACAATGCAAACAGCCTTCAGAAACACAGAAGTCTGCTCAAAAGGCTGCTGCAATAATAGTGCAGTCATCTGGGCCAAACTCTTTTCTGCTGCCATAAAGCACCGGACGTGGCTTGCCTGGACTGACTTGGCCTCCCAGAGGCTGAAATGAAATCAAAGACTCAGGATAAATGGAGGCTTTTCCTTCTGTTTGGTGTGAGCCTTCGTGGTCTGAGCATATTTTCTGTCAAGAATTAGTTGCTTAGAAAAGAAAGCTCTGAGCAAATCTGGACCAGGTGTTTGCTCCATTTAGTTCCAGAGCCAAGAAAAACCATTTTCTGGGCACTGGAAAGAAGAAAAAGGAGAAATCCAATTAATGATCATTTTTCAAATGGTTTCATCTTGTCCAAGGGATTGGGGTTTTTTCTGGCCCTGCAAGCTTGACTAGGCAATTGAACTTCGTTTCTGCAGAAAATTTTCTGATGATCACGAGTCAAGGTACCTAGTGGGGAGTTTTAACGATAGATGACTTCCTCTATGAAAGCAAAGATTTCCCCTGCTGCAGGATCTATAAGAAGCCAACATAGGCACTGGAAAATGAGAAATTCAATTGCTCACTTGGGAGGAGGAAGCAGAAGGCCATGGATGTCAAATACCAGGGTGATGAATTTTTCACAGAATTTAGGAGTGTTTGGCAGAATTGTCCTGAGTGACTGGTTGCTTAGGTGATGTGCAGATGTGGCTTTATTCTAACTGAAAGGAATGCCATTATCTTTATTCTTTACCCGCCACAGCCTAGGGGAAAGAAATGTGTGTATTTTAAGAAGGTGCATATATTTCCTTTGTGAGTGAAATGAAACCAAGGAGACAATCTTAATAAATTATGAGTGTTCACTTATTCTGAAGAGGAGAAGAGAAAGGTTGATTCTCCTTCCAGAGAAGTCTCTTGATCTATCCAATCTATTATAGAATAATTGAACTAGCAACAATCATTTCCATGAAGTATCTACTAATTACGCTGCTCTATAAACAGTCTCTGAATTCAGACATGCCAATTGCTAAAAATGGATCATTGCATCACCAAGGGTGTCATTAGAGTCTTAACTGCTCTCAGATTCAGAAGATCTAACCCTGAAAAATAAGGGCTGAAGTTTTATTTTCCCTTTTCTGACAGTGCCCCAAATCTCACTTCATATATTCTGAAACATTTACTTTCATCCAAATCCAAGTCCTTTGTAGTCTCTTGTGTTACGACTCATACAAGGTATCCAAAAATATACCATTTCCCTTAAGTGATTAATACATTCTTTATCATACTCAGCAAACTCCCAGGTAGTTTGTAGAAAAGGCACTACAAACGAAGCCTGATGTAGTCCATTTAGGCCTTTGTTTTTATCAAATGAGGGAGTTGGATTATATGTGAATTAGGATTAACCTCAGCTATAACAGAGATCAAAATAACAATGGCTTAAATTAAGCATAGGGCTTTTCCCCCTCTCACAAAAGTGAAGCCTGGAGGTAAATGGTGCAGGGCTGGCTGATGCAGCAACTCCATGACTATCAAGAACCCAGACTCCTTTTATGTTGCTGCTCTGCCATCTTCTAAACATGGCTTCCACTTCCTGATCTAAGATGGCCACTTCAGCTCATCAGGCTAACATTTATGCCACCTGTTTAAAAACAGTTGAAATGTCACCTCTGTGAAATGGCACCACCAGAGTAATACTCAACACTTCAATTTATAATCCTTTGGCTAGTTGCAAGATAGCCTGGGAAATGAGATAAATATTCTGAGACACTATATTGACTAGCTAAAAAATTGAGAATTCTCTTACCATGGAAAGGGAATATTGCAAGGAGCTAGCTTTCATTACCACAGATTAAAGCAGTGGTTTTTACATTGCACCTTCAAAGTCCTAGGGTTTTAGCGTGGGAAGGTGCAACTGTGGGTTTGGGATAGGGGGAGGTATGAGTAAATAAATTTACTTTGAGTCCCAGGAAAATTATCAAAATCAAGGTTTGTGGATCCCCCTTTTGAAGAGCAACTGTGTTAGAACATTTATGATGGGTGGAAGTGGTCTAAAGTGAGAGCCACTGGCAGTTGACTGGTAAGAACTCCCAGGGCCCTAGGCTGGTCAAGGGGAAGTCAGCTTCTAGAACAGGAAGGATATATTGAACTGATGGTAGATCGGTTTTCAACATTGACATCATGTGGCACTGACAAGAAGAAACAGCAGGTGACAATTGGGCTCTGAAACTGGACTGATAAGATCCTCTATCTTTCTCTTTAAGAAAACCATGAGCCAAGTGATAGAGTTTCTCAACCTTGGCACTGTTTCCATTCTGGACCAGATGATTATTGCATAGCAGTTATGTACATTACAGGATGCTTAGCAGTATCCCTGGCCTCTGCCCACCAGATGCCAGTAGTACCTTCCAGTTGTGAAAACTAGAAATGTCCCCAGATATTGTCAAATAGGGCCTGGGGGTAAAATTACCCACAATTGAGAACCACTGGGTTAGAATATATATAGTGGTGCTCATTTTTATACCTTGCTTATGGGTGTACAACTTGGTATTAAGCCTTTCATAAATTAGATGGACTACATATCAAAGACCTTATGCTCCGTGCTCACAGTCCCTGTGAATAGTGTCCATCCTAGAGGATCCACAGAGGCTTTTGAGCATGGCTATAAGCTCATGTTATGGGGAGAGAGGCAGATATGGAAGTTCCTTCCTGCACAGATTGTCATGCTTTGTGCCATGCGACCTTGCTACCCTGGCCACATCCATTGAGCCAGGAAATCTAATCAAAGGTAAAGGCTTCCATAGCCTGGATGGAAGGAATCCCAGCCACCTATGAGAAGGCTTGACCAGGGCACTGACAAATAGAAACCTTCCATACTGGCCAGGGACAAACAGAAAGTGTGTGAGTAAAAACTTGCTGAGGAAGCATCTCTGCCCACCTCTGAGAGATTAACAAAGACAACTAGGCCATTAAGCAACTTTGAATCTCCAAGCGTGAGAGCTGTTATTCCCGTTCTCCACAGAGCTGCAGAGATAGCTTTCTCTGTTCCTTCACTTTATAACAAGAAGCTTTTACCACACACAAGGATCTTGCAAAGTGTGACCCAGTGTCTAAACCAAGCTTGTTTCTGTTTCGGGGGTGTATAGTAGACATACAGGGTAGCCAGAACTCTCCTCCTCCTCACTAATGGCACAAAAGGCCACATCACAGATGGTGGCATGGGAACCTTTGTAAAATTCCAGATTCCCAGCTCCTCCCCTAGATAATCACATCACAGATGGTGGCATGGGAACCTTTGTAAAATTCCAGATTCCCAGCTCTTCCCCTAGATAATCTCACTTAGTAGTCTTGGGGAGTCATGTTTAAGAATTTTCCAGGCTCAGTGCTTGTGGCTCAAGTGGCTAGGGCGCTAGCCACATACACCTGAGCTGGAGGGTTTGAATCCAGCCTGGACCCGCCAAACAACAATGATGGCTACAACCAAAAACTAGCCGGATGTTGTGGTGGGCGCCTGTGGTCCCAGCTACTTGGGAGGCAGAGGCAGGAGAATCGCATCAGCCCAAAGGTTGGAGGTTGCTATGAGCTGTGATGCCATGGCCCTCTACCCAGGGTGACAGCTTGAGGCTCTGTCTCAAAAAAAAAAAAAAGGGGGCGGCGCCTGTGGCTCAGTGAGTAGGGCGCCGGCCCCATGTGCCGAGGGTGGCGGGTTCGGACCCAGCCCCTGCCAAACTGCAACAGAAAAATAGCCGGGCGTTGTGGTGGGCGCCTGTAGTCCCAGCTGCTCGGGAGGCTGAGGCAAGAGAATCGCGTAAGCCCAAGAGTTAGAGGTTGCTGTGAGCCATGTGACGCCACGGCACTCTACCCAAGGGCGGTACAGTGAGACTCTGTCTCTACAAAAAAAAAAAAAAAAAAAAATTCCCAGGTAATTCTGAAGCATAATCTGATTTTGGAACCATTATATTTCTCACTACTGGGATAATTGCATCCATTCTCATGCTGTAACTCCGAAATAATCCTTAACAATATGGAGGAGGTCCTCAAAAAAATTAATGTAGAATTTCCATATAATCTAGCAATTCTACTTCTAGGTGTGTACCCAAATAATTGAAAGTGGAGTCTCAAAGATATATTTGTACACCCATATTCATAGCAGCATTATTCACAATAGCCAAAGGGTGGAAGCAACTCAAGAACCATTGATAGATGATTAGATAAAGAAAATGTAGTATATCTATACAGTGAAATATTACTTAGCCTTAAAAAGGAAGGAAATGTTGACACATGCTAAAACTTGGGATGAAAGTCGAGGATAGTATGTTAAATAAAATACTCCAAACACAAAGGGACAAATTCTGTGCTATTTTACTTATATAAAGTACCTAAAATAGGCAAATTTACAGAAACAGAAGGTAGATGGGTGGTTGCCAGGGACTGGGGGAGGGAGGAAGAGTTATCGTTTAATGCATACGAAGTTTTAGTTGGAGAAGATGGAAAAGTTCTGGAGATGGATGGTGGTAATGGTTGTACAACAATATGAATGTAAATACCACTGAGCTGTATACTTAAAATGGTAAATTTTATGTTATACACATGCACGTGCGTGCACACGCACACAGAGGGTGCCAAAAATGTATATGCATTTTAAGAAACGAAAAAACTGTATTGAAATTGTAATACTTGATATATGCCAGTAATGTTTTTTACCTTGTTTGTTGTATCTTGTATTTCTTGTAATTGTAGAAGTCAAATATGACTTGAGTATTACAAATTTAATACTGTTTTTTTCTTTCTTAAAACATGTATACATTTTTTTGGTGCCCTCTGTATGTACATTTACCATACAGACACACACACACCTCCGCCCTCAAGTCACATACTATAAACAATCACCAAAACAAAGCATAAGATTCTTTCTATCAAGGAAACAAGATGCTGTAAAGAAATCATAGCCAATAAAATAACTACATTTTTGGTACAAAATATTGTCAGAGATAAAAATCTTTAGAGAATAAAATTATCATATCAGGGTCACTCATAAAATAAACAGAGAAAAACAGGAAATGAGAGACTAAAATAGATCTTCTGTTTAAAGAAAAAAAAAAAATCATTCCTAAAAGTTTACAAGCAGGTCCTTCTGAATCTCTAAAAGTGTGTCTGAAATGTTGAGGTTTAAAGACTCTTAAATACTATCTACTCTTCCTACTCCCCGAGATATGCATTTACTTTCTTTCTTCTAGAAATAATCTTTTTGGATGTTCATTAGATTTGGCGACTCTGCAAGGGTACATGTCAAATTTAGTAAGAGTAGAGTATAAATGTCTTAACACAATAAGTAAGTGAGGTGAAGGCTATGGTAACCAGTTTGATGTAAGCATTCCAAATGGTATATAAAATCAGCACATTGTACCACCAAAAAAAAAAAAAAAGAAAGAAAAGAAAGAAAGACATCTAAATGAAGTAAGTAAATCTTAAAAAAAAAAAAATGATTTGGTGACTCTGCCAAAGAGCTCTGGGTACCCTGCTTCTGCTCCAGCTGGGATAATCTTCAGGGTAGGTGGCGACTTGCTGTAGACAAAATGGAGACCGCTGGGGAGCAGAGGACACAGGGTGACATTAGATGCTGTGGGTTGGGGAAAGCATTTATTAGGACATTTTACAAACATGGAAGTCCACTGTTAGGGTGGTAAGGTGCTAATCATTGTTTTCAAAGAAGATGAATCACCTCCCTTGCCCCCAAATCAGCTTTAACTGTAGCACAAATGATGCTTAAATGAAAAGTCAAAACAACAATGGCTTAAATAACATGTAAATTTATGTTTCTCGGGGCAGTTGTCAGAGACCCAGACTCCTTCTCAAATTGTGTTGCTCTGTTATCCTCAGCTCATGGTCCAATATGACTATTCATCGATTTAAGCTTCTGCCATGGAGTCTATATTCCAGCTGGGGAAAAGAGGTGGGGTGAAGAGGTCCACTCCTTCCAGTAATGGAAGTTGTATGTGATGCTCCCAGTGGCCAGAACATAGTCTCAGAGCACATCTATAAGAGAAGCTGGGAAGGTGGTCTTTATTCTAGGGGGCTGTTTACCCAGCTAAGAAAGGGAGAACCAATATTAGGGTGGATGATTAGTCTGCTGCTGGGAAGCTAGGTCAGAAGATAGGACTCTGGGAGATCTTTTTCATCCCTTTTACATGAAAATCTTCTAGATACTTCCACCTAATCCTCTCATTTAATCCTTACAGCTTCCCTCAGTTTATGTTTTCATTTCCACTTTATGAAGGTACCAAGATTCCAAGAGTTTATGTCACTTATCCAAAGCAGCTCCATAAACTGTGCCACTGTCCTCCAGATCCTTCAGAATCAGCTCCGTGTAGTGCCAAAGCCCCTTCCTCTGTGGCACCGGGGAGTGGTAGGAGAGTCCGGCCTGGGCCCGGCTCTGTTGGTCTATTGCATGTTTCTCAGCTCTAGGCATGCTCACTTCCAAACATGTGTCTTTTTCACTTCAAATTCTGCTATGGTGGTGCCCAGGAGCCCATGGCATGGAAATTGCACATCGCCCCAGCTCTCCTTATCCCCAGGAGTCTTGAATACCCAGGTTGGCTGGTGAGTTTTGAGCTGATGTTAGCATTCTGGGGTGAACTTTTCATCCTAGGTTTGTGTGTGTCTGTGTGCTGTTTATTGTAGGCCACAGAGGATGTAAGAGAAAAAGAAGCATCAATCGCGGAGCTGGGTCCGGTACACCACCCCACCCCTGTGCTGGGACGTCTGTTGCCGGAAGGGAAACCTGAAACCCAGAAAGCTCAGAAGTCGCCTTTCACCAGCTCCATTCTCTCTTGATGATTACGTGGGCTCCTTCATATTTTCAAAGGACTCTCTTGAGGGATTAGGAAATTTAACATTTCTATCATTGAGGATGAGGACTAAGCCAAGAACAGTAACTTGTAAGAGACTGGTGGCCTGATTTTGTTCTTTCCTGGGAGCTGCTCACTCCAAGCGCTGGGGGGAAGGTTTCTCCTTTGGGAACTGGCTACGTGCAGCCTGGCAGTTCTGAAAGAACACAGATGTCTCTGTGTTGCTCTGGAAAGACCACAGAGGTTTCTCGATTCCACAGCAAGGTCATTCCATGGGAGCTGGAGCCTGGCCTCCTGAGAAGCCCAGTTCCCATGAGAGACAATGGGGTATGTCACCCCCACCCATCACAGACCTCCTCTCTTCCATGGACTAATTTCCATCTTTCTGGAGCTCTTGGGCACTATTTAAAATCCTTCTGAAAAGCTCTTATTTTGTTTTAAAATATCTTTTTAACAAAAAACATGACTGTAAATAAACATGACTGCTTATTATTTAAAAGTTTAGAAAATAGAGGTAATGAAAAAGAAGGAAAAAAAATTGCCTGTTTTTCTATTTGCTAGATAGAGTTAAGTGTGGCTTTTTGTATATTTCTCTAATTGCATAAATGTGTAGCTATGTATTATATGTATGCTGTATGCATGTAAAGCTTTTTTTGAAACAAAAGTAGGGTCAGACTATTTTATAACCAGCTTTTTGTCACTTAGCAATATGTCATAGACATCTTTCTATGTCAACAAATACATATTTGTAATGTTGTTCTTATTAGCTGAAGATATTCCATTGCACCAATATTTTTAAGAAAATAATCCTCCATTGAGTAATAAGATCAGCTCACAACTCTATTTCTTTTTAATTATTATTACAAACAAGATTCTAAAGCACATCCTTAATTATTTCCTCAGAATAAACTCTGAGAAATAGAATATTGGGCAAATGCTTTGCAAACTTTTAGGAGTTTGGGATATATATGGTCACACTAGTTTAATGCTAGACACTGTGCTTTTTTTTAAATTCTGAAAGTCAATAATATGCTACAACCTGTGGTAACAGGACCACAGTTAGAGATCTGTCATCTAGAAAGCTTTTCCTTCATAATTTCATCTCAGAACTCAGAACCAAAGGCTGCCAAAAAAGGAGCCAAATTAGAACTAAATTCACATCCTCTCATTTCTATCAG
Organism: Nycticebus coucang; assembly: GCF_027406575.1. Taxonomy (NCBI): domain Eukaryota; kingdom Metazoa; phylum Chordata; class Mammalia; order Primates; family Lorisidae; genus Nycticebus; species Nycticebus coucang. The sequence goes on along the minus strand of NC_069787.1, from coordinate 88,378,125 downwards.
CCTCTCACCACACACCTGTTAATTTGTGACCTAGGCTGAATTCAGTGTTGACCTAAATAGAGGATACCTTTATTTCACTACCAGCTCTCTGAACCATCTGGTCCTTGCTAAACAGGTTATCCACACAATTGCAATCTTTATCAGTTGGAATCTTCTTGCCAGTTTTCTAATAAAAAATATTTCCCACCTTGCTCTTTACACCAAAAAGAAGGCATACATGTCTTTTTTACCTTATAGCCAAGTAGCTTGTTTTAAAAATTGTGATAATCCTACAGATTCTCTTGTAGCTCCCTAAAAGCTCTGGGAGAGAGGGGAGAAAGGCCATATTCTCATGGTCACAAAAGACCTGAGGACTTGTCTCTGTATGATAACAAGCTTATTTAAGTATTAATATTTGTGGATCATCCCCTTCAGTTCCATCAGAAGAACCCCTTCCCCCTGAATTCCAACAAGAGTTACAAGATGAAGAACCAGAGTATGAGAAGAAGCATTCCTCTTCCACCTCAGATGCAGACCACAGACCCTTCCGGGCTGAGCCTCAAGCTGTTGCCCTCGGTAGAGCGCCGTGGCATCACAGCTCACAGCAACCTCCAACTCCAGGGCTCAAGCGATTCTCCTGCCTCTGCCTCCCAAGTAGCTGGGACCACAGGCACTCACCACAATGCCCGGCTGTTTTTTGGTGGCAGCCGTCATTGTTGTTTGGCGGGCCCGGGCTGGATTCAAACCCACCAGCTCAGGAGTATGTGGCTGGTGCTATAGCCCCTTGAGTTGCAGGCACTGAGCCAATATTATCTAATATGAAGCAGTTATTTTCTATGAATTATATTTATATATTTTCCAATATTACAAAATATTGGCCTAGCTTAGTATATATTGTCGGTAATAATTTTAATTCATCTCAAAAATTGTCTTCAAAAGTAACTGAATCCAAAGTTTGTCCTGCAAAAAAATTACTTTAGAAATTAAAAACAAACTTCAAAGATTTTAATTGGAAAATTAACATGTCCAAGAGTAACACTAACCTAACTTCAAACAAAACAAAAATCAATTACGTGGAAATCCTATTTGGGAAAACAGGTTGAGGGGCCAGCCCCAGCCTTTCTAACAGCAGGGCAATGTCTATCGTTTCCCAACTGTTAAAAGCCACCAAAGGCAGGGCCAGATTAAACCTCAGTCCCACCACCAGAAATGGGCCCTCAGGCTATCCCAATAGGCATTTATGGACCTTTACCTAAAAGTACTGTGAAACTTCTTTTTAAGACACAGTAGTTTATCTGTAGAAGGCCCCCCCACTTTTTTTTTTGAGACAGACTCTCAAGCTGTCACCCTGGGTTGAGTGCTGTGACATCACAGCTCACGGCAACCTCCAACTCTTGGGCTCAAGCCATCTTCTTGCCTTAGTTTTTCTATTTTTATAGAGATGGGGTCTTGCTTTGGCTCAGGCTGGTTTCAAACTGCTGAGCTCAAGCAATCCACCCACCTCAGCCTCCCAGAGTGTAGGATTACAGGCATACAGGCATGAGCTACCACGCCCAGCCTATTAGAAGGTCTTTTTGGATTGCCAAGAGTAATTGACTCTAATTACGTCCAAATAAATAAATAAATTAAATATTTGTGGTTAGGGGAAATGTCAATTATCTTCAAAAATTAGGCTATGTTTTCCCAAATTCTGAGGACTAAAGCAGATTGTTTTTCCAAGCCCATGGGCTATTTTTATCTGCAACAATATGGAAAGCACACACCTGTTTGTCCATACCTTGTGCTTTGGACACTGGTGTTTATTATGCTGAAGGCAGAGCTAAGAGACAGAAAGATTGGTGTCTTAACACCAGCATGGAAATTTATTGTGATGTGATGAAGGACTATCACATGCTATTTTTGGGGATCTTAAAATCAGTCAGGTAATAAAAATTGGACCTATTTTTAGGACCTCTCATTGTCAATTGTGTTGTATTCTTCCTGTCTCTATTTTGCTCAGGCATTTACTTAACCATTCAAAACATTCTTATCGAGGGCCCACTGTGGGCAAAGCCCTCTGCCAAGTGCTGTGGATGGCATCAAGACAGAATCCCCAGTCTTGCTCTGTTACTGACCATCTGTCATGAAGGAGTCTCAGTTTGCAGATCTTTAAGACAAGGCCCCTGTGCTTCTGGTCCCACGGGGGCAATAATCTCCCTCTGCTGTGAGCTCCTCATGCTGGTGTACCTTTCCATATACCTGCTGGCCATTTGCATGTCTTTTTTGGAAAGATTATCTGTTCAAATCCTTCGCCCATTTTTAAAATCAGATTATTTGGGAGTGGTTTCTTATAGTTATTGAATTCCTTATATATTTTCAATATTAACTCCTTATCAGATTCATGATTTGCAAATATTTTCTCTGAATTCATAGGTTTCCTTTCACTTTGTTGATTGTCTCTTTGCCTTGCAGAAGTGTGTAGGTGGTGATGAGTTCCCAAGTCCCAGCTTGGCACCCCATGCTAGGAGTCAGACAGACACGTGGTCTGCTCTGGAACAAGGCTGATTAAAGCTGCGGGCAGCTACAGATAGAAGCATGGGTGAGCCTGACAGATGCTGAAGCCACACTAAACGTGTCCCATCCAGCACCTAACACAATCTGTAGTGATGTATTTGTTGCTATTTAAAAATGTTTTATTATGAAAACCTTTACAAGAACACAATATAGACAGAGGAGTATAATGAAAACTTTCATTCAACACCCACCTCCAACAATAATAAAGCCGTTCCCCATTACTCCTGGACCCTTGAATCCCAAACATCCTATTGCTTTACATCTGCGTATGTGCAAATATAATTTATTAGGACTTTTTTTTTTTTTTTGTAGAGACAGAGTCTCACTGTACCGCCCTTGGTAGAGTGCCGTGGCGTCACACGGCTCACAGCAACCTCTAACTCTTGGGCTTACGCGATTCTCTTGCCTCAGCCTCCCGAGCAGCTGGGACTACAGGCGCCCGCCACAACGCCCGGCTATTTTTTTGGTTGCAGTTTGGCTGGGGCTGGGTTTGAACCCGCCACCCTCGGCATATGGGGCTGGCGCCCTACTCACTGAGCCATGGGCGCCGCCCTATTAGGACTTTTTAAGAAATATAATCAACGTGTCTTTATCTGACCTAAAAAAATTAATAATTATTCTTAATAGTAGATTAGTTCTGTTAAAGATGCCCCTTTAGAGTTGGTTTTCTTCCAAACAAAGCTCATACTTTTAATTCAATTTTTTATCTCTTGAGTTTCTTTCATTCTTTAACAGGTCCCAATTCTGACTATATCAAACTAATAACTTTCTACACAGTAAAGAAAGTAACCAATAAAATGAAAGGGCAATGTAAGAATTCAGAGAAAAGATTTGCAAACCATATATCTGACAAGGAGTTAATATATAATATTAGAGTCTTTTTTTGTTTGTTTTTGTTTCTGAGACAGAGTCTCAGTTTGTCACCCTTTTAGAATGCTGTGGCGTCATATCTCATAGCTCAAACTCTTGGGCTCAAGTGATTCCCCTTGCCTTAGCTTCCTAAGTAGCAGGGACTACAGGCACCTGCCCCATCACCCAGCTATTTTTAGAGAAAGGGTCTCGCTGTTGCTCAGACTGGTCTCAAAATCCTGAGCTCAGGCGATCCACCTGACTTTTCCTCCCAGAGTGCTAGGATTATAGGCATGAGCCACTGTGCCTGGCCCCCAAAATTATTAAAGTTAATAAAAAAAGTAATGAACTCGGGCAGCTCCTGTGGCTCAGTGAGTAGGGAGCTGGCCCCATATACTGAGGGTGGCGGGTTCAAACCTGGCCCCAGCCAAATTGCAACAAAAAAATAGCTGAGCATTGTGGCAAGCGCCTATAGTCCCAGCTACTTGGGAGGCTGAAGCAAGAGAATCACCTAAGCCCAAGAGCTGGAGGTTGCTGTGAGCTGTGATGGCACAGCACTCTACCGAGGGTGACAAGGTGAGACTCTGTCTCTAAAAAATAAAAATAAAAATAAAAATAAAGTAAGGAACTCATACAACTTAATAGCAAAAGCAAAGCAAAACAAATAAGCTGTTCAAAATGTGGGGAAAGGACCTGAATAGATATTTTTCCAAAAAGGACATAATCGCCAGGGAAATACAAATCAACCAGGATGAGAGATCACCTCACACCTATTAGGTTGGCTATTCTCAAAAAGAAAAAAGATAACAAGGCAAGGATGTGGAGAAGAGGGAAAATTTGCACACTGCTGGAGCCATTATGAAAAACAGCATGGAGTTTCCTCAAAAATATATATATCCAAAGGAAATAGAATCAGTATATTAAAGAGATATGTGTATCTACACTTCCATGTTCATTGACGCATAATTCTCAATAGCTAAGATACGCAGTCAACCACAGTGTCCACTAACAGTGGAATGCATAAAGAAAACGTGGTAGACGCACACAATGGCATACTGTTCAACGTTAGAAAAATAAGGAAATGAGGGCTTTTGTGATAACATGGGTGAACCTGGAGGACATTATGTTAAGTGAAATAAACCAGACACACACAAATATTGCATGATCTCACTTTATTGTGGAATATAAAAAAGTTGAATTTATAGAACTAGAGCAGAATGGTGGTTATCAGTGTTAGAATAGTTAGTTGGGAGCCCATTATGCCGAGGCAGCTCTACTGCCTTGCATTCTACCTAAGCTTAACTAATCAGAAACTGCCAATTAATCTCTAATTAGGGACAGTCAACTAGAATGATGCAAATAAGATTACTGCTCCATTTCACCCAGTCAAATGTTTCTTTTGTCTACTTCCATGTTCATCCTATAAAAGTCTTTGTTTGTTTGTTTGTTTGTTCCACCTTTGGGGAAGCCCCCATCCAGTTGTGGTCTGGAGATCCCTGATTTATGAATTGCTATCTATACACATAAACTTTTCAAAAATCTAATATGTCTAAGTTTACCTTATAACACTGGGGATAGGGAGACAGGCAGGGTAAGTGGGGAGATGAGATAGGAGTCAACAGGATGAATAAGTTCTGGAGACCTAATGTACAGCATGGTGGCTACTGTGGAAAGTTGGTAAGAGAACAGATCTTTAAGTGTTTTCACCACTCCTCCATACACAAATTGACTATGTGGAGTGATGGATATGTTCATTAACTTGACTGTCGTTATCATTTTAGAATGTATATGTATATCAAAACGTCACACCTTCACCTACACCTTTCCCCCCATATTATTGATTTGTTGAAGAAACTAGGTCATTTGTCTTGTATAATGTCCCACAATCTGGATTGGGCTGATTGTTTATTTGTAATGTTACTTCATTTGTTCTTCAGTCCTCCATATTTCCTCAAACTGGTAAGAGATCTAGAGACTTGGTTAGATTAAGGATCAAGGTTTCTAAAGCAAGAACATGTTGTAGTTAGTGTTGTGTGTTTTATGTTGCATCACCTCAGGGAGCACGTAAGGCCAGGTCATGTCACTCATGGTTGATACATCAGCAGGGGTCATCCTCACTACTCTGCTATTAAGCTCCCCATCAGCATTTTCCCTAAGGTTTCTGGCATCCAGTAACGATTGTTTCCCAAATTAATTATTTCATTAAGTGTCACAAATGTACTTCTATCATTCCTTCTGCATTTAATAGTGGGAAATTTTCTATTAAAAATTTTCCCCAGCAACAGTTTGATTATCCAGAAATATGGTCACACAGATCAGACAGGCAGAATAAATGTTTCTCTTTACTTAACCAATTTTTGAAGTAATGAGCCCTAGCAACCTCTAGTGGAGAACCAATATCTTCTCTTTTCCTTTCTTTCTTTTATATCATTTTGAACTCATAAATTTTCACATAGTTGATGCATTTTAATCTACTGTTCCATTATTTTGTTTTTGTTGTTAATATTTTTTTATCTGCTAGAGTGGAAATACTTCGAGTTGACCTCTGGGTCTCTTTGATGTTTTCTTATTAGTGTTTCACAGTTTCCTTTCTGGGCATAATCTTGTACATTTCCCACCATCCTTGGAATCAGTCATTTCTCCAAGGAACTCTGCCTTTCACACTGGGGATGGTATTTAGAGACCACAATCTGGGTGCTAGGGGTGCTTATCATCTTCAGCCATATTCAGTGAATAGAGCTATAAATAAATAAATTTTGGAGGGAAAAATTATAATTTCACATGCTATTTCCAACTTAAATTTCAACTTGCAAGGTTTTTGTTAACTCTACTTCAATAGGTGGATTTAATATAATTTATTCATCTAGTCCCCTATTGTGTGATTATAATACACATCTTCCTCCAGTTCTATATGATGTCTGGTATTACTATTACTTTCTTCTGTATTTTTTATTCTTAGCACAATGCCTAGAACATGATACATGCCCAACAAATATGCATGGGATGAATGGATACTTGAATGTGTGAAGGTCCCTTCTAGTGCTAAAATTCTAGCTTTCTGGACCCAGCCACAACTCACCAGGTAACAATCCAGAATGCTTTCCTTATTTTCACTGTAAGCCAATGATCCAGATGCCTGGTTGCCTTCTCAGCATTGGAAGACTGTGGTGAACTGGATTATCACTCTCAACTCTCCACTCCCCTGAATAATATGATTGTATATCTTTACCCATTAATTTTGTGGTGCCCTCCCATTGTGGGCAGAGTATGCTGTCCTCCCCCCAGCAATGTAGGACTTGGCCATGTGACCTATTTTGGCCAGTGGAATATGAGTGGATGTGAAGTGAGCAAAGGATTTTAACGAACTTGAGTGGTTTGGCTTGTGCCTTATGCATCAACTGTGGGAAAAGTGTGACCTGTACAATCATCTGTCCTGAGCTCCAGAACAAAATGCAAGTGCAACAGACCTGAACAGTATAGAGTCAATCCCCATCAACCTACAGTGTGAAGAGACCCACCAAGTGACCCCAACCTAGATCATCCAAGCTGCAATCCACCTGCTGGCCCATGAACATAGGAATAAATGCTCATTGTTGATAGCCATTGCCTTTTGAGTAGTTTGTTAAGCAGCATTATTAAGGCAGAAGCTGACTGGTACAGAATTAATGAAGCCTAAGATATTTGACTACATATAAAGTTCACTCCTACCATACTCCACTTGAGTTTGTATTAGAAATTCTATCTCTTCCCTTGTTGCTGTCTACCCAAACCTGAGCTCTCTGCTTCCCTAAAGCCCAAGTGGCAAGGAAGTTTTTAATTTTTATATCCTGAGTTTCTCCAGCCCATACACAATTATTCAGAAGTAGTTTCTTCTCCTTTTTTTTAATCCAGGGCTACCTAATTAGTAAAAGGATAATGAAAAAAGTATCTGGCAATTATTGAGCCCTTACTTTTAGCCCAACACCAAGCTAAAATGAATTGGTAATGTTGTCAGTGAACTCTTTGTTACTCATTTAGAAGCTAAGGCTCTGAGATGTTAAGCTGGCCATCCAGATAAGCAGAGAAGATAGGATCTGAACTTTCTCAGTCTGACTCCAGAATGTGCACTCTTAGCTACTACCCTATCGCACAGGAAGGGCAAAGGCTCTACTTTTATGCCTTTTCTTTATTTCTGGAGTCCCTGAACTCACCACCCACCCTACCCCACTCAGCCTTTCCCAGTACAGAGGGCCACTACCACTAGCTACAGCCAGGGCACACAGTTAAAATTGAGGAGGAAAACAGACTCAGTGTTTCCGAGCCAAGGGGAAGGCCAGGTGTTTGACTCGCATGCTCCTTCTGCCTTCTCCTGTGGGCCACCGTGAGATGTGTAAGAGATAGTGAGGGTATGAGGAGGGGGCAGCATCTGATAAGAGTTTTCCTTGGCATTTCTCTTTTACCCTAAAACCTTCAGGCTCTGTTGCAAGTGTGTTCAGAATCCACAGTGCCAAATGTAAAAGGGACTTGGGATGACTCTGAAAGAATGTGATCACATTTTCAGGCTTCATGCAGTTTTTTTTTTTTTTTTTGAGACAGAGTGTCACTCTGTTACCCTTGGTAGAGTGATGTGGCATCACAGCTCACAAACCTCAAACTCTTGGGCTTAAGCAATTCTCTTGCCTCAGCCTCCCAAGTAGCTGGGACTACAGGTGTCCTCTACAACACCCAGCTATTTTTTTGTTGCAGTTGTCTGGCCTGGGCCGAGTAAGAACATACCAGCCTTGGTGTATGTGGCCGGTGCTGTAACCACTGTGCTACAGGCACCACGCCCATGCAGTCTTTGAGATGAATTTTCCATTTCATTCTTTTGCCTTCTTCTAATGCCCTCTTCTGCCATGACTTTTTTTCATGTGGTGAGACGGGGTTTCCATTGGCTTCATCTACCTTGTGCCTTCTTTGTGGGACAAGAGTCTCCTACAAGAGACAATTACACATTGATATGGCATAGGTGCTGCCATTCCAAATCTCTGAAAGTCCTACATCTAGAGTTGAGGGAATTTACCTCTACTGTGTAGGTAGGGCAAGATCCCCACAAGAGACTCCTGGCCAAGTCCTGGGCATAGGGACCTCAAGCAGCTGAGACATGAAAAAGGCAGAGAAATAGGAGAAGACTAGAGAGAGAGAAGCCATCTGATGGGTATCAGAGAAGTCTAACACACCCGCCTCTGGCCTTCCATGGGTGTTTTGCTCAATTGACCCAAGATTGTGTCCCTTCTGTTTAAAGACTAGCTGTGCTACCAGCCTTCCAGCTGCTGTGGGCCAGGACAGTGGGAACCTTTCTTCTTGCCTTATGTGGTGGTCCCAATCTTTTGTTAACTGCTCCTTGATACTTACAAGGAATATCTGTGGACCTTCACAGTACTTCAAGGGGGAAGAATCATCATCGGCACTCGTGGTCATATAGACACTGAGACTCTGAGTCTGCAAGTGGTATACTTAACACATTTAAATTCAACAAGGGGGAGAGGGAGGAGTGTGATAGGCGCTCATCTATTGGGTACAATGTAGGGGTATATGGCACATGTCCTGAGGGAAGGGCTCCACTATAACTTGGACTTTACCTAACAAACACGAACAACATAACCTAATTGTATGTGCCCTTATATTAGTCTGAAATTTAAAAAAAAAAAAAAAAGCACTGAAATATAAAAAAAGTGATGTCCTTGTGGGTTTACCTTGATGAAGGATTTGAGCTGGGACTTGAACCCACATCCTTGGAATACTGAGTGTCTTTCCCTCTGACTACCTCCTTCCCCATAAGATCCACTTCAGAGAAATAAGATGGCACTGAGCACCATTGTCTTCAGACCCCAGTGACACTTCTTCCTAAGAATGTAATTGAGCTTGCCCCTGCATTTGCCTTTATCATAGCCCGCGTCCTGTGAAAAAGGCTGGCTGGCTATTCAGAGGGGGCCTATTTTGAGAACTCCCTTTCCCGCTCTGGTTAATGGAGGCTCTTGTACTGCCTGGGGGCACCTCCTTAGGATGTATTCCTTGTTGTTGTTATTGTTATTATTTAAGTTTTTTCCTTTTTCAATTAAAAAATATTTTCTCCAATTCCAGAAGTCATGGATTTACTTGAGAAGAGTAGAAAAAATAGAGAAAAGCACAAAGAAGAAAAGAAAACTTGTTTCTTGTCCTCCTCAGTCACGGTGAGGACTTGGTGAGTTTCCTTCTGTCTTCTTGTCTACTGTGCCCTCTGGGTCCCTGCCTCAGGCTGCTCTGGGCCTGGAGCCTCCTCAACAGACCTGCACCTTCTTGGTGTCTGGCTTTGGCTGCTTGAGAGATCAAGGTTGGGGAACTTGTTTCCTGGCTCCATCCCTGCAAAGTCACCTTGCTGAACGAAGGTCATTGTTTCTCTCAAGACTCAAAGGCCTGACAAGACAGCCTCACCCACCAGGCTCTTGTAACTGTTCCTAAGCGCCTTCCTTTAGGCCTAAGGGTGGTGAGGCCCCAGCTCCTGCACTACTGGTTGTGCCCCACCTACCTTCTGTAAATAATCCCTCCCCGGGTCATCCTCTTCTGAGCATGCCATCTGCCTTCTGTTGGGAATCTGAATGATTCACCTTCTGATTCATTGACCTTTCAAGGCCCTTTCCCTGAAGTTCCCAGAGACATGAGCTTTTCTGGGGTTTCCAAAGTAACAAATGAAGTGGTGTTTAGAATGAACTTTGGGTTCCTGACTCTTCCCTGACTGGACCTTGCACAGAGCTAGACCAGGCCCACGCCCAAGTGTTGTGATATGAAGGATTCCATACCTCCACCCAATCCCCCAAAGCTTTGATTCCTACTGCTGTTAGCCTTCTATTAAAGTCTTGCCCTTGATTACCAGAATTAGCTGCAGAAGGTCCCAGTTGAAGAGAAAGTTTCAGGAGAGAAGGAATGAGCTGTGGCTTACTCAGCCCATGGTCTTTGTGTATAATGCTGTGTCAGACCCCATTCGTTGCCTGATGGGGTCCTCCTTACCTGTGGTCTCAGCTTGGATGAGGCCTCCCCCATGAAGCCTTCTCTGCTCCCTATCCTGGTTAGGGAGAATTCTTCTGTGCTTCCTCATGACTCTTAGTATAGCCTTGCGTACTCTCCTCATGAGATGGTGACCTCCTGCTCACCCTTCTACATGGCACATACTAAGTGCTCTGTAAATATGTTGAACATCACACGCTTGGGACGTCCTCCAATATCAAGTTTCCCCATGAAACCCATTTTGCGAGACTATTTCCAGTGGGATGAACCCTTGATTTGAATGAGCCAGCCTCCTCCTCCTTGAATATTGTATACATTAGGATCTCACAGGCACTGGAGTGATGGGACCCTAGGCAGGTGTGTACGTTGGTGGCGTATAGGACAAATATTGGACCTGTGTCAGGAGCTTTTGTGGGTTGTTGACATGGGAGAGGACAGAAAAGTACAAAAGCAGAGCCAGGGAGAGGGAAGAAAACTCTCTATTCCATCATTTCCCCAAGAGGCCAGGTGTAGAAAACAGTGACAGTGCCCCTAAGGGTCACAGAAAGATAGACTTCAGAGGCAACTTCAGTTTTCTGAGGGCACTTTTACATTTATCTACTTTGTTTAACTTTGTTCACTATAATGAATTAGTGAAATATTTAAAACCTCCCTTTGAGGGGGAAATATAAATATCTCTACTTGCATGAAGAATCACTAAAAAGATACACAGGAGCCTGGTAAACTGATGACCTCCAGAGCCTGGAGCGAAGGGTCCAAACAGACTGCAGGGTGTGGAGGGGCTGGATGGGAAACCTCCCAACCATTCCATTTGCTGGTCTTTTGACTTTTGATCCACAGGAATTTATAACCTATTCAAAAAATAAAATAAAATTATGTCTAAAAAACTTTCCCTGAGAAGGAACAAATAACCCTCAAACTTTCTTTTTACATTCACCCACTTAAATGGAGCAAAAGACCCCCTGCTGTCCATGTATTCTACTCTTTTACACTTCCCAAAGGAAAATCCTGGAGACTTGTTTATAATAACAAAGGATCGCTGTAGGAGCCAGGCCTTTGGGGGGTCGTGGTGTCAGGTAACATTTGGTTTTGCCCTAGCGATATTGATGGTTCCTATTTGAACCACGATGTATGCATATCTTTCAATCTTATTATTAAAAAATTTCAGGATCCTCATACTGCTGTGGTAGATACAGAATCCAAAGCATTGCAGGGAGGTCAGACATTCTTCGATCAGCCACATAGGTAACACAGCAGAGGCAGCTGATGAGAGAGAGGATAAAACGTTTCCCACTAAGCGTGGGCATTCCAGCCATCCACAGGTGTGGGTGCACAGCAGAAACTTCGTTAGTCCCTGCATGTTACATGGATGACAGAATTTGGGGTAGAAGGCTGAATTAAAGCATTCAGGTCACACACTAATTTTGATTCACAAATTCCCAATCCAGTCATCCTTAATGATTCTCTAGTTACTAGTAAGGAACAATGAATTCTCCATGAAAATGACAGTTGGAGGATTGTGTGGCATTCACTCCAAAAGCAAAATAACTTTACATGTTTGGGGAGCAGTTTGTATCCATCGAGAGAATTCTTGCATCTTGATGGTACTTTGAGGTCTGCTTTAAAATATGACTGTTAAAATTACTGCATTGGAAAAATTTATAAGCTACTCTGTCCTGAGCCAGCCAAAGCCTTAGAGAATTGTGATGGAAAATGTCATTCATCCAAATCATGCTTTTGCCCAGTGGGAAGCAGCCCTTTAAATGATGAAGTCCTTCTCAGCTTTGGCATCTGGGACATCTTTTCTAGAAAAACTTGCTGTGTGAACTGCAAACACTTGTGGGAAATCTTTCACAAGGAGGTTCTAAGAGCTGATGAGTATTGACTAGCTCCACCCCTGCTCTACACTTTTAATCACTGCCAAGCTTCCCAAGGCAAAGTCATGCCATCATGGCTTTTGAGGCAATGGTTTTTGATCCACTTGTTTCATTGTGTTCTGGTCTTCTCGACCATCTCATCCTAGGGTCTTACCAGCAACTTTCCTGCTTTGTCCTAATTAGGTCTAATTCCCCACTGGTCCTTTGGGTTTGGGACCCTCTTGGGCACTGCCAGTGTGGACCATCTCATGATGTCATTCAAGACTTGTACCTGTTCTCTTATTCCGCTTACATCTGTCCATTTCAGGAAACCACTCAACAGACCCACCTTTCATTCCACCTCCAGCTTTAGCAGACCAGAAGGGAGGTGAGATGTAGCAAAATGAAATTCCCAAGTCTCCTGAATCCAAACATCTCTGCTCTGTGACCTGCTGCAGGTAATCATCTGGCACACTCAGGCACAAGTCTGTGTCAGCCATGTCCAGTGGATCTGAACTTTCTAGGAATTTAGAGTGTGTGCGAATTCAAGGTACATGATCAGCTAGGTAAACACCAAGTTATTTCCATATCACTTGATATAGCCATTGTCCCACCACTCTGATCACTGAGACCCTTCCCAGAACTCCCCAGACCGTCCCTAATCCTGTAATTTAAGGGACAATGCCTGGCCAACCTGGGGGAAGTGGTGGGGCTCTGATTGGATACCCTGGCCAACATCCTTTTTGTTTGTCTGATACCTGAGCTGTGCTAGTTACCATAAATCTTAAATATCAACCCTGTGCAAGTAAGCCATCGTCTTAGAGATTTTCCTGTAAAAAATGAAAAAGAAAAAAAGTCAGACTCATGACTGCCATGTCAAATACCCACAGCCCGAAGTCTCGTCTCTTCGAACACTGCCCTGGAGGCATGAAGGTTTGTTTGCAACAAGTAGATGATTTCATAAATATTGCTTTTTGCCAAATCCCCAGAGGCCCTTGAATGTTGGGTGCTAATAAAGCTCAAATTATTATTAGGCTTGTGGTCTATGTAGGTCATTGCCAAGTACTGGCATGATGAAAAGTAAAGAAAAACAAAACAAGTGTGCTAACCCCAGATAGAATGTGGATGAGAACCTGCAACCCCTTCTCCAAACAAATAACAAGCCTGAAATTCTTTTCTTTTTGTGTCCCAGAAGGACTTGATTTTCACCTGTAAAGCAAGAGTCATGGATTTTTGACAATAAATAGGCTTCTTTAGAAGAAAGGTGGTGGGGCGGGGAGGGGAGCCCACTGAGGAAAAGCAGTGGAGACTCAGCCTCATCTGGCAGCTGAGGCAGCTTTAGGTTTTCAGATGCTGCCACATCCTTGACTCGTTTGTCTTTTACGTAGCAGCCCAGAAAGGCAGTGGGGCAGGACTGGGAACCAGGAATGCTCCAGGACTTCCAGGTCTTGACCAAAGGAAACAGCAGATGTGTTTGCCTGATTTTGCTGTGGAGACTTTTTTCAGATGATCACAGAAAGATGATCTGTGTCATGCTTTCAGCCACTTGGACAGCATTCAGGATTGTTCTTTAGGGAGACCTCTTCCTGTGCAATAAGGGACACACGCATTTCCCAGGCTTCCTGTTGGGCAGTGACGCTCCCTTCCCTACCAACATGCTTCTGGCTGAAACATTAGCGCAGGCAGTGGAGGCAGCTGGATGGCCTAGGGCCTAGGGCCCTGCGTCTGGGGGAGGTGGTGGGATTGGAGGGGTGTGTGTGTGTGTGTGTGTGTGTGATTCATGGTCAGCTAGGTTAACACTGAATTATTGTGATTTGATAGGACATTCCCTGGGGAGAAGAAAGAGATAGGACTGGGCAGAGGTAGTAGACCCACTTGTGCCAACATGGCCACTGGCCACGAGATTCCCGGTGGGGTCGTTCCCTCTGACTCCAGCAGAGAATGGAGAACCTTAAGGAGGAAGTGCAGGAAGAACAGAAGAGGGGAACTCAGACCACGCTGGAGGGAGGGGACAGACTGGGACAGTGGAGGCATAGCTGCATGTGTGCCTTTCTTTTTAAGAGAAAAGAAAAACCTCAGCAAATGTTCCCTTCCTCTGTTTAGAGAACACGTGAAGTCCTGCACCTTCAGTTTCATCTGCGTATGGAAGAAGCACAGGTGCCAGACCCTCTTTCATGGTCTGTTAAGCTGTCACTCAGTATGTCGCCATGGCAATTTGAGGTTGTTGTGATTATTCTCGTGCACTGTGAGGAAACTGAGGCTCAGAGGGGTAGGTGACTTGTCCCCTGGTCATGGAACGGGTATACCGGGAGGTACTGACAGCAGACTCCAGACAGCCTAGCTTTTGAGTCTATTCTCTTGACCATGACTTTTTTTTTTTTAATAGGCTTTATTTTTTAGAATAGACTGATAGAAAATTAAAAGATAGCACTGAGGGTTCCATGCCCAGTTTCCCCTATTACGAACATGGTAGTCTGGCACATTTGGTACAATTCATGAAGAAGTAGTGATACGTGATCACTAAAGTCCATAGTTCATTGGATTTACTTAGTTTCTATCTAATTTTTTACTCTGTTCCAGGAGCCTATCCAGGACACCACACTCCATTTTGTCATTCTGTGTCCTTAGGCCTCGCTTGGCCATGACAGTTTCTCCAGTTGTCCCTGTTTCTCTTTCTTTCTTTTCTTTTTTTTTTTTTTGAGACAGAGTCTCATTATGTCACCCTTGGTAGAGTTCCATGGCATCACAGCTCACAGTAACCTCCAACTCTTGGACTAAAGCGATTCTCTTGCCTCAGCCTCCCAAGTAGCTGGGACTACAGGTGCCTGCCACAATGCCCGGCTATTTTTTGTTGTTGTTGTTGCAGTTGTCATTCATTGTTGTTTAGCAGGCCTGGGCTGGGTTCGAACTGGCCAGCCTGGGTGTATGCAGCCAGCGCCCTACCCACTGAGTTACGGGCACTGCCCCAGCTGTCCGTTTTTGAGGACCTTGGTGGTTTTGAAGAGCCAGGCATTTTGGGATGTGTCTGACTATTTTCCTCATGATTAGACCAAGATTCAATTCTCGGTTTTTGATAGGTACAATGAGCTTTTGCTAAGAGGGACATATATATTGGTTCTGCCATTATTTGGCAGAATCCCACATTAGGGTTTTTGTTTGTTTTACATTTTTGTTTCTTTTTGGAAGGAAAAGGAGACTCCTATTTTATAGTTGTGCTGGGTCTGTCTGATTCCAGATGGACCCAGCACAACTATATTTATTATTAAAATAAAATGTAAATAAAATTTACCATTATTAAAAAGAATAATCTTAACATGAACTCTAGCTGTTATGAGGTACAAAGGCCTTGATCTGTGCCAGCCTCCATATTTCAGGATTGCAGGTTGCATTTGGCTTCTTCAGCCCTCCAGCCTGGCCCTGATTATCCCTGCTAAGAGGGAGACCCTGGCACAGAGAAGTGTAAAAGGAACACTCCTGAAGGTTTGGCCTTGCAGGCTCCGCCCTCCCCACTCACCCGTCAGGGGTTCTATTTGCTTCCTGGTAGCCAGCCCTTCCTCATCCCTTCATCTTGCCTCACTTAACTTAGAGCTACAGCCCATTTCCTGTGCGTGGCTTGCTGTCTCCCAGCTCCTGGGTGGTTCTGGCTCTGCACTCTCCCATGACTGCTGTCTCTGTGGAGGCATCTCCTCAGTTAACCCTGCTCATACACGGTTAACCCTGCTTGTGCACATCTGTAGGAACCCCCCACCCTGCCTTCCTGAGCTGCTGTCCTGGCAGATGAACCTGGACTCCCATCAAACCCATCATCCCAGGCTGTAGACCATACCATCAGGTGACCGCCTAAGTCCAGACTAGGGACACGTCCTTTTCCTCTTCCCAGGGAAAACTCAGATCATAAATATGTTTACACATGGGAGAAATGCTTGAGATACAGTCTCGAGATTATAAAAATACACTCAACCTTTTAAAACCATAGCAACACAAGAGGCAAGAAGGCTGCAAATTGAAGCGCACTTAAAATACGGCTATCGGCTACAGGTTTGGAAATAAAGTTTTTTTGGAAAACAACTAGAGGGAATAGGGTTCTGCCTTCATTCTCATCTTCCTTGTGTTCCAGCTCAGAGTCTCACCAAGCTCCGAGCCCAACCTCTGATAAATATTTGTTGGTTGCATGAGTGAATGAACATACAGAAGGCAGGTCATAGCCCATAGTCTGTCCCTCCTTTTCCTCCCTTCCTTGGGTCTGGACAGTCAGATACTAGCCTGTGGCTTGTATTACCTTCCCAGCCCTTCTGTGCTAGGTCGAATTACTGATCTCAGGTCCACATGCTTTGCCATGGAACTTTGCTGATCCTTCCAAAATTTTGGAAAGAGAACACTTTCGTGCCCCTTGACTTTGGGCTTGGCGGTGGAAAATTAGCAGATGTGATACACAGAGGAATGAAATGTGCTTGTGAGACAGGGCATGTCCTCTTGTGCATCTGCCATTGCCACAAGAAGAACAGGTCTCCACTGCCTTGCTGGTCCCAGGGGGATGAGAAGCATGTGGAGCAGACCTGGTCCCAGACTGCAGCCTGGAACCCAACACAGTTAATCCCAGCCAAGGTCAACCAGACACCTGCTGACCTTTGATGTGTGAGCACATCACGAATCTGCCTTCCAGTCTCTGTTGGAAACCTACCCAGCAAAGGTTTCTGGGAAGAGGAGTCTTCATGTCAGATCCTGTCCCAGGAGACCATTCCTTCCTTACGTGAGCCTCCCTAGTGATGTCACAGTCACTGTGACTCACCTGTCCCAGAAAACACGAGTATATTTGTAACAGTAGTAATTAGCATTCACCTGGGGTTTATAAGCAGGAGGTAGCTCTGACATAAAGCCTTCTTGGGAGGTGGAGAGGCCAGGATTATCATACCCATTTGGCAAAGAGAAAATAAAAAACTCAGATAGTGTGGGTGACTCACCAGGAGACAGCTGTCTGAAGGGAGAATGAGATAAAAGGTTCCTTACACCCAGGAGGAAATCATGTGTGTGTTTTAATTTTTGTAACTTTTTCATTATTAAAGGGATGCATATCAATTATAGAAACATGCAGAAAGCATGAGAAATTCCCATACTATCTAGTAGTGGTATTTATTTTTCTTTATTTTCATGCATGTATGTTATATATTTTTATAAATTAAAATCATGAGGTAGATGTGTGTGTTCCCCATGGCATTTACAATTTTTTAAAGACATGGTTTTTAATGTATAGCGTTATGTCCTGTGAACTAAGTTTTATAAGCATTCTCTATTTTTGTAAATGTAACTTGCTTACAATTTTTAAACTATTTTAAAAACAATGTTTTGGTGAACATCTTGGCATGGGAGATAGTTTATGTATTTAGGGCATGGTACACTGAGTGTGTGTGGTAAGTGGTAACTAATATAACTATGTACCTAAATTCCTAACAGTTTCCTTAGAATGGACTTCTAGATGAATTTGCCAAGTTCAACAGTTGTTGATACATATTGCTGAATTGCCTTCCAGAAAGGATGTCCTGACTTTTGTCTGTGGTTCAGTGAGTAGGGCGCCGGCCCCATATGCCGAGGGTGGCGGGTTCAAACCCGGCCCCGGCCAAACTGCAACAAAAAAATAGCTGGGCGTTGTGGCGGGCACCTGTAGTCCCAGCTGCTCGGGAGGCTGAGGCAAGAGAATCACGTAAGCCCAAAGAGTTAGAGGTTGCTGTGAGCTGTGTGAGGCCACTGCACTCTACCGAGGGCGGTACAGTGAGACTCTGTCTCTACAAAAAAAAAAACAAAAAACGTTGAAGGTGCTTACCTCACAGCCTCCTCTCTGGTATCGAGTACTCTCTGTAAAACTAAGCATTGCTAATTTTATAGGTGAAATATAGTAGCTTGTTGTTGAATTGTTGTTTATTACTGAGGCTAAAAATTCCTGCATAATTATTAACCATCAATTACAAGATGATTCAGAGGGACATTTGGGTCAGGGCCTAGCATAACCAATAGTTTTGAATGAATGAATGATTAAAGTGGCCACGCTGTGGGTGTGACTCCAATTGTCACAGCCAGAGGCTAAGGACTGGAGTGGCTGAAGTATCGACTTTAAGGGCAGGGACTTGCTCCCAATCCTGTCTTGCTCAATTGAAAGTACTTTCAAATGGACAAAATTCTGGAGTAGAATGAGGTTTGGGAGTGTCTTTCGGGGTAGTACTGAGAAGGGGATGCCTAGCTTTGGAGTTGGCTCATCAGTGAGAATGCTAATTAGAAAAAAGGGCTGGGAGTGCAGTCCCAGCCAGCTCCCTGGGGTGGGCTGCCAGTGCTGCCTTTCTCCCTTCCCTCTCCCCTTAGCACCTCGAGCGTGCCTGGGGTCCACAGACGACATGGGGTATATATGGACCTACAGGCAATTTTGTTCTCAGGGAGGAAGCGGGGGCTGGACTCGAGTTTTCCCATCTGACTATGCTGTGACATGACTCAACCTGGTTGCACTGGATCCACCCCTGCAACCTGGGAAACACTCCTGGGTTTCTTCTGTTCCTCTATCATGGCTGAGACCTCCCCCCACCCCTTCCCATGCCACACAGCCCCAGATCTCCCTTGCAGGACCCTGCCTTGTCTTTTGCCTTTTGCAAGTCCCACTCCCCTTCTTTTTCTTTTTTCTTAGTTTTCTTTTTTTAATTTCATATTAATATGAGGGTACAAATGACTAGGTTACAACGTTCATTTTGGTTTTATATATATATTTTTATTGAAGATTAATATGCAGGTACAAATGATTAGGTTACACTGTTTGTATTTCTAGGGTAAAGTTCAAGTTGTAGTTGAGCCCTTCCTTGGGGGTGTGCTGTACATCCTTCATTGTGCCATTAGGTGAGAGCTCACCATTCCCCCCACCCCCTTCCCTTTGCACTCCTGTTCTTGATGCAGCTGCCTGACAGTGGAGATAGAGTTTAATTATCTTGGTGTCTTCAGCAAGTAGGAACCTGAGAATGAATGAATGATCTTCCAGTAGCATTCAGAGTGTACCAAGCATGAACAAGGGCCTAGTTGGGAGAAATCGCCAATGTTTATTCTTTATCACCTGTTTCATCACAGAATTTTGTTGGATGAAGTTATAATTCAGATATTAGTTTCAGTGGTTGGTTGGATATTTGGCAGAGATGACATCACACATCCTGGTGCCCTGGAGCTTTCTGTTTTGGCTCCAGTTTGACTTTGCCCTGGGAGCCAAGTCTCAGCAAAAGTGGGATTTTTTTTTTAAGTATCTGCCAAGCTTTCTTTTAATGCAGTGGTTCTCAAACTTTATTGAGAGTCAGAATAATCTGGAGAGCTTGCAAAAATACAGAAAACTGAGCTTAACACTCAGAGTTTCTGATTTAGCATTTCTAACAAGGCCCACTTGGTTCTGATACTACTGTCCTGGGAGCACAATTTGAGAACCACTGGTCTAAATATTTTTATCTGTTTTCATCCAGACAAGGTGCCAGATTGACTTTCTCCCAAGTCCAAGGATAGGTGCATAGACTGGCCACTATGCCAGGGCCCAGCTCTGCTCATCCTCACGTCAGGCTTGGGCTGTCTATTTTTGGTGGAAAAGTGTAAGTATGCTGGGTCATCCTAGCCTGTGTTAGTTAGCATGGCCTAAAAATTTTTGATGCAGGGTCTGAGACCTTGTCAGCCTAGGTATTGGCTTTCTGCAGGAGCACATGAAGCTTAGGGAAGACAGAATTTTATATCCGGGAAAACCCCAACCTCTAGGAGGCACTGGCCAAGTATCTGACCTGGCCCCTTCCAGAGGCCTCTGTCAAGAGATGGCCTGTTATCCACGAGGGCCTCAGCATACTCTCACTCGACCCACAGAAGTAGAAGGTGAAATCATTACAGGAAAAGGGGAAAACAATTGGCTAAGACTTATTTTCCAGCAGCTTCCCCATCACATTTCAAATAAAATCCAAACTCTTTACAAAGGCCTGAGGCTGCCTTGTATTTGGACCTTGTCTCCCTGCACTCCAACTTGCCCACTCTGACATGCCAGCCTCCCTGCTGTCCTGCAAACACCAAGCTCATTCCCATCCTGGGGTTCTGCTCCACCTGGAAGCTGGGGCCCTATGTGGGCATCCCCTTTCCAGAAGGAGCTTCACTGCACCCTCTACAAAGCAGTCCCACCTTCAACCTTTACCTTCTGTCCCTGTCTTTCTGGTACTTGTCACCATTTGCCACATGCTTGCAAATTTGTTTACTAGTTATTATCTGCCTGCTCACTCCCTTGAGAACACAAGCCCCATGGAGGCAGGAACCTTGTCTGCCTTCTGCAGCTGTGTCCCCAGCACCCAGAACACACCTGACACATTGCACATGTTCCACAAAGATTTATGGAGTGAATTTTAAAACTCTATCAGGTACATTATGGACAACAGTGTCTGAAATCCTCAAATCCTTAAATAACATAGGACCTTGATGCTAAAATCCGGTGTCAAGCTCCAATTTCCCTTCCCAACAGTTTGTTCAGATGGGAAGAGCAGGGGCCATAAATAAGGCTTCATCCATGGCCAGGCCCTCAGCTGTGTTACCCTGACCTGCCTCACCTGCCAAAGGATCGGATAATGTTTATCTCACCTGCTCTCGAGGTAGCAGCTGCTGGGAAAGTGCTGTGCCAGGAAAAAGGAGCAGGGCAAATTCTAGGTTTGGTGATGGTTACATTTCTGGTGGCTTAAAACTCTGCACATGGCATTTGAATTTAGATTCTTGCAGTGGTTTAAAAAATAAAGCATTTTTTAAGCTCTTCAGAAGATGGAGGCAAGCTCATTCCAGAGTAAAAAGCCAAGGAGGTATATTTGAAAGAGGAATTCTGGAATTTGAGGCCCTGCTAAGGGATTCTTACCTTGGTCATTTCTCTGCCTCCCCTTTTGTACCCATGAACACACTTGACGGCAGGACTGTCAAGGGGGGCTGGGCTTCCTGCTCGACAGTAGGGCTTTTTTTTTTTTTTTTTTTAAATTAATAGTCTCCCTCTGTCACACATTATACCTCATGGCAACCTCAAACCCTTGGGCTCTAGCCATCCTCCTGGCTCAGCCTCCCAAGTAACTGAGACTACAAACATGCATCACCACACCTGGCTAGTTTTTCATTTGTTGTTTGTTTTTAGAGACAGAGTCTTACTTTATCACCCTTGGTAGAGTGCTGTGGCATCACACAGCTCACAGCAACCTCCAACTCCTGGGCTTAGGTGATTCTCTTGCCTCAGCCTCCCAAGTAGACCTGGCTACTTTTTTTACTGTTATTAGAGGCAGGGTCTTGCTCTTGCTCAGGTGATCCTCCAGCAGAGTTTTAGGACTACAATGCCAGGCCCAGCACATAGGGAATTTAAACATGAATTAAAGAATATCCTTCATCCCAGGGACAGCTGAGGAAGAAGCTCAAAAAGTGATTTCATTTTATTTTAGACCAATAGCTTGATTGGAGAGATCTAAATATTCCATCTAGCATGACATGGAATCCTCCATAGTTATCTGACCTCCCGTTTCTGACCTGGTCAGGAAATTAAAGGAAAAAAGTCCTTTTGGCTCATGGTGTAGGCTTGCCAGAATTAGGAAAGAAAAAATATAGGATGTCCAGTTACATTTGAATATCAGATAGGCAGGAAATAATATTTCAGTATCAGTATGTCCCATGAGATATTTAGGACACACTTATACTTTCAGAAAAAGGCATTTGCTGGTTATTTGAAGTTTGAATTTAACTGTGTGCCCCATATTTTATCTGGAAATACTATTGGGGGGCCCCCTCTGACCTGCGAGCCTTTGGTCCTAGGAATGGAGGAAAAAGGACAGCTGTGCTTTTCCTAACCCATCTTCCCCTACAAATGAGAATATTTTGTTATTAGTCTCCACTCACTCCCACCCCTTTCTCTTCCTCCCAGGCCTGGCCTGTGGGTCATGGGCAATAGATGGCTGTGACCTTAAGTTATCCATCTGCCTGGGCTGCAGCTGCAATGCTGCCAGGGAGCTGCACTCCTTGGAAGCAGCAGGACACTTAGCAGAGTGTGATGCCAGAAAAATGCTCAGGTCGTAAGGCAAACCAGGGCAGGAATGTTTTATAGCTGTTGGGAGCATTTGATTCTAAGATAAAGGGCCTTGGAGACACAGAACACTCCCCTAAACGCAGAGCAAACTTCTGGGTCAGCTTATTTATTTTAGTATTACTAAACACTACTTTGATTACTAATAATACCTTGCGCTCATGTGGTGCTTTTCATCCAGTGATCTCTAGGTTCTTATTTAACAGTACGCAGCACAGCTTCATAACCCCAGGTTACATAATTGTCCAGAGAGTCTTTTCAAGGTAAAAAGCTTGGCCCTTCATGGAAGAGACCTGGATAGAAGTTAGGAATAATCGGGTCCATAGGTACCATGTGGGTACATATTCTCCCCACCCTATTAGACCAATAGCCACTCAAGTATAAGGCGAGTACTGCCTTCTTCCTCTCCTTAAACCCCCAGTATTTATTAGCACGAAGACTGGAACACAGCAGGTACTCAGAAAACATTTGCTGAAGTGAATGTATGAGCCATGGACAAGTAGATAAGCCTGAAAGAAAGTTTTGGGCTCCGGCAGCGCCTGTGGCTCAAAGGGGTAGGGTGCTGGCCCCATATGCTGGAGGTGGCAGGTTTAAGCCCAACCCCAGCCAAAAACTGCAATTTACCACTTTATTTCCTCATGGGCAAGGTGTGCAGCAGATGCTGGCAGTCCTGTGCCCGCAGATCCCTTTGCCCCTTCTAGGAACACCAGTTCCCTGGCGCCTCCTTCCCTAAGGCACCGGCATTTCTTTTTCAGTGGCTCTGGAAGACTTTGCCTTCGAGATGCCCCGTCTGCCTCCCCTGTTGCAGCATTTAACCAAGGGCTGAGGGGAAGCAGGGATACAAGCTCTCTGACCCCCTCATCCCTGGAGGGGATACCTGGGCATGAGCTGTTGGCCTCTGGGCACGTGGCTTGACAGCATAACCCTTTGCTTTCCTTCTCTTCTCAGTCGTGGGTTTTCCTCAGAATGCCTCCCGGTGAGCCACTTTTCCTAGCATCTTCTTTCAGGTCTGCCTGTGGGAATCTAGCTTGCAAGGGAGGCTTCTGGATTTCTTGACCATGGCTCATTTTTCCCAGCCTGCTGACACTTTCCTGCACCTGGGAAACGACAGCAACAACCGATCTTACTGCTGAGTGAGAAGCGGTAGAAGATGAAGAACAACCAGGACTTTATATCCACAGAGGCAAGAAAATAAAATTTCTGGGAATTTTCTGGAGCAGAGACAGCAAAAAAGTCATGGATGATTGTCAAATGAACTTCAAATTTTTATGCACATAGTACATGGCCTTGGCTACAGGCTCCCTACCAGGCAGCTGCCTTCGGTAAAATCTTTGTGGAGGCCAGCAGTGAAGACCGGCGCTGGCTGGAAGAAGAGGCAGGGCCCTTGCAGGGGCAGTTGGGGAGACCCTAGATCAGAGGGTGTGTCTTTGCCCCCCTCATTCAAATCAGGGGGCCTGGTGACAACATGGTGGGGGTGGGGCCTAAGTAAGTGGTGATGACTCAGTGGCCATGGTTCCTCTAAACAACTAAAAAAAATGTTTAAGCTTTATTTAATGTTTCCTTTTATTTTTAGTGGGCACATAATAATCGTACATCTTCATGGGATACAGAGTGGTCATTCACTAAGTATATACGATAGGTAGTGATCACATCAGGGTGATTAACATATCTATCACCTCAAACATTTTTTTTTACTTCAGGTTAATGTGAGAATACAAACAACTAGGTTACAATGTTCTCATTTGTTAGGTAGAGTCTCTCCTGTAGCTGTGTCCCGCACCGAGGTGTGCCATATACCCTTACATTATGCCCATTAGGTGGGAACGTATCAACAGCTTGAAGAGTCATTTCCGCATTCCCTAGAGCTTTCTGGTCCCAAGACTTCCCATTTGTGGAGACCAGGTTCAGGAAGTCTGGAGGGGCTACTCTTCTCTCCGTCCAAGTGTGTGAGGCAAACAAGGCAGAATGGCATTTAATAACTTGCCAGGCTGTACCATAAGGATAATGGCAGGGTTAGGTGGCCCTGAGGTCCCTGAGATTTTATTGTTTTGCAATATTTTAAGGGGCTCTGTGATACTGCCATAACCTACTTCGGAGGAAAACATTTATTATTAACACTGGTTTAACACTTAGCTTTCTAGGGTATTTGTGGATGACACAGTCATACATCTGCCTTTTTATAGTGCTTTGTGGCAGAGCACAAGACCTTCTGGCTGACACCTCATAGATCATCAAAATTAAGACCTCTAGGCAAGCAGAAGAAAGTAGGGCGGGGGTGGGGTGGGGACAGAAACGCGAATGGTTTCCAAGTTAAGTTTCCTTCAGAGAGAGATCATTTTCATCACAGAACAAATCACTCTTAACATGAAGATGTCCTTGTTTCCGTGGCAACCCACAACAACTTGAAAGGAATGATCTTTGGTGGCCATACAGCAAAGTGATGCTTCCTATCTGATTGGTGGCTGGTGTTGATTAACTCAGAGCTGAGATCGGCCAGCCAGGGGTCAACTTCCAACTGCTTGGCACACAGCACCACAACCCTCCCTCCTGTGTTAAAGTCAGAAGAAATCCAGGATGTGAAAGCCAGGTCAAAAGTAAGCTCCCTATGTCTGACATAAACTGCATCGTCATATTGTAGGAATCTTTGCTGGAGACTGAAAAAATTATATTAACAGAAAACTATGACCAAGGGAAGAGAAATGTCTAATTTTTGTCTGAACTCCCCCTCAAGGACCAGCGTTGGGTGGCAGTTTGGAATCTCTTTTGCTTATCTGTAAAAAGAGAAGCAAGAGGTCCCAGTGTGGTTTCACCGTTGCACCCCGTGAGCCCCCTTCTCTCACTTGAAATGGCCAAATGCAGCACCCGGGCGGGGGAGTGCCTTATTTTCCACTGCTCTTTAACAAATCACATCTGCTAAATTTCATCTGGGCCACAAAACCTGCTTTGTAACAAAGGACGCCACCCTTTCTCTGGAGAAGGAACACAAATTTTATTGTCCCTAAGCCCTGGGACCGGCAATATTTTTGATGAGAAAAACAAAATCCCTGAGAAGAGGGTAAAGACCCTAAAATAGCCATCTGGGGAATTCTTGCTTGAGTTGACATAAAACTTTGCATCTTTTCCACGGAAGAAGTGGCTGCTGTTTGCTCAGGGCTGTCAGAAATCAACTGTGTGTCACAGGAAACATAAAACCCGTCCATCTGCCGGGATCCTTTTCCTTGCTTTGTCAACGGCGTGACATTAACACCAGCATATGACGTTTGTGTCATGCATCAACCATATGCCTGTTGGTTTACAAACAATTTGTCCAGAGAGAAATCAACCATTATGACCCAAAAAAGGAAACAGGAAAGGGAAAGACGCTCTAGCCCCCGCTGTTGCTGGTAATAGGATTCTCCTAGAGGCACTGCGCAGGCAGTGAGAAGCTGGGAAGAAGCAGAGAAACGCCTCCCAGGTTCCGGGTAAAGCGAAAACAACTGCTAGGAAGAGCTGCAACTACCTGAAACTATCACCCCTTCCCCCCTTCCCTGATGGCCCTTCCTCACATCCAGGAGTCCAACCTGAATTCTGTTATACTTTTATTTTTAAATTCTAAATGATGAGACATTTCAGTTTTCTGTCTCAATTGCATGTATAATATTTATGAGCAACAACTAACTGTTGCTTTAATCCACCCTGGCACAGAAGCCTTTCTGGTGGGTAGAGGGGGATTTCTGTTCTTACCCTTGGTGCTGAGGGAGGGAAGACTCAGTTCCCATTTGATCTTACCCTTGTTTGCGTGGCTAATCAGAGTGCTTGCACTACTTCTGTGTGCAGGAGTGACTGCAGGCAACCAGCTTTGTTGATCATAGGGATGATCTGATGAATAGGAGTAGAGTGTTTGATGACTGACAAAAACTGTTCGGGAGTGATGTAAAACCACTGGGAGGCCCGTCTGTCCTCTTCTGGGAAGCTGGAACCAAGTGCTCACCTCCTGTGTGCACTCCTCCCCATCATACGCTCCAAGCCCCTCAGTCCCTTTCTTGGGCTCCTCCTCCCCGCCCACCCTACCTCTCTCTACCTATACAAGCCCCAACATGGAGCAGTCACTTTCCTCTGTCCTGGCTGTGCTTCCTCGCTGCCG
This sequence comes from Nycticebus coucang, assembly GCF_027406575.1. Taxonomy (NCBI): domain Eukaryota; kingdom Metazoa; phylum Chordata; class Mammalia; order Primates; family Lorisidae; genus Nycticebus; species Nycticebus coucang. The sequence goes on along the minus strand of NC_069787.1, from coordinate 88,351,679 downwards.
AAGCCGGCAGGCAGAGTTCAGGATGGAAAGGGCTTTTCCTTTGACCCCATTAACCTGATGAGTGAGGCCTCTGCTGACTGGTGGGTGGGGAAGGTCTTTGAGTCATGCTGAGAGAGAAAGATGGGATGTGGGGCTGGTGGAGGGACACTCAGTTTCTAAGAATGTGGCTTTAAGGCAGAGGTGAGTCGTGTGTGTGTGTGTGTGTGTGTGTGTGTGCGCGCGCGCGCGTGCGCGCACTTGTGCTATTCATTAAAGGACAAGAAAATCACTTACCTCAGTGGGTTCCCATGCTAAACTCCCACACTTCCAACTCTAATGGCAGCTGGGCACAAGGGGCTTCTTCAGACCCCCAGCTTTCCCTCTGCCAACTTATTTGGACCCAGCAAATCAGGCCACCCAGTGTGAGAGTAATCCCTCACTGTTGTTTTTTAAAATGTCTCCAAGCCCCTTGACCCTGGCTCAAGCAAAGTTGATGCATTATGGATTTCCATGAAAAGGGAAAGACAACCCAAACCCTGGTGTGTAGACCTGACTACAGACACAAGGAGAAAGAGAAATGTGCAACTTCCCCTACGTCTTTCTTTTATTTAGCCTGAGAAACAGTTTAGCATAGTGGTTAGAGCCATGGACTCTGGGGCTACACTGCTTGGGTCTGTGTCTAGGCTCCAACAGCCACATGTTCTGCAACCCTGAGCAAGCCAGTGTCTCAAGTTTCATATCTGAAGAATAGGGTGATGATTTACCTGCTGTATTGAGCCCCCCCACCCCCCTATACAGAGTTTCAGTCTGTCACCCTAGATAGAGTGCTGTGGCATCATCATAACTCACAGCAACCCCAAACTCCTGGGCTCAAGCCATCCTCTTGCCTCTTGCCTCAGCCTCCCGCGTAGCTGGGTCTACAGGTGCCCTCTACAGTGCCCAGCTTGTTTTCCTATTTTTGGTAGAGACGGAGTCTCACTTTTGCTCAGGCTGATCTTGAACTCCTGAGCTCAAACAATCCACCCTCTCAGCCTCCTAGAGTGCCAAGATTACAGGCGTGAGCCACCGTGCCCGGCCTGCTGTATTGAGTTGTCAGGAGGATTCAGTGAATAATACATATAGACACTCAACTAGTGCCTGGATATTATAAATATCCTTTTTTAAGTATCAGCTCTCATATTCCACTACCCTCCCCTGTTCAGTGACATGAGACCCCATGCTTAGAAGAGCCTCATGTTGGTTTAATGCTTTGTAGTTGCCATCTCAAAATTCTTGGTAATTTTATGACTTTGAACTTGTGTTTTATAAGTGGTACAATGATACGGTGGAGCATGCAGGTGAGCAGAGATGGGTACATTTACATGTAGCATTCTTGTTGCCAAATGAGCACATTTCAGGGGACCTGCAGTGTGAGGGAGTTCAGTGAGGCGTGCAGCAAGAACAAGAGGAGTGTGTTACCCGTGTGACCGACTGGTTAAGCTGCTGGTACCCCAGAGGGGCCGTGCTTTTCATCCCACCAGTAGTGCTTCTCACTACTGAGAAGACAGTGGTGTTCTCAGAACAGTCAAGGAGCTCTAGCATATTCTTACTCATATTATTTCTCCGTATTAACCAACGACTTACAGTGAAGATCATGACCTAGAAGGCTGGGCCCAGTGGCTCACACCTGAAATCCTAGCACTCTGGGAGGCCAAGGTGGGTGGATCCCTTGAGCTCAACAGTTGAAGACCAGCCTGAGCAAAAGCGAGACCCTGTCTCTTCTACAAATAGAGAAATTAGCTGGGTGTGGTGGCAGGCACCTCTAGTCCCAGCTACTTGAGAGTCTGAGGCCAGAGGATGGCTCAAACCCAGGAGTTGGAGGTTGCTGTGAACTGTGATGCCACAGCACTCTACCCAGGCCGACAGGATGAGACTCTGTCTCAAAAAAAAGAGGAAGAAGAAGAAGAAAATGATGACCTAGAAGAAAAGGAAGAAAGAGGACACCCATAGTTTCTTGTCCTTTCAATCCTTCCATCCTCATCAGTAAGACGGAAGTGGAAGGCGCTGGTAGAAGTCAAGACCTGAGATGAGAACAGCTGGTTTTAGGCAGCATTGCCCTTGCCCTCCTAGGAATGAAGTAGGTGTGCGAGCACCAGCCAGGAGGTGCAGATCGCGGCATTTTGGAGACTCCACGTCTGAGTTAAATGCTCTTATGTGCGCGTTTACGTCTGGTGTTGCACAATAGAAAGACTAGTGATCAAATTCCTGTTAATAATTTATTTATTTATACATGTATTTATACTTATAACAGCATTACATAAAAATAAAAAAACCCAGGGTAAGTCAGAGAGACACACAGAAGACAGGCCAAAGCTTTTCAGTTTTAGAACCTTTAAAGACATTTTTTCATGTTTTTTGTTTTAAACAAAGAGGTCCCACATTTTCATTTTGCACTGGGCCTTGCAAATTATGCGGCCAGCCCTGCTCACAGGGGAACCTTTGTTCCTGGTTTCTTTTACAACTGGGGGCTTTGCCAGAGCAGGTGTGTGGTGCGGAGAGGCCAAAGGAGAACTGTTGAAGTATTTTTCAGCAGGGGTCTGACTACCCAGGGGCACTGAATGAGACCCCAGGGCAACCTGTGAACAATACTATCTCTAGCTGAGAAAATCCCGGGAGTGCTCACTCACTGGCCAACAACCCAAACCCCTAGGCTGGTGTTTGCTGGAGGTCAGGCTTACAGTCCATTCCAGCAGGAGGAGGCAAGGAGGAACAGACCGAGGACCCTCATTGTGCAGGTGGGCATTGCCAGCTAAAACTCAGGCCTCAGGACCAGGCTGGTGCCTTGCTTAGAGGGGCAGGAGAGGAGCAGGGTTGTCATTTCTCTTCTTGGGATCAGAATCAGACAAATATCCTATTTGGCTTACCAGGCAATAAATGGATAACACCAGTGAATGTCAGTGCAAATTACAGCTCTGGCCTCCTGTCATCAGCTTTGTGCTGCTTCTTGTCACTTTAATGCAAAGAGACAGACTGGAGCTGATAACAAGCCAGAAGGGTGGGAGACCAGAGGGGTGGCTGTGTCAAGGACAAGAAAAATGCATGTTGCAGAGAATGATTTAAGACAGTAAAAACCCGCAGTGATGTTTTTTCTTGATTGCCTGTTTAAGCCCCTGGATACCAAGACAATGGCTCCTGGATAGCCACAAAACTAAGCTACCTTTTTCATTCATTCACCCATCCATCCATCCATCCATCCATCCATCCATCCATCCATCCATCCATCCATCCATCTACCATCCTTCTACCCTCATCTGTGCATGAAGGATGGGCTGGGCCGCCTGGGATGCTGGAATTCTGAGGGATCACCGGGCCCTCCATTTCCTGCTCTTCTCACAGCCACTTTGTCAGGGTTGCATCTAAATAAAGTTTGAAGAATTCTTGGGAGGAAAACAATTCTCTTGCTAGCAAAAAATGAGGAATTTCAGGTCCTTTTATGTCAAAAACAACACAGTGATTTCTCAAAAGCTCCTGTTCTATTTGATTAAATTGCATTTTCTGAACTGCTGAGTGAATGTTACTGTCTCAGAGAACCCTCAGCTGAGAGGTAAGATCTCCCTTCTAGCCGTCTGAAGAAAGAAGGAGTGTTGCTTTTTTGCATGCCGGGATTTGACTGTGTCCATCTGTCTGGGAGCCTGCAAGGGTCAGCTTAAAAAATATGCAGGCTCACTTTATCTTCCACCTACACTATACATGTGAAGAACTGTACAATCAAGACAGCAAGAATCCAGGTCTTTTTGTAGCTGTGCTGGCAAATTAGTGTCTGAGAATTTAGAAAAGGGACCGAGAGGATGACTACGTGGGGACATGCCCTGTGTATCTTCTTAAGTTCCCTCTGTGACATCATTTCCCCTAGTGCCTGGTACCCCATCTGCTGCTGGGGGCCCTCCACTTTTAGACCTGGGTGAAACATCTTACCATAGGGCACAGGATCTGGCCTCCTGGCAGTCCTCAGGGACTGGATAATGCAAGGGCAGTAGCCCCCGGGGATGAACATAAATCTGGGAGAAAGGGCAGGCGGGAGTCAGGCAGATAAACTCCCACACCTTACTTTCTCTTCTGGATCTTCAGGGTCATTAATTCTTCCTGCAGCCTTTCTAGAGAAGTCCTCATGCTAAGTGAACAAGCAGTCTGGTGTCCCATCCCTGCTCACCATGAAGCAGGCTGGCACAGAAGGCATTACATTGCTCGACATGACTTCTTCTCTCATCTCACTCCCCCGCCCCCACCACCTCTATTGCCCTGAGCTTGCACCTGCTACACAAATTATTAGAACCCCAATCCTTGGTCAAGTCCTGCTTTCTGGAGGACCTAGATGAAGGCAGTAATTAATATTTGCTAGCACCTACTAAGTCCCCACAGGTGCTTGTGATCTATTCAATCTCATTTTGGAACTTGGAAAACTCTTTTGGAAGAGCAAGAAATGTCTCCCAAGGGCACCTAGCAAATCAGCAGCAGAGTGGAGAGCGGAATTGTTGAAACTGAACTAAAAAACCTCTGGTGACAAAAAAAAAGGAAAAGAGAGCACAGTAGACAGGGAATGTCATCAGGTCTTTGAGGCCCAAATGAAGAAAACAGGAGCTTCTGTAGTCCTTGAGACTTTAGTCTAGATCCCAGGCCCCCAACTTGGTGCCCAAGTTAGGAAAGATTTCCATGTTGGGCGATTAGCTTATGCAGTGTTTTTGTGTTTCCTTCACAGCAGAAGCTCTTAGAGTGAGGAAGGAAGAACTCGCTGTACATGTTTATCTACTGCTGCCTGACAAAGTGTTCCATAACTTAGTGGCTAAAACAATAGGCATCAGTTATTACCTCTCATCATGTCTATGGGCGAGGAATTCAGCAGTGGTTACAACCCTGGGTAGTGTGGCTCAGCTCTCTTGTGAGGTTAAGGTCAGATGTTGGCTGGGGCTGCAGTGAGTGGAAGGCTTGCCTGCAGGTGGAGGATGTAATTCCAAGGTGGCTACCGCACACAGCCGCTGGCAGGAGACCTTACTTAACTCTTTGAGGGCCTCTTTCTGAGGTGGTGTGAGTGCTCCCATGATATGGTGGCTGGCAAGTAATCCAAGAGACTGAAGCAGAAGCCACTGTACCCTTGATGATTTAGTTTCCAAAGTCACACACTAGAATGGAGAAGCAAGAATCCAACGTACCCTATTCTAATATGAAGGCAGTAGATGAGCTCATACAAGGGGGGGAGGGGAGTAGGGGAATGAGCAAGCGGGGAGAAGGGAGGAGGGAGGGCAATGGGGGGTCATGGTGTATGGCACACTTCTTGGGGATGGGACTCAATTATAAGAGGGAAGTTATCTAACAAATGCAATCAGGGTAACCTAATTGTGCCCTCAATGAATCTCAGACAATAAAAAAAGAAAAAGAAAAAGAAAAGAAAAGAAACCCTTCATGCTTTAAACTGTTAAAAAAAAAAAACAACAACAAAAACCCAGGCAGCCCCCAAGTTACAAACATCTGACTTACCTACAACTTGAACTTATGAGCAGAAGCTATGATAGTAAGGACCTGAGTTACAACATCCAACTGAAGTGAGACTTGTAGTTACCAATAGAGGCTACTACAGGGAAAAGGTAAAGGTACCTATTCCAACTTTTACATACAAATTCAACTTAACAAAGCTACAGAACCTATCTCATTTGTGACCTGGGAACTGCCTGTACTCTACTCGTCACACAGAAAGCCCCGATCCAATGCAGGAAGAGCTTGTACAAGGGCATGGCTACCAGAAGGCAAAGATCTGCAGGGAGGAGGCACATTTGGGGAGACTGAATCACAGCCAGCATTCTGGTATCAGAACTGGGATCATTCTTAGAGACTGTTCCAACAGCCTTATTTAGTAGCTGAGAATCCCAAAGTCAGAGAGGTTAAGCAACTTGCTCCAGGTTGCTCAGTGAATCACCTGTCCACACTTAATTCGGGACTCAACAGTGCTCACAGGAAGCACGTTTTATAAGGGTGTATGAGAACCGCAGGCCGTGGTCAACCAGCGTCACTATGCTGATGAAGAAGGGAGTCAACAAAGGAATCCATCACAGAGCTGATTAGAGGAGCCCACCTGCTCATTTATTCAAAAGACATTTATTGAGTGCTTATCTTATACTTGGTACTATGCTGGGCACTGCCAGAGAGGTAAGCAGAAAGCCTACTCCTGCTCTCAAATGTTGCAGTGTGGTGGGAAGACAGACATGAGTTATGTAGCCCCACAGATAATGAAACTAGCATGACTATGACAAATGCTTCGAAGAGGACGTTGAGGCATTGTGAGAGGACAGCACATGGCGTTTGTTCCAGCCAGTGAGGCTTCTCCAAGAAAGTGATGATTCAATTCTCACTTGACAGCCTGAGAATGAGTTCCTGTGTCAATGAGGTAATGATTTTTGGTCAAGATTTATTTATTTGTTTTAGAGATCCCATTTTCCACCTCCAAAAATTCCATTGGGGGTTTCTTTAATGTCTTCTATTTTGCTTATAATAGAGCTCATGTTTTCCTTGAATATACTTAAATACATAAGTATTTATGAGATTTTTAATAGGTATTTTAATATCCTTGTCTGCTCGTTCCATCATCTCTGACATTTCTAGGCCTTTTTACTTTTTTTTTCTTCCTCCACATTATGAGTCATATTTTCTTGCTTTCTTGCATGCCTGGCAATTTTCTTTTGGATAACAGATAATGGGAATTTGACAGTATTGGGTGTTAGATTTTGTTTTGTTTCTTGAAAGAATATTGAACTTGTTCTAACACAGTGATTTGGAAACAGTTTCATTTTCTTAGGGATTACTCTTAAACTTTGTTATGGTAGGTCCAGAAAACACCTTTAACCTAGGTCTAAGCATTATTATTAACAATTGGATACCAGTGGGGGGCTGTCATGGACTGACCACCGTGGTTTTGTGATTCCTATTCCTGGCTCCCTGGATCCTTCCTTTTAAGGCAACCACCCATCTGCTTTTAGTCACAATCGGTTAGTTTGGATTTTCTAAAGTTTTATATAAATGGAATCATACAATATTACTCCTTTTGTCTGGCTTTTTTCACTCAGCATAATTATTTTAATTTATCCATGTTATTTTTTTCTGTCAGTAGTGTCTCCTTTTTCATTGGTGAGTAGTATTCCATGACACGAATGTATTTCAATTTGTTTAGTTATTTTGTTTATATCATATTTATTCATTAATGATGAATATTTGGATTGGTTTCAGTTCCTGGAAAATAAAACTTATATGTATATTCATGTAAAAGTTTCTGTATAAACATATGCTTTCTTTTTCTGGGTAAATACCTAGTAATGGGATGGCTATGCCATATGGTATGTATATATGTGTAACTTTTAAAGAAAGTGCCAAACTTTTCTAATGGCATTTGTTTTAAAACCAGTTTTTATTTGTTTGTTTTTAGATCCATGTGGCAATGTGGCAGAAATCTGTGAGATATTTGGATGTAAACGTTCAGCTTCTTTTAGTATAAATAAAAGCCATGATGTGGCAACTATCACCTTGATAAATACAGTGGCAGCATTTGGAAAGTAGACTTTGGAAAGTACACTTTTACCACAAGATGGAAAAATGAAAGGAGAGAATTTGAGAGTTTCCCAGTCTGCCTGACAGCAGTGGAAAAAAGTCAGGACCCTTGGACTTTTTCTTTGAGGCACTTTAATGGGAATAAAAGTGAATTTATTCTTTTTGGCTAGTTCATCCTTCTCGTGATTTTTTTGAGAATATGAAACATTGGAAAACTTAGATCAGAGCTGTTTTGTGAAGTTTTGATCTGTTTCCTTGATGTTTTGACTTTGAAGCTCCTATCTGTGAATAAATTCAGCTTTTGTTTCACCTTTCTCTGCCGAACAATGCCAGTAAGTCAGAAGGAAATATCCAGTAGGGATAAGTGACCTTTCTTTGATCCACACACAAGTCAAGTATCAAGCTCCTTTTAGCCAATAGAGGAGTGATATTCACAAATGCCCGTCTGGCTCTGAACTATGTACCGTATTTCATAGAATGGGTAGCAGCAGCACAATCTACTTCTAACAACCCGTCCCCCTTCTGAAATGCCCCAGCACAGACGGATTCTCTTAAAGAAGTTTGCCATATACACACCAGGCAATGTTTTCACACTTCTGATACTATCTCATACAGTGTGAAATTTTCGGCACTTAGCAATATTATTATTAAAGTTCAAACCCTTGAAAACAGCAAAGTGCCAGGGAGGGGAGTGGAGAGCAGGATGCAGGGCAGAGGAGCGTGCTGATTCATTCTTTAGCCATGTGTCACCCACCAATGCAGAACAAACCAGAGGTCAGACTGTAGAGGATGCCTCCATCCCCTGACTTAAGGGCAACCTGCGGGTCTTTGTGCTGTGCTGCCAGCGCCTGCTGGGGGCCTCAGAGGAGGCACCAGCTTCTCTGGAGATGGTGGACCCTGCTCCCTCACAAGTGGTCCTGTGCTGAGACTCTGTGGCTGGCAGGCTTAGCTCACAATCCAGCCTGAGGAAATGCATCAGCAGGACATGTGCCCATATTCCCATATCTGTAAACCACCTGTAATGGAAATGGTGACAAACCTTAGCCTGGCCTTTTGTTAATTCCTTAGCTGTGTGATTTTGGCTGCAGCCGGAGTAGGGTCCCTACTGATCATTCTTAGTATTCCATTTTTGGTTTTAGGTGGTTTTCTTGATACTGAGGTTGCTTTCTGTTTTGTTATGTGGGTTTCAACCTTCTATCTTCTCATCCCCAGATGTAATTTGGGCAATTTATTTGCATGGAGCTTTTGCAGGTCCTATGGTCACCTTGGTGCTGGCCATAGCTCTACCTGTGCCACCAGGCAGAGCCATTCAGCCCAGCTCGTGGCCCAGCCACTTCACCCAGGCTCCCAACGGATTCCCAGTGGCCTTAGCCAAACTAATTGATAGAGTTAGACACAGGGCAGAGCTGAAAGTGATGTCACAATTGACGGCAGATTGGGGAGTCAAGGCCAATCCCTGCCAGCCACTCCATTTATCTGGCAGGTGACAGGTTGGAGGCCTCAAGGCATTTCTGTTCTGGCTTCCACCTCCTTAGGGATGCTAGTCCTGCTGGGGAAATAAACATTCAATTGCTACGCTGCCTGTAAACCCTTGGTACTGTGGCTGAATGATTGCGGTTGTCATGGTAGCAAGCAACGTTTTCATTATCATCTGTGGCCTTTTCTCCTCCCCTGGGAATTGTCAGATATGATTCTAGTCTTTCACTCTAGCTTGGGTCTTTGTTTTTTGGGGTGACTACTGTCTCTTTGCCTCCAATTGGGGAGACTTTCTATTGGTTTGGAGGGACAGGGTCATGTAGGGGAAAGGTGGATGGGGGAAAGGGGAAAGAAGAGAGAAGAGACAAAATGTGTGCACATTGGGGAGAGTGGGGACAGACTGTCACTGGGAGACAGAAGAGGGGAGGGGCACGCAGAGGGGAGAGTGGGCTCCTCAGGAAGCTTCTTGTTCACACATGCAAATGCCTGCCAGGATCACAGCCTCTTTAGCATCTCCCTGCCTGGGGCTTGTAGGAGAGGCCCTGTGCGGTGCGCCCTCCCCAGACCGCAGGCTTTTGTTGAGCAAGGGCTGAGTTTTGCTCCTCAGTGTCTACCCCACAGGCTGCACATGTGCCTCTTAGCAGTAAGCAATTCAATGCTGAGTGAATGCATACATGGACAGACATTCAACACTTTTTAAGTTATTATCATTGAATCAGGCTTCGAGGGACTGATTGATGGGAGTCAAAATCACTAGAGACAGATGGTCAAGCTTGCATGCCAGTCTGTGGATTCGTTCTGAGAAATGCAGCTTTGCTTAACAGTGGGGGTGTGCCTTGGCTGGTCAGTGGGTTCCCCTGCTTGAAGGAAATTCTCCCGATTCTGGGGCATCTGCCGTGGAGTTGTCCCATGGGTGCACTGGTTATAATGGAAGCAGAGCTAATGTCCGTGGCCTGGTGGTGGGTCGGCTTTCCTGATGCTTTCTGCTCCTAACTACACCTCCAGTCCAATGTGCTTCAGACTCCTGACCTATAGGAAAAGGACCAAGACTTTGAAAAAGTGGCTTCTTATCTGTTTAGGGCCATCCTTTGGATCCTCTGCCATTTGCATGTGTCTGTGAGCATGTGCAAATGTGTGTGTAAACACATCCAGAGCCTTGAAAAGCAACCCACACTTGAAGCATTCACAGAGCAAATATTTTGATGCTAAAAAGGAAGAAAACACCAAAACTTGCAAAGCCTGTATTTTAACCATAACATCTGGGTTCAACTCCTGACTCTGTCACTTACCTGATGATGTTGGTCAAGTCCCTGAGCCTCTCTGATTCTCTTGTCTTCACTGCCACGTGGGAATGATGAGAACTTCCTTGGCTAATGAAGGGTTATTGTAGGATGGTGCCATACAATGACCATCTTTACCCGGGTCGAGGGTAAAACTATGTAGCAATTTCCCCATTATGGTCCCAGGGCATGTGTTGGAGGAGGGCTACTTACTGTTCTGGGCACAGGCGTTTCTTGCAGGCTCTTTTTGGTGGGTGATGACAAGGAGAGAGTGAAATGAGAAAGGGGAGTGAAGAATGCCTCTGGTCTTGCTTCCTGGGAATGCCCCATATGAAAGGCTCGACCTTATATTCCTTCTGTTATGGTCAAGAGCTATGTGTCAGCTCATGCTCAAGGTCAGCCCTAGAAAGAGGGAAAGGTTTACAAAGAGAAATCTAGACAGGGAGCAAATAAGGAAGCTAATCCATGCTGACCAAACGCACAAGAGACTGATGAAAAACCGATGAAAAACCCAAAATGCTACTTTGAACACTTGTACTGAATTCTTTAAGTTTTTTGATGCCTGAAAATATGCACTGGTGCACCTATGTACAATTAAACATGTGACACTGCTTATAAAAGAAAAAAGTTCCATTAAGATTTTGTCCCAGGAATAGCAGGAAATGGGGCAGGAAACAGACCTGTTGTTCTTTGCCCTTGGTAGCTCTAGCTTTTTTACTTGGCAAAAGAACTTGATTAGAGGGGAAAAAATTAATGCCCACAAAATGAAAACCCCAATACTTTCTATGTGAATGTAACCCAGATATATATGGGGCTAACCTTGCCTGGTAGAAATCCAGGTAAAATTGGCATGACCCATTGAATTTGGGACCCCTGGAAGACCAACGGTCTCCCCAAGATTTCTGTGTATCCTTACGGGGCTTATGTACCTGTGGTTCCTTCTGTCTCCACCATTCCCTGGGCTGGCTCTTGCTTGCATGTGTGTGGTCCCTATTCTGTATGATTGCAAATCACAGATTTTGTCAAGTTTACCAAAAATCCTCCTACAAAATGTTTACAAAATGAGCAGAATGTACCATTTCAAGAGTGAAAGGGCTAGAGTGAGAGGCAAGAATGGGTTTGTATCACAGCAACACAACTCCAAAATCCAGCAGAAGAGCATCTGGGATCCTCCAGGAGCCCCTGGGCGCCTCACACTAACATCCTCCCCACTTTCCCCAGCCTCTCTCCACTCTGCCCTCACCCCTGCTCCCTCTTCTTCATTCCTTTTCCCTCGCTTTCTACTCCTAAAAAACAAACAAACAAAAACGAAAAAAACAAACAAATGAAGAAAAAACAAACTTCACATTTTTTAAAATGGATGAATAGCTTCAACTTCATAGCCTCACATTCTATCCTAAGCATTTAAGGTCTTTTTTCCAAACAAAGGCTGTTCCCTACCTAAGAGGCACTCCCATGCCACTAAGACAATAGAGTCATCACATTCATTTCCTAGACAAACCTTTAGTTCAATTCTCTACCTTGGTTTCCCCTAAGAGCCCAAAGGTTTATTCGACCCACCTCAGATGACCCTCTCTTTAGGGAGGGTTGCTCATCAAACACCTTGATACTTCTTGCTGTTTTTGGAGTAGTGTTTACCAAAGAAGCAGGTGGTACAATGGTAGGAATGCAGGCAGGGGGAAGTTCTGCTGGCATGGCCATCTGTGGAGTTTGGGACAAAGTACTTAACCCCTCTAAGCCTCCTTGAGGAAGGAATAGTGGGCAACATACAAAGCTATCGCAAGGACTGAATACCATGATGCACATGAACATATTTTGTCAGTCACAAAGCTCAGTATAGTTTGTGATTGTTTACTCATGGGGCCATGCTAGCAAGGTGGTGGCATTAACTGTCTGGGTCTTGGTGTAGCTTCCTTTTGTTTTTGTTTTTTTGAGACAGTCTCTCTCAGTCACCCTGAGTGAGAGTAGAGGATAGAGCGCAGTGATGTCATAGCTCACAGCAACTCTTGGGCTCAAGTTGATCCCCTTGCCTCAGCCTCCCAAGTAGCTGGTACTATAGGTGCCCACCACAATGCCTGGCTATTTTTAGAGACAGGGTCTCACTCTTGCTTAGGCTGGTGTTGAACTCCTGAGCTCAAGTGATCCACCTGCCTCTGCCTCTGTGAGTTTGGGATTATAGGCGTGAACCACCACACCCTGCCTTGTCTTCCTTTTTTGGTGACAGCAGCCTTACAAAATGCACTGGTCCAAAAATGCTAGTGCTTCTTTCTCATGTGCAAAGGCAATTCCAGTTTAGTGTACGTAAAGATCAACTCTATGAGTGGGGAGATAGCATTCTTGCCAGAGATAAAGCTAGGAAATTCTCAATTTCAAAGACTTAAAAGTACTCCTATGCCCATACACAATTCTTGCCTCAGGGCACCTTATAATTTATAACAAGCAACAGTTTAAAAAATTATTCCTCTACTTTTGCTTCATTACAGAACAATATACTACTTATTGTAGATAAGAATAGATGGGTTGAAACAGAGTGTGTGTGTGTGTGAGAGAGAGATGGAGAAAGAATACCACCTGCAGTTCTCCACACTGAAAAAAACATAACATTTTAATGTCAACACAGTCCGATTTTTCTATGTGTACTTGATGTGAGCTTCTCTGCGACATTTTTGTGCATAGTAGGACACATTCTTTAAATTTTTCTAAGTCAAATTGAAACTATCTCTTTACTTACCACTTAGATCCATTCATCATTCCACAGATATTGATTGAGCACTTATGAGCTTACGATAATGGCATTCTTCCAGGTGCTAGGATATAAGCAAGGAGAGCAAACAAAAGTCCCTGCCCTTGCCCAGCTGACATTCTTTTCTGTGGGGGAAGACAGACAATAAACAAATGAATGGAATGAATAAGAAAAGTGGTAAGCCAGCTGGGGATAAGCGCCAGGGAATAGCACAGCAGGGAAGGACTATGGGAGTTTGGGCAGGCTGCATTTGAAGTGGGTGACCTGAAAGAGAGGAACGACTGAGCCTTCTGGAGAAGGGTGAGGAGCACAGGCAGAGGCACCGCGTCACCTCAAAACAGCTGGAGATCTGGGTGGCTGGAAGAGATTTCACCAAGGTGGGAGTTGGAGAGAAATAGAGAGGTCCTTAAGTCTGACTGGGTAGGGCCTTGAGGGCCAGCAAGAGGATCTAGCTTTTCTCTGATTAAGATGGGAAACCATAGAGGAGTCATGATTTCACACTAAGAATAAATTACAGGCAGGAAGAGGTAGGAACAAGGGGACCTGTTATGAAGCTTCTGCAATAATCCAGGTGAGAGACAATGATTACTTGGACCAAGAGGATATCTGAGGTGGTGAGGTGAGATGGAATTTTGATACATATGTTGGTAGAATTGATAGAATTTCCTGACAGAGATGTGAGATGGGAGGGAAAGGTCAAGGGGACTTCTGAGATGGCCCTGAGGCATCCAGAGAATAAAGCTGCTATTTTCTGAGATGGGAGAGGCTATGGGAAGATTGGACTTAAAGAGACAGATCAGAAGCTGGTTTTAAATATTAAGTTTGAGATGTACCTAGCAAAATGGGACCCCAAGAAGGCTAGTCTGAGGTTTGGGATAGGACTAGAGATATAAATTTGAGTTCCAAACTAAAAATGTTGGTATTAGAATCACAAGGTCATTAAGAACGTGTGTGCAGACAGAAAAAAGTCTCAGGGTATCAGTCTTAGACTAGCAGGAAGAACTCATCTCTTCTTGGTGCTTTCCCTGGTACCTGGTTGGCCTAGGAACAGACCTTGGTTTTACATGAAAATGGTACAATTTCCATTCTTAAATGTTGAGAGCCCTGACCCCACATATTCCACTATGGCAAGTGCTTCTCTTGCCTTTACCACATCACATCACAGATGAAAAGTGAACTTCTGTGTTAAGAGAGAGATGGCCAAGAAGTACATAGCCTACTCAAGTTGCCCGAGTTCCTCCAGTACTGGATGGTCAAAGGTACCCAAAGCTAGGATCCCAAGGTCTCTACTCATAGTTCTATACATAGCCAACCCCACATGACTCCATTTGCTCTTGGAGTACAGTCAGAATCCTTCTGATGTCCAGTTATCAGTCTCCTTTCTCTCACCAAGGGTAAGACCCCAGCAATTACACAGCTTAGCTTTCCAACCCTTGAAACAAAAGGAGTTGATTCCATTCTCTTTCTTGCAGTACAGTGTTGCTTGACTCCAAAAGAGGTGCTTGAATGTTAAGGTGTTTGAGGGAAGCCCAAGGAATGTCATCCCCTTTTTTTCTTATGTGAGTTCTGAACCAATTGAGAAATAAAACAAAGGAATAACAAGGCAGATGGAGACCAAAAGACTTACACAGATAAAGCTGATGTTGGAGAAAGGTTTGTATTTGGCTATGTGTCCCACCAAGTACTAAACCCCAGAATTAGGCATGTCAACAACCCAATCATGGCAGAGCTGGATCAAGAGGCTTGTCCCTGTGAGCTGTGTTATACAACATGGAGGAGTAGACCAAGAGAATCTGGGCTGTGCCTGTCCGGCTTCTTCCAAAATCACCATCAGATTAAGCATCTCCTCCCAGGAAGGGTCTCAGGAACGGGGGCTGGAGAGGTGAAGAATGTCCAGAAGTGTCACACCAGTGGTTCTGCCTCTACTCAGGTGGAAACATCTTGTAGGGAAAATCTCTCCCTACCTGTAAACATCCAGCAATACAATTTCTCCCCTCCAGCCCCCTTGAAAGTGATTAACTCCTCTAGTGGTGAACAAGGAGACCCTGGCACAGTTCTTACAAAGACAATGAAAAAACCAAAAATGATGTCCTGTGTAGACATAAGTATGCAGAGAGGTGCACACAAGAATATAGGCATGTACATACACGTATACACAAATGAGATTATGCAGGGTGATTATAGCATGTTTTATAACTGCTCTTTTCATTTATTAAGCCAGGACTTTTCTTCCAATAAATCTACTTTTACAAAGTCATTTTAGTGGTTGAGTATCATTTCCCTGTGGGGTATGTCCGTCTATTGGTAGCCTGTCTCTACTGCTTTCTACTGCTGGTTATCTGACTTACTTCTAATCCTTTGCAACTATTAAAATATAAAAATAAAAACCATTGTCTGAACTTTCTTCTTGCTAAATTGGTTCCTATTCTGGTTTAGTTCCTTAAGCTAAATTCCTGAAATTAGAACTGCTGATTTGAGGGACAGGCATGTTTTTAACACTGGTTACATTTTGAAAAATTATGCAACAAATGTCATTGACATAGTTCAATATGCAAAGGACAAAGAGAATAAATAAGCAAGTTAGTTTACCTTACAGGCTGTGAACTTCCACAGTGGACTGCCTGTGTCCCCAGTAGCCCTTGGACCATACTGTGTACCTTAGAACTTCAGCTGTTTGCATACAGGCTGATGGACTGAAGAAAACCAATAGAAAGGGATACTTACATGTGGGCATGCTGTACGTGTCCAAGGCAAAGGTGTTTTTTTGTTTTTTTTTTTGTAGAGACAGAGTCTCACTTTATGGCCCTCGGTAGAGTGCCGTGGCCTCACACAGCTCACAGCAACCTCCAACTCCTGGGCTTAAGCGATTCTCTTGCCTCAGCCTCCCGAGTAGCTGGGACTACAGGCGCCCACCACAACGCCCGGCTAGTTTTTGGTTGCAGTTCGGCCGGGGCCAGGTTTGAACCCGCCACCCTCAGTATATGGGGCCAGCGCCTTACCGACTAAGCCACAGGTGCCTCCCAAGGCAAAGGTGTTTTAAAGAGTGAATAAAGGTCTCTATGATCTGGGTAGAGGCAAATATGATGGTTCCTAGGCTAGACTCCCATGCTCTTTCCCTGTGACTGAGTTATTTGGCTTTGGTATTAGAATAGAAAACTTGATACCAAAGCCAGACAAGAACACTACAGGAAAATAAAATGATAGACTAGTAAGCCTGATGAACATAGGTGCAAAAATCTTCAGTAATATCCTAGCAAACCAAATTCAGCAGTATGTTAAAAGGTTCACACACCATGATCAAGTGATATTTATTCTTGGGATGCAAGATGTTTCAACATACAAAAATCAATAAATTTGATTCACCACATTAACAAAATGAAGGGTGAAAATAACAGATCATCTCAATAGCTGCTGAAAAAGTATTTGACAAAATTTAACCTCCTTTCATGATAAAGAGAAATTAGAAAATGAATGTATAGAATGAATGTACCTCAACTAAAACAAGTTCACAGCTAATATCATACTCAGTGGTGAAAAGTGGAAAGCTTTTACTCCAAGATCAGGAACAAGACAAGGATATTTACTCTCACTGCTTCTACTCAATACAGTACTAACAGTCCTAGTGGGAGCAATTAGGCAAGAGGAAAACAAAAAAGGGAAGGCCTCCAAACTGGAGAGGAAAAAGTAAAATTATCTCTGTCTATAAATGGCATGATCTTATACATAAAAAAAGCCTTCATACTTCACCAAAAAACTGTTAGAACCCCCAAATTAGGTAAAGTTTTAGGATGCAAAATCAACATTTAAAAATCAGTAGTGTTTCTATACACTAACAATGAACTATCTGCAAAAAAAATAAAGAAAACAATTCCATTTACAATGGCACATACATAGGTTATTACAAAAGTTCTGAGATACAAAAAAATCAAGAAATGTAAAATTTGTGTGGATGGAAACAAACGAAGCCTTCTCAGCAACACTGATAAGCCAAGCAAATTGAAACGTGCACAGGTGAATCAGAAAGGACCCTGTCAACTGTGTTTCTTGGAAGTGAAATGTGGACCACGATACAGTCTGGCTCAAAACTTTTGTAGTGCACACACATGCATATTAAATATTTAGAAATAAATTTAACTAAAGGAGGCAAAAGATTTGCACACTGAAAACTAAAACATTGATGAAAGAATTTGAGGATGACACAAATAAATGGAAAGATATCCCATGTTCATGGATTGGAAGAATTAATATTATTAAAATGTTCGTACTACCCAAAGCAATCTGTAGATTCAATGCAATCTCTATCAAAATTCCAGCGATATTTTCACAGAAATAGAAAAATCATTACTAAAATTCATAAGAAATCACAAAAGACCTGGAATAGCCAAAGCAATCTTAAGTAAAATCAACAAAACTGGTGGGATCACACTAATTGATTTCAAAATCAATCTTAAAGCTATACTAGTCAAAACTTTGTGTTAGTCACATAAAACCAGACATACAGACCGATGGAACAGAAAAGAAAGCCCAGAAATAAATTCACACATTTATAGTCAACTGATCTTTGACAATGATGCTAAGAACATACAAAGGGGACAGGACAGTCTCATCAATAAATGCTGTTGAAAAAACTGGATAACCACATGCAAAAGAATAAAATTGAATCCGTATTTCACACCACCTACAAAAACAAACTCAAAATAAATTAAAAGCTTAAACTTAAGACTTGCAACTATAAAACTACTATAAGACAACATAGAGAAAAACTTCTTGACATTGGTGAAGGCAACAATTTTTTAGATATGACCCCTAGAAACACAGACAACAAAATTAAAAATAGACAAATGAGATTTATCAAATTAAAAATCTTCTGCACACAGCATTTGGGAGGCCAAGGTGGGTGGATTGCCTGAGCTCCTCAGGTTTGACACCAGCCTGAGCCAGGGAGAGACCCCTTGTCTCTAAAAATAGCCGGGCATTGTGGTGGGTGCCCATAGTCCCAGCTACTTGGGAGGTTGAGGCAAGATAATGGCTTAAGCCCAGCAGTTTGAGGTTGCTGTGAGCTGTGATGCCATAGCACTCTACTGAGGGTGACAAAGTGAGACTGTCTCAAAAAAACAAAAACAAAAACAAAAAAACAAAAAAAATTCTACACAGCAAGGGAAACAATCAAGAGTGAAGAGACAACATATGGAATAGAAAATATTTGTGAGTTGTACATCTAGTAAGGAGTTAATGTCCAAAATATATAAGGAACTTAAGGAACTCAATAGCAAGAAAACAAATAACCCAATTTAAAAATGAAGGACCCGAATGGATGTTTCTCGAAAGACATACAAACATCAACAAGTATATAAAAACAAGGAAAGTTCAACATTACTAATCATCAGAGAAATGCAAATTAAAACCACAGTGAGATATCACCTCACACATGTTAGGGTGGCTATTATAAAAAAGATAAAAGATAATAAACATGTTAATGAGGCGGTGGAGAAAAAGGAATTCCTGTACACTGTTTGTCGCAATGTAAATTGCCATTGTGGAAACTAGTGTTCAAAGAATTAAAAATAGAACCACTAAATGATCCAGGGGTCTTCCTTCTGGGTATAGATCCAAAGGAAATAAAGTCGGCATGTTGAAGAGATATCTGTACTTCTATGTTCATTGAAGCATTATTCACAATAGCCAAGAAGCCTTACAAGAAACCATATAATTTGCAGCATGGATGAACCTGGAAGACATCATGCCAAGTGAAATAAACCAGGAAGACAAATACCACACGATCTCACACGAATATAGGGAATCTGAAACAGCTGAACTCGCAGAAACAGAGAGTAGAATGGTGGTTACCAGGGGCTAGGAGGAAATGGGGACACATTGATTAAAGGGTACAAAGTTTCAATTAGACAGGATGAATAATTAGTGAAGATCTATTGTACAGCATGGAACTATAGTGAATAAAAATGTATTATATGCTTGAGTATTGCTAAGAGATTAGACCTTAAATGTTCTTACCACAAAAAAGATAAGCACATGAGGTGATGGATAAGTTAATTAGATTGGTTTAATCATTTTATAAAGTATGCACAGATGAAAATATAATATTTTATACTGCAAATACATGTAATTTTTATTTATTTGTCAGCTAGACCTTAATAAAGCTGGGGTGGGGGGAGGGGAGAGAAAAAAAAGAAAGAAAAGCAAAATCCTCCTGATTTCCTTTGTCATGAGATTGTCCCCAATGACCTGTTACCAGAACAGTTATTTGTGAGCTCCAGGATGGACTTGGCATTTGCTTTGTCCCCACATCTGCACCAGGAACTTGGATCCTTGAGAGCCATGTGCACTCTCAACAATTCCTGGAATATTTGTGCCTCTTTGGATCGTGGCTCTGAACAGTTGTTTAGTTCATGGGCTGATGTTTTCCATGAAGCATTTCCAAAGAAAACATGAATACACAGTGCCCCATGAAAGGAGCTGGCTGCTGCTGCCCCTGGCACAGGTCCGTTTTGGTGGTGACTGGAAATAGAAGCTGCTGAAGGATTTTCAGCTTCTCAAAGATAGAACTAAGCGAGGGTCTTACTGTGCCCAGGGAAGTTCATCCTCCACAACAAGGAGGGAGTGTCTTACCTCCTCTAGGTCCTCCAGAACATGGTGGAGAAGTTAGGACTCCAACAGACTTCGGTTCAAATCCTGTTGTTAGCAATACCTCATTGTAGGAATATGAGCAAATTAATCTCTCTGTGCCTCAGTTTCTTTAGCTGAAAATGAAGGTAGCAATATGTAGCACTTAGAGTGATGTAAGGATACAACTGGATAATGTGTGTATAAATTACTTGGTTTATGGTAAGTGCTCAACTGGTGACAGATGGTATTCTATAGCAACACCACCAGGTATAAACAATCAGGAAGCCAGAATAAAATGCCAAAGAAATGGATGAAAATACTCCTGGACATCTCTTGGGTATTAGGCATCATTATGTTCCCAGGGCATAGCACATAGTCAGCACTTGGTAAACATTTGATACATTTGATGAATGAATAAACACGTACTAGGCCTTCTCAGACGTGTAGGTAAAAATGAGGCTGAGAAGCTGATCCCTGGAGAAGCTGAGAAAATCCCTGTGATGATAATCATATTATTAATAAAATCAGCAAACAATTAAGAACACTAACCTGATACCTGATGCTAAATCTCACAACACCCTCATAAGGTGGTGCTTTGCCTTCATCTTATGAAAGAGGAAACTGAGGCCCAAAGAGGTCACATAAGTTGCCTTGTGTGCTACAGTTAGGATGGAACAGCACCCAAGTCTGGATCTTAGGGCAGGAGGATGGTGAAGCAGAGTCTCCTCTGGCTTCGTTAAGGTGGTAGTGGGTAAGGAGAGTGGACTTAACTTAGGGCTGAAGGCAAATGGGGACATCTCCTTCTGAATGAGAACAGTGTACAGTGTGGTCACTTGTTTGGGGCTGATTATGTGCATGGTGCTGCCACAGCTGGCACCTAAGTGTCCTGATCTCCATGGTGCTGAGGCCTCACCTGTTCTTCTGCCTGGGGTTGGAGGTGGTACTGCCATTTATTAGATATCTCGAAACATCCTGATGTATTGTGTACTTCAAGGTTTGCTTAGCCATGTTTCAGCATGTTTTCATCATCCAGGTGATCAGTTTCAGCTAGAATAGCAACATACAGCTATAAAAGATCTTCATCTTTGACATTTCTATTGCAAGCAAACGGCATTTTTTTTTTTGAGATAGAGTCTCAAGCTGTTGCCCTGGGTAGAGTGCCATGGCGTCATAGCTCATAGCAACCTCAAACTCTTGGGCTTAACCGATTCTCTTGCCTCAGCTTCCCAAGTAGCTGGGATTACAGGCACCTGCCACAATGCCTGGCTATTTTTTTTTTTTTTTTTGGTTGCAGTTGTCCTTGTTGTTTAGCTGGCCCAGGCCAGGTTTGAACCCGCCACTCTCGGTGCATGTGGCTGGCACTGTAACCACTGTGCTATGGGGGCCAAGCCCAAATGGCTATTATAAATCTGAAACTCTCCAGTTCCATAGCCTCTTTATCCACCCTCTTTAGCCTTAGAATACAACTTTGTCATGTGAGGTTTCTTCTCAGAGGCAGTTTTATCACCCCTCCCAAGGACAAATGGAGAAAAAAGATTTTTAGGACAAACAAAGTCCTCTCGACATGGCCAAAAGGGATAGTGGTCCACTGGGGGTGCTTGGCAGGGGTCATTAACCCCCAGACTACATGAGTGAAGCCACCTGCTGTCCAATTTACTTAGACTATGGCTATGAGCATGAAGCCCAAGCTTTGACCAGCAACTGGGTTGGGACCAGACTCATCAGCTATGATACCCGTCAACCTGTCCTATTCTCAGGGATGACACTGCTGGCTGAAGGGTGACACAAGGAAGCCTCATCCATCCTTGGCACCTGACCCATACGGTCTGACAGTCATTAAAGCTGAGCCAATCACATTGACTCCCTCAGGATATGAGCCAGATCCCTAGGAGAGAGAAGACTGGTTCATTGGGAGCAGTAGGATCTGCAGGCCCCAAAGCTGACAGGGGCTGTGGATCTCTGGGAGGTTGGTCTATCTTAGAGACAAACTTTTCACAGTGCTTGACTCAGGATCTGGGTCTCTGACCTTGCCTGCCTCACTTGGAGGGCTCGCTATGCTTAGACCCCTCAGTGTCCCTCCCCAGAGCACTCTGGGCTGAAGCCCCTTCTTCCTCCCTTCCCCTGTTCTATTGCTGGTCCTGGTGGGAGCTGGTGGGAGGAAGCCGGAAGTAGGCAGGTTGGGCGCCAAGTGTCAGTCATTTGGGCAAGGGTGTGTAAAGCATCTTCCTGGGCTCTAAAGGTGCCTCTCATGACTCATCATTCACAGAGAACAGTTCTTTCTTTCTTCATCCCACATGTGTGTTCAGGAACCTGAGTACCGGGGCCTTTCATCAGCTAAAACTAAGCTAATATGTAGAGATACGCCCCTTTAACTTTCAGCAAGGTGGTGGGACCCTGCAAACAGGCTGTGCTGCCCTTTCACAAGCGATGTTGCCTTTCCAAGGCTCAGTGTTCACCTCTGCACCTGGGGTCAGGACTCCTTGAGTTCTGTCTCAGATGTTGGATCATATAGCTGAGGGTCTAGCTTCTCAAAGTGTGGTTCCTGGAACACCAGCGGCAGTAGCAGCAGCAGCACCTGCCAGCTGTTAGAAATGCAGATTCCTAGGTCTTGTCCCAGGCCTGTGAAGTCTGAATCTTTGTTTTAATAAGATCTTAGGAGACTTGGAAAGCTGAGGGTAAAGCTACCAAGAGTGGCACTTTCTCCTGATTGAGGAGCTGACAGAGAGAGAGAGAGAGAAAACACCACTACAGAGAGGGGTTTGCACTGCTCTGAGAGGCCGCCAGTACCTTAGCTGCAGACTCTGTCAAGCTGTGACCAGGCTGGCTACAAAAGTCCTAGGAAGACCTAGGACACCCCAGAAGCCGAGAAATGAATCTGGCTGGGGCTGGGTTCGAACGCACCACCTTTGCCAAAGGGGGCCAGTGCCCTACTTCTTTGAGCCACAGGCACCGCCCTTTGACTCAGTAACCTTTGAGGATGTGGCTGTGAAGTTCACCCAAAAGGAGTGGGCTTTATTGAATTCTCCCCCGAAGAATCTCTATAGACATGTGATGCAGCAAACTTTGAAGAACTTGGCCTTCATAGGAATAAAATGGGAAGATAAGAACACTGAAGATCAGTCCAAAAATCCCAGGAGATATCTAAAGGACGCGCACAGACGAGCCGGGGGCCTGCAGCTGCCACCGCTGCCAGATGTACACAAAGTAGTAAAAGAAAATATATTGATCGGTGCCCCCCCGGACCTGGGTAAGAGCTGCGCCGCAACCCCCAACCCGTGACCCATGCCCGCAGGGCCTCCGCATGCCCTGACCAGGAACTGCAGGAGCCGCCCAACCCCGCATCCTCCCTCCTGTACCCTCCCTGCCTCCACATGGGCGTGCTCATCTGGCCAGAGACTCTGGTAGCTGTGTGCCCTCCGTAGCCCTCCCTGCCTCTGCGCAGAGCCCTTCACCTGGCCAGAGACTGCTGGAGCCTTGGGCTCTCTGTGCCAATGTCACTGGACATCAGGCACTGCCAGAACCGTGTGCACCACCCCCTGCTCTGTTGCTGGATCCGGGTGTGTCACACTCTGGAGCTGCTTCCCCAACCAGAACTCCCTGGCTGGGGCAGTCCCAGAGTAGTTACACAGGGTCACTCCCTACAAAGATCCCACAACAATAGAGTGATCCCGCTGGGGTCTAATCTTGAAGAGACACCTCCCCAACTCTGAGGATGGCCAGAGGCAAAGGTGAAAAACAATCATGAGGCAAAATCAACAGAAAAACTTTGGCAATATGAATAATCAGAGTAGATCAACTCCCCCAAGGATCAATGGGGCAGACACAGCACAAGATCCCATGCACAAACAAATAGCTGAGATGTCAGAAATCGAATTCAGAATCTGGATAGCAAATAAGATCGAATTAGAATTCCAAGCAGTAACCCAAAAGATATCTCAAGAATTCAATGAATTCAAAGACCAAATGACCAAAGATTTTAACACATTGAGACAAGAAGTTGCAGACCTCAAAGATCTGAGAAACACAGTAGAATCCCTCAGTAACAGAATGGAGCCAGCAGAAGAAAGGATTTCTGACATTGAAGACAAAGCTTTCGAATGCTCCCAAACTCTCAAAGAGGAAGAGAAATGGAAGGCAAAAACAGATCACTCTCTTACATTTCTTCTGCATAATTCGAAGAAAACCAATATTCATCTTATAGGGATCCCCAAAAGCGATGAAGTGGCTTCACAAGGCACAGAGTCTCTTCTCCATGAGATTATGAAGGAGAACTTTCCAGACATGCCAAGAGATTCTGAAATTCAGATAGGAGACAGTTTCAGAACTCCAGCATGACTCAACCCGTATAAGACATCCCCCAGACACATCATAATCAATTTCACTAAAGTTAATACGAAGGAGAAAATTCTGAAAGCAGACAGACGAAAGAAAACCATCACCTACAAGGAGAAGAATATTAGAATAACTGCAGATCTCTCTGCTGAAACCTTTCAAGCTAGAAGAGGATGGTCATCGACTTTTAATCTCCTAAAACAAAATAACTTTCAACCCAGGATCCTGTACCCAGCTAAACTGAGTTTCATTTATGACAGAGAAATTAAATACTTTAATGACATTCACCCATGTTGAAGAAATTTGCCATAACTAAACCAGTTCTCCAGTATATTCTCAGACCTATCCTCCATGAAGACCAGCATAATCCTCCACCACAAAAGTAAGCCCACTCAGAAAATTTTGATCAAATTCCAACTTCCACAGTTGCAGAAGGATTAAAAATGTCCACTGGACTCTCGAAAGGCTTATCAACATTCTCAATTAATGTGAATGGTTTAAATTGTCCTCTAAAGAGACACAGGTTAGCTGACTGGATACAAAAACTCAAGCCAGATATCTGCTGCATACAAGAATCTCATCTTACATTAAAAGACAAATATAGACTCAAGGTGAAGGGATGGTCATCTATACTCCAGGCAAATGGAAAGCAGAAAAAAGCAGGCATTGCAGACACAATAGGCTTTAAACCAACCAAAATAAGGAAGGATAAGGATGGACACTTCATATTTGTTAAAGGTAATACTCAATATGATGAGATTTCAATTATTAATATTTATGCACCCAACCAGAATGCACCTCAATTTATAAGAGAAACTCTAACAGACATGAGCAACTTGATTTCCTCCAGTTCCATAGTAGTTGGAGATTTTAACACCCCTTTAGCAGTGCTGGATAGATCCTCCAAAAGAAGTTAAGCAAAGAAATTTTAGATTTAAACTTAACCATTCAACATCTGGACTTAACAGACATCTGCAGAACATTTCATCCCAACAAAACTGAATACACATTCTTCTCATCAGCCCACGGAACATACTCCAAAATCGACCACATCCTAGGCCACAAATCTAACCTCAGCAAATTTTAAAAAATAGAAATTATTCCTTGCATCTTCTTAGACCATCATGGAATAAAAGTTGAACTCAATAACAACAGGAATCTGCATACCCATACAAAAACATGGAAGCTAAACAACCTTATGCTGAAGGATAGATGGGTTATAGACGAGATTAAGAAAGAAATCACCAAATTTTCAGAACAAAACAACAATGAATACACGAATTATCAGAACCTCTGGGATACTGCAAAGGCAGTCCTAAGAGGGAAATTTATAGCACTGCAAGCCTTCCTCAAGAAAACGGGAAGAGAGGAAGTTAATAACTTAATGGGACATCTCAAGCAACTGGAGAAGGAAGAACATTCCAACCCCAAACCCAGCAGAAGAAAAGAAATAACCAAAATCAGAGCAGAATTAAATGAAATTGAAAACAAAAGAATTATACAACAGATCAATAAATCCAAAAGTTGGTTTTAAGAAAAGATCTGGAACAGAATAGAGAACCAAGAGATGAATCCAGCTACTTACCGTTATTTGATCTTTGACAAACCAATTAAAAACATTCAGTGGGGAAAAGATTCCCTATTTAACAAATGGTGCTGAGTGAACTGGCTGGCAATCTGTAATAGACTGAAACTGGACCCACACCTTTCACCATTAACTAAGATAGACTCTCACTGGATAAAAGATTTAAACTTAAGACATGAAACTATAAAAATACTTAAAGAAAGTGCAGGGAAGGAATTGGCCTGGGTGAATATTTTATGAGGAGGACTCCCCAGGCAATCGAAGCAGTATCAAAAATACATTACTGGGACCTGATCAAACTAAAAAGCTTCTGCACAGCCAAGAATGTAGTAAGTAAAGCAAGCAGACAGCCCTCAGAATGGGAGAAAATATTTGCTGGTTATACCTCCAATAAAGGTTTAATAACCAGAATCCACAGAGAACTCAAATGTATTAGCAAGAAAAGAATAAGTGATCCCATCTCAGGGTAGGCAAGGGACTTGAAGAGAAACTTCTCTAAAGAAGACAGATGCACCATCTACAAACACATGGAAAAAAGCTCATTATCCTTAATCATCAGAGAAATGCAAAACAAAACTACTTTGAGATATCACCTAACCCCAGTAAGAGTAGCCCAAATAACAAAATCCCAAAACCAGAGATGTTGGTGTGGATGTGAAGAAAAGGGCACACTTCTACACTGCTGGTGGGAATGCACACTAATACGTTCCCTCTGGAAGGATGTTTGGAGAATACTTAGAGACCTAAACATAGACCTGCCATTTGATCCTATAATTCCTTTACTAGGTTTATACCCAGAAGACCAAAAATCACAATATAACAAAGACATCTGTACCAGAATGTTTATTGCAGTCAATTCGTGATTGCTAAGTCATGGAAGAGGCCCAAGTGCCCATCAACCCACGAATGGACTAGCAAATTGTGAGACGTGTATACCATGGAATATTATGCAGCCTTAAAGAAAGATGGAGACTTTACCTCTTTCATGTTTACATGGATGGAGCTGGAACATATTCTTCGCAAAGTATCTCAGGAATGGAAGAAAAAGTATCCAATGTACTCAGCCCTACTATGAAGCTAATTTATAGCTTTCACATGAAGGCTGTAACCCAACTATAGCACAAGAATATGGGGAAAGGGCCAAGGGAGGGGAAGGGAGGGGAAGGGAGGGGGGAGGTTAGGGTGAAGGGAGGGTAATGGGTGGGGCCACACCTATGGTGCATCTTAGAATGGGTACAGGCCAAACTTACTAAATGCAGAATACAAATGTCTACATACAGTAACTAAGAAAATGCCATGAAGACTACGTTGAACAGTTTGATGAGAATATTTCAGATTGTATATGAAACCAGCACATTGTACCACTTGATTGCACTAATGTACACCGCTATAATTTAACAATAAAAATAAATAAATAAATAAAAAAGATCTTAGGTTGTTCAATGTACACACTAAAGTTCAAGTAGCCCTAGCCTAGACTTGTCTGTTTTAGAACTTGGCTGTGTGTTAGAATCCCCTGGGGTGAATTTACAAGGAAACAGTACCAAATCCAGGGTGGGGAAGGTGGAGCCTGGGAATCTGTATTTTCACAAGGCTTTGCTGTGACTCTGACATGCAGTCAGCCTTGAGAAGCACTGGCCCAGATGGGAGGGCAGGGGGGACGAGCACTGTCTGCAGCTTTCTCAGGTCTCCCTTTGGCTTCCCCAGTGGCAACAGAATCAGTAGCTTCCTTCCTCTTCCTTTACTTCTTTGATCACTGGAGTGTTTCTCCTCCTGTTCTGGGAGGGGTTGGGAGAAATTCCTCGGATATGAGGCTTGCTCCGCTCAGTGGCATTGGCTGGGCTCTGGCCACCTTCCCGAGAGGCTTCCCCCTTGCAGGGATGGGAATGCCTCAGAAGAGGCCCTGTGCCTAGGGCTGTGAGGAGCACCTTCAGAAGGCCTGACCACTCCCAGAAAAAAGCAGCTCTGTATGACCAGAGACCCCCACTCCTGCAGTCCCCTCCATGACCTCGCTTTCAAGCACGACTGCTGTCCCTGCTCGTGCCCTACTGGGCCTGATATATCTTGCAGATGTCACGGTAGCACGGATCACTCTCAGCTATTTTTCTTTTCTCAGCAAAGACGGAGACATAAGTTAAGGAAGAGGAGAAAGAATGGAGAGAAGGAAACTGGGGAAATGGAGGGAACACATCACCTTCCTTAGGCTGGATTTTGTAGTTCGCCTGTTTTTTTCCTTAGGTTGACACTCCTGTGCTCTGGGTCCCCTTTCCTCCTGGAATGTCTGCCTTGCCTCAGTTTCCTCACCCCTACAATTGCTGTCATTTTAGACTCTAGCCTCCAGGGAGAAGTCCTGCCTTCGCAAGTGCCACGTCACCTGTGTGTATCATCGATCATATGAGCAGCATCACTGTTGTTGGGAAGGGGCTGTCATGGGAAATGCAGAGACCTTGGACCAGAGTCAGGATTAAATTTCCTCAGTGGCGTGGCTTGGAATAACCTGTTTCACTTTAATAGGCTTCAGCCACCTCGTCTATAAAATGTGTAATAACCTTCATCACATGGGGCGACTGGAGCGTCCACTGCGACGCCAGGAGCGAGGGCCAGCAGGGAGGCCACCTCCTCCCACTCGCCTTGCCTGGGGCCTGCTCCTCTCGTAGATGAGTCAAAGGCCACGCAGTTCTGTGTGGAATGTCTCTTCTGGAATGTGTGTCTTTGTGCCAGGCCTTGAGGATCCCAACTCTCCTTCTAGTTTTGATCTCACATTTCCATTCCCTCTGTTCTGCAGCCCTGGCCACTCCCTTCAGGGCCTGCCAACTGGAACTGTGAATGACAGAAACAACCACCCATGAAGGAGGGGCTGCGAGGAGGGAGGTGGCCTGGCCTGGCTTCGCAGCTCCTGCCTCCAAGGCTGTGGTTTAACCACCAATCCATCTAAACAGGGGTCAGGCGTGATTCAGGCCTGGTGTACTTCAGGGAGGAGACATGACTCAGATAATAGAGTTCAGGCTGAGTTCAAACCCTGACACCTGTCCCCAGATCCTCTTTGTAAACTGTGGTGACAATTCCTTTCTTAAGGGATTGTAAGCAAAGTTGAAAGAGATCATCTGTAGAAACCCCCCAACACGTCCTTAGTGTGAAATCAGTCCCCACCATGATCTCCAGCCAGAATGAGGAAGAACAGCGCACACCTGTGGGCCCAGGACTGCTCAGGTCCTTGCACACATTCTCTCATTGGGTCTCCTCACAGCCCTGTGTGAGGTTGCTTATGTCATTAATTACACTTAGCTTCCAGATAAGAAAACAGAACTATGGATGGAGAAGTTAAGTAACTTGCTCAAGGTCACCCAGGATGCCACGGCTAAGAGTGACTGTCCCCACAGTTGGTGGGCCTCTTTTGCTGGCTTTGCTTAGTAAACTCTGGAGGAAGGGTGGTAGTCCTATACCCCTGGATACAGGGATCTGGAGCCTTCCATGACTTTCCTGCAGAAGAGTCAAATCAGGGTAACCATCTAGGGACTTAGGATTTGTGACTACCAATTTCTGCTGGACCTCTTTCTTTTGCTTCATTTGTTTGGTCACACTTTATTAGGACTGTCCCTTTTTCTCTTGAACTCCTTCCAGCAAGTTTATTAAAAAGGAAGGATCAGGTGAGCAGGAACAGCCTGGATCTGAGAGGCCAGGAGACATCTGGCCACAAAGCCTGAAGTGTATTTGCTCTGTTACCTGAGATTATGTTTTTCAAATGTCAAAGGCTTAATTTGGGATCATCCAGATGTTCACCAGAGCTCTAGTTAATGAAGAAACATGTATTTAAAAAGCCAACCGCAGAAGTAAACACACTATGCTTTTGCAATTCTGCTGGGCTGCATCCTGGCCTTGATCTTGAAATAGCTCTCACCGTATGTGCTGACAGCGTACACACACTCGGTCAGGATTTCCTGTGCCTCCACCTCACCATTTCCTCTCTGCCTCTGAGCGGGTCCCCTTCATTCCACTCTCTTGCCCTCCTCACTACTTGTTTAGGTCTGTGAGTAAGTATGTGGGAATGTTCTGGGAAGTAGGAATACTTAGCCTGCAGCCAGAGAGGAGTTCAAATTCCAGCTCCACCATCTCCCAGCTATGCAAACATGAGCAGTTTACCTCTCTCAGTGTCAGGTTTTCATCTGGAGACTTGTGAAAACACATGAAAATGATTTAGTTCAGAGCCTAGGCCAAGAGGATAAATGGAAGAGATGGGGATAAGCCTTTTGCCCACAACCAAGTGTGAGTCAGAGGTGAGGTTTGTCCTTGGGGCTTCCTGGCTGGCTTCTGGACTTGTGTCTGTGGCTCTCTACAGTCTTTGCCACAGACATGGATTCCTTCTGCTCTCAGGTCTGCCTCTGAGATGGGCGGGCCCTATCTCCCTTCTGTGACTCCTTCCGATCTAGGTACAATTGACCTGTGCTATGTTTCTGTCCAGGATGCAGCCAGGGTGATGAAATAACCTTAACAAATGCTTGAACAGATCAAGGTATTGTTTTACAGAGGCCCAAGGAGGATGCTTCAGGGCAGCTCCAGCTGTAACTAAGCCAGTATTTCCCAAATGTCTTGGACCCAGTAGCTCACTCTTGGCAAAGCTGCCATGAATAAGCATGGGGAGATGAACGGTAGCCATTTGGGCAGCAGTTGGCATGCCCATGGAGGAAGATCTCTGCCTTGAACTTGAAGTCACCCAGCTCAAGAAACTACTCAGCCACTCTATGTCTCCACTGCTTCCACCTTCCCACAGTAAGCAGGAGCCAGGGTCCAGAGGTCAGGGTTAGACCCAGCTCTGCTCATGACTCATACGTGACACCGGGGAAGGTCATTACCCCACTGTTCTGGCTGAACAGATATAATCGAGTTTGGCCTCTCCCTGCCTCATTATGGTGACTCCAGAGGACTAATGAGGAAATGAGTGCTGGGCCTGGTGAATGCCAGCTTTGTTCCCATGCTGGCTCCCCTGATTGTTTCATAATGCCAGTGAGAAATAGCAAAGGTCAAAGACCTTTTCATGTGGGTGAGGTTCCATGTTGCAGGAGGCACCTCTCCAGGTATGGTTCTGAGCTCAGCATCTGCATCACTGTTGCCAGGGCCCCAGGGGACACACTGACAAGGTGTATTGGCTGGGAGGTGGCAGTTGTTTTCCAGGTACAGGCCACATGCTTGGGGCAATTCACATGGCAAGTCATCCCAGGAAAGGATCTTGCTGGAGCTTTTGGAAGCTTCCAGTAGCAAACCCCACAGACTAAACAGCACATCTCAAGGTTAGGGGTACCATGACTGATGCTGTTATGTCTCGTGAGACATGCTGCTTTTCAGGGTTGACTCCACTTGTTTTCTGCAGTTGACGTTCTCATATAATTTAATTTTGCTATTTCTCTTGCTCTACAAACCTTGGGCACCATCTCTATAGGACACTGGTGGCTGAGGATGGAGGTCTCAGAGGGCAGGAGGAGGGAGGGAAGAGCAGATGGGGCCACTGGCTGTGGCCCTGCTCTATGGAGCCAACTTGGAGAAGCTCCTTCCCTTGGTGCTGTGGCTTTTCCGGCTGAAATTTCCAGCAAAATTTCTGGACAGTATTAAACAATTTCCCCAGATAATCAGAGTTGGGAGTAGAGAAGATTCTTTCTGGTTTAATTTTGTTTGATAGATGATAATTCCTACAGTTCAAAAATCAAAATAAGGGCAGTACCTGTGGCTCAAGGAGTAGGGTGCCGGCCCCATAGACCGGGTGACGGGTTCAAGCCCGGCCCCAGTTAAAACTGCCCCAAAAAAAGGAAAAAAATCAAAATAATATAAATTGGTTACAATGAGAAATCTTGCCCCACTTCTGCTCTGGTTCTCCCAGTCCCATGGGTAATATAAGTCCTCTCTGGCACCCTCTATGGTAAGCTACTTTTATTGGTTTCTTATGTATCATTCTAGTATTTCTTTTTTTTTTTTTTTTTTTTTTTTGTTGCAGTTTGGCCGGGGCTGGGTTTGAACCCGCCACCCTCGGCATATGGGGCCAGCGCCCTACTCACTGAGCCACAGGCGCCGCCCCCATTCTAGTATTTCTTGATGCAAATTTAGTGATGCATTTTCATTCTGCCACCTCCCTTAAGTGTGCAAAAGCTGGCATATGGTATATCCTGTGCATCAGGCAGTCTGAGTAGGAAGTAAATGGCAGACTGGAGCTGGATAACTGAGGAGGGCTTAATAGAAGGACTGTTAACAAGGATGTGGACCAAGTGTGGAAGCAGTGAGCAATGGCACAATCTCCAGGGCTGGGAACTTCAGGGGGGGAGAGAGAGAGAGAGAGAGAGAGATTGAACTGTTGCAGAGGCTCCAGGCAGAGGGTTGGCCTGCTGCAATGTTGTAGAGAGGTCGCCAGGGCATAAATACCCCACCCTCACTCTTGCGCATCCTCTGAGTCTACTGCAGAGCCCCCATTGGCCTGTCCCCCCCAGAAGTCATAGGGTAAGGAGACCTGTGGGGGCAGTCTTTAAAGAAAGGCTCTCAGGCACAGAGCATTCTGGAGAAGGTGTGGGCGGCTCAGGAGGAGCACATGGGACGTGCAGCATGTCATCCAGGGACGTAGCACCTTTGATCATGGGCAATGCACCCGGAGAGCTTCCCCTGTTCCCAGTGTGGATTCTAGCACTGTTCATGCCCTACTTCCTCAGTTTCCCACCCAGCCTTGCTGCCACACTGCTGCCCACCACCGTGGAGAGTATGACAACGGCTTGGTGTAACATGCCCTAGGGTCCTGGTGTCTGCCGGCCTGCTGGGCACTCCTTCTCTTCAAAAGCCCAGTGAACATCCCCAGGGCCATTGGACATGCCTCCTGGTGGTCAGCTGCTTTTCTGGACACTTCTAAGAAGTGCCAATGTCACAGTCTCCTTGCAGTCTCCTGATCCCTTACTGCCCCTCCTCACCTCTGGCTCTCAGGCCACTGCTTTGCACATCACTGTCCTCACCTGGCCTTGCCTCACCCAAGCAGGGGCATAGCTGTCCTGGCCACACAGTGCTCTGACCCTTGGCCTGTGTGAAACAGTCTGCCCTTGGGGTGTGGGGACAGCATAGGAAAACTCAATTAAAATTTATCAACAGGCCTCACTTCTGGCAAAGTTCACTGCCAGCCCTCCATTGGGAGTCCTTTCTAGGCCATCTGTCTCCCTGGGCTTCAGCTCTGGCCATGTTGCTGAGGCCTCCTTCCCTCGGCTTCCTCTCTCCCCTGAGGACCGGCCCCAGGCCATGCTCACCATCCCCCTCCAGCTTTGTTACTGTCCCTTTCTTCTACTTGCCTCACAGTGACCCCCAAGTCCAATAACATACTCTCTCAGACCAAAGAGCTGGTTTTTCTCTAGCCAATTCCTGCTGAACCTCCTGTTCATGCCATCCAATAGAAATACAATGAGCCATAAGTATAATAGTAAATTTTCAGTAGCAACATTTAAAAAAAAAAATTAAAGGGATGGGGGAGATTAATTTTGAAATGTTTTCGTTAACCAAATAGGTAATATATCTAAATTATTATCATTTCAACATTTACTCCATATAAAATTATAATGAGATATTTTCCTTCTGGCATGTAATAAGATATTTTAAATGTGGTATATATTTTGCATCTATAGTGCAACTCAATTTGGACTAATCACTTTTCCTCAGTAACCACCTATGGCTAGAGGCTAACATGTTGGTCAGACAAGCCCTCGAATACAGACAGACCTGCAACCAGCTTTTTCAGAACAACTGGATTTCCCACCCTCCAACACTTAGTGTGTTCACTGAGTTCATGTTAATGGACAACCCATATTTCCTTGCTTCTCTTGCCATGAAGTCCTCCACACCCGCTTGTAGCTCACTGAGATGTTTTTCGAGGTGAATTCCATGCTCTTCTTCCCTAAACTCCTGTGTCTTTGTTGCCTGCTCCAATGCCAAGGCCCCACCTCAGTTGCTGCTTCCAGAGCCTCTGGGAGTGGTGACACCTGACCCCAAATCTCAGGTTTGTTCTGCCATATGCCTCAGTGGCCTAAGCCTGTGAGTTCTCATTATACCAAAGCCATTTCATGGAGATTTTAAGAACAGTGCAGTGAATATCCTCAGAGGAAATGAGAAGACATTATGGCCATACAAGAATAGGCTGATGCAGGGCAGGTGTGGTGGCTCATGCCTCTAACCCTAGCATTTTAGGAGGTTGAGGTGAGAGGATCATTGGAAGCCACTCTGAGCAACTTGGCAAGACCCCGTCACTACAAAAAGTAGAAAAATTATCCAAGCATTTTGGTGCACTTTTGAAGTCTCAGCTATGCAGGAGTTTGAAGCAGGAGGATTATTTGAGCCCTGGAATTTGAGGTTGCACTGAGCTATGATTGATACCACTACACTCTAGCTTGGCAACTAAGAGAGACATTGTCTCAGGGAAAAAAAAAAACACATGAAAATATAAACAATTAGAGATAATTGGAAATAAAAGATGAACTATGCAAACTTAAAAAAAACGCAATAGTTGAGAACAGAACAGCTAAAGAGCAAGTTATTACTTGTCCAAGCTGGCTGAGGTTTTTATCAGAAAGGGCCCCTTGAACACAAAGGGGCAAAGATGTGAAGAGTATGAGAGGAAAATTAGGAGACATAAGTCTAGATGTTTGAACATTCACTTAATAGCATTCTCGGAGGAGGAAAAGAAATAATCAAAGAAACAATAAAAGGAAATGACCTTGAACCAAAGAAACACTAGCAAGAAAAATCAAAGTAGAATAACCACTTCAATACTGATTTTTTTCACTTTCTCTTTACATATAAACATCCACCTCATCATTTTTGATGTTTCCATAGAATTTCATAATGTGTGCATGTACACACACACACCGTAATTTAGGTAATTGTTTTTCTGTTGAATACTTTATGTGATTTCCAATAATGACTATTACGCACAATGGTTCAGTGAATATCATTGTACATACATCTTTGTGGACATGGGTGAGTATTCCTGAAGACTGGATTCCTAGAAACAGTAATGCTGAATTAAATTTTTTATTCACAGCTGCTGCCAAGATACCCTCACAAATAGTTTTTTAAATTACTGATTCATTATATCACCATTAACACTCTATATCAGCAGTTCTCAACCTGTGGGTTGTGACCCACAAGAACTGTATTAAAGGGCTGTGGCATTAGGAAGGTTGAGAACCACTGCTCTAAATTAAGGTACAGTTCATTCATGACAATTTTCATTTCCCTAATGATGTGTGAGATTGAGTTCTTTTTCACCAATTTGTTTTATATCCACATTCTCTTATGTGACTTGCCTATGTTTTTATCCATTTTTCTATTAGATTTATTTGCCTTCTGCAAAAACGAGTTTTAGAAGCTTGCTTTGTATTCTTGCTCAGCTCTCAGAGGGTCCTTTTCTATCTGACATCTTTCTTTAACCCTAGGACATTTTCTTCTACTATATCTTTTTTATTTCCTTCTAATCTGTTCTCTGCATTTTACCTGTGGGACTCCTATGAGAAAGACAGATGTGCATTCTGGGTCTATAGGACATTTTCTTCTACTATATCTTTTTTATTTCCTTCTTATCTGTTCTCTGCATTTTTACCTGTGGGACTCCTATGAGAAAGATAGATGCGCAGTCTGGGTCTATACATCATATCACTTCACTTTAAAAAAGATGGCATCTCTTTATTTTATTCTAATACATTCAAGGAGAATCCCTTAGCTTGATCTTTCAGTTTACTAATTTTGTTTTTATTTATCTATTCAGCACCTTGTTTTTAAATTTTGAAAATCATGGTTTTAATTTCCAAGAACTCTGGTTGTATATTTTTCGTGGAGGCTTCATTTATTTTTAAATGAGTGTGATGTTCTCTTAACTCTCTCTGGGAGAGTTACTTAACATTTTCTTCTGTTTTAGGAATAATTTTCTGTTTTCTTAGAGTCAGTTCTATTTTTGTCTACAGTGCCTCTCTCAGGCTCTGGCTTTTCTGAAATGTCTGGCAATTCTTGCCTGTCTGTTGATATTTGTAGATGAACATATGGACTAAAGAGTGTTGGTGGCTGAAGGACATTTTCTTACTACACGTGAGAATGCCACGCCCCTGGCAGGCAATGCAGTTTCAGTATAAACAGCCTCAGATGTGTACAGGGAGGTGGTTAGTGGACTGTGGGTGAGGACTAGCTCAACCACCCTACAGTCCATTCCTAGCACACTCTTTCTCCTGGCACTGTTGCCTGTGTTCTGGGAATCTGCTGTGAAAATTCTCTCTGCGATGATCATTCATTTAGCTCTGCAGCATTATAGCTTTTGTTTCATTTCACCATCAGTCTGTTCTTATATTTGTCTTATATTTCCCAGAAATTCCTTAATCTTCTAGACATCGATGCTGTTCCTCCTGACTGTCCACAACCACTGTGACTCAATTTTTATTTCTGTATTTCCTCTGTTAACTCAGTGGGATTTGGGGGAAGAGGGAAATATCATTGTGTCCTCAGCCATGTTAAACTATAAGACACTAATTCTGCATTTAGAATTATTTCACAAAAATAAGTTGCCAAAGTTAGTGTAGTATAACGGGGGGAGGCAGTGGTGGCAGGGTTATAGTCATAGTTCCTGTACTTAGCTGTATAATCTAAATAACTTGGAGAAACTCTCTGAACCTCAGTGTCCTCATCAGTAAATTGGGGATGGTAATGGAACCAACATTTAAGAATACCATGAGGACAAACCATGTAAAGCATTCCCCAGGACCAGGCCTTTAAAACATAATTAATAAATGCTATTAGTTAGTGTTTTTTTTAAATGAGTGGTTTGTTGACATTAAAAAACTGTCAGTTCAACCAGAAGCTTAGAAATACATTCTCTTTTGTGGCCATTGGCATAAGGTAAATCACTTCCCAGTCTAGTATCTCCCTCTCCAAGAGACAAACCCCCCTGCCTGGAGAGGAATGATAAGTCCTGAGCCCCTGTCTCCAGCTGCAGGCTGAGTTGCTATAAGATATATGCCTCCTTCTGAGCTTACTCAGGAATAAACTCCTATGGAAGAAAATACTTGGTCCATAGTCTGGGCCAAATTCCAGAAATTTAATTTCTTCCTCAGCTGGGATGTTATGATTTCCTTTTCCTATTTGACAACTTACTAATAGGAAATCCTCAGCATACCAGCTTGAAGGAGGCAGGCTGAACCTTTGCCACTGCAAGAGGAAGGGCCAGAGATGGCTCTCACTCTGGAGGTGGCTCTCACTCTAAAGCCACTAGCCCAGGGGTGCAATGGATGGGGAGGTGGGGTATCAGAAAGCATAAGGGATAAGAATGTTTAAAAGAAACCAGTTAAATGGCAGATAAAAAGTGTGTGCACTTCTAGAAGTACGGCTGGCCCAGCACAGTGTCAGCGAGGGGCCAGCACCATGGAAGGGCATTGAGACAAGGTTCTGGCAGAGGGAAATGAGGCAGAGTAAGGTGGACAGGAGCGGAATGGAGGGGGAGAGGTCATGTGGAGAAAGAATAGAAAAGTTATAGGGCAACCACAAGGCCTGAAGAGTTTTATTTTTGTTTTGATTTAGTGAGCAGTAAAAATAAATAAATTAATTAATTAAAACCAGAGTGTAGGGCATGAACCTGACCAGCAGCTGGGCTTTGTGCATTCAGAGCCATCATTATAAGGATCACTTCCCTCCTTCGTCTTTCCTGGCTCCATTCATAGCAGGGCGGTGGCCACCAGGCTGGGCGGGGCTGTCTGGAGGCAGACAGAGCTAGCAGGAAGTGCTTTGCACAGGCTGAACAGAGGGCAAGGAAGACAGGGGCGTGGCTGAGTGCCTCTAGGATGGGGGATTCCTTCACCAAAGGGTCCCTTCACTCCCCTATTCCTTTAGCCCCCTCTGTACACAGTTGGTCCTTCCCTCTGCTCCTCGAAGGGCTGTGTACAGTTAGCACAGGGAGTGCCAATGGGAGCCCTCCCACACTAACAGGGATGACAGTAATGATGGCTGATTATTTTTTGACTTCTTGCTGGTGAGATAGGAAACAGACACAGAAACATTAGATAACACAGCTAGGAAGGGGGAAGCTGGCATCAAATCCAGGTGATTTCTGAAATTGCTGCAAGTGTAAGTAAAATGACCCAAGAAGCTCTAGAAAAAGCAGAATCTAAGATTTCCATAGGGCTCCCAGAGCATCTCAGCACTGTACAGAAAGGCAGAAAAGCCTATTTTAGGCTGGATGGAGGGCAGGGATGGACCGGGAGGGCAAGTTAAGACCAGGAGCAGTCCTAGGGAAATGAATTCTGGCTTCATTCATTGTCAAAAATGACAATTCTCATATTTGGGGAGACCGATTGTGAACTAAACAGAAAAGGAATGATTCTTTTTTTTTGAGACAGAGCCTCAAAGCTGTTGTCCTGGGTAGAGTACGGTGGCATCACAGCTCACAGCAACCTCCAACTCCTGGGCTCAAGCGATTCTCCTACCTCCACCTCCCAAGTAGCTGGGACTACAGGTGCCCATCACAATGCTCGACTATTTATTTTTATTTTTTTGTTGCAGCCATCATTATTGTTTGGCGGGCCTGGGCTGGATTCGAACCCGCCAGTTCAGGTGTATGTGGCTGGTGCCTTAGCCACTTGAGCCACAGATGCTGAGCTGGGAATGATCCTTAACTGCTATGGAGACTCCTTTCTCAGCTCTAGCACCTTGCACGGTCCCTGCCCAGAGGGCACCCTCTCTCTTACTGTCCTTCTGCTGCCCAGGTAGGCCTTCTTGGTCTCCTCAAACAACCAACTGTGGGTGCATACTTGCCTGACCTCTTGGGGGTTCACTCTTTATAAACTTGAATCCTCAATACATGTACTTCTTTGAGGGGAATAACTAAACTTCTTTCTGATGACAAACAATATAGTTGCCAGATGCAAAATCAAATTAGTAAATGCATGAGTATAAAGAATCTTTCCAAGGGTACATTTATAGAATAGAGAACTATTCAACCATTGAAACAAAAGCCAGGGATTCTTGTTTTATACAGATAAGGAAAAGATACAGCTGATGCTGGAGAGTGTGCAAAGCAGCCACCATTTGTGTCATGTTCTCCCAAAGGATGCTCAGGGAGCTGGAGATCCGGGTTGTTCTCTGGAAAGAGAAATAGGTGGTGCAGAGGGAGATACTTTCACTAAATAGTCTTTCAGAGCTTTTGACTTTTATGCCATGTGATTTTATTACTTCTTCAGAGATTAAATTAAAATTTGAAAAAGAATTGTTTATCATACAATACTCATGAAAATCACACCTTAAATATATATTATTTCATATTTTATTCTTTGCAGACAGATGCACACATTTTATTTCCACAAAACTGAGATCATATTATAATGAATTATATAACCTGCTTACTCCCCATTTATACCATGGATAACTTTCCATATCAATGTATATAAATTGCATTGGTAACTTAAGTAACTGCAAAATGATCCATTGTATACTTTTACCATAATATTTTTAACTGATCTGCTATCATTTTAACAACCTTATTGCTATTCACAAACTATAAATCATCCACTAAAAGTGTAAAATTCAACATGTTTTAGGTACTCACAAAATTGTGCAAACATCACTACAGTCTTATTTTAACATATTTTCATCACTCTAAAAGAAAAGCTCAGACCCATGAGGAGTCATTCTCTCATCCTTCTCCTTCTTCCAGCTGTAGGGAATCACTTTCCGTCTCTATGCATTTGCCTATTTTGGATATTTCTTATAAATTGAATCACATATGGCCTTTCGAGCCTAGCTTCTTTCACTAAGCATAACGTTTTCAAGTTTCATTCATGTTGCAACATGAACCAGTACTTTATTCCTTTTTATGGATGAATAATGGTCCACTGTATGGATATATCACATTTTGCTTATCCATTCATCGGCTGATTGCCCTCTGGGTTTTTCCATTTTTTGGATATTACATTGTGCTGCTATGAACATTCTAGTACAGGTTTTTGTGTGAACATGTTTCAATCTTCTCGAAGTGGAGTGGCTGGGTTATATGGAAACAATGTGTTTAACTTTTTGAGGAACTGCCAAATTTTTCTAAAGCACCTACACCATTTTATTTTTTTATTGAGACAGAGTCTCACTTTGTTACCCTCTGTAAAGTGCTGTCATGTCATAGCTCATAGCAACCTCCAGCTATTGGGCTCAAGGGATTCTCTTGCCTCAGCCTCCCAAGTAGCTTGGACTACAGGTGCCCACCACAACACCTGGCTATTTTTACAGATGGGAGTCTCACTCTTGCTCAGGCTGGTTTCAAACCTGTGAGCTCAGGACACTCCACCTACCTCAGCCTCCTACACCACTTTAAATTCCCACCTGCAATATATGAGGTTTTCAATTTCAATTTCTCAACATCCTCACCAACACTTGTTATTGTCTATGTTTTTTCTTATAGCCATTCTATTGTACGTGGAGTGGTAAGTGATTATGGTTTTGATTTATACTTCTTCAATGACTAACAATGTTGAATACCTTTTCATGTACTTTGCATATCTTCTTTGGATAAATGTCTATCAGATCCTTTGCCTATTTTTAAATTGGCTTATTTGTCTATTATTGAGTTATAAGAGTTCTTACATATTCTGGATAAAAAAATCTCTTATCAGATATATAATTGGTAAATAATTTCTCTCTTTCTGTGTGTTGTCTTTTCCTTTCTTGATGGTGTCATCTGCAGCAAAAAAAGTTTTAATTTTGATGAAGTCCAGTTTTTTCTTTTTACTTTTGCGAATTGTGCTTTTGGTATTATGTATTAGAAACCATTACCTAACCCAAAGTCATAAAGATTTACTCCTATTTTCTTCTAATGGTTTTGCAGTTTTAGCTCTTACCTTTAGGTCTATTATTTATTTTGAGTTAATTTTTGCATATGATGTGAGGTAGAGGTCCAAATTTATTCTTCTGCATATGACTATCTAGTTGTCCCAGATACTATTTGTTAAAAAGACTACTCTTACTCATTGAACTGTCTTGGAACTTTTGTTGAAAATCAACTGAGGGTGAATTCTGAGGAAACTGGGTCAGGCAAGGCCATCCCTGGAAATACTCCACTGGAGTTCTCAGCAAAGCAGCTGTGTTCACACTTCCACCTATGAACATAGGTGGGAATAGAAAATAAGAAGATGTGGGAATGAGGGTGGGCTAGAAGGGGACAGGTGGGGGAAGTCAGGTACTCAGGTCATCTGGACCACTGTCACCTGCCTCCTGGGCTCACTCCCACCTTCCCCACAGTGGCTGGCTCTGTGTCTCATACCTCTTGTGAGAGAAGGAAGCCCCCCTTCGGGACCACTTCTTCCCTCCTTTAAAAATTAAAACAAAGGGTGATGCCTGTGGCTCAGTAGGTAGGTTGCTATCCCCATATACCAATGGTGGCGGGTTCAAACCTGGCCCTGGCTAAACTGCAACAAAAAATAGCTGGGTGTGTGGCGGGCGCCTGTATTCCCAGTTACTTGGGAGGCTGAGGCAAGAGAATCGCCTAAGTCCAGGAGTTGGAGGTTGCGGTGAGCTGTGACGCCACAGCACTCTACTGAGGGTGATAAAGTGAGACTCTGACTCCACAAAAAAAAACAAGAAACAAAAAAATTAAAGCAAAATAATTTTTTCCTCAAAGTTTGGGCCAAAATTTAGGTGCACATTATACATGGCAAAATACAGTATATTTCTAAAATTTTGGTATGTTACTTCCTTATTTTTATTCATTTCAACATATATTAAAATTTCCCTTATCATTTCATTTTTTAATCCATTGGTAATAACCAATGGATTATTAGGAGTACATTGTTTAATTTCTAGATACAAGTAAATTTCTCAAATTTGCTGCTATTTATTTCTAATTTAATTTTATTGTGGTGGGAGACCTTGTTCCTTTCATTCCTTTTCAATTTATTGAGGCTTGTTTTATGATTCAGTAGGTTGCCTGCCCTGAAGCATGTTCCATGTTTGCTTGAGAAGAATGTGCACTCTACAGTTGTTTTTTAGAACTAGTTGGTTATAGTGTTGATCACATCATCTCTTATCTTGATGATACATGCTTTAGCATATTCTATCCATTATTAACAGTATATTGAAATCTTTAGCTATTGAGTTATTTATTTCTCCCATCAATTCTTTCATGTTTCTTTTTCTTTTTTGAAACAGAGTCTCAACTATGTCACCCTCAGTTGAGTGCTGTAGCATTACAGCTCACAGAAACCTCATACTCTTGGGCTTAAGCAATTCTCTTGCCTCAGCCTCCCAAGTAGCTGTGACTACAGGTGCCCACCACAATGCCCAGCTATTCTTTGTTGTAGTTGTCATTGTTGTTTAGCTGGCCTGGGCTGGGTTCGAACCAGCCAGCCTCAGTGTATGTGGCCGGCACCATAACCACTGTGCTACAGGCACTGAGCCTTTTTTTTTTTTTTGAGACAGGGTTTCACTTTGTCGCCCTCAGTACAGTGCTATGATGCCATAGCTCACAGCAACCTCCAACTCTTAGGCTCAAGAGATTCTCTTCCCTCAGCCTCCCAAGTAGCTAGGACTATAGGTGCCACCACAATACCCAGCTATTTTTAGAGACAGGGTCATGCTCTTGCTCAGGCTGATCTCGAACCTGTGAGCTCAGGGCAATCCAACCACTTCAGTCTCCCAGAGTGCTAGGATTACAGGCATGAGCCACTGTACCCGGCTCTGTCATATGTTTCTAAAAAGTTTGGGCCAAAACTTTTAAAAAGCCCAAAATAGGCTTTTCTGCCCTACGTGTTTCTGATGGATTGACTCTCTCTGTCTGTAGTAATAATGGAAGTCTAAACCATCTGATAGCTGGTTCATCTCTCTTTTGGTTATTGTTTCCATGATACGGTTTTTCATCCTTTTACTTCCAATCTACTTGTGTCTTTGACTCTGAAATACAATGCATACAGTTGAATCATGTTTTTAAAAAATCCATTCTCCCAATCATGACCTTTTAACTAGAGTATTTAATTTGTTTACCTTAATTGTACTTATTGACAAAATACAATTTTCACCTGTCATTTTGCTATTGCTTTTTATACACCTATGTCTTTGTTCTTCTTCCTTTATTCCTGCCTTGTTTTGTATAAGTAGGTACTTTCTATTATATCATTTTAATTTCCTTGTTTCTTTTAATATATTTTGAAATTTATTTTCTTATTGCTCTGTGGATTACTGTTAGAATCTTAATTAAAAAAAAATCTAGTTTGAATTAAGACTGGCTTAATTTCAATAGGATATAGAACCTTTCTCAAATTTAGCTTCATTTATTCCTAATGCCTTTGTGTTATTATTGTCATACAAGTTATATGTTTATAAATGATGAACATCAGACATGAATACATAAATTACATCCTGATATGTAATATACATCAATATTCTTTATGCAGTTATCTTTTAAATCAGATAGGAGGAGAGAGTTAGCAAAGAAAGAATTATACTATTAAATTTACCTAGTAATTACCTTTGCTAGTGCTCTCAATTTTTTAACATGGATTATCATAACTATTAGCTTTATTTCAGCCTAAAGAATTCCTTTAGTGTTTCTTATAGGACAGATCTACTAGTGACAATTTCAGTTTTTGCTAATTTAGAATATTTAATTATTCAGAATAATTTTGCTTTCATTTTTGAAGCATAGTATTGCTAGTAATATTAGTCTTTTACTTTCAGCATTTAGACTTTATCATCCCACTGCCTTTTGACCTCCACTTCTGATAAGAAGTCCATTATTAATCTTATTAAAGATTCTTTCTATGTGATGAGTCATTTTAGATTCTGTGCCTT
This sequence comes from Nycticebus coucang, assembly GCF_027406575.1. Lineage (NCBI taxonomy): Eukaryota > Metazoa > Chordata > Mammalia > Primates > Lorisidae > Nycticebus > Nycticebus coucang. Next base: position 88,308,277 of record NC_069787.1, on the reverse strand, counting down.
TGACTTTCTACATTTTCACTGTGATATGTCTTGGTGTACAACAACTTGGGTTTATCTTATTTGGAATTCATCTGGAATTTATTTATTGGAGGTGTAGATTAAATGGTTTTAATCACATTTGAGTTTTTAACCAATATTCCTTTAAATATTCTTTCACTTTTTTCTCTCCTCCTGGAATGCATGTACTGGTACATTTGGTGGAATCCTTAAGGGTTCTGAAGCTCTCTTTATTTCTCTTTATTACTTTTTCTTCCTCTTAATCAGAATGAATAATTTCATTGTACTCATGTTTGAATTTATTAATTATTTCTTCTACTAGCTCAAATCTGTTACTGAGCCTGTCTATTGAATTTTCCATTTCAGTTATTATACTTTTCATCTCCAGAATTTCTATTTGGTTCTTTTTAAATATAGTATTTTCTATCTTTTTATTAAAATTATCTATTTGATGGACTGTTGTTCTAATATTTCCCTTTAATCCTTTACACATGATTTCCTTCATTATTCGAACATAATTTATAATAGCTGATTTAAAGGTTTTGTCTAGTAATCCAATGTATGGCCTTTTACAATAAGTTTAAAAAATCATTTTGTAGATTTAGAGGGAACAAGTACAGTTTTTTTACATGGATATATTGTGTATTGGTAAAGTCTGTAGGGGTAATGTAACCATCACCCAATTAGTGTATATAGTCCTCAGTAGGCAATTTCTCATCCTACACTCCACTCCCTCTCTTTCACCCTCACACCCTTCTAAGTCTCCAATGTCTATTATTCTACTATGCCCAAGTATGCTCATTATTTAGCTCTCACTTCTAGGTGAAAACATGTTTTTGGCTTTCTATTTCTGAGTTATTTTACTTAAGACAGTGGCAAAATACATTGAAGAAAAATACATGACTTTATTCTTTTTTTTTTTTTTTTTACTTCATTCTTTTTTATGACTAAGTAGTATTTCATGGTGTGGTGTGTGTGTGTGCATGCATGTGTGTGTGATATATATGTATACACACATATAGGATCATATATAATGTGTACACACACACACACAAACATATTTTCATATCAAACATATTTTCTTCATCCAATCATTGGTGATAGTCATTTCTTTGCTATTGTGAACAGTGATGCAATAACTATAGAAGTATGTGTACCTTTTTGCTATTATGATTTATTTCCCTTTGGGTAGATTGCTTCAGCCTAGAAATTTGAGACCAGCCTGGACAGCATAATACGACCCTACCCCCCACCAAAAAGTAATAATGGCTATTCTGAGTGGTGAAAGATGGTATCTCATTGAAGTTTTGGTATATATTTCTTTGACAATTAGTGATGTTGGGCATTTTTTCATGTTTGTTAGGCATTTATATGTCTTCTTTTGAAAAATGTCTGTTCATGTTCTTTGCTTCCTATTTACTGGGGTTATTTGATTTTTCTTATTGAGTTCTTTGAGTTTATTGTAGATTCTGGATATTAATCCTTTTTAGTTGCACAATTTGTGAATATTTTATCCCATTCTGTAGGTTGTCTGTTTCTTCTGTTGATTGTTTCTTTTGCTGGGTGGAAACTCTAGTTTAACTAAGGCCAGTTTGGCTGGGCAAGGTGGCTCACACTTATAATCCTAGCCCTCTGGGAGGCTGAGGTGGTGGACAGCTTTACCTTAGGAGTTGGAGACCAGCTGAGCAAGATTGAGGCCCCTTGTCTACTAAGTATAGAAAAACTAGCTGGGTGTTGTGGTGGGTGTCAATAGTCACAGCTATTTGGGAGGCCGAGGCCAGAGGATCTCTTGAGCCCAAGATACTGAGGTTGCTGTGAGCTATGATGATGCCATGGCACTCTACCCAGGGCAGAATGAGACTCTGTCACAAACAAACAAAAAAACAAACAAAGTCTCATTTGTCTATTTTTGTCTTATTGCATTTGAGGTCTTAGTCTGTAAATTCTTTGCCTGGGCCAATGTCCAGAAGAGTTTTTCATACAGATCTTATATTTAAGTATTTAATCCATTTTGAATTAATTTCTCTATATGTAAGGTAAGAGATAGGGATCCATTTTCATTCTTCTGCATATGGGTATCTAATTTTCCCAGCACCATTTATTGAATAGGGTTTCCTTTCCCCACTGTATGCTTTTGTCTACTTTATTGAAGATCAGTTGGTTGTATGTGGCTTTATTTCTGGGTTTTCTATTCTTTTCCATTGATCTGCATGTCTGTTCTTATACCAGTTCCATGCCATTTTGGTTACTATAGTCTTGTAATATAATTGAAGTCAGTAAATGTGATGCCTCTGTCTTTGTTCTTTTTGCTTAGGATTACTTAGGCTGTTTGGAGTCTTCATAAAGGCGAGCCCTCTATCCTTTGAATGTCTATTTGTTCTTTTTTTTTTTTTTTTTTCTAAGAGACAGAGCTTCATGCTGTTGCCCAGGCTAGAGTGCAATGGTATCATCATAGCTCACTGCAACCTCAAACTCCTGAACTCAAGCAATCCTCCTGCTTCAATCTCCTGAGTAGGTGGGATTAGAGGTCTATATTCACCTAATTTTTCTACTTTGTGTAGAGATGGGGTCTTACTCTTACTCAGGCATGTCTTAACTTCTGACCTGAAGTAATCCTCCTGCCTTGGCCTCTCAGAGTACTCAGATTACAGGCATGAGCCACTATGTCTGGCTGATTTGTTCTTTTTTTTTTTTTGCAGTTTTTGACTGGGGCTGGGTTTGAACCTGCCACCTCCGGTATATGAGGCCAGCGCTCCACTCCTTTGAGCCACAGGCACCACCCTGATTTGTTCTTTTTTATAAAAGGAAATCACCATACATATCACTCACTGTATTAGAGGAAAGATTAAATTGGTAATGGCTAAGCAACACTGGCACCACACTGAGGATTCATTTCAGCTCAGAAAAAGCTTACATTCTGCTCTTACCTTTCCTCTATCTTAAAGAGCTCCACCCACACCCACCATCCTATTTCAAATAAAGAATATACCAAAGTTTTCACACACTTAGTCTTATTTAAAGCCAAGTAGAGGTGTTTGATGTGATGTGATATAAATGCTGAGGTTTCTCTTTTTGAGGATAGCTTGACCCGGCTGCCTTTATTCTTCTCACAATATAGGAACTCAGGCTGCAAGGTAAAACCAGGATAAGCCCAAGGCTCCCCATCACCTCAACCTGAGTTCCTTCCACTTGTGACGTCAGCAGTGCCCTCTGCATCCTGAGCCAAGAGGCTGTGCATACTGTGTTTGTGCTGACACATCCTCTTTCCTATGTGGCCTTGGGATTTGGGATGCTGGAGAGGAGCCAGTGAGCTAGTGCTCAGAGAGGAGCCACCTACAGGAAGACCTGCTGGCAGGACCCCACGAGGGCCATCGCTTGGCCTTCATGAAGAGCCAAGCTCTCTTTTTCAGTGTAACTGGTTCCAGAACGCAAAGCACCTTCTCTGGAAAGGTCCAGTTGCCGTGACTTTGCCACTTCTCAGTGCTGAGCTGGTTTGGCAGGGAACATGGCAGGCGTCAGTCGGCAGCTGCAAGGGGCAGAGGAGAATTCAGTGCCATTTTTACAGTCACGTTTCTGATTTGATTGAAAGTAGAATCTTCAATAATGTATAGATTTGAAGTGACTGAAGCCTTGCTCTTGCCAAGTCCTAGCATAAAGCATATTTTTTCCAGCTGGGATGATAAATCCCTGAAAGATGGCACTTACCATGGAAACGCTGACACAGCCTTTCATTCCCTTCACAGTGATTAAAATCCTCATTTCAATTTGTTTTTCTTTGTTTTGAGCTGGAGTCATTTGCAAGCCCAAGAATACATCTCATGGTGAAAGAAAACTAAATGCTGCCCTCTGTCAGAAATAAGATGGAACTATTCTTAACTCACTGGAGTGGGACAAATCTTGGTTTGGAGAATCATGGCAACCCAGGAAAACTGGCTTTCTTGCTAGGAAGGAAATTCCTGTAGGACTTAACTTGTTTCCTGGGGAAAGTAAGACAGGAGAGGAAGGCAGGTAACTGAGGGTGTGTTATCAAACCAGAGGCCACTGTGGGCAACTGGAGATTTAGCCACTGAGGGATTCTGGGAGCCAGTCATCCAATGAACTGGAAGGGAAGCTGAGGTCTTTATGCACCAACTTCCATCCATCACTGGGTTTGGGCTACCTCCCATCAATTCTTGTGTATTTTTACCTGCTGGTTGTTGGCCTGAGGAAGCCCTCAAATGAAGATACACAGATCTCAGAAGTTGGAGGCCCAGCCCTTGTGATGCTGAGGCCTAAGTGGGATGTGGGCAGACCCTAACCAGTCTGATGCACCCACTCTCCATGATCCCTTTGAATCTCCTTTGGGTTGACTTGCAGACATAGTTTACAACCTCAGAATTCAGGTTATTCTCTCCATTTATCCAAGGTCTATACCCTCTGCTGAACCAAAAATTCAGTGATCCTCCTAACCAAATACCCAAAGAATGTCTTTCTCCTTTTTCAAATCTTTTACTCTGAAAATCTGTAATCTATCTGACCACATGCCTTAATCTGCCAGTGAGATTTCAGCAGTGTTCCTGGTCTGATAGCTGATATGGTCTCAAATTTCTAGCAAGGCTTCATTCAACTATGCAGATCACGTTTGAACTTGGCCTAACAGAAATATTCCCTAATTCAGCACATAGTCAGAGGTTTGCAACAGGGTTTCCCAGTGTATTCCATGGATAATCAGTCTGGAGAGATACTTCCCAAAATAGGAATTTAGGAATCAGGCAAGGTTGGTAACATTCTTAAGTATAGTCCCCTCTTAAATACCATAGGAACCATCAGGGTAATAAAGGCTCTGAGAAACCCTGCAAGAAAGAAATCCAACTGGCCTTGTTTAACTCAGTGTTTCCCGACTTATTCATCACTGGACCATTTCTTCACAAAACTTCTATTATCCTATAACACCCTAAGTTATACTACACATAAAATGCTCTACATTTTGTTTGTCCTTCACCCCTTATTTCAGTGAATTTTAAATATATATATATATTTATTATATAAGTATCACATGTTTATTTTTAAAAGGCTGGAAGAATGCAAATAAAAAGGAAAGAAAAGTTGCAAAGGCGTAATTACCATGGACATTTTGGGGTCCTAGGAGCGTGTGTCCGTGTTGTAGCCTTCCTCTGTGAAAAGGCATTTTCCTCAAATTATGTTCATTTTTATGTCTCTCAGTAGCAATTTTCATAAAATAAAAACACATTTTAGTTAACAAAAGCCAGAGGATCATTTTGAATTATTTCCAAAGCCCCAGGTAGAGGAAAATTCCTCTACCATATGTTACACTTTTTATAGAAAGTGGCAGGCTGAGAAATTAAACAAACTGGAACAAAAAGAAAAAAAAAGGTGATTTCTCAGCTATGTAAAATATATTTATCATGGGTGGCGCCTATAGCTCAAGAGGCGAAGGCACCAGCCACATATACCAGAGCTGGCAGTTCAAATCCGGCCCTGGCCTGCCAAACAATGACAACTACAACCAAAAAATGGCCAGGCTTTGTGGTGGGCGCCTGTAGTCCCAGCTGCCCAGGAGGCTGAGGTGAGAGAATGGCTTTTGCCCAGGAGTTGGAGGTTGCTGTGAGCTGTGAGCTGTGAGCCACGGCACCCTACCCAGGGCGATAGCTTGAGGCTCTGTCTCCAAAAAAAAAAAAAAAAAATGTATCATATAAAATACAAGAATGAAATATACACAAGAATTTGGAATGTTGTCTTTGGAAGATGGGCCCAAAGGTGACTTTTCCTTTCTTCTTTGCTGTTGTAAAAGCACCATAAAGATATGTACTTTTCAAAGCAATCCCCTTCCTTCTCTCACCAAGCTAGTTACAGTGGGGATTGAAGCACAGTAGGGAAACCTGTGTCGTGGGTGGGGGACCTTGCCTGAGAGGTGAGGGAAGCCAGGGGGGTTCTTTCTGAGAAGCCCTGGGCTTGCTCAGAGCAGTGTGACCTCCATGTACAGCAAGCCACATATGGGGCCATGAATGGCTCCAAGTGAAGCAGGTGGTGTAGATGGTTGCAATGACCTCGGAGCAGCCCTAGGAGGGAGGCGCCTCTTCACAAATGCTCCCTGAACAGCTGAACACAGCTCCTCCCTGGAGGTTTTGCCTTGGCTGTTCCATTAGCCTGGGCTTGTCTTTCAGATCTGAGCTCAAGAGAGGGTTTGTGAGGAACCCAAGAATACACAGCACTGAGGTAGGGCCAACACCTGCCTCACTACAAATCCCACAAGCTCAAGCTTTGAGTTCTTACAGGGATTTGAGATAGTTAGTTACAGTTTGAAAAAAGAAAATTCCTGCTCTCAGTTTGACATATCCGTGCAATAGAAGTCAGCGGGGGGACACCTGACATCTAACTCCAGATCTCCTTCTTTTCCAGATAATGCCTTGTCTGAAAGGGCTGAGGACAGCTCCAATTCTGTCCTTTGGTAACTGGAAGATTATGCTGGGGTCAGGGGGTAACAAGCTCTGGGTGCATGGGTCACGAGTCACAGCCCCCTTGCTTCCAACCTGTCTACTTTGCTATCTCGTAGCAAGTACCAAACAGTCTTCCAGGCTTCGTGACAACACTGCACAAGCCATGGACCCAGAGGAGACCTCCCCAGGCAGAGCCAGCTACCATTGATGACAGCCACTAAATGCCAACTCAGATGCCATGCTGTCCTGCCTTATAAGAGGGGATATAGAGAAAAACAATGGTCACCTTCAGTGTGCCTCATTCTCTAGGGTCACCTCCACACAACGCTTTCCCTGACCCTGAGCTGCTATATAACATGGCAGCCCCTGTCACTCTTAAACCCCTGGCTCCAAGCAATTTATTATAATTTTCTTCCAAGCAATTTATCACTCCCTGATGTTACATTCTCTTTCCTCTACTTCCTAAGTGGCAGGCACATGACTCATCTGTTCACTTGATCCACTGCCCATTGACTGTCTACTTGGCCTTCCAGCGACATGGGTGTGTATCAGAGCATCAGGAGTCTAAGGTGAGGGCTGGTGATTCAGCCCATTTGACTCAAGTTAGAGACCTGACTCTTGCCTCTGTCATTGCAGTTGGCAGCCCAGACTTCAAGAGTGAAGATCGCTGTCAGACTCTCCAGAATCTGGGCTCTGGTCCCTTTCTCCTCCATGTGAACTCCAGCAAGTTCCTTCCCCTCTGCCATCAGCTTTGGTATTTAGATAAGCAGGTGGGGTAAATGCTAAACATCTTAAGGAGGTTCTACCCGAGACAAGTATTAACAGAAAAGTGGTTTATTAAGAAAGAAAACAAGTAGGGAAGTGGGAACATGGAATCAGCAAAGAGGGAGGCCTTGCATGGGTGCAGTATCAGGCCAAGTCCCTGCAGGCTCCCACTTGGCTCCATCCCAGAGGGAAACCAGAGACAGTGGAAGTCATACTTCAGAGCATCTTGATCAGAAGTGAGGGACTGGAGCCTGTATACCCCTGCATTGTCAATCCTTGGTCAAGGGCACCCCTGGAGGAGAGTGACTTCTAGGCACCACCAGGTTGCTGGGAGCCATCTGGATTCCTGTTATTTCAACCTGGAAGGCACATCTTAATAGGTCCTTCATGGGGGCAACGATGTATATTTGCAGTATGAAAGCTTCTCTTGTAGACTTTTACAACCTGATAGGTAATACCCAAAGCCCCTGACTCAGCATTTAAACACCGAGAGCTCTTATTTCCTCCCTTTTCACTCCTGCCAACTCCTGCCACTTTGAGGGCGCTGTTGTCCACAATTTATAATCACCGGTTCAGCTTGGCCTGATGTGGTTTCAACACATTGATACTTCCGAGGGAAAAGGGGAACCAGAAATGGGATCTCGTTTCACCTTGAGCAGACCACAGAATATGAATATTCATTCTATGTACAAGACAAGCCAGATATGTCCTGACGGTCAGAGGCTTGCTGGTGTGGCTGATTTCAGAGAAGGAAGGCTGGGTCCATGACTAAGGCTGGAAGAGAATTGTAGCTACTCAGATCGAGGGGGGACATTCAGATCTCATGCTCCTGGTCATCACCTTGGTTACCCAAAGCATGTGCAGCCAAGCAACAACACAGTCGTCAGGACTTCTGGTCCATCTCTTCTCCTTTGTACCTTGAATCTAGATGTATCCATGACTGGCTGGTAAGGAATCAATTTTTTGTTTATCTGTCTTAATTTTTCTTGAGGGGCTTAGATTCTTTGGAATTCAAAATGTTTGGAATGGTAAACATCTACATCAAGGACAGCTAAAATCATATTGCTAATGGTGGACAAGTCTCTGTAAGTCTGTAGCTAAATCACAAGGGTGTGTTTTCAGGGGCAGTTCCTGTTTTCAGGTTTGGAAGTAATAATGGGCTGTGGAGATCATCTGTAACTGGATTAGGAAGTTCAAGTCCATGAATGTGGCCTAAAACTGAGACCAAATCATTTCCCTTCTTAGGTCTCAGTTTCTTTATCAGTAAAATGTGGTGGCTGAGCAGAATTATCCTTGAAGTCCCTTCCAGCTCTGACCCCCTTGCCCTGGATTCCTGCTCAGCCAGGGCTGCAGCATCCTTTCAAGAATAAGCCTCTGGTTTCCGTGGAGGTAGTTCCACGAGACACCAGAAGAGGGCAGCAGACAGTAAATGGCAGGTGCTGCTGTGATTCCAGAAGGAGCACCTCAGACGCTGTGGAGGGCTTCCAAAAGTGTAAGAAGTAGGGCTGTGGCCACAAGTCCTCCTGCGGTCTCTCATCATAACGTAGGCTGGGGCATGCCCCCTCCTGTGTCCTCTGATTCCTGGGTCCTCTATCCTTACAGCTTCCGCCACCTTTGTCTCCTTCAGGGTGACCTGATTTCAGGCCTCTTGCCTGTTGAGCCCTGAAAACATGTACTCCCTGACTGCCATCCTGCCTGCCTTGGTGCCTTCCCTGGCATTTATTCTCACATCTGTGCCCTTCTGTCCCATCACCTCATACTCTTGGTCTCGGCTTTGCCACTTCCACCCTAGGGACAGGTGAGCACGCCTCCCTGGCTGAGAGTCAGTTATAGTCATAGCTTCCAAGGAAGCTGGGCCACATTTGGTCCTCGGCTGTCAGGTCACATTGTCTCCATTCTGGAGACTGTAAAAGACCTTCTAGATAAACTCATGGGACTCTGTGCTCCTCCCACCCCTTGCGTTCTGGTGTTTAAGCAAGCAGTCCCTGGGGGACCAGGCTTATACACACAGAAAACCTTCCTGTCCCTCTGCTGAACTTGCTAACTTCCAGGTGCTCTCTCTGCACATGCTGCTCTGCTCCCTGGAGGCCCTTGCCAGCTCCTTCTCATGCTCCTTCTCACCCAGCAGGGCCCAGCTTTATAGGTCTCCTCTTTTCAACTGTTCCCCCCTTCCTTGCCCTGCCCAAGGCTGTGCTCAGATCCTGATTAATTGCAAAGTGAGAAATTGCTATAGGGATATAAGACATCACACAGTGTGGTCAGGAAGGAAAATGTGGGGACAGGACAGAAGAACCACCTGGTTGTCCAGTCTAGGCACATCCCTGCAATGGGCAGGCTCCATCCATTCTCATGTCACTCAGCCAAGCTGGCCCAGAGAAAGTGTGACTGGCTTGGGCATGTGGTTGGTCCTGGGCTGACAGTGGACAGGGCTCCTGGTCTGCAGCCTCTCCAAGACAGTCACAATGTAGCACAGGCAACTTTCAAAGAAAATCAGGATGCTGATGGGCAGGAGGAAGGATGCTGGGCATGGGGGCAAGGGGCAGAGAGCCACACATCAGACTCTGTCTGAGACAGAAAGTTGTGTGCAGGAGGTTATGAGGGAGGGCTGTGAGGACCAACACCTGTGGAGGAAGGGGATACAAACAGGACTGAGCAGAGGGAGAAATGAAGCTGAGCTGCAGTTCCTGCAAAGCCTTTGGCTCTGGAGTTGTTCCAAGTGAAGAGTTTGGACTCTGGCCTTTATACCTCTGGGTTGGCAATCATCTCAATTGCTCCATGTGGGTGTGGCCTTGGGCAAGGCAGTTTTCTTGAGCTGAAATGCTTGCCTGAAAAAATGGCACATGTAGCTGTAGGGAAAAGTCCTCCATTCCTAAGGGGGGGCCTAGGTGGTGCATCCAGTGTCCATGGCCATAGCTGACTGATGCAGTGGTCGTCTTCTGGTTTCAGGGCTGCCTCTGCACACCTTGATTGCCCTGTGATCAGAGCATTTCAATACATTTGATTATGTCTAAAATAAATACCACAAAGAAAACATTTCTGCTGCCATCCAATAGATTCAAAGTAAAAAATAATTAATGTTGGATTGTAAGCTCATTTTGCAATGCCTGTGCACCCAATCCTCCCCACCCTTCCTTAGAGCAGCCAGCTGGGAGCTTCCTGGGATGGGAGACTCTGCCTTGCAGAGAATAATCCCCTCCTGACAGCAGAGGGCCTGCCCTTGTGTGATTTCCCAGACATAAATGTGTTCCCCACGGACCTATCAAGGCCATTCTCTTTATGAAGCTGCAGTACCCTTGTGGGTTGCCTTGGAAATCCAAACCAGTGAAACTAAGTCCATGCTGCTCCAAAGGTCTAAGCTGATAAGGCTGGGAGAGGGGCTGGGATCTGAGGAAGTGGCTTGGAGCCCAGGAGTTATCATAGGCACAGCCCTGTCAGGCCTCCTCAGAGCAGAAAACTGCCCTGCCGGACAGGATGAGAGCCCCGATACCCCCACACCCTATGACATCACCCACTGAGAAGTTGAAGGTGCTCAGGCTAGGAGTCCCTCCTCAAGGTCACCTTGTGACTCACTTGCTGCTTGTCAGCATCACTGCTGTTCCTTCCTTCTCTTCCTAGAAGAAAAGCTGTAACAGAGGGACTGTGTCAAGGGACTGTTAGTTTCATCAGGGAATGCAGTGTTAGAAAATTCTAGTGGCTTTAAATAATCAAAGTATAAGTAACCTAGCTCATAAATTTAACATTGCAATTTGTCTATGGATTCTGTGTCATGGATTCTTTGCAAGTCACACAGTGTTTTCTTGCAGCTGCACAGAGCTGGGACAAAGACTGACATCTGACACCTGACACCTGGAGGGGGGCGGGCTACTGGAGCACGCACTGGGGTAAGTTTATTACCCTGAACCTATCCTCTCCGCACTGTCTTCAGGGGTGAAGAACAAAAACAACTCTCAAAGAGATGGGAGGGATTGGTAAACTTGGTGCACAGAATCATTATTCATTCCTAATCGGAACACATTAGGAAGCTAAAGAAAAATCTGGCATGCAATATTATTTAGACTCCACAGCCCTTTGTTTCCCATTCCTCAACCACCAAGGTTGGCTCAGTGACTGAGCACAAACCCTGGAGGCTAAATGAAGGCAAGTGCTGAAACTAGAGGCCCTTCTGGACCTGTTTGTGAAATTTCTTAGAAAGTTGGATAATTTTTAGTTGTCTATACTGTGCATGGAGAATACAGTGAACAGGCAACACCAGGTGCCAGGAGGAAGACGCCTAGTTAAAGGAACAGCACCTTGTTAAAGGGACAACGTCTTGCTGACCATGGCTATAGGTCTGTATAATGAACAATTCTGGGCTGCAAAATTTTTCTTGGGTCCCTGCCAATGTTATTCTCTACAAGATAGAATTTGATTTAATGTGTCAGGCACTGAGGCTTTACCCTTCAGGGACCCTAATTCTAGGTGGGATCTTGGACTTCAACGTACATTGTGAGAACCACTCTTTTGCTTAAATGTGGCATATCATTGGAGCCCAGTCCCAGTTTTCTGCTTATTAACTATATGAGCTCTGACCGTGACATTTAATGTATTTACAGCTTTTCTTGACTCTGTGAGGTGGGTTGATATTTTTTATAATGTTTTTCTTACTGTATTTTCCTGTATTTAGGCCCTTCCCCAATGCAACTTGCATTAAATTAGCCAGGCTTAGTTATCCTGTCCTTCATTGCCTCAGGGAAGCAGTGTAAATCAGAGAAACATAAAAATTTTGCATTTTTTTTTTTTTTAACATTTTAGGCCTCAGTAAGATTCAGCAAGAATTTGACAGAGAAAATAGCGTTGGAAGAATGATGATGTAAGAGCAAACCATCCTGGCTCTAAAACTGGAGATTTCCCTGGTTGCAGGAAAGAAAGAGTGAAAGCAGAAAAGATGCTGTAGATCTGGTTGGTTCTTGAGCTGAGAAGTCCTGCGTCCTGCCCACCACATCCCTGGCTGTGTTCTGGAGCAAGGACAAGACAGGTTTGAGAGAATCTGGAGACAGAGAGCATTTGGACCCTTTTTCTTGGGTAAGGCTCAGGATGTGGCAAGAATCCCAAGTTTGGAGGTAGGGGAGAGAGACAGGGAAAAGAGAGAAGCTAAGAGTGTGCATGCTAATGAGTGGGTTACCACCAGGGGCAACTGAGGCTCAGCTCTGCTGTGGATCCCTAAAGAGCACAACAGTCCCATTGAAAGAGGGACAATGCTGCATTTGTCTACTGATTCTGTTTCTTGTTGGATGAAAGTAGCCCCATGCATTTCATGATAAAGCAAGCTCCCACGTGTCTGAGAAGCCCCTCAAATAAAAGAGCAAAGAGCATAGGTGCTTGGGGTGAAAGATCAGTAATGATTCTCTACCCCATCTGCAAGTAAACTCAGATATAGCCCAAGGTGTGGGATGGGATACTCACAGCCCTGCTACACAGGGTGATGTCCTAACTAAACAATAGTTGCAGATAAAATGAGTTTGAAGAGAGTAATAAAAGTTCAGAATATTCCACTTCTATATGAATGAAAGTTATCCCTATGTAGCTATTCTGGTGCTAAATCCTAAGACTAGTCACTGAGTTTTCATAGTAATCCCATGAAATGGGCATTAGTCTCATTTTACAGGCAAGCAAACTAAGGCTCAGAGAGGTTCAGCAACAAATCTCTAAGGCAGGATTTGAATCTGAGTGGGAGTCATAGTGACTCCAAAACTGTCCCTTCCTCCCTCCTGACTTGACATCCTTATTCTTGACCCTTGAAGCTGATAGACAATGTGTTTGCTCTGTGGCCAGCCCACGTGGAAGATGCTCCATCCTATTTATACCTGTGCTTGTCAGAACACTTTTGGTTGTAAGTGACAGAAATGCAACTTGAATTGCTTAGGTCTAAAAAAGAAAGAGGATATTTAGGAGAGATCTAGGACATTTCATGTACCCATGGGAAAGGCAAGGGTGTTGCTGGGCCTCAAAGATACCTGAAACTATGCTATGTACCTGAGTCTTACATACTCTGTCTTTCCCTCTCTCTCCTCTGTTTTTCTCTGAGTGTCAGCTTAGTTCTTGGCCATTGCAGGCTGGCCTCTTCTGTATGGCTAGAAACAGCTGCCTTACTTCTTTTAGAACCAGTTAGAGAAATTCGGAAACAACTGTTTTGATCTTGCTTATGTTACGACCTTGATTGAGGCCATCCCTCAATCAATCCCAAAGAAGGCAGAGCCACTATGTAACAGGAAGCAGCCCTAATTAGAGTTGATGAAGCCTGCCATCCAGCCAGCATGGACTCAGACAGTAAGGAGGACTCCGCCTTATGAATCTCATAGCCCTTGAAACAGGGCTAAGCACGTGGTAGAAGTTCAGAGTGATTTTGTGGTCTGGTCCATTCCTAGCTATTTGAACTTCTCGATGAGTAAGACTTTTCCCCAAGGGAGACATAGCTCTGTCCTCTCCCCACTCTACTATCCTTTTTCTGCCCTCTCATCCCCCTCCTGCTCCAAACCTGATAAAATGTCTTGCATTTCAGATCTCACCTCCAAGCTTCACTTCTACTATAGGTTCATAATGCGTGTCTCCTGTTGAAATACGGCCAAACCACATCAAAACACAAGTGGCAGTAAAGGGAAAGGTGGCAACACATATCTATTTGGGTTAATGAAAAATCTGCAGTCTGGACATCATCTCTCAGGGCTGACAGCCACTTTATTTATGATCAATAAAGTGGTTATACCCCCACTTTATTCAGGCCAAGAGTGTGTCAGAATCTGCATCAGTGTGGATTCCACAAAAAGCAGATCTTGAGACCAGTATGGGCAAATAGTTTATTTTATTGTATATTAGTCTATTTAGGCTGCTATAACAAAATGCTTTAGTCCGGATAATTTATAAATAAAGGAAATTTATTGCTCAGGTTCTGGAGACTAGGAAGCCCAAGATCAAGGTACTAGCAGATTTGGTGTTTGGAGAGGGCCTGTTTTTTTGGGATGGTGCCTTCTATGTGTCCTCACATGGCTAAACAGGTGACCAAGCTCCCTTGGGCCTTTTTTTATAAGAGGACTAATTCTATTTCCGAAGGCTCTACCCTCATGACCTAATCACCTGCTAAAGGCCCTACCTCTTAATACTATTGTATTGGGGATTAAGTTTTATTTTTATTTATTTGTTTGTCTATTTGGGTGGTTGTTTGGTTTCAAGTTTAAAAAGAAAAGAAATTACATTTCAATATACAAATTTTGGGAAAACATAGCATTCAGACCATACCAGAAGGTGATCTCCAAAAAAGCATGGTAAGGTTGGGAGGCTGAGGCAAGAGAGTCGCTTAAGCCCAAGAGTTTGAGGTTGCTGTGAGTGGTGATGCTATGGCACTCTACTGAGGGTGACATAGTAAGACTCTGTCTCAAAAAAGAAAAGAAAGAAAAAGAAAAAAAAGCATGGTAATGGAGGAGAGAAGGAAGTCCAAGAAGAAGAAGGAAAGTCAAAAGAGAATGGGATGGTGATAAAACTGGCAATGAATACTGGTGCTGTGAATGTCTGGGGCTCAGTCCTACTGGGGACCCACTAAGTGACTATGCAGACCACACTCAGAAGTGACCTGTCAAGTGTCCTTTCTACCTCAGGAAGCTGAGATATTAATCCACCAGCTCTTTTTGCTTATTAATTAAAGGTTGCTGCTGGGTTCATTGACTCTTTGGCCTGCTCTCATTCAGGTCATGCACAGTTCTGCAACCAGAGAACACCCCAGGCACTTATTACAGGTGCTGAAGTAAGACACCTGCAGGTTGCTCAAGAACTGCCAACGGAAGCATCTGGACGTCCAGGGAGGGTCCAGGTGATACAGGCAGGGCTCTGACGCATTGGGTACAGGATCTCACAATACTGTTGTCACCACTCTCATGTTAGAGGTCCCTGCTCTGGCTCAGCACCACTCTGGGGATTCTTCTGTGTGCCTTGGGCCAGGTCCAGGGATACATCCTGTTTTCCTCCTCTTTGGTAGCAGGCACTGTCCCTTGGGGGTTTAGGAAGTCTCTCTCTGCATTAATGATCAGCACAACCTCCGCTAATCAGTAAAATAGTCAAGTTGGCATAGAAAATGGGACAACAAACATTGGGCTGTGACCAGGCTTGGGCATGTGCCAGACTGGACTATCCATCAGCCTTTATTTCTGTTTCCCAGGGCTGCCATAACAAAGTACCACAAACTGGGTGGCTTAAAACAACAAAATGTATCTGTCCTGATTCTGGAGGCTGGCAGTTGGAAATTATGGTGTCAACAGACTTATTCCTCAGGAGCCTCTGAGGAGAATCTGCTCCCCGCTTCTGTCCTGTCTTCTGGGGCTGCTGGCAGCCCTTGGTGCTCCTCAGCCCCAGAAGGAGGTGAGGAGGTGGAGGTGCGTCACTCTGCCTCCATCTACACTTGCCTGCTCCCCTGTATATCTGTGACTCCATATTTCTCCTTTCTTATCCAGACACCCTAACCCAATATGCCCCCACTTCAACTGATTGCCTCTGCAGAGATCCTATGGTAGTCCCCTCTTACCTTCAAGGGATACATTCCAAAACCCCCAGTGAATGCCTGAAACCCTAGATAGTACCAAATCCTACCAGCACTGTGCTTTTTCCTATACATACCTATGACAAACCTTAACTTATAAAAGGCCCATAAGAGATTAACAACACCTAATAATAAAATAGAACAACTTTAACAATATACTGTGATAGATGTTATGTGAATGAGCACTCTCTCTCTCTCGATACCTTATCATACTGCACTCAACTTTCTTCTTCCTGTGATGATGTGAGATAAAGCAAGGTCTACATGATGAGATGAAGCCAGGTGAAGGGGGTAGGCATTGTGACGTAGTGTAACGCTGCTATTGACCTTCTGACAATACATCAGAAGGAGCACTGTCTGCTGGGGGGGGGTGGATCCTGGATCACTGAGCTATGGTGATGTCAAAGGCTGGATGTCAGAGCGGACAGTGTTGATGACTAATGGCAGGCACTGAAGACAGCTTGGGCACTCTGGACAAAGGGAGGGTTCACATTCCAGGCCAGATGGAATGGGATGGCACGGTATTTCATCATGCTACACAGAACAGTGTGTGATTTAAAACCTATGAATTATTTCTGGAATTCTTTGTTTAATTTTCTGACCCTGGAGGACCAGAGGTAACAGAAACTGTGCAAAGCAAAACCATGGATAAGAGAGGACCACTGTATTTCCAAACAAAGTCACATTCACAAGTACAAGGTGTTGAGACTTCAACATATCCTTTTGGGAAACACAAGTCAAACCCAATATAATCCCCTAAAGGGACCCATGTCAGCTGTGCTGAGTTCCTGAGGGTCAAATCCATCCCCTCCTTTCTCTTCTCCCAACTTGGCTTTAGTAATACTACGTGGACCAGGCTGTTCATACCAGTCAGGGTCCATAGGAAAACAGAGGTGCTCAAGTATTAAAAACAGATGGGATTTATTGCAAGAATTTGTTGATCAGAGAATGAAAGGACTAAGAAGATAAGGGCTGAATGGTAAGGCAGCCCAGAGGCTGTCAATAACAGGAAGGAAGCCACTCCACTCCCAGGCTGGAAGTGAACCCAAGCTGAGGGGATGAGTGCCCTCCAGGGAAGACTATCTGGCAGGACTTGGAGACCCATTGAAGTGTCAGCCACTGCTGGAGATGTCACTTAAGATGGAGAGGCAGGGAGAAAACCTGGTGGCTTTTAACCTCCTCTTGCCTGTTGTCTTTCACCAACATCTCCCACTGAACTCATCCATTAGCCTGACAGCAAGGGAGGTGGGGAAGTGCAGCCTTTCAGGTCTATCCTCAGCCCTGTGGCATGAGAAAGCAGGGATCAAACAGACCAAGGACTGGCAAAACCATCAGATAGTACAGCAACCCCTTTCTGCTTCTTATTTTGAGGTGATTATAGACTCCCAGGAGTTATAGGAAGTAATACAGAGAGATCCCATGTACCCTTCACCTAGTCTCCCCCAGTGGAACTATAGTACAACATCACAACCAGGACAGTGATACAGATACAATTCACCAATCTATCCCAGATTTCTCATTTTACTTGTATTCATACATATATATGTATTAGTTCTATGCAATTTTATGCCATGCACAGGTTTGTGTATCCTCTACGTGTCAAGATACAGAACAGTTCCAACATCACAAGGACACCTGGTGTTACCTTCTACAACAACACCTACCTCTCTGCTGCCACCCCCCACACTCTAGCCCCATCCTGAATTCCTGGCAAGTGCCAAAATGTTCTTTACTTCTTTAATTCGCAATTTGAGGAATATTGTATAAAGGGAATCATATAGTCTGTAGCCTTTTGGCTTTATTCACATGGTATAACACACTTGAAATTCACCCAGGTTGTTGTGTGTGCCAGGAGGTGGTTTCTTTTTACTGTTGAGCAGTACTACATGATATGGAGAAACCACAGTTTAACCATTAACCCATCATTAGACATCTTCTTCCATCTATTTTTCAGTCTATTTTCTCTCTGATGCTCATTTTGGGCAAATTCTGTCATCGTCAAGTTCACTGGTTGTAACTTCTGTCATATTCCCTGTTTTTTATTTCTCTTATTGTATTTGTCAATTCTATAATTTCCATTTGGCTGTTTTTTATGAATTATATTTCCTTGCTGAAATTTTCTTTTTTTTTTATTTGCTTCAGGAGAATTTTTAATTATTGCTAAAGCATTTTTATGATGGCTGCTTTAAAATCCTTGCCTGATAATCCCACCATCTGATTTATCTGTTGGTTTTGGTTGCTTGTCTTTCCAAAAGTTGTGATGATCCTGGTTCTTGGTGGTTTTCAATTCTCCTGATCATGTGGGTTATCATGGTAGGAGATTCTGGGTCCTATTTAGTTATTTTGTTGTAACAGGCATTCGCCAGTTTAGATTTAGCTTGCAGGTCCTGCTCTACTTTTCTGGTCTGTGGTTCCAAGGACAGTTTAATCTTCAGAATCTTTGTACTGCAGTTTGGCCTGCTGGTGTATCTAGTGCCACTGGGGCTCTCACTGGCCTATGCTGATGCTACCTGCAGGACAAAGGGAGCTTCCCAGGTCTCTATCTTCTGTTGTCTCTAGTTTGAGATCCACAGAAATAAAGATTGCTTTCTGGTTCTGTACCAGTGGTGGGATACACCTGGCAGGGCTACCCAGCCTCCAGGTGGAGGAGAAGTAACTCCAACCCACAGGGACAAAAAGTCTATCTCATTCTCTGCCTTGTTTTGATGACACAAGAACCCAAAAGAGCCAGGTAACAGTTCCAACTTTCAATTTAATGGGCCTAGCGTTGAGTGCTCTGGTGAAGGCTTTCTTCCCTTGGGGGTTAAGCACTAGGCCAACAGAGCTCAGGTTGTGGAGAAAGAAATTCTGCACATGTATTATTATATTAAGTTTACTAATGAGGGGAACAATGGGCACTGCCACCCCTTGACTCACTCTGGCTCTGAGAGGTGTAGTAAGGACTCTCCTGGTTGCTAGTTTCAAGCATATATCACATCCTATAGGACAGCTCTCATAGGGCACACTGCCATAGGGAGTCTCCAGGAGGCTGCACTACTCTTCTGTTGAGGTATATGGCAGGAGCAGTGAAGTCCAGGGCCATGAGCCCATTGCTGGGCTTCTACAGTAAAATAAATTCCTTTTTTGGAAGAATGAGTGATACTATGATGGTGCATCAGATGTTTTATAAGTCCATGGCTGGAGTTGCTGGCAGAAACACTGTGGGCAGGGAAGGCCAATCTATAAGCAGGACCTATGTCTGTTCTAGAGGACAATCTCTGCCTTCTCTACAATGAAAGGGATCCAATAGACAGCACCTGCCACAGTAGGCTGATCAATCCCCTGGGGAATGGAGGGCACCGAGGGATGAGCACTGGCCCCTGCTGTTACAGGCACTCAGCGGTACCAGTCACCACACCACCCATAGTGGGGAAGTCCAAGTCCTGCTGCAATGTTACCATTCTCCTTCTCTGCTCTAATCTCTTTCCCTTCCCTTATTCTGCCCTTCCTTATTTTTTTCTTTCTTTTGATCAAATAATGATTATCTTCCTTATAACTGAAATGAATTGCTATCTCCTATCTCTGTCCCACTTAGAAATAGAAATCTTTGTTTTTGCTTAATTAAAATTAACCTCAGTCAATTCAGGGTGTGTTCCATTCAATTCACGATTTGTTTTTCCATTCAACACCCTTAAGTATCTTCTTTTGTTCCCTGGCTGGTATCCCACTTAAGGAGTTATGAGCATCGAGGCATGCTGTGATTCAGGGCAGCTGGCACTGGGTCCTTCCTGCACTGACTGTGCTGAACTTGCATTAGTCCATGTCCCACAGATGTCTTTATCTTTTCTCATGTTACCCTTGGGTCATCTGTGTTCCCATCTGGTTTTCTGTTGTGGGGGTCTACACTGGCCTCTGCTACTTCTTCTCCTTGGGCTACTCTTGAAACCATCTTTGAAGCCACTAGCATTTTCTCCCTGCTAGCTTTTTCATGCACTCTTCTTAGGGACGTGGGAAACATTTCTGTGCAGCTGCACCATCTCCTTGTAATACCCAGCAAAAATATCCCTAAAGGCCCCTAACTTTCTCAGCCTGAGTCCCCAAATGTCTCAAACTTACCCCCCCACCCCCACTCCACAAAATCTGGGAACAGGTTTCAGAATAGAATAAGGAAGTTCCCTGAGTTCCCAAAGACTCCTAGCCACGGGTAAAACAATGGTGAAAGCTTACTCAAGCTGAGTTTCCCAAGCTACCAAGCTAAGTTTGTCTCCATGCCAACCACCATGATGTAACCCTCTGAGCCAGCTACCACACCGTAACCCCGTCCTGAGCTAACCGCCACATTCTGCTTCTGTGTTCGCCAGCCTGTTTGCCACATGCACAAAAATGGTATAAAAATCAGCCTGCTCCTTTCTTTGGGGCCGCCTGCCCTTTTGGGCAGCAGCCCCCATGCAGGTATAATAAATCACTGTCTGATTTATTCCTGAAGTGGGGTCCAAGTTTTTCTTACAGGTGGCAATGGGTACATTTCTGGAGGCCCCAGTGAGATTTCCACCCCCAACCCCCAGCTAGGCCTGCTGCCACGCAACGGCTCCAGGGGAAGGCTTCAGAGTGACGTTCCTCTACCCTGGAGTCCTCAGATTTATGGAGCCAGGGCATAGGTCTCCAAACCTTCTGAAATTGGTGATAAATTAATAACATCCTGGTAAGTTATTTTGATCTCTAGAGATTTGGGGGGAGGGAAACCAGACCAGTTGAATGCAAGTACACGGTCAGTTCCCTGGGCAAGGGGAGACATCTCCTGTCCCAGGTCGGTCTCATGTAGGACTCATGGGAGTGAGTCCAGGTCTCATGCAGGGCTCACAGGGGTGAGTCCAGGTCTCATGCAGAGCCCACAGGGGTGAGTCCAATTCTCATGCAGGGATGACGGGGGTGAGTCCAAGTCACATGCAGGGATCACAGGGGTGAGTCCAGGTCTCATGCAGGGCTCACAGGGGTGAGTCTGGTCTGTCTGGGTTTTGGACTCACAGGGGTGAGTCCCTGGTCTGTCTCAGGTTTTTCCTTTTAGGACTCACAAAAGGTGGGTCTTCATTTTATCTAGTTTTTCTCTTCTTTGGGCTCACAGAAAGTGAGTCCCTGGTCATCAGGTTTTCTTCTTTGGACTCACAGAGGGTGAGTCTTTGGTCTGTCTGGTTTCTCTTTAGACTCACAGAGGGTGAGTCGCTGGCAAAATCCAAGTTTATGTCAGCACTGGTGTGTGTGAGTTGTTTGTCAAGTTTGTGTTTGCTGTTTCCAGTGGTTTGTCAGAATTCCTTTCGAAGATTGGTCAATTCCAAGTTCGGGTGTCAACATCTCTGTTTTCTTGTTGTCTGTCAACATGTCAATGTGCAATTTGTTCTAGCCCAGGCTATGGCCACTGGTTGTGGCTGGAGCACAATAGCCAATTTTCACCCAGGGGGTGGGCACTGAGATTTCTCTGGCCCTGGTGAAAGACCAACTCTGTCCCTCTGCCTCACCCTGCCAACTAGCCTGTTTACTTCCTCTCTTATATCCCCTGTGTCTCCGACTGCCCTTGACATTGCTTTCTGGGTGGAAGTTGGACTTTATTATATACTGTTGCTCTAGAATCTTGGTCTTTTAGGTAGTATGCTGCACTGATTGACTCCTATCTTTCTTACATGGCCCTTTTGTATTTTAACATTGTAGTGTAAATAACCCATTTGCAGTTGAGACCCTCTCTTTCTGGCAATTAAAGAGTTACTACAAAGTTTGTTAAAACTATTCCTCTTTTTGGCTGCCAAAAACTGTAGTTATTATGTTATGAATCATCTTGAGATAAGGTGCTGGCACTCAGCAGAAAACCCAAGGTCAATTACCCATTTAAAACTAAAAAAAAAAGGAGAGTCCTCTTTATTAAAAAAAACAAAACAAAAAAAAAAAAACAGCAGCTGCTTGGCATTACTCTAGTTGGCATATATTCTACTGATCCTCAGGCGACCTCCAGGAGGGGTATAGGCTGTGGTCCCTCTGAGGGGAGGCGCCCCCTGGAAAACATCCCAGGGTCCCCAGAGAACCTGGAGTCCTCAGGAGACTGGCTGACAATCACTCCTAAATTCATCTGTGGGTCCACCTCCGGAGGTAAGCCACTTTAACATCTAATTTTAGCTAGTGTCTGTAGACATTAATATAATTATTCATAGTATTTTTGTTGTGCTTATTTGTTGTAAATTGTTAGAAAAATATGTAACTGTAACACTTCATTATACTGTTCCTAATCCATATACTCTGCTGAGTCTGCTACTGGCAAAAGCCAAGTAGCCCACTTGCCTAGACTTAAAAGATGCCTTTTTCAGTATAAAGCTGGCTCTGGAGAGCCAGAGTCTGTTTGCTTTCCAATAGGAGAAACTAGACATGGGAACTGCAATCCATACACATAGACCAGGTTGCCACAGGAGTTCAAAACACCCACGATTTTTAAAGAAGTGCTAGCTCATGACCTCCAGCCAGAGGCATAAACTATCTTTTATGACATCTAGAGGTGGTCAACATGCTCTGCTCCGACCACATACTGAGAGCTGGCTGGTCAACGCACAGCTGAAGCCTGAGGAAACTCCTCGAGGGACTTATCTTAATTGGACTTTTGGATTTTGGGAAAATGGGGGAAATGTCATAGAGAAAAATAAAAACTCATATGTATATTAGCCCACCACCACGGTACTATTAAGACCTGAGTAGAGAACTCAAGAAGAGTAGAGAACCCACAGTCCCTAAGACCTCAGTACTAAAATATCACACCTGCAGAACAAGCTGATATTGAGACCCTCAATTAAGACAAGGTATGATCAACTCCTTAGACATTAGATCACCAGTAGGTCTGTTAAAAAGTGTGCAAAAGTATGTAAGTGTGGTGTGACTGAGAACAGACCCTCCCCTTGAACAAGATTATTAGGTCTTTACTACAGTTTTTGTCTAGGGAGAGGATTAGAGTGTGTGCTCCTTAGTCAGAGTGGAGCCATCCAAAATGTTTAAAACTGCTTTGTTCATGACCTTGCTGTAGTTTGTGCCTGGAAATGAAAGTATGGTGTCTGAGCTCACCAGAGCCTAAAAAATGAGTGTTCCCTGCCCAGCCCTGAATAAAAAATTAATAGTACCCTGTTTCCCCCAAAATAAGACATTGTCTTATTTTAAGGTGTGCTCCCAAAGATGTGCTAGGTCTTATTTTCAGGGGATGTCTTATCTTTCCTGTAAGTAGGTCTTATTTTCGGAGGATGTCTTATTTTAGGGGAAACAGGGTATTACATACCCATTATCAGCCCCTTCCCAGCAACACAGATGAATCAAGGATTTGATTCCCAAAAAGACCAGTGGGAAATGTAATACCCAGCAAAAAGACCCCTGAAGGCCCCTGTCTCAGCCTGAGTCCCCACATGTCTCAAACTCCCCCTGCCCTGGCAAAATCCAGCAACAGGTTTCAGAATAGAATAAGGAAGTTCCCTGAGTTCTCAAAGACTCCTAGCCACAGGTAAAACAATCGTAAAAGCTTACTCAAGCTGAGTTTCCCAAGCTACCAAGCTAATTTTGTCTCCATGCCAACTACCATGCTGTAACCCTGCCCTGAGCTAACTGCCACGTTCTGCTTCTGTGCTTGCTAGCCTGTTTGCCATGCAGCACAAAAATAGTATAAAAATCAGCCTGCTCCTTTCTTCGGGGCCGCCTGGGCAGGTGGCCCCCTGCGCAGGTGTAATAAATCACCATCTGATTTATACCTGAAGTGGGGTCCAAGTTTTTCTTACAGGTGGCAATGGGTACAACATCTTGAGAGGTCTTTGTTCACCCTCCATCCCTGGGCATTTCTGCTCTGCTATCTTTGGCCTGATCCTCTTGCTCCCTAATTTTCCCTTTAGTTTTGTCCTGTCAATTTAGTCCAGATAGCAAATTTTTGATTTTGGCAGATAAGTCCATTTTTCTTCATTGACTTTTTGGAGGTTTTTCGTTGTTGTTTTGTTTTAAGAACAAACCTTGAAGATAGAATCGAAGCATCTCTATTTTCCTTGCTCATCTTCTTTCCCACTTCCTCTCCAAGGAGAAACATTATCCTGAAGTTGATTCATATTTTTTAATGTACATTTTTATACCTTTATACCTCTACAGTAAATTCTGACTCCTGTTTTGCCTGTTCTAAATCCCTATCTTTGTGATGTTGCATCACAATGGGCATAGGATTTTTCAATTGTTTTATTCTTTTAACATTATGTTTTTAAGGTTACATTTATGCTTCCAATTCATTAACTTTAACTCCTGCTCTGTATGACTATGGTACGATTTATTATTTCTCCCATAGATGAACATTTAACCTGTTTTTGGTTTTCCCCCTTTGTAAACATGAATTCTCCTTGCAAAATGTCCCATTTTGCACAGATATAAGAGTTTTTCATATACCTTTAACTAGAATTGCAAGAATTCTAGGACTCAAGCTATTAATGCCTTCCACTTTGTCAGATGTTGCAAGATTGCTCAATGAAGTGGTTGTAACAGTATAGATTTCCCCAGCAATAATTAAGAGCTACTAACTCCCAGGATCCTTGACAATGTTAATACTGTCAGGATGTTCTGCTGTCTTTTACCTATTTGTCGATCTGAGGAGTGGTATCTCATTTTAGTCTAAATTTGAATTTCCCTGGTTTGCAAAAAAGTTGAAAAGTTTGTCACATGTTTATTGGCTATGTTAATTGCCTGTTAATATCTTTTGCTTACTTACCTTTCCCTTGGATATTTGGTCTTTTGTTTATTAATACGCACATGTACTACCCAGAAAATCAAGGTAGTAACTCTTTATTACCTTATGTACAAACATCTTCTAACAGTGTATGGCTTTATGTTTTTTACTTTACCTATGACATTGCTTGCCATACAGATGGGCTGGTAATTAGATGCTCATCTCTCAGCTTCAGGCTCCCCTCTCTGTGGTGTTTGGGCTGCACTCTGAGCAACACTTTTCCTTTTCCAGCAGAAAAGATTTTAAATTTAACGTAACAAAAATGTCATTATTTTCCTGTGTGATTTATATTTATATTTTTCCTGTGTGACTTATTTGAGACAATATTCCTTAGCCCAGCATCATAAAGTTATTTTCTCTCATTTTCTTTAAAAACTTTAAGATTTTGCCCTTTACATTTAGTCCTTTTTTGAACCCATCTATAAATTATTTTTGGATATGGCATTAGATAGGGATCTGTTTTTTTCCTGCATGCACTCCTTATATTCCCAGATTTATTTTTTGAGTAATCCACCTTTGCTTTACCAATGTGTAATATTCACCACGGTCATATATTCTTTCCATGTATATATGGTCTGTTTCTGGGCTCTCTGGTTTGTTTCTTTGGTAACATCTTATTAGTATATAAATCTTTACAATAAGATTTGATATATGGACTCAGGCCTGTAGCACAGTGGTTATGGCATCGGCCACATACACCACGGCTGGCAGGTTCGAACCCAGCCTGGGCCTGCTAAACAACAATGATGACTGCAACAAAAAAATAGTTGGGCATTGTGGTGGGCACCTGTAGTCCCTGCTACCTGGGAGGCTGAGGCAAGAGAATCATTTAAGCCCAGGAGTTTGAGGTTGCTGTGAGCTTGATGCCATCGCATTCTCCTGAGGGTGACATACTGAGACTCTGTCTCAAAAAAAAAAAAAAAAAAGACAGAAAAAATACTTGATATATGGTAGGTAAGTCCTTAATCCTTAGTCTTCTTCAAAATTGTCTTAACTTTTCTTGGCCTTTTACTTTTTATTATTATATTATTTTTAGTATCAGTTTATCTCAAATTAAAAAATTATATAATTACTTTTAGTATCAGCTTATCTCAAATTAAAAAATAGAAAAAGAAGGTGCAATAATGGCTGACTAGAAGCAGTGGCCAAACTTACTGCTCCCAAGGAAATTGGAGAAAGTCCAGGCAGCTGCCTTCATTTGAACTACTCTTTGTAGAAATATCAGCGTGAAAATGCAGAGAGGCATTTTTTCACTCAGAGTGAAAAAAATAAAAGAAGGAAGTGGAAAAGGCTGGGAAGCAGATGAAGGGGAGTCACAAATAAGAAGTCTGGGGTCCACATCACAGGGAATAGTGGTGTACTCACACACCATGGTCACTTTGCTGGTGCCAGGTGGGCTGAGCCTCGGACTGCTGCTGGGCCTGACTGAAACCCATCTAAAAAATAAAAAGACACTCTGTTGAGAGTCTGATAAACTTACGTTGTATTTATTGAGGAAGAAATGACATCTTTATGAATATTATATTTTCCTATCCATGAACATAGTATTTTTCCCAATTATTCAAGACTTTTCCCCTATATCTTTTGATAATGTTTTGAGTTTTGTTCATAAAAGGCTTTCTCCTTTTTATTGAGTTTCATTTATGAGTAGTTTTGCTATTTTTCTACTTATCTAGTACCTTAAAAATGTATTTTATATAATATTTATTGCTGCGTATATGAAAACACTGCTGATTTTCTTGTGTTGATCTTGTCTAAACAATCAGAGAAAAAGTATCAGTCCCAATTGTCTAAAGATTTTCTTGGGTTTTCCAGGTAGATGTGTGACTCTTCTGCCAAAGCCCTCAGTGGCTCCTCATTTCACCCCCAGTGAAATCCAAAGTCCTCACCATGGCCTGTAATCCCTTCCCATCACTCTGACTTCCTCTTATTCTCCCCCCTCTTCCCTTTCTATACTCTAGCCACACTAGCCTCGGTGCTGCTCCTGAAACATACAAGGCTCATTCCTGCCTCCAGGCTTTTGCACTGGCTGCTTCCTCACCTGAAATACTCTTCTCTGACTCCTGCATGGCTAATTTCCTCAGTCCCTTCAAGTTTTAAATTAAATGTCACTTTCTCAATGAGGCCTAACCCTGGCCACCATATTTAAATTTTTAATCCCACTCTACCCTGCCCTGGATACTCTTTCTTCCTTTACTTTGCTCTACTTTTTCCCCATAGTTTTCACCACCTCCTAGCATATGACATGATTTATTTATTTGTTAAGTTTGTTGTCTCCAATGTGACACTATCAGAATATAATAAGGTCAGAGAATTTTATCTGTTTGGTCCACTGACATATCCCAAGTACCCCAAATAGGGCCTACCACATATAGGGGCTAAATAAATTTTGAGTATATGGACAGAACTGAGAAGCCTTGTGGTAAAGAAATATTTTGTCTTTGTTTAATCCAATGTTTCATGAAATCATTTGATCACAGGATATTCTTTATTTTTTGCCTTATTATAATCCCATGGAGATTTAAAAATATAATGTTGTAACATTTTCAGTCCAGTGGACCATCCTTTATAGGCTTTAATGTTTGGTAAAAAGCAAAAGCTTTGTGGCACTCTTGGCACACTCAGGGCTGGATAGTTCAATGTGCTCAGTGAAGTCACATGGTGAACCTAGGTGTTAGTTTCCTCATCTGAGAAATGGGACCTTAAGAATCAAATGCCTCTTAATCAGAGTGTCCACAACATGGGCTACTCAGGGAAAATCAGGGCAAGTGGGTCCCCTACAACTTTCAGAAAGTTAGATAGCAAACCCTTAGCTCAACAAAACCCGCGTGACCATGAAGACACATGTTTTTGATGACTCATAAAGCACAATGGACTCTCATATTGCCTCAGTACTGGGGTTTAGATGACACTACGCTAGTCATACCTGGCAAGGCCAGCACCTGGGTCACA
Source organism: Nycticebus coucang (assembly GCF_027406575.1). NCBI lineage: Eukaryota > Metazoa > Chordata > Mammalia > Primates > Lorisidae > Nycticebus > Nycticebus coucang. Next base: position 88,280,811 of record NC_069787.1, on the reverse strand, counting down.
TTAAAGCTGATTGATCAGCTATTACAAGCTGATTAAGCAGAAGATGACAGTAAAACCAAAAGGGTTCCTAGCAGAGTCTCAAATGTCATGCAGGACATAATTATCCCTAGTTCAATGGAGGATGAGGGAAGCAGAATTAGGCAGGAGAACTTGCACTGTGATGTAGTTACAATAAAGAACTCAGTTTAAATGAGTTATTTACCTATTTTAAAAGAGTCATCACCCTTTAGAGCTATATGAAATTGATTCCAAGATGTATTGAAAGCCAAAAGGAAAAAATTGAAGAAGAGGGCTTGGCTTTTGTACTTCCACATTGACCAATAGGTGGGGGAATAAAAACACTGAATTCATTCTCTTTCTGTTCCCTAATCTGCTAATGTTTCTCACTGGCCAACTCCAGCAGAAAATCAGAAGACAGGGGAGCCACTGATGCAATCCATACAGGCTGTCTTCTAAGGGCACAAAGCAGTGGAAAAATTGGGAGACAGTGGAGGGTCATTAAATCACAGACTTTCATCTCTAATAGTCTCTTTTCCTGGGGTTAAAACTGATTCTCAGCTCAGAATTAAGGTAGCTTTGGTGGATAGATTATGGGAATAAATGGAAAATGTTAAAAAAGAAAAAAAAAGAATTTAGAAAGAGAAGGTAGATGATGGTAAGTCGCTATTACCTCTAATATTCATTGTAGACATACTTTATTCTTTCAATTAAAAAATATATCTTAGGTAGTGATTTTTTAACATGTGATTTGTTTTGTTTTTCTAATTAAACTTTGTATTTTGAGATAATTATAGATTCACATACAGTCATAAGAAATAATCCAGAGAGATTCCATGATATACTCTTCACCTAGTTTTGTTCAATTGTTAACAGTCAAGATACAGAACCTTGCTGTTATTACGTGGATTCTTCATGCCTTATAGCCACACCCACTTCTCCTCCTAACCTACGGCCTCCTTACCCTCTGTTAACCCCTGATAACCACATATTTGTTCATTTCTATAATTTTGTCATTTCAAGAATTTTATATAAATGAAATCATACAGGATGTAACCTTTTGGAATTGGCTTTTTCATTCAACCATAATCCTAAAATGTCATCCAAGTTTTTGTGTATCAGGAATTATTTTTATTGTTTAGTGGTATTACATGGTACACATGGCCACGATTTGTTTAAACATTTACCCATTGAGATTGTTTCTAGTTTGGGACTATTACAAGCAAACCTGCTATAAATATTCATGTACAATATTTTATGTGAACATAAGTCTTCATTTCTCTGGGATAAATGTCTAAGAGTAACATGGCTGGCTCACAGGGTGATTGCATATTTACTTTTACAAGAAACTACCAAATTGTTTTTCAGAGTGCTAGTGACTAATATCATTTTATGTTGCTATCAGAATATATGAGTGATCCAGTTTCTCTACATCTTCAGTAGGATTTGTTGTCAGTATTTTTATTTCATCAATCCTGACAGTATGTAGTGGTATCTTACCATAGTTTAATTTGCATTTACCTAGTAGCTAATCATGTTGAAAATCTTTTCATGTTTCTATTTGTCATCTCCTTGAATCTATATGTTTGTACATTTTCCCAAACTTGACAAATATTTGATTTTTATTTGAGTATTATTTGAGTCCTACCCTATTTCTTCTCTCCTTTTGGGACACCAATGACACAGATGTCTTTTATTTCAGTCCCAGTGGTCCCTGGGGTCCTGCTCATTTTCTTTTTCAGTCTATTTTCTTTCTGTTGTTTAAACTGGATAATTTCTGTTATTCTATTTTCCAGTTTACTCATCTTTTCTTCTGTCTTCCCCACTCTGTTGTTCAGCCCATCTACTAAACCTTTTCTTACGGTTATTGTATTTTTAAGTTCTAAAATTTCCACTTGGTTCTTCTTAAAATCTTCTAGCATTTCATAAATGCTTCCATGCATTTATCATAAAAATTTAGACATCTCTGTTTGATAATTCTGACATCTTGATATGGGCATCTCTTTTTCACTCAGTTTGAGATCTACCTGGTTCTTGCTATGATTAATTATTTTTAGTCAAAATCTTGACATTTTCCTATTATGTTATGAGTCTCTGGATCTAATTTTGCTCTTCTGTTTTAGTCATTATAGTTTTCTTTAATATTGCACTGTCAAAGAGAAGAGGGAGTGCTACTTCATTACTTCCAGGTGGAGAAGATACCCCAACTTGGCCTCTGGTGACACCCAAGGATGGGGTAATACATGTTACTTCTGAGTAGGGCTTGGAGTGATGGCTCCCCATGTGATCTCCATTTATAGTACCATGGAGCTGGCCTTGGTACTGCTCGGTGATGGTGAAAGTCTTGACTCTCCCCTAGACCTTCTCTGACACCACCCCAGTAGGGAGAGAGATGAGTGCCTTGCTATGAGTGCTATGTGGGAGTGGGAATTCAGATGCCCCCCATGTAGTCTTCATTGACATGGTGGTTGTGGACACTCATTATAAGCTGGTAAGGATAAAAGTCATAGCTCCCTATGTGCCCTTCTCTGGAACCACCAGTGGGAGTATTGAAGTGCCTCTTACACCCTTACAAGTGTGAAGGTCTGGGCTCTGTGCTTAGCCGTTACTGGTTTAGGTGGTTTTACTATTTGTTTTGGCTGGAACAGAGTAAGTAGTTTTTGTCTAAAATTTTATGTTTTGCTAAGCTGCCCTTTTCATAGTCCTTTGGTTAGAGAGATTAGGCTTTTGTAAGAACAATATTTTCCCCATTGATGTTTCTGGGCTGTTAGCTTCTTTAGTTCCAAGTCTGAGAAAAATGAGGCAAATTCCACATATAAAGGAACTCACCACCACGTTGTTTTTTAAGTCCTGAGGTCCATAGCTGGTCTCTTCACCTTTCAGTGGCCTTTCATGTTTATTTTATATGTACTATCTAAGGATTTTAGTTGTACTTAGCAGTAAGAATAGGGAAGTATACATCTACAGCTTAAAAATTAATATGAAAGGAGTATTTTTAGAAAAATGATATGACTTTTTATAGTACTCTATACTTTATAAAATGAATGCTGGCCTTCTGTGTGGTAAAGTTCTAAGAAATGTGACTTGATACTCTAAAGACTTGGCATTTTCACAGATCTCTTTACTCTCCTTTGTAGGAGAATAGAGGTATATCATTTCTGATTCCTTACCATAAAGTGACCCATTAATTACAGGTATCAGTTCAATAATTCAGTAAGTCTCAGAACACCTATCCATTTTGAAATGGTCACTTTTTTGTGTTTGTAAAATTGAACAACTTTCCATCGACAGGCCAGGCCTAAATCTATAATAAGATGCAAACAACTTTGCTTAAAAAAATTCTGTCAACTTAAAAAGGAAACTCAGAGAGACAAGCTTTCTAGAGCAGAAGATTTTAATTGGGAATAGCAAAGTATTGCAACCTGGCCTGAATATGCTATGAAAATCATAGGTACTCCCAGAGAAATTCAGGACAAAGGAATATTTTTAAAGACAAAGAAAAGTCCATGCAAACTACTTTGAAACCAAGCTCATTAGTCTCAGGCACTCATTACAGGAGTTGGCCTTAGCTCATGGGAGGTAGACAGCTGTGGCCAGGCAACTATCCTGGTACAAGGGCCTTATGTAAATTTCCTCCAAGCCAGAGGAAATTCTTGTGACAAGCCCCATTTGCTTTATTTACAAGGTAGAGCAAGACAGGCAGGTAGGTAGTTCAGGAATGCAAAGTATGGAGCTTCTTTGGGCCCTTTCTGACTTCACTTTCATTAAGTTTGGACACAAGTGATTTCACTTTGTTATTAACTTTCACAAGTTATAGGAGGGACATCAGTGAAAATGGAGTAAGGAGACGTAAAACTCATCCATAGAAATAATGAGAAAACTGGCAAAAATTATTAGAATAAACTTTGTCAGAACTCTGGAAATTAATGCAAGGATTACAGCAACCCAGGAAGCATTTATTCAAGAAAAAAATGTGAATCTTAGTAGGAATAGTGAATTTGGTGACATTTTAATTTGTCTACAATAGTGCCCCCCATGTCCTCAGGAGATATGTTCCAAGAACCTCAGGGGATGCCTGACACTGCAGGTACATTGTGTGTTCCTATACATACACACCTATCATAAAGGTTAATTTAGAAGCACAGGAAGATATTAACAATAACTTATAATAAAATGGAACACATAACAATACCCTGTAACAAAAATTACTTGGGTGTGGTCTCTCTCCATTTCAATCTCTCCCAAAATCTCACTGTACTGTACTCACCTAATTTTGGACCAAAATTGACTGAAGGCAACTACAGCCATGGAAAGCTATACATAGGGTGGGGCTATTGTATTCCTAAATATATATAGTTGTGCAGAAGCCATAAAAACATCATGTAGTTATGGTAAACACACACACACACACTCTAGCAGTGGAAGTCACTGAAGAGACTAGAACAGGGTTGGAGCTCCTTCAAAGCTTATTACCAGAGAATTATTATCTAACTGATATGGATTTCCCTAGAAGACAGTCCTTGAAAAACTCTCTTTATTTCACTTGATTTAGACAGACCTCAGTCAGCATGAATACCCTTTCTTCAGGGGCATTTGTGGAAAAGATGAGAAGCACCTATTAAGCTATGCAGCTGCCTGAGGTGATGGGCAACTGTAGGGCAAAAATAGATTAACCAAAAAGCATAAAAGAAAAACTTGAGGAATGAGATGCTATATAGAGGATTTGAAAAGTTCTGATCTGGGTAGCGCCTGTGGCTCAAAGGGGTAGGGCGCCAGCCCCATATGCTGGGGGTGGCAGGTTCAAACCCAGCCCTGGCCAAAAACTGCAAAAAAAAAAAAACAAAAAACGAAAAGCTCCGATCTGTTCCTGGAAACCTAGAGGCTATGCTCTGTGGCTGTGTATATGCCCAGGGCTGTGCACATGTTAAGCAAAGACCTATGAAAGCCCTAAGCTGTCACTTCTGTGACCTCTGCACAAGGAAAGTGAAGAGTAAGGCAGAGTTGTCAACTGCCAATAAGAATGTTGATGATGTACTCCAGCATGTCACATGTCATGGAGCCCCTTGGTAAAGTCTGGCATACTACTGGTTCCATGCAGTTGAGAAAATCTCTATCAAATCATTACCTAACTAATAAACTAACAGAGCAGAGGCACCAGTGGCCATGGACAACAAAGAATTTAGACTAATGCAGAATTAATTAAGAAAAGTCACTAAACAAACAACAATAAGCAGCAATTAAAAAAAAAAAAACCTTGGGGAGGGGAATCTTATTTTCAAACTTGCCATATTATATTATCTAAAATGACCACTTTTCAGCAAAAATTATGCGACATGCAAAGAAGCAAAAAGTGTGACACATACCCTGAAAAAAAGGGCAATGAATAGAAACTTTTTTTTAGGGGCGCCCACACATTGTGCTGACTAGAAAATACTTTAAATTGGCTCAGTGCCTGTAGCACAGTGGTTACAGTGCCAGCCACATACACTGAGGCTGGTGGGTTCAAACCTGGACTGGGCCAGCTAAACAACAATAACAACTGCAACAACAACAAAAATAGCCAGGTGTTGTGACGGGTGCCTGTAGACCCAGCTACTTGGGAGGCTGAGGCAAGAGAATCGCTTAAGCCCAGGAGTTTGAGGTTGCTGTGATGCCACAGCACTCTACCCAGGGGAACAATTTGAGACTCTGTCTCAAAAAAAAAAAGAAAGAAAAAAGAAAAGAAAAGAAAGAAAGAAAGAAAGAAAGAAAGAAAGAAAGAAAGAAAGAAAGAAAGAAAGAAAGAAAGAAAGAAAATACTTTAAATCAGTTCAAAATAATGTTCAAACAATGAAGGGAAACAGGTCTAAAAATAAATAAAAGTGTAAGAATGATTTCTCAGTGAACAGAAAATATCAAGAAAGAGATAGAAATTATATTTTAAAAGAACCAAATAGAAATTTTGGATTTGAAAAATAAAATCACTGATGTGAAAAATTCACAAGAGGTTCTAAACAGCAGATTTTCACTGGCAGAAGTAAATAATTGACAAACTTGGAAGGTAGGTCAATTGAGATTATTCACTGTGAGGAACAGAAAAAAAAGAATAAAGAAAAATGAACAGAGCCTCAGAGACCAGTGGGACACTATTATTAACTGTTACCCCCAAATTCACATGTTGAAACCCTATCCGTTTTCCCCAATGTAATGGTGTTAGGAGGTAGGGACTTCAGGAGGCAATGGGGATTAGGTGAGGTCATAAGGGTGGAGCTCTCATGAATGTGATTAGTGCCCTTAAAAGAGTAATGAGAGAGCCTGCTTCCTATCTCTGCCCCTGCCATGTGAGGACATATGAATAGATAGCTGTATATAAACCATGAAGGAGGTCCTCACTTGACATTGGCACCTTGACCTTGAACTTTCCAGAGTCCAGAACTGTGAGAAAGATTTGTTGTTGTTAAAGCATACAAATTCTGCAGTATTTTTGTTGTAGCAGCCCAAATGATTAAGACAGACACCTTTAAGTATACCAATATATGCATAATGGCAGTCCCAGAGATGAGAAGGAAAAATAAAGCACAAGAATGTTTGAAGAAATGGTGGCTGAAAACTCCCCAAATTTGATGAAAAATCATTTACATATACAAGAAGCTCAATAAACTCCAAATAGGATAAACTTAAAAGAGATTCACATCTTTGCACATCATAATAAAACTGTCAAAAGCCAAAAATAGAGACTTACCACCAAGAAAGTGAAAATACAACCCACAGAATGAGAGAAAAAGTTGTACACCATGTATCTGATAAGGGCTTATTATCTAGAATATATAAATAATTCTTACAACTAAATGATAAAAGAGACAAGTAATATAATTAAAAATGGCAAGGGATTTGTATAGACATCTCTCCAAAGGAAGATAGACATATAGCCAATAAGCACATGAAAAGATGTCCAATATTAGTCATTAGAGAAATCCAAATCAAACCACAGTGAGATACTACTTTGTATCCACTTGGATGGCTATAATGAAAAAAGATGAAGAGGATGTACAGAAATTGGAATTTTATACAGCTGACAGGAACATAAAATGATGCAGCTGATTTGGCAAACAATTCAATAGCTTTTCAAAAATTTAAACATGGAATTTTCGTATGTCCCAGCCATTCTACTCCTAGTTATATACCCTAGAAAATTGAAAACGTATGTTCACAAAAAAGCCCTGCACAAAAATATTCTTAGTAGCATTATTCATAGTAGCCAAATGTGTCAACAACCCAAATATCTATCAACTGACAAGTGAATAAACAAAATGCAATGTATCTATCCAATGGAATAATGTTCAGCCACAAAAATAAATAAAGCCCTGATACACGCTACAATGTAGATGAACTTTGAAAACATTATGTTAATTGAAAGACACCAGATACCAAATGCCACTTAATGAATGATTCCATTTATATGAAACATCCAGAATGGGTAAATCCATGGATGTATACATTAGATAGTTGCCAGGAGCTGGTGGGTAGAAGAAATGGGGAGTGACTGCTAATGGATACATACCATCTTTTTGACAAAAATGTTCTGAAATTAGGATTTCCAGGGGGTGGAGCAAGATGGTGGACAAGAAGGATCTTTCATCTGACCTCTCTTAGTATGGCTGGGGAAAAAAAGAGAACCTAGCCATATCTGGTGTGGGGACCTTACCTGGAGTCATAGTTCTGATAGAGAGGTGGTGGTCTGCAAGAGAGCAGGTGATTTAGAGCTGTGGATGTCTGACTCAATAGGCAAGTGCCTGGGAGCCAGAAAGAATGGCCAGCCCCCTCCACAGAGTTCAGGGAACAAGAGGAAGCCCTTCTGCAGTTTTCAGTTTTGGGGGGAAGCTATACATTGAGTGGAAAGCTTGGAAGAGTGGGTGGACTCAAACACTATACAGCAACCAGATTTGAATACTGGGTAGAGTGGATTTACCATCAGTTTGGTGGTGGCAAGGCAGCCATACTAGGAACATCCTGGCTGTGAGGGGGCTGCCATTATGGGAACATCATGCCTAGATCAGGCTTCCACTTTTGGGACAGGCTGAGTGGCTCCTGCATCCTCTGGGAACTGTTGTCAGGGGGCACTGTGAGACCTGCCTCTGAAGGATTCTGGAGAACTTTAAGATCCCAATCCAGCAGGGACTGAATGCTGAAGAAACAATTGGGATCACCCAAGGCAACTAAGTTAGGAATCAGGACCATGCCCAGAAACCAGAGAGGTTGCTGGCTGTGTTCTCTGCTTCCTAAAACCACAATGCCACCTGGTGTCCCAGCAATATATTGCAACATATATACACATATATTCCTATTAAAGTTGGTCCCTCCTGCTATATATGTATGTGTGTGTGATATGTATTTTTTTTAAGTTTTTGTTCTTTTGTTTGTTGCTGGTATTGCTGCTGTTTTGGAGCTTTTTTTGTTTTGTTGTGTTTTGCTTTTGCTAATTTGTTTGGTTGGTTCTATTCTTAACTTCCATTTTCACTTTCATCAATAGCAAGGGCTCCTAAATTTTCAGCCTCATTTATTCTCTCTATTTCACTCCTCTCTTTCTTTCTCTCTTTTGATAGATAATTTTCTACTTTTCTTATCTTTCCTGCATAAATTGCTCATATGACAGCTGAGATAGCCCTCCTTTTCTTGATCTTTCTTCTTTCTTTCTGTTATCTTCTTCCCTCTCTTTCCTTTATTTGATACAATTGTAGTTTTAATTTTATTTATCTATTATTATTTTCTTTTTTCTCTTGAGTGCTTGGGTGGCACAGCATTGGTCTAGCTGGGAGGTCACGGAAGTAGTAGGGCTCAAGGAGGCCAAGAGATCATGATCTAGGGAGCCCTTCTACCTTTAGTCTTGGGAAAACAGAATTGGCAAGTCCACACTGCAGAATTTTTCTTTTTCTTTTTCATTTTTATTTATGTTCCCTTTCTTGTTTTTGTTTTCGCTCTTTTCTTTCTTTTCTTATATTTGCCAGAGGTAGGGTCTGGCTTTGCTCAGGTTGGTAAGGAGCTCCTGATCTTGAGGCATATACTCAGCCCAGCCAAATCCTTGAATTACAGGCATGCCCATTGCACCATTCTGATCAATACCATTTATCCCACCACCCTCATTCTCTTTTCCTGTCCTCCTTCTTTCCTATTCTTCAATTCTTTTCTTTCATCCTTGTTCCTTTTTTCATTTCTTTTTCTATTTCCTTCTTTTCCTCTTGTTTCTGCCTGCTCATGTTTTACCCTTCTTTTGGCCTTATACCAAGAGGCCACTTCAACACCTAAGCTCTGAGATAAGGTAGTTTAAAGCAAAGGAGGAAGTGAGAAGGAAAAAGGAGGACAAGGAGGTGAACAAGAAGAAAGCATATATGAGGAGAATCCAAAAGAAAAATTCAAGCAACATGAAAAAGCAAAACAGAGCAATGCCCCCAAGGGACTGTGAGGCAGCTACTGCAGATGTCTCTACCTGTAAAGAATTAATGGATTTGACAGAAAGGAAATTTTTTTTCTTTTTATTGTTGGGGATTCATTGAGGGTACAATAAGCCAGGTTACACTGATTGCAATTGTTAGGTAAAGGCCCTCTTGCAATCATGTCTTGCCCCCATAAAGTGTGACACACACCAAGACCACATCCACCTCCCTCCTTCCCTCTTTCTGTTTTCCCCCCATAACCATAATTGTCATTAATTGTCCTCATATCAAAATTGAGTACATAGGATTCATGCTTCTCCATTCTTGTGATGCTTTACTAAGAATAATGTCTTCCACGTCCATCCAGGTTAATACGAAGGATGTAAAGTCTCCATTTTTTTTAATGGCTGAATAGTATTCCATGGTATACATATACCACAGCTTGTTAATCCATTCCTGGGTCGGTGGGCATTTAGGCTGTTTCCACATTTTGGCGATTGTAAATTGAGCTGCAATAAACAGTCTAGTACAAGTGTCCTTATGATAAAAGGATTTTTTTCCTTCTGGGTAGATGCCCAGTAATGGGATTGCAGGATCAAATGGGAGGTCTAGCTTGAGTGCTTTGAGGTTTCTCCATACTTCCTTCCAGAAAGGTTGTACTAGTTTGCAGTCCCACCAGCAGTGTAAAAGTGTTCCCTTCTCTCCACATTCACGCCAGCATCTGCAGTTTTGAGATTTTGTGGTGTGGGCCATTCTCACTGGGGTTAGATGATATCTCAGGGTTGTTTTGATTTGCATTTCTCTAATATATAGAGATGATGAACATTTTTTCATGTGTTTGTTAGCCATTCGTCTGTCATCTTTAGAGAAAGTTCTATTCATGTCTCTTGCCCATTGATATATGGGATTGTTGGCTTTTTTCATGTGGATTAATTTGAGTTCTCTATAGATCCTAGTTATCAAGCTTTTGTCTGATTGAAAATATGCAAATATCCTTTCCCATTGTGTAGGTTGTCTCTTTGCTTTGGTTATTGTCTCCTTAGCTGTACAGAAGCTTTTCAGTTTAATGAAGTCCCATTTGTTTATTTTTGTTGTTGTTGCAATTGCCATGGCAGTCTTCTTCATGAAGTCTTTCCCCAGGCCAATATCTTCCAGTGTTTTTCCTATGCTTTCTTTGAGGATTTTTATTGTTTCATGCCCTAAAATTAAAGTCCTTTATCCATCTTGAATCAATTTTTGTGAGTGGGGAAAGGTGTGGGTCCAGTTTCAGTCTTTTACATGTAGACATCCAGTTCTCCCAACAACATTTATTGAATAGGGAGTCTTTCCCCCAAGGTATGTTCTTGTTTGGTTTATCGAAGATTAGGTGGTTGTAAAATGTTAGTTTCATTTCTTGGTTTTCAGTTCAATTCCAAGTGTCTATGTCTCTGTTTTTGTGCCATTACCATGCTGTCTTGAGCACTATGGCTTTGTAGTACAGACTAAAATCTGGTATGCTGATGGCCCCAGCTTTATTTTTGTTACAGAGAACTGCCTTAGCTATGCGGGTTTTTTTCTGGTTCCATACAAAACGCAGAATCATTTTTTCCAAATCTTGAAAGTACAATGTTGGTATTTTGATAGGAATGGCATTGAATAGGTGACAGAAAGGAAATTTAAAATTTGTATGATAAAGACAATAAAGGGAATGAACAAGAAAATGGAAAGACAGAACCAAAAGATGGATGAGAGATATGTAGACTATAGAAAGGTTATGGTGGAGCTTAAGTAAATGAAGGAGACAATCAGGGAACATATAGATGCAGTAGAAAATATCAAAAATAGATTAGACTATGGAGAAGAAAGAACCTCAGAGCTAGATGATAAGGTTCTTGAGTTACCCCAGGTAGTGAAAGAGGCAGAAAAGAAGAGAGAGGAAGCAAAACATCACTCAGAGAACTATGAGACTTCATGAAATGTTCAAACATGAATAATTGGGCTCTCTCAGGGGGAAGAAGATTGTCCAAAAGGAATGGAAGACCTACTGGAGATCATCATAAATAAAAACTTCCCAAGTTTTAACAAAGATTCCAACATACTTCTTGTAGAAGGATATCGAACCACAAGTCATCTCAACTCAAACAGAGCTTCTCCAAGACACATTGTAATAAACCTGTCCAAAGTAAAGACAAAAGAGAAAATTCTGGAAGCAGTCAGGAATAAGCACCAATTGACCTACAGGGGGAAGAGCCATTAGGGTAACAGTAGACTTTTCTTTTTTTTTTTTTTTTATTTATTTTTTTATTTTTTTTTTAATTTTTTTATTAAATCATAAGTGTATACAATGATATGATTATGGGGCATCATACACTCACTTCATAAACCATTTGACACATTTTTATCCCAGTGGTTAACATAGCCTTTCCGGCGTTATCTCAGTTACTGTGCCAAAACATTTATATTCTACATTTACCAAGTTTCGCAAATACCCCTGTAATATGCACCACAGGTGTGATCCCACCGATTCCCCTCCCTCTACCCACCCCCCCCTTTCCCACTTCCCCCTATTGTTAAGTTGTAGCTGGGTTATAGCTTTCATGTGAGAGTCCCAAATTAGTTTCATAGTAGGGCTGTGTACATTGGGTATTTTTTCTTCCATTCTTGGGATACTTTACTAAGAAGAATATGTTCCAGCTCCATCCATGTAAACATGAAAGAGGTAAAGTCTCCATCTTTCTTTAAGGCTGCATAGTATTCCATGGTATACATATACCACAATTTATTAATCCATTCGTGGATCAATGGGCACTTCGGCTTTTTCCATGACTTAGCAATTATGAATTGGGCTGCAATAAACATTCTGGTACAAATATCTTTGTTATGTTGTGATTTTTGGTCTTCTGGGTATATGCCCAGCAGAGGAATTACAGGATTGAATGGCAGATCTATTTTTAGATCTCTGAGTGTTCTCCATATATCCCTCCAAAAGGAATGTATTAATTTGCATTCCCACCAGCAGTGCAGAAGTGTTCCCTTTTCTCCGCATCCACGCCAACATCTCTGGTCTTGAGATTTTGTGATATAGGCTAGTCTCATTGGAGTTAAATGATATCTCAAAGTAGTTTTGATTTGCATTTCTCTGATGATTAAAGATGATGAGCATTTTTTCATATGTCTGAAGGCCGTGCGCCTGTCTTCTTCAGAGAAGTTTCTCTTCAAATAGACTTTTCCATTGAAACTTTCCCAACCAGAAAAGAATGGCCATCCACCTTTTACAAAACAATTTTCAGCCCAGAATTCTGTATCCTGCTAAACTAAGCTTCAAAATTGATGGAGAAATCAAATCTTTTGCCAATATGTAAATATTGAGGCAATTTGCCACAATAAGACCAGCTCTACAGGAAATACTTAGGCCTAGTCTCAACATTAGCCATCACGATGTACTACCAGCAAAGTAAACACCCACAAACTAAAGATCAAAATTTAGCTTGCAAAATGGCACAAAAGTTAAAACTATACAATGGACTTTCACAAAATAAGATGAATGGAGTTCCATTACATGTATCAATTCTCTCAATAAATGTTAACGGCTTGAATTCCTCCACTGAAGAGGCACAGGCTAGCAGATTGGATAAAAAAGCATAAGCCCCAGGAAACACACCTAGTCTTGGAAAGATGAAGACTCAGGGTTAAGGGATAGAAACAGTATTTCAAGCAAATGGAAATCAGAAGAAAGGAGGGGTTGTAATCTTAGTTTCATGCTTAAGTAGATTTAAAGCAACTAAAGTTAAGAAAGATAAAGATGAATAGTTCATACTGGTCAAGGAAACATTTCATACTGGTCAAGAAGACATTTCAATTTTAAATGTTTATGCACCAAATTTAAATGCTCCCGGATTTATGAAACAGACCTTGATGAGTCTGAGCAATATTATATACCATAACACCATAATAACCAGAGACTTTGACACCCTTTGATAGAACTAGACAGACCTTCTAAACAGAAACTAAACAAAGATACAAAGAAGGCCAGGTAGGGTGGCTCATGCCTGTAATCGTAGCATTCTGGGAGGCTGAGGTGGGTGGATTGCCCTGAGCTTACAGGTTTGAGATTAGCCTGAGCAAGAGTGAGACCCTATCTGTAAAAATAGCTGGGCATTGTGGTGGGCACCTGTAGTTCCTGCTACTCAGGAGGATGAGGCAAGAGAATTGTTTGAGCCCAAAGGTTGGTTGTTGCTGTGAGCTATGACATTACAGCACTCTAACAAGGGTGAGAGAGTGAAACTCTACCTAAAAAAAAAAAAAAAAAATGAATAAAAGATACAAAGGACTTAAATGTGATGCTAGAACAAATGGGACTAATCGACATACAAAGAACACACCATCCCAAAACTAAGGAATATACGTTTTTCTCATCGGCCCATGGAAAATAATCCAAAATAGATTACATCCTAGGATACAAATAAAATTAGAAGAATAGAAATCATGCCTTGTATCTTCTCAGACCACAAGGCAATAAAGGTGGAACTCAACTCCAACAAAAATGTTCATCCCCACACAAAGGCATGGAAATTAAACAACCTTATGCTGAATGATAGTTGGGTTCAGGAAGAGATAAATAAATTGGTAAATTCCTCAAACATAACAACAATGAAGACACAAGTTACCAAAACCTGTAGGATACAGCAAAAGCAGTCTTAAAAGGGAAATCAATTGCATTAATACCTACATTCAAAAAACAGAAAGGGAGTGCATCAACAAACTCATGAATCATCTTATGGAATTGGAAAAAGAAGAACAATCTAATCCAAAACCCAGCAGAGGAAAATAAATAACCTAAATTAAATCAGAGATAAATGAAATTGAAAGCAAAAGAATCATTCGGAAAATTAATGAAACAAAAATTTCATTTTTTCAAAAACATAAATAAAATCAATAAACTTTTGGCCAGATTAACTAGAAACAGAAAAGTAAAAACTCTAATAACCTCGATCAGAAATGATAAAGGAGAAAATAACAACAAATGCCATAGAGATACAAGAGATTATCTCTGAGTACTACAAGAAACTCTATGCCCAGAAATTTGACAATATGGAGGAAATAGATCAATACCTGGAATCACACCCTCTCCCTACATTAACCATAAAGAAATAGATCTCTTGAACAGACCAATTTTAAGCACGGATATCGAAGAAACAATAAAAAACTCTCCCCCCCCCCCAAAAAAAATGCCCTGGTCCAGATGGCTTCACACCAGAATTCTATCAAACCTTCAAAGAAGAGCTTATACCCATGCTACAGAAATTATTCCAAAAAATTGAGAAGGAAGGAATCTTCCCCAACATGTTCTATGAAGCAAGCATTACCCTGATACCAAAACCAGGAAAAGACCCAACTAAAAATGAGAACTTCAGATCAATTTCACTAATGACTATAGATGCAAAAATTCTCTGTAAAATCCTAGTCAATAGATTACAGCTACACATTAAAAAATTATACAACACAATCAAGTAGGTTTCATCCCAGGGATGCAAGGCTGCTTTAACATGCACAAGTCCATAAACATTATTCACCATATCAAGAGAAATAAAAACAAAGAACATATGAGCTTCTCAAAAGATGCAGAAAAAGCATTTGATAAAATTCAGCATCCTTTTCTAACAAGAACACTTAAGAATATAGGCATAGGTGGCACATTTCTTAAACTGATTGAAGCCATTTATAACAGCCCCACAGCTAATATTATACTGAATGGAGTAAAACTGAAAGTTTTTCCACTTAGAATGGGAACCAGACAAGGTCATCCTCTATTGCCACTACTATTCAACATAATTCTGGACATTCTAGCCAATACAATCAGGCAAGAAAGGAAATAAAGGTCATCCAAATGGAAGCAGATGTTTTCGCGTCCTTGCTTTGAAGATGACAAAGAAAAGAAGGAACAACAGTCGTGCCAAAAAGGGTCGTGGCCATGTGCAACCTATTCGCTGCACGAACTGCGCCCGATGCCTTCCCAAAGACAAAGCTATAAAGAAGTTCGTCATTCGGAACATAGTGGAGGCCGCGGCTGTAAGGGATATTTCTGAAGCGAGTGTCTTCGACGCTTATGTGCTTCCCAAGCTCTATGTGAAGCTACATTACTGTGTGAGTTGTGCCATTCACAGCAAGGTAGTCAGGAACCGTTCTCGGGAAGCCCGCAAGGACCGAACACCTCCACCCAGATTTAGACTTGCGGGTGCTGCCCCAAGACCTTCACCAAAGCCCATGTAAGGAGTTGAGTTCTTGAGGACTGAAGAATAGCTATCCTTTAGGAAAAAAATAAAATGGAAATTATACTTAATGTAGCCTGTTGAGTGTATCTGTGCCTTATACCAGGTGTTGAAATACAAATTGCCATGTATTTTTTCACTGGAAAGAAAGTTTACCTCTGTAAATTAAACTTGCGGTCTTATCCGTGACCTCCAAAATTTTGATAGCTGTTTGACAAGGGGGAGAGATTAGGCATCTGAGTGTTGGATTAATTCAGCCTGGGCAAGCTTAAGTTGGCATCTTAAAAAGGCAGAAATCTCTAGGAGAGTTAAGGGAGAACTAAACTGTTGGGACTTTGGGAGGTGACTTTGACTGATGTGTTCATACATGTGGATAGCTTCAAAGCTGTTCCAGGATTCATATTCAAATCTTAAACTTTCTACCTTGTAATTGGTTTGCTGGTAAACTGTTTACCCAAGGTTTGTCTTTCTCTAGTGCATTTCTGAGGACTCATGGGGAAAAAAGTTAACAAGGGGTATATATATTTGTATCTGAAAGATCCACTTCTGGCTGGATTGTTAAGGACCAACTTTGCCAAAGGAGTTAATGCGTTTTTCCTATAGTCAACATGGTGACACGGAGATTCCAGTAATACACCTTATACTGAAAAATGAAAAAACAAAAAAACAAATGGAAGCAGATGAGGTCAAACTCTCACTCTTTGCCGATGTTATGATCTTATACTTAGAGAACCCCAAAGACTCAACCACAAGACTCCTGGAAGTGATTAAAAAATAGAGTAATGTCTCAGGATATAAAATCAATGTCCACAAATCAGTAGCCTTTATATATGCCAACAATAGCCAAGTGGAGAAACTAATCAAGGACACAATTTCCTTTACAGTAGCTTCAACAAAAAAGAAATACCTAGGGATATACCTAAGAAAAGAGGTGAAGGACTTCTACAAAGAAAATTATGCAATTCTAAGAAAATAAATAACAGAAGATATTAACAAATGGAAGAACATACCATGCTTATGCCTGGAAAGAATCAAAATAGTGAAAATGTCTATATTTCCCCCCAAATTCTACCAATTTAATACAATCCCCATTAAAATATCAACATCATACTTTCAAGATATAGAAAAAACAATTCTTCATTTTGTATGGAACTAGAAAAAATCTCATATAGCTAAGGCAATTCTTAGTAATAGAAACAAATCCTAGGGTATCACCTTACCAGACTTTAGGGTATACCAAAAGGCCATAGTGATCAAAATAGCATGGTATTGGCACAAAAATAGAGACATTGACATTTGGTAAAAGGTGAAAGATTTATGCAATCTGTTGAGAAGCCAGATTATTATTATTTATTTTTTTGTAGAGACAGAGTCTCACTTGTGGAGTGCCATGGCCTTGCAGCTCACAGCAACCTCCAACTCCTGGGTATAGGCAATTCTCTTGCCTCAGCCTCCCGAATAGCTGGGAATACAGGCACCTGCCACAATGCCTCGCTATCTTTTTGTTGCAGTTTGGCCAGGGCCAGGTTTGAACCTGCCACCTTCGGTATATGGGGCTGGTGCCCTACCCACTGAGCCACAGGTGCCACCCAAGACATTGACATTTGGAACCAAGAAGAAAACCATGAGATGAAACTGAAAAACATCTTAGAGCCACCTGACCCTTGATAAACCAAACAAGAACCTACACTGGGGAAAAGAATCCATATTCAATAAATGGTGCTGGCAGAACTGGATAACCACATGTAAAAGACTGAAACTGGACCTGCACCTTTCACCACATACAAAAATTGATTCCAGATTGATAAAATATTTAAATCTAAGGCATGAAACAATAAAAATCCTTGAAGAAAGTGTGGGGAAATACTTAATGATATCAGCCTGGGGAAAGATTTTATGAAAAAGACTTCCATGGCAATAGTAACAACAACAAAAATAAATAAATGGGACTTAATTAAACTAAAAAGCTTCTGTACAGCTAAGGAGACAACAACCAAAGCAAATAAACAACCTTCCAAATGAGAAAAGATATTTGCATATTACAAATTGGACAAAGGCTTGATAACTAGGATTTGCAGAGAACTCAAATTAATCAACAAAGAAAGAGCCAACAATCCCTTATATCACTGGGCAAGAGACATGAATAGAACCTTCTCCAAGGAAGACAGATGAATGGCTAACAAACATAAGAAAAAATGCTAATTTTCCCTAATCATCAAAGAAATGAAAATCAAAATCACCCTAAGACAGCAGTTCTCAACCTGTGGGTCACGACCCCTTTTTAACATTGCGGCTTTAGGAAGGCTGAGAACAACTGCCCTAAGACATCACCTAACCCAGTAAGAATTAGTCCACATCACAAAGTCCCAAAGCTGCAAATGATGTTGTATATGTGGAGAGAGGGGAACACTTTTACACTGTCGGTGGGACTGCAAACTCATGCAGTCTCTTTGGAAAGAAATATGGAGAATTCTCAAAGATCTCAAATTAGATCTCCCATTTGACCCTCAATCCCACTACTTGGCATCTACCCAAAGGAGAAAAAATTATTTTACCATAAGGATATTTGCACTAGATTGTTTATTGCAGCTCAATTTACAATCATCATGATGTGGAAAAACCTAAATGTCCATAAACTCAGGAATGGATTAACAAATTGTGGCACATGCACACTGTGGAATACTATTCAGCCACAAAAAGATGGTGACTTAATGTGCTGGATGGAGCTGAAATACATTCTTCTTGGTAAAGTATCACAAGAATGGAAAAGCAAACATCCAATGTACTCAATACTAATATGAAGCCAATAGATGATTCAATGCATGTCCAAATAGGAGAAAAACTCATTTCAATTCACATTGGGGGGAGGGGTAATGGGGGAGAAGGAGGGTGTTTGGATGCTCTCACTGAATGGGCATGGGGAGGGGGCAGCATTGGCACACTTTTTGTGTGTGAGAAATAACCAGAAGATGAACTCTACCAAACAAAATCAAATATTTTGACCTGGTTGCTTGTATCCTCACATTAACCTGAAATAAATTTACTTAAAATTTAAAAAAAAAATTCTGGAATTAGATAGTGGTAATGGTAGCACAATGTTGTGAATATATGAAAAATCACTGACATTTTAAAAGCATAGATAAAAAATGATCATAGTTGCCAATAGAATGGTAAACATAGCTGTGATATGAATTTAAACAAAAGGAGAAAGAATCAAAACTTCAAGGTCATGACAACTATTACAAGATTTGTTCAAGGGGAGAAAACACAACAAAAGGAGTAGCCTTAGCCTGGAGAAATTCACGATTTCCTGAGGTTCTATTTTTTAAATAGATGAAAACTGGAAAAGGAAATATAAGCACTGTTCTAATAAGTTATTTTGACTTTTCTTAAATGTTACATTATGGCAGAGATGCCCAATAGTCACGGATGAATCTAAAATTCATTGAGATTAATAGCCAACGTTGGCCGATTATTGACTAAGGTTGAATATCCTAAGTTAACGTACCAAGTCTTCAGAAAAGAGAAAATTGTTGAATAAATCACTTGAAAATGATATTTTTTTAAAATTTTGATCACCTACCACAGCAGGGCTTTTTTCTAATATTGGACATCAATCTTCTAATGAGCTTTAGCTACAAAGAATATACTTAAAATGAGAGACTAGAATGGGGGGGAGGGTGAAAGTGGGGAAGGTAGGAGTAACTAAGAAAAGCTTCATACAGATTGCGGGTGACAGTGAGAGTTACATTCTGCACAGTGGCTGTGATGAAGAGCTGCAATGGCTCCCTGTGGGCCAGATCTTTAGTGTTGAGACTGTGGGCAGCTTTCTAACCCCACATAAAATGCAGCTGCTTTTCATTCCTTTTGGAGCAAAAATAATTTGCTTCCTCCCTTCTAGAATTGTGTAACCTGTATTTTCTTTCATTATAAAAAATCTTGACTCACTCATAAGAACACAATAGGCTTTTATCTGTCCAGTTTTCATGATTATCAACATTTTGTCTAACTCACGTAATTTACTTGTCCTTTTGTAAATTTGTTTTTTGCAGGAGTAATTTTGTGCAAATCTAAGGCATCATATCATTTTACCCTGAATTATTTCAGTATTCATTTCTAACATTTCATAAGGACATTTAACTATTTTATGACCACCACACCAGTATTATTACATGTAACAAAATAATAAAAACTTCTTAGTAAAAATGATTGATTAGAGTCTGGCTAATGCTTTAGTCAAGAATGCCTCAGAAACAGTGCTGTGTACTACCCATTGCATGTAAACAGGCACATAATGTCGGCTTGTTTTCCTTTCAGTAATAATAATGCTAAGATCGATCCATCAGTGGATTTGGGTGTTGTCAACATGTTCTATCTTTATAAAGTTCCTCATCAACATTCACCCAGTGGTTTCAGCATCCCTTAAGGATTGTTACCAAAATACATTACTCTAAAAGATTTACTGATTGTATCCTTTCATCTGCACTTTCTAGCTTACTAGCTGAAATTGTCTACAAAGACCTTTCATCACTTATTTGGTTAGGGGACAGAACAAACACTGGGTGCTTTCTCTTTATTTATCTGGATCCCTAATAACATCTGAACATGTTTTTTTAAACATCTGTGTTTTGGTTCAGTCAATGGCAATTTCAGTCTATTGTATCAATTTTTTCTGTTTCATTTTTAGCCAATGGGAGACCCTTCATGTAGACACTTGGGTGCCTTTGATATGACCCCACTGATGTTGAAAGTTTCATCCTCTTCTGGCATAGCTAGGTGTTCCACAACCATCTTGCACATTTACTTCCTTGGGTATGGAATTGGCCATTCCTCAAGGAGCCCTGACTCCTTTTAGTGGGAAATGGCATTTAGAGTCTACAATTCAGGCATGAAGGTTAATCATTGCTACTCCAGACCCTTTCAGCAAACAGATCTAGGCAACACATTTCTCTTTAGACACAAAAGAAATAATAAAAGAAATAATGAGTACTGATACTTTCTATTTGAATTTGAGATCACAGAGTTTTCCCATTATTTCTTCGATTGTATAGCATCTTTTGCTTCTTATATCCTCCCAGTTTTTCTGCCTCCTTGAATGGGGTTGTAGGTTTATAGGACCAAGACCTAACCCCCCAGTGGGTTCCGATCCTTCCCTTATACCCCTCACCACCTTCCCATCTGAACACCTTCCAGCTCTGAAATGTAATGAAGTGTCTTAGAGTTCCCACATTAGAGCTATACTTGTTCCAAGATGGATTTGAGGGGATGTAGTGGAAACCTTCCTAGCCCAGACCGGCTCAAGGTCACTGGAGCCACAGGATCCCATAACACCAACCATTTCCACCCCAACGCCTCCCAGGCTTCCCTGGAAATCAATGCTGGCAGAAAAGCACCCCCAGGGAAATGAGAAACAAAAGTAATTAAATGAGCTTGGTAGTTAAGAGCTTATGGCCAGAGAGCCCAGCTCTGATGGTCCTCCTGAGACAAAGCTGAGTATTTTTCCATTCTTTCCTTTTTAAAAATCTGATCTAGGTTAAATTATGTTCCATGGCAACTTGCGTCAATGAAGTTGTCATGGTTACAGGTGAACTGGAAAGTGAGCTGTGACAGGGCTCCCCGAGCGGCATGTCTTAAAGATACATCCATTTGTCTTCTCGTCCTAGCTAGAAAAGTAATGAGAATTAACAGCATTTCCCAGCAAAGTGTAGCCTGTAGAAAGATGCAGACCAGGGGAGATGGGGCCATGAGCCTCTTCAAATAAATGTTCTGCATTTACTGCAGAACATCATGCAATTTCCCCATGTCTTCATCTGCCCAGGCCTGGGGAATGAGGGTGAACCGCCATGTGCTTGCAGCTCTTCAAATGCAGCAATCTGAACCTTGTCCAGGAATTCTCTCTAGAGGAAAACTGAGAAATGGTGTCTCATTCTCATCTATAGCAGTGCCAACCAGTAGAAATAGAACGTGAACCACTAGTGCAAGCCATATATGTAATTTTTACATTTTCTAGTAGCCACATTTAAAAACATTTTTTAAAAGGGCAAATTAATCTGACAATTCATATTTAACCCAATATATCCCAAACACCATTTTAACATGTAATTAATATAAAAGTGAGATATTTTACATTCTTTTTGCATTCAAATCTTTGAATTCTGGTGTATACTTTACTTTTAAGTGCTTCCCAATGTATTGTAAATTCTTGTTGCAATACTTGCTCAGTTTCAATTGAAAGAGTTGATTCAAGGAAATCCAAACAAAGTTTTAAATTAACAGACCATGTTTTAAATCTTAAATTTAAATGAATTAAAATGAAATAAAATTAAAAATATAGCTTCTCGGTCTCTTTGGACACATCTCAAGGGCTCAGTAGCCCCATGTGGCTTGTAACTACTATGCTAGACAGCAGGAGTCCAAGCCTTTGTTGCTCCTTAAACCAGCAGCATCAGTATCATGTGAGAGCTTATTAGAAATGTAGATTCTTAGGCTCTGCCTCTTATCTATTAATTTAGAACCTGCAGTTTAACAAGATCCCCAGCTGATCTTGGTCACATTGCAATTTGAGAAGCTCCACTTTGAGGGAGAACACCTAACACCCTTAATATGGCTTTTATGGCCCCTGGTGAGTTAATCCCTGGCTCATTGTCCACTCTCATCTCCCCATACTCCAAAATCCATTTACTGTCTCTTCTTCCACAATTCACTGTCTTTGTTCCCACTGTTCTCTACCTAGAAATCTCTCTTCCCTGCCTCCAATCCCCAGAACTCCCACCCTCTTTCTAGACCTATTCAGATGTTACCTCCTCTGTAAAACCTTTTCTGATCCCTGCACCTTGGGCAGTGTTAAACCTCATTTCTCTGTATTTTTTATCACTCTCTGCCTCTGCTATTAAGTCATGGGTTTGAAACCTGGCTTCAACAATTATTTACTGTGTGGCCTTGAACAAGTCACTCAACATCTCTGAGTTTCACTTTTCCTGGTTGGGAAATGGGGATGGTAATACTTCCTTCAAGAGCTTATAGTCACAATGGATAGAATGACATCTCCATGTGAAAGTATCATTAGTGCCTAAGCCATGGGGTGTCTTTGGCCACCTATGACTTCCATGATATCTTGGACATTCAGTTAAGTTGGTCAGCCTGAGTTTCCTCATCTGCAAGTAAAGGAATGGGATTGGGGCCTATGGTTGGAACATCTGTTCCCTCTAAATCTATGTTGGAATTTCATTACCACTGTGATGATATTGGGAAGTGGAATTTTAATAGGTGCTTAGGTCATGTAACAAGTAGTGCAGTTACCACAGGAGTCAATTCACCTCCTCTTGCTCTCTTTCTCTCTCTTTGCCCTTCTGTCTGAGGTTCAGGTAGAAAAGGGAGTTATTTTCCATGGATCCCCAGACATGAGAGAGAACTTAGCTGGGGTGTTATGATCAAACGGAAGGCAGGAAGTGGGGAAAAGCTGTGTGGTAGAACATTAGGGTGAACTTTAATTGAATGTTCAGGGGTCCCTATCTTGTCAAAATGTTATGATATCCTCAAGTCCTCTGTTTATGAATTTCCCATAAGATAGAAGCACGTGGAAAATGTGCAAAACATTTCTGGAGTTATGACATATCATTTGTCGAGTCCCGTTCCATCACCTGTCTTGGATCTCAATTTTCTGACCTATAAAATATGTGGATTGGACTTAATCATTGCTAAATCCCTTTACTCTTTGTAAAATAAAAAGTTTCTCTATGATCTTAAAGAGTGAGCAATTAGCTCACATTACTGGTATAAGCAGACTCATCTCAATGGAATAAAATATATTAATCCTGAACAAAGTAGAAACATGCACCCATAGCAACAAAGAAAATTAAGGGCTTATTAAAAATAGAAAATGATAACTTTAAGATGTCTGTGTTCTTCTCCAAGGCACTTAAAGGAAAGTGGTTTTGGCCAAGGCAGATGAGTCAGCTCCCTCATTCCAATCTAGTGATTCTCATGAGAATTTCTGTCACTTCCCAAGTCCTGCAAAGACACCCGTGATCTATCTGTAAGTGAAAAGGGCAGGCTACAAAACAACATCAACAATACAATCTCTCTTGCATATTAATGTACCCACCCAGAGAGAACCTTTTTGGGAGGTGATATATCAAAATGCTAACTACATAAAAAGTGATGCCTCCAGATTTGTTCTTATTTTATAGAATTATTTTAGCTATTCAAGTTTTTTTTTTTTTTCTGATTTCATAGGAATTACTTTTTCCAGTTCTGCAAACTAAGATGTTGGCAATTTAATTACATGACTTCAGACATATCACCATCTGACTTTTGATAAAGTAAACAAAAGCATACATTGGGAAAAAGTCTAACTTTTCAATAAATGATGCTCGGAGAACTGATCAGCCACATGTAAGAGAATGAAACTGGACCCACACCTCTTACCACTTACAAAAAATTATTTCACGATGGGTAAAAGATTTAAACCTAAGACATGAAACTATAAAAACCCTAGAAGAAAGTGTGGGAAAAATCTCTTCAACTCATCAGCTTGGGAAAGAATTTATGAAGAAGACCCCATTGGCAATTGCAGCAACAACAAAAGTAAATAAGCTCAGTAAGTAAAGACCTGACCAAGTTAAAGATTTTCTGCACAGCAAAGGATGCAATCAACAAAGCAAAGAGACAATTTACATAACTGGAGAAGACATATGTGTACTACCCATTCAACAAAGGGCTGATAACCAGAATCTACAAAGAACTCAAGCAAATCAACAAGAAAAAATTCAAATAAGCCCACTAAGAAGTATGCAAGAGACATGAATAGGAACTTTTCTTGAAAAGATAGACTAACAAACATAAAAAATTCTCATCTCTAATCACTAGAGAAATGCAAATCAAAACCACACTGAGATATCTATCACCTAACAGCAGAGAAAATGGCCTACATCATAAAATCCCCAAACAACAGATGCTGGCATGGGTGTAGAGAGAAAGGAACACTTATACACTGTCGGTGGGAAGACAGTCTGGTGTAGCTAGAGGCAGTATGGAGACTCCTCAAAGAGCTAAAAGTAGACAGGCATACCATTTGATCTTGCAATCCCATTACTAGGTATTTAACCAAAGGAAAAAAGACATCTCACCCTCAGATGCTTGCACTCAAATGATCATAGCAGCACAATTCACAGTCACAAAGATGTGGCCTTCAACACTGGAATCGATTAACAAATTGTGGTATATGTATACCATAGAACATTATTTAGCCATAAAAAAGGTGGAGATCTTTCGTAACAACCTGGATGGAATTGGAGGCCATTCTCCCAAGTGAAGTATTGCAAGAATGGGAAAACAAACATCACATGTACATAGTGTAAATTGGAGCTCATAGGTAAACACCTTCATGCTCATAGGAAAGAAAAACTCAATGAAATTCAAGCAGTAGGGGGGAAAGGGTAGGGTAAGTTTTCACTCAACAAGTACATTGCACCGATATATGGCACACGTACCTAGATTTGGAACACATCTACAAATTGGACTTTAACCTTACAAATGCAAACTATGAAATCTAACTGTACCTCCACATGAATCTGAATTTTTTTAACAAAGCCATCTATGGTACTCTATGGATGGTGAAATTAAGGGCAATTTTAAATTTTAAATTGTATTGTTTTAGCTTATATGCTATAACTTCTACTTTTGCCCATATGGAACATATTCTTATTGCTTCAATAGGAAAGCACAAAAACTTTATCAAAAAGCCTTTTTATTCACACACTTGCGTGTCCTGAGTAGTATAAGCCTTGCAGACAGGAGATTGTGCCACAATCATCATTGTATCAGCAGAGCCCCAGGGTCTGCTACTCCAACAGGGTGGGTTCCCTGGGGCCTGTGTCCAGCTCAACCCTCCACCTGTAAGCTACTGTCCACCACGTCCCAACCCCACTGTGGAAAAACAGAAGGATTATTTCCTCATATTTTCAGAATTCTGTGTATGTAGATCTTTAATTAGGCAAAAGAGGCCTTTTCCAGCTCTTAATTATTATGGCATTTATAAATTTTTTAAAATAACATTTTCCATGACTAAAATAAGATGCACTGTAGGTTGATTGCAGACACTTTGGAGAGTATAACAGAAAAAATAAAATAAAAATTACCTATAATATTACTATCCATTGACACTTATTGAAACATGTCCTATTTTTATCTTTGTACCCTCCCAAATTTACAGAGGTAAGAATGTTGACCGATCATAACCTATTGTTCTCTACGAAAAAAAAAATACCAGAAGCATTCTCCCATGTAGTTATTTTTTCTAAAGTATGGGTGTATGACACATACAGATGTGTCATAAAATAATTACTCTCCTGTTGTGGACATTTGGGTTGATTACCTGCTGTTCTTGGTCCTTTCATACACTTTATCTTCAGCTTCCATTTGCTTAGTGCTTACAGTGTCTGTAGCATTTGCAATCCTTGTGCTTTCCTGAAAGCAGTATACGTGGATAATTGGATTTTATTTTCCTTAATCCAGTTTGACCATCTTTGTCTTTTAATGGAACATTTAGCTCATTTAGAAGTAAATGTGATTTCTGACATCTTAGGGCTTTAAATCTAGCATAGTATTATTTAATATACCTCTGTTACGTTCCCTTTTTCTTCTTTCTTGCAGTCTGAAATCATCTTTGTTATTGTTATTTCATTTTTCTCCCTTCTATTCAGGCCTGTCATCTATTCTTTTAGTGGTTACCCAAGAGATTTCAACATGCATCCTTGACTCTTGAGAGTTAATATAAATTAGTACTCTCACCATTTCTTTAATTGTATAAGACTCTTAGAACATTTTAACTCAATTTACTCCTCTTTTTTTGTATTTGTTGTCACATATTTTAATTCCACACATACTTTACACTCCACAAGACATTATTATCAAAATCAGTCAACATTCCTTTATATTTACTTTCATATTTACCTTTACTCTTAGTCTTTATTTTCCCATGAATTTCCATACATGTCTCTCTGATCATATATCCTGCTGCCTGAAAACACCTGTCACTGTTGCTTTTATTGTGAATGTGATATCTCAGTTATTGTTTGTCTGGCAATATCTTTATTATATCTCTATATTTGGAGACTATTTTTCCTTGGTATAGAATTCTACACATGTGGTTACTTTCTTTCAGTATTTAACAATGTTTGCATTTTATTTATTAAAGGAATATGGTTTAATCTTCAATCTAGTTTATTCACTTACCTTAGGTTGGAAATAGTTCCTGAGACATAGAGGTAGATAATAACAGACCTGAATATACTCCCAACATTTTCTTTTTTTTTTTCTTACCTAAGTTTAATTTAATCTTTAACTTAATCACATCTTTTTTTTTTTTTTTTTTGTTGGGGATTCATTGAGGGTACAATAAGCCAGGTTACACTGATTGCAATTGTTAGGTAAAGGCCCTCTTGCAATCATGTCTTGCCCCCATAAAGTGTGACACACACCAAGGCCCCACCCACCTCCCTCCGTCCCTCTTTCTGTTTCCCCCCTCATAACCATAATTGTCATTAATTGTCCTCATATCAAAATTGAGTACATAGGATTCATGCTTCTCCATTCTTGTGATGCTTTACTAAGAATAATGTCTTCCACGTCCATCCAGGTTAATACGAAGGATGTAAAGTCTCCATTTTTTTAATGGCTGAATAGTATTCCATGGTATACTTATACCACGGCTTGTTAATCCATTCCTGGGTCGTTGGGCATTTAGGCTGTTTCCACATTTTGGTGATTGTAAATTGAGCTGCAATAAACAGTCTAGTACAAGTGTCCTTATGATAAAAGGATTTTTTTCCTTCTGGGTAGATGCCCAGTAATGGGATTGCAGGATCAAATGGGAGGTCTAGCTTGAGTGCTTTGAAGTCTCTCCATACTTCCTTCCAGAAAGGTTGTACTAGTTTGCAGTCCCACCAGCAGTGTAAAAGTGTTCCCTTCTCTCCACATTCACGCCAGCATCTGCAGTTTTGAGATTTTGTGATATGGGCCATTCTCACTGGGGTTAGATGATATCTCAGGGTTGTTTTGATTTGCATTTCTCTAATATATAGAGATGAACATTTTTTCATGTGTTTGTTAGCCATTCGTCTGTCGTCTTTAGAGAAAGTTCTATTCATGTCTCTTGCCCATTGATATAAGGGATTGTTGGCTTTTTTCATGTGGATTAATTTGAGTTCTCTATAGATCCTAGTTATCAAGCTTTTGTCTGATTGAAAATATGCAAATATCCTTTCCCATTGTGTAGGTTGTCTCTTTGCTTTGGTTATTGTCTCCTTAGCTGTACAGAAGCTTTTCAGTTTAATGAAGTCCCATTTGTTTATTTTTGTTGTTGTTGCAATTGCCATGGCAGTCTTCTTCATGAAGTCTTTCCCCAGGCCAATATCTTCCAGTGTTTTTCCTATGCTTTCTTGGAGGATTTTTATTGTTTCGTGCCTTAAGTTTAAGTCCTTTATCCATCTTGAATCAATTTTTGTGAGTGGGGAAAGGTGTGGGTCCAGTTTCAGTCTTTTACATGTAGACATCCAGTTCTCCCAACACCATTTATTGAATAGGGAGTCTTTCCCCCAAGGTATGTTCTTGTTTGGTTTATCAAAGATTAGGTGGTTGTAAAATGTTAGTTTCATTTCTTGGTTTTCAATTCGATTCCAAGTGTCTATGTCTCTGTTTTTGTGCCAGTACCATGCTGTCTTGAGCACTATGGCTTTGTAGTACAGACTAAAATCTGGTATGCTGATGCCCCCAGCTTTATTTTTGTTACAGAGAACTGCCTTAGCTATACGGGCTTTTTTCCGGTTCCATACAAAACACAGAATCATTTTCTCCAAATCTTGAAAGTACGATGTTGGTATTTTGATAGGAATGGCATTGAATAGGTAGATTGCTTTGGGAAGTATAGACATTTTAACAATGTTGATTCTTCCCATCCATGAGCACGGTATGTTCTTCCATTTGTTAATATCCTCTGCTATTTCCTTTCTGAGGATTTCATAGTTTTCTTTATGGAGGTCCTTCACCTCCTTCATTAGGTATATTCCTAGGTATTTCATTTTCTTTGAGACTATGGTGAAGGGAGTTGTGTCCTTAATTAGCTTCTCATCTTGACTGTTATTGGTGTACACAAAGGCTACTGACTGGTGGACATTGATTATATATCCTGAAACACTACTGTATTTTTTGATGACTTCTAGGAGTCTTGTGGTTGAGTCTTTGGGGTTCTCTAAGTATAAGATCATGTCGTCAGCAAAGAGGGAGAGTTTGACCTCCTCTGCTCCCATTTGGATTCCCTTTATTTCCTGTCTTGCCTAATTGTATTGGCTAGAACTTCCAGCACTACGTTGAATAGTAAAGGTGACAGAGGACAACCTTGTCTGGTTCCAGTTCTAAGAGGAAAAGCTTTCAGTTTTACTCCATTCAGTAAAATATTGGCTGTTGGTTTGTCATAGATAGCTTCAATCAGTTTTAGAAATGTGCCACCTATGCCTATACTCTTCAGTGTTCTAATTAGAAAAGGATGCTGGATTTAATCAAATGCTTTTTCTGCATCTATTGAGAGGATCATGTGATCTTTATTTTTGCCTCTGTTAATATGGTGGATAACGTTTATAGACTTGCGTATGTTAAACCAGCCTTGCATCCCTGGGATGAAATACTCCCAACGTTTTCAACCATCCACCTTGGCTATTTACTTCAAAATTTCCCTTTGTTTTGGGAAATCAAGAAGTTCACTTTCTTTATCCTTAAATATCTAAAAAGGAAATTTTATATTATGATTACCATGATTATAGGGTTACCATAATTTTAGGTTAACCATGATTAAAATAATATAAACGTAAAAGGCCTGCTTCATAATCTCTATTTCTAGGTCACATAGCATCTAAATTGGTTCCTAGTAGTGTTTTATTTTAGCCAAACAGAAGACTTTTTCTCCCCACTTTATAGAATGAAAAACTGAGACTCAAGGGGTTCATTAATCTGCTGAACATCAGACTAGTGATCACAGCCAAAATTTCAGTCTGGATATTTTTGAATGGAAAGCTCAAGCATAGGTGTTCTTTGTTTTTCTTTTTCATTTATTTTTTACTTTTTTTTTTCTTGAGACAGAGTGTCACTTTGTCACCCTGTGTAGAATCCCGAGGCATCATAGCTCACAGGAATCTCAAACTCTTGGGCTCAAGCAACCTTCTTGCTTCAGCCTCCGAAGTATCTGTGACTAGAGGAGTGTGCCATGTTGCCCCGCTAGTTTTTTCTATTTTTTTTTATTATTATTATTTTTTTTTTAATATTTTTTTGTAGAGACAGAGTTTCACTTTATTGCCCTCGGTAGAGTGCCGTGGCATCACACAGCTCACAGCAACCTCCAACTCCTGGGCTTAGGCGATTCTCCTGCCTCAGCCTCCTGAGTAGCTGGGACCACAGGCGCCCGCCACAACGCCCGGCTATTTTTTTGTTGCAGTTTGGCCGAGGCCGGGTATGAACCCGCCACCCTCGGTATATGGGGCCGGCGCCCTGCTCACTGAGCCACAGGTGCCGCCCAGTTTTAGTCTTGCTGTTGTTCAGGCTAAACTCAAACTCCTGAGCTCAATCAATCATCCATCTCAGGCTTCAAAACTGCTAGTATTACAGGTGTGAGCCACTGCGCCCAGCCTTCAAGCCTAATTTCATAACTGCTCATGTACTTTATTTTATGTACTTCATAGTCACAGCCACATACCAATAGCCTTTAACCCTTCCTGATTTTTTTTTTTTATTGTTGGGGATTCATTGAGGGTACAATAAGCCAGGTTACACTGATTGCAATTGTTAGGTAAAGGCCCTCTTGCAATCATGTCTTGCCCCCATAAAGTGTGACACACACCAAGGCCCCACACCCCTCCCTCCATCCCTCTTTCTGCTTCCCCCCCATAACCATAATTGTCATTAATTGTCCTCATATCAAAATTGAGTACATAGGATTCATGCTTCTCCATTCTTGTGATGCTTTACTAAGAATAATGTCTTCCACTTCCATCCAGGTTAATACGAAGGATGTAAAGTCTCCATTTTTTTTTAATGGCTGAATAGTATTCCATGGTATACATATACCACAGCTTGTTAATCCATTCCTGGGTCGTTGGGCATTTAGGCTGTTTCCACATTTTGGCGATTGTAAATTGAGCTGCAATAAACAGTCTAGTACAAGTGTCCTTATGATAAAAGGATTTTTTTCCTTCTGGGTAGATGCCCAGTAATGGGATTGCAGGATCAAATGGGAGGTCTAGCTTGAGTGCTTTGAGGTCTCTCCATACTTCCTTCCAGAAAGGTTGTACTAGTTTGCATTCCCACCAGCAGTGTAAAAGTGTTCTCTTCTCTCCACATCCACGCCAGCATCTGCAATTTTGAGATTTTGTGGTGTGGGCCATTCTCACTGGGGTTAGATGATATCTCAGGGTTGTTTTGATTTGCATTTCTCTAATATATAGAGATGATGAACCTTTTTTCATGTGTTTGTTAGCCATTCGTCTGTCATCTTTAGAGAAAGTTCTATTCATGTCTCTTGCCCATTGATATATGGGATTGTTGGCTTTTTTCATGTGGATTAATTCGAGTTCTCTATAGATCCTAGTTATCAAGCTTTTGCCTGATTGAAAATATGCAAATATCCTTTCCCATTGTGTAGGTTGTCTCTTTGCTTTGGTTATTGTCTCCTTAGCTGTACAGAAGCTTTTCAGTTTAATGAAGTCCCATTTGTTTATTTTTGTTGTTGTTGCAATTGCCATGGCAGTCTTCTTCATGAAGTCTTTCCCCAGGCCAATATCTTCCAGTGTTTTTCCTATGCTTTCTTTGAGGATTTTTATTGTTTCATGCCCTAAAATTAAAGTCCTTTATCCATCTTGAATCAATTTTTGTGAGTGGGGAAAGGTGTGGGTCCAGTTTCAGTCTTTTACATGTAAACATCCTGTTCTCCCAACACCATTTATTGAATAGGGAGTCTTTCCCCCAAGGTATGTTCTTGTTTGGTTTATCGAAGATTAGGTGGTTGTAAAATGTTAGTTTCATTTCTTGGTTTTCAATTCGATTCCAAGTGTCTATGTCTCTGTTTTTGTGCCATTACCATGCTGTCTTGAGCACTATGGCTTTGTAGTACAGACTAAAATCTGGTATGCTGATGCCCCCAGCTTTATTTTTATTACTAAGAACTGCCTTAGCTATATGGTGTTTTTCAGGTTCCATACAAAACGCAGAATCATTTTCTCCAAATCTTGAAAGTACGATGTTCGTATTTTGATAGGAATGGCATTGAATAGGTAGATTGCTTTGGGAAGTATAGACATTTTAACAATGTTGATTCTTCCCATCCATGAGCATGGTATGTTCTTCCATTTGTTAATATCCTCTGCTATTTCCTTTCTGAGGATTTCATAGTTTTCTTTATGGAGGTCCTTCACCTCCTTCGTTAGGTATATTCCTAGGTATTTCATTTTCTTTGAGACTATGGTGAAGGGAGGTGTGTCCTTAATTAGCTTCTCATCTTGACTGTTATTGGTGTATACAAAGGCTACTGACTTGTGGACATTGATTTTGTATCCTAAAACACTACTGTATTTTTTGATGACTTCTAGGAGTCTTGTGGTTGAGTCTTTGGGGTTCTCTAAGTATAAGATCATGTCGTCAGCTAAGAGGGAGAGTTTGACCTCCTCTGCTCCCATTTGGATTCCCTTTATTTCCTTGTCTTGTCTAATTGTATTGGCTAGAACTTCCAGCACTACGTTGAATAGTAAAGGTGACAGAGGACAACCTTGTCTGGTTCCAGTTCTAAGAGGAAAAGCTTTCAGTTTTACTCCATTCAGTAAAATATTAGCTGTAGGTTTGTCATAGATAGTTTCAATCAGTTTTAGAAATGTGCCACCTATGCCTATACTCTTCAGTGTTCTAATTAGAAAAGGATGCTGGATTTTCAAATGCTTTTTCTGCATCTATTGAGAGGATCATGTGATTTTTATTTTTGCCTCTGTTAATATGGTGGATAACGTTTATGGACTTGCGTATGTTAAACCAGCCTTGCATCCCTGGGATGAATCCTACTTGATCATGATGAATGACTTTTTTGATGATAAGCTGTAATCTATTGGCTAGGATTTTGTTGAGAATTTTTGCATGTATATTCATGAGTGAGATTGGTCTGAAATTCTCCTTTTTGTTTGGGTCTTTTCCTGGTTTTGGTATCAGGGTGATGTTTGCTTCATAGAATGTGTTGGGGAAGATTCCTTCTTCCTCAATTTTTTGGAATAATTTCTGCAGTACAAGAATAAGCTCTTCCTTGAAGGTTTGGTAGCATTCTGGTGTGAAGCCATCTGGACCAGGGCATTTTTTAGTTGGAAGATTTTTTATTGTTTCTTTGATCTCAGTGCTTGAAATTGGTCTGTTCAGGAGCTCTATTTCTTCCTGGCTGAGTCTAGGGAGAGGGTGTGATTCCAAATATTGATCCATTTCCTTCACATTGTCAAATTTCTGGGCATAGAGTTTCTGGTAGTATTCAGAGATGATCTCTTGTATCTTTGTGGGATCAGTTGTTATTTCCCCTTTATCATTTCTGATTGAGGTTACTAGAGATTTTACTTTTCTATTCCTCATTAGTGTGGCCAATGGTTTATGTATTTTATTTATTTTTTCAAAAAGCCAACTCCTTGTTTCATTAATTTTCTGAATGATTCTTTTGTTTTCAATTTCATTGATCTCTGATTTGATTTTGGATATTTCTTTTCTTCTACCGAGTTTAGGCTTAGATTGTTCTTCTTTTTCCAATTCCATAAGATCTCTTGTGAGATTGTTGATGTGCTCTCTTTCTGTTTTTCGAATGTAGGCATCTAAAGCGATGAATTTTCCTCTCAAAACTGCTTTTGCAGTATCCCACAGGTTTTGGTAGCTTGTGTCTTCATTGTTGTTATGCTCAAGGAAGTTAATGATTTCCTGTTTTATTTCTTCCAGCACCCATCTGTTATTCAACAGAAGATTGTTTAATTTCCATGCCTTTGGGTGGGGTCGAGCATTTTTGTTAGAGTTGAGTTCCACCTTTAGTGCCTTATGGTCTGAGAAGATACAAGGTAAACTTTCAATTCTTTTGATTCTGTTGATATTTGTTTTGTGTCCCAGGATATGATCAATTTTGGAGAATGTTCCATGGGGTGATGAGAAGAATGTATGTTCTTTATCTTTGGGGTGAAGTGTGCTATATGCGTCTATCAAGCACAGTTGTTCTAGGGTCTCATTTAAATCTCTTATATCTTTGTTTAATTTCTATTTAGAGCATCTGTCTAGCTCTGTAAGAGGAGTGTTAAAGTCCCCTGTTATGATGGTATTATCAGATATCATATTGCTCAGACTGAGTAAGGTCTGTTTCAAGAATCTGGGAGCATTTAAATTGGGTGCATAAATATTTAGAATTGAAATGTCTTCTTGTTGTATTTTTCCCTTGACCAATATAAAATGACCATCTTTGTCTTTTTTGACTTTAGTTGCTTTAAATCCACATGTATCTGAAAATAAGATTGCAACTCCTCTTTTCTTCTGAATTCCATTTGCCTGAAAAATTGTCTTCCAACCCTTGACTTAGAGCTTTAATTTGTCTTTTGAAGCCAGGTGTGTTTCTTGCAGACAGCAAATGGATGGCTTGTGTTTTTTAATCCAGTCAGCCAATCTATGTCTCTTCAGTGGGGAATTCAAGCCATTAACATTTATTGAGATAATTGATAAGTGTGGTAGTATTCTATTCCTCTTATTTTGTGAGCGTCCGTTGCTTAGTTTTATCTTTTGCATCAGTGTGGAGGTTAGGTTCTGTCCTTTAATTTCTGAGTTCTTTCTTTGCTGCTGATCCATTATGGTGGTCAGTGTGCAGAACAGGTTGAAATATTTCCTGTAGAGCTGGTCTTGTTGTGGCAAATTTCCTCAATGTTTGTATATCCGTAAATGATTTGATTTCTCCATCAATTTTGAAGCTTAGCTTAGCAGGGTACAGAATTCTGGGCCGGAAATTCTTCTGTTTAAGTAGATTAAAGGTAGATGACCATTGTCTTCTTGCTTGGAAATTTTCATTAGAGAAGTCTGCAGTCACTCTGATGGATTTGCCCCTGTAGGTGAACTGGCGCTTACTCCTGGCAGCTTGCAGAATCTTTTCTTTGGTCTTGTCTTTGGACAGGTTCATCACAATGTGTCTTGGAGAAGCTCGTTTAGAGTTGAGGCGACCTGGGGTCCGATATCCCTCTGAAAGCAGTGTGTCAGAATCTTTGGTGATATTTGGGAAATTTTCTTTTATGATATTCTCTAGTATGGCTTCCATTCCTCTGGGGCATTCTTCTTCCCCTTCTGAGATTCCTATAACTAGTATGTTGGAACGCTTCATAAAGTCCCATAATTCTGACAGTGAACGTTCTGCTTTCTCTCTCTTCTTTTCTGCCTCTTTTACTATCTGAGTTATCTCAAGAACTTTGTCTTCTACCTCTGAAATTCTTTCTTCTGCATGGTCTAACCTGTTGCTGATACTTTCCATTGCATCTTTAAGTTCCCTAATTGACTGTTGCAGTTCCTTCAGGTCTGCTATATCCTTTTTATATTCTTCATATCGTTCATCTCTTATTTGATTCTGTTTTTGGATTTCCTTTTGTTTATTTTCCACTTTATCAGCAGTTTCCTTCATGTTTCCATCATTTCTTTCGTTGTTTTTAACATGTGTATTCTAAATTCCCTTTCTGTCATTCCTAAAATTTCTTTATGGGTGGAATCCTCTGCAGTAGCTACTTCATGGTCCCTTGGCGGGGTTGTTCTGGACTGGTTCTTCATGTTGCCTGGAGTTTTCTGCTGATTCTTCCTCATGAGTGATTTCTTTTATCTGTTTCCTTGCCCTAATTTTCCTTTCACTTCCTCTTGCTCTTTAAGTTCTTGTGCCTGTGGACTAAGGGTTACAGGACCAGAAGGATGAGAAGGATGAAGAGCAAAAAAGGGATGAAAGAAAGGAGGACCGAGTGATAAGAAAAAAAAAGAAAAATAGAGAAAGGAGAGGGGGTGGGTAAAAGGAATATTGACAAAAAGAAGAGAGGCACAGAAAGAGGGAGACAGAGCAATATAGGTGTACAGTAGGGTACTTTGACGCAACCTTAAAAAAAAAACTCACCTTCTGGGGGTGCCCAGTTGGGTGATTCCCTTGAGGTCAGCAGCTCTTTGCTGACCTGATCAGACACAGTACCCCACCTCCACCAAGTAGAGAGGAAAGACAAAAATGCTATAAATCAAACCAAAATGAGCAAACAGAAAACTTTATGGGATAAAATTGGGAGATAAACCAAATAATAGTGGTAGAAACACTAGCAAAAATGAAGTTCTAGTTATTGAAAAAGGCAGCAATGGGAAATTATAATTAAACTAGAAAAATTGAGAAAGAAAAAGGATCTGTATGGAAAAGCTTGAAATTAAAAAACAAAACAACACCAACAACATCAAAATAAACCAAAAAGACAACCAAACAAACAACAAAAAAAACACAACCAAACAAAGCAGTATGTATATGTTATTGAATATTATCTGGGCAACACATGGTCTTCTGGGGTATGAGATGTTAATCACAGTTCTAATACGACTGGAGGCTGCTGATTTCTCAAACCCCAGCAGGTAGACACCCTAACTCTCTTTTCAGCCTACTTAAAAGGCACTTTGAACTTGTAAACTTGCTGAGCAGAAGCTTTCCCAGGAAAGTGCTTGTCACTGGAATCACTGCTGAAGTGGCTATCCACTTACCCAGTGTGCCAAAACCAGTCTCACTCTGCCCCTGAGGGTTAGGGCTGCAAGGCGGCTCAGACCCTGCCCTTAGGCTACTTGGTCACTGGGTTACCAGCTCCCACCTGATTCTAGCTCTGCGACCCTGAGGGCAGAGCTTGCCAGGGCAGATCGCTCACAATGGCTCCCTGTGACCCAGAGCCAAACACTATTATCTCCGTCTGGCTCAGCGGCTCAGACTGGGGCCTTGACAACAGCCAAAGTTCTCCGCACTCCTGCTCAGGCTCTCCCCAAGGCAGTTCAACTGAGTGCCAAGTCCAAAGACACCAAAACAGTTCACCGGTAAGGCCTTTCTGGTTTGCAGTCTCGCTGCTACTGAACTTACAGTTGCAGGCAGGTTTAGACAGATTGAACACACGTGACCACTTGCTGGTTTTCCACTGTTTTAGTCCTCCTCTTGGGGTCCAGAAGTCTCTTGCTGACTCCTTGTATCCTCCCAGGGATGATGATAGGCAGATCCCACCAGCCAGAGATGCCTGGAGTCCTATATCCCCAGACTCACGGTGCCCAGTTGCAAGGAAGCTGTTACTCGGCCGCCATCTTGCTCCGCCTCCAACCCTTCCTGATTGTTATGCTTTAGTGGAAATAATTCCTCCCGTTGTATACTTTGACTTGTCTTCTTTAACTTTTTGCTGTAGAATTTAACATGAAATTTTCATTTGGATGAAAACACACAACGTATCCCTATTCATAAATGAACTCCTATACTTTTACATTACATAAATAACATGAGTTATCAATGTGCAAAATTTGGAAGCTCAGAAAACATTCTCTGAGCTTCCAAATTTGTACATTGATACTCATGTCATTTACAAAATTGAAAGCCTACTTAAAAAACCTACTTTGGTGGTTTGGAAAAGAAATATCCCTCATAATAGTTGTAGGACCTAAAGTTTTCTTATTTTACATTTTTAAATTAACATCACACTTAACTGAAAATTCTAACGAAATTTTTTAAATTTTTGTTTAAAATGTTAAAATGTGCTGTTTGATCCTACAATTCCTCTACTAGGTGTATATCCAAAAGACCAAAAATCACTTGGCAACAAAGATATATGCACCAGATTGCTCACTGTAGCTTAATTCATAATTGCCGAGTTTTGCCCATCGATCCATGAATGTATCGATAAATTGTGGTATATGTATACCATGGAATACTATGCAGCATTAAAAAAAGATGGAGACTTTACCTTTTTTATGTTTACATGGATGAAACTGAAAAATATTCTTCTTAGTAAAGTATCTTGGGAATGTAAAAAAAAATATCTAATGTACTCAGTACTACTATAAAACCAATTTATAATCACTCACACTTTCATATGAGAGATGAATCACAACTATTGCCCAGGATGAAGGAGGGAAGGGGAGGTGGATGGAAAGGGAGGGTTAATGGTGAAACCACACCTATGAAGCATATTGCAAGGGTACAAGTCAAATCTATCAAGTATTGAACACAAATGTCTTAACACTGTGATTAAGTAAATGAGGTGAAAGCTATATTAATAAGTGGGATGTAAGCACTCCAATTTGTACAAACAATCAACACATCAAATACCACAAAGGCATAAACGTATTCATGATCTATGTATATATGACTTAATAAAAAATATATATGTATAAAAAAAGAAAAATGTGAAAATGTTTAAAAACATTCATAATTTATTTTAAGAAGTCAGTTGTCTTTCTTTTTTTAATTTTTTTGGGGGGGATTTTTTTTCTTTTATTAAATTATATACACATAGATCATGAATACATTTATGCATTTGTGGGGTACAGTGTGTTTTTTTTATATAATTTGGAATGCTTACATTAAACTAATTAATATAGCTTTCACCTCATTTACTTAACTATTGTGTTAAGGCATTTATGTTCTATACTTGGTAGATTTGACTTGTACCCTTGTAATATGCTCCATAGGTGTGGTCTCATTGTTTACCCTCCCTCTATCCAACCTCCTCCTTCCCCTCCCTCAGTTGTCTTTCTTAATATTATCTTTTCAAAGGCAATGTGTCTTTTTCCTTTCCTATCTTTTAAGACTTTTTTTTGCAGTCTTTTTTTTTTGGCCGGGGTTGGGTTTGAGCCCACCACCTCCGGCATATGGGGCTGGCGCCCTACTCCTTTGAGCTGCAGGCGCCACCCCGCTTTTAAGACTTTTTTAAAATTTTGTATAACAGTTTTACTATAATTTGCTTATGCATGGCTTTCTTTGCAGTTACCTGGCTCAGATTGCATATTGCTTCTTAATTAATATCTTCCATTATGTTTGATATCTTTGGGGAAAATATTTGATTATTTTCTCTTCAAATATCACTTCTGTACCACTTTCTCCTTTACAGAGTTCCAACTACTTGTATATTAGAGCTTTTAATATATCCTATTTGTCTCTTAAACTCTTTTCTATATTTTTTTCTTATTTCTCTCTTCATGTTTATCTGGAGGTTATCTATTGTTTTAACCTCCATGTCACCAATTCTCTCTGCAGATGTGTAATAAGTTATTAAACCTATCCATTGAGTTCTTAATTTCCTTTCTTACATTTCAACCCTAGAATTTCTATTTGAATCTTTTTTTTTTTTTTTCTAGAGACAGAGTCTCACTTTATGGCCCTCGGTAGAGTGCCGTGGCCTCACACAGCTCACAGCAACCTCCAACTCCTGGGCTTAAGCGATTCTCTTGCCTCAGCCTCCCGAGTAGCTGGGACTACAGGCGCCCGCCACAACACCCGGCTATTTTTTGGTTGCAGTTTGGCCGGGGCCGGGTTTGAACCCGCCACCCTCGGTATATGGGGCTGGCGCCTTACCGACTGAGCCACAGGCGCCGCCCTCTATTTGAATCTTTTAAAAATATGTTCCAGTTCTCTAGCAAAACTTTTAATTTTGTCATCTGCTTTCTCAAACATAGTAATCACAGATATTTGAAAGTCTATGTTTAATAACTCTAATATCTGGATCTAGATCTGTTTTTATTGTCTTATTTTTTTTTCTTTCCATTGCTTTTTGGTAGCCTGAGAACTTGGGCTGAATGCCAAACATTATATATAAAATGTAGAAACCCTAACTGAGCCTTTAACTTATGACAAGCAGTTAGAATTAGGACAGATCATTTTAATCTAGTTGCAGCTTGAGGGTAGGTATCATAACAATAATGATCACTCTATCACCTCTGCAGTCTTTATGAGATCTGATTGATTTTCTGCTCAATCAGAAATTGATTTACTCCTAAGGTGTAGGTCTCTAAGAGTTCTGATTGAAAGCCTGAGTTATTTATTAGAGTATTTCCTTCTTGGTAGGACTTCAAAGCCAACTTTTATCCCCGATCTCTGAGGCTACAAAATCTCTGTTAATGTCCTCATCTTCTTAGCTGCTACTTTCTGCTCAGTTTCTCCAAGACCACACTGTGAGTGAGTGAGTGAAGGCCTTGAGAGAATAAGCGGTTTCACTTATCTGCATTACTATTCTCAAAAGACCTCAGTCTCGTGAGTCCTTGCCGTCTCAATTGCTTTGAATTCTAATTTTCATTTCCCAGCCCCTCCTTATATTGCTGACCGCGTTGTTGCCCCAACTCTTGAACTATCTGTATATCCATGTTGTCATATACCTTTTCACTTCAAAGAGCTGTACTATACCTCCTATCCTTTGATCCTGAGTTCAGCAATATGACTTTCTTTGGCCAGTAGGATTGCTAGCCAACATGCTACAAGCAGAGCATTTATCCATATTCATGAGAAGGACATTTCTTCCCAAACCCATTGGGCTCAGAAGTATGAGAGACATGGGAACAGAGCTACCCAAACTAAACGGCTTCAGCCAACCCACAGACACATGGGTCAGTCCAGCCATGATTAACTGATCTAGCCCCTGCTGACATACAGACATGTGAGTTATAGTAATTAAAGATGATTATTTTGAGCTCCGGAATTTCAGGTGGTTGTGGTGCAACAATAGCTAGCTGATAAGAAGGTATCATTGTATGTGTTTCCCTGAAGAGAAAATTGAGGCTTAGATAGGTTCAACAAGTTTATAGCCAATCTCTGTTATGGACTTAATACCGTGCACCTTTCCAAGCACAAAGCTCATGTTATCATATTAAGTCCCTTCAGTATCCTTTCAAATAGGTTCTATTACTATTACTGCCATGTTACAGATGAGAAACAGGTAACTTACTGAAGGTCATGATATTAGTAAGAGGTTAATGTTGTGTTGAAGCCAGGCCTGTCTTACTCTAAACTTCATGTTTTTGTCACCTCATCATGCTGCTAAAGTGAGTGTAATGGAGCCTAATGGAGTGGTAGCATTGGCATAGGGATAAGTTAAAATTCCTGAACCCACAGCGCTTACAACTGAGATGGGAGCACAAGGTGTACACACATCAACATTCAAGAAGAGGCTGAGGTAATTATATAATACATCAGGGCCAAGACTTTCGAGGTCTCAGACTACGTCCCTTGAGCTATAAACATGGTGATCTATAGCTACCTTCTTGACATCACTCTTTCCCACTCTGATCCATTCTCTAACAACTATCTTTTTTAAAAAAAATCTGTTTTCAAACTCAAAATCTAATCATATTAAATCTTTGGAACATTATGCTAAGTGACATAAGCCAATCACAACAGGAAAAGTACTAATTAATTCCACTTATATGAGGTACTTAGAATAGGCAAATTCATAAAGACAGAAAGTGGAATGGTGATTGCTGGGGGTAGGGGAGAAGGAATGGGAAGTTATTGTCTAAAGGGTATAGAGTTACAGTTTACAAGATGAAGAGAGTTCTGGAAATGGATGGTGGATAACAGTTTTACAACACCAAGAATGTATTTAATACCACTGAAATGCATACTGAAAAATGGTTAAGATGGTAAATTTTATGTTATGTGCATTTTCCACAATAAAAAGTGCAAGAAAAATTTAGTCATATCACTTCCTAAATTAACATCCTTCCATTGTTCTAAGAAAGAGACCAAAATCTTGAGCATAGCTTGCACAGCAGTGCACACTCTGCCATACTTACCTCTTTAGTTTCATTCAGCCCCAAGTATCCTACTTTCTGGTTCCTTCTTGATCCCCAGCTTTGTGACCATGATCTCTGCTGCTTTAGGGCCTTTGCACATGCCATTCCTGCACCTGAAATGCTCTTTTCATATCCCCCACCAGCACGTCTCCTTAGATAACTCTTATGTCTTCTTCAAAGAAGCTCTCCATGATTTCTCAAACCAGAGTATGCTTCCCTGCCATCCTCTCACAGAGGTCTCAGTTCTATTATTTCACTTCATGTTGTCACTGGTTTTATTATATGCTTATGTGTTTATCTGGTTAACATTGGTCTTCCCTGCTAGATGTTAAGTTTCAGGAGACCATGGACAGAGTCTTGTACTCCAGTATTTGGTAGAGGGCTTTCTACAAAGTGACAAATCAACAGATAAATGGGAGGAAGCACAGCAGATGCTGTTGGTCCCCACCCACATTCCCTTAGCTCTCTTTATTTCCATGTATATTGAAGGGTTTCTAAGGCAAATACCTGGGATTTTCCATCTGAAGACTTTCTCAGTCCACAGGTGTGGGGCAGAAGGATGTGTTGATACTCCTGGAAACAGCTCCTGCCAAAATGGATGGAGAATCGGAAGATAAAAGCTTCCACTCTTACCCTACTAGGTGAGATGACTCTGAGTAGTATTCTATGCCGTCTCCAGACTAAGCCACCATTTGCCACAGTGGTGGCATTAATTCACCCTGCACTGGCTTCCTTCTCTCCCTTGTCTCACTTCTTACTTCTGGATTGGGACTTCCTGGTGCCACCTCTCAAATGCAATCTAAGAGAATAAGACAACAAATGGAAACCATAGAGGGGAGAGGGCTCTCTAGAGGTGGAGATGATTTGGACAGTTTTTATCCAGTATCTAGTATGTTAATTGGGTTTGAATGAGACAGAACATGGAGGAAGCTGCATGAGCAAAGCTTCAAAGGAGAAGTATAGAGAAATGAGCAAGCTGTGTTGGATTTCCTTCCCTGCCCTAGGGAAGGAATGATTTTTCTGCCATAACAAGCTGACTTTTTTTTTTGTTTTTTATACATGAATTTTGGGTTTAACTGTATGTGCTTTGTGGACTCTTAACATCTTTTTTTTAATTTGTTTTTTATTAAGTCTTTTGTACATAGATCATAAATACATTTATGCCAATTTCAGTGTGTTGATTATTTGTACAACTTTTGTTTGTTTTAAGAATTCTCCCTCATCTTCAGGAATCTTCCTTTTCTGAACTGGTGAATTTTAATGTGCCAGTGAGATCATTTGTTCTTTAGGTCACATTGCCAAATCAGTCTTCTTACTATTTTTGCTTTTACAAAATGTCTCTTTCACAATAGAGAATCAAGTACTTGACAGAAGAACAAAATATGGGACAGAGCAAATTAAAGAGCTTGATCCTCATCCCTCAAAGTCAGGCCAAGGGCTGGAAATTTCTTCTGTGAACTGAGGGGTAGGGGGTGACGGCAATCTGATTAGAGTAGGACAGAGGGTCTCTTCCCCCCATACCCACCCCAGAATCCCTTAGAATGTCTGTTGTTTAGATGAATGCCCCTACCCAGCTTGGCTGTGAACCAAGTAGATTCACTCAGACCTAGAAGAGGTTTTTTTTTTTTTAATAAAGGAAGCAAAGTCGGCAAGCCTGCAGCCTTCTCTTTGATGGATCTAACTCAGCCCAAATGCCTGAACGTGCATTGCAGACCTCTCCAAACGCTGGTAAATACCCAATATATTGCTGAATGAAGAAAATTGTTGAAGAATGTTGTTCCCCTTGAAGAA
This sequence comes from Nycticebus coucang, assembly GCF_027406575.1. NCBI lineage: Eukaryota > Metazoa > Chordata > Mammalia > Primates > Lorisidae > Nycticebus > Nycticebus coucang. The sequence continues at coordinate 88,237,520 of NC_069787.1, read as the reverse complement.
CTAGGCCTGAGGCTTCCTCTTATTTGGAGGGGAAGACTTCCAGCAATGGGCAAGGCTGTTCCACACAGCATCTGGTTAAAAATTGACTCACCCATAGCTGGGCCTCCACAAACTAACCCTCACCCTAATCTGAAGATGTTTTCTTCATAGAATTTGTATATGATGCACAGCAAATTTTTAGGTTGGTTGTTAAAAAAAATGCTGGGCCTTAGAGGGGAATGCAACAACTGAGAGTTCACTATTGTCTTCCAAGCTTTGCAGGGAAGCATCCGAGGCAAGGACATTACCATCTTCTTGTTCTCAAGAGTTTTCACCTGGATATAATGTATTCTCCAGGCCTGCTGCCTCTTGGACAATGGATCCAAAACTTGTGCAGGTTGATGAAAATATGATGGAAATATACAATGGAAACAAAATCAGGGACTACAGATGACTCTGGAGTCTTTGAAGGGCTGACTTGTTCAGAGATTTCAACAGGTGGAGTCAATGTTAAGAGAAGTTGGTCATTCTAGCAGAATGAAAAGACGTTTGAGGATAGCTGAAATGGACCATGGGGAGAAAAATATTAACAATCAACACCTTCATTAATAGGTCTTCTCCCTCTCCCCCACCCTCCTTTCCTGTTTCTTCTTTCCTTAACCACCTTGGGTTGGAAATCCTCCCTGACCCTAAAGGGCCAGCCAGAAGATAATTCTCTACCACCTACCAGTTGATGTTGATAGCTAATATATAGTGAACCCTCACATATGATAGACATTGTGCCAGTAGCTTATTCTATTTAATTTTATATTGCTATACAGTAAGAGAGAGAAAAAATGTCTTAAACTGGAAATATAATTTATTCTATGAAAGGAGCCAGCTTTAGAAGGCATAAGGTGCTTGGCGAGCATAGCAGACACCACAAACTTGTTTGCTGAGCACTCACTCCTACTCCCTCCCACACTGGAGATGGAGACCTACAAACTGCATATCCCAGACTCCTTCCAACTGGGGGTCCAACTGAGACCCAGGCTTCACCAAGTGGATGAACCATACAACTTGGAAGAAGGAAGGGATTTGACTCATTCTTTTTTTTTTTTAAGTTTTTTTTTTTTTTATTGTTGGGGATTCATTGAGGGTACAATAAGCCAGGTTACACTGATTGCAATTGTTAGGTAAAGTCCCTCTTGCAATCATGTCTTGCCCCCACAAAGTGTGACACACACCAAGGCCCCACCCTCCTCCCTCCGTCCCTCTTTCTGCTTTCTCCCCCCATAACCTTAATTGTCATTAATTGTCCTCATATCAAAATTGAGTACATAGGATTCATGCTTCTCCATTCTTGTGATGCTTTACTAAGAATAATGTTTTCCACTTCCATCCAGGTTAATACGAAGGATGTAAAGTCTCCATTTTTTTTAATGGCTGAATAGTATTCCATGGTATACATATACCACAGCTTATTAATCCATTCCTGGGTTGGTGGACATTTAGGCTGTTTCCACATTTTGGCGATTGTAAATTGAGCTGCAATAAACAGTCTAGCACAAGTGTCCTTATGATAAAAGGATTTTTTTCCTTCTGGGTAGATGCCCAGTAATGGGATTGCAGGATCAAATGGAGGTCTAGCTTGAGTGCTTTGAGGTTTCTCCATACTTCCTTCCAGAAAGGTTGTACTAGTTTGCAGTCCCACCAGCAGTGTAAAAGTGTTCCCTTCTCTCCACATCCACGCCAGCATCTGCAATTTTGAGATTTTGTGATGTGGGCCATTCTCACTGGGGTTAGATGATATCTCAGGGTTGTTTTGATTTGCATTTCTCTAATATATAGAGATGATGAACCTTTTTTCATGTGTTTGTTAGCCATTCGTCTGTCATCTTTAGAGAAAGTTCTATTCATGTCTCTTGCCCATTGATATATGGGATTGTTGGCTTTTTTCATGTGGATTAATTTGAGTTCTCTATAGATCCTAGTTATCAAGCTTTTGTCTGATTGAAAATATGCAAATATCCTTTCCCATTGTGTAGGTTGTCTCTTTGCTTTGGTTATTGTCTCCTTAGCTGTACAGAAGCTTTTCAGTTTAATGAAGTCCCATTTGTTTATTTTTGTTGTTGTTGCAATTGCCATGGCAGTCTTCTTCATGAAGTCTTTCCCCAGGCCAATATCTTCCAGTGTTTTTCCTATGCTTTCTTGGAGGATTTTTATTGTTTCATGCCTTAAATTAAAGTCCTTTATCCATCTTGAATCAATTTTTGTGAGTGGGGAAAGGTGTGGGTCCAGTTTCAGTCTTTTACATGTAGACATCCAGTTCTCCCAACACCATTTATTGAATAGGGAGTCTTTCCCCCAAGGTATGTTCTTGTTTGGTTTATCGAAGATTAGGTGGTTGTAAGATGTTAGTTTCATTTCTTGGTTTTCAATTCGATTCCAAGTGTCTATGTCTCTGTTTTTGTGCCAGTACCATGCTGTCTTGAGCACTATAGCTTTGTAGTACAGACTAAAATCTGGTATGCTGATGCCCCCAGCTTTATTTTTGTTACTAAGAAGTGCCTTAGCTATACGGGGTTTTTTCTGGTTCCATACAAAACGCAGAATCATTTTTTCCAAATCTTGAAAGTACGATGTTGGTATTTTGATAGGAATGGCATTGAATAGGTAGATTGCTTTGGGAAGTATAGACATTTTAACAATGTTGATTCTTCCCATCCATGAGCATGGTATGTTCTTCCATTTGTTAATATCCTCTGCTATTTCTTTTCTGAGGATTTCATAATTTTCTTTATAGAGGTCCTTCACCTCCTTCGTTAGGTATATTCCTAGGTATTTCATTTTCTTTGAGACTATGGTGAAGGGAGTTGTGTCCTTAATTAGCTTCTCATCTTGACTGTTATTGGTGTATACAAAGGCTACCGACTTGTGGACATTGATTTTATATTCTGAAACATGATTTGACTCATTCTTAATAAAATGCAAATATTACTCAAATTGGATCAGGCATAAAAGGAAAAAATGGAGAGGAGGGAACTTATTGGTTCATGTTTCTGACAAGCCCAGGGATCTCAGCTTCATTTCTGGCTGGATCTAGGGTTCAGGGGACCCTCCCTCTCTGACTCTCATTTTTCTTCCATCTTTTTACCCCATTTCTTTTTTTCTCCAGTGGAGTCTCACCTTCAGTGCCCCTTAGCATATCCATATCTTGCTGACCCCAGAGAAAGGGGCTTCTCTTTCCCAGGAGATACAGCACAAGTCCTTGAATTGAGGCCAATTGCCCACTTCTCAACTGAATCCCGTGGGCAGAGATAGGACTGCTATAATTAACCAGGTCTAGAATTGGGAACAAGGCCAGTCTGCTCAATCCACATGAATCGAGGGAACGTGCCCACATGGAGAGCCAGTTCTGGGCAGACTAAACAGAACTGCCCGCTGTTCTTCCTTCTGTATACCCAATCTTCCTTCTCCTTCACCACATATTCTGTTCATCTCTGTGCACTTGGCGTCTTACTGAATGCTGCTCCCCTGCTTTCTCAGTGGAAATTTCCCAGGTCATGGCTCTGGGAGGCCAATCCCTTGCTTGCTAGCCATCTCTTCCCTGTCCCATTTCATTCCTTTCTTGTGTATACGTGAGATAGAGTCTCACTCTGTTGTCCAGACTAGAGTGCTGTGGCATCATAGTTCACAGCAACCTCCATCTCCTGGGCTTAAGTGATCCTCTTGCCTTAGCCTCCCAAATAGCTGGGACTATAGGCACCCACCACAATGCCTGGCTAGTTTTTCTACTGAACCTCTGAGCTAAGCAATCCATCTGCCTCAGATTCCCAGAGTGCTAGGATTACAGGTGCCCGGCTTTCATTTCATTCCTATCTCAAGGGGGACAGCACAGTGCCTGGCATAGATATGGTTCTTGGACAATGTCTGTGGCATGAATGGATGAGGCTAGGAAGCAGAGAGGCCCCCAAGCCCTTTCACACAGGTGGGTAGACCCAGATAACTGCTGTGGTGCAGTCCCCTCTTTCCTGCTGAGGAAAGAGCCCCAATCTCAGTCTGATAGAGCCATATATTGGGGTTTCCCTGGGCTCTGCTTCTTCTTTTAAATTATCAAATATTTCACAGTGGCATGTGCCAAAGTGCTCCCAAACCATGTCTAAGCCCACATAAAATACATTCTTAGCTGAAAAGATCCTCAGAACCAGAATCAGGGAAGGTGCTACATAGGAGTCAGGTAGAGAGGAAAGTCATCCTAGGCGATGTCACTCTGTCCCTACCTGCTTGGGTCCTTCAGGTTTCATGGGGTGAGGGCAGGCTGGAGGCACCAGCTATACTCCCATACACGTTCCTGCTGAGAACACACAGCAGCAGGACAAATACTTCTCCAGTTGACTCACACATGAAAATCTCCATTCCTCTGTGGCCATTTGAATAGTCAGGACTATAAAAATGGTCACCCCCACTCCTGGTCTCTATAATATCACAACTTTGAGCTCTTCTTGTCTAAGTGCCTCATGAATTTGGAGAAAGTACAAGGATAACTCGACCTTATTCCTCCCCACAAATGGGGCTGTTTCCATACAAATCTTCAATAATGCCCTTCCAGGGGTGCTTTCAGGATTTCATTTAGTAGGGGTAGTTAGTGAGTGGAGCCACCAGGGACCTGGAGAGCCATTTGCTCTGAGCTCCCCTATTAGTGCTGCATCCTTACAGCTGGTCAGGCAGGTGCCCAGACATACACAGGCCTGAGTTTCTGGAGGACTGAGCAGGCCCTGCCTCATGAAATATCAGCTTAGGGTGATCAGCTGCTCCTCTGAGCATGGAGAGAGATGACTGCTTTCAACAAAGTAACTGTGATGGCCTCAACGTTTGTGGAAATCTATCTTAACTCAAGTGATCTCCAACAGGCAGACCTAGAAAATTCCTGTCACCACTGTCCCTGCGCCTCTCTGGGTCTCAGTTTCCTTCCCTGAGGGTGAAGGGTGGACTTTGTTGTCTCCAAGAACCCACAGTGTTTAACAGCCACTTGCTGAGCCTGCCTCACCTGGTTCCTCTTCTGGGAAAAGGATAAAAGGAAGATAGTTATTTACAGACCCTCAAGCAACACTCTTCAATCTCTGAGATGTCAGCCTGTTCTCTGACTTCCTGTGGAGTGAATACTTGAGGAGCTGGGAGCTGTAGCTGAAGGGAAAACATCTATGTTCCTCACCTGATTTTTACGCTTTGGCTCAGAGAAGGGAACGTCCACCCACACTTCTGCTCCCTGCGTACTTCCCTCCTCTAGGGGAAAGCTGCGGATAAGGCTAGGGGAGCAGAAAAGCCAGATGAGTCTGCATCCCTGAAAGCCCTCTTAGAGTCTTCAACAGTTCCGGGCTGTTTCTCATAAATGTTCTCAGCTCCCTGAGGCAGGCCCCTGTGGCTCCATGCTGACTTACAGTCTCTCGACAGTGTGTGGGCATGCCTTTCTTTTTATATGCTCACCAATATTGGGCCTTTTGATGTACCCTGCTTTCCACATTTAAGTTTCTAGAAGTTCAAGGTGTGGGACTACAGAAAGTGAAGTTACTAAGTTAGAGATTTCAGAAGCAGCCTGTTCTGAAGGTGGCTTCGAGTGTTTGAATAAGTGAACCACTAAAGAAATACAAGCAAGTGACTCATGACAGTCCTGTAGGGTATGTCATCTATTTCCAAGGTGTATGTACCAAATGCACTTTTTTTCAATGTAACTGAGCATTTACCATGAGAGGATGTGTCTGCCTTCCTTCCCACATTCAGAATAAAATTTCTTGCAAGATTGAATAGGGCAGACGATTCAAGTAGCAGACAACAGCAGGAGCAAGGAGAGGGGCAGTGTTGGAGGTGAGGAGATGAAAGAATGGGATGGTTGAATTATGCAAATTGCACGCATCTACAACTTAGCTTTATTAAAGGCACTGCAATTGGTTAAACTTCCGTTTCAGGAAATGACTGTGTCTTTTATAATTATCCCCCTCCCAGGTATCCCTTAATTATCCGTGTAAGTCAGTGCATAGCAAGGGCCTTCCTGGTGCCCTGATTCCACCTCCCGTCCCGCAGGGCAGTGAGTGCTCACCAAGGAAGAGAGAGTGAAGTATCCCCATGGTAAGCAGACTTGATAAGTTCAAATGATAGCAAAACTGCCTACCATACCATCCGTGAACTGGCTAACTACAACTTTGAATTAAAAACATGTAGTTGGGGCCAGGCATGGTGGCTCATACCTGTAATCCTAGCACTTTGGGAGGTTGAGGTAGGAGGATCACTTAAGCTCAGAAGTTCCAGACCAGCCTGAACAAAAGTGAGACCTGTATCGACTACAAACAGAAAAATTAGCTGGGATGTTGTGGTGGGTGCCTCAGTCCCAGCTACTCAGGAGGCTGAGACAGGAGAACCGCTTGAGCCCAGGAGTTTGAGGTTGCTGTGACCGAGGCTGATGCCATGGCACTCTAGCTGGGGCAGCAGAGTAAGAATCTGTCTAAAAAAAAAAAAAAAAAAAACATACAGTTAGGAAGATTTACAAAAATTGCATTTTGTCAAAAGTGATGATTATGTTTTCAAAAGCATTATTTTTAAAGCCCTTCAAAACCTCATTCAGGAGCCACATCTGAGGACAGCCGCCCTGGCTGCCTGGCTGGGGAAGAGCTCCCCTGATCTGCTTTTCCTTTCAAGCCAGCTCTCTCGCTGGCTTTGCCTGGGCCTCATTGTTTTCTGATGTGGGCACAGATTCCATGGAGATTATCTGGCTTCTTCTTTCTCCATTTGCTTTGAGTCTGAGGATTCCTTTTAAAGACCCAAATACATGCATAGGTTTCAAATTGTGCTAGAGTTTCTTCATTAATTTAACAGACACATATGATTTTTATCTTATATATTTTTGAAATGGTTAAGACATATAGGACCACCCTGTACCAGAATAGTAGAAGTAAGATTGGCGGGAAAGAAGGACATTGTAGGAATTTACCTAACTTCTTTAAAAAGGAATCATATTGAATGTTTGACGCTTTTTTCATTAAATATTATATAGTATGAGGTATCTTCCTTAGCATTAAGTAAATGTCATTTTGCAACACCCTTTTAATGATTTCAGAGATGATCCATGACTTTATTTAATCGATTTTGTATAATCAAGGAATTAAGCAGTTTCCAGGTTTGGTTTCTTTGCCTTTTTTTTTATCATGAAGTCATTATAGATTCACAAGCAGTTGTAAAGATAGTACCAAGAGGACCAATGAAACTCTTCATCTAGTTTTCCCCAATAATTACGTCTTACATGGTTATAGCACAATTTCAAGATGATGACTGTGATGCTAGTAAAAAGTTTGTGCATAGTTCTATGTCATTTTATCACGTGTAGATTTGTGTAACCATTACCACAATCAAGACAAATGTCATTCTTTTGTGTTGCTATACTGGAATCCCTGAGACTGGGTAATTTACAAAGAAGTTTATTTGGCTCATCATTCTGCTGAGAATGACTCATCTGCCTCTGGTGAGAGGCTCAAACTGCTTCCACTCATGGGGGAGGTTGAAAGGGGGCCCACCACCTGGTGAGAGCAGGCTGAGAGTGAGAGGGGTGGGGGAGGAAGGGAAAGAGAGAAAGAGTTGGGGAGAGGGAGACAGGAGGGAGGTATAAGGCTTTTTTAAACAATCAGTTCTTGTGAGAACTCACTCTCTACCGAGGATGGCACCAAGTCATTTAGGAGGCATCTGCCTCCGTGATACAAACACCTCCCACTAGGCCATGCCTCCAACATTGGGGATCCAATTTCAACCTGAGAGTTGAAGGGGACAAATATCCAGACTATAAAAACAAAAAGGCATTTCATCACCACAAACATCTCCCTCCTGCTACCCCCACGTAGTCACACCCACCACTTCTCCCCCCACCTGCTTTCCTATCCCATTGACAGTCACTATTCTCTCCATTTCTGTAGTCTTATCATTTCAAAAATGCTATATAAATGGAACCATACAGCATGTAACCTTGTGAGATTAACTTTTTTTCACCCAGCATAATACCCAAGTTGTTGCATGTCTGTTCCTATTTATTGTTGAACAGATTTTATGGTATAGATGTATCACAGTTTGTTTAGCCATTCTTACTAAAGGACATTTTGTTTGTTTCTAGATTTTGACAATTACAAACAAAGAAGCTATGAACAATTGTGTACAAGTTTTTGTGAGTGTGAGTTTTCATCTCTCTGGGAGAAATGCCCAAGTAGTGTGATTCGTGAGTCATATGGGAAGTGTATGCTTAATGGTTTTAAAGAAACTACCAAACTATTTGTGCCAGCAATGCATGACAGATCAGTCTTCTGCATACTCACCAGTATTTAATTTTGCCATCACTTTATTATTTTTCTTTTAGCAGTTGTAATAGGTGTATGGTCATATCACAGTCTTAATTTGCATTTCCTTAATGGCTATTGGTGCTGAACAGCTTTGCAAGTGATTATATCAGTACGTCAGCTTTGGTAAAATATCTATTCATGTCTTTTGCTCGTTTTAAAATTTATGGCCCAGGATTCAGTTTATTTTAATAAAAATGGATACTTTAAAAGAATGTGTGTTCATTTATTGTTGGGTGGAGTGATCTGTAAATATCAGTTATATCAGGTTGGTTTGGCGTCTTTGAGCTACTTTATATTCTTGCTGACTTTGTGTCTAGTGTTCAACCAATTCGTAAGGGAGAGCTGTTAAAGTCTCCAGCTATAATTAGAGGTTTGTCTATTTCTAATTTTAGTTCTATCAGTATTTGATTCATTTATTTACATTGGCACTTAGGACTGTCATGACTTCTTGAATTGATTGTCATGACTCCTTTTATCATTATATAATTATCCCTTTTTTATCCCTGGGAATTTTCCTTCCTCTGGATTCTACTCTGTCTGAAATTAATATAGTCACCCCAGCCTTCCAATGGATGATTGTTATAAACAATACTTTTCAGTTTTGCACTCATCCATAATCATTACAATTTCTTGGAGAAGCTCTTGACTGCATATTTCTAAAGGCTTTTTTACTATATTGACAAATAACCCAGCATAAATTTACCAACTTACTGTCTAAACGCTTGGGGATTTATCATTTAACATAATTATAAATTAAAGACAGCATTTTTTCAATTTGATAAGCAGAAATGTTCTCATAACTGTGTCAGGGTGGAGGTAGTTAGTCAGTGTACCTCTAAATGACTTCAATTCTCATTTTTCCTAGCAAGAAATCAAGAGGTCTAAACGTCATAAATCAAGAAATAGAGGCATATGTATATGCTGAGAGTTGGTAGTAAATGTCAGATGTAGCAGCTCTCAGAGTTGGGAGTAGTTGCCCTTGAGGAGCTGGACAGCCAAGGTGGGATGGGATGTGGGCAGGCGATTGCCCTGGTAAAGAAGCGGAATAATGTTTTTATTTTTTAATGTTTAATGTTTTATTTTATTTCAGATTAATGAGAGTACAAATGTTCAGGTTACATTGTTTTCATTTCTAAGGTAAGAATGATGCTTTTGTATTTAAGCTCCCTGTAGGATTATGTTTTTTAAAAGCATGTAAACGTATTAATTACTTTGACTTTATAGATGACACTTGGTTGTTGGTTTAGCTTGCATTTCAGTGTATTGTCAGAACTCCCATAATGTGTAACCCCCGCACCAAGTAAAACCCACGCTTCGCGGGCGCCTCTATACCTCCCAAGATTCCGCAGGCTGCGCTCAGACGGGGACTACAACTCCCAGGACTCCGCGAGCCGGGCGGTGGCGCTGGCCGAGCCCCCGGCGCCGGAACCCGCTGCGCATGCGCACAGGCTCGGGCGCCGGGCTCGCCGGCCCGGCAGGCGCTCGGCAGGGACCTGTGAACCTGGCGGCGGCCGTGGCAGCTGACTCCGCGGAGCGGCCGAACGTGCTTCTCCCTGCCTGGGCCTCTTGCGCTCCGAGCTGGCGCCGTGGGGCCGTGGCGGTGTGGGAAAGCCGGCGCCGCCGAGGGCCCCCGGGACGCGGCGGCTGAGGTAGCTTCCGCCCCCGGAGCCCGGGCTTCAGGTGAGACGCGCGCACTCGGGGTTGGTGTCTCTCCGCTACCCGTCTGGAGTTTGGAGGGGAGGGATCGACCCCCGACCTCCTCTGGAGGGGACAACTAGGAGTTGGACTCTCGGGTCAGGGGGAAATTTTTTGGCCGCTTCAGGAGCTGGGGAGTTTGCAGAACGAAGTGACGTGTGTTGCGGGCTGAAGGAGGCGCGGGAGGTGGGCGCGGGGGACGCGCGGGTAGAATCTCAGGGTGCGGGTGCAGGGGCCCGGGCAGCGCCCCTGGACGTGCCTACTGATGCCCTTAGCTCTTGGCGGGCACTAGCAGCGGTTCCCCACGCTCTTTTGCTTAGGGAGGTGATGGTGCGCATTTGGTACGGGTGGCAGGGAGCCAGTCGGGGTGCGCAGAGTGGGGTCTGGGCCATCCCAGTTTACTTTGAAAGCAGAACCTGGGCAGGTCTACAGCTGATCCCTGGACTCCTGGGGGCTCTGGAGGGCACCTGCTTTGCGTCCTGTGGCAAAAGCCTGCCACAGCCTGCTTGACAGTGGCAGGGTGGCCTCTGAAGGAGGGACGCAATGGATTCCTGACCCTATGCGTCTGTGTAGGAACCCGTTTTTGCCGCTGATTGGCAGCCCTCCTCTAAAGTATGGGACCTCGAGGCCAGAGTCTTGCACAACGATGCTGAGAGGCCAATGTCCGCTTTCTTTGAGCTGGCCACCCCTCAGAGCCTACTCTTGGAAGAAAGAGCCCGCTTGGGAAGGAATGACTTCAAAATTATGGGGCGAGCTTGGTATGTAGTAGCTAAGAGCGCAGAGGTAGGTTCATTCACCAAATATTTACTGTTACACGTGTCTGTTACCATCAGTGTGCCCTTGAACAAGTCGCTCTCTTCTCTGAGCTTCTGTTCCTTTTTCTGCTAAATGGGGATGAATGTACAGTACCTTCATCACCAAGTTTGCTGTGAGGATTAAATGAATAATGCTAGGCAAGTCCTCAGTCCTGTATTTGGAACACAGTGTGTGCAGCAAATACTATCTAATCATGGTTGCTAGTCAAAGGAAATGTTAAAGTTGAGTTTGGAATCCATGTTTATCTTTACTGGAACTAGCTGCCCTCTCTGGTGTGCATGGACGTTGGAGATCTTCCAGCTCATCTTTTCACATTACATATGAAGAATTTGAGTTCCAAGTCCCTGAATCTGAGTCCCAAGTGGTGGCAGAGCTGAGAAAGAGCATAGGTCCCTTAATCCCCAGAGTGAGCCTTGGGCCCCTAGGAGGACAAGAAGGGGAGAGTGGAGATTCTTAGCAGAGGGGACGAAGTGGCACTGGTGCTGCTTGGGGTTCACCGTAGCCATGTAAGCATTCTGGTTGGCAAGTTTGTGCTCTTAACCTTGTTTTAGAAAACATTTAGCAATAAACAAAGCTTTTAGTGACTGTGGCGTATACATCTAACTAGAAAATTAAATTACCAGATGCCTCATTTCCCAAGGGTCCTTCTCAATCTCAGCTTGGTTGTCAGTGAGATACTTTCCCCCAGGACCTGCTGATCACATGATTTCCAGGGTTTCTTATATTGGCTGAAATACTGAATGTAAAAGGCAAGAAGCTACAAAGGTTGTCATGGGCTTTGGAGTCAGACTTGGGTTTGAATCTGAGTTCCACCACTTAGCTGTGCGATATTGGGCAATTCACTTAATAATGCTAACTACTCATTCTAAAATGTGAAATGGAATTAATAACATCTCCTTTAGGTTTGTAACAGGGAATAAGTAAGATAATGCATGCAAAGCACTTAACATTGTACATGGCATAAAATAAGAGCCAGCGAATGGGAGTTATTTTGTCATGATTAGTAGTAATATTATAAAAATAATTGTCAGGCACAGGGCTCTGCCTGTGTTGTCCTTTTGAATTCACTAAACCACCCTGTGAAGTAGGCATAGTTGGTGTTTTTCAAGCCAGGAAATGGAGGCTTACGGGGTGGGTCATGCAGCTCCTGAGTGATAGGGACAGGAACTTACATTCTAGCATCTTCTGGCTCTAGAACTGGTGCCATTTAATTCTACTCTGCTACCTGTGGTCTTTGCCATTCTCGAAGCACAGTTATGACCTGCGGCAGCCTCCAGTGTTGCAATGGGGCGTCTCCTCGCACCTGTCAGGTAAGAGGTGGGACTTGTAGCATGTGCATTCCTCTCTTTGGTTGGATTAGTGATGAAGCTGGAGGAGGCGTGCATCTCCTGGGTGAGTTCAGGGGATGATGTGTTAGGAAGAGGCCGTCCTGCCCTAGCATCTTTCAGCTCTCATCGTTGGACCACAGAGCTGGGTGAGGGCGCAGGCTACTTGGATATGGGAAGTGTGTTATGAAAAGAAATGCCCTTGCTTAGCTGACAGGAAGAGCTCCTAAACTGTATACTTTTCTGGCTTGGTCTCTGCTTTGGGCAGCCCTTGCTTGAGCTGTGGATGTCGGGAGAAGTAGCCCTGGACTGAGAGCCAGCACGTACGCCACCGTTTTAATCTTGGCTGCCTGTGAGAGCTCATACTTCCTGTCAAGACTTTTTTTTTTTTTTTTTTTTTCTTTTTTATTGTTGGGGATTCATTGAGGGTACAATAAGCCAGGTTACACTGATAAGACTTTTTTTATAACATAAAGAGTTGGAGGAAATCATTTCTAAGGGCTCTTTTAGCTCTAAAAAGCAGTGGTTTTGTAGTTCTAAATTGATGGCTGAACCCTCTCAGCACTGCATCAGGGAAGGTGGGCTAATTATCACCCCAATATGCTATTCAGACTCTCCTTGGGGTAAGACTGTGGCCACAGCTTCCCAAGCCACCTTCCACAGCAGCTCGCTCTGCCTGACTGGGCAGGGAGAAATTACAGCAAGAAGCCTGGGGTTGCTAAGTTACAGTTGAGGGCCTATGAGTCTGTGTTTCCACAGCTATCTACATCTGCTCTGCCCTTGACCAATAAAAACCTCACCACTCTGTAGTCTGCCCTGCTTCTCTGTCACTGATTGTTGCTCCAAGTGAAAGATGAGCCCAGTACTTAAAAACAAGACCTCTGAGTCAGAGGCAGGTTCAAATCCTGTTGCCCCTGCTTGAGCTGTAAGGCTTTAAGCAGGGTTCTTAACCCCATTTACCTTGGGCTTTCTCATGATAAAAGAAAATAAGGATAATACTAGTTAGTACCTGCACTGGAGGGCTTTTATGAGGTTTGAAAGAAACAGGGCAGGAAACGGACTTAGGAGAGTGCCTGGGACATAGGTGCTCAGTGAAGTGTGATGGTGTTACCATTCATCTCCATCCCGTGCCCCAGAGGCCAGCATCCTCTTTTCTCTAGTTAGCCTGCACAAAGATCAATCCTTCCATTTTCTCAGGCTTCCCACATCCTCACTGGTACATACTCCAAACCCAGCATCTGTAAGAGAACCAGATCTTTCACTTTGCCAGTGGTGACTGCTGTTGGTATAGCCATATGTTAGGAGTGTATCTCTTTTTCCCATTTTGAGAAGCATAACAGAGAGCCTCTTCCTCACTGTTAGCAGTTAGTCAACCCTGCATGAGCCTCAAGAAGGGGCTGAGGTCTCTGTTGATTGCTACTGTTACTGTCATTATCATTGCAGTTCCTACATTGAGGAACATGGTAGCAAATAATTGGCCCCAACACTTAAAAATTGTTGAAGTCACAAAAATAAAGGAAAGACTGAGAAGCTGCCCCCCAATTGAAGGGACGAGACCAGTGGTTCTCAACCTTCCTAATGCTGTGACTCTTTAATACAGTTCCTCATGTTGTGGTGACCCCACACATGAGGAGTGGTGTCTCAGTTCCTAAGATCATCGGAAATAATGTGTTTTCCGATGGTCTTAGGTGACCCCTATGAAAGGGGAAAGGGACATTTGACCCCCAAAGGGGTCGCAACCCACAGGTTGAGAACCGCTGGACTAGACAGATGTGATAACTTGATGCTGTGGTTCATCTTGGATTAGATTCTGGCCCAGGAAATAGAGACCATGGATTAATAATAGTATAATATCAAAGTTAATTTCCTGAATTTGTATTGTGTAAGACACTGTTCTTATTCTTAGAAAACATACAGTAAAGTCTTAGGATAAAGGGGCAAGATGTCTCCAATCTATTTTTATTTTTATTTATTTATTTATTTATTTATTTTTGAGACAGCCTCAAGTTGTTGCCCTGGGTAGAATGCAGTGCCGTCACAGCTCACAGCAACCTCCAACTCCTGGACTTAAGCGATTCTCCTGCCTCCGCCTCCCAAGTAGCTGGGACTACAGGCACCTGCCACAATGCCGGTCTATTTTTTGTTGTAGCCATCATTGTTGTTTGGCGAGCCCGGGCTGGATTCAAACCCGCCAGCTCAGGTGTATGTGGCTGGTGCCTTACCTGCTTGAGCCACAGGTGCCCAGCCATCAATCTATTTTTAAATGATTCAGAAAAGAGAGTTTGTATACAGACATCCATCAGTCTCCTTGGAGATTGGTTCCAGGACTCCCTCCTATTTGAATATAATCTACATGTTTGAAATCATCTCTAGATTACTTATAATACCTAATACAGTGTAAATTTATGTATAACATAAATAGTTGTTATACTGTATTATTTTAAAACTGGCATTTTGTTGTTGTGTTGCTATTTTTTTGTTTTTGTTTTTTTTCCTCCTGAATATTTTTTAGCTACATGCAATTGGTTGAACCTGTGATGCAGAATCTGGTTATTATGGAGGGCTGACTCTATAGAGAGAATGATAAAAATAAATGTATCAAATTAGCAGTTGGTGAATCTAGGTAAACATGTAGGGGAGTTCTTTGTAGTAGTAGTATACATGCAACTTTTTTATAAGTTTGAAAAGTTATTTCCAAATGCTAGGCATAGTGGCTCAGGCCTGTAATCCCCTTTGCTTAGGAGGCTGAGGTGGGAGAATAGTTTGAAGCCAGGAGTTCAAGACTGCTCTGGGAAATCTAGCAAGACCCCATCTCCAAAACACGAGGGAAAAAAATTTAGCATAGCAGTGAGATTGCTTGTTCACCTATGTGTTTCTTTGTGATTATTTTATGCTTCCTAAGGCGGATGTTTTCTGAATCTCTTGATGGATTTGACCCTCTCAAACTGGGCCCAAGGACCCATCTGTTTCAGTGTACACACTGGGATCTGAGCATCCCCTGTAAGAATTGTTTTCATTAGAATTGGTAGTTTCATCTAGAAAAATTGGCGTAGGCATGTTCTGCTTCATGTGTGAGAGCCTCATGACAGAGGTTCATACCATCCTATTCCCTGTTTGCGTCCCAGTTTATGACCACCTTGCTACACAGTAGTGCCACTCTGTGATGCCAGAGGGGTCAACGCAGGCAGATGTAGCTTCTAAGTAACCCGTATGTGCCAGGCAGAAGCCAGATGACATGGCATTGTTTGGTGGCTAAAAACGGTGAGAGGGTTGCAGGCAAGCTGGTGGAGAACTGGGCTCCCCTGTGTGGCTAGGCTGTCCTGCCCCCCACTTGAGCCTTGGCTCATCCTCAGCAAAGACTGACATCACCCATCTCACCAGAATCGCACAGGCTTGAATTCTCTTGGGGTTTTACCATCTTTGAGTGGCAATAGAGTCATAATAGTATAATATCAAAGTTAATTTCCATTATATCTTGACACGGAATTAATGTCTCCAGCTTTGACTTTGCTTTGCTCTTTATACTAAAGCAAGGACCTGTGTCAAGGTTTTAGTTTGAGATTGTGAACTCTTAACTAAATGTTAAATATACCTTAATAATTAAACTTGTCAAGTTTTGTAAGGACCACTAGAGGCTGCCAACCTTTTGTAAAGGGTAGATATCTGTGTCAGACAACCTGATCTCCTATAAATGTCCCAATTTATCAATAGCATTAGATTAATATTTAATTCTGAAGCATATATAAGCATTGTGTTTCAAATGCCAATTCCTTATACTACTTCTAACAAAAAGGGGGGGGGGTGAAGGAGAAACCATTCTCAGGGTAAGATTGAATTAGTGAAACTTGTTTGCTTTTTACTAACTCAGAATGTGTGAGCTATGTTGTTGATAGAGGACCAGAAACTTCCGTAATTCAGTCTGCATTTAGGATAAAAAACGCTTTTTTAAAATCAAAAACAAAATAAGAATTCTATAATTTTCTATTGGAAATATGAGTAGCCCTTAAAGGTCAAATTGCTGTAATATTAATATAAAACCTTCTGGCTGGGTGCGGTGGCTCACGCCTGTAATCCCAGCACTTGGGAGGCTGAGGTGGGTGGATTGCATGAGCTCATAAATTCAAGACCAACCTGAACAAGAGCGAGATCCCGTCTCTAAAAACTAGCTGGGCGCTGTGGCAGGCGCCTATAGTCCCAGCTACCTGGGAGGCTGAGGCAAGAGAATCACTTGAACCCAGGAGTTTGAGGTTGCTGTGAGCTAAGATGCCACGGCACTCTACCAAGAGTGACCAAGTGCGACTGTCTCAAAAACAAAAAACCTTCTATACCTCCTGGCCTGGGCCCTGCCGGATATTCTGCAGCCTGGGTCTGGCAGGTGCTTGCTGTAGTCTGGTCCCCGCTCCTCCATAGCCCTGGTCTTGGAGGAGTGACATGTGAACAGCTGGTTCTGGCAGTCACCAGCTGGAAACCCAGGTGTAGGCAGTGCAGCCAAGAGGAGGGGGGGATTTGCTTTAGACCAGAGTTTGCAAGTGAGCATTGTTTTCACCAGGCAGCAGTGAGGCCTGCAGCCCCAGCCCTTGGTGCAGGTTGTCTTCGCTCAGTTTGAATAGTTGCCTAGTTACAAATTAGGACATTTCACATTTTAAATGGATTTCTAACTTCTCTGGAAACACCAGAAGAGTATTATTATGGATTGGATTGTGTAATCCAATTCTTTCAATCCAAATTCTTATGTTGAAGCCCTAACTTCCAAAGTGATTGTATTTGGAGATAGAGCCTTTAAGGAGGTAATAAGGAAGGGTAATGGGGGCACAAGGATGGGGATGTGATCTGATAGGACTGGTGTCCAAAGGAGAAGAAGAGACTGGAGCTCTCTGTCTCCCCTTTCCATGCACGAACAGAGAAGAGACTATCTACGAGCCAGGAGGAGAGGCCTCAGCAGAAACCAACCGTTGAGTTTGTACTCTAGGCCTGGTGCTTTTACTCCTTATCAGACCTCAAGGTCCTTATGGGCTTTCCTGTGCTTGTGTGTGGGGCTGGCCCAGTCCCCCAGGGTGGACCCTGCACCCAGTGTGGGGACCAGCCTTCAATGGTGGCAGGTGGCCTTCACTCCCAGAAGTAAAGGCGTCTGCAGGTGCAACAGGCTTATCAACACCTTCCGCCAACACTTCTGTGAACAGATGGGATCCCAGAAAGGAGGATTCAGTAAGTCTGTGGGACTCTGATAATATTTACCTACTCTGGGGGCTTAATAAAGTGGTTTGGGAGGTGAGTTGGGAGCATCCATCTTCCTGCCTCAGTTTCTAAAGGCCTTTTTAAAACATGTTTTAATCTCTTGTTTAGTTCTTTTTTTTCTTTTTTTTTTTTTTTTTAATTCTTGCCATATCATGTTTTGTCCTGGCTGAGCCATCATCTCTGTTCCACACACAAGTGGGTCTGGTACCCAATGTAGAGGAGGCCTAGAAAGGGAAATGTGGTGATGATTGAGGACCCTGGAATGCTGAGAAGATGAGGTCCTCGTGGTGCCTGGGCCGTTAGCATAAGACAGTGCCTAGGATTCATGTTCAAATTCTGACTCACTTCCTTACAAATGGAGAGACTTGGACATGTTTTATTTAGCTTCTCCCAACCTCTGTGTCTCAATCTGTAAGGTGGGAATAATAGGAATTTGTTAGCCTTGATCCTCTTGGTTTTAGGAGTAAGTGAAAAAAACATACATACAATTTTTCATACACTGCCTGGAACATAAAGTGCCGGAGACTAATGGATTTATTTCAAGGTATGAGTGTGTTGCTATTTAATAATTGTCAGTTGGCTCAGCACCCATAGCTCAGTGAGTAGGGCACCGGCCACATACACTGAGGCTGGTGGGTTCGAGTCCGGCCCGGGCCTGATAAACAACAATGACAACTGCAACCAAAAAATAGCCGGGCGTTGTGGCAGGCACCTATAGCCCTAGCTACTCTGGAGGCTGAGGCAAGAGAATCACTTAAGCCCAAGAGTTAGAGTTTGCTGTGAGCTGTGACGCCACGGTACTCTACCAAGGGCGACAAAGTGAGACTCTGTCTCAAAAAAAAGTAATAATAATAATTGTCAGTAATCTGGGACTCCATTTTAAGTATGGGTTGCATGGAGGCACAGTGCAGGGCATTCAGCAGGTAGCACTGAAACCTCATTAGTGAGGGGTCAAAACTCACTTTTACGGCATGAAATGGAGTAATAGCAAGAGGCAGCTTTTCCTAGTTTTATTTCCTCGGCTTTTCTAAAGAAAAGCAGGTGAATACAGAGCCAGGTTGTCAGGTCCCCTTTAAAGCCCTTCTTTCTCCTTTGGAGTTTCAACACTGAACATGTGGTCACACCTGCATTCTCTCTCTCTCCCTCCCCTGGAGAGCCTCCTTTCTGCTCCAGAGCCAGATGACTCTGGTTGATCATCAAGGAGCATTCTCTGGTCATTGTCATTAGTCCAAGAGGGGGGCTGGCCACAAAGCAGGATGGGATGTATGTGTCCTGATTGGGGATTGTTCCTCCTCTGAGTGCGTGAGAGGTTTCTTCTCTTCCCCACCCCTTGCCCCCCTTTAATTAAAACCATGTGTTCTGTGTCTTGAGAATGGTTTCCAGCCCAGTCTTCAGAGTTCAGAAACACTGGGTTTGGATGTAGGCTTCACACCCACATGGCCTTGGACAAGTCACAGAACCTTCCTGACCTCAGATTCCTCATCTAAGCATTGAGAGTGATGATATCCCATTTCATTGGGGTGAGCTCTAAATGGGGTGGTGTAGGCAGAGAGCTGGAAGCCAGTGAAGGCAGGTGGTTGTCCTGGCTGGAGCAGGGGAGGGCTGGAGCACCACTCATTGTTAGGACTCTGGTCATGTCCTTGCCCAAGCAGGAGAAGGCTGATCTGAATTGTTTCTTTCTCTGTGTGGAATGGTCCATATCAGAGACCCATTGGAGACTCTCTGTCCATCTTTGGACATCTTTTACTCCCCACTGACCACAGACCTTCATGCTCACCTGCAGATCCTAAAGAACTAGCATAGGTTTTCAGGAAGGTACTAGGCAGAGACAAAATATATTATCCTGGGAGGCCCCAGTGTCTAAGCACCACCTTCTCACCTCTTCATGACAAGACTCCCTCTGGGCAGCCCTCATGTCTGAGAGGCAGCACAGATGGAGATGTATGGGGTGAATATCAGCTTCTGAGCCTCTTTCTAGATGGAAGATGGGGACCAAGCATGCCCTCCTGCCGAGCGCAGCAGTAAGAAAGGATTCAGTGAGACGGTGTGTGGGTGCACGCGCGTGTACATGCATACACCCAGCATGGCACTGGGCTAATAGTGGTTTCAACACTGGACATGTGGGTGTGTGGCACTTGCAGATGTGACTATAGACAGGGTGGAAACTTCCCTGCTGCTCACGTGTGGGTTCACTGGGATAGACAGCATGAAGGGCAGCAGGTGAGGGAGAGACAAATTCCAGCTCCACCTTTGAGTGTTTGAGCTGGAGAGAGTTCCCTGGCACTGAAAAGGTAAGATTTCTTTTGACACTGGGATTCTGGTGTGTGCCCATTTCAGCACAGCCAGGTGAGAGTTGAAGTGGGCCAGGAGGCCTTTGGTCTAAGAGTTCTTACCCCTTGTCAACCAGTGCCCTGGTGAGGTTGTTGGCCCATAGGGATGTCCTGAACAATCAGTCAAACATCAAGACCAAGCAGACAGCATCAGTCAGACCAAGCCACCATCAGTCTGCAGAAGGTAGCCGCTTAGCTCCAAGTCTTTCTCAGTGCTGGAGACCTGGAAGGGAGGCTTGGATTCTCTCTCTGCTCTTCCTGCCACTGTCCTGTCATCGTGGAGAGTAGCAGCCTCTGCGGGCACTGGGAGCCCCAAGGAGCAGTGAAAATTTGCCTGGACAAAGGGGAGGGTCTGCTGCCCAGTAAGCAGATGGTCCAGTTGTTCTGCATCATTTTTATTTTCTTGCCAGAGAATTCTGTGATTATTATCCAGGAACATTTCGATGTGGTGATGGCGAAAGGCCTCCTGATCATCTTTAGGGCTAGGGATCTGATTACTCTTTGCCTCCATCTGTTGTCTTTGACAACTTTCCTGAGGAGTGTGCCTGCCCTGCAGTTCTCTGGCTTACGTGGGCTGCGGTAGTGCAGCTGGGGAGGAGGGTGGGAAGCAGACTGGAGGGGTTTATAGTGACTTGACTGCCCAAGGACTTGCTGGCTTCCTGCTGCCACACCTTGGCTACTTTACAGTAAATGGAAATGCAAGGATGGCTTTCCATGTCTCTCTACACTGACAAAATACAAAAATATACATGCTAATTAAGGTTCCACTAGGAGCAGCTCTGAGCCAAGGATTCAATTGCAAGTAGATGACTTATACTCAGTCCCAATAAACATGAACAGGGGAGTGAGGAAGTGAGACTGGGAAGGGAAGGCAGCCAAAAGGTTGTGCATCAGGCCGTTTACTAGTATAGACAGCTGGAGCTTAATCCCATTGGGGAGCCCTGGGAAGACCTCAAAGCTAACTCGCCTATGGGTTATTTATGGGCATTTCTGCATCCATTCCCTTCTTGTAAGTGGTAAAGTTGGTAGAAGCCCAAGCAACTGGACCTCCCCTTTTAATCCCATGGTTTAATCATTCATGCTTTAATCACCATGCTATTTCTAGCAAAACGTTGCTCAGTCCACCCCCAGCAAACCTTTCTTCCCATTTTCCCCCATTGGAAGAGTAACTCAGGAACTTGAAATGCCCCGTGCAGGTCCACGTGAGTCAGTCTGTCCTACCTCTCTCAACATCATTCTGGCAGGGACAACAGAGTTGGGGGGAACCTTGGAACTAATTAGAAACAGTCCTCTCATCCCCTAGTCTCAAAAGCTGAGACTAGTTGCCTGTTTGCCCCACAAGACCCCACCCCATGTCTTCTGATCCCATGAGCTTTGCTCCAAGCCTCTGAGCTCAGTACTTGGCTGGGACTGGCCATTGCACACACAGCCAGCTAGATCTAGATGAGGATCCTGGTCACTGCCCCACCTCCCCACCTGCTGCCAAGCCTGCCTCAGACCATAAGTACACCTAAGTACACCTAGGAGAGGGGCAGGTGGCAGAGCAATCACTAGAGAGGTGGCGAGAGGGGCGTCTTTCCTCATTTCCCAAAGGAAAATATTGCTTTCTGATATTCCCTGGGTGTGTATATTTTAGCTTTAGCTTCTGTTGGAAGCTGTTGTGTCTCTGTTCAGAGTAAAATGTGCATCAGTTAATGGCACATACGCTTGCCTCCCATCTCTACAGAGAGCTTTGTTTGTTTGTTTTTTTCCAAAGTTAATTTATTTCTGAACCATTCTCCAGAATTCTCTTGTCATTTTAATAGTGATTTGATTCTTCGTTTCCTTTTTAATTTCTTATTATGTCCAGCAAACACAAAAGAGGATCATGTAAAGAGCCCCATCATTGCCTCCATGATGATGAGTATCCTCCCGTTGGGTTCTGTCTCCATGCTTTCTTTGCTGGAATATTTTAAACCAAACCACATACATGTCATTTTACATATAAAGACTCACTGTTCTTTAAAAACCAAGTCTGTTCACATATACTGTATCTAACTAAAAAAGAAACTTTAAAATATTCTGAATAAATTTTAGACTTATAGAAAAGTTACAAAAAGCACTTCATCCAGATTCTCCTAATGTTACCATAGTACAGAGCCACAGTACAATCATCAGAACCCAAAAATTCATACAACACATTAAACCACAGACCTTTTTCAAATTCTGCTAATGGTCCCACTAATTTCCCTTCTGTGGTCCAGGGTGCAAACCAGGATCCCACACTGCATTTTCTTGTCATGTCTCCTTAGTCTTTTCCAACCTGGGCAGCTCCCCAGTCTTCCTCTGTCTTTTATGGCCTTAACGCTGTTGAGTACTGGTAGTTGCTAGAACATCTCCCAATTTGGGTTTAAGGTTTTCCCTATTAAGTAACCTATAGACCATATTCGGAGCTACAATGGAAGCTAGAACCAGGGTTCCCCAGTTAGGAATATAAATTAAAGTTATGTATTTGGTGCAAGAATACCACAGAAGTGAGGTGCCCTTCTCACGACATCATAATAAGGGGTACATGATGTCAGTATGTTATTACTGGTCAGGTTAATTTTAATTACTTGGTTCAGGGGATATCTGCCTAGCTTCCCTACTCTTGTTTCTATTTTCTCCGTTGTATTTAATGTATATCTCATGAGGAGATAGTTTGAGACTATGCAAATACCATGTTTCTCATCACACTTTCACGTACTAATTTTAGCATCTGTCAGCAGATCTTGCTTGCAACACTTATTACTGCGATATTTGCCAAATGGTGATCTTCTATTTCCATCATTGCTTCTACATATATTAACTGGAATACTGTAAGGAAGAGCTCGCCCTTCTCTCCTATTTATTTATTCAGTTATTTATTCACATCAATATTAACTCATGGATATTTTATTCTATGGTTTTTAATCTGTTATCATTACTTTTTAATTTTTTTTTTTTTTTTTTTTTTTTTTACTGGAATTGTCCCTGATTTAGTTATGGGGTTTTCCTTCAGGTTGGGTACTGTGACTTTTTGCTATGTCTTACCATTTTTTTAAGGCACTTTCTTACATTCTAACACTGTAAGATGTTCCAAGTTCATCTTATACTTTCTCTGCTCCAGTCCTAGACTCAGTCATTTACCTAAGGAGCTCTGGTTCCTTATAATAGAGAAAGATATTTAAAAACCAAGGTCTGTTCACATATACTGCTCCTATGCCTCCATCATTCTAGTGTGAGCCCTTCTTGAGTTCCCTGGTCCAGATTTGACCTGCAGACCTCAGGGTGGTCTCACTACCCCCTGGTGAGACACTCTGTTCTCCCTGACTTTGCATTGTCTTCTTAAACCCTTTTCATCTCTTCTCTTATTTTTTGTTTTTTTCCTCTCCTGATCCTAAGGATGAATTAACTTTCTCTCCTTCTGGCCACCTGAATACTGAATACCACTTCTCACTGCCAGGCTATCTTCCCATGTTGAGCAGGGAGACACTGGGCTGGGTGCTCCTCATTGACTTATCCACCTCTGTTCTCCCAGACAACCTCCACGCGGCTCTGCTCAAATTCTCTGATCTGGCATCACAGCCACTGACATTCTGGCCTTTCTGGTTCCTGGGTTCTCCTATTATTCTAGAGAGGGTGATGTCATCACTCTCTCTGAGGGCTTGTCTTACTGAGTACACAGGTATTCTCTCTTGAGCCATCTTGTATAGTCCACACCACGGTGGTGGTAAAGACTGGGACACTGGGCAAAAATGGTCATATATCAGTAATTTAATGTGGTTAAACCTAGTAACACGGTAGTTCTTTGCTGGTGGGGCTGCTGGTTGGAGAATTCCCAGATGGGGTGTGCATATTGGAGAAAGCATATGCAGCAATATAATTTTACATTAAAATGCACAGATAGATATAGATATAAAATACCAACTTCATAAAGTAAGGGTTGATGAAATCCACTGATCTTCAGGGGCAGACAGTGCAGAAAGGAGTCTCTTGTGAATGAGGGATTCTTGGAGCAAGAGGATACTGAACTTTGTGGCATGAGAGTTTTTCTTCAATATCAGTGGGTGCCTGGGTTGGAAAAGACCCAGGAAAAACCAATGTTTAAGTAGGTTTCTCAGCTGCAGGGTTTCTCGGCTCATAGAGACATCTTCCCTGGAGATGAACAGAACTGAATGGATGGAGTCAAAACTCAGCCAAGAAGGCAGCCACAGCATCCTTACCTGAAGTTCTTGGCCCTTCTTCCACAAAACCCATGAAGTCCTGCATGAGGGATGTGAAGTTCAAGGGCTAGCTACTTTCTTCTCAGCAGGACCCTCAGGGTAGCTGTTATTTTATTCTCTTCTCTTAGAATTAAGACAGCCCATTAGTCTATGAATCAGTGGGAATTTTATTAAAGGACTAAGTTTGAGTCCATAGGAATTTTTTTTTCTTTATTTTCTTTCTTTATTTATTTATGAGACAGCGCCTCAAGCTGTCACCCTGGGTAGAGTGCTATGGCATCACAGCTCATAGCAACCTCCAATTCCTGGGCTTAAGCAATTCTCTTGCCTCAGCCTCCCGAGTAGCTGGGACTATAGGCGCCCACCACAACGCCCAGCTAATTTTTGGTTGTAGTTGTCGTTGTTTGGCAGGCCAGGCTGGATTCAAACCTGCCAGCTATGGTGTATGTGGCTGGCGCCTTAGCTGCTTGAACTATAGGTGCCAAGCCACCCCATAGGAATTTATTTAAAATTTAAATCATCTGCAGACTTTGGGACTTGAATTGCTATAAGGAGTGTGCTCCTGTGTCCCCTTTGTACAGAGCATGACCCGTTAGGTTCCTCTGCTTGTGCCCTGTATTCCCCACCACCACCACTTCTCACTGCCAGGCTATCTTCCCATGTTAAGCAGGGAGACACTGGGCTGGGTGCTCCTCATTGACTTATCCACCTCTGTTCTCCCAGACAACCTCCACGTGGCTCTGCTCAAATTCTCTGATCTGGCATCACAGCCACTGACATTCTGGCCTTATCTGATTTTTCTAAGTCTCTCTCTACTTCTCTTTGTAAACCATCCCCTCCAACCAGCCTGGACTGGTTGGTCTTCTTGGGTTACACTCCCTGACAGTGCCCCATCCCCTTTCTTCCCACCCCTGAGACCACATCTCTGTTCCTTCTGAAAGCTCCAGGAAACACCAAAGCGGAAGGACTGATTTTTTCCTCCAAAGAGATCTGACGCTTACTGCCTGCAGGGCTCACTATAGCCCTCCTACTGCCAGTTCTGTGACTCCTAAGTAGCCTTATGACTAAGTTGGTCCTTGTCCTCCACCAGCAGGTGGCACTGGTGTGGAAAATTGTTGTAGTTCCTCTTTGCTACAATAATTATAATTCGATTTGCTTTCTTATAGAAAAGTTTCTTAGGGAGAGAGCTTTGTTTACTCAAGTTTGAAAGCTCCAGGGGAAACTGATGCCTAATAGCCCCACTGCATTAGAACACAGAGTTCAGGAATAAGAGATGCAGCCAGACCCTGTGCCTTTGCCTTATATACAAGATTTTGCATCAGGTTCTCTCTGTGTACTAGTTAGAACATTCTGGCTGTGAGAAGCCAAAACTCCAGCCCATTCCTTCAACAATAAGGAAAGTTGCCGTCTCTCACAGCAGGAAGTCAGGTGAGGCTCAAAGATGTCACCAGCGTTCTTTGTATCTCTTTGGCCACACCATCTGTGGCTGGTTTCTGTATGGTCAGCAGGTGGCAGCCAGCAGCCGTGGATACCACCTTCTTTTTCTGTCTAGTGGGTGGGAATGTGGGATGTGACTCCCCATTCCTTGGTCTGATGGGCCCACTTGGGCAACATGGCATGCCTGGGCTAGAGGCGTGCTCTCTCTTGATGGCCCCTCCTGGAGTACAAGGTCTTAACCCCGTGAGTATCAGTGGGAGGCTATCTGGACAAAGTAGAATCTTAGCAGGAAAAGGAAAGGGAAGATGGATGCCAGGGGAAGCAAGTGTCTAGATGCAGAGGCTTGTGGCCAACCCCGCCATGGTGCCACAGATGACATAGGTAATAACATGTGCTGGCTGGCTTCAATTTCCATCTTCTCCTGCTTAGATTTAAAATCCTTTGTTTCAGATGACTGTGATGAAAAGTGACAGTTCCTATCTCAGCACTGATCAACTTTTGCTTCAAGTCAGATGAAGGTGGCCAAGTGTGTCCAAAATATTTTAAAATGCCAAATTTCTTTGTGTATTTCAGTGGCCCTTTTGTAATTATCTGATGTCTCAAGCTTCTTTCTTTCCACTATACACTCCACCTATTAGATTGAACCTAATTGAATGAAATTGCTGTTTTTGTACATTCCAGGTGATTGAGTATCAGTATTCACAAGGTGTAGCTAAAGCATTATTTCTGACCTCCTCTGCAATCTTGTGGAGTTGTACCCTTATCTTTGCCAGTGAGTGGCTTAAGTTCATAAAGGCCTCACAGTAGGTCAAGAAGCTGGGATTTGACCTGGAGTCTGTCTGGCTTTTTGTCTTCAAACTTTCCAGTGGGAGGCAGCATACACCCTCTTCAGGAAGCTGCCTTGCAACCAACAGTATGCAGGAACTCAGAGCCAACCTGGTGTGGGGTATGATGTGATAGCTACTATATGATAGTTACCTATACTTACTTTATCGGTAACTCCAAAAAAGCAAACCCACCAAAGTAATTTAGGAGTCAGCTTCCTATTCTGACTGTGGCTGACCCAGCCTCCCTGCCCTGCTCTCCCATAAGGTTCAGAGTAACATCCACATTGGACTGGCTGCAGCCTGGAGCTGGGCAGGTGGGTGGAGAAGCCAAAAGGCTGGGTTGTATGAGGAACTCTCAGACCTCAGAACCTGAACACAGAAGCTACACTGCCAGGCCTGCTAGTGACCTGCCAGTCTCCCCACCCACCCTTCTGGGAGGCAACATTGTCCCAGAAGTGCTCAGGATTCCTCCCTTTTTATCCTGGCTATGCCATAGACTTGCTGTATAACTTTGGGCAAATTGCTTCTCTCTATCAAACAAAGAGGACTTGCTTAGTGGTTATTAACCTTTGTAATTGTGCGATTCCTTCTTAAGAGCCAGGAATAGCTAGTGACTCTGGAACTCCCAGAACAACATAGTGGTGAGTTCCCTGGGGTTTCTTTTACTTCCTGTATACCCACATTGGGTGCTAGAGAGGCCCACAGCCCAGAAATGCCAGAGGAAATAGACCAAAACAAAGCTCCCAGGAAGCTTGGTCTCCTTTGTCAAAAGACTGAACAGGAGCAGTCAGCAAAACAGAAACCTTTTTGACCATAAACACCCTGTTTCTGAAAAACATCAAGGAAAATTTTGGCCTCTACCTCCACTTCCATCCCACCCCCACTTTAGTAAAGGCCAGTGGATAGCCTAGATTTTCATCCTTGCCTGGCACTAACCAAATGCCTCCCCGCATGGAAAGGAGGACTTTCAGTACTGTCTAGTGCTGACACCTGTCACTTACTACTAGTACCCCTGAGGTATCCATGGGGCCTCAACTTCAATCCCCACCCAGTGGTGCCAGTAGAGGCCAACGGCAGAGGCTGAGTTGCCATCCTGACTCAGCAGTTGAGTTTCCCCCACCCTCCCAGTCAGGGGGGTGCTGACAGAGGCCTAGTGAGGAGGCCTGGGATTCTAGCCCCACCCAGTGGTAAAGAGTCAGCACTCTTTACCTCTCCCTTCCCCCACCAGCACAGTTTCAGCAGAAGCCTGCTGAAGTTGAAGACTTAAATGAGATCCAGAGCATCATAACCCTATTCCTAGAATGTCCTGAATAAATGCCAGCAAAGAAAAAAGATATAAAAAACTAAACGGAAAGACTAAGTGAAAAAAATAGAGTAACCAAAAATTTTAAATTTTTGGGCTCAATGAAGAGTAGGCAGAACAAAGGAAAGAATCAGTGAAGAACATGAAGACAGAATGGTAGAAAATATCCAGCCTGAGCAACAAGGAGATACAAGACTGGACAAAAATTAACAAGGCCTCAAAGACCCATAGGAAAAAATTGTTTTTAATCTAGCATTGGTGTAATTGGAGAGTCCCAGGAGAGCAGTGTGAGGCTGGAAAAGTATTCAAAGAAATAATGGCTGAGTATTTCCCAAATTTGGTGAAAGACAAATCTACAGATTCAAGAATCTGAGCAAACTCCAAAGAAGATAAAGCCAAAGAAACTCATGCCAAGACACTTTATAATTGAACTTCTGAAAACTAGACAAAAACAAAATTTTAAGAGCAAAAAAAGACAATGTATTACCTTTAGGGGAAGCACTGTTCAAATGATAGCAACTGACTTATCAGAAGTCATGGGGCAAAGGAAGTATCACAGCACATTTTTCTTATGCTGAAAGAAAAAATTTATTACCCCAAAATTCTGTAGTCAGTGAAATTATCCTTTAGGAATGAAGATGAAATCAAGACATTTTCATGAAAGAAAACTAAAAGAATTTGTTGTCAGTCAGGAGGCTGAGGCAAGAGAATCGCTTAAGTCCAGGAGCTGGAGGTTGCTGTGAGCTGCGTGATGCCACGGCACTCTACCAAGGGGCATAAAGTGAGACTCTGTCTCTACAAAAAAAAAAAAAAAAAAAAAAAGAATTTGTTGTCAGGAGATACACCCTAAAAGAATGGCCAAAAGAAATTCTTCAAAGAAAGAATATGATAATGGAAGGAAACCTATACCATTAGGAGTAAGAAAAAACAAATAGTAAAAATCGGATAAAAAATAGACTGTCCTTTTCATCTTTGGGAAATTATATTTGCCAGCTGAATCCAAAATTATAATATTGTCTGATGTGGGTCCAATGTATGTAGAGTAAATACTTATGATAATTATCTATGAATTCTCTTAACAATTATTGTTATCTTAATAGCATTAATATTCATAATGGTGGTATTAGTAGTCTTACTGTTAAGTATTACTACTTAAGATAATACTTTTAGTTATCTTAAAAGT
The DNA here is from genome assembly GCF_027406575.1 of Nycticebus coucang. NCBI lineage: Eukaryota > Metazoa > Chordata > Mammalia > Primates > Lorisidae > Nycticebus > Nycticebus coucang. Next base: position 88,208,813 of record NC_069787.1, on the reverse strand, counting down.
ATTTTATGATAATCTTATTTAAAATATATTGTAAAGGGGAGAGGATAAAGGAACCTAAATAGAGGCGGGGTTTCTACACTTAACTTGAAGCATTTGCTGAGTCCTGGCCCAGCAACAGCCAGGAGCCTTGGTGGATGAGAGAATATTATAGATGTGCAATGTAGGTATGTAGAACCGGAAGAGGATATTTAAAACCCTTCTGTGATTTTTGCTTCAATTTACAAAACATTTGTCAATGGTGACACCCAAACACAATTCTCTTCCTTGACCACTGGGGTGGGGGGACATGTTTCTACTCTTGCTTTTATGGGATTCTAAAAGTCAGCAGGCATGATTTCTAAAGGAGCTTTAACTACTAAAAAATCTATACCAAGAGATACATTAAAAAACAGTATAGGTAAATAAAAATGAAATTCAAGTAATCCATGAGAAGGTAGGGAAAACAGAGAAATGAATAACGTGGATACCTACGCCATACCCCAGACCTGCTAACCTGCAGCCTTTAGGACTGGTGTGGGGACACGTGGGATTTTAGCAAGTGCCCCTTGAGGGTTCTCTATCCTCCTAGATTGAGAACCTTTGGCCTGACCAGTATCTTCTTTTTTTTTTTTTATATATAGACTTTATTACTCCTGTCCAATCAGCATACCTTTTACTTATTTTTAAGAAACAGGCTCACTTTGTTGCCCCCAGTAGAGTGCCGTGGTGTCACAGCTCACCACCACCTCAAATTCTTGGGCTCAAGCGATTCTCTTGCCTCAGCCCCCCAAGTAGCTGGGACTATAGGTGCCTGCCACAATACCCTGCTATTTTTAGAGATGGGGTCTTACTCTAGCTCAGGCTGGTCAGGCAGTCCACCCTTCTCAGCCTCCCAGAGTGCTAGGATTACAGGCATGAGCCACCGTACCAGCCCTGACCAGTATCTTTTAAACAGCAAGTTGCCAACCCTATTAGTAAGTAGGTTGGAAAATAAGAGGATCATGACCAGCTTTTTTTTTTTTTAATGGACTTAGAATAGGATAGAATAGACTAGAAAAAAACACTAGAGTACATAACACCTAGACGAAGTAATTCTCATTGTCTGAAATTAGGGGTGGGGGTGTGTGTTATATAATATGTGCTTGTGTGTGTTTCCAACCCTTTGACGAGGGTAGGCCAGGAGAGATCATACCTCCCAGAACGGCCTTCACCTAAGCCTGACAGGAGTTGATAGACACATATCTCAGCTTTCCCAAAGTAGTGAACCCTATATTGGCTTTTGTCCCCTCTCTCTCTCAATTTTCCCCTCTCCTATGAGTGTTTCATGGGATGAGTTCTCAAAGTGTTTAGATGCAAATCCTCGTCTCTGACTCTACTTCTTAGAGTCAGACACTTTCTCTTTCTGGGCAAGAGCTCCCTTTGCTTGTTTTCATTTCAAGGAGGTAGAAATTGCATCAGAAGCTAGCTGCAAAGGAATAAAAGAGCATATAGCTCTCCACACAGTGCAGCATAGGTAAAGCTGAGATTTTTCAGCTGTCTGCATAGTCCTGGCTCCAGAGGAGGCATGGTACCCTTCATGATATGCAAAAAAGGGGAGGGAATGCCCACTCTGCAGCCAGGCCTTTCTATAGGTGTGTGTATGTGGGAAAGGGTATTTGAAACCCCTTTGGGATTTTTCCCTCAAAATATAAAACATTTGTCAAAGGTAGACACCCAGATACAATTCTCTTCCTTGATCATCAAGGGGGCACGTTTCTACCCATTCTTTTATGGGATTCTAAAGGCCAGCAGGCAGTCTGCTCCTTGCTCATACGTCCATGTCTCTCAGAAGGGATGCATTGAGGTCTTGGTATGTTAGGAACAGTGTTCACAGGCCTTCAATGCCAGTTCCCAGTTAAGGAGAAGTCATGGCCTGGCAGTCCAGCAGCCTCAGCCCCTCACAGGGGTTTTTCCTATGGCCTGTCATCTCATAGCTCTCTTGTTAGCTTTGGCTGCAGCAGCATTTTTATAACAGACATCCTCGGAATTTCAGTGACATGCAATAAAAAGCTCTTATTCACCTCAGGAGTCTGTGTGTTGGCTGTCCTTGGCTGGGTTTAGCTGATGGCTCTGCTGATCTTAGCTGGGCTCACTCAGGCATCGGGGTCAGCTGAACTAAACAGGGCCCGGCCAGAGCAGCTCTGCTCCATGAGTATCTCACTCCTCTAGGGAGCGAGAGGAGGGCCAACAAGTTAGCCTGAACACATTCTTCTTATGGCCGTGTCCTAAGTACAAAGAGGGCAAAGTCAGTCCAGGTACAATCCAAACTTTTGATTATGTTCTGTTAACAACATCTCACTGGCCAAAGCAATTTATGTGGCCAAGCCCAAAGTCAAGTGTAAGGATGATGAGGAGGGAATAAATATTTTGAACAATGGCCTGATCTACCATGCCTACCAGTGTGCACAGTGGCTGCCAGGAGCCAGTACTATGCAGGCACACAGAGCTTTGCACAATGCCTGTGCTTGGTGGGAGCTTGTAATGGCACCAGGCAGACTATGCCAACTCCTTTTCCTTCTCTCCTCGTAGGCTGTCCTCCAGTGCCCGTAGGGATGGGTGAAGCCCACCTGGCCTGTGGCACTTCTCCGTGGCCGTCTTCTCACTAGGGCCCCACAGCGGCATTAGGATGCACCTCTCAGCAGTGTTCAACGCCCTCCTGGTGTCGGTGCTGGCGGCTGTCCTGTGGAAGCATGTGCGGCTGCGGGAGCACGCGGCCACTTTGGAGGAGGAGCTGGCCCTCGGCCAACAGGCTGCAGAGCCAGCCCCAGCTCTGAGGATCGACTACCCCAAGGCGCTGCAGATCCTAATGGAGGGCGGCACACACATGGTGTGCACAGGCCGCACACACACGGACCGCATCTGCCGCTTCAAGTGGCTCTGCTACTCCAACGAGGCCGAGGAGTTCATCTTCTTCCACGGCAACACCTCTGTCATGCTGCCCAACCTGGGGTCCCGACGCTTCCAGCCAGCCCTGCTCGACCTGTCCACCGTGGAGGACCACAACACCCAGTACTTCAACTTTGTGGAGCTGCCCGCCGCCGCCCTGCGCTTTATGCCCAAGCCAGTGTTCGTGCCCGATGTGGCCCTCATCGCCAACCGCTTCAACCCCGACAACCTCATGCATGTCTTTCACGACGATCTGCTGCCGCTCTTCTACACACTGAGGCAGTTCCCTGGCCTGGCCCATGACGCCCGGCTCTTCTTCATGGAGGGCTGGGGCGAGGGCGCACACTTCGACCTCTACAAGCTCCTCAGCCCCAAGCAGCCTCTCCTGCGGGCACAGCTGAAGACCCTGGGCCGGCTGCTGTGCTTCTCTCACGCTTTCGTGGGCCTCTCCAAGATCACCACCTGGTACCAGTACGGCTTCGTCCAGCCCCAGGGCCCAAAGGCCAATATCCTCGTCTCGGGGAATGAGATCCGGCAGTTTGCACGGTTCATGACAGAAAAGCTGAATGTGAGCCAGTTGGGAGCCCCCCTGGGCGAGTCGTACATTCTGGTCTTTAGCCGCACCCAGAACAGACTCATCCTGAATGAGGCAGAGCTGCTTCTGGCACTGGCCCAGGAGTTTCAGATGAAGACAGTGACAGTGTCCCTGGAGGACCACACTTTTGCAGATGTTGTGCGGCTGGTCAGCAATGCCTCCATGCTAGTCAGCATGCATGGGGCTCAGCTGGTCACCACCCTCTTCTTGCCCCGTGGGGCAACTGTGGTTGAGCTCTTCCCATATGCCGTCAATCCTGACCACTACACCCCATATAAGACACTGGCCATGCTGCCTGGCATGGACCTCCAGTATGTAGCCTGGCGGAACATGATGCCCGAGAACACAGTCACACACCCTGAGCGGCCCTGGGATCAGGGAGGCATCACCCACCTGGACCGGGCTGAGCAGGCTCGTATCCTGCAAAGCCGTGAGGTCCCACGTCATCTCTGTTGCCGGAACCCCGAGTGGCTCTTCCGAATCTACCAGGACACCAAGGTGGACATCCCATCCCTCATTCAAACCATACGGCGTGTGGTGAAAGGTCAGCCAGGGCCACGGAAACAGAAGTGGACAGTCAGCCTATACCCCGGCAAGGTGCGGGAGGCGCGATGCCAGGCGTCAGTGCAGGGGGCCTCAGAGGCCCGCCTGTCCGTCTCTTGGCAGATCCCGTGGAACCTCAAGTACCTGAAAGTGCGAGAGGTGAAGTACGAGGTGTGGCTGCAGGAGCAGGGCGAGAACACCTATGTGCCTTTCATCTTGGCCCTGCAGAACCACACCTTCACAGAGAACATCAAGCCCTTTACCACCTACCTGGTGTGGGTCCGCTGCATCTTCAACAAGACCCTCCTGGGACCCTTTGCAGATGTGCTGGTGTGCAGCACGTAGCAAGAGGGCCCCCCAAGCTTCAGGAGGTGGCTCCTCCAGCCATCGTCCTCAGGCTCCCTGAGCCCGCTGTGCTATAACTTCTGTTTGTTATTTATTGACAGATCTGTGCCAGACCTGTGCCTCCATGTTGTCTTACAGCGCCTAGGGTATGGGTTTCCAGTGCTCCTCTTTTCGCCAGAGAGATAGGACCCCAGCCTCCCTCCCATCCTGATCATTTGTACCCCTGGAGAAGTTCCTTAGCAAAGAGGAGGAAGGAAAGTAAGAATCCCAAGGAACCCCTTTGGCTAAGTGATCATGCTGTGTCCAGCTGAGTCCTTCTGGCATCCAGATTTCTGGAAAATGAGTAATCATGAGGTTTTTGGGGTGGGTGATTCATCAGCTTCCATCCCCATGAAATTTCCTATAGCCCAGTGAAGGGAGTGTTTGCACATCCATTAAATGATATAAGCATCTTGGTCCAGTCTTTTCACTGGGTGGTAAGAAGGGGGAGCTGGCATTCAGAGCCCAGAGGTCCTCAGGGGAAAGTGTCAAGGACCTTGAAACATGAAACAAGCAGGCTGGCAGGTAGGAGGGGAGGGCTGCGCTGAGGAAGAGCCATATCCACCGTGGGTATTCTTCAAATTCAGCTAGATGTTTAGAGTCATGAGGCCTGAAAAGACCATACCTGGTATTGGATCACTGAGAAGGACGGAGGACGGGACGCTCAGCGTGCTAGCAGAGCCATGACTGCAGTTTCTTCCCACAGGAGGAGTCCTCATATTAGTCCAAGGGCCATTCTCTTCTCCCTTCCCCGAGTGCCTGCTCAAGGGTGAGGACAAGAGAGCCACCTCAGTGGTTGTGGAGGCCACCTTGGCTCAGAAGCCCCAGGCCCCAATATCTTTTCAGCAACCTGCAACCATAGTTCCCAGGTTCCATCCAGGGACATGCCCAGTTATAGCAGTTTTTGCACTTAGGGAAGCCTAAGGCTGTAGTTTATAACAGATGTTCTAACAGCCTTTCCTTAATCCTTCCAGTCCATAGGTAGTGTATCAGTCAGAGATGAAAGCTGCCGTCAGCATTGTTGTCTAACACTGCACCAGACGTTCAACTGACTGGCTTGTTGGTTCCCCTGGAAACAGAGGTAGAGTTAAGCTCAGATTTGTCCTGAGAGGAGGAGTGTCACCCTTTCATTGCTAGGGAGACCTGCTGCATGTAGCTCGAATTAGGACCTTTCACCAGGCTGACTGGGCGTTCTTGAACCAAAGGTGTCCATTAGACAGGGATCCCTGCTGCTCTGCTCAATGGCTGAGAAGTGTGGCCTTAGCATCAGTACTGAGGTAGGCTCCACACAGAAGCAGGGCCATCCCACCTTCGCTGCTGCAGATGTGAGTGGTGTATTTTCACTGTCACCATTTGCCTTCATGACATTCCTTTTACCCAGAATATCTTTCTCCTTAGCTATAGTCTCCATCTGCCACCACCACATACTGCCATGGAAATTCACACATCAAGACTCGGCTCAAAACTGGAAATCTCAGACTCTGCTGGGGCAGGGGGAGTGAAAAATGGTGCAGCCACTTGAAAAACTATTTGGCAGTTTCTGTGGAAGGTGAACATTTAGCTATCTTATATATCAGCAATTTCACTTCTTGATATATTCCCAAGAGAAGTCAGCAAACAGACATGTCTAATACGTTTACCACTCTTATAGCCAGACTCTGTAAACAACTTGAGTGTCCATCAACAGGTATATTCCTACAATGGACACAACAATTAAAAAAAAGAACCGTGGTAGAGTAAAAAGAAGGCAGATTAACACACCGTCTCTGCCACCAAATACTTCTACAATTCCATTTAGATGAAGTCCTAGAACAGGAAAAAAAAATCTATGGTGACAGAAGTCAGAATTGCTACTGGGATTGAGTAAAGACTGGGAGGGCACAAGGACCCTTGGGGTTTGGCAGCGTCTGGATCTGGGTGGTGGTTGCACTTGGTGGTTGTCAGATCAATACACGGTACACAGTCTGCACTTTATGTGTGGGACACCTCAATTAAAAAAACAACAAAAAAACACCCCAAGGGCCAGCTCTCCTGGAAAGCCCAGTCTGTATCTCTTCCAACTTCCCAGGTGATTAGTCAGCAAAGAGAAGTCTAAGTCTAAGTCTCTGCTGCCCCCAGGAAGGCACTCACCTCTCCCCATGGGGTTGCTGGAGGCTTAGTGTGGGCTTGTGATCACACTTGTAGATCATAGCAAAGCAAATGCTCAATTGCTAGTAGTTCATGGGTTCAATGAATAAATAGATTTCTGCCTGTGACCAGATTGTTCTTTATTATGTCAAGAATCCTGCCTTATGTGACACTTTGTCCAGTTTTTTTCTCTTAACATTGTAACATGGACACTCTGCTATGTCACTGAACATTACTCTTTGAAAACAAGATTGGTTGGCCACAGACTGTGTAGAATCACTCAGATATAAGCCTCCTTTCCCTGGGTAACAGTGCATAGTGGCAGGAGTGTGGCCCCGTGCCCAGCAGCCCAGGGCCCCTTGACAGCACTGAGTGGTGCCAGCGTTTCTTTCCTGCTGCTGCTGTTTGTTCCTTAGCATATTACTTTGGTGCTTATTTATGGGGAAATGCACAGATCTTCATTATCGAGTTCCATGAGTTTTACAAATACATACCTCCAAGTAACCCACTCTTCTGCAAGATAGAGATCATCGCCATCACCCCCATGTGCACAGAGTTTTAAACCAGAAATTTAGCATGCAAAAATCATTTTTAGAGTTACAAAAGCTTATTTAACCTTAAGCATATTTACATTTACTCTATTCTGTCTATTTTAAACCCGCATCTTAGCTCTTCATCCCTTCAAAGAGGTGAAGATAAGAGCAGGAGAGCCTGAGAGCTGGGTCTGGGACGTACAGAAGGCTTCTGAGGTCAAAGCCTGTCACAAGGAAGCCAGGGCTCCCCGGGCTACATCTCCACAGCCCAGTGCCTCTGCTCCTCTTACCCCTGCCTCACCCCACCCCACCCCTGGGAGTCAGCTAAGGGCACCCCTCTGGCTGTAGGTGGGGTGGTAGCAGGGAAGGGCCAGGCCTAGAGCCACCCCGGTTCGCCACATCCCAGTATCGTCAGCTACTCCAGGTGTGCCAACCTATGCCCCAGGTAAGGCCCAACAATCGTGAGGCCCACCGTCAGAATTTCCACCTCAGGACAGAAAGGCAGTTTCAGGTCTGTAAATAGTCTCCTTTCCAACGTGTAAGGGTGAAAGAGATGTGCTGTCATTACTGGTCTCCACAGGGCGTGGCCCTGTCCCTGCCTGTTCTTGGAGCTGATGACTATGGCCTGGCAGGGAACTGAGACTGCATGGATCCATAGGCCAGCCAGCACTGGAGGCCTTGCTTAGGAGATGGGCAGGCCAGGAGGTCCCAAGCATCTCCTCAGCAGTGGGATAAGGGTGGCCACACAGCTCTGGCCACAGTGAGCCTGGGGAAAGCAGATAGGCACAGTGAGTTACCTTAAAGGGATGTGCTCTGAAGCCTCTTGTGTTTTTGTTTTATTATTATTTGCAGTTTTGGCTAGGGCTGGGTTTGAACCCGCCACCTCTGGCATATGGGGCTGGCGCCCTACTCCTTTGAGCCACAGGCGCTGCCCTCTTTTCCTTAGTTTTTATATATGAATTTTTGAAAGTCAAATCAGTTCTTTAACATTTAAAAAAAATCTCCCTCTTGCCAAACAGTGGCACAGCCAGAAAGCTGTGTGGGTCCTTTAACCAAAGGATTATCATCATTTCTTTTTTCAAAAAGGAAAAAAAAACTTCATGAAGTCACTCAGTATTTATTTAGAATTTGAGCTAATTCTGTCCAGGGAATAAAAAGTACAAAAAGATGTAATCTTTACTTCTGGGAGCTTACATCTAGTAAAAATAACCAAATGATCTGTTTTTTAGTGTGATACTGTCAAGACTATTGGCTGGTTCAAGTAGTTTAGCCCTTTTCTGTGATTACTAGAGTTAGCAAATAAACAAAAAAGCCCAGGACACCCACTTAAACTTGAATTCTGTTAAACAATATTTGGCAAAACTGTCTTTTCCAACTAATGGAAAATGGGGGTGTGAAGAGGATTAGTGTATAACCATGAGGTCGCCCCGGCCCCTCATTTAAGGAATAATGACCCAATTTCTATCCACCCACAGGGGCCGGCATTTCCCTGAGATTCCTGCAGAGGGCAGGGCCATAGATGCCCCACCCAGCTCTCTTTCCTAAGTGGACCTGAGATATGGAAACCCTCTCAGACACCCTGCAGGGGCATCAACCTTTTCAGTGGCTCTCCAAAGCAAAAAGTCCTGAGTTGGAGCATTTACCCATTTCTGTGGTGTAAGTACCAACGTGACATCACTGAATGCAGAGTCAGAATGAAACGCACAACAGCACACAAGTTACAGAGTTTCCACCATGCAGATGCGAGCAGAGGGAGATAAACTTGGGATCATGGATGATAGTAAAACATAGCAAAATGGTTAGAAAGTGATATATTTTGAGTACTTACTATTGTCTTAATGTCTTTCTTTTTTTCTTTTCTTTTTTTTTTTTTTCTGAGACAGAGTCTCAAGCTGTTGCCCTGGTTAGAGTGCCATGGTGTCACAGCTCACAGCAACCTCAAACTCTTGGGCTTTAACAATTCTCTTGCCTCAGCCTCCCAAGTAGCTGGGACTACAGGCGCCCACCACAATGTCCAGCTATTTTTTGGTTGTAGTTGTCATTGCTGTTTGGCCGGCTGGATTCAAACCCGCCAGCTCTGGTGCATGTGTCTGGTACCCTAGCTGCTGAGCTACAGGCGCTGAGCCTTAATGTCATTTTTTTTAACTGTAATTTTCTATTGTTTGAGTTTTTAATAATGGCTGTGTTTTACATCATTAGTTTTTGCAAACCAGCATGTAAGGGCTACAGTGCCCACTGTGGTAGGCTGAAAAAATGGCCCTATGAAGAAATATTCACTGCCTATTCCCCGGAATCTATGAAATAGTGTCTTGAATAGCTAAAGAGTGAATGTCATTTTATTTTTGGCAAAGGATATGTTTAAGGATCTTGACAAGAGGAGCAGATCCTGGATTATCCAGGTGGGCCCTACATCCAGTGACAAGTGTCCTTATAAGAGAGAGTCAGAGGGAGATTAGACACAGATGCATGCAGAGAAGGGAATGGGGGACGGGAGTGATGCACCACAAACCAGAAACACCGAGGAGAGCCAGGCAGCCACTGGAGGAGACAAGGAGCAGGTGCTCCTCTGGTGGCTCAGGGGCTCATGAGAGAGTAAGTTGCTTTGTGCCACCAAGATGGTGGTAATTTGTTAGGGCAGCCTAAGGAACTGAGGACATCCGTTTATTCCCACATGGACCTCAGATATTTGTCCCATCCTTAATTAAGCAAACCAAAGCCATGGCTGACTTCTTTGCAGAGAGATTTCTTCCTTTAGATTCAAAGCTGAGTAAAATCTCTCCCTCCTGAATTGTCTTAATTCTGTCAGTGTATAAACACTCCTTTCAGAGGGATATAGATCAGGTTTCTTCAGAAAAGACCGTTTGCTTAGTTTTGAAATACACTGAAAAACTATTCCATGCTAGTTTCCAAATTGCCCAGCGTTTTCACAAATCCCAGAGAAGCTCCATGTTTTCCTTAACAGCAAAGGCTCGAAAACTGTTGTCCCTGAACCCGAAAACTGCTCAGGGGTCCAAGGATGTGAATAGCCACTGTGGGAATTGGAGAATAAGGGGGAGACTGCTCCCCCAGGAGGGGCTGCCTCTCTAGCCTGAGTTGAGCCCTGCCATCCAGACACCTCCCACCCACCCCTCTTAGCCATGTGCACTCACCCTCTGGATCAGCCATGGCTTATCTGTGCCTTTGAAACACAGAGTGCCTGGGTGTGGATGAAGAGGAGGATTAGCAGGCTCAAATCCTACTTCTCTCCCAGTTGACAATGTCTGCCCAGCCTGGTCACAGAATGGCAGAAATCAGCTAACCCTCTGGCCACTGAGACATGGACACCAGCTCATCACATCCCTCTCCTTTGAGGGGGATGAATGGGCAAAGGGGCTACTTCCAATCTGCAGGCTCCCAATTCTCATTCAGGAAATATACATCTGACCTCCCACTGAGGGTGGGGCCATGGCTGGGGCAGAGGAGCATCACCATCACCCCTGTAGGGAAGAACCATTGCCTGCATCCTTGTCCAGGACCTCCCTGTCCCTGGACCTCAGGACACTTATCTGCAGAACAGAGGTTTGAACCAAGTCAGGCTGGCCCAAAGTGCATGTTAAAGAACTTCAATAGATGTTGTAACATACAATAAGACTACAGGAAAAAAAAAAAAGGAATTGGCTCTTGACAAAATAAGTTTAGGAAGTGCTGCAGGGATCAGGGCTCTGGCCTCAGCACCTCAGAGCCTTTCACATGCTGTTATGGCTGCATCTCCAAGATGCACCAGACCCAGGGCCTCCTTGGAAATTTCTGAAGTCAAAGGTCTCAAGAATCCATAGAAAATCTGTCCAGCATCACAAACAAGAGTCTGCTGCTCCCACCTGTGTGGTATCGGGCAAGTCACCCCTGTGCCTGGTCATGGTTCTTCATTTGTAAGGTGCAGATACTAAAATTGGGACTGTTGTAAGGCATTCGTGGAATAATCTGGGTAAAATCCTTAGCATTCGTTTTTATAGGTCTATTCAGGATTGACTCAAACCCTGGGGGCCAGGTATGATTCAGAACTCTGAAATTTTCAGATGGAGAAAGGCAGTATGGTGCACATGCTGCACATTATGAAGTACCCTCAGCAGGGTCTGAGGTTATACCTGATAACCAAACACATAATTATTTCAGCAGCAAATTGTCTGAATATTCACCCTAAATGAGGCATAGATTTTGGGATCAATTTTCAGAGCTCTAGGGATTGCTGGAATTGTATCTAGAGGATGTGAACCTGTGTTACTGTCATCAGTCCCTCCAGCTTGGAGACTGCATCATTTTCCTTGGAAAGTGGAGCTTTGCTCACTGACAGGAGAGTCTGGCTTGGTGTTTTCAAAGGGAAGCTCTTCACATGCATACACACCTCATTTGGTTTGGGGTGCAGGTTGGGCCTAGATGAGGCCAGTTGGGCAGCACAGGAGGCCAGTTAAGGCCACCTTAAGGCCAATTCGCTGAGGCTGAACAGAACCCTCAACCCTCCCTGAGCACTGCAAGACCCTATGGCAGCTCCAGGCCTCAAAGCCTCTTCAAAGGTTGATGGGAACCCCCTGCTTTGCCATCCTGGCTTTGTTTGGCTGGGGCTAGTGGAGGGAGGATAGGCAAGCAGCAAGTGCTGAGGATGAAGAGCTTTTGTGAAAAGGGTAACAGTGGATGAAGTTTCAGTTCTGCAGGAAAGACACAGTTAATGGATTGAGCAGACTTTGACAAGCAAAGATCCAAATGCTTGGTTGGGAGTTACAGTTTGCTGTTCCCTGGTCCAGGCCCTGCCACGTAATTGGCTCTGAATCCAAAGGGATTACCCCAAGAGGAACTGTCAGGGTGTCTGGGGAGGGTGGTGGGAGCATCTTTTAGTGGTGATCCTGGGGGCAAGATTTGCTAGCACAGTTCCTGCTGGGTTTGAGGTCTCACCTTTCCATCTATGAGCTGGGTGACCTCAGGTAAGTTACTCATCTTCTCTATGCCTCAGCTGTAAAATGGAGATCATGGCAATCACACCTACCCATGGGACTATGGTGAGGTTAAATGCTTTGATCCAGGTAAACCATCTCTCACAGGGCCAAGAGGGAGGAAGAGGCCAGCAGTGATGAGGCCCAGAAATGGTGTCTTTGCTGGGTAAGCAAAAGAGGGAGAGCTGGGCCCTGTCTACAGTGCCCCGGGTGGTTGGTATGCACTGAACAGCCAGGGAGGGGCTGCTGTGTGCCAGCCACACACCCTATCTGTGCTGAGCAGACCTGTTCACATTAGGACAAAAAGAGCTTGGTGGCCAGCCAACCCACCTGCCAACCAGATGTCCTCTCCTTACTCTGGTAGACATCCTAGACCTATTTCAATGTGAAGGAAACCTGCTCTTCCAGGATGTAACTCCATTTGTCTGTCTTGTTGGGTGCCAGGCCAGCTCCCTTCACCTGGATTACCTTCTAACTTTGCTTACTCCTCAAAGCTGTGCAGTGTGGAGTAAGCCCACCCACGTTAAAACTGCCATTGTCCACTTATCTATTCAGTCTCTAAATGATAATACAGTATTAGCTCTGTTTTTCTCAAAGGGGCTAATTAAGTCACAAAATAGAATGAGTCTCATCCTGATGTGAAAGCTCAACTCAGCTTTGTAATGATATGTTCTTGGTATTTGTTACCTTAAGCAAATACCTGAACTGTCTGAAACCAGACTCCCTATTCCAAGGGTTATTGTCTTGCTCAGGACACTTCAGCATTCCCATGCCCACTGAGGATGCCAGGCATGCTGGTCGATTGTAGGCCCCCCACTACCTTTTCCCATACTAGGCTGAAGCTCCTTGAAAAGGTTGTAAAAGATCTAGTGCGAGACACAGGGCCCTGATGCTTTTATAGGATGGTTTAAAAATTTTTGAGGAATAAATGATTAACATTTAAGTTATTTTAAAGCTTTAAAAATATGACAAAGTTCTGAATTTATTTTATGAGGCCTGCTTAAATTGAATAGTAAAACATCCATGGAATGCCCAGAAAAAGAAAACTTGAGGGTATATATGAATGTATATGCAAAGATTCTAAATAAAATATTAGCAAGTTAAATCCTATAGTCCCTAAAAGATTTTTATACCTCAGCCAAATAGGTGTATTATGAGAAAGAGTATTCAGTATTAGAAAATAAAGGACAAAAACTGTATGTTTAGTAGATGTTAAAATTCAATCCCCATTCTTCAGTTTTTAAAAATTCAGTAAGTTAGAAGAAAAAGAAATTTCTTTAACTTGATGAAAGATATTCAGCAGAATTTCTTTCTTTAAATCTGGTAATACTTGATGGTGAAACCATAGAGATGTTCCCATTAAAGTCAGAAAGAAGATAAGGATATTTGCTATTAGTGCTATTATTCAACTTGACTCCAGTGAGATTCCAACTAAAATAATAAGACCATACAAACACACAAAAGGTGTGCAGACACGCACCACTACAAAAGCTTGTGAAATAAAAATCTAGGGGGAGGTGGGTAGAGGGAAGGGGATTGGTGGGATTACACCAGCAGTGCATCTTACAAGGGTATATGTGAAACTTGGTAAACGGTCTGTGAAGCTAGTGAATGATGCCCCATGATCATATCAATGTACACAGCTATGATTTAATAAAAAAAAAAAAAGAAAGAAAAATCTAAAATTATCATTATTTGAATGTATGATTTTCAACTTGAAAACTAAGATATGCATTTAAAATCTAGAAAAAAATCTATGACAAAACTTACTTCTAGTAGCAGTAAAAATCGTGAATTATCTTTTAAATGAACTTATTTGTTAAGGAAAACTTTAAAATGTTATTGAAGATCATCAAAGAATAAGTGGATTGATAAACCAAGTCTCTAAATGAGAGCATTCAATATTCAATTAAGTCAGATCCTCACTAATTAATCTATAAATCCAACACAATCCCAATCAAAACACCAATGGAATTTTGAGGACGACAGAAGAAGAGTAGCAGGCTTCATAGATGCACATTATCATATTAGAGACACATGCACAAGAATAGCAAAGAAAAATCTTTAAAGTAGAATAAAATGGTGGGAACTTGCCCTTCCAGATAGTAAAAAATAAAGTAAATTTAAGACAGTATTATATTAATGCAGGAATGGAAAAAATATATCAGAACAGAGTTTGCAAATGGACCTCTATGCAGATGAGAACTTAGTATATGGTAAGAGTATATTTTTAGAGCAGTAGAGAAAGAACAGAGTATTGAATAATGATGCTGGACTAACTGTCCATTTCGGGGGAAATGAAACTTAAGATCCCTAACTCAGACCATTCTCAAATATAAATTTTATATGGATTTGGAGTAAATATAAAATAAACACTGTATAAATACTAGAATAAAGCACAGGAGATTATTTAAATAATCCTGAAGTCATGACAGCCTGTCTAAGAAGGCATGAGACATGAAAGACTTCAAGGGAAAGATAAACACATTTGATTACATGAGAATTAACACTTTCTACTTGGCAAAAGACTTTATAAACAAAGTTAAGAGACAAATGACAGACTGGAAGAAAATATTTACAACATGTCTAGCAGAGAAAAAGATTGATTACATTCATTAGATGCACAAGGGAAGGACAATTTTTTTTTTTTTTTGTGACAGTCTCACTTTGTTGCTCAGGCTAGAGTGTCATGGGCTCAGCCTAATTCGCAGCAACCTCAAACTCATGTTGCATGGCTATTTTTTCTATTTTTAGTGGAGATGGGGTCTTGCTTTGCTCAGCCTGGTCTTGGACTCCTGAACTCAATCAATCCTCCCTCCTTGGCCTCCCGGAGTGCTAGGATTACAGGTGTTTAAGTCACTGCACCTGGCCAAGAAAGGACAAACATCTTAAAAGAGAAAGAAAAGAAAATACAAATGACTGGAAATAAGTAGAAAGATATTTTCATTAGTGATTAAGGAAATTTAGTTGTTAAAATAGGTTTCCCTTCTCAGATGGATACAAAACAAAAAAGTCTAAGAATACCAAGTGTTGGTGAGCACGTAGGGAAACAGTCCTCTACTCTCTTGGTAGAAATCGTGAATGAATACTATCATTTCGGAGAGCGGTTTGGCAGTTTTATTCAAAATAGAGAATGTCAGAACCCTTTGGCCCAGAAATCCACTTATGGGACTCTAGCTTGCAGAAACACTCCATGCCATGTGATGGTGTTCATGGCAGCATTGTTTGCGTTATAATTGGTGGAAAATTGGAATCACTTAAATGTTCGTTATTATGGGAACAGCTAAATAAAATATGACACATCTCTGCCCTGGAATTCCACTCAATCATCAATAAAAATTAGGCCAATTCAGATGACTGATAGAGAATATAGTAAATAAAGTAAAAATAAGGAGTTGACAAAGCCTAACCCCATTTTTATTGTTTTTTAATTTGAATATAGTATGAGTGTGAATAATAGACACACATACACATCTCTAGGGAGTTTCTGGGACTTCTACTTTTGTTTTATATGCTTCTATTATTTGTGACTTTATTTTCAGTGATCATATTATTACTTTTATAATTTGTAACCCAAAAAGCATAACAGTAAGAATTGAAGATTTAAAGCCTGTAAAGACAAAGGCTTCATGTTTCATTTCTTAGACCTGAGTCTACTTTAAACCAGAGCAGTTCTGAGCCATGAGCACAATTCTACAAGGAGACTTTATTCAGTTTGTCCCACATGTTGCATATGGGTGTGCACACGTGCCACACACATCTGCATATTTCCACACACACAGAGAGAGGTGTCCAGCTCTGCATGTGCATGTGCAATGCACAATTTTACAGTACCTGGAGCAGTTCTCAGGACATTATAGAATGTATTTATTGGTGCAATGGAGTAAACAGCCAGAGCTAAGAAGACAGGAAGGAGTGCATTGAGATTAACAACCCAGCACTACCACCATCCCAAGCATGTGAACCATCCCGTGCCATCCATATGTCCCTCTGGTTTCTGGCTTTTTCCATTTGTCCCGAAGATGGGTGAGCCCAAGAAGACATGGTCATCAGGATGAAAGGTTGTGTTGTGAGGCCCCCCCACCAGTGAGGTGAGAGCCCTGTCTAGGCAGCTGTGGGGCTCATGGGTCCTCATGCCTGAAGAGGGTGAGGTTGTGCTTCCAGATGTGTCCCAGCAATACTTGTCCTCGCTGCTCCAGGGTCTGGAGGACCTGCCTCAGCCCCTTCTCCCCACCTTGGCTTTCCCAGAACACTGGGTCCATCTGCAGAGACTTGAGAAGCAGATTCTGTAGACACCCTGATGCCAGAACCTTCACCGCAGTCTCAGGAAACCTGGAGTACCCAGAGCCCAGTAACAGAAGGGAAAAGCAAAAGTGATCTCAGAGAGTTTCAATGAAAGGCAGAGCTTGATCAGTGTAACTGGCTTATTGTACCCTCAATGAATCCCCAACAATAAAAAAAAAAAAAAAAAAAAGAAAGGCAGAGCTTGCACTGCTGAGGAGCCCTGGCCAAGCCCTGCAAAATCCCTAGGTCCATACCTGCTCTCTCATCAGAGGACCTCTCAACTGGCTCTGCTGTGAGAGCAGGGAAGAGCTTTCAGATAAGCTTATCTCACAGAGAAGCCAGGTGGATCACTTCTGCTCCTGGGCTCCACTGAGCAGCTGCAGGGCCAGAAAGCCCTAGGAAGGCTGAGCTGCCTTCCAAGAGGCAGCAGGGAAGTGCAGGCTCCCAGGCTCACTCCCCTGCCCAGAGCAAAGGCAGAGAGCTAGCCTTCCCATACCCCAGCAGTGCAGCTGGTGCTCTGCAGGCACAGGAGATCTCCCTGGATGTTGAGAGTAATCCAGCCAACTGTATCCCCAGCCAACCATATCCCCTCTCAGCTTTCCCAGGCTGTCACCACCCTCCGAATCTCCCTTTGAATATAGTATGAGTGTGAATCTCAGATCCAACAGCTTTTGTCTAATGGACAGTGGGCTTCTTGGGAACCAGTGGGTTCAAGGTCCCAGGGTCTGCAATAGGACCATCAAGCCTCTGTCCCATGAACCTCCACCCAACCCTTCTGACCCTCACCTATCTATGCCCTCCAGCAGCCGAAAGTTGAGTTTGTCCTCAGGATGCTGAAGGTTGCCAGCGTTATCAATGAAGACCAGGTGAGATGGCTTGCTGCTCCGGACCTCAGGGGAAGATGGACAGACACAGGGAGGGTAAGGGTGCAGCACTGCAGACACCTCTAGCCTGTCAGAGTGAGGGGCTGGGTGTTGTGAACTGTTGGTCCCATAATCCACCCCACAAACTGTCCACAGAGCTTAGTGCTTACTCTGTGCTGGGCCCTGTACAAAGTGCGTCCAGGCATGATCTCAATCAGTCCTCCCGTCAGCCTCAGGAGGTGGGCACTAGTGTTAGCCACATTTTACAGAGGCAGAGGCACAAAGAAGTCCAGCACTTTGCATAAGATCACACAGCTGACAAGCAATGGGGCCAGTTCAAACCTGGACCTGCAAGGCTAAACCACAGCACCACCTGCTGAACTGCACAGAGGGATCTATCAGTGTTCCGGGGGGCTAAATGGGCAAGGAGCATGAACAGAGTGGGTAGGTGTGGGTGGCCTGCTCCTGGAGCCATCAGCTTACACATGTGCACATACACACCCACCCCTTTGTGCCACCTGTGCTACACACCTGGGCATTCTCCTGGGCTTGATCAGAACATACGGTGATGTCCTTTATCCTCAATAAACCCTGACCACACTCTGTCTCCATAGGAGACGAGTCAAAAGTGTCTCCTGAACCTTTTCAAAACTAAAATCAACATAGAGTTCTTCAGTTTCTTAAAGAATATGGTATGGTTAGGAATAGAAGGCTATCTCTTCCTACCCCAGCCCCATACACCACTCCAGTCCCACAGATTCTCCCCTAGTGTCCTTGCAGCCTCATCCCTTGTGACAAGGGATGAGAATTATCAGGATCCGCCACTAGGCAACCCTGGCCTTGGGGTTGTACAGCCTGCCTGAAGCTCAGCCCAGGGCCCCATGCGGAAAACTGCCAACATGAGGCTGCAAGGACACTAGTGTTCACTGCAGGAGGAGATAGGGAAGCCAGTCCCCAGAGGGGGCACCTTGCTTCTTGTGCAGAAGGGGCTGTTCTACCCTGCCAGACCCTCTCTGATCGCCCCAGCACATTGCTCCCTGCCCTGGCTTTGGTTTTAACAGGAGGAAACACCGTGTTTCTGGTCAGCACCAGCCTGGGAGCCATCAAGGTCTTGGGTTCACACCCAAATGCTGCCACCAACAAGCCATGCAGACTCAGAAATTCCCTTTCATCCCCACCAGGCCACAGTTCCTCATTTACTGGCACAAGGAGGACACTGACTAGTCACAGTTCTCAAACTCTGCTCCCAGGAGTCCTAGAGGTTCCCTGAAGTCTCCAGGGAGAAGTAGGGACAGCGAAACCAGGGCTCCAACCCCCACCTCACTCTCCACCTCAGTCACATTCCTAAAGCTGGGAACCCCGGCATCAGCTGATCTCTGACACTTGTGAAGAGCATCTTCTGAAGGAGACAGGAAGATCCAGGTCTGGGGTAAAAAGGAGGGGTGCAGACTTGTACCAGGATGTGGACCAGCCGCAGCTCAGCCGGGTTCTGGCATTTCTCTCGGAGCCTCTCTTGCACACAGGGGTCTGAGGGCTCGGGCTCAAAGCCACAGCAGTAGCGATCCAGGCGGTCATGGACCTGTGGAGACACCCAGCCTCTAAGGTGGTGTGGCACAGCACCTGTCCCCACCAGGCCCAGCATCGAGGCCACCTGACCTGCTGCTCCCTGTGTGACCCTCAAGGCTCTCTGGGTTGGCAGCCCTGCTGCTGGTTTCTGCTTTGCTCCTCTGGCCAGCTCACTCTGCACATCAGGAGCTGTTTGCTCAGGCCTCAGGCCAGTGTGGATTCCCATGTGGTACCCACTGCTTAATCTACACTGCTGCTCCTGAACTCTGGCCTGGCACCACTGGCCTCCAAAAGCTGGTTATGTCTACCTAGGGAAACCCACACATGGCTCTGTTTTGTTTTGTTTTTTCTTTAAGCAGCAAGTGCTACATCAGGGATTCCTCCCTTTTTCAAAGGCACAAATTCTTTCATGACTGTCTCAACAGTTCTGAGCAGACAGCTCTTTCACCCCGCAGTAGGACTGAGGGGAGGGAGGAGGGCATCCTTAAGTAGTATGGGGTCATTTTTGCACAGCTTTGCCACTATCCCCTACATATATACATCGCTGCACAGACAGCATTTCAGACAAGACCTGAGGCTTCCTAGAATCAATCCCACTGCCTACTCCTTT
Organism: Nycticebus coucang; assembly: GCF_027406575.1. Lineage (NCBI taxonomy): Eukaryota > Metazoa > Chordata > Mammalia > Primates > Lorisidae > Nycticebus > Nycticebus coucang. Next base: position 88,189,440 of record NC_069787.1, on the reverse strand, counting down.
CTTAGAAGGAAGGTAGCGCAGCCTGCAAGTCAGGAATTAAGAAGACCATGGGTCAACCCCTAGCCCTGACCTGTGGAAGGACATTATCTGCTACAAACATCCAGGACAGAGGGTGGGGATGAAGAGGTCTAAATAGAGAAGTGGCAGCATCCTCTGGGGGTGAAGAGGGGAGGGTTTGCTGTGGGGAGAAAGGACAGAGAGGTAGCATGGAAAAGGCATGGGAGATGCTAGGAAGTGGATGAGAGAGGAAGCAGGGTAGTGAGCTACAGGAAGTTGTGGCCACATGCAGGGAGGGTGAGCTGGAAAGACTCACTCTTTTTCCCTCTTAGCAAGGACACTTGCTAGATATAATACCTTGATGAGTACTTAGGGTAGAAGGTGAGACACCAAGAAGTCTGGGTGGAGGAGGACTTACTGTGCCTGGGAGGGGCTGAAGGGAAGGTAGGAACATTCCCAGATGTGCCCACCTGGGATCCTCCATCCTTCAGTGAAACTGCCATGCTTGTGAAATGTTTGGTGGACAGTGGTGAAAGGGCTGAGGTTCAAGTTGAGGTTTGGTGTAGGGAAGACCCAGATTGGGGACTCCGGTCCCATCTTTGCAGATTGGCTAGTCTGAATTAGAAGGCCTGGGAACATCACTGGAGAGGACAACACCAGCCTGGTCATCTAGAAACCAGCACTAGTTACATGCCTTGGTTGGGGCAACTGCCCAGACCAAGGGAGAGGCATCTGGTTGGAAGTGAGTAGAAGTCAGATGGTGGGAGGCTGTAGGCAGGAAGCCAGATGGCTCCCCACTGGGTGGAGCCCCACAGGAAGGGTGTCCCTGCTGCCTTGGGGCTCAATTGTCAGGAGGCTCCACCACTAGGTTCTGGCAGAATTGCTGGTACCCCTTCCCCCATGGTGGTAAGGAAGCAGAGCAGTCACAGGCTTACCCTGGGCAAAAACAGCAGCCATTTTTATTCAGTAAAGCAATGATGTAGTCTCTCTCCCCCTGAGATGATAATAATGAGAGATAATAAGAAATATATTTGGTCTTTGTCTTCCATTTCTTGCCTGAAATCCTTGGATTTTCATGAGCGATAGGAGTGTCTTCTGTTTTTCACAATGAGCCCCTTTTTATGACAACTGAGTTTATGCTAATGAGGTGACTTAAGGTGCAACCCTTAGATAGCCTCAGGATGGGATTGGTCATCAGAAAGACACTCCCCCATTTAATTCCTTCTCTAGAGAAGGTAGAGAGGCTAGAGATTGGATTATAAAAATTCCTTAACAATAAAATTCAGAGAGTTTCTAGGTTGGTGAACACACCCACATATTAGGAAGGTGGCATCCTCAACTCCACAGAAATCTAAGCTCCACTGTGGACCCTCCAGATCTCCTTGTCTGTTCTTTATCTGAATATTCACTTGCACCCTTTATAATGAATTAGTAAATATAAGAAAAGTGTATTCCTGAGTTCTGTGAATCATTCTAGCAAATTATTAAACTTGAGGAGGAGGTCATAGGAACCTTCAGTTTATACACGTAGACATTCTATCAGAGGTAACTGACTGAAGACTTGCAACTGGCATCTGAAGTGGGGGCAACTTTGTGCAACTGAGCTCTTTAGCTTGTGGAATCAGATACTGACTCCAGGTGCACAAAGTTATAATCAAATCAAATTATTGGACATGGGTTGGTATTGGAGTGGTGATTGGTTTCACTCAGGTGACCACCACCACCTCCCTACCATCACCATCTCATTTACTTCTCACTGCAGCTTACAAGGAAGGCTTTATATTATCCTCATTTTACACATGGGGACACTGAGCTAATAAATGTTGAACCTAGATCTTCCTGACCAAAAGCCAAAGCCTTCTGTTATCCTACCCTGCCTTCCTGAAAAACAAGAAGGATGAATCAGTTTGATAGAAGTCAAATAAAGTCTTCAGTGTCAGTCATTATAGGATTAATTAATTTGGTTTTAGCCTTGCTAATTAAGGCTAGAGTAGAGCTTTTAAAACTGTAAAGCAAAAAGAGGAAGCACTAGAAGATTCAGAGCATCATCATCCATGACAACTAAGGCTGTGACAGGCTTGGTGCTGTTTGGATGGTCCATACCTGTCTTCTGCAGTCACAGCTCAGTCCACCTGAGCCACAGACCTGGTTCAGCTATAGTTGAACAGCCAGAATGAAGAGATAGACAGGCCGAGACAGCACTATCCTGTCTCTCCTGCTCCTCTGAAGCCAACCGCTCTCCACAAACAGGGTGACACAATCTGTCACCTCCAGGATGCAGCACACATCCAAACAAGGACAGCCCTCTCTCAGTCCAGTCAGCCCAGCTCAGTGTTGGCCAATAAAAGGTCCTATTCCATTCCCATATCCCTTAGTAGAAAACTCTCAATGTTGTGACAAATACAAGATAGATTTCCTTCAACATCAAGTCCTCTAACTCTTCAAATGGGAATCTGGAGTAAAATGACAGAGTAAGCACCACTGAAAATTTGTCCCTCTACAAAAGCAATGAAATAAAACTCTGGAAATTAACCAAAGTCTTATAGTAACTTGGGGAACATTTATGAAAGAAAAATGGTGGAATCTCAGTCAGAACAATGAGCTTTGGAATAGCATTTTAATTTCGCCTAGTCTCACACCACATTCCCAGCTCAGTTGTAGCCTTGAAAATAACAGCCCACATTCCCAGTTTGAAGGGAGCAGAGCAGGCTTCATTCCAAAAGCATTGTCATTATTTGACCCCACTGGTGGTTCCCTAGTAGACCTCACTTGGAAGGCTTTTCCCTGGAAGGGTGGAGGATATTTATTGAAAACATTTATTGGCAAGTGTTTTATCAGCACAGCTGCCTGAGATAATGGATAGAGGTTGGGATAAATATTAGGCTAACCAAAAAGCTTTAAAAGGGAAAGATAAGAAATGAAATGTCCAAGGGCCTTCCAAAAGCTCCAATATATTCCTGAAAAGCTGGACAACCACTCATACATATTGGTCTGTGCACATGTTCAGGAAGAACCTGAAGAGGCCCTAAGCTCTCACTTCTAGCTGACCTTGAGATGCACAAGCATGAGTGAAGGCAAAAGCAGATTTGTCAATTGCATGAATGAGTAAGGAAGAGCCACACATGGAACCCCTTGGCAAAGACTGGCAGACGAATTGGTTCCAAGTATTTTACGGGCATCTCTAGTCCAGTCATTAGCTGATGACTGAACTACCTGAGCAGACATTTCAGTGGGCACATATAACAAAGAATACAGATGAATATAGAATTTAGTCATAGAAACAAACAAAACAAGCAAATAAAATAACTACAAACAAAAAAAAGTGCAACAGCAACAATAACAAACCCTGGAGAAAAGAAAGACTCTGATTTTCAGAGCTGCCACATTACATTATTTAAATGTCTGTTTTTCAACAAAAAATTATTAGACCATCAAAGAAACAGAATAAGACCAATACACAGGGGGGGAAAGCTATTAATCAACATTGTTCTTGACGAAGCTCAGCCATTGAACTTATTAGACAAAAAATTTAAATTAGCTATTTTTAAAATGTTCACAAAGAGCTAAAGGAAACCAGGTCTAAAGAACTAGCAGAAAGTATAAGAATTATGCCTCACCACATAGATAATGTCAATATAGAAATAGAAATTATAAAGAGAGGCTCGGCACCCATAGATTGGTGGTTAGGGCGCCAGCCACATACACTGGGGGTGATGGGTTCAAGCCTGGGACCATCCTGCTAAACAATGATGACAATTACAATAACAACAAAAACGCCCATAGTCCTGGCTACTTGGGAGGCTGAGACAGGAGAATCACGTAAGCCCAAGAGTTTGAGGTTGCTGTGAGCTGTGACGCCATGGCACTCTAAAGAAAAAAAAAGAAGAAAGAAAAGAAATTATAAAGAGAAACCAATATAAATTATGGAGTTGAAAATTACAAGAGCTGAGCCAGCTGAAAACAACACAGAACCACTTAGCCCCACCACACCAAACAGATACCCAGTTTCTCAGGCCATAGCACTGTACGGGTCCTCAACAAAGATCCAGGGGAAAAGTCAAATGGTGTAAAATAATCATGGGGCGAAATCAGCAGAAAAACTCTGGTAACATGAATAACCAGAATAGATCAACCCCCCAAAGGAAAGATATGGCAGATGTAACTGAAGATCCCATTCATAAATAGCTGGCTGAGATGTCAGAAATCGAATTCAGAATTTGGATTGCAAACAAGATTAATAGAATGGAGGAAAATTTGGAATTAGAAATTTGAGGAGCAATTCAAAGTTGGAATTAGAAATTCGAGGAGAAATTCGAAAGTTGTCTCAAGAATTTAATGAATTTAAAGACAAAACCACCAAAGATTTTGACACACTGAAGCAAGAATTTGCAGCCCTCACAGATCTGAAAAATAAAGTAGAAGCCCTCAGTAACAGAGTGGAGCAAGCAGAAGAAAGGATTTCTGACATTGAAGACAAAGCTTTTGAATGCTCCCAAGCTCTCAAAGAGGAAGAGAAATGGAGAGCAAAAACGGATCATTCTCTCAGAGAGCTCTGGGATAATTCGAAGAAAGCTAATATCCGCCTCATTGGAATCCCTGAAAGTGATGAAGTGGCCTCACAAGGCACAGAGGCCCTTCTCCAGGAAATTGTGAAAGAGAATTTTTCAGACATGCCAAGAGATTCTGAAATTCAGATAGCAGTTTCAGAACCCCAGCACAACTCAATCTGAATAAGACATCCCCCAGGCATATCATAATTAACTTCGAGAAAATTCTGAAAGCAGCCAGATGTAAGAAATCCATTACCTACAAAGGGAAGAATATTATAATGACTGCAGATATCTCTGCTGAAACTTTTCAAGCCAGAAGAGGGTGGTCATCGACTTTTAATCTCCTAAAGCAAAATAACTTTAAACCCCAGATCCTGTATCCAGCTAAACTGAGTTTCATTTATGATGGAGAAATTAAATACTTTAAGGACATTCATATGTTGAAGAAATTTGCCATAACCAAACCAGCTCTTCAGGATATTCTCAGACCTATCCTCCATAATGACCAGCCAAATCCTCTACCACAAAAGTAAACTCACTCAGAAACGTTTGATCAAACTCCAACTTCCACAGTGGCAAAAGGATTAAAAATGTCCACTGGACTTTCAAAAAACTCGATACCCAAAATTTTACCAGACTTATCAATATTCTCCATTAATGTGAATGGCTTGAACTGTCCTCTAAAGAGGCACAGGTTAGCTGACTGGATACAAAAACTCAGGCCAAATATTTGCTGCATACAAGAGTCACATCTTACCTTAAAAGATAAATATAGACAAAACCACCAAAGGGTGAAAGGATGGTTGTCCATATTTCAGGCAAATGGTAATCAGAAAAAAGCAGGTGTAGTGATTCTATTTGCAGACACTATAGGCTTCAAACCAACAAATGTAAGGAAGGATAAGAATGGTCACTTCATATTTGTTAAGGGTAATATGATGAGATTTAAATTTTTAATATTTATGCACCCAACCAGAATGTACCTCAATTTATAATAGAAACTCTAACAAACACGAGCAACTTGATTTCCTCCAGCTCGGAGGAAATAGTTGGAGATTTCAACACTCCTTTGGCAGTGTTGGATAGATCCTCCAATAAGAAGCTGAGCAAAGAAATTTTAGATTTAAACCTAACTATCCAACATTTGGATTTAGCAGATATCTACAGAACATTTCATCCCAACAAAACTGAATACACATACTTCTCATCAGCCCATGGAACATACTCTAAAATCAATCACATCTTAGGTCACAAGTCTAACCTCAGTAAATTTAAAGGAATAGAAATTATTCCTTGCATCTTCTCAGACCACCATGGAATAAAAGTTGAAAAAAAAAAAAAAAAGAAAATTACAAGAGCTTTTTAAAATGTTCATCCAGAGAAGCAATAGCAGATTTGAGCAGGCAAAAAAAAAAAATCAACAAACTTGAAGGCAGTCAACTGAGACTATTCAGTCTAAGCAATAGAAAGTAAAAAATGAATGAAGAAATTAAACAGAGCCTCAGAGACCCATGTAACACTGTTAAGCATACCAACATACATATAATGGGAGTCTTGGAAAAAGAGGATAAGGGTATAGAAAGAATATTACAAGTAATGTCTAAAATTTCCCCACATTTGGTGATTGATCTACACATCAAAGAGGCCCAGTGAACTCCAAGAAAGATAAACCCCCAAATTCCCACACTTAGAATGAAACTGTAAGACACAGTTTTAATAAAAGCCAGAGACACAGAACAAATCTTAAAAGCAACAAGAGAAGTGACTCGTCACATGCAAAGGTTCCTCTAGAAAGCTAACATCTGATTTCTTATCAAAAACTATGGCGGCTAAAAGGCAGAGGAATAACATTTAAAGTGCTGAAAGAAAAAAAAACCTATCAACCAAGAATTTTATAAAACTTTCTTTTCAAAATGAAGGAGATTCCAAGTTACCATAAAAATCGAAAAGAAAAAAAAGAAGTAGAAATTAAGACCTTCACAGATAAACAAAATAGAATTTATTGCCAGCAGACTTACTTTACAAGAAATACCAAAAAGCAGTTTTTAGGCTGAAATGAAAGGACATTAAATAATTACTTGAGGCGGCGCCTGTGGCTCAGTCGGTAAGGCGCCAGCCCCATATACTGAGGGTGGCAGGTTCAAACCCGGCCCCGGCCAAACTGCAACCAAAACTAGCCAGGCGTTGTGGCGGGCGCCTGTAGTCCCAGCTACTCGGGAGGCTGAGGCAAGAGAATTGCTTAAGCCCAGGAGTTGGAGGTTGCTGTGAGCTGTGTGAGGCCATGGCGCTCTACCGAGGGCCATAAAATGAGACTCTGTCTCTACAAAAAAAAAATAATAATTACTTGAATCCATATGAAGAATTAAAAAGCAATGATCAAAGTAAATATATAGGTAAACATAAGAGACAGTATAAATGTACTTTTTGTCTGCTACTCCTTTTTTCCTCTATCTGATTTTAAAAACAACTATAATATAATCTATGCTGTTGGGCACCAAATGTATAAAGATGTAATTTCTGACAAGTGAAAGTGGGAGGGGAAAAGATTTATATAGGAACAAAGTGTTTTACACTGTTGAAATTAAATTGTTAGTAATCTAGCTTAGATTGTTATAAATTAAGATATTAATGGTAACCCCAGGGCCACCACCAAGAAAATAACTGTAGTTCTATTTGATAACTAATGTCATAAAACCAGATGTCTAGAAATGAGACAGTGTTAAACAGTCTGAAGTATTGTGTCAAAACATTATTTACCTGATTTAACAACAGTTCAATGTGAAGAAGTCACATCTCAGGCCTGGACACTCACCCTAAGCAGGCTGAGGGCATTTCTGCAAGGCCACAGTAGGTAGAATTTCCAGGAGCAGTGGACCAAATACATCCACTTGAACTACTAAAAATGGCAATTTTAGCCCAGAGGTCAATATAGAAAGCCGAGAAGACCAGTCCAGTGTGGCAAAAAACCACAGCCTTGTTCATAACAATAAGCTGATTAACAAGACCCCCCTGAGGATGACCCTCTTCACTGCTTTGGCTTCCTGAACTTTGGTAACAAAACCCAATTTTCATTCTTTCTCCAATACCTTGCTATGAAAAAATTTTAAACATATAGCTAATTTGAGATAATTGTATGGTGACACCCATATACCCACTGCCATTAATATTTTATTATACTTACTTCATTATGTATCTATACATCCCTGTAGTGATCCATCAAACCATCTTATTTCTTAATTTTTATACACTTTAAAGCAAGTTGCAGATATCAGAAGTGTTCCCCTAAAGACCTTGGTTTTCCTGTAAGAGAATCAACCCTTGCTACTAGATACAGTCTGATGGCATCATTAGTTGAGGTATCCTGCACTCCTGGAATGGAGGGTGGCCTCACACTTTCCATCCTGCCTCTAACTCCCTGGGTAACCTGGAGCTTTCTATTCCATGCTCTGAAGTCCTTAATGTCTTACAAAAAATAAGTTCTTTCTTGCTTAAGTCAACCAGAGTTACTATGTTGCTTGGAATCAAACTCCCCCTAGTGATGTGCCCCCTGACTTTTCTCTCTTCCAATCAAACATGCTTAGGTTCTGAGATTATAGCAGATGGTCTTCATGACCCACCCATGAACCTAGGGCTCATCCGCACAAAGTCCTCACCATACAGTGTCCACATCTATGGGTGATCTCTGGCCCCTGGACAGATTCAGCTTACCCATGCAGTAGGCAGAAAGTACCAGAAAACTGATGCCCCCAGGAGCAAACTTCAAAAAAAGAATTATAACAGTTAGTGTACAAGTATCAGAACAGAGTGTTCTACACACCCACCCCCAGTGTTCTACACACTCCATCGAAGTCCCTCATCTCGGCTGAGCCTCACTTGCCACAGTGGCAGCCTGCTCGTTACTGAACCCTTCATTGGCTTTCCCCTCTTGCTCACCAGGCTTTCTAAGACCTCATCCCAAACACACTGCTTATACCGAAATCCTGGTCCCAGGGTCTGCTTTTCAGGACAGAAAACCTGCACACATGTATTGTTGTCACATGTCCAGGATTTTGTTGGTCAGCATTCTTACCATACTTTAGCACCTAGCACTGGCCACTGCACTCCAGCTAAGGATCAGGATAGAGCACTGCAGGTGCTAAAGTATGTAAGAATGAACCTGACACTTAAGCAGACTTAAACATGGCTTAGTGTCTTTCCAGTCCCACTGCATTGTTGACACCAGTTGTGTATACCCCAAACTGACACATCTGAGCCATTGAGCCGGGTCTTCATTACCCTGTGTTCACATCACTGACTCGGGGTCCCTCAGTGGAGGACTTTGCATGTAATGCTAAGCCATTTTCCCTTCCTTTCTGGATTGCTTTGCTGGCCCAGGCATTTGCTTCCCCTCCCCCTGCCAGTTTTAGGTCCTGCACCAGCCAGGTTAGTGAGCTGCTATGTCATGGGAGTGTTTTCAGCCACAGTAACAGAAAGACCTGACTCCCAGTGGCTTAAAGCGTAAGGAAAATGGAGATAACCGACAACAGGAAGTCCTGCGGTAGGGTGGGCAGAGTGGACTTAGCATCTCTGTATTGTCACTTTCTACTCTCCACTTTACCACTCACTATGTCAGCAACATCCCAGTTTTGTCTTAGGAAAACTGCAAGTGGCTGCTGTGGGGAAATTTCCTTGTTTGTGTCCAGGAAGAGAGAGAAGGGGTGGGGGCAGCAGCAGACAGACAAGGAATCTTTCCTAAGACCCATGGAATAGAAGCCCTTCCCTTCAGCCTAATTAGGACACACACTCATCCTTGGACTACCAGCAATCATGGAAGATAGTGATGCACTGATCCCCCAACCCAGGAATGAAGGGGAGGGGAATCCGATCAGTGCTCTGTGAGAAAGGAGCACAGGGCAACTGGGCCCTGTACAGCCCAGATGCCCTCATTCAGGGGCTGCCAGGACAGGACAGGGCTGAGGACATCACCCTGTAGCATGCCACCAGAGACCTCCCAGCCCTCCAGTTCATTGCAAATCCACTAAAGCTAGTATCACACCACCATATTTCTCCAGATTGTCCTTGAACTTAGCACGGGAGACCCTACTTCATACTTCCAGATACACCCCATCCTTAGCAAGAGCCATTCTAGAGGCTGCCCACACAGTGGTTTAGTGCAGAGGTCAGCAAACTACTCTATAAAGGACCAGAGAGTAAATATTTTAGGCTTTTGAGGCCATATGGCCTCTCATGACTACCCAAGCCACTGTAGTACCTATTGTCTGTATTATAGACAATATGTAAGCAAATGAGTGCGGCTGTGCTCCAATAAAATTTTATGTACACTGAAATTTGAATTATATGTGATGTTTAGATATCCAAAAATATTACTCTGCTTTCAATTTTTTTTAATCACTTAAAAATGCTAACACCATTCTAAAATCTTCTAAAAACAGGTCAGGGGTGAATCTAGCTGGGTAATGATTTGGTTTGTGAACCCTGGTTTGGAGCCCAGATGAATCTAGGGATGAATTCTGGCTCCACTATGTCTGAACTGTGTGACCTGAGGATGTTATTGATCTTGCTATGCCGCAGTTTTCACTTCAAGAAGATGGGGGCAGTGATACCCCCTACGAGGCTGTGCTGTGGGTCACATGGGATGATGATGTGTGTAAGACGAGGGTGGTTGCTAGGGAGAGTTCTCAGTAGTCTCCAGCCCTAGGAAGGAGAAATCAGAGGTTCCCTCCAGGAACTGCTGGCCTCAGCCCTGCCCACTAGCCCTAAAAACCTGAGAAGCAGAGTGGCACAGGGCAAGAATTATGATGGCCTAGCCACTCTTCCCGTGCAAGCCTCGTGTTTGGAGCATGGACGTATCTGTAAGACAGAAACCCACCTGCTGAGTTTTCTTTGGCTGGTGGAGTAAATGTCAGGCAGCTCTAGCAAGACTGGAGTACAGTCCCTGCTCTGGATCCTACTTCATGCCTGCCGCAGAGCCAGCCAAACCCCCTTGCTCCTGCCAAACCCTCCCTGCGCCCATCTCAAGGCCATTCTGTGCAGATTTCAGCTTGCAGCAGTATTTATTTCCAAAGAAAACTGTAGGGAATATTGGCTCATATGATACATGCAGCGCTGGCTTCCCAAAATCCACTCCCATTTGAATGTTTAACAGGAAGGACTTGGCGGGCACGCTAGCCAGTTTGATTATTTTGCCACGCTGTCTGGTTAATTTTTTTTTTCTGCAGAAGAGAAATTAAGTTTAAATAGCAGCAGACTAGCAGCCAATCAAGACCAAGCTTAACTCTAATTCCCATGATTCTTCAGGATTTCATTTTTTTTCCCTTTTTGAGAAAATGACAGTTACCAAGAAAAAATGGTAATCTTATACAGTTTTGGTTTCTGAGCCAACCTGACAGCATTGCGTAATCATGTGAACTGAAGTCTTTGTTTAATTTTATTTAACCCATTGTCTGGCCCTGACTCTGTGCCAGTGCCTTTCAGTGCTTACATACCACAACTTGTTTGATCCCTCCCAGCAGCCAAGAAGTAGACACCATTATTATCCTCATTTCAAAGATGAGGAAACTTGAGTCACAGAGGCTGAGTACAGTGCCTAAAGTCACATAGCTAGAAAGTGGTGGCACCTGGATTTGAACCTGGCATTCTAACTCATGACCACTAGGTCAGACAGTGTGGCAGACATGTGTTCTTTGGCATCAGAGGCTGCAAGATGCTGGGCAGCAAAGATGAAGACCTGGTTCAATCCGATCCCAGCACTGAGCCCGTGTTTAACACAATCAGAGATGCAGTTGAAGTTTTTTGAATTTAAGAATGAATGAAGCACATAACTGAGCGACAGTATGAAGGACACAATAGGGACTTCACATGAGGACTGTGGGCACTGACAGCCTGCCCATCATACCCTACCTCCCTGCCTAGGAGGCCAACACCAGAAGGTATCAAGGAAGGTCCACGTCTGTGACCTCCTAAAAGGACATCTGCTCCACCTTGGAACAAGATGCTGCAATATGCCAAGGAAGGACCCCAGGCCCAGCTGTGGAGGAAGGAGGGTCCAAGTCCTCTACCCAGGCATTCCAGGCTCCTGGTCAAGACTGACTTTCCTCAGCCAATGCCTGATCTGAGACTGGTAGATTCCAGAACAGCCACCTGCCATCTGGTGGCTCATTCCCCCAATGCGAGAATATTTCCCCAACTGGAGAGAAGTCACAGGCCTGGGACCTTCCAGGAAAAAAAAGGGTGGCTCTCAACTGGAAAGGCCTACTGCTTAGGAGTCAGAGAGTTGCAATGTGGCTGGAGGCAGGAGGAGAGTCCAGTGTCCTTCTCACACCCAGCATCTGTCTCTCCATGAAGGGCAGCTGGCCCCACACTGGCTGTCAAAGAACTCAGTGAGCCTCTGGAGAGGACAGAGCCTGGGGGAGGCATCACTGACTCTTACTCGCTCTCTCTGAGTACTCACCTTGATGTGCGTCCTGTGTTTCTGAACACAGGACATTTTCCCTGGAGGCTCCAGGGAAGGGGCATCTGGACCGCTTCATCAGCTCTAAGCCAGGGAAGCAGGTGAACAGACCAGCTGATGGGCTTGGAGGAGCTGGGTTGAGAAGAACTACAGCTTATCTAAAAAGCCATCTGTATGTCCCTTTTAAACATTGCTGCAAAACCCAGCAGCAATTGAAAGATGAATCCACCACAGCAAAGTAGTTTCTGACCAAGAAAGCTAGGATGAGTCACCATTAGAACACTTTTCACAAAAAGTCCCTACATTAATGACTAGAAGAGGAATATTATGATCTCCTCATAAATCCTTGAATGTCATTTGATAAAATTAAACAACCATTCCTGATAGTGAAAACTCTTCATAAAGCAGGGCTAATGAATAGTTCTTCATGGCTTGGTACCCAAAGCTCAGTGAGTAGGGCACCAGCCACATACACTGAGGCTGGTGGGTTCGAGCCCAGTCCAGGCCTGCTAAGCAACAATGACAACTGTAATCAAAAAATAGCTGGGCTTTGTGGTGGGCACTTGTAGTCCCAGCTACTTGGGAGCCTGAGGCAAGAGAATTGCTTAAGCCCAGGAGTTTGAGGTTGCTGTGAGCTGTGATGCCACAGCACTCTACTGAGGGTGACAAAGTGAGACTCTATCTCAAAAAAAAAAAAAAAAAAAACCCGAATAGCTCTTTATCATGTCTTCAGTCAAAAGTTTGCATTGAAGTCTGCAAGAAACATGTCATGTCCATCATCCCATTAACACTTACCATTGGACTTGAGGCACCAACAAATATAATGAAGTAAGAATAAGAAAGAAGAGGAAGTGCAAAGATAGGATTCCATTCTTTACAAATGAGACAGTGGTATATTTGGGAAGCCCAAATGGATAAATCGAGCATGTGTTGACAGTGTGATGAAGTTAGAAGGTGGTCAGTAACAAAATTGCTATACGGATATAAAAGCCTTCACACAAGAACTACCAGCCAGAGAAAAGATTCTATTTTCAGTGGCCACAAGAGGATAAAATACCATGAATGTGAAAATACAGCTGAAGAAAACATGAAGATGCTTCCAGGAGAACTGAACTTTTCTCAGCTAAAGCGGCTCTATATTTTAGGGTGTACATCCTCTCTATATTAGTCCACAAAAATTTAATTTGATTTCAGTAAATTCCCCAAAGGATTTAGAAAGAGGAAAGAAGTAACAAGTTGACTCTAAGTTTCACAGGAGAAAAAGTATACAATAATATTATGAAAATTCTAAAAAAGAGCAACAAGAAGGCCCAAGCCTTAAGACTTATTAAATAAAATATAAAGCTCAGTAATTAAAACAGTGTGATTCTGGCACATAAATAGACCCTTTCCTAGAACATATAAAAGTCCAGAAATAGACCTATCTACATATGGAAATGGACTATATGGTAAAGGTAGTCGTTCAAATTGGGGACAAGATTGATTATTCAACAAATGGTGCTGGGACATTTGGGTTGCCATCTAAAATAAAGTAGCTGTTTCACACCTTATCCCTTACTCCAAAATATCTTCCAGATGGATCAAAAATATATGAAAAACATGAGAGAATTTTTTTAAATAATCCTGAAATGAGGATGGCCTTTTAAAATATAACATAGGAAAAGCTTGATCATTTTAACAATGCTGATTTTAAAAAAATTTCTGCACAGCAAAACAGCCATAAACAAAGCTTAATGGTAATTGGCTCTAAGACAAAAACTACACTACAATGAAAACAAAAGCTAATTTCCTTAATCTATTAAAAAACTTTATAAATTCATTAAGTAAAAGACCAAATAACCTAATAGAAAATTGTGCAAAGAATATGGATGGTATTTTTGTTTTTGTTTTAAAAGCTTTTTAAACAGAAGCAGGACCATGCAGATGAAGTGTTAGCACCAGACAGTGAGTGCTTTAAATTTTTGTCCCTTGCCTAGTGAATTAGTTTTCTTTTTTATTTTTTTATGAATTAGTTTTCTATTGTTACATAAGAAATTGCCACAGACTTAGTGACTTAAAGGAACACACTTTCACTTCACAGTTTCTGTGAGTCAAGAGTTGCATTTTTGCTAAGTTTTCTGCTGTGGGGTGGGGTGGGGGGCTTAACTGTTGGTCCTCGGAGGGCCAGGTGGTTCTGCACAGCCACTGTTGCCCTGTGTCTTGCAAGTGCTAAAGATCCCGGGGAGAATGTCTGAACACCATGAAAGCCGAGAAATGTTTCTAAAACCTGGAAATTGGCAGAAACAAGATGGCTGACTGAAGCCAGCTTTCCCCAGAGGCTCCCGTCCAGAAGGAGAGCTAAAGAACAGAAATTTAGCAAGTAACCTGGTGGGTTAGAACTGCACCAAGAGAGAAGGTTGAAGAACACACATCAACCCTGCTGAGGCAAGCTGCAACCCCAAGGATACAAACAAAATGTATAAAATCCATCACCAAATGGATGGGCGTCCCCTCACCTGTGAGAACGGCTCAGAGTGCCCCACAAACAAACAAGCAGAGTTCAAAGTTCCTCCCACTACACTCCATGGGAGAGACCCTCTAAAAACTGGACCTACCCCCCCTACTAGGGTGCCACGGCATTCTCCTGCCAGGCATAAAACTGTATAAAACTATATATATGCTCTACCTGCAATTCTGAGCTCCCAGCACTCCCCTCCACTCTCACTCTGAGGTCTGGAGGCCTGTCCTCCAGGAATCCAGATTCTTGGGTGATTTCTCAAGAGGTGTGGACAGGGCCTAGACTGCAACTGGTCAGTGCTGATTCTGTGGCCCGGGAGTGAGGAGAGGAGAACCACACCAGAGTGGCGGTGCCATGAGGCGCAGAGCAGCAGTCGTTTTTTGGTAACAACAGGGCTCACTCCTGGATATTCCGAAGCCACAACCCCTGTCTCCCTAGGCAACCAGAGGAAGCCGGGCATCTTCTCAGGTGGCAACTACCACAGAACAGATCTCGGACAGAAACACAGGCCCTGTGAGTAAAGGGTATGCCTGAGGCCGTACCGGCCTGGGTGGAGCATGGGGACTACAAACACATGCACAGAGCCGGGAAGTTCCCAGGGTGGGGCTGACCCAGAGGACCGCTTTACTGAGCCTAAGATGCACCCGGCCCTCAGGGGATCGTCAGCCTATAGACAAAGGAAGGCAGGAGGTTAGAACTGACAGCTAACTGAATACAAATCTGCAGGAGCAAAGACAGGGCCTGAGGCGCAGGCTCTGGGAACTCAAAACAGCTTCTCTTCTGTGGGGGAATTTAGCAGGGACAGAAACAAATTCCTGCAAAGTTGTTCTGTTCTGTCAGTAACAATCAATCAGGGACGGGGCTTGAGCTGAGTGAACACCCCCTAGCCTCCATCAGGCACCCGAGGTTGTCAGGCCTCACCTCCCCCCGCTGGATAGAGGCAGAGAACAGCGGCCTGGCTGAGCGGAAATAGATTTCCTTGTGATTCAGGGAGGTGCAAACTCCTGGAGTATCTGTTAACTAGAGGTAACTGGGTTACAGCCCTGTGGGGCTATCAGTGACTAGGTGTGACAGAGGTGCAAGGAGGGGAAGGAGGCATCAACCTTCCGAGACTAATCTATTTGCCGGGTGGGTCCTCCTGACTCCACGGAGCATCAGAGCAAGACATATCTGAGTTGTCACCAGACACCTGCAATCAAGTTGCCAGAGACCTTTTAAACTCTCCCACCTAAGACAGGTGCTGACTGAGACAATTGATTTGGACCTTCTGAATTCAGCCTATCACCCGAGGACTATTCAAGTGGTGCACTGGGTGTGTGGTTGTAGGAAGGTTTGATTTTCCTTTTCCAATTGTTGCCTGTGGGGGCAGGGTGACTTAATTGCTGGTATTTCTCCAAACTGAGACTTCAACCCAGAGTAACTGTTTCACTAGGGTCGAACAGAGACCAGCTGAAAACAAGACAGAACCACTTAGCCCCACCACACAAAACAAGTCCCCAGTTTCTAAGGCCATAGCACTGTACGGGTCCTTGACAAAGCTACAGGGGAAAAATCAAACAGTGTAAAACAATCATGGGGCGGAATCAGTGGGAAACTCTGGTAACTTGAATAACAAGAATAGATTAACCCCCTGAGGAAAGATATGGCAGATGTAACTGAAGATCCCATTCATAAACAGCTGACCGAGATGTCAGAAATTGAATTCAGAATTTGGATTGCAAACAAGATTAATAGAATGGAGGAAAATTTGGAGTTAGAAATTCGAGGAGAAATTCAAAAGTTGTCTCAAGAATTTAACAAATTTAAAGAAAAACCCACCAAAGATTTTGATGCACTGAAGCAAGAATTTGCAGCCCTCAAAGATCTGAAAAATACAGTAGAATCCCTCAGTAACAGAGTGGAGCAAGCAGAAGAAAATATTTCTGACATTGAAGACAAAGCCTTTGAATGCTCCCAAACTCTCAAAGAGGAAGAGAAATGGAGAGCAAAAATGGATCATTCTCTCAGAGAGCTCTGGGATAATTCGAAGAAGGCTAAAATCCACCTCATTGGAATCCGTGAAAGTGATGAAGTGGCCTCGCAAGGCACAGAGGCCCTTCTCCAGGAAATTATGAAAGAGAATTTTCCAGACATGCCAAGAGATTCTGAAATTCAGATAGCAATTTCAGAACCCCAGCTTGACTCAGTCCAAATAAGACATCCACCAGGCATATCATAATTAACTTCACTAAAGTTAATATGAAGGAGAAAATTCTGAAAGCAGCCAGACGTAAGAAATCCATTACCTACAAAGGGAAGAATATTATAATGACTGCAGATATCTCTGCTGAAACTTTTCAAGCCAGAAGAGGGTGGTCATCGACTTTTAATCTCCTAAAGCAAAATAAATTTCAACCCCGGATCCCTGTATCCAGCTAAACTGAGTTTCATTTATGATGGAAAAATTAAATACTTTAATGACAGTCATATGTTGAAGAAATTTGCCATAACCAAACCAGCTCTTCAGGATATTCTCAGACCTATCCTCCATAATGACCAGCCAAATCCTCTACCACAAAAGTAAACTCACTCAGAAACTTTTATCAAACTCTAACTTCCACAGTGGTGAAAGGATTAAAAATGTCCACTGGACTTTCGAAAAACTTGATACCCAAAATTTTACCAGACTTATCAATATTCTCCATTAATGTGAATGGCTTGAACTGTCCTCTAAAGAGGCACAGGTGAGCTGACTGAATACAAAAACTCAGGCCAGATATTTGCTGCATACAAGAGTCACATCTTACCTTAAAAGATTAATATAGACTCAGGGTGAAAGGATGGTCGTCCATATTTCAGGCAAATGGTAATCAGAAAAAAGCAGGTGTTATAATTCTATTTGCAGACACTATAGGCTTTAAACCAACAAAAGTAAGGAAGGATAAGAATGGTCACTTCATATTTGTTAAGGGTAATACTCAATATGATGAGATTTCTATTTTTAATATTTATGCGCCCAACCAGAATGTGCCTCAATTTATAAGAGAAACTGTAACAGACATGAGCAACTTGATTTCCTCCAGCTCCATAATAGTTGGAGATTTCAACACTCCTTTAACACTGTTGGATAGATCCTCCAATAAGAAGCTGAGCAAAGAAATTTTAGATTTAAACCTAACCATCCAACATTTGGATTTAGCAGACATCTACAGAACATTTCATCCTAACAAAACTGAATACACATACTTCTCATCAGCCCAAGGAGCATACTCCAAAATTGATCACATCTTAGGTCACAAGTCTAACCTCAGTAAATTTAAAGGAATAGAAATTATTCCTTGCATTTTCTCCGACCACCATGGAATAAAAGTTGAACTTGGTAACAATAGGAATCTGCATACCCATACAAAAACATGGAAGTTAAATAACCTTATGCTGAATGATAGCTGGTTCAAAGATGAGATTAAGAAGGAAATTGCCAAATTTTTGGAACAAAATGACAATGAAGACACAAATTATCAGAACCTCTGGCCTACCACAAAGGCAGTCCTAAGAGGGAAATTTATAGCACTGCAAGCCTTCCTCAAGAAAATGGAAAGAGAGGAACTTAACAACTTAATGGGACATCTCAAGCAACTGGAAAAGGAAGAACATTCCAACCCCAAACCCAGTAGAAGAAAAGAAATAACCAAAATTAGAGCAGAACTAAATGAAATTGAAAACAAAAGAATTATACAACAGATCAATAAATCAAAAAGTTGGTTTTTTGAAAAGGTGAAAAAAATAGATAAACCTTTGGCTAGCCTAACCAGGAAAAAAAAGAGCAAAATTTCTACTCTCATCAATCAGAAACGACAAAGACGAAATAACCATAGACTCCTCAGAAATTAAAAAAAAAATCCTTAATCAATATTACAAGAAACTTTATTCTCAGAAACATGAAAATCTGAAGGAAATTGACCAATACTTGGAAGCATGTCACCTTCCCAGGCTTAGCCAAAATCAAGTGGAAATGTTGAACAGGCCAATATCAAGTTCTGAAATAGCATCAACCATACAAAATCTCCCTAAAAAGAAAAGCCCAGGACCAGATGGCTTCATGTCAGAATTCTACTAAACCTTTAAAGAGGAACTAGTACCTATATTACTCAACCTGTTCCAAAATGTAGAAAAAGAAGGAAGACTACCCAACACGTTCTATGAAGCAAACATCACCCTGATCCCCAAACCAGGAAAAGACCCAACAAGAAAAGAAAATTATGGACCAATATCACTAATGCATTTAGATGCAAAAATATTCAATAAGATTCTAACAAACAGAATCCAGCAACACATCAAACAAATTATATATCATGACCAAGTCGGTTTTATCCCAGGGTCTCCAGGCTGGTTCAATATACATAAATCTATAAGTATAATTCAGCACATAAACAAATTAAAAAACAAAGACATATGATTCTCTCAATCGATGCAGAAAAAGCATTTGATAATATCCAGCATCCTTTCATGATCAGAACACTTAAGAAAATTGGTATAGAAGGGACATTTCTTGAACTGATAGAGGCCATCTATAGCAAACCCACAGCTAATATCATATTGAATAGAGTTAAATTGAAATCATTTCCACTCAGAACAGGAACCAGACAAGGCTGCCCATTGTCTCCACTGCTCTTTAACATTGTAATGGAAGTTTTAGCCATCGCAATTAGGGAAGAAAAGGCAATCAAGGGTATCCATATAGGGTCAGAGAGATCAAACTTTTGCTCTTCGCAAATGATATGATTGCATATCTGGAAAACACCAAGGATTCTACTACAAAACTCTTAGAAGTGATCGAGGAATACAGCAGCGTCTCAGGTTACAAAATCAACATTGATAAATTGGTAGCCTTTATATAAACTAACAATAATCAAGCTGAAAAAACAGTTAAGGACACTATTCCATTCATAGTAGTGCCAAAGAAGATGAACTATTTGGGAATTTATCTAACAAAGGATGTGAAAGATCTCTATAAAGAGAATTATGAAACTCTAAGAAAAGAAATAGCTGAAAATGTTAACAAATGGAAAAACATAGCATGCTCATGGCTGGGAAGAATCAACATTGTTAAAATGTCCATACTACTCAAAGCAATATACAATTTTAATGCAATCCCTATTAAAACTCCACTGTCATACTTTAAAGATCTTGAAAAAAATAATACTTCGTTTTATATGGAATCAGAAAAAATGTCGAATAGCCAGGACACTACTCAGAAATAAAAACAAAGCAGGAGGAATCACGCTACCAGACCTCAGACCATACTATAAATTGATAGTGATCAAACAGCATGGTACTGGCACAAAAACAGAGAAGTAGATGTCTGGAACAGAATAGAGAACCAAGAGATGAATCCAACTACTTACCGTTATTTGATCTTTGACAAACCAATTAAAAACATTCAGTGGGGAAAAGATTCTCTATTTAACAAATGATGCTGGGTGAACTGGCTGGCAACCTGTAGAAGACTGAAACTGGACCCACACCTTTCACCATTAACTAAGATAGACTCTCACTGGATTAAAGATTTAAACTTAAGACATGAAACTATAAAAATACTAGAAAAGAATGCAGGGAAAACCCTTGAAGAAATTGGTCTGGGCAAGTATTTTATGAGGAGGACCCCCCAGGCAATTGAAACAGCTTCAAACATACACTACAGAGACCTGATCAAACTAAAAAGCTTCTGCACAGCCAAGAACACAGTAAGTAAAGCAAGCAGACAGCCCTCAGAATGGGAGAAGATATTTGCAGGTTACGTCTCCAACAAAGGTTTAATAACCAGAATCCACAGAGAACTCAAATGTATAAGCAAGAAAAGAACAAGTGATCCCATTGCAGGCTGGGCAAGGGACTTGAAGAGAAATTTCTCTGAAGAAGATAGGTGCATGGCCTACAGACATATGAAAAAAATGCTCATCATTTTAATCATCAGAGAAATGCAAATCAAAACTACTTTGAGATGTCATCTAACTCCAGTAAGATTAGCCCATATTACAAAATCCCAAGACCAGAGATGTTGGCGTGGATGTGGAGAAAAGGGAACACTTCTACACTGCTGGTGGGAATGCAAATTAATACATTCCTTTTGGAAAGATGTTTGGAGAACTCTTAGAGATCTAAAAATAGATCTGCCATTCAATCCTATAATTCTTCTACTAGCTATATACCCAGAAGACCAAAAATCACATCATAACAAAGATATTTGTACCAGAATGTTTATTTCAGCCCAATTCATAATTGCTAAGTCATGAAAAAAGCCCAAGTGCCCATCGATCCACAAATGGATTAATAAATTGTGGAATATGTACACCACGGACTATTATGCAGCCTTAAAGAAAGATGGAGACGTTACCTCTTTCATGTTTACATGGATGGAGCTGGAACATATTCTTCTTAGTAAAGTATCTCAAGAATGGAAGAAAAAGTATCCAATGTACTCAGCCCTACTATGAAACTAATTTATGGCTTTCACATGAAAGTTTAACCCAGTTATAACCTAAGAATAGGGAGAAGGGGAAGATGGAGGGGAGGGAGAGGGGTGGTGGGCGGAGGGACAAGGATTGGTGGGATTACACCTGCGGTGCATCCTACAAGGGTACATGTGAAACTTAGTAAGTAGAATGTAAATGTCTTAACACAATAACTAAGAAAATGCCAGGAAGGCTATGTTAACCAGTGTGATGAAAATGTGTCACATGGGGTATAAAACTAGTGTATGGTGCCCCATGATCGCATTAATGGACACAGCTATGATTTAATAATAAAAAATAATAACAAAAAAAATAAAACCTGAATGGGTGGCGCCTGTGGCTCAGTCGGTAAGGTGCCGGCACCATATACCGAGGGTGACAGGTTCAAACCCAGCCCCGGCCAAACTGCAACCAAAAACTAGCCGGGCGTTATGGCGGGCGCCTGTAGTCCCAGCTACTCGGGAGGCTGAGACAAGAGAACCGCTTAAGACCAGGAGTTGGAGGTTGCTGTGAGCTGTGTGAAGCCACGGCACTCTACCGAGGGCCATAAAGTGAGACTCTGTCTCTACAAAAAAATAAAAATAAATAAAATAAAACCTGAAA
Organism: Nycticebus coucang; assembly: GCF_027406575.1. Classification (NCBI taxonomy): domain Eukaryota; kingdom Metazoa; phylum Chordata; class Mammalia; order Primates; family Lorisidae; genus Nycticebus; species Nycticebus coucang. Next base: position 88,167,852 of record NC_069787.1, on the reverse strand, counting down.
AAAAAGTTTTCTGCTGTGGGTCTCACCGGGCTAAAATCAAGTTGCAGGCCAATACCACATCTCACAGTATCTTGGGGTGGTCTCCCAAGTCCATCCAGGTGGCCAGCAGACACCGTTCCTTACAGTTGTAAAACTGAGGATATTGGGGTCTTCATCTTCACTCCCCATGGGCAATGAACAATATGGCTATTCATGTTCTTCCTTAAGGCCAGCAAGAGACTCTCAGATGCTTCACCTTCTTTAAAGATGAGGTCAGGCCCAGCCAGGATGATCGCCCTTTTGATTAACTGATTAGTAAACTTATCCCTGGAGTAACATACCCTGATAGTCACAGGTCTCACCCACACTGACGGGGGAGGGCTTTAAACTATGAGCTGGATGCCTTATTGCACCTCACCCTAATTTGGGTCCTGCTTTTAAACATATGAAAAGTTGCTTAATGTCATGTTTAAAGGCACTTGCCCCGGCAGGGTACTTGGCTGCCCTGTCTGTAAAATGGGCAGGAGTGTGGCATCCATGTTCTGGGCCTCCTGGGGGGGCTTTAGCAGATATTGCCAGGTTACTATTACATGTCGTGTCTCTGGTTAGAAGCCTGAGAGGTTGACAGTAGTCTCCGATCTGGGCTTCTTTCTAACTGACAGAGCATCTGATGTTCCAGGAAGACCAAGCCAGAGGAGAAACATGAAAATTGAAGTCATAGACTTGGACTCAAACAGGGAACACATGTAGGATCACAAGTGACTGAAAGGGGTTAGTCTCACACAGAAGAAACTTGAAAAATAACTTTTCCAGAGTCAGGTGCAGCAAAGAGGGCCAGAGCATGTGCTGAATAGTCAAACCGCACACTCCAACACTTAAGGCTTTTTGACTACAGGGCAAGTTCCTTAGCCCTTCTAAACCTCGGTTTTCCATCTGCATAATGAAGCTAGGAGTACTTTCTGCCTGCCATGGCGTTGTACATTAACACCTGCAGAGTGCTGCAACAGTGTTAGGCCTTGTCAGACACTGTCCTCTGTTTTGGTGCCTCAGTTAATAACCTGCCAGAAGGCAGGGACTCCAGAAATGATTGTCACGTTTTTCACTTCTGTATTCTACAGCGATTACTAAAAGAAATGTAGAAAGTCTTGGGATTCTTTTTGGTCTTGAGGAGGAAGTGATATTTCAGGAAGCTCAACACAGCAGCATCTAAAAGAAAAATCATACACAGACCCTGGAAGCTTGCATGTTCATCATTCATTCAAGTTCTTATCTAGAACCAACTAAGGGTTTGGCTCTGTGCTGGGTGCTGGGAATGTGATCATGAACAAAACATATATAGAGAGAGATGGTGAACATGCAGACAAATGAGTATTGACATATTGCAACGGGAGTTAGAAGACAGACAGAAGGCCACGAAAGAGAAAGCATGTGTAGCAGGGGGCGGTCAGGAGATTGAGGCCTGAGGAGGAGAGGTCAGAGGCAGGCCAGAGCAGGAGTGCTCCAGGCGAGGATGAGAGCCAGGACAGAGGCCCTCATCTGAAAGGAGCTGGTGTATTTAGAAGCTTGTACCAAGAGATGGAACTTGATCACACAGGTCCTTGAGGAACATGGGCACTGGAAGAACCTAACTGAAGGCAGCAAGGAGGCCCCACCTTATAGCCACAGGGAAGTAACGTGATCTGATTTACAAAAGGGGTGTGTCCTCTGGGCCTCACCTTGTGTGTAAACTCCAGAGCACCCTCTAACTTCCAGCTGCTGTAGGGTGTAAGCTGGAGACTTCCTGCAAAGCTGTGGGAAACCCATAGGGCTGCAAACATTGTGGAATTAACACTCCACAAGGTTCCTCAACCAAAGGCAATGGGGGATTTGGCTGTAAGTGCCCAGGGCCTCACCTCTTGGTGGGCTAACTCTGCAATTGTGTTTTATACTGTGTTCCAGATGTTCCTGTGGATTCGGCCCAGTCACCCACAGCAGTGACCTGCCTCATAGCACATCGGCGCCTTCCCTCCTGGCTCATCTCCCCAGACCCCGGCTGGTGTTTCCTGGGATCACCTCCCAGATAAACTATCCTAGGCTGGAATCCTGGCCTCAGGCTCTGCTTCTGGGGAACCCAAACCAAGACAATCACTCAGACTCAGAATTCTGTAAAGAGACTAGATTGGAGGGACATAAGTAGAGGCAGGGAGACAAGTTAGGAGGCTGTTGTGTTGGTCTAGGTAAGAAACAGACTGCCATGCTGGGACCAGGAGGGTGGCAGCCGAGGCTTCCTGTGGTCCCAGCTTTCAGGGATGTGAAGACTCCTTCTTGCGCTGAAGTTGCAGATACCTTCCAGGAGCTAATGTTACTAACGCAAGTCTGGATGCCCTGCAATTCACCCACCCAGTCCAGCCAATCACACAACTTCTAAGAGAAAAAAAGCCCCTGGGAAAGAGAAAAAAATAAAAATGTGTCAAATCTCCAAGCACTTCCTCTGGGCAGGAGGACCCCTGGGGTCCAGCCAAAGTACCCACAAGTTGAATGCGGTTTACAGCAGATTGCTGGACACAACTCCCCCTGACATAGCTGGGTTATGCAGCCACCATCTTCACTGTCCAAGAGGAGAAGGATTTTGTACCTTCTATCACAGTGAGTACAACTGGTTGCAGGTGGCCCTTGATATTAAGCAAGGCAGAGAGCCCCGTCCTCCCCCAAACACACGCATATCCTGCCCTGTACACACACACACACACACACACACATTTGTCCATTAGAGTAAAACCAACTTCTTTTTTTTTTTTTTTTTTTTGTGGTTTTTGGCCGAGGCTGGGTTTGAACCCGCCACCTCCGGCATATGGGACCAGCGCCCTACTCCTTGAGCCACAGGCGCCGCCCTAAAACCAACTTCTTGCTGATCTGTTCAGCAGCAGTGGGCTCCCTCTTGGTCTTATTTCTTCCCGTGACACAGCCTGGGGTGAGGTGGGAGGGTAGTCACTTACTATCAGTACTTCATCTTCTTAGAAGACTAGTTTATTGTTGAGAACATGATCCTGGTCATAGTGACCAGTTGACATTTACCTTTGATTTTTCACTCATTGTGAGCAGCAGATACTGTTGGTGTCCCACACGTATCCCCGCACATGCCAATAGCTATCTACAACACTCTGCCACAGCCCATCCTGGCTACAGAGCATGCTATAGTTCAGGGAGTTGCGTCCTCAGGAGGTGGTCTCGTCCAACTGCACCTGGGAGTTAGGAGGTGACTATGCGACTTCCTTGCCCTTTGATGGGACAGCCCTGAGGCACACTCACGCCTCTCCCCCTTCCACTATGGCTATACTCCCCCTTCCCCTTCTCTTAGAGGTTGTGTGATTGGCTGGACTGGGTGGGTGAACTGTACTTCCCTTCCTTGCCATTGGGCTTGGCCTTTGACTTGTTTGGCTGATGGGACATTAGCAGACGCGGCTGGCAGAGGACTTAGTGTGATCTGCAGTTTAGGCGAGCTCTTGGGCTTCCTCAGTTCCCCATGCGAAGAATTTGCCCCAAGTAGTTCTGCCCCTTCAGCCTAGGCCCCAGAAAGAGAAAGAGAGCAGCCCCAAGCCCAGCCCTCACCCATAGGTGTTGGAGCAAGAGGTCAAGAGCTGATGTTTTCAGCCATTCTTTGGGTTTTCAGGTTTGTTACACCATGTTACTTCGGCAATCACTAATATAGTGTTGTGTGGGATTTGTGAACCACAAGTATAATTTATGGGATATAAGAGATGTGTGTGCACTGCTTGTGTGGTTTGTGTCTGGGTAAATGGTATGCTGTGATGCACACACACACACACACACACACAGAGGAAAAAAGGGTTCATACAGGATAAAACCAAGGCAAGGAGTAAGCACACCTACCCTTGTCCCCGGCCTCCTGTCAGAAGGCACCCCGGGTTCTTGCACAGTGGAACCCACATTCTACAGCCCTGTCTCCCTCCGACTTGCCAGTGGTTTCTAGGAAGGCAGCGTCAGCCAGACAGGCGTGTTTGACTTGACTGGTGTTCAGCAAACCAGGAAAGAGGTGGCATGAGCCCAGCTGAGTTGTGTCTGACCACACAACCAACCTGTGTGTGCATTGGCTGCAGAAACTTCTGTCCTCACAGAGGGGCCTGGCAGTGGAGGGAGAGTCCCACGCTGCAAGCCCAGAGAATGAACAGAGAGGCTCTGTGTGGAGCAGAAAGCAGCTGCAAGCTCACCAGCTGGACTGGGGCTTTGCAAGGGGCTGCACTTCAGACCTCCCTGAGTGTCCCTGCAAGCATCCCCTTTTCCTGCCCTCACTCACGGCTGGCTGAATAGAGACTCTGATTCAGAGTGTGAGCTCTGAAGTTAGATCATCCTGCCTCTAGGACCACCAGCTGTGACCTTGGCAAGTGCCTCAACCTCTCTGGACCTCAATTTCTCAACTTTAAAATAGGGATAAATGTAGCAACTCACATTTTGCCATGAGGCCTGGATGAGTACATTCATGTAAAATATTGAGGACAATGCTTGCTTATTACCAAGCATGTGCCATCCACCAGCACCGTGCTAGGGACATTACACGAATGATCTCACATGCAGAAACCATGCAAGGTCAGTGTCAGCATCTGATGTAGGCTGGGCCTCCCGAGACAGATCTTGAAACAAAGACTTGAAACAGCAGTTCATTTTCAAGCTAACTCTAAGAAACATATAGTGAGATGGGGAAGCCCATCTATGACCACTGTGGATGAGTGGGCTTCAGTCCCATCAGGGACCTCTGGGAGACATGGAGGGTGTGCATACAGGGCATTTTCACACTGACTCCCATCAGTCACGGCTGAGGGCTGCTCCCCATGCAGCAGGACCACGCTTCCTTATTTGCCCACAACTGTCCCAATTTCAGCACTGAAAGCCCTATCAAGATCTGGGAAACCCTCCTTTCCAATCTGGATGTTGGTCACTCTACCTGGAAGGGGTTACTTCTCCTTTATTTCCAGCATGTCACACTCAGGGCAGAGCAGGCTTCAAGGCCATGAGCAAGCCTGCAGGTACAGGTGCCAGCTGTTAGGAGCTACCATGCCCTAAAATGGTCAAGCCCTAGGGGATGAGGCTGGGACACTCAGTCCCATGCTAGAGGTGAAAAAAGTGAAGCTGACAGAGGCCAAGTAACCTGCGCAGCAAGGGAGACCAGGAAGTGGCTTGGTGGCAGGGTCCAAACCCAGGCCTGTCAGATGCCTTGACCACCAGGCCCCACTGCTCTTTCCATGAGGCAGCCGTGGGGACACAGAGTGGAGGAGCTGGGAGCACTGCAGCTGATCAGCTAGTCTCACGACTGGGAACAAGCTCATCTGCAGGCATCCAGGTGACAATCAAGGCAGCGGGAGAGCTAGTGGGCATTGAACAATAAGGAGGTAGGGCCTGTGGCCAACAGCTGAGTACAGCAGCCTATAAGGGGGTTGCGGCTATGACTGAGGACTGCCACCTGGGGATGAAGGACCACTGTTACTAAACCATCCGATTTTCCAAAGCTGGACTTTTATGGGAAATCTCCAGAGTGTTATGTTATCTAAGAGTTTTCTAAAATACATTGGGAACTGGGCGGCGCCTGTGGCTCAAAGGAGTAGGGCACCAGCCCCATATATACAGGAGGTGGTGGGTTCAAACCCAGCCCTGGCCAAAAAAAAAATACATTGGGAACCAACCCACATGGCCCCAGCATAGCATATCAGATTCTGTCTGCCCTAAATCTTCTCCTATGGCTTGTTCATTCACCTCTGTGGGGAACCTGAGGGCTAATGTCTCTTTAGTGAAGGCTGCTGCAGAATTGAGGGCTGGCTCTGTGTGCATTTAGCGCACTTCTACACCCTTGCTGGGCTTCCTTCATTTTTTTGCCCTTGTTTCTGTCTGGCCTTGTTTCTACACGTGTGTATCCACACTGACATCCAGCTCACAGGTACCCCGACAGCCCAGCCCTTCTATAGGATCCCACACTGCCCCTCGACCCAGCAACTCCAAGGTTAACTCCTGGCTTCACAACAGCTTCAGCCAGCAGAGTTCCTTATCATTCTTTAGTGCCCCAGTATCCTTTCTTTCTCTCCCACATTTTGTCTCTCTTTCTCTCTCCCACTTTCTTTGTTAAATTATGCAAGCATTTTGAATCCTTGTTGATTCAAAGACATAAAGTTATCAACAGTGGGGTGCTAGTAAATGTTTAATAATCAGCTCTCTGGAAGTAGAGGGGAGCCCTGATTTATAGCATTTGCTAACATGCATGGTATAAATACTCACACCCAGACCAATTTTAAGCTAGCAACATTCCATGAATGTGGAATAGGGGAGAGGTGTGCCCAGCACACCTTCACACGTGTATAGTATTCACTGTATAGACACAATGGATAGAAGTAACTGCAAGAGCACAGATAATAGTAAAATGGGCCATGCACAGTGGCTCATGCCTATAATCCTAGCATTTGGGGAGGCCAAAGCAGGAGGATCACTTGAGGTCTGGGGTTCAAGACCAGGCTGACCAAGAGAAAGAGCCCTCCCCACAAAAAAAAATAGAAAAACTGAAGCTCAGATGGGTGGATTGTTTGAGATCAGCCTGAACAAAAGCAAGACCCCATCTCTACTAAAAATAGAAAAACCAGCTGGCCATTATGGCAGGCACCTGTTGTCCCAGCTACTCGGGAGGCTGAGGTAGGAGGATCAACTATGCCTAAGAATTTGAAGTTGCTGTGAACTATGATGATGCCACAGCACTCTACCAGGGTGACAGAATGAGACTCTGTCTCAAAAAAAAAAAGGAAAGAAAGAAAAAGAAAGAGAAAAACTAGCCAGGCATGGCATGCCCTTGTAATCCTACCTACTCAGGAGGCTAAGGTGGCAAAATAAGTTGAGCCCAGGAGTTTGAAGCTACTGAGAGCTATGATTGTACCACTGTACTCCAGCCGGGGCAAGAGAATGAGATCCTGCCTCAATCAATAAGCAAAAAAAGTAGTAAAATATTTAGAAGCGATGGGTTCTGAATGTTTATTACCTCTATTTCTAATATAATTTATTGATTATTTTATATAATTTAATTATTAAAATGCCTGTGTTTCACAACCAGGTCACAAAATTACTGAAAATTTTAGCAGTCAGCTCTTATGAGCTGTAATGGGCCAGCTCTAGCACACCGTTGGACAGGTAAACAGAGGCAGAAAATTACAAAAACAGGTACTTGGTGGTCAAAAGACCTGGACTGGGAGGAGAGTCACCGTCCAACTTCAGATGGCAATTCAGGCCTCCCCACACCCCTGACAAACTTACCTACCTGTAGCAGGAAGTCAAAGAGTGCCAGGCGCGCCCACTCAGTGTGCTGGATGCCCAGGCATGGAGCCTGGCTGGGCCGGTGGCAGCCATGTGCCAGGAGGGTCTGGTACTGCAGCCAGCCCAAAGCCAGAGAGTTCTGGTCCTCATCTGGGTCACTCAGGTGCTGCACATCAGGTGCCCACCAGATGACAGGCCTCGCGCCCCCATCTGTGTAGCGGTAGGGTAGCAGGTTGCTGTGGAAGCGCCGGGCTGCAGCAGGCAGGCTACGGCGCAGCCCCAGTACTCGGTCCACATGAAAGGACAGGACCTCAGACAGATCCCCAGGCCTCTTGATCAGGCCACAGAAGCCCTGGGAGCAGAGTTGGCTGAGCATGGGAGGAGACAGGCCTTCAGAGGCACCCTCGGTGGAGAAGCCGACCTGCAGCACCTGTCCGTGGGCGGGGATCCTGGCTTTGCCCACCACTGCCCCCTGCATTAACAGTTGCAGGGTCTGCACGTCAAGTTCTGTGAGCCATGGAGGAACCTGCCTGCCAGTCCTTGAGCTGGTCAATAGCTCAGGGGTCCCAGCATTACACCACACAGACCCTTGCAGCTCCCCCACAGAGCCAGGCCACTGATGAGTCCTTGAGGCCAGGGTGGGGTCCTCTGCTTGTGGCCCACCAGTCAAGCCTCTGTCCTCACTTTCTGGCAGATCCCTGCCTTGTACAAGATGGGGCCTGAGGGTCAGTGCAGCAGTAGCTGTCCAAGCCCCTAAGGCCACCACATCTCCCCCTGCAAGTAGGCCGGTCAGGGTGTCCACCACACTCTGTGTCTTTTGGATGGATCTGCTGTGCCGGGAGTGGCCCAAGGCTTTGGCTCCTGGATTGCTGACCTCATCCTCCCTCAGGAGCACAAGATGCTGGCTACTGAGTCTTGGATCACCTGTCAAAGTAATGTCCCTTCTGACCCTCCCTGGAGGCCTGCTGTCCCCTCCTGGGGACTCCCTGCTTCTGTCCGTGTGTGCTTTGTGGCCTTGCTCCCCAACACAGACCAAGATGGAATTCCTGGGCGAAGCCTGGCCTCTCCAGAATCCCAGGTTTCTTGCCCGCTGCCTCCGGCTGGAGCTCAAGTTTTGTCGGACATGGGGGACAGGAGCACCAGTCACCCCCTGGGGTTCCAGGGGACCAGGGGCTGGACTACCAGCTAGATACTGTGGGGGTAATCGGGTGACAGCCACGGCAGACAGGGTCATCAGGAGGCAGAATGCCATCACTGGCCGCCTCTTGCCACGAAGCCTTCTCCACAGCCAAGATGCCTGGGGATGGGGTAGAAAAGAAAGCTTGAGACCTGGGAAAGACATCAGCTCCAATCCACAAAACAATGGGGATGGTGAATAAAGGGGTACCCCAGTTAAGGGAGAGTGAGAGGGGCACAGCCCAAGTGGAGTGACAGCTAGCTGCCTTCAGGAGAGGTAACAGCTCTGTCCGCTGAATCAGGCCTCAGCTTACCTTGCTCCACCTCCTGGGGTGGGCTTTGCTGATGCCTGCAGAAAGAATTGGGCTTTTTCCCATTCTCCCTTTGAATAAATTCACATTACAACACTGTCACCATACACTATGGGAATCTTTCCACATCTGTCCCTCCCCACCACATGCCAGCCCCTCTTTTTTCCCTGTGATTCCACAGCCCACCCTCGCAGACTCTAGTTGTCCCCTACAAATATGCCCTTCTCCTTTCTCAGGGCACATAGCTTCCCTATTAAGGATGGCCTTGCCCAGCCTCCCTTGCAGCCAACTGTGGCCAGGAGGTCAAGTCTCTGATTAGCGTAAGAGTCTACCACTTTTGCTTGCCTCGCATGCTTAAGGGGACATTGGTTGCCCTGTCCTCTCCCCTCTTCCCTGCAGGTCGGCACATACACATGTGAGCAAGGTCACACCCTAGGGACAGTGATTTTTCAACATGTGGTCCCTAGTCCAGCAGCATCAGTATCACCTAGGGACTGTCATGAATGTGAATTCTCAGTCCCCTACCCCAGAACTACAGAATCAGAAACAGGGGTCTGGCAGCCTTTGTTGTCACAAGCTCTCTAGGTGATTCTGTCACAGGCTCAAGTTCAAGAGCTGCTGCTCTAGCCGCACTGTGGAGCCACAGAAAGCAAGGAGGGTAGGTGCCTGTGTGGCTGGGTGGGAGTAGGGCTGCCAGGAGCAGGTTGAGCCTCTGCACTTTGGAGTCTCTGTCCCTGTGAGCCTTTACCCTAATGACAGACCTACCAGCAAAGCACTGGTACCATGCTCATCTCTCAGTGAGAATCAATGAATATGTGACCAGCTGAATGAATGAAAAATGCACTGCACATCACAAAAACTCTCCCCAAATTATGTTTACTTACTGAACTTGGCAAATATTTCTCAGATTTTTGATGCTTTGTGCAGTGTGAGGCCAGTTGCTGGGATGCATACAAAGAGCACATGGGTAAACAGATTTTTTAAAAAGATATCAAGGAAACTAGGCCAACAAAACAAATCTCACATGTGCTTGCCATTCTGAAAAATTCCCTTGTGCGTGACAAAAAGACCCTGTCCAGGATCAGTTCTGTAGCAGATATCTGTGGGTCAGATGCAGCAGCAGTAGTCCACTGGCTTCTCTCAAAAGTGCCTTCTCTATCCCTGCAACCCACCGCAGTAGCCTCATCTGTGAAGATGCCTGAACTCCTAGCCCGTGCTGGGCCAGTAGATCCTGCCCTCCACCCCAGCCCTGGGAAGAGGAGCTTGAAATAAATTAGAAAGTTGACTCATTCTGCTCATGAACTAGAGAGCAGGGGCCCTGTAGGATAATATTTAGAAATAAACATATCCTACATCAAGCACAAAAAGTGAACTCAGTGTTTTTCCAGAGGCTTAAGGGACCTGAGCCCCCCTGAGACACACACAGAGTTGGCTTCCCTGGAGTTAAAAATTCCATAAGCCATGTCTCTGAAGCTGCGCACCCTGTGAAGCCTGAGATCAAAGGGCATGCTGCCCTTCCTCAGAAATACGGGCCAGAGGGTTGACGTATATTAACAACATATTGTCAGAGGTCTATAGGTGCTCTGCTCTGAGGAAAAGACACAGTCGTTACTTCATACTGAGTAAACTGAGTGAATGCTTGAAGATATTCTTCCATTAACTCTGTTCCCCTGTGGCTACTTTCTTCTTTATGATTTTGTTTATACACCTGCCCAGAGATTAGTCAGTGTCTAGAAGAAGATGTTTACTGCCAAAGTGATTGTGTTGATATGGTAACAGGATATTTCCTTTCAAGTTAATTTCAGCTAGGTAAAGTGAGGTAATGGTAAAACTAACAGATAATAAATTAAGTGTGTACGTGACTAGAAAGGTATAAAATTAAACCCCTAAATAAAGAATTTCGCTACACGCCATCTCATCTTATGTAGTCTGTTTCTTGACTTAATAATTACAGGAGCGAGTTTACAACCACGGCAAAGCTGCTGTTCGTTCACATCTCTGGTCACACAACAGGCCCCATGGCCACACATCTTAAGATCTGGCATTGGGTCCTATTCTGTTGAGAGTCAGTCTGCAGGGAGAGAGAAGGAAGCAGCCCCACAGACCAACCAGAGACGGAAACAGGATAGAGTGCCTTGTCTGGCTTCCAGGAGCAGCTGTAGTCACTGCCTGGGACTCTGGGGGACTCTGCAGTTATGCATGTAAACCTGTTCTCCATCTACATGTGAGCTGTGGCAAGTGGGTATTCCTGCCACACACAGCAAGAAAGGCCTAACTACGATCATCCCCAAGCTCCCTTCCCTGTGCAGTTAAAAGAGCATCTCCCCTGACCCTCCTTAGAATCTGTTAAGTGGTTCCTTCCTTCCAAACACTGGCCTGGAGGAATGGCCCCTTGAGCATTTCCTCATTTGTCTGCCTCTGTGGCTCCTGTGCCAGGGGCAACTGCTGCAAGAACCAACATACGTCTCTCCTCAGCCATCAGAAATCAGAAGATAATCAAAGGGGTGGGAACGCTCAGTTACAGTGCTACCTAGAAAGATGTATGGCTCCCTCCTACCTCCAGGAACCTTCCTTCATGCTGGTTCTTCCCTGTTGCAGCTCCTCTTGTCTTCTGGAAATGAGGCCATCATCTCCCTTTTTGCACCTCTGTGCCTGGTGCCCTAATGGCTCCTGAACCCTCTGTACCCAACACCTCAGCCACTGGGAGTCAGGGTGTGGTGGTGGAAAGAGTACTGGACAAGGAGACCACAGGCTGCAGCCTGTGTTGACCATGTGGCCTCACTCTCTGGACTAGCTTCCTCATCTATAAAGGGTGCATTGGATAAAAAATGGTCTTTGAGGCCTCACTTCCCCCATCCAGGGATTCCAACTCTTGGGGGTGGGGGGCCAGCTGGAAGTAGATTGACCCACTGTAGGCCTTCCTGAACACCCTCCTGCCCCACCCACTCAAGATAAGCATCTACAGTGGGGCAAAGCTTGGCAAGAGGAACCCCCACACCACCACCCCTTAAGTCAGTCTGGGCCCTCGGGGTGGTTCTTAGAAAAGAGGGTTGACATGAGTGAGGTCTTCTGCCACTGTCCAGTCAACCTTGGCCAGAGCAGTGAGACCATGAAAATCAAAAGTTCCCTTGCAGCTCTGAGCTGACCCCTAAGACCCCAGGGAACATGCCAAAACCAGGATGATGTGTGAAGGCCACTAAGTTCTTTCCATCCATCTGGCTGTAAGATCTGAAGCTATATTAGAAGGACCACTAACCGCCCCACTCCTGCACCTGGGGGAAGAGAAGGCCATGGGAAAATCCCCTCTGGTCTCTGACACCCATATGCTGATCTCTCCCCCCGCCACTCCCAACCCCCCATCCAAAGTACTTAGGCTGCTGTGAAGCCAGCAGGTATGTCTATACCCCAGGGCCATGCTGTATTTTTCATCTTTAAATAACATTCTTTCATTCCCTATTATAAATGAACTAAACATCTTTTCCTATTCTGAAGGTTGTCTATTTTCTTGGGTTGCTGTCTCCTTAGCTTACAGAAACTTTTCAGTTTAATTAAGTCCCATTTTGTTGTTGTTGTTGTTGCAACCGCCATGGAAGATTTCTTCATAAAATCTTTCCCTAGGCTGATATATTTTGCATATTATGAATTGGACAAAAGCTTAATAACTAGGATCTGCACAGAACTCAAATTAATCAACAAAAAAAGAGCCAACAATCCCATTTTCTGGGCAAGAAATGTGAATAGAACCTTATCTAAAGAAGATGATAAATGGCTAGCAAACAGACGAAAAAAATGCTCATTTTCCCTATTCATCAGAGAAATGCAAATCAAAATCACGCTGAAATGTCACCTAACCCCAGTGAGAATAACCCACATCACAAAGCCTCAAAGTTGCTGGCATGGATGTGAAGAGAAGGGAACACTTTTACACTGCTGGTGGGACTGCAAACTAATACACCTTTTTGGAAGGAATTATGGAGAATCCTCAAACTCAAATTAGACCTCCCATTTGATCCTACAATCCCATTATTAGGCATCTACCCAGAAGACAAAAAATCATTTTATCATAAGGACACTTGTACTAGACTGTTTATCGCAGCTCAATTTACAATCGCCAAAATGTAGAAACAAATAAATGCCCATCAACCCAGGATTGGATTAACAAGTTGTGGTATATGTACACCATGGAATACTATTCAGCCATTAAAAAGATGGAGACTTTACATCTTTTGTATTGACCTGGATTAGGGTGGAACACATTATTCTCAGTAAAGCATCACAAGAATGGAGAAGCAAGAATCCAGTGTACTCCATTCTAATATGAAGGCAGTAGATGATCTAATATAAGGTGTGGGTTAGTGGAATGAGGGACTGGGGAGGGAGAGGAGGAAGAGGCGATCACAACACACCTCTTGGGGTTGGGATACAATTATAAGAGGGACCGTATCTAACAAATACAATCGGTGTAACCTAATTCTTTGTACTCTCAATGAATCCCAAACAATAAAAAACAATAAAACAATAAAAAATAATAAATGAAGTAAACAGCATATGTATTCTTCCTCCCACCTTCTTCCTTCATCCCCCTTCTAACTGTTAATAGCGTTTGTGTCATCTCTTCATTATCAGAAGAGAAAGCATGTGCCTTCTAGTCCATCACTCTTAACACCCTCACTTGCCCAGGGCTTAGTTAGCCAGTTAAACATTTTCTGTGCAGACCCCTGTCCCTTTAGTTCTAGTTTCTCATTATTTCTTGGCCGACATAAGACCATATAGAAACAATTATCCCTGAGTTCTTGCACGCTCAAACTATTTTTCCACAGCATTCATACCTGCAGTAAAGTTGACTGGACACAAAATACTTGGCTTGCAGTTTCTTTCTCTGAAGAGCTTATTGTCCTGCTCATTGAATGCTGCTGTGGAGAAATCTACAGAAGAAAGATTTCTTAGCCTGCCCGACTGTCCTAAGGATTCTTTCTTTTTCTTTAAAGTCTAGTAATGTTATTAGACTTTATCTCACCCTTGACTGTTCTGGGTCAATTTTTCTTGGCATGCAGTATCCCTGACCTACAAGAAAAGGAGGGTATACATCTCTTATTTCATCAGTTTTCTTGAAGTCAATATTATTTGTTCCATTCCACAATTTTATTTTCATTTTCTTTTGTAGGTGCTTCAATTGTGTATATGTTTATCTGCCTTACGTATCATTCATCTTCTCTTTAATCCTTTCTATTATAATCTCGCTGTGTTCATTTCTCTGATTTTTATACTTTATTTGGCTTATTGAACCTAGTATTTATTCAACCTTTGTGTTAAGTTCTGCTTTTCTCTATCTCTTTCCGGCTTATATTTCACATCTTCCTATCTCACCATTTTTTCTTGAGTTTTTGCATTCCCGTTTTGTGATATTCCTTCATAGAGAGTATTTTTTCATTAAGTTTTAAAAATTCATATGAAATGTTTGCTCAAAATTTTCACCCGTTTCTGAGGTAATATTTTCAAGGTGACTGGGTCTCATCTGTCAATACACATGGCTGCTCTTTATCTCCTTATTTCTTTTTTTTCTTTTTTTTGAGATAAAGTCTCACTTTGTCACCCTGGGTAGAGTGCCATGTCACCATCATAGCTCACAACAACCTCAAACTCTTGGGCTCAGGAGATCCTCTTGCCTCAGCCTCCCAAGGAGCTGGGACTACAGGCCCCATGACAACGCCCAGCTAGTTTTTCTATTTTTAGTAGAGATGGGGTCTCACTCTTCCTCAGGCCGATCTCGAACTCCTGAGCTCAAGCAATGCACCTGCCTTGGCCTCCCAGAGCACTAGGATTATAGCCATGAGCCACCATCCCCGGCTCCTTATTTCTTATCATATCTCTGTGTGGATACTGAATTCCTTTCATTGTACGAGTCGGACCAGTCAATTGAAAGATGCTCCTGCAGAACCCAGGTAGAATTTGGAAACAGCTGGTTTTCATAATGCAGATCCTTTCTTCTCATCTACCTACCACCAGGCTGTGTCCTGCAAGTACAGCTTATTAGCGTGGTTCCTTATGTACCAGTCTCCTAACAGCCCCACTGGGGCCACGGGGCTGCCAAACTAACCCCCCATTCCCACACCCTGTCCTGCAGACAAGGGGAGGTGGCAACTGTGCTCTCGGGTGTGTTGCTCACCTTCAGGTATATTTTCCTGGTGCTTTCTGGACCCTGCTGCACTGGGCTTTCTCCTCCACTCTCACTTCTCCCAACACTGCTTCTGCGTGAAACCGACTGCTTTTCACATTGCTCCCAAGTATTTTGGCGTCTGTCTCCTGATTTCACTAGAAAAGGAATTTGCCTTTTGTCTCCCATTCTCTTTGTGGGTTTCGGCTGGTTTCTAGGACAAGGTGAGAATGTAGGGTTTATGCTGCCATGTTCATACCAGCAGTCCTCAGTGGCACCTTGTAAGAAGGAAGCCCTTAGACCAGTGTTTTTCAACGTTTTTTTTTTTTGATACAGAGTCTCAAGCTGTTGCCCTGGGTACAGTGCTGTGGTGTCACAGCTCACAGCAACCTCTTAGGCTTAAGCGATTCTCTTGCCTCAGCCTCCCAAGTAGCTGGGACTACAGGCGCCTGCCATAGCGCCTAGCTATTTTTTTGTTGCAGTTGTCAGCGTTGCTTTAGCCGGCCCAGGCTGGATTCGAACCCACCAGCCTCAGTGTATGTGGCCAGTGCTACCCACTGAGCTATGGGTGCCGCCCATGTTTTTCAACTTTTTAATCTCACAGCACACTTGAACCGATAAAGTTCCACACACACTTAAATTATGTTGATCAAAAAAAAAAAGAGTTAAAAAAAAACAATATACTTACTGAGCTTTGAACTTCTTTCAAAAATAATTTAATTAATGGTTTTTAAAAGCTCTCATGGCACACCAGTTGAAAATCACTGCCTTAGAGAATGCAGTGACTGGCATAGCCCTCGGAGCAAGAACTTTTTTCCCCCGCTTCTGTGCTCAGGAGCACAGCACCCAAACAGCCCTGAGAAGTCCAAGAGTTTGGCCCCCTCTACACAATCCACTGATCTGTTCACCAGCTTCATGGGACTTGGGTGCAGCCTCCAGGTGCTCTGAGCACTCAGCAGCACCCTCCAGAGAGACCCCCACCCCCTTGAAGGTCTTTGAAGGGTGTTATGGAGCAGGAAGTGATGTGGCCCACCTATCGCAGTTCAATTTCTAGCAGTCAGGAAAGGGGCAGGAACCACTAGGTCACCTAGAATTTCTCCACTTTGTATTTACTGACCAGCCCATGCCCTCCCTCCAAACATGTTCCTCCTTCTTCTTTATTGAGACAGAGTCTCACTTTGTCACCCTCAGAAGAGTGCCACGGCGTCATAGCTCATGGCAACCTCAAACTCTTGGGCACAGCAATTCTCTTGTCCTCCAGAGTGGCTGGGACTATAGACACCCACCACAATGCCCAGCTATTTTTAGACATGGGGTCTCACTCTTGCTCAGGCTAGTCTTGAACTTGTGAGCTCAGGCAATCCACCCACCTTGGCCTCCCAGAGTGCTAGGATTACAGGTGTGAGCCACCACGCCCAGCCATGTTCCTCCTTCTGTTCCAGTCTGGCTAAAAGTTAGTCCTTTCCAAGCCAGAAATGTAGGGCTGACCTTTGCCTTTCCTCTGCCCCATACATCCAAGTTGTACAAATGTTTCCTCCTCTTAAGCCAGTCCCCTTCTCATCAGCCCCTCGGCAACTACCTGAACCCAGGTACCACCTGCAGCAGGCCCTACTGGTCTGCTCGCTCCCATTCCTGCTCCTGTCCTCACAGCACTGCACCCTCTTTAGCGCAGACTGACGTGCAGAGCTGCTCTGGCCGTACTCAGCTTCTTTCAGTTCTGCACAGTGCCAGACCCCCTCTGTCTCCAGACCTTTGCACATGCTGCTCCCTCTTCCTGGAATATTCCCCTCCTCCTGGTTTTCACTCCTCAGGTCTCAGCTTAGACACCACCTTCCCTGAGAAGCCTTCCCCTGGGACCCCTCATGGGTTGGATGCCCTCACTATGTGCTCCCACAAAACACTATTCCTCCCCGAGCACAGCCCTTGTTACTCCATGCTGTGCTCAGTCAGTGAATGTCTGTCCCTCCAAGTAGATATTGGTCCATGCAGGTGGGACACTGGTTCATTTGCCATGCATCTCAAGACTGTCATCATGCCTAGCACACAGGACGCTCTCTATAAAATGAGCCCTTGGATAACAGGGATTACCAGGGAGGTGCAAATACTGTTCCCTGGCCTATGGCATGGCAGCCCTGCTGGTGAGAAGAGCTGCTTCAATCTCTGAGGCAGTTCCCTGCCTGGGGCTCCAGACCCCCTCCTCCAACCCAGATAGCGAATGTTTGTTGTGCTCCTTTGTTTTAAAATATACCAAGGATTTGTTTCAAGTAGGTATGGTGAGACACATTGACATGGAAATGATTGTCATGGAATCAGTTTTTATTATAATCACAGTCCCCTAGAAACACAGGGCATGGCATGCCACACAGGGCCACAGCAGCCAGAGAGAGCGGAAGTGTGGACTGGAGGCTTTTCTGTGGTTTGCACCGTGAGGAATGAGCAAAGAAACCAAGCAAGCTGAGCAGGCTTCAAATTGGCTAGTTTGAATAATTTCAGAGGCACTCTGGGCCACAGGTGTGATGTGGCAGGGGACAGACTGCAGGAGCTCAATCAAAGGAGGTGGGCGAGGGTCTGGACTCTGGTTGGTTCGTATACCAAAGGCATGCTCACTAGAGATACTTGCTGTCTCTAGGAATCAGCCAACCCTGGGAGGGGCAGTCCTGAGCCCACAGGCTCCAGATGGCAAAGCATCAACAGGAAACAAGAAAATATGGTCGATTCACTTGTTTTATGTCCCCCAACTAACTCCAGCTGCCCTCACAGCAGACAATCTCCTTGCATACCACCAGTTCCTACCTAGGCCTGAGTCACTCTAGGCTTTCCTACCAGCTCTGCCGGGAGGCACTGGGGAAATTGACACCTGGCAACAGCCCTCAACTAAAGGGGCCAAACTTCAGTAGATCCGTGTCCAGCCTCCATCCTTCCCAGGAACAACTGAGAGGCACTCTGTGTGGTGCAGCTGAGGGCCCTTGGTGGAACTGAGCCTCTTTTCTATTAATAAGATAAACGATGCCTTCCTTCTGAAGTGATACCTTAAATTTTTGTTCTAATTACATATGATTCTAATATGGCCTTTATTACTATTTTGAAAAACACACACGAGTAATACCTGCATAGATGCACACTGTTAAAAACACAGATACCAAGAAAACCAAACAAAATGTGAACATCTCCTTTTCCTCCCCAGAGGGAGCCATAGGTAATAATTTGGGTGTGCATCTTCTAGGCCTGTTACTCTCCTTTGCATTACAGTATACACATACAAGGTCTGACAATTCAGTTGTGAAATCGTTCTAGAAAGAGTGCTGCACTGTATCACTATCTCCTTTAATCTCACAACGACCCAGGGAAATAGGAATTATACAATCCCTATTTTACAGCTGAGAAAATGAAAAGGCCCATTTGCTGACTATCACTATGGTCACCTTCAAAGTACTCCTCTTGGGAAGTTATGCACCGACACCAGTGCCCAGTCCACCCTTCAGAGCAATTTTGAAACTCTTTTCTGGAATGGCCATCAGACCTGTCCTGGTATTAGTCTTGATGTCTTGAATGTCATCAAAATGTCTTTCTTTCAAGATTTCCATTACCTTCAGGTAAAGAAAAAAGGCACTAGAGGGCCACATCAGGTGAGTAGGGAGGGTGTTCCAATACAATTTGTTTACTGGCTAATAACTTCCTCATAGAAGGTACTGTGTGAGCTGGTGCATTGTTGTGTTACAAGAGCTAGGAGTTGTTGGCCAAGATTTTCAGTTAAGATTTTCCTATTGATGTTTATTTGGTCTACAATGCTTCTCACAGTCAGCCAATGACTTTAATCCACAATTCAACAAATTGTCGTAATGTTTTTTCATCAGTTCTAGTTGCTACTGGCTGCCATGACCTCTCTTCATCAATGATACTTTCTCTCCCCTCAGAAAAATGTTTAATCCACTTGTATACTGCTGTTTTCTTCATGGCATTATCCCCATAAACTTTGACCAACACATACCTTATTTCACTTCCATTCTTGCCAAGTTTAATAAGAAAATTACAAATGTTTGTTTGTTGCTCTAATTTAAGCTCTGACATTCTCATCATGGCACAAAGAAAACACCCAACAACAATGATGAACACCACTCAACAAGATACCACCACATGTCAGCATGAACACAACTGTGAGACACCCATATGCCAAGGTTATGAAACCTTACCAAGCTATACAGTGTTGCCAACGTAAGCTCACAATGGCAAGCTTACGATCTTGATTGTCAGACCCCCGTATGTCACAGTAGGTTAGTTTCCTTTAACTGCCCTGACCAATTAGCTAGACTTGATGGTTTAAACCAGGGGTATCCAACCTCTTTTCTTCTCTGCTACAAATTGGAAGAAGAGTTGCCTTGGGCCACACATTTAATACACAAATACTAATGAAAGCCAATGAGCAGGAAAAAGGTCCATGCATACTTTTCACAATATCTGACACCACAGATAAACAAAACAGTCTACAAACGATCAGCATGTGACCCACAGGCTGCAGGTTGGACACTCCTGGTAAACCAACAGAAATATATTTTCTCACAGTTTTGGAGGGCCGAAGTTCCACATCAGTTTCACTGGATCAAAACCAAGGTGTCAGCAGGGCTGTATTGCCTCTGAAGGCTCCAGGAAAGGGTGCAGTCTCTGCTCTTCCAGTGTCTAGTGGCTGTTAGCATTCCTTGGCCTATAGTCACATCTCTCCAATCTCTGCCTCTGTGGTCTCCTCAGCTATCAAGGTGAAATCTCCCTCAGCCTCCTTCTGATAAGGACACATGTGATGGCATTTAGGGCCACCTAGATGGGCTCCCCATCTTAACAGCCTTAGTCAGATTTCCAAAGATCCTTTTCCCAAATAAGGTAACATGCACAGGTTCTAGGGATTAGGATTATCAATATCATTTGGGGGCAATTTCTCAGCCTACTATATATGGTAATTATTTTTTGGCATAAAGGAGACGACTATCCCATAACTTGCTTTGGTTGCCATAACAATATGTTCTGAACCTTTCCCCATATCTGTCCATAGTATTCTTTTTTACTGCTGCATAATATTCCACAGTGGAACTGTGCCCATTCCTCAACAGAAGGAGATTCAGATCATTGCCAGTTTTTTACTATGTCAGACAATGTTGCACTGAACATTCAATACATGCATCTCTGGGGGGAAAGACTAAGGATTTCTATAGAGGAGACACCAATAGGGGGGTTGTTGGATCCTATGCCTCTTATTGCCCTTAACTGTTCACCCTATTGCAGTCACTGTCTCCTTTAATCCTCATGACGACCTAGGGAAATAAATCACATAATCCCTCTTTTACAGCTGAGAAAATGGAAAGGTCCAGAGTGCTGATGTTTGGCCAGGGCTGTATACCTGGCAAGAATGCCAACATTTGAATATTTTACATTAATACTAAAAGGGGAAATGGCCATGGACAAGTTTGCTTGCTTTTTTTCCTTCTAAAATGAAAAATGTATTTTCAAGTTGGAGTCATAATCTATATTCTCAAAGTATTAGATGCCACTAGGGAAAAATAAATCATCTTTTAAAAATGTCTCAAAAAGACAGACTGTTTTGATCCCTCTCTTGGACTTACTTGGCTTCAGAAAACCTGGAGGAAAGTTGGCAGTTGTGCAGAGAAAAAGATTCAAAGTGGCCATGAGCAGATGTCCTGGGCAGGGCCACCCAAGCAAAGCTTTGGAGAAAGAAAAGCTGCTTTGATCAAACAGAGAAAACAACCTCTGAAGAAAAATATTCAGCTGAATAATAAAGAATGCATTAGAGTTAAAAAAAAAAAAATGGCGGGGGTGGGGGATGATAAGGAATATACTAGAAAGTTTGCTAGTGGGACCTAGACTGACCCTGACACTGTACACTTGCCAGCTGGGCCTGCCTGGCCTCCTCCCCCAATTCTCAGTATCCAATATGCACACCCTGTCTTTTCTGCCCTGCGATGATCATGGCCAGAGGAAAAGAGATGGAGTCACCTTCCCTGTCTGACTCTACAGCTGCTCCATTTCTCCTTCCCTCAAGTGCCCACTGCCACCCCTTCCCAAAGATTTCCCTATTCCCTTCTCACCCTCAGCTGCAAAGGAGGCTGAGTGGAAACAGGATAGGTTTCCAGAAAAATAGAGGCACAGGCTGTGGGGAAGACACTGCTGAGCTCTGCATCTGCCCTCTAGCTAGGTTAAAGTGGGAAAGTCACTGCCCATTTCCATAGTTATAAAACAGGGAGAATGAGATACTGTCTCCCTCCAAGGGTTGGCATAAGAAATAAACACGTCAAAGCACATCAAGCGTCTGCTACACGTGTTGGCGCATTTGCATGAATGGTGCATCAGGGCTTTTTCTCCCTCCACTATCTAAACACTCTCTGCCTTTCTGGGGGTCTGAAAAATACCCATTCACCCACTTCTCTTCCTGGGTTTTGGCACATTATAATGTCAGATTAAAAAATGAAGATATTTGTGAGTACAACTCAAAGTAGGGGCAGAAAGAGAAGCTCTTTCATCGTAAAACCACAGGTGTCAGCCAGGGAGAGCCCACCTAGACAGTGAGAAAGACCTTGTTGTGCAAAGGCTCCTTCCAGAGGTAACCAGGATGGGACAGGAATGAATGGCTTGGCCTGAAACGCATGTAAGAAGGTGGGGAGCAAAAGGGGAGAGCCAGGAAGGAAGTGTGTAGAGGGAGGGAAAGGAGATCACAACCAAGTGGGGTTGAGGCTCCCCAGCAACTGTGGGAAGGGAAGCCAGGACAGTCATGATCAAAGGGAGCCCACTGTGAATTGGGGGACAGGTGCTACGGCCAAACTCCCAGCCACTGCTTCCACAGGGTGGAAGACTACTCTCAACCATGAAATGAAGGACAGTGTCCTTGATGGCATTATTTGTCCACAATTCTGCCCTCCTCCCCCACTTGCCATGGTTTCACTGCAGATAGTCTACTTTCCCTACTTACTCTCTCTGGCCTTGGCCATCTGACTTGCTTTTGGCAATGAGATGTGAGCAGACATGATATACGCCATGTCCTACTGGAGGTTTTAAATGTGCTTGTGTGGTTTGGCTTGCCTACTTGCAAACCTGTCCTCACTGTAAGAGGAACTTGCCCCAGGTGAGGCACCTGGAGCAGATATAATCCCAACCTCCAGCCTGGAGCCAACCCAGCCATGCCCACTGGGCCTTGGCTGCCCACAGCCCTGTAACTGAGATACGTGTATGCTCTTGTAAGCTGTTGAGATTGTGAGGTTGTTTGTATGCAGTGTTATCATGACAAAGTCCAACCAATATAGACCCTTTGGTGCTGAACATGTGCGCTTGGCCTGGTAACAGGAAGACTGTTTAGAAAGGAGCACAGCATCCCCCCTTCACTAATACGGGCCTAGTGCAGTCACTACAAATGGGGCTCAGGTAGTGACAAGGATGACAGTGCAACCTGGTCACAGATATAGTCCTTGAAATGAGAGAAGATACCTGGAAAAAGTAAGGTCTAAGAGAACAGAGGTCTTCTCAAGGAGACCCCAAGGACACACCTGCAAGGTCTTCCTGGTGGTGACTCAGCTCTTAGGAATTTGTAGAAACTTCATTTCCTGGGACCTGGAAACTCACTTACTCCCGCTTCTGTAAAGGCCGGCAGTTCTGTAAAAGCTGGAACCAGCTTCTCTAGCTTGATTCAAACTGACTAATGAGAAAGGTACCCATGGGCTGGAACTTTTTGACTGGGGATAAAATGGAGAAGACTGAGCCAGTCAGGGAATGCAGCCATTTTGGGACTCTGGGTCCACCGCTGCTCCATTGGTGGAAATAAAGCTCTTCCTGTTTTAAACAGGGTATTTGGGTGCTCTTGCTGGGCCTCATCTTCCTGCAACAAAACCAGTCTTCCTCATCAGATGGGCAGATGGCATGGAGGGAGCATGCTGTCAGATGGAGATATTTTCAAAACTTCCAACATAAGCTGGTGGCCTTTGCACAGAGACAGTTTGAGGAACAGGGACACCTAGAGTTTATTACAGTTTCTATTGTCACTGCCAGCTGGAGACTTTTTCTCAGTTCCATAGAGACACAGGGAAAGGAATGCTCTCCTACTTGGGAGAAATCCAGTCAGGATCTTGCCTAGCTCTCCATTCCCCAGACTCCCCAGCCTACACCCTGCTGCTGCCGCTGCTCACAGAAGGACCAGCCGGAGGTCCTGGGCAGCCAAAGTCTAAGTCATCTTTTCTCAAATACCAGACATCACAAAAAGATGACAAAAACCAGGTCCTCCACCCGACTGCCATGCACAGTGGGATAACATACTGGGCAGGGAAGATGGAGAGAACACAGAGAAAGCTTTCTTGTTCTTTCCACCAGAACAAAGTTACAAAGAACTTGTAGAATGTTTCTTAGTTTTCTGGGTAGGAGAAGGGGCAGAAGGAAACCAGGCGATGGGGAGGGGGTGAGTGTGTTTAATAAAGACCAAATTTGTCTCTGTTTCAGGAGTCATCACTACATGTGGGATGACCTCTAGGGCTCTGTTCCCTGACCTTTGCCCTCTGATCACTGATTACTACTCAAACTCTGAGTGAGACTGGCAAAGATTTTGGAATTTGGAGTTTCTGTTCCATTTTTTCAAGTACAGTTTAATAACTGTCACAACAAAACTATGGCTGGGTGAGAGAATACATGAGCAAATTTTCAGAGGGCTGGATTAAAACCACATGTCACAGACCTGTGAGTAACTCTGCAGGCTGGACCTGGTGGAGATTGTGCTCCCTGGTTTCCCAGAGTCAGACCCAGGCAGAGGGAGCCCAGCTGCAACAACTCATCAGAACCTCCTGGCCCACAGCGTCCCTCTCCCAGTCAGATCTGCTGGGTCCTGGGAGGCTGGGCCGCTTGTTCCACTGTGGGCAGAATTCCAGGCGGCCTTTCTCCAAAGCCGCCACACGGCCAGCCTCCCTTGCTCAGCTCCATCAGGGGCTTGTGATTTTCCTTCCACATCAGCAACTTCAATACAGGAAAGTACTTTTGCCACTATAATTTCTGGCTCGGCCAATTCCATGAAAAAGAAAGAAAACCAAAGGAATGATAAGTGATACTTATTCAGTGCTTATGATGTGGCCAAGACTGTTTAAGAACCTTACTTATATTAACTGATTTAATCCTCATGCTGGTCTCACGAGGTAGGTACCAGTATTATTACTGTGCCCATTTTACAGGTGAGGAAAACAGGCATAGAGCAACAGAGTGACCCCAGGCTTACACTGCTGGCAGGGGCACGTCCCCAGGCAGTCTGGCCCCAGCCACCCTAGGAAGGGGCTGCCACCTAAGGCCCCTGTTCTAGTCCTGATTCCCAAAGGCTGCACTGGGTCTTAGTGCAGAGAAGCCTCACAGGGTGCTTATCTGTTCAGGACTGGCCAGTTCATCCATAAAATGAGGCTCAAATAATGTCATAGATAGGTGACAACCTTTTTGCATCAGGGAAAATTAGTTGACAAAAAATAAAAATGTTTTCAGGCTACCTGTTTCTCATTCAAAATGAAGTTAACTTTATTATGTCTGTCATCCTACTTCATTCTCTATTGCCATCCATAGAATGTCAATGAGAAAATGCCACCATTTAACCCACTCACATCGGGGCATATCTGAGAGGTGGCGTCAGAGGCAACTTTCTAACAGTCTGTTATTCCCAAACTAGGTCTAGGGCTGGATCTCAAAACCAGGCAGGGTCTATGCCTCCTGCTCATCCCAGAACCAGATGGCCCCAATTCCAGCTCGAGCATTCTCTAGAGCAGCGGTTCTCAATCTGTGGGCCACAACCCACAGGAACTATATTAAAGGGCCGCGGCATCGGGAAGGTTGAGAACCACTGCTCTAGAGTCTAGACTATAAGCCAGAAAATCAAAACATCTAACTTATGAGTGTAACAGGTCCTAATAAAAATGAGCACTCACCATGTGTCAGGCACTCTCCAAACCCTACAATGTCCATGCTAATATGATAATTTTATAACTGTAGAAACTCATATTTAGAGAGTAAAGTACCTTGCTCAAGGTCTCACAACTAGTAAGTGGCAGGCAGGATTTAAATTTTTCCCAATGCTCATGTAATTTTCACTCCACCGCACAACAAAGAGGGAAGACTCCAGTCTTGGAAGACTCAGGTGAGTTTAGGGAGGGGCTGAGCTGGGAAAGGAAACTAGCATTTTGCTGCCTCTTTTGCTGTCTCTTTCAATAACTTTCTCTGCCTTAACACTGCCTCCTCCTGTGCCTTCACACTGCCCCTCCTCTGCCTTCACACTGCCTCCTCCTGTGACTTCACACTGCCCCCTCCTGTGCCTTCACACTGCCCCCTCCTCTGCCTTCACACTGCCCCTCCTCTGCCTTCACACTGACTCCTCCTGTGACTTCACACTGCCCCCTCCTCTGCCTTCACACTGCCCCTCCTCTGCCTTCACACTGCCTCCTCCTGTGCCTTCACACTGCCCCTCCTCTGCCTTCACACTGCCTCCTCCTGTGACTTCACACTGCCTCCTCCTATGACTTCACACTGCCCCCTCCTCTGCCTTCACACTGCCCCTCCTCTGCCTTCACACTGCCTCCTCCTGTGACTTCACACTGCCCCCTCCTGTGCCTTCACACTGCCCCCTCCTCTGCCTTCACACTGCCCCTCCTCTGCCTTCACACTGCCCCTCCTCTGCCTTCACACTGACTCCTCCTGTGACTTCACACTGCCCCCTCCTCTGCCTTCACACTGCCCCTCCTCTGCCTTCACACTGCCCCCTCCTCTGCCTTCACACTGCCCCTCCTCTGCCTTCACACTGCCTCCTCCTGTGACTTCACACTGCCTCTTCCAGTACCTTCACACTGCCTCCTCCTATGACTTCACACTGCCTCCTCCTGTGCCTTCACACTGCCCCCTCCTGTGCCTTCACACTGCCCCCTCCTGTGCCTTCACACTGCCTCCTCCTGAGACTTCACACTGCCCCCTCCAGTGTCTTTACACTGGCCCCTCCTGTGCCTTCACACTGCCCCTCCTCTGCCTTCACACTGCCCCTCCTCTGCCTTCACGCTGACTCCTCCTGTGACTTCACACTGCCTCCTCCTGTGACTTCACGCTGCCTCTTCCAGTACCTTCACACTGCCCCTCCTCTGCCTTCACACTGCCTCCTCCTGTGACTTCACACTGCCTCTTCCAGTACCTTCACACTGCCTCCTCCTCTGCCTTCACACTGCCCCTCCTCTGCCTTCACACTGCCCCCTCCTGTGTCTTCACACTGCCCCTCCTGTGCCTTCACACTGCCCCCTCCTGTGACTTCATACTGCCTCTTCCGGTACCTTCACACTGGCCCCTCCTGTGCCTTCACACTGCCCCCTCCTGTGCCTTCACACTGCCCCTCCTCTGCCTTCACACTGACTCCTCCTATGACTTCACACTGCCTCCTCCTGTGACTTCACGCTGCCTCTTCCAGTACCTTCACACTGTCCCTCCTCTGCCTTCACACTGCCTCCTCCTGTGACTTCACATTGCCTCTTCCAGTACCTTCACACTGCCTCCTCCTCTGCCTTCACACTGCCTCCTCCTGAGACTTCACACTGCCCCTCCTCTGCCTTCACACTGCCTCCTCCTGTGACTTCATACTGCCTCTTCCGGTACCTTCACACTGGCCCCTCCTGTGCCTTCACCCTGCCCCCTCCTCTGCCTTCACACTGCCCCTCCTCTGCCTTCACACTGACTCCTTCTGTGACTTCACACTGCCTCTTCCAGTACCTTCACACTGCCTCCTCCTCTGCCTTCACACTGCCCCTCCTCTGCCTTCACACTGCCTCCTCCTCTGCCTTCACACTGCCCCTCCTCTGCCTTCACACTGCCTTCTCCTCTGCCTACACACTGACCCTCGTCTACCTTCACACTGCCTCCTCCTGTGACTTCACACTGCCTCTTCCAGTACCTTCACACTGCCCCTCCTGTGCCTTCACACTGCCCCCTCCTGTGCCTTCACACTGCCCCTCCTCTGCCTTCACACTGACTCCTCCTATGACTTCACACTGCCTCCTCCTGTGACTTCACACTGCCTCTTCCAGTACCTTCACACTGTCCCTCCTCTGCCTTCACACTGCCTCCTCCTGTGACTTCACATTGCCTCTTCCAGTACCTTCACACTGCCTCCTCCTCTGCCTTCACACTGCCTCCTCCTGAGACTTCACACTGCCCCTCCTCTGCCTTCACACTGCCTCCTCCTGTGACTTCATACTGCCTCTTCCGGTACCTTCACACTGGCCCCTCCTGTGCCTTCACCCTGCCCCCTCCTCTGCCTTCACACTGCCCCTCCTCTGCCTTCACACTGCCTCCTCCTCTGCCTACACACTGACCCTCGTCTACCTTCACACTGCCTCCTCCTGTGACTTCACACTGCCTCTTCCAGTACCTTCACACTGCCCCTCCTGTGCCTTCACACTGCCCCCTCCTGTGCCTTCACACTGACTCCTCCTATGACTTCACACTGCCTCCTCCTGTGACTTCACGCTGCCTCTTCCAGTACCTTCACACTGTCCCTCCTCTGCCTTCACACTGCCTCCTCCTGTGACTTCATACTGCCTCTTCCGGTACCTTCACACTGGCCCCTCCTGTGCCTTCACCCTGCCCCCTCCTCTGCCTTCACACTGCCCCTCCTCTGCCTTCACACTGACTCCTCCTGTGACTTCACACTGCCTCTTCCAGTACCTTCACACTGCCTCCTCCTCTGCCTTCACACTGCCCCTCCTCTGCCTTCACACTGCCTCCTCCTCTGCCTTCACACTGCCCCTCCTCTGCCTTCACACTGCCTCCTCCTCTGCCTACACACTGACCCTCGTCTACCTTCACACTGCCTCCTCCTGTGACTTCACACTGCCTCTTCCAGTACCTTCACACTGCCCCTCCTGTGCCTTCACACTGCCCCCTCCTGTGCCTTCACACTGCCCCTCTCTGCCTTCACACTGCCCCCTCCTGTGCCTTCACCCTGCCCCTCCTCTGCCTTCACATTGCCCCCTTCTCTGCCTTCACACTGCCCCCCCCTGCCTTCACACTGCCTCTTCCTGTGCCTTCACACTGCCCCCTCCTGTGACTTCACACTGCCTCTTCTGGTACCTTCACACTGCCCCCTCCTCTGCCTTCACACTGCCCCCTCCTGTGCCTTCACACCGCCCCTCCTCTGCTTTCACACTGCCCCTTCCTGTGACTTCACACTGCCTCCTGTGATTTCACACTGCCCCTTCCTGTGACTTTACACTGTCCCCTCATGTACCTTCACACTGCCCCTTCCTGTGACTTCACACCGCCCCTCCTCTGCTTTCACACTGCCCCTTCCTGTGACTTCACACTGCCTCCTGTGATTTCACACTGCCCCTTTCTGTGACTTCACACTGTCCCCTCATGTGCCTTCACACTGCCCCCTCCTGTGCCTTCACGCTGTCCCTCCTGTGCCATCAGGCTGCCCCTCCTGTGCCATCAGGCTGCCCCTCTTATGCCTGCAGGCTGCGCCTTCCTGTGACTACATACTGCCCTTTCCTGTGACTACACTGTTCCTTCCTGTGACAACACACTGCCCCTCCTGTGGCTTCACAATGCCCTTTCCCTGACTTCACATTGTCCCTCCTGTACCCTCACACTACCCCTCCTGTGCCTTCACAGGCTTCCTGTGGCTTCACGCTGACCACTCCTGTGGCTTCACACAGCCACAGCTTGCAATAATTCCCTGGATGCTAAGTCTAAGAAGCCAGCCCAACCTTGTACATGGCAGCCTATACAGTGGATTCTTAAGAACAGAAGAAGTTCCTATTGACAATAAAAATTTCTTTGAGATTCTAGTCATTCCTTAATATGCCCAAGGAAATGCCCTCTTAGACACATCTAAAAAAGGTATTCTAAATAGTTAAAAGCACTTTAGGTATTTGACCGTAAGGGATTTATTGAGAGTGAGGCTAAAGGTCCCTGGCAGGGGGTAATTTGAAATTCCCGGGGGCTCAAATTTGAATCTCACTTATCCCAAGCAAAAATGGTAGGAGCAGCCAGCCATGAGTCC
This sequence comes from Nycticebus coucang, assembly GCF_027406575.1. Lineage (NCBI taxonomy): Eukaryota > Metazoa > Chordata > Mammalia > Primates > Lorisidae > Nycticebus > Nycticebus coucang. The sequence goes on along the minus strand of NC_069787.1, from coordinate 88,138,904 downwards.
TTGGCTGTCTTCCTGGGTTCTACTGCTTAGCTTCCATAGTATAGCATCAGAAGTACAGTAACCGTGTGGTGTGATGGAAACTTCCTCAGTGAAGAAATAGCAATAGCTAGTGCTGGGAGTGGAAATGCAGACCAAAAAGAGAATTCTTAGACAGTGATGGTTCTGGCTGGTTGGGGAGGAGGTGTGGGGGTGCCAGGGAGACAAAAATCAGATAATACTAGGTTTAAAAACAATAAAAAGAGGGCTGTCAAATTTAGAGAGGGCAGAAATCTATGATCCAAATGAATTCTCCACGCTCTCATGAAATACAGATAGCAATTCAAAAAACTTTCAGTGAAAGCTTCAGCCAAGATAAAAATTATTTTTCAAGAACAGTAATAGAAATTGAAATTTTAACCCTCACAGCCCACCTTACTGTATTTATGGGCAAACATAAAATGTTATATGGCATTTTACAGAATGCAGCATCTTAAATTGGGGGCCCAGAGAAAGCCTCAAGCAGTGGGTCTTGTAAGCATTAGGGTTCTAGATGCCACCTGGCAGGAAGAAGGTACCGGCTGGTGACACTGAGTGTGGCGTCCCCTTTTCAGACTCCAATCTTCACCATGCATGTGGCTTCTGTTATTGGTGGCTGAGCTGGCATCTACAACTGCCTGGAACCCAAAATGTAACCAGTAGGTACCATGGAGTGAAGGGCCCTGGGAAAGGCAGGTGACACTGGCACTTCGGAAACCCTCAGGGCACAGCGTGGAAATCCAAGGCATCTGGGGGCAGGAGGCAGGCAACTTCCTCAAAAGGGGCAGCATGGCACTGAGGTGGCTCCCCAGACAAACTCTGCTGTATTACAGTTTTATCCTCTCATTCTGCTCCCACCCCATCCCCTTCCCAAGTACTGGACCAGGAAATGGAGACAACAGTGTGAAAGATGCTTGGCCACGTTCTCAAGCAACTCACTGGCTCATAGCAAAGATGTGAAGGATACAATCATTTTCCCCATACCAGTCCTGCCCACTCCAAAGCCTCCCACAAAACTAGCCTTGCCTACATTCTGGTCATTTATCTTTTCAAGCCGTAGGGATAGAGTTTGCAAAGCACAGAAAGCCGGGTGCAGACCTGGGTCCACCACCTGAGCACCATGCTGAGGTCTGCTAACATCGCATTTTTGTTTAGCAGTTTTCACTATTATGGCTAGAAGAATGCTGCCTCCAGATACTCCCACAACAATCCTGGATTGTAGGAAGGTATTCTCATCGTATCTGTTTTATGGATGAGGAACTTGAGGGTCAAAGAGAATGAGTAATTTGCTCAAGGGAACATGCCAACTAAGTAGAAGAGCTGGGACTCCAGCTCAGGTCTTCAGCCTGCAGAGACCCAGCCCTTCCCAGCTCACAGGAGTCAGTTCTGCACCTGACTTGGGGCCCTACAGGGAAGAATTGGCCCCTCAGGGGCTTATCCAGAAGCATTTCCAACACTCCCATCTGACCTGGGGAAATAGTGCTAGCAGAAGGCTTTAGAAGACCAGAGAAATCTGTAGGTCTGGATTGCATGAGATGAGAACTTGGCACCTGCTGAGACATAGGATAGAACAGAGTTTGGCATTCTTCAACAAATACAAACACCTACTTCAGAAAGGCAATTATCTAGAAAGACGTGCTGAAGTACACACAGGAGCTGGGCTGTCTAGGTCCAAACCCCAGCTCAGCCACTAACGAACATGTCACTCAACATCAGTTTCTTCATCTGCAAAAGGGTTATGAGAATGGATCCCACATCGAAGAGTTGCTGTGAGGATTCAATGAGATTTATTTATTTATTTATTTATCTATTTATAGTTTGTTGTTGAGATAGAGTCCCACCCTATGCCCTGAGCAGAGTGCAATGGCATCATAGCTCACTGCATCCTCAGACTCGGCTATGGGCATCCCACTGCCTCAGCCTCAGGAAGCCACTGGGATTACAGGCACTTGCCGTGGTGCCCAGCTGGGTTTTTCCATTTTTTTAGGAGTTGGGGTCTCACTCTCGCTCAGGTAAGTCTTGAACTCCTGAGCTCAAGCAATTCTCCCTCCTCAGCCTCCCACAGTGCTGGGATTACAGGCCTGAGCCACTGCACGATTCACCAAGTTTTAATATATGTAAAGTGCTAAAAACAGGGCCTCACATATATTTGTCTAGTTATCACTTACTGCCATCATGAGGAGGTCTCATGGACTGATGCCAAAGCACCTGCTTGGAGCCATGAACTTGACTTGCTCAAATGACCACAAGAGTGATCTCTGCAGGTGATCTCACCCTGCAGCCCAGCACAGCAGACTTCTGCACATCAGCTGCTCTGAAAGCACATGCAGAGCCCTGGAGAGGGTTAAAGTCCTCGTGGGCAGATGCCTGGCTGTAGAGCAGAGCTCAGCCCTGAAATGCCTGGAAGATTAGCCTTCAGGAAGATTAAAACAAAGCTACACTTGGAATCTGAGACGGAAAAATTAAATCTTTACTTTTTCCTTCAGTGAGTTTATCAGATGGGCAGTCTGTGGGGAGGGGTATGTGGGGCATTTCCTGACAGCCATGGGGTGCAGAACTTCTTTCAGACAGGTTGCCTTGGGCTAAAGAGGACTGGAGAGGAAGGAAGCAGCCACATCTGCGCATGCACCTGGCACCATGGTGGAGGCATAGAGGTCTGCCCTCAGGGGTTCCAGGATGCTGACCGTAGCCCACTTTACTGAGTGTCCCCTGTGCCCAGTACTTCACATCAGGTCCTCTGCTCCCTGCGACTTCCCTAAAAGAGAAGCATCGTCCCCTTGCATTGAGCAACTGAGGAAACTGAGGCAGGGCCAGATCATGTCACTTTCTCACTAGACTCAAAGCCAGGTGTGGCTCACTCTGACAGTTTATTAACCCAAGTTTTGTTTTTGCTATTATAGAAGCCTCAAAGAGGAAGAGCTGTTTTCCTCTCTGCCTTCCTTTCTCTAAGCAAGTGAGTGAGCAAACCTGGAGAGCTGGAAGCCAGTATCTTCCTGCCCCAGGAGAAAATAAAAGGGCCTTTGCTTTCAAAAGCCAATCAGAGCTTCTAGGGGCAAAGTGAACTGGGCTCTCTGACTGATGTTGGGTCACCGAGGTGAGGGCAGGCTTGGAGCCAGACAGTGTGATTTAGACAAGTGGTGCTATTGTTCAGCTAAAAATGATGGATTAAACATCCGCAAGTCGCCCTCTTCCCTCCTGAAACCTCACGAAAATAACAGTCAAACATTCTTGTCTTTAAAGAACTTATGAGGACAAAGAAAGCAGGGGAGGAGGCAGCCAAAATTCAGGAAGCTGGGAAGCAGGTGAATGAGTGGCAGTGGCCTTAGCAAACCCACGAAAGCTGAACCCTAAACCAGAAGGCAGAATGTCAGGACTCAACGTGATTTACACCACTGCAGCCCACAACAGGGCAAGAACTGGTGCCATCAGGTGCCTCTGGAGGGGATGGTGACGGTGAATAAAAAAATAAGAGGACTGGCTGAATCTACTTAAGGAAAGCTAAATGTGCAGATCTCCTAGTCCACACCATGAGCTGGGCACCCAGCAAAAGACTGGAGGTTGCTCTATGAAGAGAGAAGGCCAGAGGATTGATATGCTGGAAGATGTCTGGCACAAGTGAGGGCAGAGGAACTGTACTGAAAACAGGAGTTTTCAGAGAACACTGAATATCAACCAAACATTGAAAAGCTGAAAAGGTCCCTTAAGCATCCAACACAATGGCTAAAAATGAAATCCTAATGGTACTGAATTCAATTACAGCAGAACCTCTGTGAGTTGACCACCCAAGGGACTGCAACAAACTGGTGAACCTAAGGAACTAGGCTACTGTACTGATACGTACATGTGGTGTGTGTCCGGTCTATGAAAATTAAGTCAGCTTAAGGAGGTGGTCGGCTATGGAGGTTCTACTCTATCTGTTGCAACACCCCCCCACACACACACAGCCACATACTTGTGTTTTGGCAGGATCACCCGCTAGAACAGAACATCACGTTTCCACAGTCATGGAGACAGTTTGTTGCTGCAGACATTAATAGCAAAAGCTTCCATAGCAGTGTCTACTTGGGGTCACCCATCCTGACCTCTCACCACTCCCCTATGACTACCAGGTAAACAGTAGTAAGGAGTGTATAACCTAGAAGTAAGGGAAATTTATGCTGAGTGGATCACTGGGAGACTGAAGCCAGTGGGTAAATTCAAGTGGTTCTGAACTCAATTTATGCAGCTTCTTGGATAGGTCCATAGAAACAGGCAGTCAATAGCACTTGGCAGCCAGCCTGATAATACACCCTCGCATCACCTCCACTGCTTCCCGGCTTCTCTTTGGGTATTCCCTGAGGTTGCACATCCTGACAAGAACATAGCACATGAGCCTCTCCCTCAGGCTCTATTTGGGAAGCCAGGTGAAGACAGATCAAGATGAAATTTCACATCATGTGAAAAAACTAAGGAAATGACCAAAACCCCAATTATTAGCAACAGTGAAACAAAAACTTGCCCAGGAAAGGAAAGTGATCGGAATGTAATACAGTAGTCTCCCTTATCCAGGGGATATGTTCCAAGACTTCCAGCAGATGCCTGAAACCGAGGACAGTACCAAATCTGACTGCTGGAGATTGGAATGTGTTTCTGTTCATTTCTTCCACCCACAAAGTTTTGCCTTTTTCCATCTTAACCAAGCAATCATCAAACACTGTGGCTGTTAGCTTTTACAGTCTGAGGTGTGACAGCAAGAGTAACACTATTTTTTTCTCCTTCACAATTTCATGGATAGAAGTTTGTTCTTACTGTAGATCTTAGCAACCTCTGCATGCCATTTTTTTTTTCTTTTCTTATTATGTCAAGAACTCTCACTTTTTCACTCAAAGGAATTGCCAGCATTATCATACTCTTATGTTTTAGGGCCTTAATCAAGTAAGATAAAAGTGACTTGAACACACTGCAATGCCAGCATAGCATCTAATAACTGAGATGGCTGGTGAGTGACTGTCACGTGGATGGGCTGGACAAGTGGATGATTCATGTCCCAACTGGAACAGAGCAGGACAGTATAAGATTTCATTGCACTACTTAGAATGTCATAAAATAGAAAACTTATAAATTGTTTATTTCTGTAATATTCTATTAATTTTTCTCAGATTGCAGTTAACATTGGGTAATTGAAACTGCAGAAATCAGAAACCACAGATAAAGAGGGACTGCTCTACACTGCTCAGCCATTAGGCTGAAATGGACCCCAAAGAACATTCATGCCCTAAGCCCAGAACCAGCGAACAAGTTACCTTACAAGGTCAAAGGGATTTGGAAGGCAAGAGTAAATCAAACGTCTTGAAATGGGGAGGTTATCTTGGATGGACTTGATGGACCTAATGGAACCAGAGCATCCTTATGAGAGGGAAGCAGGACAGGCCATGTGAGGGCTGAAGCAAAGGGAAGCAGCTTTGGTGAGAGAGAAGATGCTGCACTGCGGCCTTTGGAGGGAAAGTGGCCACAAGCCAAGGAATGCAGGCAGCCTCTACAAATCAGAAAAAGAAAGGAAATAGAGTCTCTAGAAGGATCCAGCCCTGTCAACACTTTGATTCCAGCCTTGTAAGACTCATTTTGGACTAGTCTCCAGAATGGTAAGAACACAAATTTGTGTTGTTTTTAAGCCATCAAGTTTGTGACAATTGGTTACAGCAGCAATGGGAAACTAATAATAGCCATGAAGAGGTTTTATGTAGTCATAAGTGCATTAACTCTGATCTAAACAAATGTATTACCTAATTATATTGGGAAGACAGATGGATGAGAATGGTGTGTATGGAGTAGAGGTGGGGAGAGGTGGCGAAAGACACAACACCTCATATTCCAGAGAGGGAAGTGGAAAAAGAGTGGAAAAAGAACCAGCTTGGTGCCTGTAGCTCAGCAGCTAGAGTGCCAGCCACATACACCAGAGCTGGAGGGTTCGAATCTGGCCCGGGCCTGCCAAACCACAATGACAAAAACAACAACAAAAATAGCCGGGCGTGGGGGACACGTGTAGTCCCAGATACTTGGGAGGCTGAGGCAAAAGAATCAGTCAAGCCCGAGAGTTTGAGGTTACTGTGACATGTGACGCCACAGCACTCTACCAAGGGTGACATACTGAGACTCTGTCTCAAAAAACAAAAAAAGAATGGACAGAACCAAAAACAGTTTGAGAAGCACTGCTATAGTTTTCTACTCTCACCTTCTACAGACCAGGAGAAGCTGTGGTTGAACTAGCCAATGAGAACTCTTCCCTTGAGGAGAGGATGAGTGGGCGTGCCTCTGGTGTGATGTTTCACTCATAATTTGGTTTATGTTTTGTGTCTTCATTAAGCGATAAAATATCTGACCAGTTAAACAAGACCCCTGGGGGAACTTTGGGCCAGTCATGTATACATCTGAGACCTGCAGAGTCTCAGCTGCCAAGGGAGGAGGCATCGGCCTTTGCTCTGGGCAGCTAAACCTCTCGTTGACCAACTGAACAATCTTTACCTGAAGTCAACTGGTTTTACTTTCCATGGCCTGGCCTGGGTATCCCTCCTCACTGAAGACATGCTAAATACTAAAAAGTCACGTTGGCAAGCCCAAGAGAAAAGGCCTCCACCACTTACTCCCCTACCCCCAAACACCTGAAGACTGCTGAAACTTCATCCAGCCATGAGGCAGGCAGGAAAATAATGAATTCAGAATCAAGGCTCCCAGAGGACAGGCGAATGTCCAAGGCTACTACCACCTCAGAGATCCTCAGGAAATCTAGTGGGGTTCAATTAACACTAGGGAGCAAAATTGCCTTCTCTGCACCAGTAATCTCAAAAGGTTTTGATCATACAAGTATACCTTTTTATATTTATATTTATTATTATTTTGCTACAAAAAAAGCTTTGTTTTCATTTGATCGAAGGCTTGAGAAAGGGCTTTCAGAATGGCCAAAAAGCTGGCTAGTGGCTGGAGGGAGAGGCTCAGGGAGAAACCCTGACACTTTGAGAGGGGCCCTCAGAGTACACTGGGTTCAGCAGGGTCCTTGTCATCCTTGTGGGTGAGCCTTGGGAAAAGACCCTCACTCAGCCGACCCAGAGCAGCTGGTCTGCAGGGCGGGATTGGGGGTGTGTGTGTGGTTAGTCAGGTGGTCGCCCATCTTGATGAGTTTCACCTCCTCCTCTAGGATGTGGCTCTCCAGAAGTCACAGAGATGTGACTGTACAGGCAGAACCCAGGGCAGAAAGGTCTAAAAAGGCCTGGTTCAGGTTCTTCTCCAGGGCCATGGCAGCTTCCAGGGCATCCAAGTGTTTACCCCACTCACTTGAGATGACTTCTGCACATCCTGAAAGAGGGTACAGCCACCACATTGGTTTTGCATCTTCAAGAGACACTGGGTGCCCTTAAACTTCTCTTGGGACAGCTCTTAGAAGTGACCTGTGCCTTGCAGAGCTAAATTGTGAGGATTGAAATAGAAGCCCAGAGAGAGGTAGGTACAGGAGGTCTGTAGGTGCAGGAGGTCTGTAGGTGCAAATTGGCCTCCATGTTAGTGGAATATTCTGACAAATTGGGGGCCTCATGGTTGAGTGACAATAAAAAGAAAACCACAAAACACAGTGATGGGTGGTCCCAGAAGAAGGAGGTGTCTGAGAAGATGGTCCCAGAGGTTGCAAATGGAAAAGCTGGAGGGCTGTCAGAGGCAGGAAGAGGGATTCCCAGGGTCTGTTCTATCCAAACACTGTTGAAGAAAGAGCCAGACCCACGGGACCACTGAGCATCCCACCAGATCATATATAATTTTGAACATATCCCTCCAATATTTGCACATTATTTTCATACTATTTATAAATCATAAGTATATAGTATTATATAAATATGTTCATTATAAAACATGAACAAGAAATTTAAAACATAATAAAAGGATTAGATAAAATAAGTATAAACACAAGGGCTAATGTTTTCATACTGTGCCCAACTGGATGATCTAGTGTACCTTGTTGGGCTGAGTGAGCCCCACCTGAGGCCTTGGATGTGGAGGCAGTCTGCCTTCACACACACACAATGACTCTGGCAGGGAGTGATTTGAGTTTGATTGTCTTTATCATCAAATAAAGTAGGTATTTTCATGTATGAACCAGGAGAATTACCAAGATTGCAATTAATAGCCTAGAGACTCTTCTTACAAATAAATGAATCATGTGGAGTTTAGGTTCATGTGAATAAGAAAATCAGGGTCTAAGGAATACCTGTAGTCCTCAGACTTTCAGAGATGAAATCAGAGGAAAGGATCAGGAAACAGGGAATGTGGAAACTGTTGAATTTGACTTTAAAGAATGAGACTCTGCAGTGAGCCAGGGTTTCTCTAACTCCGAGATAGAAATAGTACATATCACAGGAATAGAATGTGAAAGACACAGGAAATTTTAAATTTTCTAGTTGCCTCGTTTTTAAAATAGGAAAAAGGAACACATGAAATTGAGTTTAATAATTGATTTAACTAGGCTTTTCCCTGGACTCCTCAGCAGTGGCGTAGCTTTAAGCTGCCCCCCTGGGTACAGTGCTGTGACATCACAGCTCACAGCAACCTCCAACTCCTGGGCTCAAGTGATTCTCCTGTCTCCGCCTCCCAAGTAGCTGGGACTACAGGCACCCGCCACAATGCCCAGCTATTTTTTGGTTGCAGCCATCATTATTGTTAGGCGGGCCGGGCTGGATTCGAACCCGCCAGCTCAGGTGTATGTGGCTTAGCTGCTTGAGCCACAGGCACCGAGCCAATAAAATTTCTCTTTGTTTAAAAATATATATGTATGTAATAAGAATTTAGCAAGTTGGGAGGCGGAGCAAGATGGCAGCCGAGTAACAGCTTCCTTGCATCTGGGCACCGTGAGTCTGGGGAGATAGGACTCCAGGCATCTCTGGCTGGTGGGAACTGCCTATCATCACTCCTATGAAAATACAGGGAGTCAGCGAGAGACTTCTGGACCCCAAGAGGAGGACTAAAACAGTGGAAAGCCGGCAAGTGGTCACGTGTGTTCAATCCGTCTAAACCCGCCCACAACTGTAAGTTCAGTAGCAGCGAGACTGCAAACCAGAAAGGCCTTACCTGTGAACTGTTTTGATGTCCTTGGACTTGGCACTGAGTTGAACTGCCTTGGGGAAGGCCTGAGCGGGAGTGCGGAGAACTTTGGCCGTTGTCTAGGGCCCCAGTCTGAGCCACTGAGCCAGACGGAGCTGATAGTGTTTGGCGGTGGGTCACACGGATCCATTGTCAGTGATCTGCCCCGGCAAGCTCTGCCCTCAGGGTCGCAGAGCTAGAAACGGGTGGGAGCTGGTAACCCAGCAACCAAGTAGCCTAAGGGTGGGGTCTGAGCCGTCTTGCAGCCCTAACCCTCGGGGGCAGAGTGAGATCGGTTTTGGCACACTGAGTAAGTGCATAGCCACTTCAGCAGCGATTCCAGCGAGAAAGCTGGGAAAGCTTCTGCTCAGCAAGTTTACAAGTTCAAAGTGCCTTTTAAGTAGGCTGAAGAGAGATTTAGGGTGTCTACCTGCTGGGGTTTGAGAAATCAGCAGCCTCCAGTCGTATCAGAACTGTGACTAACATCTCATACCCCAGAAGACCACGTGTTGCCCAGACAATATTCAATAACATATACAATCTGCTTTGTTTTTGGTTGTGTATTTTTTTCTTCTTTTTTTTTTTTTTGGTTTGGTTGTTTTTTTTGTTTGTTTATTTTGACGTTGCTGATGTTCTTTTGTTTTTTTAATTTCAATCTTTTCCACACAGATCCCTTTTTCTTTCTCAATTTTCCTAGTTTAATTATAATTTCCCATTGCTGCCTTTTTTAATAACTTCAACTTCATTTTTGCTAGTGTTTCTACCGATATAATTTGGTTTTTCACCCAACTGTATCCCCGTAAAGTTTTCTCTTTGCTTGTTTTGGTTTGATTTATAGCATTTTTGTCTTTCCTCTCTACTTGGTGGAGGTGGGGTACTGTGTCTGATCAGGTTAGCAAAGAGCTGCTGACCTCAAGGGAACCACGCAACTGGGCACCCCCAGAAGGTGGGGTTTTTTAAGGTTGTGTCAAAGTACCCTACTGTACACCTATATTGCCCTGTCTCCCTCTTTCTGTGCCTCTCTTCTTTTTGTCAATATTCCTTATACCCACCCCCTCTCCTTTCTCTATCTTTCTTTTTTTCTTATCACTCAGTCCTCCTTTCTTTCATCCCCTTTTTTTGCTCTTCAACCTTCTCACCCTTCTGGTCCTATAACCCTTAGTCCACAGGCACAAGAACTTAAAGAGCAAGAGGAAGTGAAAGGAAAATTAGGGCAAGGAAACAGATAAAAGAAATCACTCATGAGGAAGAATCAGCAGAAAACTCCAGGCAACATGAAGAACCAGTCTAGAACAACCCCACCAAGGGACCATGAGGTAGCTACTGCAGATGATTCCACCAGTATAGAAATGTTAGGAATGACAGAAAGGGAATTTAGAATACACATGTTGAAAACAATGAAAGAAATGATGGAAACAATGAAGGAAATTGCTAATAAAGTGGAAAATAACCAAAAGGAAATCCAAAAACAGAATCAAATAAGAGATGAACGATATGAAGAATATAAAAAGGATATAGCAGACCTGAAGGAACTGAAACAGTCAATTAGGGAACTTAAAGATACAATGGAAAGTATCAGCAACAGGTTAGACCATGCAGAAGAAAGAATTTCAGAGGTAGAAGACAAAGTTCTTGAGATAACTCAGACAGTAAAAGAGGCAGAAAAGAAGAGAGAGAAAGCAGAACGTTCACTGTCAGAATTATGGGACTTTATGAAGCGTTCCAACATACGAGTTATAGGAATTCCAGAAGGGGAAGAAGAATGCCCCAGAGGAATGGAAGCCATACTAGAGAATATTATAAAAGAAAATTTCCCAAACATCACCAAAGAGTCTGACACACTGCTTTCAGAGGGATATCGGACCCCAGGTCGCCTCAACTCTAACCGAGCTTCTCCAAGACACATTGTGATGAACCTGTCCAAAGTCAAGACAAAAGAAAAGATTCTGCAAGCTGCCAGGAGTAAGCGCCAGTTGACCTACAGGGGCAAATCCATCAGAGTGACCGCAGACTTCTCTAATGAAACTTTCCAAGCAAGAAGACAATGGTCATCTACCTTTAATCTACTTAAACAGAACAATTTTCAGCCCAGAATTCTGTACCCTGCTAAGCTAAGCTTCAGAATTGACGGAGAAATCAAATCATTTACGGATATACAAACATTAAGGAAATTCGCCACAACAAGACCAGCTCTACAGGAAATACTTCAACCTGTTCTGCACACTGACCACCACAATGGATCAGCAGCAAAGTAAGAACTCAGAAATCAAAGGACAAAACCTAACCTCCACACTGATGCAAAAGATAAAATTAAGCAATGGACTCTCACCAAATAAGACGAATAGAATACTACCACACTTATCAATTATCTCAATAAATGTTAATGGCTTGAATTCCCCACTGAAGAGACATAGATTGGCGGACTGGATTAAAAAACACAAGCCATCCATTTGCTGTCTGCAAGAAACACACCTGGCCTCAAAAGACAAATTAAAGCTCCGAGTCAAGGGTTGGAAGACAATTTTTCAGGCAAACGGAATTCAGAAGAAAAGAGGAGTTGCAATCTTATTTTCAGATACATGTGGATTTAAAGCAACTAAAGTCAAAAAAGACAAAGATGGTCACTTTATATTGGTCAAGGGAAAACTACAACAAGAAGACATTTCAATTCTAAATATCTATGCACCCAATTTAAATGCTCCCAGATTCTTGAAGCAGACCTTACTCAGTCTGAGCAATATGATATCTGATAATACCATCATAACAGGGGACTTTAACACACCTCTTACAGAGCTGGACAGATCCTCTAAACAGAAATTAAACAAAGATGTAAGAGATTTAAATGAGACCCTAGAACAACTATGCTTGATAGACGCATATAGAACACTCCACCCCAAAGATAAAGAATATACATTCTTCTCATCACCCCATGGAACATTCTCCAAAATTGATCATATCCTGGGACACAAAACAAATATCAACAGAATCAGAAGAATTGAAATTTTACCTTGTATCTTTTCAGACCATAAGGCACTAAAGGTGGAACTCAACTCTAACAAAAATGCTCAAGCCCACCCAAAGGCATGGAAATTAAACAATCTTCTGTTGAATAACAGATGGGTGAAGGGAGAAATAAAACAGGAAATCATTAACTTCCTTGAGCATAACAACAATGAAGACACAAGCTACCAAAACCTGTGGGATACTGCAAAAGCAGTTTTGAGAGGAAAATTCATCGCTTTAGATGCCTACATTCGAAAAACAGAAAGAGAGCACATCAACAATCTCACAAGAGATCTTATGGAATTGGAAAAAGAAGAACAATCTAAGCCTAAACTCAGTAGAAGAAAAGAAATATCCAAAATCAAATCAGAGATCAATGAAATTGAAAACAAAAGAATCATTCAGAAAATTAATGAAACAAGGAGTTGGTTTTTTGAAAAAATAAATAAAATAGATAAACCATTAGCCAGACTAACTAGAAATAGAAAAGTAAAATCTCTAATAACCTCAATCAGAAACGATAAAGGGGAAATAACAACTGATCCCACAGAGATACAAGAGATCATCTCTGAATACTACCAGAAACTCTATGCCCAGAAATTTGACAATGTGAAGGAAATGGATCAATATTTGGAATCACACCCTCTCCCTAGACTTAGCCAGGAAGAAATAGACCTCCTGAACAGACCAATTTCAAGCACTGAGATCAAAGAAACAATAAAAAAGCTTCCAACTAAAAAATGCCCTGGTCCAGATGGCTTCACTCCAGAATTCTATCAAACCTTCAAGGAAGAGCTTATTCCTGTACTGCAGAAATTATTCCAAAAAACTGAGGAAGAAGGAATCTTCCCCAACACATTCTATGAAGCAAACATCACCCTGATACCAAAACCAGGAAAAGACCCAAACAAAAAGGAGAATTTCAGACCAATCTCACTCATGAACATAGACGCAAAAATTCTCAACAAAATCCTAGCCAATAGACTACAGCTTATCATCAAAAAAGTCATTCATCATGATCAAGTAGGCTTCATCCCAGGGATGCAAGGCTGGTTTAACATACGCAAGTCTATAAACGTTATCCACCATATTAACAGAGGCAAAAATAAAGATCACATGATCCTCTCAATAGATGCAGAAAAAGCATTTGATAAAATCCAGCATCCTTTTCTAATTAGAACTCTGAAGAGTATAGGCATAGGTGGCACATTTCTAAAACTGATTGAAGCTATCTATGACAAACCCACAGCCAATATTTTACTGAATGGAGTAAAACTGAAAGCTTTTCCTCTTAGAACTGGAACCAGACAAGGTTGTCCTCTGTCACCTTTACTATTCAACGTAGTGCTGGAAGTTCTAGCCAATACAATTAGGCAAGACAAGGAAATAAAGGGAATCCAAATGGGAGCAGAGGAGGTCAAACTCTCCCTCTTTGCTGACGACATGATCTTATACTTAGAGAACCCCAAAGACTCAACCACAAGACTCCTAGAAGTCATCAAAAAATACAGTAATGTTTCAGGATATAAAATCAATGTCCACAAGTCAGTAGCTTTTGTATACACCAATAACAGTCAAGATGAGAAGCTAATTAAGGACACAACTCCCTTCACCATAGTTTCAAAGAAAATGAAATACCTAGGAATATACCTAACGAAGGAGGTGAAGGACCTGTATAAAGAAAACTATGAAATCCTCAGAAAGGAAATAGCAGAGGATATTAACAAATGGAAGAACATACCATGCTCATGGATGGGAAGAATCAACATTGTTAAAATGTCTATACTTCCCAAAGCTATCTACCTATTCAATGCCATTCCTATCAAAGTATCTACATCGTACTTTCAAGATTTGGAAAAAATGATTCTGCGTTTTGTATGGAACCGGAAAAAACCCCGTATAGCTAAGGCAGTTCTTAGTAACAAAAATAAAGCTGGGGGCGTCAGTATACCAGATTTTAGTCTGTACTACAAAGCCATAGTGGTCAAGACAGCATGGTACTGGCACAAAAACAGAGACATAGACACTTGGAATCGAATTGAACACCAAGAAATGAAACTAACATCTTACAATCACCTAATCTTTGATAAACCAAACAAGAACTTACCTTGGGGGAAAGACTCCCTATTCAATAAATGGTGTTGGGAGAACTGGATGTCTACATGTAAAAGACTGAAACTGGACCCACACCTTTCCCCACTCACAAAAATTGATTCAAGATGGATAAAGGACTTAAATTTAAGGCATGAAACAATAAAAATCCTCAAAGAAAGCAGAGGAAAAACACTGGAAGATATTGGCCTGGGGGAAGACTTCATGAAGAAGACTGCCATGGCAATTGCAACAACATCAAAAATAAACAAATGGGACTTCATTAAACTGAAAAGCTTCTGTACAGCTAAGGACACAATAACCAAAGCAAAGAGACAACCTACACAATGGAAAAGGATATTTGCATATTTTCAATCAGACAAAAGCTTGATAACCAGGATCTATAGAGAACTCAAATTAATCCACATGAAAAAAGCCAACAATCCCTTATATCAATGGGCAAGAGACATGAATAGAACTTTCTCTAAAGATGACAGACGAATGGCTAACAAACACATGAAAAAATGTTCATCATCTCTATATATTAGAGAAATGCAAATCAAAACAACCCTCAGATATCATCTAACCCCAGTGAGAATGGCCCACATCACAAAATCTCAAAACTGCAGATGCTGGCGTGGATGTGGAGAGAAGGGAACACTTTTACACTGCTGGTGGGACTGCAAACTAGTACAACCTTTCTGGAAGGAAGTATGGAGAAACCTCAAAGCACTCAACCTAGACCTCCCATTCGATCCTGCAATCCCATTACTGGGCATCTACCCAGAAGGAAAAAAATCCTTTTATCATAAGGACACTTGTACTAGACTGTTTATGGCAGCTCAATTTACCATTGCCAAAATGTGGAAACAGCCTAAATGCCCACCAACCCAGGAATGGATTAACAAGCTGTGGTATATGTATACCATGGAATACTATTCAGCTATTAAAAAAAATGGAGACTTTACATCCTTCGTATTAACCTGGATGGAAGTGGAAGACATTATTCTTAGTAAAGCATCACAAGAATGGAGAAGCATGAATCCTATGTACTCAATCTTGATATGAGGACAATTAATGACAATTAAGTTTATGGGGGGGGAAGCAGAAAGAGGGATGGAGGGAGGAGGGTGGGGCCTTAGTGTGTGTCACACTTTATGGGGGCAAGACATGATTGCAAGAGGGACTTTACCTAACAATTGCAATCAGTGTAACTGGCTTATTGTACCCTCAATGAATCCCCAACAATAAAAAAAAAAAAAAAAAAAGAATTTAAAAAAAAAAAAAATAATTGATTTAACTAGATATATTTGAAATATCTTTGCCACGTTAACAATGAAAAAACTACTAATTAGATAGTTTACAGTTTTAATGTCTTTGAAATCCAACATGTGTTTCACACATTTGCCACATCAATTCAGACTAGCTACATTTCAGTACACAGCTGGTGGCACCTGGAAACCAAGGCCGAAGTTCTCAGAGTCCCAAGAGCCCACAGAGTGTTTGAGAAACACCACATCAAAGGACAAACAGCCACAGATCGCTTGGACCAATGCAAACACAGAGGCAAGCATAAAAACTGTTCGATGAAGTCCCAACTTACGGGAGAATACAGACAAATAAAGCAAAAATTAAGCCCAGATCAAAAGTACCCTTGAAAACCCCCTAAGAAATAGGTTGATGCCCCATCAATTTTTCCTCCAGACTTAAGACAAATACTGTGTCTTTTGTCTCAACAAAATAAAACCATAGAGTTGGAACATTCTTCTAGTCCACTCAGCCTCTGAGCATTGCAGTCTTGGAAAAGAAGCTGATAGATTATCTAGCAGGGGATTCTGGGAAGGAGAACATCTGAATGCAGACCTACCTAGCTCCATTCATATTTGAAAGGAGACCAGACATGATTAATACCAGATTTCCAATCCTCAGACTTTCTATGTTGTAGTAATAAAAAGCACCCCAAAGGAAGGAAGGGTGTGCGTGACAGTAGTGGGTGGAGGGTCAGAGACCTGCCTCACATGCCCAGGAAGCCTCGAGGAGACACAATTCCAGGTGGGAAGAGGGCAGTTGAGGAGAGAGGGCAACAGGCCAGATCCCTGAGCCTGCAGGATAAGGGGAAGGGTGAAACGCAGATCTGACTAACAGGAAGCCTCCCCAGCTCTCAGAAGTTCTTCCTCTAAAGCAAGCTAGACTCCCTCTCACTGGCACATAAACAGGCCCCCAGTGCCAGCCCTCTCATCTCCCTCAAAGAGCCCCACCTGTCTACCACTGTCACCCTTGCCTTCCTCACCTCCTCTAACTTCTCACTGAGGTTCCTGGAAAAATTAAGCATTCCTGGAAGTCAGCAGCTATAGCCCTTCACCCTAGATTTCAGTTCTCCTCCTTCAAAAGGGATTAAGGCCAGTGGATATCCCCCTCCTCTGCAGCTTCGCATCTGCAAGTCCATGGCAAGTTCTGCATTCTTGTGCACATACTTGCTGGAGGCTGCGCAGCCTGCTGAGCACAGACCAGCATTTCATAACATCTGGGCCCTTCTCCTTGTTCTGGCCCCCTGCCCTGCTCTGCCCAGGCCAAGTCCGTTCCAGGCTGCATGTGGCCACATGCTGTTTGGATTTTCTTGTGTCCAGTGTTAGAAAGATCACTTTCCTAGACAATGTATCATTGCGTTCCACCAAGAAAATTAGGAGCTGGAAGGGTTTCACTCCTCTCTCTGTGTCATGAAGTAGAACTTCTTACAGCTCATGACCCAGGCAGGCTTTCTAGACCAGTCCCACAGTGTTGGGGCCTTGGTTAGACAGATCTCTGCCAAGGTGAAGTCCTGCCACTGAGTGTTCCCAACTCTGAGACAGCTGGAATGGTGAACCTGGTGGGCAGGAGGGATAGAGATAGCTGGAAGAGGGGAGGAGCAGCCAAGGACAGAGTGCTCCTCCTAGGCAGGAAAATTCTCTCCAGTGATAGGCACCGGGGCTTCTCTACCAGTTTACAGTGATGCCATGAGGTTCCCCAAAGGACAAAATTTTCTGTGTCTTCAAGAAAATGTAAGATTTAGTGAAGGAAATGGTTCCAGCTCAAGACTTTCCGAGCAAAATCAGTAAGTAGGAGAAATCAGTCTTCAGTGTCCCCCAGGCCCCATCCTGCCCCCAAATACAACTAAAACTACTGTGTCCCTAACTTTAGCCACTCATTGAATGACTACACAGTTAATCCCATGGGCGCAGCACTTTGAAACAACTAATGCAAGGACAGCATTGACAAAGTATTAATGCGTTTTTCCCATTTGCCTTCCAGAGAACCTGAGCCTCATCTTTTCCATCTGCCCAGGCGTGTCACAGAGGAATGTTACAAAGATATGCAGTGTTAGACCACAGAACGTTCACCTTCTGACATGTGAAATGGAATTCTGTAGAAATGCTTGGTCTTATAGGTGTGGATGCTGTCTTGAGAGATTTCCCAGAGATTTCTCTGTCTTTATCATCGAGGGCCAGGCCTGGAGAATCATCTGGTTGATTTGGCTCTGAGGCTCCCAAGGTGAGTGGCCCCGGTTCATATGATCTCTATCCAAGTTCCTTCTACTTCTGAGATTCTATAGTTCCCTGTCTTTCTACAAACTCAAAGAGCAACTTGACTGAACAGTGAAACCTAACTCTGGAAGTGCCTTACTAGTTACTTGCTAAGTATCTAGTAACTATTGCTTTTCCTTGTTTTGGTAGATGGGAGTGAGAAAGCATTTGAAAGGTCCTATCTGTCTCACTTGGCCTCAGAAACAGAGCTTCAGCCTGCCCTGCTTCACAAGACTGGGCCACCCCATGGGGGATGAGAACTCTGGTCCTCAAGGCAGAGGCTGGATGACCCTCAAAGTAAATTGGACCAGGCCTCCCAAAGGCATCCAAGTCCTAATTCCTGGGACCTGTGAATTTTACTTTACATGGAAAAGGGACTTTGCAGATGTGACGATGTGATGAAGTTAAGGATCTTTAGAGGAAGAGACTAACCGGGATTACCTGGGCTCTAAGTTTAATCACATGGCCTTATAAGACGGAGGTGGAAGGGAGATATGAATGCAAAAGAGGAGAAGGCAATGTGAGTACAGAAGCAGAGATTGGAACAATGGTCTCTGAAGCTGGAGGAAAGGGCACAGCCAGGAACATAGGCAGCTACCAGAAGCTAGAGAAGGCAATAAAAAAGATTCTCCCCTAGATCCTCCAGAAAAAAGCAGCCCCTCTGACATCTTGAGTTTATACCAGCAAAACTAATTTTGGACTTCTGACCAGAACCATAGAGAACAAGTTTGTGTTGTTTTGAGCCATTAAATTTGGTTGTTACAGCAGCAATGGGAAACTAACATACCTGGCTGGAAACTAACAATGGGAAACTAACCCCTACCCTGGCTGTGCAGAGATTGGCCACATGGCCTCCTTCCCCTTGCAGGAGGCAGGAGGGCGGTGTCCTGTGTGCCCACCTCAGGCATCCGAGTGTGTGTGTCAGGGGGCAGTTGTGCTGCCAGCCACAGAAGCCACAGCAAATAAGCTCCTCCCTCCCACCCTGCCCTAAGATAAGCAGTAGGGAGACAGGCTTGGAGCCAACAGCTGGGTCCAGGACGAGGCTCCTGACCGCCTTCGCCCTGTGGCTGCCGGGCCTGGAAGGTGCTTGCTGGTGGAGGAGAAACACCAGCGTGCATTTGCTGGGTCCAGAACATGGAGTATATGTGGGCAGGGAGGCATGATCGTTTGACAGTGCACACATTGCCCTCCAAATTGGCTCCACTCCCGGCAACCTGAACCACTCTCACCCCTTCCCAGGATCCCCCCCTTCCTCCCTACTGCCCTCTTCTGGCAACATCTTCCAAATAAACCACTTGCACTGGAAGCCTTGTCTCGAGGTCTCCTTCTGGGTAAAGCCACCTAACACAGTCTTATAGGGCAATCATGCTAATTAAATGAGATAACCACCAAATGCTTACAATCCTTCTAGACTCATGGTAAATGCTCAATAAATGTCAGCTATGACAAGGAGGATGCCTACTCCACACAGCTGTCACGTGAGGTACAGCTGGGGAGGGGAGAGTCTGTACCCAATGGGGGTCAGAGTAGCCATGGATGAGAGGCCCTCAGGAGATGCATATTTGGAAAAGAATGTGTTGTTTTCCAATCTGAAGATTGTCCCTGTCTCTGTGGATCCCAGATATCTCTCTCTTTCTCTCTCTGTCTCTGTCTCTCTCTCACACACACACACACAAATAGCAGCTTGCACCTCCCTCTTGAAAAACAGCAAAGTCAGGCCAACACAAATCAGGGAGCAGAGACCAGAGGTGGGAGTAGTTCCCACCCTCCGACCCAGCCACTCGATCCCAGACCCCCCTCACCATTCCCAGACTCCTCACACTCAAAACGACTTTCCTGTGATCTCTGCAAAGGAGTTGCAGATGTCACGCAGGGTGTGTGTTGCAGAGGATGGAGGGTGAGCAGGAAGGAAAACTTGTTCTCCTGCCCCAGCTGAGGAACACCAGCTAGTGGGACTGCTCATCCCAAAGCCCCTTGACCCTGACACAAAGGGGATATTATTCCAGCCCAAGTGCCAGCCTCGGTTCTGATTTACTGCTCAGCCTATGAAGGGAGCATGTAATGCGCAGTTCTGCACAGGGCCCTTGGCACAGGCAGCTCCAGCTTTCTGCTCCAGGGACAGAGTAACCTACTTGTCATCAGAAAGACAAACAGCCTCTCAGAGTTTGTGCACATTCTCCAAGGAAAACACAAATGCTCATGCTCAGTGTGGATGGCCCAAGGTCCGTGGCACACAGGCTGAGCCAGGAACTGAGCATCTCACATCCAAGTGGTCCCAGGGAGCCCCACGCAGTCCCTGACCACAGGACAACAACATTTCTCTAGTCTCCAAGCTGTTGGACATGTTCCATCTCTGGGTGCAGAAGGGAAGGTCTCCGGGGTCTCCTGCCATACTCGGCCTCGTCCAGCTGTTAACAACACCTGGTTTGGAGCCAGGCTGCCTAGGTGTTGATTCCAGCTCCACAGGATCTTTGCTGTGTGACCTTGGGCCTCAATTTCTTCATCCATACACTGAGGATAGCACCTCTCCTATGGGGTGGTCCTTTCATTAATTCACTGAGCAGAAATCTCCTGAGCCAAGCACTGTCCCAGGCAGAAAAGATACATCACAAACTAAACAGACAAAAGTCCAAAAATGGTGGTAACATTCTGGTGAGAAAAGAATGTGACTTGTCATTCATAAAAATAAAATCCCTCTTCTAAGGACCATGAGAGTCGCATGTGGTGTTGTAGGTAAAGCATTAAGAACAGAGTCGGACTTGCACTTAAGCTGGGTCATTAGTATTGTTGCCATTACCAGGATAACAGCAATGCCGTGGGATCACCTCCAAGGCAGGGATGCTGGGACTGGTGCTGAGAACAAATGCCCTGCAATTGGGAGTGTTAGCTCTTCGGCTCCCTCATCTCCCCCTCCCTGCTGGCTGGTTGCTGTGCTCCAGTGTCTGCATTGATTATACGTTGGTTGGGGGCCGTGCAGCCCTGCTGGCTCCTAGAGCCCTCCCCACATCCACAGCTGAATTAGCATTTTGTTCCAGCTCTCAAGAGCACCAGTGTGGGAACACCGCAGGCCAGATGGAATTTTGGAGACCCTGTCATTTGTTGGAAATTTTCTCTGTCTGCCTTTGTATCAACAGCCACACATTTTTCTCTCAGACCTGGGAGTAGGGTTGGGCCAGGAGGGGGTGGGGATTGCTGCTGAAAAAATTAAGCAAGTTTCTTTCTGGGTTATTCCTTTCCAGTCTTCCAGAGATTTGTACTCTCTGGCTGCTCAGAGGCCAAGATGGCCCCAGAGAAGGGAACAGGGGCGGGTTTGTGACTTCCTAGACATATTTCTCCCCACTCTGACCAAACTCATGACAACCGGGGAGGCTGAGCCAATCAGGACATAATCCCCCTTATTCTTTGCCTTGAATCCACCCAGTCACCAGGTGTGGACTCATACAGAGTTAGATCTGGAGGAGAGTTTATAAACTGAGATCCACAGGCCAAATCTGGCCTACAGATGTATTCTGTTTGGCCTGAAGTATTTTAAATAAATTTGAGCCAGTGTTTAAAATCCAGGATTATTTTATACAAAAATTCAGATTCTGGATTTCTTTGCAAAGAGGGAGGCTCTAGTCATGCTTCAGGCCTGTCTGAGTGTGGCTCCCTCTCAATGACATGCTCCCCGAATTCACCACAGGCCCCACCACTCCCTATTGTCTCTAACAGGCACTTCTGGCATCTCCTGTGCTTTACTGTTTTTCTTACAGAAAATGAACACTCCTCTGACCACAGCTCAATTAAACTTGAGAAAACAAAATGCAGGCAGATTTGTTCTCACTCACTCAGCCCCTCCAATCACTTATGCCAGCCAGCAGCCTGGGCTCCACCCCACTTCAGTTTGTATCTCTCGGTCCAGGGCAACATTGACCAATATGAGAGCCACTAGCCACATGTGACTATTTACATATGGCTTAATTAAATTAAAATTTTCCATTCCTGGTTGCATTTGCCACATTTCAAGTACTCACTTGCCACCCGTGAGTAGTGGCGACCATGTTGAACAGCATGGGATAGAACATCCCATCATCTTAGAAAATTCTGTTAGACAACTCCAGAGAGATTTAGGAGGCCACCAGCTGACCAAAACATTTGTTGCCACATCCTCTGCCTCTAACTTGTGCTGGGCGCTGTGAGCGGATATGATATGTACTGGGGCATTGGAGTTACTGCCTTATAGAAATTAGGGAGAAAGCCACGTCCCCAGACCAAAGACAGTGGGTGGCGCCTGGTGATGTCACACAGATGCCCTCAGAGTCAGAGAGGAGGACCAGGTCTCTGTGCTCAAGACACAATGAAAACACTCTACTCATCTACAACATGCTCTCTCAGCCTGGTCCCGGGCAGCAAACTGTATCAGACTTCCAGAATGGGGGCTCTCTCTCTCTCTCTTTTTTTTTTTTTTTTTTTTACATATATGTGTGTTTATTAGGTTTCCACTTTTTGCCTTCACAAAATTAAAAAAGCTTAAATTTTACAATAACAATGTTTAAGATAAGGAATAGAAACGAAAACCTCGTAAAGAACGAACGAACGAAGATAAATACATTCAGAAAAGAAATCAGATGATTGCTGCAACAAAGTATTAAGCAATAATAATAATAGTAATGCAAAGAAAGTAACATTCACATTGTCAAATAAGAGTATGTCTATTATAGAATGCTTTGACTCTGAGGTTCAGTATGGAGTCATCAATTAACTTCTTATTTTTTTGTTTTCCAAAGTCTCAAAAAATACAACTACATTTTTAAAGTAGCGATGAGTAAAGACCATATTTCAAAGTACATTTATCCACTGGCATGATGTAAGATAAATATGACTTCTCTTGGTAACAAAGTCACAGGTCCTACTAACACTACTGTGGGTAGTGCCTACATTCATGATTGAAGAAAGACTGAATTTCAGTTAGAGATCAGTGAAAATAACAATGTTAACTTTCTTTAACCAAGTTTAGAGCTACCCTAAAATCTATACATGGACACCAAGTAAGAACTCTTGGTCTAGGCACACCTTTCCTTTTCCTCTGACTCCAGCTTTCTCTAATTCACTGTCAGAGGAATGGATCCACAGGGCCGATATACCGATATAAAGGCAGTCCCCTTACAGCACACATCCCTACCTCCAGCATCTGTGTGGAAGCTAGAGTCCAGCCCTTCCCCACTCCTGCAACGCTTGACGCACTGCAGACTCCTGTTGAAGGACCCAGAAGCCCAGGCCCTGCTGCATCTCCAGCCCTGTCTATTGTCTGAGGACAGAGTAATCCCAGCTCCCGTTAACTGAGCACTTACTGTGTGCTGACGATGGTAGGAGGTGCTTTATGTCCCGTTATAGCACCAAACATACATCCCTTCAAGGGGGCCCTCTTACTTTTCAGGGAAACTGAGGCTGTGACTCAGTTCACTGAGTCAAAAGGCTCACTGACTTACCCAAAATGGTGAGCAGGATTTGACACAGAGCTCCAGCCTGCCCTTACTCCCTTCTCTCCCCCTCCCTGTTGGCTGGTTGCTCAGTTCTCATTAGAACTCACCCTCTAAAATCTTCATGCTTTAAGACTGCACCAAGCAAGTTAGTATGACCATTACGGTCTAAACCCAGTCACCCTGGGCCACTGCCAGGGAGATAAGTGAGCATGATCAAGGAGCCAGGGGTCTCTCCTGACTCCTGGAGAAGTGACCGTGCAGGTGCCCCTGCCCAGTCAGCCTAAAGGGAGATGAAAGGATTTTAACTAAAGTTTCAAGGCAGAGTGTTCTGAAAGAAAGGGGTATAATAGCATCTTTGTAGTTGCAAAAGGATCTTGGGCGCCAGGAGAGCGGGGGTGGGATGGGTCAGAAGGTGGTGACTGACTTTAAGAGCAGACTCGGATCGCGGCCTTCAGACAGTAGCCAGGCACAGGCAGGCTGGGAGCAAGGATCCTTGCTGTCCAGGAAGCAGCCCTGCTGGTGGCCAGTCCCTGAGCTGGGATCTAGGTCCTCAGGAGCCACACACTGAGCCTCTGTGTGCACAGACAACAGAACCACTCTGTCCTGGAGAAAGAGGCCTGCGTGTCCTGCCCACCCACCTCCAACGTCAGCATAGACGTCCAAAAGGCCATTCGCTGGCCATCCTAGCCTCCAGCCCTCAAGCTGCCTTGCAGCTTCCACCTCCCCTGGGCACCAGCACCTAGGCAGCATGACCCCGGCACCCCCACCACGGCCTGGACGCAGCTTGAGGCTGGCTCCAGATGTTCCACCTGCCAAACACCCCTGCTTCAGAGTAGGCTGCTGGGAACCCAGATGGCACCTTGGCAGCTGCTGTGTGTGAGTGCAAGTGTGTGAGGGTGTGTGAGCATGTCACTGTGTGAGCAAGTGGAGGTGTCTGTAGTTGGTCAATAGTATGTGAGCGTGGGAATAATGTGTGTGAGTGAGCATGTAGAACTGTGTCTGTGTGACTCTGTGTAGATGGCGTGAATAGCTGGCCTGGCCCCCACCCCACATCAACATGATCAAAGCACTTTAGGCATTCTTCTAGGTGTTCACAACCTCCTCCCAACTGGCTGGAGTAAAAAGAGTGAGCCAACCACTCCCACCACTTACATATGTGTTCATCTCTCCCCTTGGTCCCAGATTACAAGGCTGGTCTTATTCAGGTTTGGGTCTAGCTCCTGATTCGACCATTTCTCAGCCACAAGACCTCAGGCAAGGCAGTAGGTGGCTCTGAGTCTGAGCTTCCTCACTCATAAAAGAAGGAGTCATATCTAGTTGTCAGAACAATACGCCTGACCCATGGTACAGCATGCCTGGGACACAGAACATCACACCTGGAACACTGATAATACACCAGTCATGGAGTAGGTCTGCACCCATGCTCCCCAGCCTGGGAACTCCTCACCCCAGTGCTGACAGGGTGCCTGGGCACATGACAGGCAGGTTCCTGTCTGATAACTAAACTTAGTAAATTTGGGTTCCCTTTATCCTGCTTCCCTCTGCCATAGACAGACAACCACTGCTGCCAGGAATAGCCAGTGAGCAGCACCCGGAGAAGTTGGTGGATAGTTTACCTCCAAGGGCAAATGCAGGCGGGCCTTGACCATGCCGACCTCCCAGCAGGTGCAGCTGACTATGCCTCAGCTCTGAGGCAGGGACACCTCCAAAGAGATGCAAAAGCAGGTGGGGTTTTCCACAATAAGCCGGTATCATTCTTATAATTAAAAAAGAGAGCAGGAGCTATCAGAGCATTTTAGAACACTATCAGGCCCAAAATAAAAACCAGTGAAAATTTTCTCTATAATTAGGTCAGGAAGAGAAGCAGCAACAATATTTAAAAGAACAAATTTCTCAGAATCCTACGTCAAAGCCAGACGAGGTGGCTCACACCTATAATCCTAGCACTCCGGGAGGCTGAGGTGGGTGGATCACCTGAGCTTAGGAGTTTGAGATCAGCTTGAACAAGAGTGAGACTCTATCTCTAAAAATAGCCAGGCACTGTGTTGGGCACCTATAGTCCCAGCTACTAGGGAGGTTGAGGCAAGAGGATCACTTGAGCCCAAGAGTTTGAGGTTGCTGTGAGCTATGCCACCATAGCACTCTACTAGGGGTGACAAAGTGAAACTCTGTCTCAAAAGAAGAATCCTATGTCAACATTTGCCAAAAAGAAAGGTCCACAGCATTCTGAACCCTAAAAGGGGAGTCCAGATGGACAGAATGGGAGACCTAAAAGGAAGAGATTGCACAGACCAGGAGACAGAAAGTGAATGTGAGACACGCCCCATGCATGGAATGTGTTGGGAGGAAACAGGCTCCGTGCTCCCCAACCCCCTTTCCATCTTTCCTTCTCCTTGCTGGGAAAGGTTATCACATTATCCCTGGGCTGGAGTTTGTTTATCTCCTTTGGTGAAAAGGATAAAAAGGGTTGTAGACCCTGTACATTTTGAAATTACGGCCTTCTGACATTACAGATTTGACTGTATCTGGCTTTTTCTGCCTCAAAAATGTCACCAAGCATTTAAAAGTACTTAAGTAACTTTTAAAATCCTTGCCAGATTATCTTAAGAATTTCCTAGTGCCCGGTATATTAAATGTTACGTCACAGCATTGGTGCAAAAACAGTCAGGGCAGAGACAAGACCAGCCAGTGGGACAAAGTCAGGTTTGTCCTACTGTTTGCTAAAGCTTCCCCAGTAGGAGCACAGGGCTGATACCAGGACAGCTCTGGGGGCATGAAGCTGTGCCACCCAGACCAGCAGGAATCACCACTGATGGAACCCAGCTCAGAAGAGCCAGCCCACGCTGTGCCCCTCCCCCCACACACGTGGCAGACTCTCAGGCTGCAAGGAGCCCCTGCCTGTCTTGCACTGTACCCATGGGTGACAGGCCCTCGGGAGATGGCCTCCTTTGTGTCTGCACCTTACTCTCCTCACCTCGCACACATACTACGCCTCTGGCTCTGATTCTTCTTTTTTTCTCTCCCTTTCTCTCTTCTAGTCTTATCCCCTCTGCTTTCTCTGATGAGCTCTTTGGCTGATAGCATTCCTGGAAAAATTCCTCCTAACACAGAACCATGAACCTGCCATCCCAGTCAAGTTGGGAGGATTTGAGTTCTCCAGACAGTCCTAGAAGAGGCTGTTTGCTCCTTGCAAACAAATACCCTCAAAAGCCAAACAAAAAGTGCCCACAAGTAAACAGCATGTGATGCAGCCCATTCCTGCGGCCACTTAGCAGAAACCCAAGCCCAAGGCAGGCGGAGGAGCCAGGCTAGGAGGGATGCAGCAGCTGCAGGCCTTGGCCACCCTCCAGTGGGGCCCGTGGCTGCTCTGGCTGGTGAGGGGCAACAGGGACCACAGGCAAGGCAGCCCAGGTGACATAAATAACATGGACTCATTTATTATGGGAATTACCTTTATCATACTTCACGATTATAAAGGCATTATGTGCAAAACCAATTAAGAGGATTAAGGGAGAAATAGCAAACATTTCACCATTGCTCCTAAGAATATAACAAAATAACCTGTTCTACAAAATGAAAATAATTAGTGTCATTTTAAAATAAATTACTTCTATATCATGAGCATTTTAAAGCATAACTAGCAAAAAGACACCAAAAGATAAATAAAAATGAAGAGAAGTCCCAGCTACTCAGGAGACTGAGGCAAGAGAATCGCCTAAGCCCAAGAGCTGGAGGTTGCTGTGAGCTGTGATGCCAGAGCACTCTACAGAGGGTGATAAAGTAAGACTCTGTCTCTGAAAAAAAAAAAAAAAAAATGAAGAGAAGAGGAAGGCACACAGAGACCTGGATACCCAGACGCCTGAACAAGAAAACTAGAGTCACTCAGGCTCCACATTTGAGGTCACCAAGGACTGGAGGCCCCTCCTGCCTGCTCTTCCCAGGCAGCTAAAGGGCCCAGAACTCCATCCTGCCCACCTGGGTCACCCCCAGACACTCCGCTCCACCTCCCTAGGCTCTTCCTCCTAGACCCCAGGACAGATCTCTCAAATGCACATGAATCCACCTCTCCAAGCTCAAAAGCCCCTCTCTGCCCTGAAGACAATAACACATGCTCTGCCCCAGTGTCATTTCCCAGGGGTTCCCCTGGCTATCCTGGCCCAGACCCCTCCCAACCAACTTTTGTTTGTTTATTTGTTTGTTTTGCAGTTTTGGCGTGGCTGGCCTTGAACCCACCACCCCCGGTATATGGGGCTGGCACCCTACTCCTTGAGCCACAGGCACCGCCCCCCAACCAACTTTTAACAGTTCCTTTTTGCCTCCAGGGACTTTGTACACACTGTTCCTTCTGCTAGAATGCCTTTCCCTCTTCTTTTTGTTATATTATTTTTTTAATTTACATATAGTAAAACTGGAATTTTTTATGTACAGTTCTATGAGTTTTAACACATGAACAGATTCACCACAATCAGGACACAACAGTCCCACCACTCCAAAAACCTTTGTGCTTCCCCTTTGTAATCGCAGCCTCCCCTCCCTAAACCCTGCAACCACTGTGCTGCTCTCCATCCCTACAGTTTTACCCTTTCTAGAATGTCATATAAATGGAATCCCACAGAGTGTAACCTTTTTTGTTTTTTTTTGTTTTTTTGGCTGGGGCTAGGTTTGAACCCACCACCTCCAGCATATGGGACCAGCGCCCTACTCCTTAAGCCACAGGCGCCGCCCAGAGTGTAACCTTTTAAGATTGATGTCTTCCACTCAGCAAAATGCCTTTGAGAGTCATCTGTGTTGTTGCATGGATCAATAATTTGTTCTTTTTTAATCCTGAGGAGTAGTCCATGACATGGATATGCCACAGTTTGTTTATCTCGTCTACAATTGAGGGGACATTTGGATTGTTTCCAGTTTGGATCAATTACAAATAAAGTTATTAAAAATATTTGCACCCAGATTTTTGGGTAGACACGTGTTTCCATTTCTCTTGCATAAATACATAAGAATGGATTGCAGGGCTATGGGGTAAGTGTATGTTTAACTTTATTAGAAAACTGACAAAGTTTTTCAGTGTGGCTATATTGCTGTTCTTCCATCTTTCACAGACGAGCGTTCCAGTTGCTCTGCAACCTGGCCATCACTTGCTGTTGTCAGAATGTTTTATTTCTCTTTTTAACTATTCTAACACTTGAGGAAATCCAGGTCTTCCTCAGATACTCCTGGTCCTGGAGCCGCCCTGTGCTCCCCTCACTCCTTAGACCACTCCCTGGACCAGTCCTTTCTCTGCATCCTCATCAGAACATTCGGCTCACAGGACTGCAATATTTCTCTGTGCTTTCCTCTCCCGTGGCCCCACATACATACACACAAGCACATGTGCACACACACAAACACACACACGCAGCTTTATTAGATTGCATATTCCCCGGGGTCAGGGGATGTGTTTTTTATTTTTGTATTTTCTGCCTTACACAATGTCTGGTTTAAATCAAGCATTTTGTGAATGAATGAATGAATGCCAAAGTGGCAGGGAGAGGAAGGCAGCATTAACACATACTTATACATAAATTGTTAATTCCCCTTTCTTGCCTTCTTAATATGCCATTCAGGAATTTCAAAGCCACTTGGGCGTAAAACTCAGCTCCTGCCCCAGAAGACACCTTTTCCTTGAGAATCAGAGGGAGGTCCCTGCTGTTTCCTCATCTTCCACATCTTCCCCTGCTTCCTTTCCACTCTCTCCCCTCCAAGCCTGGGTTCCTACAACACACCCCATATTTTTCACTCAGCAAGCAGTTCTGGAGCCACCAGGCTGGGCTCTGGGGAACAGGGGAAGATCCAAGCAACTCCCAGGAGAGAGAAAGAGTGGGGGGATATGGATTCCACACAGAGATGAGCACCTGGGGGCTCCCCACAACCATTGCTCCCACCCTCATGCCCAGGCCTGTGCAGATCCAGCTGATGCCGGGACCCTACCCCAAAATCCCCAGAGGAAAACACTGTGGCAGGCACATTAAAAGATGATCCAAGCAAAGACAGTCCCAGGTCAGTCCCAGCAACCAAGCCTCAATGAAAAGTGATATACCCTGTGCCCACAATGGTACCTTGGCTAGGGGTGGGGGCTGGACCGCCCAGGCCTGTTCTGAGGGGCTCCCAGCATCTTTGAGGCCCACCTCAAGCATGTTCTCTCACTGGCTTCTGAAACAACTAAGGAATTAATCTCTCTGTGAGGCCTATTCCTGTCCTTGTCCCCACCACTGTTTTTTGGGCAACTTGCCTCTCCCCAACCCCCCTTAGTCTGGTTGATCACGTTGATGGTTTAAAACCTTCTGCTCCCTGCCCATCCATGCCCAAAGCCTGGGTCAAATATGAAGCAAGGGCTGCAGATAAGAAAGGTTCCCAGGAGAAAGAGGGTATCAAATTCCCCCCAGGCTCCTCAGGCCAGATTTCAAATTTCCCTGTTCTGATTCCACAACTGGTTTAATCCCTTCTTCAGCTGAGCCTGAGAACTTTGGAGATGCTGTCTGGGCAGGGGGATTTACCCCAGCATTGCATCTCGGCAGCCCATGGTGTTACATTTTCATACAAGCAACAGTGTTCTGCAAGGAGTCAGGGAGACAATTGGTTTTCTTCTACAGGGTTTTTTCCTTCCCAGTGAGAAGAGAGACTTAGAGAAGCAAGGAAACTATTTTAGGATAAAATCTGTTTCTACTTGATCGATACTTAGAGAAGAGTCCCAGAAGCGTCCCCTTGCCTAGTATTGAATGAAAAGCATGTGTCTTCCTCACCATTTGTTTTAGGTCCCCAGAAAAAACAAACCTCTGTGTGTGTGCGTGTGCATCTACCATAAAAACCACACTCCTATAGCACCTTTGGAATAAGTGCTTTCCCTTCATGATTCCATTTGCTCCTCGTAACAACCCCTTTTACAGAAGAAGGGCCAAGGTTCACAGCAACAGAGTGCTCACCTACAGCCCCAGATGGGCCCAGCACAAACCCCATTCTGATGTCTGACACTGTGCCTTTCCTCTGCCGCCTCCAGCCACACCAGTTCCCGCAAGTCCATCTCTAAGTGACAATGAGGAGGTCACAGCCCTTCTCTGGCCTCAGCTCCTTCCACTCTGAGGCTTAACATCCAGGGATTTTTAGCTCTTGTTTATTCTGAGCAGGACTGACCCACATGGGGGCTCTCCTGGCCCCCTGCCCCACCACTGCCTGCATGATAACATGGCCACGGCTCACAGCCAAGGCAGACAGGAGGAACCTCCCCACACAACACACTCTCTGAGCCCTGGAGGGTGGTTACAGTAAAAGCTTTGATAGAGAAAGAGACTGAAGCACCTTGTTCTTGTGCGTTTGTCTGATTCCCACTAGGCTGAACACTCAGATCTCCCTGTCCACAGATACTCAGAAGCTGGCCACATGCCACTGAAAACAGCTCCAAACTAAAAATGAGCTAAATGTCTACAGATAGGGAGATGATTATCAAAATCATGGCACTGAACAGTGAATGTATGGGTATGAAGATTTTTCTACAGATGTAAACATGGAAACATGCTTGATATAACCTGAAGTAAAACGAATCAGATTGCAACGCTGCACAGTCACTATAATTCCAACTCTTTAAAATAATACTCAAAGAGAATAAAAAATATGCCAAAATGATAATTGTAGTATCTATATACAAGTTGTATGTACATATTTTCCCCCAAAATATCAGGAGAGAAAAATTTTTTCAAGTTAGCAGTAATAATTTTAACTTTTTCTATCAATATTTTTCATTGAAGTTCCAAGTCCTTGGCAAATATCAAGCCTCTAACCATTGTTGCAATGAAAGGAAGTGACCAGTGGCCCCGTCTTAGTTTTAGAAATATACACACCAAGCCTTGGCAATAACTCACGCTCCCTTAGTATCATCAAAAATGTTCCTATAGCTTAATGTCCTTTTTCTTTTTTCCAAAAAGACACTTAAGGATTCTAGACTTTGGGTTTCATATTTCTAACCCAGAGTTTCCCATCCGGTGTACCTTGGATCAGTAATACGACTGTGTAAAGGAATTTACACTGGATAAAGGATATCATATTCAAACAAGTTAGGCAAGTTTTGCATCTCTGTTCAATGAACATAGAAAAAGAGGTTGCTCTATGGTAGGACCCTGCAAGAGGGGAACATTGCATATATCTTTTCCCAAACCTATTTTAAGACTGCCTCAAGGAATGATGACTCTACAGATATAATATAGGGCTATCTTGGAAAGTGCAGCTTTCAATCCCTGTCTTCCCTATTCCCTTAGGTTCCCAGCCCTGTGGTTCTCTGTGTATTGGGATCACCTGTGGAGCCTAAAAGAAAAATCCTTCAGAATGGTCCCACCTGGATTTGGCCTAGGGAGCAGTGGAACCCAGGTCTGAGAACTACACCCTCACAGATTTTTAGTAGTCTATGCTAACTATAGCTGGACACCAAAGTGAAGGTCCAGCCTCAGAATTATTCACATATGACTCATTTTTGGAGCTAACTGGCATCTCACAAGGCATCTGGCCCAATCTTTCACTTTACAGAGGAGGAAACTAAGGCCCCCAAAGGATTATCAGCTGTCTCCTCCCATGCTGTTTCTGGCCAGAGCCAGGCTGTCCCATGGGTCCCCTAGTCCTCTGGAACACAAGACCCTTCATTCAGAGAGAGAAGCAAAATTGATCCTTCAGATCTCCAAAGCCACTTCATTGCTCAAGGATGCCCATCGGGTCCCTCTCTCTGGCAAGTGAACCCTGACTTGATGAGGTGTTGACTCAAGTCCTGTTCCTAACACAACCGGTCCCAGACCAGGGAAATGAAGCCAAGAGGCTGCACTGGCTCACAGAACAGGAAACTCACACCAGCAGGGGAGCAAGCACATGGATGAGCAGAAGGCAGGTACCTCTCCCCTCTGTGCACGCTGCCACAGCCACGTCTAGAGCCAGGAAACTCCAGCACACCGCCAGTGCCCCTCACAGTGAATTGCCCCAACCCCCATTCTTCTGGCAACACTCTTTTAGTAAAAAAAATCTCCCATACTTTTCGGGTTCTTGATTTTTGATCACGCTCCCTTAGGAGCTTTGAGGAAAAGACCTATGAGGACTGGGTGGACGGTGTAATGAGGGAAAGGTGACACACCATACAACCTACCCTTAAAGGGAACTTCCTTGAGCCCCCAGCTCCTGTGACCAGCCCTACCTCTGGTCTGGACACCTGCCAGGACCCCCTTGCACACAGGAAGCTGTTTCACAGAGACCCTACTACATCCTACAGGGGAGTAGCTACCCTGCCTTCTAAACTCCCCCAGAAGCATCTCCAGTGGGCTCTAGTCTGCCCTCTGTGAGCCTGGAGGCAGGAAAGAAGAAGCCGGGAGGACTTGGAAGCAGGACAGCAGAGCGGGGTGGGGCTGCAGGGGTTTTCTGCCCAGGGGATGAGGAGCAGCAGAGCCCCCACCAGGCCCGAGAGACGCCCCTTCAGGGTTACAGGTGCTTTAGCTAAGCTGCAGTGGCCACATGTTCAAAGGGTTTATTTTTTCTGCCTGTTAGTATCTGTGAGGTTTATCAACGGAAGGGCCACGTCCACACGTCCTTAGCTTCATCAACGACATCCCCAGCAAGACCAGTGTCCCCACATCTGCCCTATGGAGGAGGATGGGGCCTGAAACTTTGCCGGAGCCGATTTAACTTAATTGTAATATACATAGGACGCTATTTTTTAATATTAATACATAGCTAAAGTATAAAAGATAGCACAAACTTCACATGCATTTTGGAGAGGATAAAGGTGACTTCAAAGCCATCTCCCTCATCCAAGGCTGCCTTGGGTGCCCCACAGAATCCTCCCCTCTACCTGCCGGTGCATTGCATGAAGTGTGCGCAGCCGAGCGCCTGGGTTGCGGCTCAGCCAAGGCGCGCGCGTGGGTAATGGAAAGTGCCTTATCACAGTCCTCCTAGCCAAGGGAGGCAGTAAAGCTGATCGCCCCCAGTTCTGGTGCAGAAATGAAAGCCGCCGCTGCCCCACCTAACTTTGGGGGAGCAACTCCAACCCAGGAAGGCCGGCAGGTTTCGCGCATCCAGAGCCTGTGTGCACTGCTCGCGGCCACCTGTCCGGGTGACCACCCCACCGGCCGCTCCCTCCCGCAATTCCTACCATGTCCTCCGCGGTGGCTCGGCTGGACCCCCGGCGGGACCGCTCAGTGGGCTCGCAGAGTCATCTCCGCGACCCCGGGCCGCCCCTGGAGCCGTGGCTAGCCGGGCTCCTGAGGATGCACTGCTGCCCTGGGGCTCGGCCGGGTCTCCCTGACTGAAGGGCCACACCTCTGTCGCCGAGCAGCCCTGCGCCGACTGCCGAGCGAGTGATGGACGCTGCGATGCTCCGCGGGTGGGAAACACACGAGGGATATGTGGGGATATGCGAGCCTCTGGGATCTGCTGCAGGCGTTTGCAGAGTTTGCAAAGTCCCAGCCGTACGTCCCGGCCCAACCTCCCCATTTCCCCGAAAGTGCGGGAGGAGGAGCGCCTTTCATAATAAAAGCCCTGCCGGGGGCTCGGCCAGCCGCAGCCGAGTGCAGCAAGGGCCCAGGTGCCAGGAACCCAAGGGCCCCGCCCGCCCCGCCCGCCGGGTGATGCGGAAGGCTGTGCGGCAAGGGGCGCCGGGTAGGGCCAAGTCGCGCGGCCCATCCCGCCTCTGAGGTGTGTGGGGTGCTGCTCAGTTAGCTCGCTGCAACCCGACCGTATGGCTTAAGGTCGCCAAAACTGCCGTCCTCCCTACACAGCCTCAGAAAGACAAGTCCTTTTTTTATTGGCCCCTATTCATTTCGTTCGAGCTCAGTTCCTGCGGGTGGTTTGGAAGGAAGATCTGTTGACCGCTTAAAGTTATTAACAATGCACAGGTTTTCTCCTTGAGAACTAATCACTGTTAAAGTCGCTGGAGCCAGGGTCCGATTCCCACCTCTCCGCTTGGGATGCACAAACAGTGCCTTGGTGTCCCCTGATTCACCCCTGCTGACAGTGGCACAGTGGAGGCAGGACCGGGGAGTATGCACGCTCCTTGCTGGAGAGTCCTGGGCTTAGAGTCTACAGCCCTGGAATCGGGGCTGGACCCATTACTGACAGTTGGAAGGCCTTCAACCAGCCCCCTGATCTCCACCTGGGGCCTGTTTGAGACTTGTGTCCCTCAGTAACCCAATGTTTCCCAGGCTTGCTGGAAGCAGCTCAGCGGACTCCTGGGATACACGTGGGAAAAGTTGCTGCAGGCTCTGGCCTTGCCTGGGGAACTGTCACTCAAGAACAAAGAGTTGAAACCCTCCATCCTGAGGTCAGACTCCCAAGCTCAGCGTCCTTTTGTTCACCTGGTACTCTGCTCAGTTAGGAGGTGTGCAGATGGTGAGTGTAGGTATCCCATTTGTAAATGAGCAATTGCCACTTGACCTATAAGCCAGATACAGTGTGAACAGTCACTACTCAAAGAATGACCACCGCTGGGGATGCAGATAAAATTGAGCTCTGCACCTACTGAGCTGAGGACTCACCCTGGATGTGCAGTGACCCCACCAAGGACCTACCTTCACAGAAGTCTGCCTAGAAAAACGAACGACCCTTTCTTCACTAACATCTAGTTGACAGGATTCCTTGCAGCTCTGACGTCATAATTCAGACTCTTGGTCCATATTATCTGAGACATGACCATTTACTTCCCTGATAACGTCCTCCTCCACAGAGCCATACTATGACTTAACAAACCATGTCATGCCCTTTCTTCTTTTTTTCGTTTTTGCCAGTCACCTATAATGTATCACATTCTGTGTTAGCTGCTAAATGTCAAGAAAAGAAAGAGAAAGTTGTCTAGCAGTATTTAACAAATACATATGTGCCCCATAACCCAAGTCTCGGTTATGACTTGTAGACTCATAACCGAGAGAAATGCCTACCCACGTTCAATGAAAGCTATGTGTGAGAATGTTCACCGCACCATTATTTATAGTGTCTCCAAACTAGAAACAACTGTGTTACTAGTTTTGGCCAATAAGATGGGAATGGAAGTGACATCACTTCTGGGTGGAACTGTAAGAGCCCATGCGTGATCATCCAAATGCCTGCTCTTACACACCTGTGGAGGTAGAGCCCCCATTGGCCTGTGTCACTGGGCGACTCATGAGCAGAGCCACCAGGAGCTCTCACTGGATACGAGAGCGAATGCAAGATAAGTTGGTTGTGTTAAACCACTAAGATTTGGGAATTGTTTATTACTATAGTGTAACCTAGACCGCCCTAATCAGTGGATAAAATTACTTTTTGTTCTTTTTTCTTTTTGAGACAGTGCCTCAAGCTGTCACCCTGGGTAGAGTGCTGTGGCATCACAGCTACAGCAACCTCCAACTCCTGGACTCAAGCGATTCTCCTGCCTCCACCTCCCAAGTAGCTGGGACTACAGGTACTCGCCACAACGCCCGGCTATTTTTTGGTTGCAGCTGTCATTGTTGTTTGGAGGGCCCGGGCTGGATTCAAACCCACCAGCTCAGGTGTATGTGGCTGGCGCCTTAGCCGCTTGAGCCACAGGCACCAAGCCAGATAAAATTACTTTTGAGAAGAGTCACTTAAGAGTGATAAATCAGGTTTTGTCATGACTCTGCTCAGAAGCTCCCAGAGGTGTCACTTCTTCAGAAGAACACGCCACATCATAGAAGGAGCTGTAAATCCTGTGCTTTGGCCCTCACTGCTCCTCTAGCTTCATCACCTGCATTCTCTCTCTCAGTCATGTGCTCCAGGGCACACTCACCCCCTACTGCTCCTTGCTTACTCCAGGCACTCTCCAACCTCAAGACCTTTGCACTTGCTACCCCCCTGCCTTGAATGACCTAGGCAGACCCATGGTTTGCTCCCTCTTCTCCTTCATGCCTTTGCCCAAGTGTTCCCTCTTCAGGGAGGCCTTCACTGACTATCTATATGAGATCGCACACTCCTTTCTTCAGTTTCGTCTTCTGATTTTTTTTTTTTTTTTTTTTCTGAACAAGGCAACTCTTTGTAAGCTATACTAAAGGGTTTTAAGTGGAGATAATCAGTAAGCTTCTCCCTTCTAGGAAACAGCGTTTCATGTATTACTGCTGCCAGAACCTGGGCTGATTGGTAGCTGGCTGCCCCCAGGTGGGCCTCACTTTACACTCTGCACCTCATAAGTAGGAAACACTCAACCGAGGCAGGCTGGGGCTAGACAGGAATATTTTATTATTTTCCCCAGAGGGTGCTTCCTACTTTACTAGGGAGTCTATCTTTATTTTCACCACTTAGAAGATTTCCAACTTGCCTTAAGGACATTTTAGGGCCTCTTACAAATTGGTACCCCAGGCAGCTACCCAATTGGCCCACTCT
Source organism: Nycticebus coucang (assembly GCF_027406575.1). Lineage (NCBI taxonomy): Eukaryota > Metazoa > Chordata > Mammalia > Primates > Lorisidae > Nycticebus > Nycticebus coucang. The sequence goes on along the minus strand of NC_069787.1, from coordinate 88,102,303 downwards.
TTAATATGGTTTCATGTCTATCTCCAACCCAGACTTACTGAAGCAAACTTTCCAAGGCTTGAGTCTTTATGTTTTTTAAACACAGTCAGGGTTGAGAACTGCTGAGCTAAACAATCCCTCTTCCTTGGCTTCTGTATCCAAATGGTCATTCTGATTCTGGGATCTTTCTCCTCATTGCCACTTCTTTGGCTCAAATTTTTGCCATCACTCACAGTACCTCAGAAACGAGTCTCTCAGGCTGTACTCTTGTTCCCCTAACCGAGCCTGCACATCACTACCTAAATCTAAGCATGTGCCTGCCACCAGCCTGTTCTGTATACCTCTCAGAATTAAATGTAAATTTGTCAGCACAGCTTTCAGAGCCTATCAAGATCTGACCGCTCATTGACTCTGCAGGCCTTCTACACATTTCTGAACCTTCTGAAGTGTGGTTCCCTCTATCTTAAAGGCTTTTCTTGACACACTCCACTTTCAAGCTGATATATCCCCCACCAATCCTCTCTATCCTGAAGACCCACACAGCATGTCCCCTGAAACTACTCTTGCAAATAATGTCTCCTTTCTTCTCTCCCTGGAGGAAGAGACCATTCTGGGCCTTCTGTCCCCACCAAGTAGCTACTCAGTAAATGCTTCCAAATAAAGAAAGGAGATAGAAGACTGAGGTTCAAAACTGAATCTACCATTCACAAAGCATGGGTCCTCAGTAAAGCATCATCCCCATCCACAAGTAAGGACCATCAACCCTGTTCTGCCTGCCTCCCTGGATGCCTGCAACCATGTAATATGTTCATGTAAGTTACATCATCCAGAACAGGACTGTCATCATGGTAAACTGTCAAAAATACTAGTTGAATCCATGAATAATGAATGAGAAATTTCTCTTCTCATTCTCATAGCAGTAGAGACTACTAACATCAGTTTATATTTTCCCTTTTCTTCATTCACTAAACTATATTTCAGAGGACAGCAGAATACTCAGCTAAAAAAAATTATATATTTCACAATCTCCCTTGCAAAAACAACCAATAAGAAGTAAATGGGAAGTCACTGGGTGGGGACCACAGACAGCTCTTAAAGGGGGCTGAGGTCATTTATATTAATGTTCAGCAAATATTCACTCTCTTTCTCCCTGCTGTGAGCAGAGCATGTATCTCTGCTCCACTGTTGTTGGGCTTGGCCCTAGACTAACACTGACCGACAGGACGTGAGCAGACAGAGGCATTGTATGTGCTTGTGCAGTGTTGCTTGGCTTTGTATTCTGATGATTCATCATTTGATCTTGTGAAATTGAAGTTATATTCTAAATAAGTTACAGATTTTAATAAAGATATTGAAAAGATCCTGTTTCTCTTGGCTGTCCTTGTCTGGTGATCGTTTTTAGAGTTCTGAAGTTGTCTTGCTTCTAAACGTCAAGTCATTTATTGTCATCTGAGTTTTTGTCACAACCTACACACAGCATCAGATGACTCAGGTGTAGTCAGTTCAGGCTTCTTGTTGGCTCTTCAAAGATCATCAAACCTTTTCACAGTAACAGCATATACATTTATTTTACCATAATATTTTTCTCCATTCTCATCCTCAGTGTATTTCCAAATTAAAGAAGGACATTGTGACAGTCTGAATGTCGTGTCTTTACAATTCAGACTAAACCCCTAAGCCCCAGTGTGACTATTTGGAGACACATAGACTATTTGACTATTTGGGGCCTATAAGAAAATAATTAAGTTTTACGTGAAGTCATATGGGTGGGGTTCTGATAGGATTAGAACAGTGGAGTTGGCTCAAGTTCCTTACCCCCATCCGCTGGCATGCACAAAGAAGAGGCCATGTGAGCACACAGGGAGAGGCAGCCACCTGCCACTCTGGGGGCGCACCCTCACCCAGACACCAACCCTACTGTCACTCGTTCTTGAACTTTCATTCTACAGGACCATGAAAAAACAAATTCCTTTTGGGTTTTTGTTGTTGTTGTTGTTGTTTGTTTGTTTTAGAGACAGAGTCTCACTTTGTCGCCCTCGGTAGAGTACTGTTGTGTCACAGCTCACAGCAACCTCCAGCTCTTGGGCTTAGGTGATTCTCTTGCCTCAACCTCCCAAGTAGCTGGGATTACAGACACCCGCCACAAGACTCGGTTATTTTTTGTTGCAGTTTGGCCAGGGCCAGGTTTGAAGCCACCACCCTCAGTATGTGGGGTGGGCGCCCTACTCACTGACCCACAGGCGGCACCGAAATTCCTTTTGTTTAAGCTGTCAGGTCTATGATTTTGTTACAGCACCCAAGGAGACTTTCTTGTCCCACTTTGAAAATATGATTTTATGACAGACTAACACTTTAATTAATGTCTTTTCTATGGCTGACAACAATAGCCACATCTAAAGAAGTGCTATTTCTAAAAAATCAAAATTCTCATTAAGTGTTTCTGCACATTTTGAGGAAATTTGAAAGTAGCCAAAAACTTTTATTATGAAAGCCTCCATATTACAGGTAAGCAAATCATACCCCTTCTAGCAGTAGGTATTGTGCACAAGCCATCCCAGTCATATAGCCAGTGAGGTCTTTTTCTTTGTCAGAATCTACATTCACCTTGTCTACTGATTAGACAGATTAATCAGCAAAGAATAGTTTATATTTGGACAAGATAGTAACAATTTTTTATGTTCCTCTGTAATCAAGAAATATAACTTAAGTCAGTTTCATAGAGCAATCAAAGGAACAATAAAATAACATATGTTTATTCATGGGGCCTGCCCAAGCTAATTCAGTGTCCTCTAATGTCAACTGAGCATTGATGTCTTTGGGGGAAGCCAGTGGGGAAAGCACTTGGGATTGATTTAGAGGTATTTTCTTTTCTCATCCTACACTTGTGAGTTTTAGTCTCTACATGCATTTTCACATCTCCTTCTCCACCATGCCCAATCCCAAATTCTTTTTTGTACAGTATGTAATGTGCTCTGTTTTGGTTACTTACCTACCTAATCTAGCTGTATAGGTCCTTCTATCTACCATTAAAATAAGTCATTTAGTCTTTTTCCCTCCAGCATTATTTGGGTCATGCTGGCAATGGTTGATAATAGTTCTCATCTTCATTATCTAATTCCTAGAAAAGGTGATAATATTCATAATTTGAAAAATTAAACTAACACTATCTCGATACAAAGTCTAATAATTTACAGACAAAATCAAAAGTACTGTTAATGCCCATGATTACAACACTCTTAAGTTGGAACTTTAAGTCACATTACTTGTTGTGAAGCTACAAAGACTATTCCCCTATTGCGAGCCATAAATCATGGCCACCAACATTAATAGTAAAGGGAAAACCAAGCAATAGCAACCACAAAAAGCAGATAATCTATGCCTTATTCATTTGCCACTGAAGACATATTGCTTTCAGCCCCTATTTTTCTGGCAGCAATGTGGGCTCTGTATTTTCTCCCCAATCTTCTCCACCCATCACCAAAAACTGGGACTTTTTGTGCCCCAAGGTTGGGTTTCTGGGACATAGGACCTTCAGTGCTAAAGCTGCAATAGTACTGAGCAAATGAGGACAGTTGGTCACCCTAGCCCAGCAGTTCTCAACCTGTGGGTCACGACCCACGGGAACTGTATTAAAGGGCCGTGGCATTAAGAAGGTTGAGAACCACTGCCCTAGCCTAAAGGAAGCTCAGAGTCTATATAAGCTATATCTATTTCCAGAACAGATGGATTCAACTAGCCCCCAACTACACTACCTGAGCATCCACAATAGCCCAGCCATAGTGCAAGGTCTTTTCCATGTACACTTCATTCTTAAAAACATATTCCACAGTTCCACGAAGTAGCTATTGCCATCTCCATTTTATAGATGGATAAACTAAGTCTAAAAATCTGTAGACTCCACCACTTGTGGATATAGGGAAAGTAGAAAGTAGATTTTTGTCTTTGCCTTAGCTAGAAAGGAACCATATCTGAGTAAACATATCAGACACCCTGGGAAAGGGGAGAGAATTAGATAACACTAAGAGAAAGACAACACGGTATAAGAGGGAGGAGTTAGAGCCTGCCAATCTCACGCTCCTGCACTGCCTTCAGGTGCCTCCACTTGTTGCTGGAAGATTGAGACCTGGTTTTATTAAGAGTTGCATTTCTTATGTAGTTTTTCTTAAATTCTTTCCCTAATGGCAGACCAGAGAAAATTCAGAGCCCCAAGGCACATAACCAGGAATGAGGAATTAAGTCACCTCATAGCTAGCATGCAATTTTTTTTTTTTTTTAGCCAATGTCTACTATTCATTGGATAATTTGTAAGTATTGGGTAACACATCACATACATCATCTCAATTACTTCTATAAAAACCCTATGAGGTAGGTTTTAATCCCAATCCATTATATACACATACATTTGTTTTAATGTTAAAAATTAAATTTTTAAAACGTTTTAGGTATATTTCTGACATTGTGTTTCAAAATCGTCATCTAAAATGACTGCTCCAAAAAGCAGTAAGTATGGACAACCCATATAACATTCACAAGCCTCCATGTTTTATCAAAGAAAATACAAAATTATGATTTCTTCCTCCATTTTTAAAGAAATGAGTGAAAATAGTTACATAAAATATACTCTTTAAGTTTATTACTATTTGGGCATGGATCTTGAACAACATCAGTAACTGGTTTTTTTTTTTCTTTTTTTCTGGAATCGTAACACTAGTTCTCACTTGCAAAATCGTCACAGCAGAGCCAGAGAAGATATATCTATGACATTTAAAGAGTAATGCCTTGGCCCAGCCCAAAGAATCAAGACCATCAGTATCTCATTTTCATACTTGCATTCCAAGTGTAGCCAACTAGATAAGTATTGATTATTTCAGTGCATGTTAAGATTATCTCTTCACTGCTACAGATCTTACAGGCATTATATTAGAATGTAACTCCACTATTGATGTTTGATTGCCAATGCTTTTGAGCCCCACTCCATTTTTCACTCTTGCCCCATACTGGACAAGCCTATAAGAAAGTCTATGGGCTCCCTCCCTTGGTGCTAGCAGCAAGTTCAAAGCATGGGAGCCCCTGCATGCACACTAGGAGCCCTCACCACAGTCCTACCCCCAGGAGTTCACCCCCTCCTTGATCTCTTAAACCCCTTAGAGACTGGTGTGGGCACCTGCCCTGCTCTCTCCAGAAAGCCTCAGTATTTACATAATAAATTCCTTCATATCCTCCTGGTACATGTGTGGGATCATCAATTTTGATACCCAAACCAATTTTGGGTGCATGAGTGGATGTTTGAGTTCTATCCTACCTGGTAGAGCAATCACAACAGCCATTAAAAATATAAAAGAGTGTTATGAACAACTGTATGCCAATAAATTAGATGAAATGAACAAAATTTTTGAAAGAATGCAACTTCCCAAAAGTGATATGAGAACAATAGAAAATCTGAATATTGTTAAAGATATTGAATTCGTAATTGAACACCTTCCCACAAAGAATACTCTAGGCCTGGGTGACTTCACTGGTTAATTCTTCCAAAAATTTAACAATGAAATAAAACTATTTCAAACTATAACAAAGCTTACTGGAAAATAAAGCAAAAAAGAGAACATTTCCCAATTCATTTGATGAAGCCCTGATACCAAAACCTGATAATAATATTATAAGGAAAGAAAATTATAGGTTTTTGTCTCTCAGGAACATAGACACAAAAGTCTTAAAACAAAACAAATATCAATAAATAAAGTCTAGCAATATGTGTACACAGATACATACACATATATATGATATGCATTATAATATAATCATTAACAAGCAGAGTTTATTCCATAAATAAAAGCATCATCAATGTAATCTACCACACTAACTGAATAAACTAGAAAAAAGTATCATCTCAATAGATTTAAAATTAAAAATCCACTTACAATAAAAAACAAAAAATTCTCATCAAGCCAAAAATAAGAAGGCACTACCTTTATCTGACAAAGAGTATCTATAAAGAACTTATAGCTAGTATCATACTTAATGGTAAAATACTGAACTCTTTTTCTCCTGAGTTTGGAGATAAGAAAAGAATCCATTATCACTTGAAATTTTACTGGAAAAACTAGCCAATTCAAAGTAAGAACAAGAAATGAAAGATAGGAAAATCAAAAAATCAAAATATAATTATTCGTGGAAATGTTATTTTATACATGAAAATACAAAGGAATTTACAAACCACTAGAAATAATAAATGGAGTCAGCAAGGTCACTGGATACAAACTCAGATATGAAAATCAATTGTATTACTATATGCTAGCAATAAAAATTTAAAAACAAGGCTTGGAGCCCATGGCTCAGTGAGTAGGGCACCTGCCACATGCACCAAAGCTAGAGGGTTTAGCCTGGCCCAGGCCTGCTGAACAACAGTGACAATTGCAAACAAGGGATGGCCAGGCATTGTGGCGGGTGCTTGTTGTCCCAACTACTTGGGAGGCTAAGGCAAGAGAATCGCTTAGAGCTTGGGGTTGTCGTGAGCTGTGATGCCATAGCACTCTACCTGGGGTGACATGTAACATCTACACCAAATACTCAGAAATATGTAGTGAAATATATTCAAGACCTCTCCACTAAAAATTATAAAACCTTTCTAATAAAAATTGAACATCTAAATAAACAAAAATACATGGCAAATATAAGGACAGGAACACTTAATATTAAAAAGATATCAATCATATGTCAAGCTGATCTATAGATTCAACCCTAGTAAGTTTGTGTTAAAATTAACAAGATGATATCAAAATTTTGCATAAAACTCCAAATGACCTAATACATAAAACAATCTTAAAGAAAAACAAAGTCAGATGACCTACAATAGCATGACTTATAAAGCTCTGGTTATTAAGAAAGTATGGTATTGGCAACAGGACAAAGAAATCAAAAAAAGATAATAAAGAGTCAAGACTCCTGGAAGTGATCAAAAAATACGTAATGTCTCAGGATATAAAATCAATGTCCACAAATTAGTAGCCTTTGTATATGCCAACAGCCAAGTTGAGATGCTAATGAAGGACACAATTACACACACACACACACACACACACTATTAATTAAGAGAGTGAAAAGGCAAGGGAAATTCACAATAATATACTTAATATAGAATTTTACCCAGAAATGTAAAGAACCCCAAATCATTTTTATTTTTTATTTATTTATTTTTTGATTAAATCATAGCTGTGTACATTAATGCGATCATGGGGCACCATACACTAGTTTTATAGACCATTTGACATATTTTCATCACGCTGGTTAACATAGCCTTCCTGGCATTTTCTTAGTTATTGTGTTAAAACATTTATATTCTACATTTACTAAGTTTCACATGTACCCTTGTAAGGTGCACCACAGGTGTAATCCCACCGATCACCCTCCCTCCACCCATCCTCTACCCACCCTTTCCTCTCCCTCTCTCCCTTCCCCCTATTCTTAGGTTATAACTGGGTTATAGCTTTCATATGAAAGCCATAAATTAGTTTCATAGTAGGGCTGAGTACATTGGATACTTTTTCTTTCATTCTTGAGATACTTTACTAAGAAGAATATGTTCCAGCTCCATCCATGTAAACATGAAAAAGGTAAAGTCTCCATCTTTCTTTAAGGCTGCATAATATTCCATGGTGCACATATACCACAATTTATTAATCCATTCATGGATCGATGGGCACTTGGGCTTTTTCCATGACTTAGCAATTATGAATTGGGCTGCAATAAACATTCTGGTACAAATATCTTTGTTATAATGTGATTTTTGGTCTTCTGGGTATATGCCTAGAAGAGGAATTATAGGATTGAATGGCAGATCTATTTTTAGATCTCTAAGTGTTCTCCAAACATATTTCCAAAAGGAATGTATTAATTTGCATTCCCACCAGCAGTGTAGAAGTGTTCCCTTTTCTCCACATCCACGCCAACATCTCTGGTCTTGGGATTTTGTGATATGGGCTAATCTTACTGGACTTAGATGATATCTCAAAGTAGTTTTGATTTGTATTTCTCTGATGATTAAGGGTGATGAGCATTTTTTCATATGTCTGTAGGCTGTCACCTGTCTTCTTCAGAGAAGTTTCTCTTCAAGTCCCTTGTCCAGTCTGCGATGGGATCACTTGTTCTTTTCTTGCTTATACGTTTGAGTTCTCTGTGGATTCTGGTTATAAACCTTTGTCGGAGACATAACCTGCAAATATCTTCTCCCATTCTGAGGGCCATCTGCTTGCTTTACTTACTGTGTTCTTGGCTGTGCAGAAGCTTTTTATCTTGATCAGGTCCAAGTAGTGTATTTTTGAAGCTGCTTCAATTGCCTGTGGGGTCCTCCTCATAAAATATTCACCCAGACCAATTTCTTCAAGAGTTTTCCCTGCACTTTCTTCTAGTATTTTTATAATTTTATGTCTTAAGTTTAAATCTTTAATCCAGTGAGAGTCTATCTTATTTAATGGTGAAAGGTGTGGGTCCAGTTTCAGTCTTCTACAGGTTGCCAGCCAGTTCACCCAGCACCATTTGTTAAATAGGGAATCCTTTCCCCACTGAATGTTTTTAATTGGCTTGTCAAAGATCAAATAACGGTAAGTAGCTGGGTTCATCTCTTGGTTCTCTACTCTGTTCCATACACCTACGTCTCTGTTTTTGTGCCATTACCATGCTGTTTTGATCACTATCGATTTATAGTATAGTTTGAGGTCCGGTAGCATGATTCCTCCTGCTTTGTTTTTATTTCTGAATAATGTTCTGGCTATTCCAGGTTTTTTCTGATTCCATATGAAACAAAGTATTATTTTTTCAAGATCTTTAAAGTATGACAGTGGAGCTTTAATATGGATTGCATTAAAATTGTATGTTGCTTTGGGTAGTATGGAACAACATTTTACAATGTTGATTCTTCCCAGCCATGAGCATGATATGTTTTCCATTTGTTAATATTTTCAGCTATTTCTTTTCTTAGAGTTTCATAGTTCTCTTTATAGAGATCTTTCACATCCTTTGTTAGATAAACTCCCAAATATTTCATGTTCTTTGGCACTACTGTGAATGGAATAGAGTCCTTAACTGTTTTTTCAGCTTGACTATTGTTGGTACATATAAAGGTTACCGATTTATGGATGTTGATTTTGTAACCTGAGACGCTGCTGTATTCCTTGAGCACTTCTAAGAGTTTTGTAGTAGAATCCCTGGTGTTTTCCAGATATACAATCATATCATCTGCAAAGAGCAAAAGTTTGATCTCTTCTGACCCTATGTGGCTACCCTTGATCGCCTTTTCTTTCCTAATTGCGGTGGCTAAAACTTCCATTACAATGTTAAAGAGCAGTGGAGGCAATGGGCAACCTTGTCTGGTTCCTGATCTGAGTGGAAATGATTTCAATTTAACTCCATTCAATACGATATTGGCTGTGGGTTTGCTGTAGATGGCCTCTATCAGTTTAAGAAATGTCCCTTCTATACCAATTTTCTTAAGTGTTCTGATCATGAAGGGATGCTGGATATTATCAAATGCTTTTTCTGCATCAATAGAGAGAATCATATGGTCTTTGTTTTTTTATCTTATTGATGTGATGTATTATATTTATAGATTTGCATATGTTGAACCAACCCTGTAACCCTGAAATAAAACCAACTTGATCATGGTGTATAATTTTTTTGATGTGTTGTTGAATTCTGTTTGCTAAGGTCTTATTGAATATTTTTATATCAATGATATTGATCTATAATTTTCTTTCTTTGTTGGATGCTTTCTTGGTTTGGATATCAGGGTGATATTTGCTTCATAGAATGTATTGGTAAGTATTCCTTCTTTTTCTGTGCTTTCGAAAACATTGTGTAATATAGGTACTAGTTCCACTTGAAAGATTCTGATGTGAAGCCATCTGGTCCTGGAGTTTTCTTTTTTGGGAGATTTCGTATTGTTGATGCTATTTCAGTGATTGATATAGGTCTATTCAAGATTTCTAATTCTTTCTGGTTGAGTCTAGGAAGGTGGCATGTTTCCAGGTATTGGTCCATTTCCTTCAGATTTTTATATTTATGGGAATAGAGATTTTTGTAGTAATCATTGAGGATTTTTTGAATTTCTGAAGTGTCTGTTATTTCTCCTTTATCATTTGTGATAGATAATATTAGAGGTTTTACTTTTTATTTCTGGTTAGGTCAGCCAAAGGTTTATCAATTTTGTTAATCTTTTCAAAAAAACAACTTTTTGTTTTGTTGATCTTCTGAATGATTCTTCTCTTTTCAATTTCATTTAATTTTGCCCTAATTTTGGTTATTTCTTTTCTTCTACTGGGTTTGGGGTTGAAATGTTTTTCCTTTTCTAGTTGCTTGAGATGATCCATTAAGCTGTTGGCTTCCTTTCTTTCTGATTTCTTGATGAAGGCTTCCAATGCTATAAATTTCCCTCTTAGGACTGGCTTTGCAATATCCCACAGGTTTGGACAATTTGTGTTTTCGTTATCATTTTGTTCCAAAACTTTGGTGATTTCCTTCTTAATCTCGTCTGACCCAGCTATCATTCAGCCTAAGATTATTTAGTTTCCATGACTTCGTTTGAGTAGGAGGATTCCTGTTGCTGTTGAGTTCAACTTTTATTCCATGGTGGCTTGAGAAGATACAAGGGATAATTTCTACACTTTTTAATTTGGTGAGATTAAACTTGTGTCCTAGGATATGATCTAAGAATATAGGCATAGATGGCACATTTCTTAAGCTGATTGAAGCCAACTACGACAAATCGACAGCTAGTATCATACCGAATGGAGTAAAACTGAAAGCTTTTCCACTTAGAACTGGAACCAGACAAGGATGTCCTTTATCACCACTAGTTTCAACATAGTACTGGATGTGCTAGCTAATGCAATAAGACAAGACAAAGAAACAAAAGGCATCCAGATTGGGGCAAAGGTTAGACTCTCACTCTTTGCCAATGATATGATCTTATACTTAGAGAACCCCAAAGATTCAACCACAAGACTCTTGGAATTGATAAAAAAAAATAGTAATGTCTCAGAATATAAAATCAATGTCCAAAAATTAGTAGCCTTTGTATATGCCAACAGCCAAGTTGAGATGCTAATCAAGGATACAATTCCGTTCACAGTAGCTTCCAAAAAAATTAAATACCTAGGAATATACCACAGTAGCTTCCAAAAAAATTAAATACCTAGGAATATACCTACAGTAGCGTCCAAAAATATGAAATACCTAGGTGAAGGACTTTTACAAAGAAAATTATGAAACCCTAAGAAAACAAATAGCAGAAGATATTAACAAATAGAAGAACATACCATGCTCATGCCTGGAAAGAATCAAAATTGTTAAAATGTGTATACATTTTACAGATGTAAAGCAACCTACATATTCAATGCAATCCCCATTAAAATACCAACATCATACTTTCAAGATTTGGAAAAAATCATTCTTCATTTTGTTTGGAACCAGAATAAAACCTGTATAGCCAAGAAAATTCTTAGTAATAAAAACAAAGTTGGGGGCATCACCCTACCAGACTTTAGGATGTATTACAAGTCTATAGTGATCAAAACAGCATGGTATTGGCACAAAAATAGACATAGACATTTGAAACTGAATAGAAAACCATGAAATGAAACTAACATCTTAGAGCCAACTGATCTTTGATAAACCAAACAAGATCACACACTGGGGGAAAGAATCTCCATTCAATAAGTGGTGCTGGGAGAACTGGATAACCACATGTAAAAGACTAAAACTGGACCTGCAGCTTGCATCACTTACAAAAATTGATTCAAGATTGATTAAAGATTTAAATATAAGTCATGAAATGATAAAAATCCTCAAAGAAAGTATGGGGAAAACACTTGAAGATATCAGCCTGGGGAAAGATTTTATAAAGAAATCTTCCATGGCAATACTACAACCACAAAAATAAATAAACGAGACTTAATTAAACTAAAAAGCTTCTGTACAGCTAAAGAGACAACGACCAAAGCAAATAGACAACCTTCAGAATGGGAAAAGATATCTGCATATTACAAATCTGACAAAAGATTGGTAACTAGGTTTTACAGAGAACTCAAATTAATCAACAAGAAAAAGAGCCAACAATCCCATCTATCACTGCGCAAGAGACACGGACAGAACCTTCTCTCAGGAAGATAGACGAATAGATAACATATGAAAAAATGCTCATCATCCCTAATCATCAGAGAATGCAAGCCAAAACCACCCTGAGATATCACCTAAACCCAGTAAGATTAGCTCACATCACAAAGTCCCAAAGATCCTGATGCTAGAGCAGATGCGGAGAGAGGGGAACATTTTTACTGTTGTCCAAGTTACACAGACTAAAGTGGCAACTGTTGGTGGGACTGCAAACTAATACAACCTCTTTCAAAAGAAGTATGGAGAATTCTCAAAGAACTCAAATTATATCTCTCATTTGACCCTGCAATCCCATTACAAGGCTTCTACCCAGAAGAAAAAAGATCATTTTATCATCCTTATGCATCCATTTGCACTAGATTGTTTATCTCTGCTCAATTTACAATTTCCAAGACACGGAAACAACCTAAATGCCCATCAACTCAGGAATGGATTAACAAACTGTGGTACATGCACACTATGGAATACTATTCAACCATAAAAAAGATGATGATTTCACCTCTTTTGAAATATCCTGAATGGAGCTGAAACATATTCTTCTTAGTAAAGTATCACAAGAATGGAAAAGCAATTATCCAGTGTACTCAATACTAATAGGAAGCCAGTAGATGATCTAATGCATGCCCACGTAGGAGAAAATTTCATTTCAATTCAAATTGAAGGGAGCGTTAAGGAGGGAGAGGGAGTTCGAATGCTCTCACTCAATGGGTACAGGGTGGGGGTGTTTGGCACATCTTTTGTGTGTGGGACATAACTACAAGAGGGACTCTACCTAACGAAACCAAATATTTTGACCTGGTTGTTTGTACTCTTGTATTAATCTCAAATTTACTTAAAAAAGGAATTATCAGTACAAGTTTATGCACAATAGTTCCAAACCTAAAACCATCCAAATATTCATTAACTAGTAGTATATTTAGTTACTAGAATAGTGCTCAGCAATTTTGAAAAGCCCCTGCTACACACAATATCATGGATAACCTCACAAATTGTAGTTGAAGCACAGGGCAGGGACTCCATCTTATAAATCCTATGAAGAAAGAAAACATGGAGCTCTGCAAATAGTCCTGGGCTTAGAGCAGAACTTCGCCATGTTAGGCTGTGTAACTTGGATAAATACATGTCCTCACCAGATTCAGTTTCCACAGCTAGAGAGGGTGCCAAAAAATGTATGCACATTTTAAGGAAAAAAAAAATTTTAATTGTAATGCTCAATATACCTCAATAACAGAAGATGAATATAAGCCACGTTTGACTTTTGCAATTACAAGAGGTACTGCGGAATGTTTTACCACACATTGATACCGTAATTCAGCTCAACTTTGAAAAGTAATACATAGATAATATCTCTTAAAACGTGTATACATTTTTTTGGCATCCTCTGAATAAAATGAAGATAGTGCCTACCTCACGAAGTTTGTTAGAAAGTTCTAAACAACACACTTTTTGGGGGCAGGACACAATTTTAAGAGGGACTTTACCTAACGAATGCAATCAGTGTAACCTGGTTCTTTGTACCTTCAATGAAGCCCCAACAATTAAAAAATAAAAGTTCTAAACAGACAATGAATGTAAGGACCTTAATACGTAGCAGGTGCTCGTTGAATGATACTTCCCCTCTCATTCATCCTCACTAAACTTTGATCATAGAGCCCTCACTAAAGCTGTGATGATTTTTTTACCTTGTTCCTTATCCAAGCATCAGTCTAAAGAAAGAATGAAAGGCAGCATCAGCTCAGCATCCTTCCCAATGCCGAACACTTCTTAAGGTCAGGAACTTGTCAATTGACTGACTACATTAACATCTCAAGATGAATTCAAGGGACTCATAGTAACGGTTATCCTAAATTCTTCTTACCAGTCATGGGCAGCAGTCCCTTCAGAAGTTAGAAATAAACTGAACTTCAAGGCTGACAGGCAGAGTTTGACACATTCAGGCTGATCCCAGAGTCAAGGGTACAAGGAAATGTTTTTAAATAATGAGGATTTGAGGAAGTGAATAGCACCACCGTGTGGCCAACATTCCATATGGCATTGCCCTATGCCTTGATTCTGCCCTGGGGCTTTCCTAGCTCCTGTAAACAAAATGAAGACAAATTCAGCAATTCAGCGTAATGAGTACATTGTATTCCACAATCTGTTCCTCAACAAGAAGGCCTGTGGCTACTATATGTTTAAGGGTTCCTAACTTCATAACCAGGCTCTAGCTCAACAACCTCTTGCCGTGGGCATCTTGTACACCCTAACCTGAACAAACCTCACCTCACTTCTATTTAGCTGACTTCTTAATACGGGATTCATAAAAATATAGTTTTTGTCGCATTCCTTGTCTTCATATACAGCTGCCTCTCTACTTGAATTTTTCTGAACAGTGTGAGAAAAGATGCTATGACTATCTTGACACAGACAATGAGCTTAATAAGTGTTTGTTGAGTGAACTAATGTAAAAACTATTCAGCTGTCCAATACATGACCTACTAATTTCAAAAATCATTTAATTGATGCACTCCTTGATTCAACATGTATTATGTATTAATACCTCCTATGTGCTCATAACTGTGTAAGTGACAAAGATGATTAGAACACAGTCCTCTGCCCACAGGGTCTCCAGATGAGAGAGAGAGCATTGCAGACACGAATATAATCAGAGCTATGAGGAAGGAATGAGCAGGCTGCTCTTGACTTCTGAAGAAGAAGGAATACACCTGACTGAATAAATGAGCTAAGGCCTCCAGGACTTCTGAGCCAAAAGAAGGCTTAGTATGAGTTCCCCAGGTGGACTGCAAAGGGATGTTGGAAGATGGGGTACATGGGACTGGAGCAGGGTCATCTCGGGAATTCACAGAGCAGGAAACTGAGCTCTGTTGCATTTAAAGGACACAAAGTCCCCATATTCATAAAAGTAGTATTTGAAAGCATGGCAGAAAGCACTAGAAAAACCTCTCAAAACCTTTCCCTCCAAAGTAATAAGAATTTCTTTCTTAGCAACTGGAAATATTTGAACACATTTTCAAAACAACAGACTTTTGGCCAGGCACGGTGGCACATATCTGTAATCCTAGCACTCTGGGAGGCCAAGGCAGATGGATTGCTTGAGCTCACAAGTTCAGGACCAGCCTGAGAAAAAGAGAGATCCCATCTCTACTAAAAATAGAAAAACTAGCCAGGCGTTGTGGCAAGCAACTATAGTCTCAGCTACTCAGGAGGCTGAGGCAAGAGGATTGCTTGAGCCCAAGTGTTTGAGGTTGCTGTGAACTATGATGCCATGGTACTCTACCCAGGGCCACAGATTGAGACTCTGTCTCAAAAAAAAGAAAGAAAGAAAAACAAACTCTCTTTTTCCTCCTTGGCAATCCTTTGGCAACTATGCCTTCTTGACCCCTTGTCCATTTCTCTCTCGCCTCTCTCCTTTCTCCCCCACTTGTACCTTCCCCTACTCAGTCTCAGAATCCCTAAAAGAGTTCATGAGAAGCACTAGCACTCCAGGTTAAAACAGGTTGAAAAAGAAAAGGATCTTGAGCACAATATTTTAAGACCAGGGGAAGTGGCATGGGGTCTGCGCTTCAGCCATGCCAGGTCATAAATATCAGGTATGATATACACTTTAAAACATAGCCTCAAAGTTTAGTAAGAAAAAAATAGACAAATCCAAAACCAATAGGAGATGTTAAAATAACTTAAGAGAACAACAGACAAATATTAGTCAAGGTATAAAATACTTGAAGAATATAAAAACTAAGTTGGCCTAATGGATCCTTATAGTATACTGTACCCAACAATTGCAAAATACATACTCTTTTGAAATATGGAACATTTCCCCAAATTAAACATTCATGGTACAGCCTCAACATATTTCAAAGGATTGAAATAATGCAGAGTATATTCTTTGACAATTATTCAAATAAACTAAAAATTAGTAACAGAAGATAACTAAAAAATATGTTTATTAAGAAATACACATTTAAAATAATAACTCATGGGTCAAAGAATATAGTCCTAATACTAATTAGATAGTGAGGGGTTCAAGGATAGAATTGGGGTGATAGTCCACAAGAAGGAGAGGCCAGTCTGGGGATCAAGGAGAAGTTTTATTAGGAGGAAAGAGCAGAAAGGAAAGAGCAGTCTGACCAGAGGTCAGCTGCCTGTCACACAGCTCCAAGAGGCTTTTATTAACCTTATTGGTGTGGAAGGGGGCTGCTACGGGAGTCATTCTCCTCTGCACAGCATCTTTGTACCAGGGGCTAATCTTTGGCACCAGCTGGTGCCAGGGTGGAAAGTTACTGTTTTGTTGTTTCCCAGGAACTCTGGCCTTGAAGCATTCCAAGAGAGTGTGTGTGTGTTGGGGTGGGGGAGAGGTCTGCTGTGATGACACAGTTTGGTTTCTGGCCTGTTTCCTCTAACTAGCTGTCCTCCCCAAATGGCTGTGCTCTCATTAGGATCGGGAGGATTTCTTCCCTACAGAAAGTTTTTTAAACTGAATGAAAATGATGATTTTTTTTTTTTTTTGAGACAGAGTCTTAAGCTGTCACCCTGGGTAGAGTGCCGTGGCATCACATGCTCACAGCAATCTCAAACTCTTGGGCTTAAGCAATTCTCTTGCCTCAGCCTCCCAAGTAGCTGGGACTACAGACGCCCACCACAGCGTCCAGCTATTTTGCTGCTGTAGTTGTCGTCGTTTTTTGGCAGGCCCTGGCTGGGTTTGAACCCACCAGCTCTGGTGTATGTGACTGACACCCTAGCCGCTGAGCTACAGGCTCCCTAGCCAATGATGATAAAATGTGAAGATGCAGATAAAGTCATAAATACATGGAAATTTATAGCCTAGATTCACATATTAAATATTAAAATGTAGAAAACCAGTAAGTTAAGCACTAGCTGTTAGAAAAAGACAAGCAAAAACAAAGGATAGAAGAAGGAAGTTAGTTAAAGATGAAAGTAGAAATTAATAAAATAGGAAAAACACAATAAAGAAGATTATAATGAAATGCTGGTCCTTTGGAAAGGCTAATAAATTGATAAACCTCTAATGAGATTGATCAAGAAAAATAAGAAGTCACAAATAACCTAGACATGTATTATGAATGAAAAAGACATCAGCACAGATTCTACAATCATTAAAAATAAAAGGATATTATGAATAACTCTATGCAAGTAAATTTAAAATTTTAACCAGAATAAGAAAATTTTTTTTAAAAATACAACTTACCAAAATCTAAAATGTCCTATTTAAATAGACTAAATCTGTAATTAAAATCTTCCTACAAAGAAATCTCTAGGCTCAGATGCCTTTAGTAGGGGTTCTACAAAATTAACATGGAAGAAACAATGTCAGTCTTACATAAAATCTTTCAGAGAACAGAATAAAAAGTATATCCTCCAACTCATTGTATGAGGCTATCACAATCTTCATAGCAAAACCTGATTGGGACAATATAATAAAGAAAATTTATAGTCCAATTTCATTCATGAGTATGTATGCAAAAGATTATATAAGTTAACAGTAAATCAACACAGCAATATGTTTTTTAAAAAGCAGGTGGACGCTTTTCCTCCAGTGGATGCCGCATTCAAGGTGCCATCTTGAAAGGACAGACCATGTGCTCATCAGACACCAAACTTGCTCATGCTTTGACCTTAAACCTCCAGTGCCTTGATCTTGAACTTCCCAGCCTCCAGAACTATGTGAAATAAACGAATTACCCAGTCTTGGGCATTCTTTGAGAGCAGCACAAATGTAGTAGGACAAGTGGTATATTGATATTTGCTCTCTTCTCTTTACGTAGTCTTTTATTCTTTTCAGGTCAAGATCAAGTCACAAGGGTGGGGAGTTAGAGTGAGATGTCTATGTTCAAATCATCAACTTAACCTTGAGTTGAAATACTCTCAACAATATTTTAAAGCACAGAATTTAAACAAAATTTTAACTGGTTTTTTACATCCCAACTGGCTGCAAGCTTGAAGATGAGTGAAGTTTAGAAGAACCTAACTCACTTTCTAGTATTGTTAACAATGCTATTTCAGTTCCTCTTGTGCTAGAAAACTCAGTTAAAAGTAAATTATCATTTTTCTTTTAACTTAACTGGCATCTCTGTGATTTCAGTCATCTGGGAGAAAAAAGAAAACTTTATTATAAAGTCCAATCCAGTAATATGGTCCTGCCAAAACATTGTTTCATGTATTATCTCAGTAATTCTCCAGTTCCAAGTCTCTATTTCAGGGCTTGTCCGTCCTTGCAATTGCTGGTCTCTGGCTGGTCCTCTTGCAGATTCTGTCATGGGGTGGTCCATTAGACTCAGGTGTCCAATTAGGCCTAAGCAATTTCTTGGTATAGGCAGTCCTACTGAGACACAGCCATTTTTCCTCCCTAAACAGTCTTCCCCAATGTCTCTGACAGATTTCTTTCACCATGGAGAAGTCAATGGGTTTGGAAAACCACTTTAAGATCCCATCTCCATAGCCTGCCTTATGCCTACTACAAACACCGTGACCCTCCCATACCAAACTCCACTTAGCAGGTATAGCCATACTAAGTCATGGCAGGGAAAGAAGAATAGCCTCTCCCAGCACTCGCCCCCAACATTTTCACAGCAATACAGGATATACTACATACCTATTGATTCTAATGCTCATGATCACGAACTCCAGAGATGAGGACACTTGGCCCTCAGTTTAGTCAGCTCAGGCCTGGACCTGACAGGATTCTTTTGCCTCCCACCCTACTTCTCCCCTAAATTATCCAGGGAGGGAAAGAGGTAGTAGGGATCATTGTTCCCAAACTCTTCCCTCCAACCCTCTGTATAAATCCACCTTTGTTTGGGAGAGAGAAGCGACTAGTTTTTCTGGGTCACGAATTTTCCCCAATTGCTTTCACTTCACAACTGGCAAATGTTCTTTGATCTTCCTAATTGAGTGTCAAGGTCCCAATTATGACAACATAGATCTGCCTTCACAGTATCAACACCTTGGTTCTTGGCATCACCAAAAGATAAAGTGAAGAATTCAGTCAGTAAAACAGGAAGAAAAAGAACGTTGCCACAATGCTTCAGACCTATGTTGTTATACAATGTTCCCTCTCATTTTTTTTTCAACGTTAAGATTTGATGACCTCAATATAACCATGAAAAATACATGTGGAGGCTGCTGGGGCATCTCTCCTCCATGATTGCTGAGCTCACCAACATGGTTGGGCTTCTACTCCTGGTCCTTCTCTCCTTCCTCTTGTAAGGAGCTGCACCCCAAATCAGGAAAATGCTGTTCAGTGGGATATGGATATCAGCTGTCCAGCTTCCTGGGAAGGTAGCTATGGTCACTGGAGCTAACACAGGCATCAGGAAGGAGACAGCCAAAGAGCTGGCTCAAAGTGGAGCTCTTGTATATTTAGCATGCCGAGATGTACAAGGGGTGGGGGGGTGGTGCCCAGAGAGATCTAGATCATGACAAGGAACCAGCAGGTGTTGGTGCGGAAACTAGACCTATCTGGTACTAAATCTATTGAGCCTTTGCTAAAGATTTCTTAGTAGAGGAAAAGCACCTCCACATTTTGGTCAACAATGCAGGAGTGATGATGTGTACTTACTCTGAGACAGTAGATGGCTTTGAAATGCGCATGGGAATCAATCACTTAGGTCACGTCCTCCTGACCCATCTGCTGCTAGAGAAACTAAAGGAATCAGTCCCATCAAGAATAATAAATGTGTCTTCCTTAGCACATCGCCTGGGAAGGATCTACTTTCATAACCTGCAGGGCAAGAAATTCTACAACTCTGGCCTGGCCTACTGTCACAGAAAGCTAGCCAACATTCTCTTCAATGAAGAACTGGCCCAGAGGCTAAAAGGCTCTGGTGTTATGACGTAGTCTGTACACACTTGCACGGTCAACTCTGAACTGACTCAGCACTCATCTTTCATGAGATGGACATGGCAGCTTTTCTCCTTCTTCATCAAAACTTTTCAGCAAGACCCCAGACCAGCCTGCACGGTGCCTTGACAGAAGGTCTTGAGATACTAAGTGGGAATCATTTCAGTGACTGCCACGAGGCACGAGTGTCTGCCCAGGCTCATAATGAGATGATAGCAAGGCAAAGGCAGCTGTGGATCATTTATGACCTGCTGGGCCTCCCAGTGGATTGACAGGTAGTGGCAGTTGGACCCTAAAGAAGACTACAGGAGACTATGCAGTACTTCCTGCCAAAATGATTCTCCTCCAAGTTGGTCAAAACCTTGAACACAAAGAAAGCAAAACCTTCCAGTCTTGCCTGCTTGGTGTCCAGTTAAAACCCAATTACACTGCCTGTTTCATCTAAATGCCTTTCATTTGTCCAGATTTCCTTTGCTTGTGTTACTGCCAGAGTTACCAGAGATACCATCATAGGATAAGAAGACCCTCACATGACATATGCAGCCCTATTTTTCTTCAAAATCAACTACTACCTACGGGAATCTAAACTATTGCAGGGTTCACTTATAGGAACTTGGAATAGTTTCTATCCTGTTTGTTCATAACATAGTTCTTCCCAAACAATGAATCTTCACGAGGGCCATACTGCAGCCTCAGCCCAACTCTGTGAATCAATGGTTTGGCTCAAGAGCAGTGCCTGTTCCTCTTTAACCTTCATGCCCCAACATCTGGCTTCTTTCAGGAAATTCTTAGTTGAATGGTTTATGGCATGGCCTAATCTCTGATAGCCTAAAGCCACTGCTCTTAAAGACATTTTCCCATGTCTGGACCAGAGAAGAGCTTTCTTTTCTAAGAAGTTGGTAAGGCTTGGGGGATGGAAGAAATGTGGGGGAATACAGAAATAAAAATCAAGTTCCAATTGTCATTTTCCTGCTGTTTCTCAGACCAGCAAACAAGTAATACAAGGAGCACTACCTGAAGATGAGCCACTTGACCCTAGTTACTGACCCTAGACCCATAAAGTGGGAAGGCCTTATGTTTTTGTGCTTTAGTTTCTCTTAGAATAACCAGAAGAGAAAGGAAAGGCTTTGGGGTCATTGCTATTGTGTGTATCTTTGTATGTCTTCTTATATGTTTATACATATACATATAATTGTATATGTATACAATTGTTGGGAGTATTTTCACAAAATTCAAAACAGCCACAAAGTGGCTAGACCCCAGTGCAGGCAAGTAATCAGAGACGGAGTAAAACAGTGTCCTCCAGTCTTTGATATAAATGAGTACAGCTACAAAAGGAATCGGATTCTATATATGTTGGTAACTACCCACCAAGAAGTATGTAGCCAGGAAAAAGTAAAAAAAAAAAAAAGAATCCTTGGAGATAATGCATGAAATAAAGGGATTCGTTATGGATTTTTTAAAAACAGCAAAAAACAGTAATTTATATCTCTGGAAGAATCAAGGGTGAACACCCAAGACTGATGAGGCACTGTCTTAAACACCAATCAGTGTGGCAGAAAAAAAAAATCCAAAACACAAAAACTCCAAAATTATCTTAAGGGCTGATATTGGTAATTACAGTGATTTTAATTATCTTCTATTTAATTTCCTTACATTATCTTGACAAGATTAAAATGTCTATTTGCCAAAATTCTGTATTTTCTTCTGAGAACTTTTATCGAAAGTAATACTGCCAAGGGAAGTCTGAGGAGCTGGTGATGCTGCCATCCCTTGTTTGGAGCATGCTATTCTAATAACATTGGAATTTCTTTGGGCTGACAATTAAATTTTAACTTTGGTGGGTAAAAGAATTATAGGACCACAGTCATACTTTATTTTTTGTTGACCTTGTTTTGATCATTCAACTATATATTTAAAAATGGTCATTTTTTATAAAAATTGGAAAACTTGGCTCAGCGCCTGTGGCTCATGTGAGCTGGTGGGTTCGAATCCAACCCAGGCCCGCCAAACAACAATGACAGCTGCAACCAAAAAATAGCCAGGCATTGTGGCGGGCACCTGTAGTCCCAGCTACTTGGGAGGCGGAGGCAGGAGAATTGCTTGAGCCCAGGAGTTGGAGGTTGCTATGAGCTGTGATGCCATGGCACTCTACCCAGGGCAACAGCTTGAGGCTCTGTCTCAAAAAGAAAACAATTGGAAAACTTTTGGTAATACTGCAATAGAAGAAATGAATTAATATTTTACTTAATTTATATTGAACTGTCAATAACAAATAAAAATGTTTGGATTATTTATTATTTATTATGTTTTAATTTGCCAGAATAAAAACTAAGAACTGAAAGTTTAATTACAGCCAAAAGAAAAAAATATGTACAGAAGATTTTATAGAGCAGTGAAATACAGTATACAATACTATAATGATATGTACATGTTATTATACATTTGTCCAAACCCATAGAATGTTCAACAGCAAGTGTGAACCCTAAGGTAAACTATGGACTTTTAGTGATAATGATATGTCAGTGAAGGTTCATCAGTTATAATTAATGTACCTTCTGGTAAGGGATGCTGATAATGGGGTTTGGGTAATCTCTGTATGAGAAATCTCTGTATTTTCTTCACAATTTTGCTGTGTACCTGAAACTGATCTTAAAAGATAAAGCCTTTGGGTAAAAGAAAAAAAGACGAATGAAAAAATGAATGGGTACACACTCAATTAACATTAAAAAAATTTAGTGATGGTTACATGGTATTTATTCTCACCCTTTTAAAATTATTAAATGTTTTAAATATTCATAAAAGTATGAAGAATATTGAAACAAATGTATTTGAAATAGACTCAATGAATGAAAAACAGTTCTATCAGTAGTTAAAATAATCTCCAAACAACTAATTAATAGCATAATATATTGCTGGGAAGAAAAATTCAGTGATGAATGGAACAAAATAGAAAGCCTGGAAATCAAACCTAATTTAAGTTAGAATTTAAACACATGAATACATAGGCCATGATAAATCAATGAATCTTGGAATACTTATTTACTTGTGGGAATGTCTTTAGGTATTTAAAAATAAAATTAGGGTGATTAGATGGTTTAAGATTAAATAATATTATTTACATACAGCATAAAGTAGAAATTAGTAATTATCATTTCTCTGGAGGTTAATGATGGGTTTTTACATATTTCATTGTTCTTAGTAAAGTATCTCAAGAATGGAAGAAAAAGTATCCAATGTACTCAGCCCTACTATGAAACTAATTTATGGCTTTCACATGAAAGCTTTAACCCAGTTATAACCTAAGAATATGGGGAAGGGGAGAGAGAGGGGAGGGAGGGGGAAGAATGGGCGGAGGGAGGGTGATTGGTGGGATTACACCTGCGGTGGATTTTACAAGGGTACATGTGAAACTTAGTAAATGTAGAATATAATTGTCTTAACACAATAACTAAGAAAATGCCAGGAAGGCTATATTAACCAGTGTGATGAAAATGTGTCAAACTGTTTATAAAACCAATGTATGGTGCCCCATGATTGCATTAATGTACACAGCTATGATTTAATATTAATTTAAAAAAAAGATTTCAAATTCTTAAGCAAAACATTAAGAATTCAGGCATTAGGCTCTGCGCCTGTAGCTCAAGCAGCTAAGGCATCAGCCACAGACACCAGAGCTGGTGGGTTCGAATCCAGCCTGCCAAGCAACAATGACAATTACAACCAAAAAGGAAAAATAGCCAGGCATTGTGGTGGGCACCTGTAGTCCCAGCTACTTGGGAGGCTGAGGCAAGAGAACCGCTTAAGCCCAGGAGCTGGAGGTTGCTGTGAGCTGTGATGCCACAGTACTCTACCCAGGGTGACAGCTTGAGGCTCTGTCTCAAAAAATAAAAAAGAATTTAGGCATTAGAAGGCACATGACATGAAGAGAAAATTTTCACAATAGAATTGAAACTAGTAAACTAACAGAAAAACATACAACCTAATTGTAGTAAAGAAATATAAATAAAAACAAATAAGTACCATTTTATACTAACTACATTTTTTATAGTTTTAAATTATAACATCTGTTGCTGATAAGATTGAAATCATGTACTGTACTCATACATTTCTGATAGCAGAGTAAATTTGGTACAATCTTTAAAAAAGGTTATATGGGCTGGGCGTGGTGGCTCACACCTGTAGTCCCAGCGCTGTGGAAGGCCGAGGTGAGTAGATTTCCTGAGCTTGAAGGTTCGAGACCAGCATGAGCAGGAGTGAGCCAGAGTGTAACCCTGTCTCCACCAAAAAAAAAAAAAAAGCCAGGTGTTGTGACGGGCATCTGTAATCCCAGCTACTTGGGAGGCAAAGAGCAAGAGAATCACTAAAGGAAAAATGGGGAAAAAAGAAAATAAAAAATAAAAAATAAAAAAACTCAACCTAAGAAGAGTGGGAAGCCAGCTGAAATTGAAAGCAAAATTAAAAAAAAATTTTTTTAAATAAAAAGGTAATATGGCAGCATGTTTTCAAAACAAAATGATTATACACTTTGATTTGATTAATATTATTCCTGGGAATTTATCTCAAGAAAAAACAGAAATTTCCTACTGTTCATCAATGTATTTCAATAAAAATAAACTATTGTCTCCTGGATGGATGCTTAAAGGGAAAAAATATGATTAAGACACAGTCTCTTAATTTGTGAGTGAAGGGTATGTTCACTTACAAATTATAAAGAGTATACAGAGTTGGGGAAAAGAGAAAGTGCTTAAGATAATAATAATGAAAGGAAAGTAAAACATAACTTCGTATCTGTTATGGTTCAATCATATAGTATACTTATGTACAAGAGCTAGCAATGCTCAAGAAATAAAAATGGGGGGTTCCGTGCCCATAGCACAGTGGTTATAGTGCCAGACACATACACTGAGGGTGATGGGTCTGAACTGGACCAGGGCCAGCTAAACGACAACTGACACAAAAAATAGCTGGGCATTGCGGCAGGCACCTGTAGTCCCAGCTACTTGGGAGGCTGAGGCAAGAGAATCATGTAAGCCCAAGAATTGGAGGTTGCTGTGAGCTGTAACTCCACGGCACTCTACCAAGGGTGACATAGTGAGACTTTTCTCAAAAAAAAATAAAATAAAATAAAAATGGGGATCTACTGGGATAGTGGAATTGGAGATAAATTTTTCTTCATATGCATTTTACTTAGTTTTATTTATTTGCACATCATATGGTAAATTTTTCATTGTCCTATGAAGATGTTCACAATATATGAACAAACATTGAATTATGTAGGCTACATAATATCAGTATTATTATCAAATGAAACTCAGATCCAAGTATATTGTTTAAAATTCAAGTTTTAACAAGTCCAAGTGGTTATCACCCTCTTCACACATTTGCCCATCTTAACAGTTGACTTGCTACATACACAATCTGATCCTCACACATACGTTCATGGACTTTTGGTTTCCAAACAAGATGGCTGGAAATTAGCCCTCTTCCTCATTCACAGGCTGTGATCAAGGCTACGGTTGCTCTAACCTAGCCCTCTCTCTCTTATTTCCATTTTTTCTTTGAGTGTCTAATCCCTCACTAGAAAGGTTCTTAAGTAAGGTCTTCAGCTGCAACCCAATTCTGAGCATGAAGATAGACAGAGGCTATAGGTGGCCCCTCCACATATGGGGAGCTGGGTTACCAGAGATCTTTCAGCAGTGCAGAACAGAAGTAGGGAAGAGCAGCTTGGGATCCCTCAGCTCAAGATCCTAGCTTAGGGTACAAAGCTTAGGAGTACATAAACAAGGGAAGTAGTACAAGGGTAATCACAGTGTGGATCACATGTGTGGATCCTGGAGTCACTCTCTGGTTTTGAATTCTGACATCTCATTAAGTCCCAGTGTAGTCATCTGTAAAATGCTGACTGTAATATCCCTTACCTCATACTCAACCATAGGACTGAGATAAAGCATAACACAGGACCTGGCTCATGGTAAGTGTTCAATAAATGGCAGGGCAGCTATTATTATTTCTATTGTTATTGAGAAGAGGACTTCTGGGACAGCCCTGTTCTCTGGAACAGGCCCACTGCTCATAGAAGGGAGGCATCCAAACATCTTATGGGTCTCAGTAGCAAAGGGCAGGCCATATCAGCAACTTTCCCTAAGCATTCTCTACAACCGGACCCCTCACCTCTCCTTTGCCTGTTAAGCACAATACTCCACAGGGATACTAAAGGCTGCCAGTAGCAGGTGGTTATTGATGCCATCACAATTATATATCCAAAATTTTAGCCATGAAACAAACTGGACACCCCAGGAGAGTCCACACTGGAAGTTTCTAAGCCTGACTCATAGCCAATTTTGCCAAGCTACAGGACCTTGTTCTGAGTTCACACTTTCTACCCTTGGATAACATGGTCTCTAAATAGGTTGTGACTACTCTGACTCAAGGTCATCAACATCTAGTTCACTTACATTTTTCTACGTCCCCTTCAAGGCATACACATTCAGAGTTTATTTAAGAGTCTATCTTCACGGGCGGCGCCTGTGGCTCAGTGAGTAGGGCGCCAGCCCCATATGCCGAGGGTGGCGGGTTCAAACCCAGCCCCGGCCAAACTGCAACCAAAAAATAGCCGGGCGTTGTGGCGGGCGCCTGTAGTCCCAGCTGCTCGGGAGGCTGAGGCAAGAGAATCGCGTAAGCCCAAGAGTTAAGAGGTTGCTGTGAGCCGTGTAACGCCACGGCACTCTACCCGAGGGCGGTACAGTGAGACTCTGTCTCTACAAAAAAAAAAAAAAAAAAAAAAGAGTCTATCTTCACTAGAATGCAACAATTCGGGAGATACAAGTTATAGCTGACATAAAACACAATTACAAGATCTCAATAAGCACAGGTCTTACTCAAGAAAAGTTCTTGATGGTTTGAGATATCCTCTGAGAATTTTATACTACAGCCCAGTGCCTAATTCCCAAGCTCTTGTCTAATCACATTACATCTTACTTCAGGGCCCAGTGCAGTTCCCTTTAGCTCTCAAGATCCCAGAAAAATCAGTGCCCCAAGGTACTCTGACTACAGACAGCACCAACCAATTTTTTTCAACTGTTCAACCCGCAACGACTTCAGTGTAAGTTTCCAAGAACTGTGGATCATCTTTTGTGGACATACATTGTTTCCATATACATAGATTTCTACTTCATTTTCCTAATTTTCTGACTTCAAATTAGTGACAATGTCATGGACTTTAGTTAGTCTACAGGCTCTGATTTTGTAACTACTGGTTGATCTGGTTTTCCTGGCTCCTATGTCACCCTTAATTTCTCCCATGCTGCCATTCACCTTGCTAGAATACAAATCAATCATACATATATCCCTACAAGGACAAAATTCAGTCTCTATAGTGTGACACACCAGCTTCTTACTGATTTATGTGTTGTTCACCTCTCCATCGTTAATTCTTAAGGTAGCCCCTAGCATCATGCCAAACATTTTTAATTCCCTACTATGTTCGGACAGCCCAATATGCCCCAGACACAAGGAGTTCCATGCAGACCAATAATAACAAATACATGAAATTAATATAATCCACTTGGTCTCAGAATACATGTGTACTTTATATAAGCACCAAGCACCACATTACAGGCAGCAGTCTGGCCCTCCAGGGCTTCTTTTGCTCTCTGATTGATGGTCCCCATCCTGTGTTTTCAAAATCTCTTTGCTATTTAAACAAATCTGGGGACTCCACTGAGGTTCTTATTTTTCTTAGCACACAATATGTCTCCTTTAGGCCACTTCTCTAAGTGACAATGCTGCTTTCAGCTACAGGACCTTGTTCTGAGTTTACACTTTCTACCCTTGGATAACATCGTTTCTAAATAGTTTGTGACTACTCTGACTCAGGTCATCAACATCTATTTCACTTATATTTTTCTAAACTTCAGCTTCTATAGCAAACCTTTGACTATAACAAAAGGTAACACTGGCAAAGTGCAGACAGGAGAAAGTGATGTAACCTATCATCCTATTCTTGAAAAGTCACCTAGGAGCAGTTCGCCTACAAAGGCTTACACATTTTCATAAATGAAGCTACTCTACTCAGTTACAGAGAGAAGAAATGACAGACAGATGGAAACTAAATGGCAAATTATTCCTTTTGACCTAGAAAAGATGTCTCATATGGAAAAATGACATACTGACATTTTAATAAATCAGTATCCTGTGCAGTGTCAAATGAACCCAGTGCTGGTATCCACTGAATGTGGCATCCCTGATGACACCATCCCTTAAAAAGTAAACCTGGGCGGCACCTGTGGCTCAAGGAGTAGGGCGCCGGTCCCATATGCCGGAGGTGGCGAGTTCAAACCCAGCCCTGGCAAAAAAAAAAAGTAAACCTGATAACCAGTTCCCATTTATAAATAGGTTACAGCTTCCTAGGAGGTCCAGGCATAAATAGCTATCCACAAGATCTATTTCTTATAAAAATGCCCTTAGTTTCCATTTCAATCTTTCCTTTCCTAAGTTGAGTGAAATTGCTCATTTCTACCATTCCTATAATCTGCACTCAAATGGTCGCGCCATACATTCATTTACAGTGGAAATGTATTCATACTTTCTGACCTTTTCTTCATCTATTCATGTGATTTCTGCTCTTGAAAAGAAGTGACATCTTGGCGACAACAGACAAAAACCAAAAACCTGAGTCCACTATGATGAAGGGAAACCTCAGCAAACAATTGAGTAGCAAGTATAGTGTGGCCAGCTACAGAAAGATAATAATGCAAGGTGGGGGCTGCATGTAGGACTGTGTGGCTTTGCCACACTCATGGACCCCTCCCCAGTGTGGATTTGCTGGTGTTTAGTGCCATGGGACCTGGACCTGAACTTCTTGTTACACTATTAGCACACATAGGGTCACTCCCCAGTCTGGATCTTTCAGATATATAAAACTGAATTGAATGACTCGGCACTGGTTGCTCAGTGAGTAGGGTGCCTGACACATACACTGAGGGTGGCGGGTTCGAGTCTGACCCAGGCCTGCTAAACAACGACAACTGAAACCAAAAAATAGGCAGGCGTAGTAGTGGGGCACCTGTAGTCCCAGCTACTTGGGAGGTTAAGGCAAGAGAATCACTTAAGCCCAAGAGTTTGAGGTTGCTGTGAGCTGTGACGCCATGGTACTCTACCAAGGGCAACATAGTGAGACTCTGTCTCAAAGAAAAAAAAAAACTGAATTGAAGCTAGAGGTGTTTCCATAGTTTCTACACTAGCAGGACTTCTTTCCAGTGTGAATTCGCTGGGAGTTGCCCCAGAATGCTTTGGCACACCCCTTGCATACATAGGGTTGCTTTCTATTGTGGCTCCTTTGGTGCTGAACAAAAGTGGAGTTAAGACTAAAGGCTTTGACACACTCCTTGAACTGATACGACTTTTCTCCAGTGTAGTTTTTCCACTGCTAAAAAAAGTCTGGAGTGTGAATGCAATGTTTGTCCCACCTGTCAGATTCACAGGAAATCTGTACACCTGGTACTTGTAGATGTGTTTCATGCTGAGAATCAAGACTAGTATTTCTTTCTGATTTATTTTGTGGATGGCTTTTATTTTCTATATACAGTTTCTCATTACCGACAATCTCCTTCACAGACTCTCTCCCATTTTTATTCATTTCAACCCTTGTGAATTTTCCACTATGTCTCTCCAACTTGTCCTCTGAAAATAACAGAGGACATCTGTTATTGCATCTTGAAAATAACATCTCCCTCTCAGATATTCACCTGATACCATGTCACAGGATTTGTGTTTAACAGAAATTTGTTTTGAAGTCAAATGCTCATTCTCAGCTTAGGGTTTTCACCTGATAAGAGAAGATGAAATACATAAAAATACCACCTCTCAGCAAACATTTTCTGTTAAGTGCTAAATGGTAAGTATTTTAGGCTCCTCAGGCCATACAGTTGCAAGTACTCAGCTCAATCATAATGTGAAAGCGGCCACAGACAATACATAAATGAATGAACATGTCTGTATTCTAACAAAACTTTATTTATGGACACGGAAATTTGAATTTCAGATGACTTTCATTTGTACTAAAATATTCTTTTGATTTCCTTCAACCACCAAAAAAACCTTAACCATTTTAACTTGTAGGGCATACACAAAGACAGGTGGGAGGCCAGATTTGGGAATATGAACCATAGCTTGCCTGAACTAATCAGCAAGTGAGATTAATGTGTCCTATTAGTATACAGATTTCATAGACTTATAAAACGCCTTTAGGAAATGAGGTGAGGTGAGGTGAGGAAAAGTCCTGAATCCCAAGACAGAAGAGAAACCTTTATCAGGGTTTAGTAGTTTAAAAAGAGTTCAAAAGGGGCGGCACCTGTGGCTCAGTCGGTAAGGCGCGGGCCCCATATACCGAGGGTGGCGGGTTCAAACCCAGCCCCGGCTGAACTGCAACCAAAAAATAGCTGGGCGTTGTGGCAGGCGCCTGTGGTCCCAGCTGCTCAGGAGGCTGAGGCAAGAGAATCGCTTAAGCCCAGGAGTTGGAGGTTGCTGTGAGCTGTGTGATGCCACAGCACTCTACCGAGGGCCATAAAGTGAGACTCTGTCTCTACAAAAAAAAAAAAAAAAAAGAGTTCAAAAGGAACTCTCAAAATAAGAATAGTCAGTAAAGGAAGGTCATGGGCTGTGGGAATGAGTGATAGAGTAAAAATTCTGAGAACAAATAGGGATGAAAAAATGAAATAGAGGGCTCAGATAGGACAGGAAAGGAATAGAGAAAGAACTGGGAAAAATAAAGTTGGGCGAAAATCTCCCTAATCAACTAAAAAACAACAAAAAATAGCAAGTAACTGTATAAAAATGTTATGGCATAAATGAGAAAAGGGTAACATTATTCCTACTATCAGAAAGCCTATAATTGTGAAATACAAGTAATGTATATAAAATTGTTAAAGAACACAATATTGGATTTGGAGAACACAGGTCTAACTCATCACCCAAAATAACTTTACCCAGGAATCAATGCCACCAAGTCTTTGGCATTCCAGACTGACTACAGTACCCAAATGCGGGTCCTTACAGCAAATGCATCAAAAACCACCTATGTGCTCTGCACCTATGCAGATTCTGAGGCTACCTAATGGATAGGGTTGGGTTAACAGTAAGCATTTTAACAAGTCTCAGATGAGATATATGCACACCACCATTTAAAAAGAGCTGCTCTGGGAGAATGAATTCAGATTTACTTCACCAAATACAATTTACTACATGAAAGGTTAGTGAGTCGTAAGTTGACTGAATTAATGGTCAATCTATGCATTTCTAAGTCCTTGTTTGTGTGAAAAGCCTCAGAAATATAATAGAAGTTCCCTCCCAATAAAGACTGGATGTGGTAGGAGGCAAGAAGCCAGTATCCCAGCACTCACAACTACAGATGCCCCTCATACCATCTCTGGACAAACCACCCTGAAGACCTAAGCCCCAAGACTCTTCCCCTTGCTCCAGATGAGAACATCAGCAGGTCTGGAAAATGAAGACTATGCCAGGGACTAAGGACAAATCAGGGAGACGGAGAATGTTAAGTAGGAGCCCATTATAAGGAAAAGAGACCCACACAGACTGAAATTAACATGAGAAAAGGCAATAGCTAATACTGAGCACATATTAGGTGCCGAATACAAATACTACCTTACTATTGCTGGCCCCATTTTATAGATAAGAAACCTGAAACACGGCCACATAACTAATAACCAGCACTCGGCTCCCCAGTGTGTGCTCTTAAGTACTCTGCTTCTGAGATATAGTGTTGAACAGACAAGTGCTCCTTTCTAAGAGCAAACTTAATTAACAAGGGAAAACTAAACCCAAAGCAAGAGAGAAGAAATAAAGATTAGAGAGAAAAATGAAATAAAAGAGAGGCTAGGAAAACACTAGAGAAAATAAAATCAAAATTTGGTTATTTGGAATGATCAACTATTAAGAAAGATTTATCTAGGCTGACCAAAAAAGAGAAAAAAGACTCAGATTATTAAACCAGAAGTGAAAGAGGGAATATCACTAAAAAATAACAGACTGTGACAGAATGATATGAATAACTGTATACCAAGCAATAGATAACTTAGATGTTAGATGTTATGTAATGGACAAATTCCTAGAAAGACACAAACTACTAGAAAATCAGAATTCATTTATGAGACTGAAGAAGTAATTTTAAAACTTCGTACAAACAAAACCCCAGGCTCAGAAGTCTTCACTGTGAATTCTATAGAACATTTAAAGATTTAATACTAATTGTTCACAAACTCTTTAAAAAATACAAGACGGGCCAGGCAGGGTGGCTCATGACTGGAATCCCAGCACTTTGGGAAGCAGAGGCAAAGGCCCAAGGATTGCTTATGCAGCAAGACCTCATCTCCATGAAAAATAATGTTTTAAAATTAGCCAGTCATGGAGGTATACATCTGCAGTCCCACTTACTCAGGAGGCTGAGGTGGGAGGATCACTTGAGCTCAGGTGTTCAAGGCTGTAGCAGTGAACTGTGATCACACCACTATACTCTAGCCTGAGTGACCAAGTAAAACCCAGTCTCTAAAGAAAAAAAAAACAAGACTACTTAATTCACTATACCCTAACACCAAAATAAGATAAAAAAATACCACAAGAAAACTACAAATTAATATATTTTAGGAATACAAATGCAAAAATCTGAAAATTACAGTAGCAGGCCAAATCTAGCAATGGTAAAAAGGACTGTAAATCACCACTATTTGTAAATTAGTCAAAGAATGAAGTGGGGTTCAACACATAAAAATTAATACCATATTAATAGGATAAGGGACAGGAACCACATGTCTACCTTAGTAGTCACAGAACCTCGTTTCACAAACTCTAACACTATTCATGATAAAAACTCAACATATTAGGAACTTTCACAACCTGATAAAGGTTAGCTGAAAATCACAGCTAACATCATACTTAATGGTAAAGAACTGAATGTTTTGCCCCTAAGGTCAGGAATAAGAATATCCACTCTTGCAACTTTTACTCAACATTGTGCTGAAAGTTCTAGTCAGAGTAATTAGGCAAGAAAAAAAAAAATAATAAAAGGCATTCAAATTATAAAGGAAGAAATAAAGCTATCTCTATTTGCAGATGCCATAATTTTGTATATAGGCCAGCCGTGGTGCCTCATGCCTATAATCCTAGCACTGTGGGAGATCCCTTGGGCTCAGGAGTTTGAGACCAGCCTGAGCCAGAGTGAAACCCCTGTCTCTACTAAAAATAGAAAAATTAGTCAGTCATTGTGGCAGGTGTCTGTACTCTCAACTATTCTGGAGGCTGAGACAGGAGGATCCCTTGAATCCAAGAGTGTGAGGTTGCTGTGAGCTAGACTGATGCCTGTGGCAAGAGAGTGATACTGTCTCAAAAAAATAAAATAAAATAAAACCTGTATATAGAAAATATGAAGGAACTCCATCAAAACTGAAAACTTTGTGCCTCAAAGGACATTGAGAAAGTGAAAAGACAATCCACTTAATGAGATAGAATCTTTGCAAATCACGTGTCTGATAAGGTTATGGTGTCCAGAATGTCAGAACTCTTATAACACAAAAATAAAAGGGCCCCCAAGTAGTCTTATTTTAAAATGTGCAGAATTTTAACAGACATTTCTCCAAAAAGCATACACAAATCCCCAATAAATACATGAAAAACCTGTGTTTTCATGTATTGCTCAATACAGTGCTCAACATGATTAGTCATTAAGGAAATGACAGTCAAAACCACAATGAGATTTCACTCTACACCACCAAGGTGACTATAATCAAAACCACAGCTAATAAGTTTTAGTGAGGATGTGGAGAATGTGGAACTCCATACTTTGCTGGAAAAATTAAAATGGTTCAGCCACTTTGTAAGAGTTTTGGCATTCCTTAAAATGTTAAAGGAAGAGTTATCCCATGACCCAGAACGTATGGATATTGAATGACTGTATAACTATCAAATATCCCCAAGAGGCAAACCTATAGAAACACAAAGTAAGTAGGTGATTGGCTAAGACTCAAAAGTTGAGGAGGGGGGATACAGAGCGACTGCTAATGGATACGGATTTCTTTTGGGGGGGTAACCTAAAACTAGATACATGCATGACTCTGTAAATACACCAAATACCACTGCGGTATATACTTTATACCAGTAAACGGTATGGTTTATGAATTACATCTCCATCAATCTGTTTAAAAAAGACATGAGAGCCTGCTTTGCGCATCAAAATGAGTAACTTTAATACAATGAAAACATTAATTCAATAGAAATTGAATGGCTTACAAAGAAAATGTGCATGTGACAACATTTAAGGTGGCTCTTAAATCCA
Source organism: Nycticebus coucang (assembly GCF_027406575.1). Lineage (NCBI taxonomy): Eukaryota > Metazoa > Chordata > Mammalia > Primates > Lorisidae > Nycticebus > Nycticebus coucang. The sequence goes on along the minus strand of NC_069787.1, from coordinate 88,067,954 downwards.
CTCCTTACTTGAAAAACTGATATTTGAAGGTCAAGAATTAAGCCTTTGTTCTGTCTTCCCAGCATTGATGATTTGGAGGAAGTTTTGATTTTATGGTACGCGATATTAGTTTAGCTAAGTAAGTAAATCTTCTTAGTTTTGAGATGTATCCTACAAGGGAAAAAAAATCACAATAATTGTAAGCTATCTTAGAATATTTCAGTATAAAATTTAATATATTAATTCTCATGAAAAGCAAAAATAAGTTTTTCTACTTGTTCTACTGGTTAGTGGATAATGTAACACTGCACAGAGTTTACTGATTTGTAAAACTAGGGGAAACTAAAAAACTGATCACATAAAACCAATAAAATATTTGGAAAAATTTTTCTGCAAATCCCCAAGGGAAAAAAGCATCCCAGTGTGTGAAATCAGTACTGGAGGGTGTTTTACACTACAGTTTAAAAGGATGGAAAACAATGAATAACAGACTAGTCAGTTAAGAATGTACTCAAGAATCCCAGTTTATTCCATGATGCTAGGCTCAGAAAACACACACCTTTCATTTTTATACATGAAGGCAAAGAAAGAGATAAAAATGAAGAAGCCACCCACCTCCCCTTTTGCTTAACTCACCAGTGAAGCCTGCTCTACGGTCTCTCCTGCTCAGGGCTCCCTGCAGCTGAGTGTACCAGGGCTCTTTCCCTTGCTCCAAATGAAAGATCAAATCGGGTTTAGCAGTGTGTGGTGCTTCAAGAAGAGAAGAAAACACAACATGATGATAAGCAGAGCCACAGGAGTCAAATTCCACCTATGGCTGCAAGATGAAGCAGAGGAGGTAAAATTCCCAGGGTAAGCTAAATAAGAGGTACCCTAAAGAGGTACAGAAGGGGATACTGGGAAGAAGCTTCAGGACAGTGCTCACAAGGAAACCTGAAATACCCTGGAAGGCAGAATTGTATTTAAAGGGAAATAAGATTTCTTACCCTCTTTGTCAGAGGATGGAAAATTCCCATTGTGGGATAAAGACACATGACTCCCAGGAACTACTCCCAGAAAGAGACAAAGAGGCTGAGTTCTCCCAAAATAATTTGGAGGTTCAATACTAGGCTGAGGTACCAAGATATAGTTCAAGCCTTGTTGTACCCAGAGAATCATCTCTAGGGCAGGTTGGAAAAGAAGGTAGCTTTTATGGTGGGAAAAGAAGGAAAGCCCTTTGGAAGTCAACAGACTACAGGGTTTTCCATACCTAGCAACTTTTGAGATTGTTGTGTGGGGTCAGCTAATAATTGTAAAAGAGCCATTTAACTTCTAAGGGCCCACGCAGAAACCAGCAACAGAGAGGTCTTACCTACGAAGGCCACAGACTCATAGTTGTCCAGCATCACATCCCTGTACAAGGCCTTCTGATCAGGATTCAGGCTGGCCCATTCCTTCTTAGTGAAGTACACGGCCACATCCTCAAAAGTCACTGATTCCTGAAACAACAAGTTCCTACTTTCTCAGACCTCAGTACTTTGGTGATGATCAAAATTGTCAATGAGTGGCCTGGGAAGGGCCACTGATATGTGTGTGTGTATATATATATTGATATATATTCAGTCCTGGGTCCTTCATGTGCCTGATGGGCTTTTGTGTGAAATTTAGAAGGTGTATAAGAGGACACAGAATTAAAGGCTGATAGCATACTTTTCCAGTCAGAACAAAGTACATCTCCACTGTGAGATGTAACCTCTGCCAGGGCCTTATAACATGGCCCTTCCATGTTATAATGTGTTGCCAAAATATTTTACTCCCTGACCAACAGTGGATGTCATGGTATACTGGTTCAAAGACAGAAAATTAGACCAATGGAACTGAATAGGGAGTTCAAAAACAGACACACTCAACAAATTTATGACAAGTAACTACTGTAAGTCAGTGGGTAAAAGACTTTTTAGTAAATGGTGCTCAATCAAATGGATATCTGTATTAGGGAGGGGAAGAATTCTGACACACATCTCATACCCTTAAATATGAAATGAATCAAAGACCTAAGTAAAAAGTTAAAACAAATATACTCGAGGGTGGGCGCAGTGGCTCATGCCTACAATCCTAGTACCTGGGAGGCTGAGGAGGTAGATTGCCTGAGCTCCTGGGTTCGAGACCAGTCTGAGCCAGAGTGAGACCTCATCTCTAAAAATGACTGGGTGTAGTGGTGGGCCCTTGTAGTCCCAGGTACCTGGGAGGTTGAGGCAAGAGAATCGCTTGAGCCCAAGAGTTTGAGGTTGCTGTGAGCTATGATGCTACAGCACTCTATGGAGGACTAAGTGAGACTCTGTCTCAAAAAACAAAGAATATCGAAAATATCTTCATAACCTTTGAGTAAGAAAACAAATCAATATACTGGACTTCGTTAAAAATAAGAAAGTCTGTCTCTCAAAGGACATCAAGAGAGTGAAAAAAGCAAGCCACTGACTGGGAGTAGATATGTTATAGTCCACATATCTGACAAAGGAATTATATCCATAATAATTATATCCATAATAATAATTATATCCATAATAAGCCACTACAACTTAGCTGGGGAAAAGTACACAGTATAATTAAAAATGAAAAATATCTAAACAGGGACTTCACATAAGAGGATATTCACATAGCCAATAAGCATGAAATGGTGCTATCACTGCTTACTGGGGAGGAGGAGATTTTTAAAACCCCAACAAGATACTACAAACAAATGACAAGTGTTGGTAAGAATGTGGAGCATCTATATACTACTGGTAGAAGTAAAAAATGGAAGAAACATTTTGGAAAAATGTTTGGCAACATGTATTAAAACTAACCAGCGTACACCTTATGATCTAGCAATTTCAGTGCTAGAGACGAGCCCAAAAGAATGAGTGCCTATGTCCACCAAAAGACAGGAATGTTCACTGCCTTCTTATTCCTTGTTCCCCAAAATAGGAAACAACCAAAATTTCATCTATAGTAGAATGAATAAAACTTGGTACAATTATATAATGGAAAACTATTCAGCAATGAAAAAGAATAAACTACTGCTATGTGCAACATGGGTGAAGTTCACAGATATAATACTGAGCAAAAGAAGGTGGATATGAAAGAGTACAAGAATTCCATTTATATGAAGTTCAAGAACAAAGCTAATCTATAGTGATAGAAGTTAGAATAGCAGTTAAATTTGGGGTGGTGGACTGCTTGGGAGGGGGCATAAAGAGAACTTTTATGGTGCCAATCTATGTTTTGATATGAACTGTGGCCATACAGGTGTACACATTTCTAAAAAGTGAGCAATACAGTTAGGTGTTGTATATGTACAAGTTAACCCTAAATGAGGAATTTATGCATATATACATGCATATATAACATGTTTTATGTTTATGTGCACGCATACATACACCTATATATAAATGTACATGTATATTCACTCATGTATATGTACAGAGATAGAGGAAATTCAGCTCACCTGGGGCATGTCTATTGAGGACACAGCTGCCATCTGACTTCTCTTATTCCTTTGGGTAAAGGTAAAAGTCTCAAGAGCTGAAGATAAAGAAATTATTAGTGTCAATAACTCTATTGATCATAACTCCATGACTCCTACATACCATCTCTGACCCATCCTGTTTTGAAGGCTATGTAACTATGATTCATCCATTATTGTTTCTCAGGGACAATTCTTGTCTCATAGAGAGGAGACAGTGGGCATACAGGGGAATGCAGAAAGGAAGGAGAAATCATCCAAGGAATGTGTGATGAGAAAATAAACTGAGAAAACAGTATAATTTTCAGTAATTCAGAAAGACATAATAAAAAAAAAAGGAAACTAGGGCAGATAATAGACAGAATGTTATGGGCTAAATTGTAAGCTGGAATTCCAAACAGTTAAGATTCCTGAATCCATACAGTAAAGACAGGAATGAGTTGTATACAAGAAATCCATCAAACAGTGTAAGATCTCGGCATCTGTTTTTCCCCTAGGCTTCTTAATACCAGGACAGGGCAGTTTCCATGACTGAAATAACAAAAGTCAAACAATTTGAAAATAATTTATTAGGCATATTTTGAAGACTCCTTACTTCTATTTTTCCCCTAGAATTTTTCCCTTCTATTTTCCCCTTCTATTTTTATTATAGTGTTGGGGGTGGGGAGTGAGAAAGAAAACACTACCATACTTAAAGGAATCCATCAATTTCATGGCACGTCCCAAATATTCTATGTTCCAAATATTATAGTATAGGGAAGCACAGCAATTTCATTTCTGAACTAGTTCTAACTCCCATTCTGGGCAATTAGTTCATCATTAGGAATAAGCCTTCTGTCTTTCAATAGAATGAATCAATGTGTATGCATTAAACACAACACCGGAAATACACACGGCAGCCATCAGTTAGATCAGACATATTTAACGAGCATATAAACAAACACATGTAAGTGCATGTACTCATAAACATGAAAAACAATTTCCATTTCAAATCCATATCTGCAAATTCCTATCTGCATTTGTCATATGCCCCAGGGTCCTACAACAGCATCAGACAAAAGACTTCATAGTGGACTGTTCCTCCCTCCACTGACCCTTCTTAGCAAATCCAGAAACCCATTCAGGAAAGCAGAGGAAACTCAAACTGTCAGGAAAATAGCTGTTAGGCTAGAAAACACATCTTAGAAGTCACAAGAATATAGCAATGAGAAATAGTATTTATAAGTATAAACAGAAGTACTCTAAAAGAAACAATTATACAAGTAAAGCTGCTGAATTCATGGATAGTGTGTGTCTAAGAGTAATAACAACGGTGATCCATACTGAGTAAGCAGGTAACCCTTGTAGTTGTGTACTCCAATTCTCTAAAATCATGACACTGTCATTTTACCATAATCAATGTCCTTTACAATAGATACTTCACTAGTTTACATATGAAACAAAAGGACTTAAGCAAAAAGGTCTGATTTGTACTGTTGACAATCTGTGAATAGCAAATCATAGAGAAGCAGAAGTGCAACAGAGGCCAGCATACAAAACACAAAACTCTACCTCCTACTTTCCTATGGGGAAACCTATATGGAGTTGAAGCAAGAGTAATAGGCCAGGAGGGAGAGCAAATCACAACCCAACATAATTCACTAATGGAAGGGACCAAATGTTTAATCTGACTGATTATGAACTCTGACAATTACACCATGACAATGGAGTCACAGAACATAATGAGAAATGAATAACATAGCACGTGAAGAAAAGCAGGTCAAGAAATCTATCCCCAATACTGTACACAGAAAACTGTGTTGTTAGCACACATTGGATGCTTGATGGATGTGACTCAGGAAATTGTAGATTTAACATTCTTATGAGGCTCAGCGCCCGTAGCTCACAGCGCCAGCCACATACACCAAAGCTGGCGGGTTCGAGTCTGGCCTGAGCCAGCCTAACAACAATGACAACTACAACCAAAAAATAGCCGGGCGTTGTGGCGGGAGCCTGTAGTCCCAGCTACCTGGGAGGCTGAGGCAAGAGAATAGCTTTAAGCCCAAGAGTTGGAGGTTGCTGTGAGCTGTGACACAACAGCACTCTACTGAGGGTGATATAATGAGAATCTGTCTCAAAAAAAAAAAAAAAAAAATCGTATGAGCCAGTCCACATCCCAGGGCTCCCTATTCTCCAATATGTGAACTCAGTAGGTTCTACCTTTGGGGGAAGGGGAGGGGGAGGGGCAAGGTGGGGGAGGGGGAGGGGCTGAGGAGGGGGAAGGGTGGGGAAGAGTGGGAGAAGGGGGAGGGTTTGGAGGGGGAGGGGTGGGAAGAGAGGAGGAGTGGGAGGAGGGGAGGGGCAGGGGAGGGTTGGGGAGGGGCGGGAAAAGGGAGAGGGGTCGGGTGGGGGACGAGTAGGAGAAGGGGGAGGGGTTGGAAGAGGGGTGAACCAGGGAAGGGGTATGGGAGGGGCGGGGTGGAGTGTGTGGGGGAGGGGCAGGAAGGGTAGGAGGAGGAGGAGGAGAGGGGGTAGGGTAAAGGAGGAGGAGGAGGGGTGTGGGAGAGGGGAAGGGGTGAGTGGGAGGAATAAGGGAGGAGGGGAATGGTGAAGGAGGAAGGGAAGGGGTACGGGAGGATTTCAGCATTCTCAAAATTGTGGCCATTCTACCCTGGTTATAACCTTCCAGATAAGGTGTACACCATGTCAGGTAAATAGTGATCACAGACTGACTTCCTGGAACCAACTGAAAAGGGGAAAATTGTACATAAGCCAAGGAGTAGGGTTGGCGTTTCCTCAGGCGGGGTTAAGACTAGGGGCAAAGCGACCTACAGGCATGTTCTGTTGCCAAAACAGTTAAAAATTTGGGGGGGCCTGGAAGTCAGTACTTGAATTTCTGTCAGTATTCGAATCTTAATAGGCTTCAGGCTTACAGGGAACCAAAAAACAAAATGGCGGGAATCTATGGTCTGCGTTCGAGGCCAGCCAGCGTTGCCTCTCAACACTACCGAGCCGAACCCGGAGGACCCTCGTAGCAGCAGTAGCTGCGCCCACCTCCCGTGACACCTGACCCGTTCTCCTCAGGCCAAGCCAGAAATGCTCACCGTGGGCTCCTGGAGTCTTCTGAAGCTTTTCGGCAAACAAAGGTAGCAGGCACCACACGACGACCCTCACACGCCAAACGCTCACGCGTTATAAGATGGCAGCAGGCGGAAACACAATGGTGGCACCGGAAACACGTCACCATTCTGAACGGCCAACTGAATCTTTGGCCAATAAAGATTCTCTGGGAATCTTGGAGGACCCCTTAATGTTGGTGGCTTCCGTTTTCTATTTCCCGCGAGACAAGCCTGAGAAGAAAAGAGCATGCCTAACGGTTAGGCGCCTGTGTTCTTCCTAGAGCCTTGTTCAGGACAGTGCATTGTCATGCCACCTATGAATACTGGCTTCCATTGACTTTATCAAGTTTATGACAATAACTGCAAATAAAAGAGTTACCCAGAATGTGCAGGAAAATGTGAATGGTAATATGTTTTCTGGTCTTGTTAAAGTTACCATTTGGAGTATTACAGCATAATCAGTGAATCACACACTGCCAGGCCTTCCTGTCAGTCGTAATCACTGCATTCTTAGAATGGGTGGGATTCCCTTCAGTGTTGCTCACACCCTTCCCTTCCATAGGCCACCACCAGCCAAGAGGATAAGCAACGAGCCCATGAGCAAATGAGAAGAGCAGTGCAATTCCCCCAAGAAAATCTGAGCCTCATCCAGCAGAGCTTAAGACCATCCAAGGACAGCGTCAATCCGAGGTCAGAGATGGTTTCTATCAGAAATCCATCAGAGGAGACAGGTGTGTCCACCCCCAGAGAACTTCCTGAGATGTTGGGCCAGAGCCTGTGGAAGTGGGTAGAGCAGTGACCCTCATGCCAACAGCGAGGAGTGGAGAAGATAAAGGACATTTGCTGCCACTTCATTCTCTTTGGGTGTTACAGACCACAGGCGGTATTGCAGTAGGAGCACAAATGAGCAAGATCTGACTCAAGGGCCCACACATGCAGTTCACACCCAACCGTTGGCAGCAGACTCCGAGGAGCCCAGAGACTGAATTCTCCCTGTCTGTGTCATGAGTGAGAGTCGCCCAAAGTCAGTATCAGGACTGTCCTGGGAGCCCAGTCTTTTGTCTTTATTGTTTAGTGTTTTAAAAATTGTGATTCTTTTTGGAAAAAAAAAAAAATCCCCTTCTCAAGATGTAAAAACCGGAAAAGAGCATGACAATACAACAAAAAATTGCTACATAATCTGAAATCTTTCCTTAAACACATCAGAGAGCTAAGGGCTCAGGGCAAACAATTTAGCTAAAATTGAAGGCAAGATAGGTACTTTTAAGGAGAGATGGTCATAAGAATTTGTTTAGCTAGGGCAGAAGCCACTGAATGCCATATAAGCTGTTAAGAAGAAAGCAGATAAAATTCTTAGTCAGCTTTAAATTTTTCAAGTCAGCTGTTGTCTAGCATGACAATATAGGGAATACAGAACTCCTGTGAACCATAGACAGAAGTAGACTTTTACCTACTTCCATGTTCTTCTTCACGGATATTGCTCAATGTGTACACACATGTGCACATGTGCGCACGCACACACACACACACACAATTGGAGGTATGGCAAGAAAAAGCTTGTGAAAGCTTCCTTCTGGGGAAAGACACAAAGCTCCATCTAGATCCGTCTTCAATACTTCCCCCACAGAACATAGGCCTTAAGTCTCTGGGTACAGAGAAGCAAATCCTGTCACCATTAAGTCCTAGTTAAGATGGAGTGGAACTAGGGGCTGGGAAGAGAACAAACTTCTCTACTTGTGAGGTGGGGGTAGGATTGTGCCCTAGTTCCAGGCCTTAGAGGTTCTTCTATAGCTAGGGACAAGGCAGTATGACTTAATAGACCCCCTTCAAATTCAGAGACACAGTGCCTACCTAAGATTAAAGATGAATCACAACAGAAAATGTTATTCCTCCCACCACCATCAGAATATCAGATTTTGGGTAACAAATAACAGCAATCTACTGCCAGAAAGGGGATAAGAATACAAAGACAGACCCTCTCCCTCTCTGTGGCACAGGAATAAAGGGAAAGCCCAAAGGTGAGGGTGGTACAAACACAAAAAATATCCCTGTTAGCAAACCAGTCCAAACACTAAACACAAGGTGATAGTTGAAGAATTGGAAGCTTGTGGTTAACCACAGCAACAAAGTAACCTAAAACAGCTCAACAACTCCTAATTAAACTGATTCAACTCTCCACAATAAAGACCTACCAAAAGAAAAACATATGCCCATTTCATTTTTGCCTTAGTCTCTATTGTACTACACAAGATTTTGGGCTTTCAACAACAACAACAAAATTACAAGGCCTACAACCAAAAAAGGGGTGGGGGGGAGAAAAAATAAAACACAGGAGGGGGGTGGGGTCTCAGTGTGTGATATACCTTTGGGGGGGCAAGGCACAATTGTAAGAGGGACTTTACCTAACAAATGCAATCAGTGATCAGTGTAACCTTGTTTCTTGTACCCTCAATGAATCCCCAACAATAAAAAAAAGAAAAGAAAAGAAAAGAAAACACACCATCAAAAGATAAAACAATCAGCAGATACAGAAGTTGGAACAATCAGAAAGAAAGTTAAAATAGCTAAGATTAATATGGTAATGGGCTTAGTGGAAAAGATAATCAGGTAGTTTCATCAATGAAAAAAATCTATAAGAAGGAATCAAACAAAAATTCTAGAAATTAAAAACATGGCTGTGGAGATGACAGATTCCTTCAAGTGACCCCTCAGTGAATTCAATATAATCAAGAAAAAAATCAGGGCGGCGCCTGTGGCTCAGTGAGTAGGGCACCAGCCCCATATGCCAAGGGTGGCAGGTTCAAACCCAGCCTCGGCCAAACTGCAACAAAAAAATAGCCGGGCGTTGTGGTGGGTGCCTGTAGTCCCAGCTGCTCTGGAGGCTGAGGCAAGAGAATCGCGTAAGCCCAAGAGTTAGAGGTTGCTGTGAGCCGTGTGACGCCACGGCACTCTACCCGGGGGCGGTACAGTGAGACTCTGTCTCTACAAAAAAAAAAAAAAAAAATCAGTGAACTTAAAAATTGTTCAGTAGAAATTACCCAAACTGAAACATAAAGGAAAATAAATCACAGAGAAGGATAAACAGAGTATCTGAGAGCTTGGGGCAATATCAGATGGTCTAACCTATGTGTAATGAGGATCCCAGAAGGAGAAGAATGTATTTGTGAGTCCACATGTGTGTTTATATGCATATATATGCATGCTGCATGTGTATATTATGTGTATAAATATATATGCACATAATGAAGACAGCTGGAGAAAAAAGACACATTACATATAAAGAAACACAAATAAGAATTACAACAAACTTTGCATCAGAAATCATACAAACCAGGGACAATGTAATAACATCTTTCAAGTGTTGGGAGAAGGCAGGACCTTTCAAACCAGAATTTTATGTTCAGCAAAAATGTCCTTTAATAATGCAGAAGAATAAAAACTTTTTTGGATAAACAAAACAAAATTCACTGCTCCCAGATCTGCACTATGTTAAAGAATCTTCTTCAGAAAGAATGAATATGGTACCAGACAAAAAACTGGATGTACACAAAGAAAGAAAGAACTCTGGACATGGCAAGAAATGAAAATAAAATATGAAATTAATTTTAAAATTATTTTTAAAACTACTCTAAAAAATTATTCACTGTCTAAAGCAAAAATAATAGCAATGAACAGTTTAATAGAATATGTGAAGTAAAACATGTGACAAAAAAATAGCAAAAAATGTGACAAAAAATGTTGGGAGAGAAGATTTGGCAATATTCTGTTATAAAGCCCATATCACTACATGAAAAAGTGAGATATTATTATTTGAAGATTTATAGATTCTGATTAAAGATGTATATTGTAAGCTGTAAAAATATACATACAAAAAAATCTTAAAACTGCTGAGTGTGGTGGCTCAGGCTTGTAATCCTAGCACTTTGGGAGGCTGAGGCAGGAGAATAGCTTGAGGTCAGGAGTTCAAGACCAGCCTGAGCAAGAAGGAGATCCTGTTTCAAAATATATATATATATTTAGGAGGAAGAGATAATATATTTAGGAAGAAGAGATAATAAATTAAGAATAGAAATAAAATGGAACCCCAGGAAATACTCAATTCAAAAGAAGGTTAAGAAAAAAGAGAGATAGTCTCGGCATCCATAGTACAGTGGTTACGGTGCCAGCCACATACATTGAGGCTGTTGGGTTCGAACCCGGCCCAGGCCAGCTAAAAACAACAATGACAACTGCAACCAAAAAATAGCCAAGCATTGTGACAGGCTCCTGTAGTCCCATCTACTTGGGAGGCTGAGGCAAGAGAATAGCTTACACCCAAGAGTTTGAGGTTGCTGTGAGCTGTGATGCCACAGCACTCTACTGAGTCTGACATAGTAAGACTGTCTCCAGGGCGGCGCCTGTGGCTCAAGGAGTAGGGCGCCGGTCCCATATGCCGGAGGTGGCAGGTTCAAACCTAGCCCCGGCCAAAAACCAAAAAAAAAAAAAAAAGACTGTCTCCAAAAAAAAAAAAAAAAAGAGAGAGAGAAAGAGAGAGATAGAAAAAATGAAGAAGAGATGGAACAAATGCAAATGATAGATTTTAATCTAGTTATATCAATAATTATACTATTAATAAGCAGCCTAAACACATTAAGAGGCAAAGTACTTCAGATTGGACCTTTTTTAGCCAAAGCAAACTGCATGCTACATGAAAGAAGCCCACTTTAAATGTTAAACACATAGAAAAATTTTTAAAGGCTAGATGGAGGCTCTACGTGAAATGGAATTAGCATATCCACCTAGTCTTTCCTACTAAACTCAGGTGTAAAATCTGGGTAGAATGAGTGGAATAGCTGTTGAGGATGCTGGAAGGTAAATAGGAACAGGCAGTTTGAGAAAGAATAGAATTTGAAGGACCACAAGATTAACAGTTTACCATTTTTTTCTTCCCATATGGCCCAGCCTGAGCTACATATATCCCAACTTTGGGACGTTTGCATCAGCACAGACACAGGTAAAGGAGAAGCCCTCTAGTTGTAGCTCAAGGAGTGAAAAGTAGTCACATAATGCTCTGTAAGAGGACAGAAATCTCTGATTTCTTTCGTCCATATTTTCATGCCTCAAATCCCAAGTAATCTGTCACGGGGATAGCAGCAGGAGTAAAGGGTGTTGGCAGGAGCCTAAAACTCAGAGGGAGTAAGAGTCTTCCTCTCTGACCAGAGGAGATGTGATCTCAAGAAAGTGAGGAAGCCCAAGTTGCTTTTTTTCTTTCTCTTCTCTTACTGTGCTTACTACTCACTGCCAAGCAGGGGTCCTCAAACTTTTTAAACAGGGACCCAGTTCACTGTCCCTCAGACGGTTGGAGGGCCGGACTATAGTTTAAAAAAACAAACAAATAACTATGAACAAATTCCTATGCACACTGCACATATCTTATTTTGAAGTAAAAAAACAAAACGGGAACAAATACAATCACACTGCCTCATGTGGCCCTCAGGCCGTAGTTTGAGGACCCTTAAAAGTGTAGCGTACAGGTTCAGTTGCAAAAAGTTTATAGCAGAAAGGGCTAAATAAAACCTCAGATTTTTACCTGGAGGATCAGAAAAGATGAGCACCAATGGACCAGAAACTACTAGGGAGATTTCAAAGAAAGAGAAACTCAGTAAAATAATTGTTTTAAGCTGTCTATAATTTCCGCTTACCCTTGAGCTACACCTTGAGCTCAAGGATGTGACCCCAAGCAACATAGAATTGAAATATGAACTACACCACCCTCAAGTCCAGCAGCGCCCCTGCACAGGCGGCAGTATGGATAATATTACAAAAGGGTTTTGTTTTTTTTTAAATGAACTAACATTAAAACAAAAACTCAAAAGAAAAATGTAACATTCTTTAAAAATGTAAACATGGCTCAGAGTCTCACAATGTAGCATTCAAAATGTTCAAGATACAATCCAAAACTACTAGGCATACCAAGAAAAAAAAAAAAAAAAAAAACAGAAAAATATCAATTTCAATTGAAAAAGACAATCAACAGATTCCAATATTGAGATGACACAGAGGTTGGAATTATCTGACAAAGACATTAAAGGAACTATTACAAAAATATTCAAACAATTAAGAGCGGACACTTGAAACGAATGGAAAAACAGCACTGCCAAAGAAGTAGAAAACATGAAGAAGAACCAAATGAAAAATTTAGAACTAAAAATACAATAAACAAATAAGAAATTCAACAGCAGAGTGGAGATGACTGAGGAAAGAAACGGTGAACTTGGAGATAGATCAAGAGAAATTATCTAATTTGAAAAACAGAATAAAAGATGGAAAAAATAGGTTAGGATTACAGGTCTCACGCCTGTAATCCCAGCACTCTGGGAGGCTAAGGCGGGTGGACTGCCTGAATTCAGGAGTTAGAGACTACTCTGAGCAAAAGCAAGACCCCTTTTTCTCTACTAAAAATAGAAAACCGCCTTTGCCCACCGATTTCCACCCCAGACCTGGCTGTCGGCGCTGCGGCCTTCCGGACCAGCCCATTCGGGCTTGCTGAGCCTAGAGGCCGAGGAGAATGCGCTCCCGGGCTTGGCTGCGGCTCTGCGGAACTACCGAGAGGCTGCGGCTGCCGCACTTTTCTAGCGGTGGACTTCACCACTGTGGCGGACTATTTACGTTTGTTGCAGGCTGCAGCCCAGGCTCTCAATCCGCTAGGCTCTTCTGCGATGCGGCCGTATCAGATTTTATGTTTCTGTCTCTGAAATGCCTGAACACAAGATCCAGTCATCTGGGGGCCTATTGCAGATAACAATGAAGATGGTGCCAAAAATGCTTTCTCCTTTGGTAAAAGATTGGGCTCCCAAAGCATTTATAATTTCCTTCAAGTTGGAGACGGACCCCTCCATCGTAATTAATCGTGCTCGGAACGCTTTGGAAGTCTATCAGCATCAAGTGGTGGTGGCTAATATCCGTGAGTCACGGCGGTGGTTGTGGTTATTGTAACCAAAGACTCAGAAACCAAGTTACTGCTATCAGAAGAAGAAGTAGAAAAAGGCATAGAGATAGAAGAGAAAATAGTGGATAATCTTCCATCTCGACACACGGCTTTTATATGTGACAAAAACTGAAATAAAGCCTTTGTAGGATCAAATGGTGAGAAGTAGAATAAATCCTTTGCTTTCATAAGTACAGAGATAATTGAAGGAAAGGGAAAAAGTGATGTGCAGGCAAATAAAATTTGGGATTTGCCTTTAATGACCAAGACACCTGACACAATTACCTGAATGTCATCTTGATTTTGAAATTAAACCTAAAGCTGTTTCTCACCTTTAACAAAAGAACTTACTGGGAATTATATATTCCTCAAAATCTACATGGGGGCCTTCTTCATACTATGAAAAGAGGATTATGGCTGCATGAGTGATCATGCTTTGAAGATCAAGTATTTGTTGAGTGTCTACTATGTGCCAGGTCCTATGCTGAGCTATGAGGATTAAAACGATGAAAAATATGTCTTGTTTGGGAAATGGATGTATAAAAAAGTACAGTAAAGTGTATGCCCAAAAGATGAAACAAAATAAAAAATAAAAATATAGAAAACCTAGGTGAACATCATGGTAGATGCCTGTAGCCCCAGCTACTCAGGAAGCTGAGACTGGAGGATCACAGGAGCCCAAGCATTTGAGGTTGCTGTGAGCTATGATGACACCACAGCACTCTATCTAGGGTGACAGAGTGAGACTTTGTCTCAGAAAAATAAAAAAAAAATGAAAAGTGCCTCAGGGGCCTTTGGGACAACATCAAAAGGTCTAACATTCTGTCATCAGAGTCTCAGAAGGGGAAGAAAAAGAATATAACATAGAATGAATATTTGCAGAAACAAAAACTTTAAAACTTTCCAAATTTGGTGGAAAAACAGAAACCTACAAATTTAAGCTTAGCAAACTCCAAATAGGATAAACACAGTCAGGCCTAATACATCATAATCAGACTGCAGAATAAGAAAGATTTTAAAAAGAAAAAGAGCCAAGGGTGCATCTAGCAAGGCCATTTATACATGAAGCTGTGTTCTCCACACAGCAGCCAGGTGACCCTTGTGTAACCTAAGAGAGATCTTATCAATCTCCTTTTCAAATCCTTCCATGGGCCAGGCCCAGTGACTCATGCCTGTAATCCCAGCACTTTGGGAGGCCAGGTATTTAAGACCAGTCTGGGCAACATAGCAAGACCCTGTCTCTACAAAATATTTTTAAAAGTAGCCAGGTGTGGTGATGCACACCTATAGTCCCAGATACTTGGGGGGCTGAGGTCGGAGGATTGCTTGAGTCCACGAGGTCAAGACTATAGTGAGCTATCATGAGGCCACTGCACTCCAGCCTGGGCAACAGAGCAAGACCCCATCTCTAAAAACAAGCAACCTTTCTGTGACATCCCATTCCACACACACCAGAAGCCAATCTTTGCAATGAGCTTTAAGACCCTAGCCATCAGGGCTGCCTCACTTCCTTTTTTTTTTTTAGACAGAGTCTCAAGCTGTCACCCTAGGCAGAGTGCCGTGGCATCACAGCTCACAGCAACCTCAAACTCTTGGGTTTTTAAGTGATTCTTTTGCCTCAGCTTCCCAAACAGCTGGGACTACAGGTGCTTGCCACAGCACCCGGCTATTTTTGGTTGTAATTGTCATTGTTGTTTGGCAGTCCCAGGCTGGATTCAAACCCGCCAGCTCCAGTGTATGTAGCTGGCACACTAGCTGCTAAGCTATGGGTGCTGAGCCAGGGCTGCCTCACTTCTTACCATGTCTCTTCACCTCTCCATGGTATCCACATGCTCTGCCTGTGTACTTGCTCTTGTCACTGGCAAAATATTCTTTCCCGCAGATATCTCCATGACATACATCCTCACTCACCTTGGCCCTTGCTCAAACATTACCTTCTCACTGAGGCCTTACTCTGACAAATCTTTAAAAAGAGTAAACCCAGTCCAGGTGCAGTGGCTCACGCCTGTAATCCTAGCCCCCTCTGGGAAGACAAGATGAGTGGATTGCCTGAGCTCAGAAGTTCAAAACCACCCTGAGCAAGAGCAAGACCCTGTCTCTAAAAAATAGCCAGGCATTGTGGTGGGCGCCTATAGTTCCAGCTACTCTGGAGGCTGAGACAGAAGATTACTTGAGCCCAGGAGTTAGAGGTTGCTGTGAGCTATGATGCCACAGCACTCTACCGAGGACAACATAGTGAAACTTTGTCTCAAAAAACAAACAAACAAACAAAAGAGCAAACCCAACTACAGCACTTACAACCCCTTTTCTTCAAACACCTGTGTTGTATTCCTTTTGCTTGTTTCCTTTCTTTCCTGAAAACAATATGAACTCTATCACCACCAATTCACTGCTCTATCCCCAGCATCTGGAGCTTAACAAGCACTTGTGAAATACCTATCTACAGAACAAACAAATGCATGAATGTTTTGCACACAAAGGAGCATTTCCGTGTCAGGATTTGACCACCTAAATGTCCTGATTCACTGACAGTTTGTCTGTAGACTGGATGTGGTCACCCCACTTTGTTTTGGATGTCTAGACCTAAAACATCACATTCACACCGAGAGGGTATAAAGGGGTTTACTACTCCCATAAAGAAAGTTTGTGGGAGAGCAGGGCAGCCTCTCAAGCTGGTCTGAATGGCTTGAGAGAGCTGAGAAAGGAACTGGCTTGGATTTTATGGTAATTGGAAATGAGTATTCCTCCCCAAGGTCAGGGCTTGGGTGATCTGCACTCCTGACTGGTGCCAAGAAAAGTAGGACTTGAGCTTTTTTATCAGCTTGCCCAGATGTGTAGATGGAGAAGCAGGAGTGATGGGGGTTGAAAGCTGTCAGCCACCAAGCATCAAAAATGGAGCCAGATCCTTTCTCATACTATGTAAAATGCAGTGTGGTCTGAGCATTTCCTGTTATCTGGTTGCTGGAGACAGAGTAGTAAGTGTCTAGTTAACTCATGCACACTCACCAACTGTGACTTTATCTATTCATCTAGGTGTAGGGTGGCCTGAGTGAAGACTATGGCAAAATCTGAGACTAGAAATTTGAAGGCTCACTGAACTTTTCTAAAATTCAGTGGGATTCAGTGAGATCACCTCTCTCCATATTCCTTTTGGTCTGTATATTCTACCAAAGCAAAAACCCAAGGTTATCACTTTCCTGCACATACTCCCTCACTGTCTAATTCAGTTTCTACAATCCCTTGCCCAAGGATTCAGGGCTGCACAGCATGTTTCAACTCATTCACCATCCTGGCTTCCACCTACTTCCCTGCATGCACATTTCACTGCAGCCACACTCCAGTACGATAAATATGCTCCTGCTGGTCCATTCTTTGTGTCTACAAGGCTTCCCCGCCTGCCCTGCCTTCCTGTCCACATCCCAACTGCCAAAACTAAACCCATCCTTGCACATCCAGTTCAGACATTACCTCTTCCATGAATCTTTGTCAAGACCAACAACTAAATAATTCCCTTCCCCTAAATAAACTCATTATAAGCTTTACCCTACGTATCCCACTTATAGAAATCCTTCTTACAATTCTAGGTATTATTTATAAGACTTTTTATTATTGTTGTTTTAGAGTTAGGATCTCACTTTGTGTCCCAGGCTGGAGTGCAGTGGCACAATCATAGCTCACCGTAACCTTTAATTCCTGGGCTCAAGTGATCCTCCTGGCTCAGTTACTCCCCAGGTAGCTAGGACTACAGGTGCATACCACCATGCCCAGCTAGGGTATTTTGTGTGTTTTTTTTTTAGAGATAGGGTCTTGCTGTGTTGTCCAGCCTATTCTCAGGCAATCCTCCCATAATGGCCTCCCAAAGTGCTGGAATTACAGATGTTAGCCACTGCACCCAGGCTATAAGAAATTCTTAGTTGCCCCTTAATATCTATTTTTCCCTTGTTGGTAGATATAAAATAACAACAACGACAAAATCTTTGTATTTAACTGGTCAAGTGAATGTCCAGAATAAAGGCTTTCCCAGATGCTTTTGCATCTAGGCATGGCCACAAAATGTGAAAACCAATAGCCATCGTCCAGTGGCTTTCCATTACACCAACAAGACTGTTCTAGGACATGTAGGAGAACCAAATTAAGAGGGAACTAGTAATGCCACAAAGGAGGGCTCAGGGAAAAAAAAAAAAAAAAGGAATGGAGCTGAAGGCCGGAGACCAAAGAATGGGCTAGCCGCTAAAACAGTGCTTCTCAAACTATCTTCAGTGAAGGGCCAGTTTATTTTAAATTTTAATACATCACAGCCTGAAATATGCAGCCTGGAACCCATATGCCTCACCACGTGAGTTCACCCACATCCCTAGTGGTCTGTCCCTGTTCAATAAGACAAGTCCCCTAATCGCTTGCTTACATGTTGCAGCAATGTCAAAATACTATAGAAGTTTCTTACTGCCTACTCTTAATTTCTATCCTTCTCCAAATGATTGGTGACAAACAGTTCATGCATGATTTGATGACAAACAAGTGCACTGGCACTAGTCCTTTCAAATAGAACTAGGATTGACACTGTCTGGAACATAAAACTTGAGAAGGGACACTAAAAAAGGGACGGGGGTTGAGAGCAAAACCTGACCTGCTAAACCTGAAGTCTGGAGGGCCCATAAGAATGTAGGCTGAAGTAACCTAGGTAATCAATGACCAATAGAAAAGGGCAATACTGCCTGGAGGAGAAGAGAAGCCAATGAAAGACTTGCAACCAAGTTCAAATGGAGAGGATATTTACACCCCTGCAGGGCTTTGTGTCTCCATCTCTCTCGCCTTTTTTTCTCCATGAGACTTACTTCAAACTCTTTTCGGAAATGCTCTAAACTTTCTCTCCTCTTTCTAAATAAAATCTCTCTTTGTTAAACTACAACTTGTGCAGGTTACTTTTGCTTTCTATCCACACTTCCGGTGCCACTCCAACTTGATTGTCAGTTTCCACTTTTGCTTTCAATTACTGCCATGCTTCAGTTGAACTTTCTAGCTCAGCCAATTAATCGAACCAGGTGAAGTGGGTTCATGGAACTGGGACCCCTAATCCCCAACATAACTGCTTAAAACATGTTGAAGTCAATGTGATATCCTGTTTCCTGGAACACAGCTCCTAAAACCCCTGGGATCTCTCAAGTGTCTTTTTTGGTATATAATGAGATGACAGGTGGCAGGTGTCGGGGTGGTTGCCAGGGGAACTAGACATGTAATTAGGGGGTTGGAACTTTCAGCCCAACTCCCTTTAACCTTTAGGGAGAGGAGCTGAAAGTTGAGTTGATCATCAATGGCTAAGGATATAATCAATCATGTCTATACCAGGAATCCCCATATGAACCCGAAATACAAGATTCCAAGCTTTCAATATGCTGAACATGTGGAGGTGACTGAAGGACGGCTCGCCTGGAGAGGGCCTAGATGAAGCTCTGTACCCCTACTCACAAACCTTGCCCTGTGCTTCTCTCCCATTTGTCAATTCTTCTGTGTTATTTTTGTAATATCCTTTATAATAAATTGGTACACATAAGTGCTTCTGTGTGTTGTCCTTGCAAATTAATGGAACCCGAGCAGGAGGTCATGTTAACCCCAATTTATAGCCAATCAATCAGAAGTATAGGTGACAACCTACTACTTGTTGCTGGCAGCTGAAAGGGGGATGGGGCAATCTTGTGTACTGAGCCCTTAACCTGTGGGATCTGACTATATTCCAGGTAGGGTCAGAATTGAAGAGAATTATAGTACAACCAGGTGGTGGTCACAGAAGAATTGGTTGTTGGTGGGTGAGCCCCCATCCTCCATGTTAGTGACCAGAAGTGAAATGTTTGTGTTCAGTGGTGTGAGAGTAGAAAAAACACTTTGGTTTTTCCTATCTTTTACAGTACAAAAGTGCCCAAGAGAAGTATTTAAAAAGTGGAGAGTTCGGACCATCAAAGCCCTCAGGCCCAAACTAGGGTCAAGTGCAAAAGAACGGTGCAATAGTAAAATGGCCCTCCTCACTCCACTTCTGAAGCCCAGTGCTGCTCTGCTTACTCATCATCACTGCTGGAATGGTCGCAAGATGAATAAGATCCCCTAGCAGTGCAGTGAGTTATTGGCAAAACAGCTGTCTCAGATTCTGCTTATTCAAAAAATTTCCCTTTCCGTGGTTCTCCAGCTCACATCTAAAAGGAACATGAGGAAGGATACTTGTTGAGGGGTTGGGGAGGGAGGCTGTTCTGAGATAACAGACCACATCCTTTTGGCATGATATTAACAACCTGGAAATTCTATTTGACTACATCAAACAGAAAACTTAACAATAGAAAATCCTGATTAATCGCTTCTCGGCCTTTTGGCTAAGATCAAGTGTAGAAAATCCTGATTATAGGCCTAATCATAAAAAGAATTTCTTAGCTCATTTAAAGGAAAACCCTGTAGGTAGTTCAGCTTTCAAGTGTGGTCTGATCCAATAATTAATTCATGTTGTCATTGGTGCCAGTAATGTTATAGCTCCATTTCTCTGAAATTCCCTTGACTCCACTTTCTTTCTTTTTGCCCTCATAGTGACAAGAAGGTTGGCCACCTATTGCTCCTGGGGTACATGCAGGGGGTTCCCAAGTGCAGGTATGCAGTTTTTCCAGGAAGAAAGTAGAGGCTGAAATCCAGTCTGTTCCATTTGGTAAACTGTGGACCCTGGCACAAAGCTGCCTCTACCCATAGAAGGGTCACCTTTTCTTAGCACAGAGACCCCCAACTTTAAGCCTATGCATCTGCCCAGAGCAGTGCCCACTTCTAATTTCTCCACCCAGATGGGGCACCTTTTTCTAATTTATTTGCCCAGAGAGGCTGTATGTAAATTAACACATCTTTCTACAAGGATGCCTTCCTTCTAATTTGCACAAAGGCACCATATAGGCTAGCAGTGGCCATGGCTCTGTGCTACTCAAGCTTCACTCTGTTTGGATAAACCTATGTCACATGTTCTAAATGTAGCAGAGGAAGTGGGATTATCCCAACTGATTTAAGCCAGTCAAGACCCAACCTGGTAGCTAGTGATGTAGTTAAACCAACCATTATGGCTGTGAGATGTGGGCACCTAATAAAAAGAGGAAATATGAAACTAAACACTAGAGGTCAAGTCCCCTACATCACCTAGTATCACTTGCAGGGAAATGAAGGGGCAGCTACTAGCTACTGAGCACTATTGGAAAGTTCGTTAAGATCTTTCAGTTTGGCTTCCTTGACCTTGCAGTTTTAGTCTTTAAGCAATGGGACTGGGACTTTGCCCCATCCTCCTATGTCTCCATTAATGATTATTATTTTAGCATGGGCTTCAAAGAAGTTTGAAAATTAAACTGGTGAGAAGAGGCAGAGCCTCACACCTCCAGACTCTACCTCAGCTGCCTGTGCTTTAGGACAAGAGCAGATTAACGCAGAGGGTGAGGAGCAGCAAGTTCATAAATTTTATCAGTTTTCTGTTCCCATTTACCTGGATCCTTTTGAATATCCTCATTTCTAGTTCTTTCACTCACTTTGACCTAGGAGAGAAAATGGACTTTGCAGATAAGCAAAGTATTGACTTTGCAACTGATTTGATCACCCACTATAAACAAAAAGTCCACCTCTTAATAAATCTGTGTTTCCATTCTGGTGTTCCCTTCATGATGAAATATATTCACCGTCTGTGGCATGTTTCTAAAGGCTCAATGACCCACACAGTTCCAGACACAGTTGGTTTATACAAGCGTTTCTCAAGAGCAGCACTACTGGCATTTGGGGCCAGACAATTCCTTTTTATGGGGGCACTGTCCTGTGCATTGTAGTATATTAGCAGCATCCTTGGCCTCTACCCTCTAGAGGGCAGTAGCAGCCCTACACAAATTGTGACAACAACAAAAAAAAATGTCTCTAGGCTCAGTACCTGTACTCAGTGGTTAGGGCGCTGGCCACATATGCTGGGGCTGGCGGGTTCAAACCTGACCAATGCCTGCTAAAACAATGCCAACTACAAAAATAGCCAGGCTTTGTGGCAGGCACCTGTGGTCCCAGCTACTTGGGAGGCTGAGGCAAGAGAATCACTTAGGCCCAAGTTTGAGGTTGCTGTGAGCTGTGACGCCATAGTACTCTACTGAGAGTGACATAATAAGACTCTGTCTCAAAAAAAAAAAAAAAGGTCTCTAAAAATTGCCAAATGTCCCCTGGAAAGGGGAAAAACTCACCACTAGTTTAGAACCACCAGCCTAAACAGATGTACTCACCCATTCTTTGAAAGAGCAAGATGAGAATTATCAGAGGATAGCTGAAGTTGAGACCTAAGTGGGAGACTGAGGAGAGATGGAACCAACCCATAGTTTAAGACAAATCAATAATACAGTTTTGAATATTTATCTAATAAATATGGATTGTTTGACAGGCAACATAAAGGGAGGTGATGTGATTAGATTTTCATTTTAAGAAAATGTTCTTGATCTCAGAATGAGAAAGAATTTAAAGGACAGTAGTCAAAAAACTCTGAGATGGCAACTATGTGAAAAAAAGTGGAGGAAATGGAAAGGAAATGGTGACCTGCCGCATTTGTGCAATAGAATCACTAAAACCTGGCTGTTTTTAAGGGTGCAGGATAGCAAAGAGCTGAAGTTTCCCATGAAGTCCTGGCTTGGATGAGTGGATGGGTGGTAAGGAAGACAGGGGCTAATGAACGCCTGCTGGTAAAGATAAAAAAAAATTATTTTTGTACATGTGAACCCCTGATATGTAGCTTAATCCAAATGGTGAACAATCTTGCCACTAGAAACATTGTGTCCAGTTACGCTTATCTTTAAAGGGTGGACATTAGTGAAGAAAATTCAAAGGCAGGTACTAACAGATCAGGAAGATCAAGAGAAAGTGGTGTCTCAGAGTAATCAGCTCCATAAGCAAGGAAACTTTTTTAACAGTTTTTTTTGTTGTTGTTGTTTGTTTTTTGCAGTTCTCTTGTGTTTCAAGTTCCCAAGCCAGTTAAGATTTGCTAAGCAGGAAGTTGTAACTTTCTGTTGTACTGATGCATTCCCTTTGAGTTTCTTTCCTAGAAATGGCAGAGCATCCTTGCAGCTACGAGCTTAACTACAAAGCCTCCACCACCTGCTTGTCCAGAGAAGAGAAGCAACACCCCACCACAGATTGTGCCCAAGGACCCACTGAGCAGCCTACTCCCTACATCCTACCTGCACACAGGATGAAAGAATGACCAATATTAACCCCTAAAAGCCCCAACATGTCATTTGTTGATCATGGAATGTATGTACTAGCATGATTTCTCCTATGCTTTGTGCCCTGCACTCCTCCCCAACACATGGCACTCACTCCCCTCATGCATTATTCATTTAACCTCCAGAAAAAACCCTGTTGGCCGTGGAGGCAGATTTTTTTTTTATTAATATTAAATTAAATCATAGCTGTGTACATTAATGCTATCATGGGGCACCATACACTGGTTTTATAAACAGTTTGACACATTTTCATCATACTGGTTAACATAGCCTTCTTGGCATTTTCTTAGTTATTGTGTTAAGACATTTATATTCTATATTTACTAAGTTTCACATGTACCCTTGTAAGATGTACCGCAGGTGTAATCCCCCCAATCACCCTCCCTCTGCCCATCCTCCCCCCTCCCTCCCCTCCCTCTCCCCCTTTCCCAAATTCTTAGGTTATAACTGGGTTATAGCTTTCATATGAAAGCCATAAATTAGTTTCATAGTAGGGCTGAGGACATTGGATACTTTTTCTTCCATTCTTGAGATACTTTACTAAGAAGAATATGTTCCAGCTCCATCCATGTAAACGTGAAAGAGGTAAAGTCTCCATCTTTCTTTAAGGCTGCATAATATTCCATGGTGTACATATACCACAGTTTATTAATCCATTCGTGGATTGATGGGCACTTGGGCTTTTTCCATGACTTAGCAATGATGAATTGGGCTGCAATAAACATTCTGGTACAAATATCTTTGTTATAATGTGATTTTTGGTCTTTTGGGTATATAGCTAGTAGAGGAGTTATAGGATTGAATGGCAGATCTATTTTTAGATATCTAAGTGTTCTCCAAACATCTTTCCAAAAGGAATGTATTAATTTGCATTCCCACCAGCAGTGTAGAAGTGTTCCCTTTTCTCCACATCCATGCCAACATCTCTGGTCTTGGGATTTTGTGATATGAGCTAATCTTACTGAAGTTAGATGGTATCTCAAGGTAGTTTTGATTTGCTTTTCTCTGATGATTAATGATGAGCATTTTTTCATAGGTCTGTAGGCCATGCGCCTGTCTTCTTCAGAGAAGTTTCTCTTCAAGTCCCTTGCCCAGTCTGAGATGGGATCACTTGTTCTTTTCTTGCTTATATGTTTGAGTTCTCTGTGGATTCTGGTTATTAAACCTTTGTCGGAGACATAATCTGCAAATATCTTCTCCCATTCTGAGGGCTGTCTGTTTGCTTTACTTACTGTGTTCTTGGCTGTGCAGAAACTGTCAGTTTGATCAGGTCCCAGTAGTGTATCTTTGAAGCTGCTTCAATTGCCCGGGGGGTCCTCCTCATAAAATACTCACCCAGTCTGATTTCTTCAAGGGTTTTCCCTGCACTGTCTTCTAGTATTTTTATTGTTTCATGTCTTAAGTTTAAATTTTTATTTTTTTATAGTGTACAACATTATGGTTTTAATATGCTATATTGTGTGTATGTATATATACACACACACACACACACACATACACATAAAGATTGTGAAATGGTTGAATCAAGCTAATTAAAATGCTATCACCTGGCTTGGAGCCTGTAGTTCAGTGGTTAGGGTGCCAGCCACACACACCAGGGCTGGCAGGTTTGACCCAGGCCCAGGCGTGCTGAAAATGACAACTACAACCAGAAAATAGCTGGGTATTGTGGCGGGCATCTATAGTCCCAGCTACTGAGAGGCTGAGGCAAAAGAATCTGTGAAGCCCAAGAGTTTGAGGTTGTTGTGAGCTGTGACGTCCCAGCACTCTAGTGAGGGTGACATAGTGAGAATCTACCTCAGAAAAATAATAAATAATTAAAAATAAAATACCATCACCTCACATATTTTTTTTGGTGTGTGTGGTGAAAATGTTTAAGATCAACTTCCTAGCAAATTTCAAGTATATGATACATTTTAATTAACTATAGTCACCACGCTATACAACAGATCTTTAGACTTATTCTTCTTGTCCAGCTGAAACACTGTCCCCTTTGACAAACATCTCCCTTTCCTCTGCCACCTCCCCAGCCCCTGGCAATGACCATTTTGATCTCTGTTCCCATGAGTTCAAGTTTTTTAGATTCCACAGAGTATTTGTCTTTCTGTCCTCCAGGTTCATTTATGAGGTCAAAATAACAGGATTTCCTTCTTTTATTTTTTTTATTATTAAATTATAGCTGTGTACATTAGCACAATCAAGGGGTACAATGTGCTGGTTTCATTGAATATTTCATTCAATCTGAAATATTCTCATCAAACTGTTCAACGTAGCCTTTGTGGCATTTTCTCAGTTATTGTATGTAGACATTTGTATTCTGCCTTTAGTAAGTTTCACCTGTACCCATTCTAAGATGCACCTTAAGTGTGGACCCACCCAATTCCTTCCCTCCACCCTAACCTCCCCTCTCTCTTCCCTTTCCTTGGCCCTTTCCTCATAGTCTTGTGCTATAGTTGGGTTATAGCCTTCATGTGAAAGCTATAATTTAGCTTCATAGTAGGGCTGAGTACATTGGATACTTTTTCTTCCATTCCTGAGATACTTTGCTAAGAAGAATATGCTCCAGCTCCATCCATGTAAACATGAAAGAGGTAAAGTCTCCATCTTTCTTTCAGGCTGCATAATATTCTATTCTATGGTATACATGTACCACAATTTGTTAGTCCATTCGTGGGTCGATGGGCACTTGGGCTTCTTCCATGACTTAGCAATTATGAATTGGGCTACAGTAAACATTCTGGTACAGATGTCTTTGTTATATTGTGATTTTTGGTCTTCTGGGTATAAACCTAGTAAAGGAATTATAGGATCGAAAGGCAGGTCTATTTTTAGGTCTCCAAGTATTCTCCAAACATTTTTCCAAAAGGAACGTATTAGTGTGCATTCCCACCAGCAGTGTAGAAGTGTGCCCTTTTCTCCACATCCACGCCAACATCTTGGTTTTGGGATTTTGTTATGTGGGCTACTCTTACTGGGATTAGGTGATATCTCAAAGTAGTTTTGATTTGCATTTCTCTGATGATTAAGGATGATGAGCTTTTTTCATGTGTTTGTAGATCGTGCATCTGTCTTCTTTAGAGAAATTTCTCTTCAAGTTCCTTGCCCACCCTGAGATGGGATCACATGTTCTTTTCTTGCTAATACGTTTGAGTTCTCTGTGGATTCTGGTTATTAGATCTTTATCGGAGCTATAACCTACAAATATTTTCTCCCATTCTGAGGGCTGTCTGCTTGCTTTACTTACTATGTTCTTGGCTGTGCAGAAGCTTTTTAGTTTGATCGGGCCCCAGTAGTGTATTTTTGATACTGCTTCAGTTGCCTGGGGAATCCTCCTCATAAAATATTCACCCAGGCCGATTCCTTCAAGAGTTTTCCCTGCACTTTCTTCAAGTATTTTTATAGTTTCATGTCTTAAGTTTAAATCTTTTATCCAGTGAGAGTCTATCTTAGTTAATGGTGAAAGGTGTGGGTCCAGTTTCAGTCTTCTACAGGTTGCCAGCCAGTTCACCCAGCACCATTTGTTAAATAGGGAATCTTTTTCACTGAACGTTTTTAATTGGCTTATCAAAGATCAGATAATGTTAAGTAACTGGATTCATCTCTTGGTTCTCTATTCTGTTCCAGACATCCACTTCTCTTTTTTGTGCCAGTACCATGCTGTTTTGAACACTATTGATTTACAGTATAGTCTGAGGTCTGGTAGCGTGATTCCTCCTGCTTTGTTTTTATTTCTGAGTAATGTCTTGGCTATTTGAGGTTTTTTCTGATTCCATATAAAATTAAGTATTATTTTTTCAAGATCTTTAAAGTATAACAGTGGAGCTTTAATAGGGATTGCATTAAAATTGTATATTGCTTTGGGTAGTATGGACATTTTAACAATGTTGATTCTTCCCAGCAATGAGCATGATATGTTTTCCCATTTGTTAACATTTTCAGCTATTTCTTTTCTTAGAGTTTCATAGTTCTCTTTATAGAAATCTTTCATGTCTTTTGTTAGATAAACTCTCAAATATTTCACCTTCTTTGGCACTACAGTGAATGGAATAGAGTCCTTAACTGTTTTTTCAGGTTGACTATTGTTGGTATATATAAAGACTACTGATTTATGAATGTTGATTTTGTAACCTGAGACGCTGCTGTATTCCTTGATCACTTCTAAGAGTTTTGTAGTAGAATCCCTGGTGTTTTCCAGATATACAATCATATCATCTGTGAAGAGAAAGTTTGATATCTTCTGACCCTATATGGATACCCTTGATTGCCTTTTCTTCCCTAATTGCAACGGCTAAGACTTCCATTACAATGTTAAAGAGCAGTGGAGACAATGGGCAGCCTTGTCTGGTTCCTGATCTGAGTGGAAATGATTTCAGTTTAACTCCATTCAATACAATATTGGCTGTGGGGATGCTGTAGGTGGCCTGTGGAGGCAGATTTGAGGTGGTCCATTCCTCCCACCTCCTGGTTGATGTGTCCTCCACAATAATTCCTTTCTTCTTTGACAATCCTCATTGTCTCAGTAATTGGCTTTTTGTGCAGTGAGCAACTGTGGGTTTGTTAACATTGGAGTCAAAGGGGCATTTTCATACTGTGTAAACCTTTTTTTTTTTTTTTTGTAGAGACAGAATTTCACTTTATCGCCCACAGTAGAGTGCTGTGGTGTCACACATCTCACAGCAACCTCCAGCTCCTGGGCTTAGGTGATTCCTTTGCCTTCGTCTCCCAAATAGCTGGGACTATACCACAACACTGGCTATTTCTTGCAGTTTGGCGGGGCTGGGTTTGAACCCACTACCCTCAGTATATGGGGCCGGCACCCTGCCTCCTGAGCCACAAGTGCCGCCCACACTGTGTAAACTATTAACAGAGATAGACACTGTAGAGAAGATGAGGCCAAAGACACCACTCACTGGCAGCAACTTCAGCTCAGATAGTTAGGTGGTAGCAGAAGCCAATTTCTATGAGGAGCAAGTGGGCAGAGAAATGGAGAATACATGTCGTAAAATGGGATGCATCTTTTAGGACAGCTTCCACTTTGCCAGCCCCTTCTGTGTGTTGAGCTAGTGCCAAGGCTCTAGGGTCAGATGTATGTGCTTCGCATTGCTTTTCAGTTTCTATATTTACATCATTTAGGCTTCCCTTGAGTATGTCTGTTATTTTTTCAGAACACATTTCACTTTACATCCTGAGTGTTTCTGTTTTCTCATCATATTTGTCATCAGTTTCCAGCACCTAACCACTCCCGCCTTTTTTTTCTTGTCCCTTCACAGAGACTTGCACCTTTTCAAAGGAACATCAGGGAATCTGACCTGTCACTCTGGGGCAGACATTTCAGGGGAGCTTAGACTCATTTGTATTTGAGGATTCTTTGAGCCTCTTGGGAAAATAATAAGCATATTTTGAGCCTGGTAGTTAGATCCCATGCATTCAGCATAGTTTCTCAAACAGAAGGTAGCAGAGTCAAAAGTCCATGCCAGTGTCTCCCCTGGTATTCCTCGTGGGCAGGAAACTCATTCCAAGAGAAAAGAAATCTGTAGTACAGGGCCCTACCAGAGACACCAGTTGATTTTCTTTTCTTTCCTTTCTTTGGGGAGGGAGTGGAGGGGGGACAGGAATTACTAAGTTTTAATGCATTGCTGTAACTACGCCCATGAACTCTTTTTTTCTGGTGAGAAAGAGTAAGAGGAATCTTAACAAGGCTACCAGAAACAGTTCTTCCCAGCAGAATTCAAAATATGAGGTCCTAAATTGATGGTATAATACTAATTCAGGGTTTGAAAACTAATATAACAGGCAAAGTAAAATCAGCAGGCTTCATCTGGGAATGTCTGCATAAGAAACAGAAGGAGGTATTTGTGATGGTACAAGGTGCCTCTTACTCCAAGTCCTCATTGCCATCTTCAGAACACCAGAGGGAAGGACAAATGATAACTTGGTCACTTCTTGCTTCTCTACTTAACCTTGTCTTTGCCTTTACCTTTTGAATCCTTGCTATTATCTTTGTCCCTAGGCAGTCTGAAACCACCGATTTCCTTCCACTTGCCACCAGGCCTGGAACTTCATGATACTCTTTAATTCTAAGAGATCCTGTTCTACCTTTTTCCTGCTCTTCTCCTTTTCTACTTGACCTTCAGTGACGACCTGTTCATACTCCGTTATCATCTCTGCAAGATCTTGAAGGTGTGCTAAGTTACTAGCCCTTGCAGCTTTTAGAGCATTTAGTTCATCCTGTTTCATTTCTGTGTCCTTATCATATTTCTCCATCCAGAACTCAGTTGCTGCTGCTCCTTTCTAAAGAACACTTCAATCTCCCCATGAATCCAGTTCTCTTTTTCAGTTTTCATCCATAGTTTCTCAGTCTCTTCCAGGGAGAGTTCCTCTGTTTTGTTGCATTTTTGCTGGGTCTGGGAAATCTGGAGCTCAGTAGTATTTTTTTTCCTCATATACTAATTCTTCAAGTTGGTTTTTGCCTTCATCATCTCTTGCATTTGGTCCTTGGAGTGAACAATAAATTCATTCCAATTCTGTACTTCAAATTACTATTCCTTTTTAACATTAACTAGCTATTTTTGAGGAGATTTTGTCTTTTTTCTTCCTTCTTCCTTCCACGCCAGCTCAGGTTGACTAGGCCCTTTATGATTTGGTTGCTGTGAATTTCCTGTTTTCTGGAAAATTCCAGTTGATTTTCTTGACAAATTTACTTTCTGGTTTCTTCTCATACATCAATTCTTTCTCATTTATTTTTAGTGTCAGTAGAATATTTGTTATTATATTACCTAAAAACAAATGAATAACTTTTTACCAAATTTAGTAGATACAATATTGTGGAAATCAGAAGGCCTCAAGTCTCACTCATACCAAACACACTTTAGTCCTGCCTGGACTAGGAATACTGAAATTGGGGTTAAAAAAAACAAAAACAATTGCTTAACCTGTATCACTAGCAACAGACAAACATACCCTTTTTGAGACGAAAAAAATAAAAAAGAAGAAGAAAAAATGGTTGGAGCGATTTCTTTTTGTTTCCTCTTTATTGTTAAAATAGGAGGTAATGGGTGGCGCCTGTGGCTCAGTGAGTGGGGCAATGGCCCCGTATACCAAGGATGGCAGTTTCAAGCCCAGCCCCGGCCAACTGCAACAACAACAACAAAAAAAAAAATAGCCAGGTGTTGTGGGGGGCACATGCAGTCCCAGCTACTCAGGAGGCTGAGGCAGGAGAATCACCTAAGCCCAAGAGTTGGAGGTTGCTGTGAGCTGTAACGCCAGAGCACTCTACCAAGGACGACAAAGTAAGACTGTCTCAAAAAAAAAAAAAAAAAAGGAGGTAACTTTTCACTGTAGAAAATAACTCACATCTCGATCACTAAAATGACTTTTAGCTTCAAAGACTCTGTCTCTAGGTCTGGACTCTGACCCTCTCAACAAGTATTGGAATGTAAGTCTCCAGCGGATCTGATTTACAATGGTCTGATTTAAAATATGGGTGACATGTCAAAAAAATTCACATACAGTAGGGAGTACACAACTTACCTCAGAGAGATAGGAAGTTATCCACTAGAGAATCTGGAACTCAGAGTATATTTTCATCAAGTTTAGAAGGTATATTAGGGTCTGATTTAAAGCATCAGTTAAGTGGTATCTATCAAATTAACTATAGGACATGAGAGTCACCTATTTCAACAGTCAACTGACTTCCAAGCAACTGACATGAGATTAAAAATTAGGAGCTTGTCCCAAGAGTTGAGGTTGCTGTGAGCTATAACACTACGGCACTTTACCCAGAGCAATGGAGTAAGACTCTCTCTCAAAAAAAAAAAAAAAAAGAGGAGCTTGTGTAACTACTAAGCAAGAGAAAAACGTGACAATAAGGTGCTATAAGAGAAAGCAGAGCTTTCAAGTGCAAGGTTGCATCAGTATGGCTAAATAGCAAAAGACAGAAAAATCTTATCTAACTAGTTAGACAAAAGATGTTTATTGGCTCACATAGCTGAAAAGCTTTGAGGTAGGTCTGCTTCAATAAGGCTTAGTCTAGTGGTTCAAATAATGTCACCGAGGACTTAGTTTCTGTTTTGCCACTTTTCTTTGGTACTGACTTCATCCTCAGGCTCCACATGGTAGCACCTAGAAACTCCAGAATTTCCCCTTTTTAATAGAAAAAAATAGTTGCTACAGTTCCATGCCTCACAATTTTCTATATACCCCACAGAGAAAGATTGGGGATACCTTCTTTGGTAGCTCTCAAAGAAGAAAAGCTCTTTCTTCCAGAAGATCCGGGATCTCCTCAGATCACCTTGGCCCAGGGGTCAAGGATAAGCTGATTGACACAGCCAAATGAGGGCCACGCACTTAGGGTGGAGCAAGCCATGTAGCTGAGAAAGCCTACCTCCCAAAGAATGTCTGCGGTACTGCTCCCAGACAGAATGGATTCTGGGGCCCAAATAAGAGATGACCAGTTCTAACAGATAGTCACAAAGAAAGATGCTCAGAATTGTGGACATTAATTTGTGACTGAGTTGCTTCTGAAACAGGCAACTCTGTAGCTGGTTCCAAGCTGTAACACAAAAGGGATTTAATTATTCACTCCCTTAAGACTTTCTGGTAGGCTAGATTTTTGAATACATAGTGACCTACATGCTATTTTCATATTCCCTCACTTTTTAACCCTGATTTTTAAATTTTTGAAAACACAATTTTGCCATAATCTAGTCTTGATTTTAATATATTATGAATTGCAATTTATCAGAAAATAACTTCCACCCTTACATTTCTCTAAAATTTAGGAACTGGGTATTAATTTTATTCTTCTTTTAGATAATTGGCAAGTGTCATTATAAATTGGAAGGTCTTCCATTTTACTTTCAATTCCTTCATCATAGACAATGGAGTTTGTGATATGACCTCAGGACTTCCAAGTGACTGTCTCTGGGCCTCTGGTAAGGAGAAGACCAATTGGGAATTCTCCTAGTAGAGGCCATCCATATCCACACGTTACTTCCTAATCCTCCTAGAATACCTTTATGCCATATTTTAATAATTCTCATTTTGCTACTCTACCACTCTGCCTCCAGACATTTCCATCTTAGAGGGTTTCTGGGCTTGATCTAATACTATGATGTTCCTTTGTAGGTTCAAACTCTCCCTTCTCTTTCATTGTCCCACTTCCACAGCCTCTTATTCCTATTCATTACCTATCTCCTTCCCATATGAAGATACTGACTTCATCCCCTACATACATCATCCTCACTCTGGGACCTTACGAATATTTAGGATATTGACGATCTAAGGTCTGTTTCAACCTTAGCCTGCATAATGTGTCCCTGGAAATTGCCAGCCCTTCACAGGCTGCTCTGTCTTAGCATCCCTTGCTGGCCAACTCCTCTGTCCAACTCCCAAAATACTGGACTGGATTCTACCTTGTATCTTGCTACAACCTCTCTGGGGCCACACAGTCCAGTAGAACTTTCCGCAATGATGAAAATGTCCATATTTACACTATGCAATTAAGTGGCTGAGTGCTGTATATAGGTATTGTGAACTTGAAATGTGGCCGGCATGACTAAGAAACTAAAATTTCCATCAAATTCAAATAGTATAGTAGCTACTATGTGGGACAGTGCAGCTCTAGAGGATTAAATTCATTCCCACTCTCTAGGGGATTTCATTCATTTCTTCCCCTGGCTTTATATACGGTATATTATTCTTGCTTAGTAACTTTCCAAAGTACGGCTCCAGTCACAGCCAACCAGAGCTCCAGCCCATAGCCTACAACTGCCAACTCGAAATTCCTGCATGCACATCGCACACATACCTCAAATGTGTTAAGCCAAAATAAGAGTTGTAGATGTCTCCCCTCCCCAGCCTATTCCCCTCCTGGTCTCATCTAGTCCAGACATTGGCACTTCTGTTCACTCTGCTGCAGAAAGCCATCCCTGATTCCTCTCTATTATTCCTTGCATCCAATTAGTTTAGCAAGTCACAGTTTTCATTTTCATAATATACCTTAATATCATCTACTTCTCTCCACCTCTATTACCTCCACCTCTATTCCCACCATCATCTCCCACCTAGACTGTTATCACAGTCTCTCTCCTTTCACTCTTGTCCCTTTATAAATTATTTTCTACCTAGCAGAGGGACCATCTTTTTTCTTTCTTTTTTTTTTTTTTTTTGTTAGAGTCTCACTTTGTCGCCCTTGGTAGAGTGCCATGGCGTCACAGCTCACAGCAACTCCAGCACTTGGGCTTGGCGATTCTCTTGCCTCAGCCTCCAAAGTTAGCTGGGACCACAGGTGCCCACCACAATGCCCGGCTATTTTGTTGTTGTTGTTGTTGTTGCAGTTTGGCGGGGGCTGGGTTCAAACTCGCCACCCTCAGTATATGGGGCCGGCGCTCTACTCACTGAGCCACAGGTGCCGCCCAGAGGGACCATCTTAAAGTTTAATTCAAACATGTCACTTCTCCTTTGGATACCCTTCAATGCCTGCTTTTCATTTAGGAGGAAATGATCTGGCCCTCCTATCTCTTCAAACTCAACTTGTGCTATACGCATTATATGATAACCAAAGCCTTTTGGTTTCTTGACCATGCCTTCAAACATCAGGTGTCTGCACAGCTGTTCCCTTTCTTGCTGTTCTTCCCATTCTTGATACATTCTCACCCTTCCTGCTTTAGCTTTAGTAGTACCTCTTAGGATAGGCTGGCCATATAAAGTGGACTCCAGTATTCTGTTTCTAGGTACCTTGTTCACTTTCCTTATAGAATTTAGCATTTTTTAAACTTTGTTTACTTAATTTCTTTTCCAGTTGGTCTCTCTCTAAGATAAATGTTCCAAGAAGACAAGGACCAGATTTTCTTTTTTTTTTCTTTGTAGAGACAGAGTCTCACTTTATCGCCCTCGGTAGAGTGCCGTGGCATCACACAGCTCACAGCAACCTCCAACTCCTGGGCTTAAGCGATTCTCTTGCCTCAGCCTCCCGAGTAGCTGGGACTACAGGCGCCCGCCACAACGCCCGGCTATTTTTTGGTTGCAGTTCAGCCGGGGCCGGGTTTGAACCCGCCACCCTCGGTATATGGGGCCGGCGCCTTACCTACTGAGCCACAGGCACTGCCCCAGGACCAGATTTTCTAAATTATTGTTTACACAGTATCTGGCACAGTGCTTTGTGTAAGTATTAGTTGCTCACTAAAATTTGCTTAACAAACAAATTCCCCTCCTTGCAAGATATGCAAATAGGAATTTTGAGTTGGCAGTTACACATTATAAGCTGGAGCAGTGGCTGGCTACAACTGGAGGTGTACATTTGGAAGTTATTAAGCAAGAATAATATACTGTATATAAATAATGACCAGTTCACACAAGTCATTTCTGTAATTTTTTTTTTTTTTTTTTTGGAGACAGAGTCTCTCTTTGTCGCCCTTGGTAGAGTGCCATGGCGTCATAGCTCACAGCAACCTCAAACTCTTGGGCTCAAGTGATCGATCCTCTTGCCTCGGCCTTCCAGGTAGCTTGGACTACAGGTGCCCACAACAATGCCCAGCTATTTTTAGAGACAAGGTCTCACTCTGGCTCAGACTGGTCTCAAACCTGTGAGTTCAGGCAATCCACCCGTCTCAGCCTCCCAGAGTGCTAGGATTACAGGCATGAGCCACTGTGCCTGGCCCATTACTGTAATATTTCCTGGTTCCATGTGGTACACAGCCAAGTTTTTACTGCTTATCACATGTTACCCTAACTGGCTGGGAGCTTATAAAGTGGGATATAAACAGCAGTGAAGCAAATTGCACTCTCTGAAAAAAATAGTTCTAAAGGTGAAGTGTCCAGAAAGGATGCTTCAAATCTGTTTTGGTCAGTATTCTCCCCTGAGTAGGGCCTCTGGTCTTCGAAAGCTTGAATATTATTAGTGCCACTCTGTAATATCCTGCCTGACTTCATAATTAGTATTAACAGCTTGCATTCTCTTTTAAAAATAGTTTTACAGACTCCTGATTCATGTAGAGTTAGATAATTTTGGAATTCCTTACTTTCCTACATAGGAGCTACATCTTCCTAGCATTTGTTTGATCTTTGATGCTGGATCTAGGAAGAGCTTGACTCTAATGCCAAAATAGTGGATTTTGTGAGAACTTTTCAGCTACTGACTGGACATGGTTACCTAACAGAGTATTAACCATCACCAGAAAGTGACCTGTTCTCCCTCCCTTGGTGATGGCTTCACGGCTTATTTTGAGATACAGGTTATAATGGTGGTGAGTGAGGGATAGACTCAGAAAAGATTTAGGATAGTGGTATAATGAGAGGTTATAGCTATATATTTCATATATTTTTATGTTAAAAAAAAGTCTCTAGGCTAGGCACCTGTGGCTCAAGCGGCTAAGGCACCATCCACATACACCTGAGCTGGCGGGTTCACATCCAGCCTAGGCCCGCCAAACAACAATGACAGCTGCAACCAAAAAATAGCCAGGCATTGTGGTAGTACCAGCTACTTGAGAGGTGGAGGCAGGAGAATCACTTGAGCCCAGGAATTGGGGGTTGCTGTGCACTGTGATGCCACAGTACTCTACCCAGGGCGACAGCTTGAGGCTCTGTCTCAAAAAAAAAGTCTCTAATTGGGTTTATATTTTTTCAGTCTCAGAGTGCTATCTCATAACACAAGAGCAGTCAGGTCTCCCAAGATTGCACAACCTGGACTACCATCTACTGCTCTCCCAATGTTCCCTTGGTGAACTCAAGGAGGCCCATGACTTCTCAGGAAGGGAAGATCTTAGAGCTGGCAATGTAACTTCAATGACACCCAGATCAAATAAGATTACCAGTGAGGTATGTTTATGGAAAACAGTTATTAACAAATATTTGTATGTACAAAAAGAACGTCTCCTGCAAGATATGTAACCAGTAACTGTGTTTGCCTAGGGAGAAACTGGGAGATCTGGGAGACAATAATGACAAGGAAATTTACTTTTCACTGTTTACTTTTCAAAAGTTCACCCTTTTGAACTACTTCCATTTTTTTTTTTTTTTTGCAGTTTTTGGCTGGGGCTGGGTTTGAACCCACCACCTCCAGCATATGGGGCTGGTGCCCTACCCCTTTGAGCCACAGACACCACCCTGAACTACTTCCATTTTTTACCATGAGCATGTTATCTATTTAAAAATAAATAAGTTTCAAAATTTGAAAAACATAAAAGAAATGCAGTGTTGGTCCTCAAAAAACTGTTTACCTGGAGTTAAGACTCAGAGACATGAGACTATTAGAAAAATATAAGATAGCACATCTTGGGCAGCACCTGTGGCTCAGTGAGCAGGGCGCCGGTCCCATACACCGAGGGTGGCGGGTTCAAACCCAGCCCCGGCCAAACTGCAACCAAAAAATAGCCGGGCGTTGTGGCAGGTGCCTGTGGTCCCAGCTACTCGGGAGGCTGAGGCAGGAGAATCGCCTAAGCCCAGGAGTTGGAGGTTGCTGTGAGCTGTGTGACGCCACAGCACTCTACCGAGGGCAATAAAGTGAAACTCTGTCTCTACAAAAAAAAAAATAAAAAAGATAGCACATCTTGGGTTGTACTGACTACAAATGGAAGAGGATAAGAGGTCTGCTTAGCTGAAGGAACTGAACCTTACACGATGAAGAGAAACTACAAGCCCAGGAAAACATAGACAAATAAAAATGGGCAGAGGCATAAGTAATACAATTACATAAATAACTTTAGACTTCCTGGAGTCAGGCCTGGCTCCAATCTCAACTCTATAATTTACTAGTTGAGTGACACTGAATAGGTTTTAGAACCTCTTTCAGACTCATATTTCTCATTTGTAAAATGGGAAGAATATCGACCTTAATAGGATTGTTATGAAAATTAAAGCATGTCCATAAAGTGGTTATCACAGTACCTCACACAGAACGGGTACTCCACTAAATGATGCCTAGTATAAACACAGTGGAACAGGGGATCTAATCTTATTACAGTACATGGTATCTGTTCTGGAGCAGGGGCAGGATAATACTGGCTATTAGGGTTATAGCAAATTGTGGAAGGTCATCTCAATTTGTCTCTGAGGTTCCTGTAGCATAAGAATTATAAACAAGTACCACTATTATGCACTCTCTAACGTTCAAGAAGGTGAGAGGTCTGGCAGTTATAGGGTTTCTCTCTAGCATGGCACTTCTAGTGCTTAATCAAGACAGAATTCTGACTGAAGGCCTTCCCACAGTCATTACATTTATAGGGTCTTTCCTGGGTATGAATTCTTTGATGTCGGATAAGGTGTGCCTTACAAATGAAGTTTTTCCCACAGTCAATACATTCATGAGGCTTCTCGCCAGTGTGGACCCTCTGGTGCTGAGCAAGATCTGAGTTCCACATGAAGCCTTTCCCACAGTCCCTACATTCATAAGGCTTCTCCCCAGTATGAATTCTCTGATGTCGAAGAAGGGCTGATTTTCAAGTAAAGCTTTTCCCACATTCCTTACTTGTGTATGGTTTCTCCCCAGTGTGGATTCGCTGATGTTGTGTAAGGTTGTGTTCTGACTAAAGCCCTTCCCACATTCCTTACATTCAAAGGGTTTCTCTCCAGTATGTACACACTGGTGACAAATCAGGTTTGACTTCCAAATGAAGGCTTTAGCACATTGTTGACATTCATAGGGTTTTACCCACTGTGAATTCTCCTATGTGCAATGCAGTATGATCTAAGGCTTTCAGCCTTCCCACATTCCTTACATCCATAGACCCTCTCTCTATTATGAGTTCTCTGGTGGTGATTAAAGTCATCATTTTGATCAAAACACTGGCCACCTTCTTCACATACATAGAATACCTGCTCACTTAGAATTTTCTGATGTATGAGGCGGCGCCTGTGGCTCAGTCGGTAAGGCGCTGGCCCCATATACCGAGGGTGACAAGTTCAAACCTGGCCCCGGCCAAACTGCAACCAAAAAATAGCCGGGCGTTGTGGCAGGTGCCTGTAGTCCCAGCTACTCGGGAGGCTGAGGCCTGAGGCTTAAGCCCAGGAGTTGGAGGTTGCTGTGAGCTGTGTGAGGCCACGGCACTCTACCGGGGGCCATAAAGTGAGACTCTGTCTCTACAAAAAAAAAAAAGAATTTTCTGATGTATATCAAGGTGGTTGTTGATGTTAGTATTCTCTGAACTCTCTTCTACTGAGATCATCTCATCCTTGATGATCACTTCTATGATATCATTTGTTGTAGTCTCCATACTTCCTCCATTGAGATAGCCAGGCCACCTTCCTAACCTGCTTTTCTTCTCTTCACAGGTTTTCCCAAACCAGAATCCCCGAAAGCCATACCACCAGGGTCCACTTGATAGCACCATGAGGTTCTGTGTTTCTTCAAAAAATTTCCTTTTTCAGAATAAAATCTTCTTTATCACTCTTCAACACACCCTCTGGAAAAAGAAATCAGAGCTTCAAATGTCATCATTATCATGACCATGGCTACCAAGTGGTATTAATATGTCCGCTTCTTTCCCTGTGTCTCAGTGGCCCTGTGCTAGCTGAAGAGGGCAAAAACAGAGCTAACAGATGGAAAGAGTCCACAAGCAAAAGTAGTCAGAAACTAGGCAGAATCCCTTAGGGCTGTGATTCCCAACACTAGACCATAGCAGTCAGATGGGTAACCCATTTGTTCAGTGTAAGCCCAAGACCCATCCTAATTTAATTAATTGAGCTTGTCCTAATGAAGCTGGAAGATTAGAGTTTACATTTTCTCTTGAGTAATTGGTTGATTTGGGGATTTGGGAGAATCATCTATTTAAAATATGAATGGCAAAATTATTTTTAACATTTTACAAAAGAAAGACAGGAAAATGTATACTAGTATAAAATGCTAATTTCCCCCTCACTTACCTGTATGAATTAGGCTTGGATTCTCTTCTTAAAGTTTCAAGTTCATTGGCTCTCCTGCCTGCTCAAGAGGGATGATCCCAGCAGGTGTTAGAAATGGATATCCTGCCAGGGTCAAGATACAAATAAGCCTGGCTCAGTCAGAGGAGGGAGACCTGTTAGGAAAGGAGATGGAAGTGGCAAAAAGAATGAAAGTAGGTGAAAAGATTGGCAACACTGATAACCAGAAGCGTGGGGCAATAAGAATACAAAGGATAGAAAACACTGGTCCAGGGAAGTTGTGATTCCATCAGTTCCCGAGGACATCAAAACATAACAGTCATATTTAAATGTCAAGAACAAGAACTAGGAGGGACTAAGGCCTCTTCTGTTCCTATCCGTAGAAGGTTAAAGCAAGGTCACATAGAAAAGAATCAGGACAGGATGGAATTACAAAGAGCTGTTTCTGAGAACTTCCCATCAAGGCAGGCTATTCTGGGAAACCATAATCTCTTAGTTGTCTTCATTTCTATCCATCTATTTATTACCTCTCATTACACAAAGAATCAATGATAAGTCTTTCTAAGGCGTCCACAAGAAATGGCCTCACAGACTCACTCGGCCATTTCTAGAAGTCTCTTGTTACCCTATAAAAGACACCTCTATCAAAAAAAAAAAAAAAAAAGACACCTCTATCTATCCACAGAGGTCCACTCTAATAAACTTTACTTAGGCTTAGCTAAGATCTGTCTCTTGGTAACTCCCATCCAAAACATCCCAAGAAACACCTTCAAATGATGACCTATTATGTTGCTAAAGCCAGGGAAAGTGTATCTCCTGAGCATTACCTTCTCTAAGACAAACGGGGACTTTGAGTCTGAAAAAGGAAGAGCCAGGAAACTCTGAAGGGCAGAGGCAGAGCCCAAAGAGAGAGACCCTTACCCAGGGAAGCCACAGCCCCATAATTCTCCAGCATCACATCCCTATACAGGGCCCTCTAGGGCCCAGGCTGGTCCATTCGTTCTCAGAGAAGTAGACGGCCACATCCTCGAGGTCACTGACTCCTGAAACAACATGCGTTTATATGCCCTAGGGTAATCCCAAGACCCACGCCTGGGGTAAGTGATAGACAGGGCACCAAGAAGTACTGGCAGGGTCACCTGTTCGGGTTCTGGATTCTGAATGT
Organism: Nycticebus coucang; assembly: GCF_027406575.1. Lineage (NCBI taxonomy): Eukaryota > Metazoa > Chordata > Mammalia > Primates > Lorisidae > Nycticebus > Nycticebus coucang. The sequence continues at coordinate 88,028,152 of NC_069787.1, read as the reverse complement.
CTAAGGGAACTCTCTCAGCAGAAGATTTTGCCCCCTACTTACAAACATACAAGGGATCAGCCATCAATTTTCATATGTCTCTTCATCTTTATTTCAGCAACATAAACTCTCATCTTTTTCATTAGTCTCTGCACAAGTTTTTTCTGTTCATCCCTATACTCCAAACCACCATCTGTGCTCTAGGTCCCAAACTTTCTCTACAATGTGTCCTCCTTCAGAGGTCTGTAACCCTTGATAACAACTATGGAGCCTGTGCCAAACACTTTATATATACATTACTTTATGTCTCACTGCCTTACAAAGAGGGTAGTAGGTCCACTTTATAGAAGAGGAAGCCGAGGCTCAGAGTGATTAACTTCTCACAGACTTCCAGAGTTGAGATAGGCCTAGTTCCAAGGCCTACTTAACTCACTGGTTCCTCCTACATGGCACATTGCCTTCAAGTTCCCCCTCCTGCCACTCTTGCTGCCCCAGGGTAGGACTCTTCCTCTTCTCTCCTTCCCAATCACAAAGAGGCAGCTAAGGGCTCCTCAGGACACTCAGGTTACCATGAAGACTACTCATCAGCATAAATCCTAACTGTAATTCTACTCCCTACACTCCCCCACCTTCAACACATTCTCTGAAACAACCCACCCACTTTCTCTCCACATCCCAACCTCAAAGTCCCCTTTATCTCTAGGCGTCTCAGCTCTTTCATTTTCTTTCCTTTCTGTCAAACCCTCCTCCTTAAACAGTGCTAACCTACTATCAAGACTTCCTCGGCTCAGCACCTGTAGCTCAGCGGCTAGGGCGCTGGTGTCATACACAGGAGCTGGCCGGTTCAAACCCAGCCCTGGCCTGCCAAACAACAATGACAATTACAACAACAAAAAAATAGCCAGGCATTGTGGCAGGCTTCTGTAGTCCCAGCTACTTCCGAGGCTGAGGCAACAGAATCACTTAAGTCCAAGAGTTTGAGGTTGCTGCAAGCTGTAATGCCATGGCACTCCACTGAGGGGGACATAGTGAGACTCTGTCTCAAAAAAAAAAAAAGAAAACTTCCTCAAGGCCAGATGTGGTTGGCTCACTCCTGTAATCTTAACACCCTGGGAGGATGAGGAGGGTGGATTGCCTGAGCTCAGGACTTAGAGGCCAGAGTGAGCAAGAGCCAAGACCTGGTGTCTTAAAAAAAAATAGCCAGGCGTTGTGAAGCGCCTGTAGTCCCAGCTACTCAGTAAGCTGGGGCAAGATGATCACTTGAACCCAATGTTTACTGTGAGCTATGATTCCACCGCACTCTGACTAGGGCGTCAAAGTGAGACTCTGCCCAAAAAAATGACTTCTTCTAATTCCGGGTCATTGTCTCAATCAGTATCTCAGTCTCGGCAATATGAAGGAGCCCACCCCTGGTCCATTTCATGTTAGTCTTTGCCCTTCAAAGCCCCCACAGTGACTTCTCCAGCACCCCAGAGCTCAAAGACTGGCTACCTCACTTTTATCTACCCAATGAAGTCCAAATTCCTCTGCACTGCAGACAATTCTATTCACTATTCAGAGGCCCAGCTTACCTGCCCCACTATGCTCACCCACTATACTCTCACCATTCAATTGGGAAACTAAACTCTTTTCTCTCTCAGATCTGTGCCCCTGCACCTGAAGATCCCTTTGCCTGAATATCCAGTTCTTCCCTCCTGTACCTGGAAACTCCTGTTCGTCCTAATAACCGGCTGGAACACAACCAGCTCAGTACAACCAGCCTCTTTGAAATTCTGGCCATTCATCACTACCCACGGGGCTCTGGAAGTACTCTGCCCCAGCACCTGGATCATGCCCTTGTCACAGCACGTCTTCCTCCCGAGCAGCTCAGGTCTAGAGTGTAGAACTCACTTCTCCCGGTGCCTGGCCCTCGACTCTGAGTTCCACCTCCATTTGCCGGCAGCCGCACCAACCCGGTCCCACTTTTTCTCTGGGCCTGGTGCCCCGAGCGTCCAGGCACCGGCCTTGCACTCACCTGGCGCGTCCAGGCGGGCGCTGGCAGTCCCGGCAGCGGATCAAGGTCAGGGCCAAGTCGCACCCGGCTCGCCAGGGTCGCGGCCGCCACGGCCCGGGCCGCCCTCTGGAGAAGCGAGAGCGCACCGGGCCCGACCGGACGCTGGACAAGGTGCGAGACGCTCTTGACCGGGCCCAGGAGGGGCGCTCTGGTCCCCGCCCGCCCCCTGCCCGGCTTCCCGGCGCTGTGCACCGGGAACTCTGTACCCGGGAGGTGGAGGCGACCACGCTTGTGCTGCCGTGGCTGCTCTAGGATGGCGGAGGAAGCCGCGTCTCTGTGGTTCCCCCTTTCTTGCCCTGGGAGGGAGGGGAGAGAGGTCTGATTCTCCCCCAGACACGACTGCTCCCGGGCGCCGCTTCGGGGCTCGGGGATGCGGGAGCTGGTGGCTGTGCAAGAGGGTTCCTCTGACAATCAGATTACCCCTTCTCCTCCTCTTTCCTCGCTGCCCTAGAATGGATGGATGCTGATAGCACATACTTCACTCAACTGCGCCTGTTCGTGCATCTGCCTCTTTCCTACCCTGTTTCCTCGAAAATAAGACATCCTCCGAAAATAAGACCTACATACAGGAAAGATAAGACGTCCCCTGAAAATAAGACCTAGCGCATCTTTGGGAGCACACCTTAAAATAAGACACGGTCTTATTTTCGGGGAAACAGGGTAGTTTCTACGTTCCCGGGGCGCAATTTACACGTTCTTGACTTTCCCATCTTTGCACCTCGAACATCCATCCGATGGCTACTCCCTAACCTCTTGGGGGACTAATTTCTTTAATTGCCAAGGAATACTCGTTAAGTGTTTGACTTGTTTTCCAGTTGGGCCCAAAGAAAAAATGGTTTATCTAATATCACACAGCGTGCCAGGAAGTTAAATTGTTGTTTGTTTGTTTTTATCAGAGTTGTAAGAAGAAATGAGGACTACCCAAGTAAGAACAAGCGAAAGCTATTTATTCACAACTTGCTATAGCGAGGGAGTCAGCCCCAATCACCTGCATTTGACGGATGACTTAAAGTTAGTCGGGCTGAAGACTGGGAAAGTTGGGCGGCGCCTGTGGCTCAGTGAGCAGGGCACCTGCCCCATATACCGAGGGTGGCGGGTTCAAACGCAGCCCCGGCCAAACTGCAACAAAGAAATAACCAGGCGTTCAACAAAGAAATAACCAGGCGTTGCGGCCGGCACCTGTGGTCCCAGCTACTCTGGAGGCTGAGGCAAGACAATCGCCTAAGCCCAGGAGCTGGAGGTTGCTGTGAGCTGTGACACCACAGAGTGCGACAAAGTCAAACTCTGTCTCTTAAAAAAAAAAAAAAGACTGTGAAAGCTTCATAGTGGAACAAAAGGGAAGCCTTCAGGTATGCCCAAATCAGAAGTTTTTGGCCTGGGAGAGCTATAGGGCAGCTAACTAGAAGCCGGCATCTTATGTAATTGGATAGGGGGAAATATTTGGCTTTCTTGGTTTGGTCTTAAGTTGGAAGTAGGGGTAAAAATCCGAGACTTCGCCTCTAAAAATAGGCGAGTATTGTGGCAGGGTCCTGTAGTTCAAGCTACTTGGGAGGCTGAGGCAAGAGGATCATTTGAACACAAGAGTTTGAGGTTGCTGTGAGCTATGACACCATAGCACTTTACCAAGGGTGACAAAGTGAGACTCTGTCTCAAAAAAAAAAAAAAAAAAGGAAGGAAAGAAGGAAGATAGATTAGGTGATATCTTAGGGTGCTTTTGATTTGCATTTCTCTGATAATTAGGGACGATGAGCATTTTTTCATATGTTTCTTAGCCGGTTGTCTATCTTCCTTAGAGAAGGTTCTGTTCATCTCTCTTGCCCATTGATATAAGGGATTGTTGGCTTTTTTATGTTGATTAATTTGAGTTGTCTGTAGATCCTAGTTATCAAGTTTTTGTCCAATTCGAGTTTTGGTTGTTGTCTCCTTAGCTGTACAGAAGCTATTCAATTTAATTAAGTCCCATTTGTTTATTTTTGTTCTTGTTGCAATTGCCACGGAAGCCTTCTTCATAAAATTTTCCCCAGGGGGATAACTTCAAGTGTTTTCCCCACAGTTTCTTTGAGGATTTTCATTGTTTCATACCTTAGATTTAGGTCGTTTATCCTTCTAGAACCAATTTTAGTGAGTGGAGAAAGATGCAGGTCCAGTTTCAGTCTTTTACATGTGGTTATCCAGTTCTCTCAGCACCATTTATTGAATAGGGATTCTTTCCCCCAGTGTATGAGTGCCATGGCATCACTGCTCACAGCAACCTCAAACTCTTGGGCTGAAGTGATTCTATTGCCTCAGCTTCCCAAGTAGCTGGAACTACAGGCACTTGCCACAGTGCCCGGCTATTTTTTATTGCAGTTGTCATTGTTGTTTAGCTGGCCTGGGCTGGGTTCCAACCTGAAGACTTCGGTGTATGTGGCCGGCGCCGTAACCACTGTTCTATGCGTGGAGCCATTTTTTCCAAATCTTGAAAGTATGATGTTGGTATTTTAATAGGGATTGAATTGAATCTGTAGATCGCTTTGGGATGTACAGACATTTTCACAATGTTGATTCATCCCAGCCATGAGCATTTGTTAATATCTTCTGCTATTTCTTTTCTTAGGGCTTGGTAATTTTCTTTATAGAGGTCCTTCACCTCTTTTGTTAGGTATATTCCTTGGTATTTCATTTTCTTTGAAGCTACTGTGAAGGAACTTTTGTCCTTGATTAGCTTCTCATCTTGGCTGTTATTGGAATATACAAAAGCTTCTGATTTGTGGACATTGATTTTATATCCTGAGACATCACTGTATTTTTGATCACTTCTAAGAGTCTTGGGGTTGAGTCTTTGGGGTTCTTTAACATCATATCGTGGACAAAGAGGGAGAGTTTGATCTCCTCTGCCCCCACTTGGATGCCTATTATTTCCTTCTCTTGCCTGATTGTATTAGCTGGAACTTCCTACACTATGTTGAATAGTAGTTGTTATAGAAGACAGCCTTGTCTCATTCCAGGTCTAAGTGAAAAAGCTTTCAATTTTACTCCATTCAGTATTACATTAGCTGTGGGTTTGCCGTAGATGTTTTCAGTCAGTTTAAGAAATGTGCCACCTATGCCTATTTTCTTCAGAGTTCTAATTAGACAAGGATACTGAATTTTATTGAATGCTTTTTCTTCATCTATTGAGAGGATTGTATGGCCTTTGTTTTTTGCTTTTGTTGATATGGTGAATTACGGTTATGGACTTGCCTATGTTAAACCAGCCTCGGGTCCCTGGGATAAAACCTACTTGATCGTGATGATTTTTTTTTTGTAGTTTTTTTTTTTTTTTTGGCTGGGGCTGGGTTTAAACCCACCATCTTGGGCATATGGGACTGGTGCCTACTCCTTTGAGCCACAGGTGCTGCCCTGAATGATTTTTTTAATGTGCAGCTGTAATCTATTGGCTAGAATGTTATTGAGAATTTTTGCATATATATTCATTACTGAGATTGGTCTGAAGTTCTCCTTTTTACTTGGGTCTTTTCCTGGTTTTGATATCAGGGTGATGTTTGCTTTGTAGAACGTGTTGGGGAAGATTTCTGCCTTCTCAATTTTTTGGAATAATTTCTGCAGTATAGGTATAAGCTCTTTTTTGAAGGTTTTATAGACTTCTGGTGTGAAGCCATCCGGACCAGGGCATTTTTCTGAGGGGGAGATTTTTTATAGTTTGTTTGATCTCAGTGCTTGAAATTGGTCTGTTCAAGAAACCTATTTCTTCATGGTTAAGTCTAAGGAAAGAGTGTGATTCCAGGTATTGATCCATTTTCTCCACATTGTCAAATTTGGGGGCATAGAGTTTCTTGTAGTACTCAGAGATGATCTCTTTTACCTCTGTGGCACTTGTTGTTTCCCCTTTATGGTTTCTGATTGATGTTATTAGAGATTTTACTTTTCTCTTTCTAGTTAATCTGGCCAAAGGTTTATCAATTTTATTTATTTTTTTCAAAAAAAACAACTTTTTGTTTTGTTAATTTTCTGAATGATTCTTTTGTTTTCAATTTCATTTATCTCTGATTTAATTTTGGTTATTTCTTTTGTTCTGCTGGGTTTGGGATTAGATTATTCTTTTTTCAGTTCCATAAGATGTACGTGAGATTGTTGATGTTCTCTCTTTCTGATTTTTGAAAGTAGGCATCTAATGAGATAAATTTCCCTCTTAAGACTGCTTTTGCTGTATCCCACAGATTTTGGTAACTTGTGTCTCCATTGTTATGTTTGAGGAATTTAACAATTTCCTCTTTTATCTCTTCCTGAACTCAACTATCATTCAGCATAAGATTGTTTAATTTCCAAGTTTTTATGTGTGGATGAACTTTTTTTTTTTTTTTTTTTTTAAGACAGAGTTTCACTTTATTGCCCTCAGTAGAGTGCCGTGGCATCACACAGCTCACAGCAACCTCCAACTCCTGGGCTTAGGCAATTCTCCTGCCTCAGCCTCCCGAGTAGCTGGGACTACAGGCGCCTGCCACAACGCCTGGCTATTTTTTTGTTGTTCTTGCAGTTTGGCCGGGGCTGGGTTTGAACCCGCCACCCTCAGTATATGGGGCTGGCACCCTGCTCACTGAGCCACAGGCGCCGCCCTGGATGAACGTTTTTGTTGGAGTTGAGTTCCACCTTTATTGCCTTGTGGTCTGAGAAGATACAAGGTGTAATTTCTATTCTTTTAATTTTTCTGAGGTTTGATTTGTATCCTAGGATGTGGTCAGTTTTGGAGTATGTACCATGGGCTGACAAGAAAAATGTATATTCCTTAGCTTTGGGATGGTGTGTTCTGTATATGTCTATTAATCATATTTGTTCTAGGGTCATGTTTAAGTCCTTTATATTTTTGTTTTGTTTCTGTTTAGAGGATCTGTTCAGTTCTATTGAGGGGTGTTAAAGTCCCTGACTATCAGGGTATTATAGGATATTATATTGCCCATCAAGATCTGTTTCATAAATCTGGGACCATTTAAGTCGGGCGCATAAATATTGAAAATTGAAATGTCTTCTTGTTGAATTGTTCCTTTGACTAGTATAAAGTGTCCATTTTTGTCTTGCTTAACTTTAGTTACTTTAAATCCGCTTTTATCTAAAAAGAAGGTTGCAACTCTCCTTTCTTCTGATTTCTGTTTGCTTGAAACATTGTTTTCCATCTCTTAACAGTATTAAGGGATAGAAACAGCATATGTATGGCTTGTACTTTTTTATCCAATCAGACAGCTTGTGCCTCTTCAGTTGTAAGTTCAGTCCATTGACATTTATTCAGAGGACTGATAAGTGTGGTGGAGTTCTATTCATCTTGTTTTGTGTAAGTCCATTGTGTAGTTTTATCCTTTGAGCCATTGTAGAAGCTATGTTTTGACCTTTAGCTTCTGGGTGTTTACTTTGCTGGTGGCCCTTTGTGGTAGTCAGTGTTGAGAGTAGCTCTGAGTATTTCCTGTAGAGCTGGTCTTGTGGCTAATTTCCTCAGTGCTTCTATATCCCCTAAATATTTGATTTCTCCATCAATTTTGAAGCTTAGTTTAGCAGGTTACAGAATTCTGGCCTGAAATTGTTTTGTTTACAAATGTTGAAGGTGGATAACCATGCTCTTCTGGCTTGGAAGGTTTCAGTTGAAAAGTCGGCTGTGATCCTAATGGCTCTGCCTCTGTAGGTCAGTTGGCTCTTACTTCTAGCTGCTTGCAGAATTTTTTCTTTCATCTTGACTTTAGACAAGTTCATTACAATGTGTCTTGGAGAGGCTCTGTTGGAGTTAAGATGATTTGGGGTTCAATATCCATCTTAAAGGAATGTGTTGAGGTCTTTAGTAAAAATTTTCATTTATGATGGTCTCCGGTAGGGCTTCCTTTCCTTTGGGATAATCTTCCCCTTCAGGAATCCCTATTATTCATACATATATTTGAATGCATCATGGAGTCTCATAGTTCTGTAAGTGCCTGTTCTGGTTTCTCTGTCTTCTTTTCTGCCTCTTTAGCTACCTGGGTTACTTGAAAACTTCATTCTCTAGCTCTGAGGTTCTTTCTTCTCCATGGTCTAACCTATTTTTGATACTTCCTACTGCTTCTTTACATTCCCTGATTATCTCCTTCATTTCCTTAACATCCGCCATATCCTTTCTATATTCCACGTATCTCTCATCTGATTTTTTGTTCTCTTTCCATTTTCTCATCCATTCCTTTTATTGTCTTATAATCCATATTTTAAATTCCCTGACAAGTCTATTAATTCTTTATAGGTACAGTCTTCTGCAGTAGCTTCTTCATGGTCCCTTAGGGTAGTTCTTCTGTTTTGGTTTTTCATGTTGCCTGAATTTTTGTGTTGGTTCCTCCTCATGTGTTCTTTCTTCTTGCTCAACTTCTTGTTCTACTTTTTCCTTCTCACTGCCTCCTTTGTTTCAAACAGAAGTCCTTGCTCTTGATGACAGTATGTTGCAATATGTTGCTAGGACACCAAGTGGCGCTGTGGGTTTTTTAGGAGACAAAGAGCACAGCAAGCAACCTCTATAGTCCTTATTCCAAACTTAGTTGCCTTCAGCGATCGCCTGATTGTTTCCTCAGCAGTCAGACTCTGCCAGGTGGGGATCTTAAAGCTCACAAGAATCCTGTCAGGTCTCACAGTGCACCCTGACTTCAATTCCTGTGTCATGTGGGAATCCCTAAGCCTGTCCCAAGAGTGGAGTTCTGATCTCAGCAGGTGGAATTAAGATGGCTGTGACTAAGGCCCCTGCTAAGACCTTCTCACAACCTCTCCACAATGGCAGCCCCCCGGCCACTGAGACCTTCTCAATATGGTTGCCTTGGTAGACACCAAACCTGTGGCAAATCCACTCCAACAGGCATTCAAATTTGGTTGCTGTATATTGTTTGAGTCCGCCCACTCTTCCAAGCTTTCCACTCAAAGTGCAGCTTCCCCTAACGACTGAAAACTCCAGAAAAGCTTCCTCCTGTCCCAGACCTCTGTGGGCAGCCAGGCCCATCCCAGCCAGTAGCAATCACTTGCCTAATTCATCACATTTACACCTTTGTGGACCATACGCTATATCCAGGTCACCACCTCCTTGCTGTGCTCCCTAAGCTATGACTCTAGTTAAGTCCTCATGCCAGGTAATGCTGGGTTCTCTCTTTTTCCCCAGTCATTCTATAAGATCTCAGCTGAATAATCCTTCTGGTCTGCCATACTGCTCCACCCCCACAACAGACGTTCTTATTCTTATTTTGCAGGTAAAGAAAGTAGATCAGAGATGTCAAGTAACCTGTTCCTAGGTCACAAAGGACTAAGATTTAAGACTGTGCCCACTAGACTCCTCATATTTTCTTAAGGGCTTGGTATAAGAGTGAATTGAAGGGCAGTTCCCCAGAGGGCATGTCCAGTGAAGTTCCAGGATTCAGGCCTTCTTGGGTTGTTCCTGCACTGGGCTTTTTCTTCAAGCAGCTCTTAAAAGATGCCTTTCTCATGTCATTCTACTTGCCTGAAATACCTTACCTTTCATTTCACAATATGACCCTATATATCCTTTTAAGCCAAACTCAAATGACTCATTTTTCATAAACTCCCTCATGTCCCCAGTTCTTTCCCCCAACAGGTTGGGGACACTACTCTGCGATTCCACTAGCATTTAGCTTTTATTGCTTTTACTATTGTGCATTTGATATGTAAGTACTTACTTCATTTTCTCAATAGACTATGAGCTCCGTGAAGGACAATTTTTAAAACCATCTTTGTCTTCCCTCATAGTGCCTGTGATAGTTTCTTTTTTATGCTAAGCCTGTAATAAATGATTTATCAATATGGGCTGTGAAACTCTGTGCATGGCAATTTGTTTTCCTGGCCCCAACTTCTCCCATTTTAGTCTTCTGTAACCCATTTAGCATTGAACCTTGCACAATTTGTCCATACACAATGTTTTGCTCTTCCACTTAATACATTTGTGCCCAAAAGAGAGTTTATCTCATCTTTGGGCTCCACTATTCTCATCTGTAAGTAAGACTGAATGCTTGCAACAGTACAGAATTATTCCTCCATTCAACAAATACTTATAGAGTACTTATTATGTGCCAGCCAAAGTGCCAAATCTTGAGGATACAGCGATTGTCCTGGTTTTTAAAACTAATTATGCACATCTACTCCCAACTTTTTCAGTGACCTTATGTTGGTTCTTGAAATTGGCCGGGGGTAAATTATTTACAACAAGGAAATTGACAAATTCTGATAAGCCCCTATAAATCAGGTCTTATTTTCTCAGAGCTCCAACTTACTAGCACACCAAAGAGGGAGATGTACTTTATATAGAATGAACAAGAGAATCATTCTATAGAATGAAGAGCTCATTTCACATAAAGATAAAAATTTTGAAAAAACTAAAATAGGGTAATATTATAAAGTTACTGAAGAAAGAGGCTACTTATTCAGGTAGTTGGGGAGGGTCTGTCTGTCTTTCTGGGGTTTTTTTGTTTGTTTGTTTTTTGAGACAGAGTCTCACTCTGCTACCCTGGATAGGGTGCCATGGCATCATCATGGCTCATAGCAACTTCAAACTCTTGAGCTCAAATGATCCTCCCAAGTAGATGGGACTACAGGCATGAGCCACAATGCCCAACAAGTTTTTCTATGTTTATTAGAGGCTGGTCTCCCTCTTGCTCAGGCTGGTCTCAAACTCCTGAGCTCAAGCAATCCACCCACCTGGGCCTCCCAGAGTACTAGGATTACAGGCACAAGCCACCATGTGTGGCCAGGGAGAGTCTTTTTGATTAGGTGAAATTTGAGCTGAGACCTGAATGATTAAAAGAAACCAATACAGGCATGCAGTGATGCAAACCCATAGTCCTAGCTACTTGGGGACTGAGGCAAAATTATCACTTGAGGTCAGGAATTTGAGACCAGTCTGGGCGATATAGTGAGCCACTGTCTCAAAAAAAAAAAAAAAAAAAAAAGGGAAGAAAGAAAGAAAGAAACCAGGCATGCAAAGAGATAGAAAAGTACATTTTGGCAAAACAACAACAAAAAGACAAGTGCAAAGGGCACGAGAGGATCCCTGGGACAGCACTAGGGAAAATGACAGAGGTCATTTTTACAGGAAGATTGCTAATCTGTCTAGAGCTCTTTAAAGCAAGCCCTGAAACAGTTGCAGTGGCAAGTTAAATAAAAATTTATAGTGTTAGTTTTGATGGACACTTCCATGCCAATTGGAAGAATATAAATATCTCAAGGGAGACTGCATATTGAAAATTAATCTCAGCATCCATAAATACTATTATGCAGTACTTGAACAATACAGATGGAGTAAAAGTTCAAGTTCTTTAGTAAACAGACTGATGAGACTCTTGGCTCTGCCTCTTGCCAGCAGAACAATTCTGGGCAAGTTACTAACCTCTTGTACTCTCAATTGTCTCCTCTGTAAAATAAGGCACACAAAACCAGTTAGAGTGATTCATTATGGCTAGGCTATTTGCACAAACAATATGATTCATTCCAAAAATCTGTTTTCCTTCTGAGAATCCGAAATTTTGGTATGTGTAAAATGCCTATATTAAAATCCTGTAAAGTTTGCCAGGTGGAGGGCCTCATGCCTGTAATCCTAGCACCCTGTGGGGGTGGGGAGTGGGGGGCTGATGCAGAGGGATTGCTTGAGCTAAGGAGTTCAAAACTAGCCTAAGCAAGAGCAATACTTCATCTCTACTAAAAGTAGAAAAGCCAGCCAGGTCTTGTGGCTGTAATCCCTGTTACTTGGGAGGCTGAAGCAATAGGATTGATTGTGCCTAAGAGTTTGAGATTAGTGTGAGTAATGACACCATAGCACTCTACCCAGGGCAGCAGAGTGAGATATTGTCAAATAAAATAAAATAAAATAATAAAATAAAATAAATAAAATAACACAAAGTCATAAGGTAAATCCAGTAACAAAAGTCTGATTTCTATAAAAGTATAGATATAGCCAGAAGTTAACCAGTCATTGTTCTCTAACTTCCATACTGCTGTAACTACTTACTGCTTAATGGCACTGTATTCACCCTGACAGGTTCAAGATTTGTGATTTCCCCAACTGCTCCATAGATATCATTGCTATTGTAAAGCCTAAGACTGGTCTTTGAAATATTTTCCGACTCTCCATTTGGGGGAAGGGGGCGTCCCACTGATGTCAATTGGACCTGTGGACAGAATTGAGAACAGATCCAACACGCCTTGAAACCCCTACTCGGGAAATCTCTCCATGGAGAAGATGATTTCTGCTTTCACAACACTGTGAGCTCATCCCCAGTCGATCAGAAGACCCATTCTTTCCCCCGGGCCCACTCCCCCGCGCAGGGGGCTCTGCAGCCCACTCGACAGACACACCGCGCCTGGGCTCGGAATCCTGCCCAACGACCGAAAGAGGTCACTCTCACGCCGCAAGTGTGTCGCCCCCTTGCAGGCCCTCCAGCCTGTCCGGCTTTAGCGTGCCCCGAGGACACCCTGGCATGTGGTTGTCCCTCCTGGCTTCCTCTTCCACCTTCGTAACTGTGCCCTCAGCCTCGGGGCGGGGGGTGGGGATCCGGGACCAATGGAGCAAGGCTGGGTGGTGCCACACTCCGCCGGCTGGCTCTAGGTCGCTGGCCCTGGTTCCTCAGGAGCGCAGGGGAGGGAAGCCACCCGAGCCGCTTTCCCAAGGGCAAGCCAACCTCCGCCCAGCGAAGAGCCTGTCACTGCCCTTCCGGCCGGTGACCCCCAGGGCCTGGACCTGGACACTAGGGTGGCTGCACCGGTGGCGTCAGAGGAGTTTGATGCCACGTGACATGTCAAAGCCCGAAAGTGCAGTGAGCTTACTGGGTCTGCACACCGCGGGAGACTGTCGTCCTCCTCCCCTGAGCGCTCCAGGCACATTGGCCTGGGGCGGGTATGCTCCGCTACCTTGGGAGCATAGCACCTGCCGCTAGCACCACCACCGTACACACAACACACCTTGTCTTCATCTTGTCGACCTGATCAGTGTGGCCTTCCAGACTCTGCACCCTCCTCTGGCTCTGCTCTTTGCAGTACTCACACAATACAGCCATACCTCAAAGATATTGCTGGTTCCCTTCCAGACCTCTGCAAAATGATTCCCAGTATGTAGGAAAGTTATGTTCATACTGTACTATAGTATATTAGGTGTGCGCTAGGGTCTTTGGGTCAGTTGGAGAGAGTTGCAGGATGACAGATTAGTCAAGTAGCAGCGTTTATTGACATAAAGCTTCCACACTGGGTAGGGCTGCTGGGAAAGACAGCAGCTGGGATGATGGTTTTGCAGTCAGGTGTTTTTTTTGCAGTTTCTGGCCAGGGCTGGGTTTGAACCTGCCACCTCCGGCATGTGGTACTGGCGCCCTACTCCTTTGAGCCACAGGCGCTGCCGTTGTGGTCAGATTTTAAGGTTAAAGAAGTAGGTGGGGGACAGGGATAAGGTAGCTGACAAGATGATGGAGTGGGCTGTGCTTTTCATGCATTGGCCAAGGTGGATGTTCTCAAGGCCCATTGGGATGTCGGCTGGAGCCAAGATGGATGGAGATTTTCAAGTGCAGATTCTCGATGTAGACGACTGACCACTGGAAAACGTTCTCAGAAATCATGTAAGCAAGTTTGTTAGGCATAGAGCAATTTCTCAGACATACTAGAGTATTATAGTGCAGAACTAATTGTCCTAATAGTGCACAATGGTATTATGTTAAAAAAAATACATACCTTAATTTTTTTTAAAGTTTTATTACTTAAAAATGCTAACAATCATCTGAGCAAGTTGTAATATTTGTGTTGGTGGAGGGTCTGGCCTCCGTGTTGATGGCTGGAGAATGATCAGGGTGGTGATTGCTGAGGGCTGGGATGACTGTTGCAACTTCTTAAAATAAGAGAACAATGAAGTTTGCTGCATAGTTTGACTCTTTCATGAAAGGTTTCTCTATAGCATGCAATGCTGTTTGATAGCATCTTAACTACAGTAGAACATCATTCAAAATTGGAATCCATCTTCTCAAACCTTGCTGCTGCTTTATCAATGAAGTTTATCTAATATTTTAAATCCTTCCTTGTCATTTCAACAATGTTCCCAGCATCTTCACCAGGAGCAGATTCCATCTCATGAAACTATTTTCTTTGCTCATCCATAAAAAGTAGTGCTCCTTATCCATTCAAGTTTTATCATGAGATTACATATTCAATCACATATTCAGGCTCTACTTCTAGTTCCCTTGCTATTTCTACCCTATCTGCAATTTATTTCCCCAATGAAGTCTTAAATGCCTCAAAATCATCCATGACAGTTGGAATCAACTTCTTCCAAAGTCCTATTATTGTTGATATGTTAACCTCTTCCCATGAATCACAAATATTCTTAATGACATCTAGAATGATGACTCCCTCCCAAATGGTTTTCAATTTGCTTTGCTCAGATTCATCAGAGGAATTGCTATTTATGGCAGCTGTAGCCATATGAAATGTATTTCTGACAATAAGAATTGAAAGTCAAAATTACTCCTTGATCTATAGGCTGCAGAATGGATATTGTTTTAGCAAGCACGTAATCATCATTCAGCTCCTTGTGCCTTTCCATCAGAGCTCTTGAGACTAGGTGCATTGTCAATCAGCAATAGCATTCTGAAAGGAATCCTTTTTTAATGAATGGTAAATCTCAATAATGAGCTTAAAACCATGCTGTAAGCAGATGTGCTATCATCCAGCCTTTGCTGTTCTATTTATAGAGCACAATCAAAGTAGATTTAGCATAATTCTGAAGGACCCTAGGATTTTTAGAATACTAAATGAGTATTAATTTGACTTAAAGTCACCAACTACACTAGCATATAATAAGACAGACTGTGCAATAAAACAAAGCACGATAAAATGAGATATGACTGTGTAATTATATACTGTGGGCAGTAATTAATATCTTTCTCCTTCCATTAGACCAGTGGTTCTCAACCTTCCTAATGCCACGGTGTATTTTCATTGTTACAAAGGTGTCATGACCCACAGGTTGAAAACCACTGCATTAGACCATAAGCTCTACAAGAGCAGGAAACATGTATATCTCATTCACAGTTATATTCCCAGCACTTAGCAAAATTCCTGCCAGTAGTTACCCAATAAATAAATGGAGAATGAGTAGATAACCATTATATGGTTACCCAATAAATACCTGGAGTTACTCCCTGCTCCCTGAGAAATGGAAGCATGTAGGCTATCCAGTTGCTTAGGCCTTCTTTCTCCTGGGTGTGTTTCACAGAGAGCTTCTTGTGAAAGAAACACTGGAGTCGGCCCACTTCTAGCCACTCCTGGGGGCCCAGCAGGGAGTAAACAAACCTGGGAAAAAGGAGGTCATACTTGTGGAACTGCATGAATAGGTCCTCTGCCTGTAGCAGGTCCTGTTCCTTGTCCTTTGTGTAGCCAAACAAGCTCAAGTAGCCAGCCTTGAACAGGATGTTGTAGCAGAAGTGAAAGCTGGGCCATTGACTCAAGAAAGCTGGGCCATTGACTCAAACCCATTGCTGCAATAAGTGAGGTTCAGAGTTGATTCAATCATTTCTAAAAATCTCCTAAATTACTCTTTAACTTCCTACTGCTCCAAGGAAAAAAAGAATGAATGGATGAGTGAGGGTAAATGTTTGAAGTTAAGGATGAATGTAAAATGGTGTTCCAGCCATTAAAAGCTAAGGGACAAAGTTCAGCTCATTGGATCTGGTCCAGAGACAGTTTCTGACTGTGAATTCTAAGGCTGAAGAGAGTTGAGGGCACTACATACTTGCCGTGGTTGCCCTGAGCAATCACAAAGGGCTTCCTGGAGGTAGAGAGTAGTCGATGGCAGGTCCCTGCCCAGGAGAAGCTTATGAGGCAAAGGAAACTCAGGAGGGCCTATGAAAATACTAGAGGTGTCTGAGGAACCAAAGTTCCTATTTACAGGTCATTAGGAAGTTAAAGAGTTTGGACCAGATCCAATGAGCTGAACTTTGTCCCTTAGCTTTTAATGGCTGGAACACCATTTTACATTCATCCTTAACTTCAAACATTTACCCTCACTCATCCATTCATTCTTTTTTTCCTTGGAGCAGTAGGAAGTTAAAGAGTAATTTAGGAGATTTTTAGAAATGATTGAATCAACTCTGAACCTCACTTATTGCAGCAATGGATTTGAGTTAACGGCCCAGCTTTCTTGAGGATCTGTGGACTGGGAACTGGCCTCAGAGCTCACAGAAGCCCCTAGTGGCCAGCTTGCCTCAGTGCCCCAAGCCTGGGCAGCTACTAGAGGAAGTCCCCACTGCACTGAGCCTAGATTCTCATGGCGAAATGATTAGTTGAAGTCTCTATCATCTCTGACATTTCATAATTCCAGGATTCTGCCATCTTGTTAGAGAAGTATATGGGCCAGGCATTTGGACTAGTGGGAGGGCTCCAGGTGAGAGATCAAAGACTGGAGGCTGAGCCTCTGCTTGGAGGATCCTCAGTCTAGACTCTAGAAAGCTCTGTGGGTGCCCTCAGATGGATTCCTTCACACTACACCCTCAGAAGGAGTCAGCATCACTTGACCAGCTCAACCTCCCAAGGACGTAAAGCCCCAGCATCAGTGCCTCTTTCCTTTGGGTTAGGATGTCAAAAGCTGCAGTGGAAGGACATATATTCATTCTTCACTTGACTTTGACTATGTGTACTCTGTGCACATGGAGCTAGGAGCAGACGTGACTCCAACAAGTTCCTGCCCCCTTGGCAAGCATCTCTGAGACCCGAGGAGAGACAGACTTGGGAAAGGATGAGAAGATAGGCACAGAGCTGTCATGGGGCCCGGGAGAGGGAGCAGAGGTATGAGAAAAGGCTTTCGGATATGAACTAACATATATCGAGCACTCACAAAGGTGAACCAGGAACTATTCCAAGTGTTTTTCATGTATTCTCTTCATCTCACAATAGCACCTATAAGGTATTATTATTATTCATATTTCACAGATAAGGAATGGAGGCACAGTAAAATTAAGTAACTTGCCCAGGGAGGTCAACTAGAAATGGAAGTTTTTGTTGAGCTATTTATTTATTTATTTATGACAGGGTCTCACTCAGTTGCTCTGGCATAGTTCACAGTAACCTCAAACTCTTGGGTTCAAGCAATTCTCTTGCCTCAGCCTCCTGAGTAGCTGGGACTACAGGTGCCTGCCACAATGCCTGGCTAGTTTTTTAGAGATGGGGTATCACTCTTGCTCAGGCTGGTCCCAAACTTCTGAGCTCAAGCAACCCACCAGCCTTGGCCTCTCAGAGGGCTAGGATTATAGGCATTGTTAAGTCTTTTAAAGATCAGGAAGGGGTGGATGTGAAATTTCATAAGAGCGTGGTGCATTTCTACAGAATGACCTGTCAAATAAATGAATACATGAATAAATAAAGGTATAAATAGTAAGTCATGGGGATAGGGATGGGTTCAAGGTAGGCTTAAAGAGAAGATGCGAGAGCTATTGAGAAAGATCAGAGCAAAATGAGCAGCTGTGACCACAGCTTGAGGCTTCTTTTTGAACTTCCTCCTGGTTACCTCCTCCTCCTACATGAATAAGATCTGTCAAGTGTTAAGTTCAAGGGAACAGTTTGCTTCCAGATACTGTTCTGCTAGGGTTATTTACACAACTTTCAGCCACAGGGCAAGGTCCAAGGGTACAGATCTTTCCAATCTCAATATATCAAAGCCTCCCAGAGTTTTCTAGCATCCAGAGAACAGTGTTCTGTCTGGAGCTTAAACTGCAGGAGCATAGCCATGGCGCTCTGGAGTCTGGTGCTGGGAGCTCTGCTGGTGGTCATTGTGGGGTACCTATTCCTGCCAGGACTTCTCCGACAACACAGGCCCCAGGAGCCCCCTCTGGACAAGGGCACCGTGCCCTGGCTGGGCCATGCCATGGCTTTCCGGAAGAATATGTTTGAATTCCTGAAGCGCATGCAGACCAAGCATGGGGATGTGTTCACAGTGCTGCTAGGGGGCCGGTACTTCCACTTTGTCATGGACCCGTTCTCCTTTGGCCCCATCCTCAGGGATTCACGGAGAAAACTAGACTTTGTACAATATGCTCAAGAACTGGTGCTAAAAGTATTTGGATACTCTTCAGTGAAAGATGACAACAATATGGTCCAGTTAGCCAGCACCAAGCATCTGATGGGAGATGGCTTAGAGGAGCTCAATGAGGTCATGTTAGACAGCCTGTCCTTGGTAATGCTGAGGCCAAAAGGCCAAAGTCTGGATGCCAGTTGCTGGTATGAGGATGGCCTCTTTCACTTCTGCTATGATATCCTGTTCAAGGCTGGCTACTTGAGCTTATTTGGCTACACAAAGGACAAGGAACAGGACCTGCTACAGGCAGAGGACCTATTCACACAGTTCCGCAAGTATGACCTCCTTTTCCCCAGGTTTGTTTACTCCCTGCTGGGGCCCCGGGAGTGGCTAGAAGTGGGCCGACTCCAGTGTTTCTTTCACAAGAAGCTCTCTGTGAAACACACCCAGGAGAAAGAAGGCCTAAGCAACTGGATAGCCTATATGCTTCAATTTCTGAGGGAGCGGGGAGTAACTCCAGATATGCAGGACAAGTTCAACTTCATGATGCTTTGGGCCTCCCAGGGAAACACAGGGCCTACCTCTTTCTGGGCCCTTTTGTTCCTCCTGAAGCACCCAGAAGCCATGCGGGCTGTGAAGGAGGAAGCTACCCAGGTCCTGGGTAAGGTCAAGCTAGAGACCGGGCAGCGCTTCCCCTTTAAGCTGAGTGCCCTGCAATGCACCCCAGTGCTGGACAGTGTGATGGAGGAGACTCTGAGGCTGAGGGCTGCACCTACCCTGATCAGGACCGTGCGCGAGGACTACATCTTGAAGACAGCCAGTGGGAAGGAGTACCTGTTCCGCCAGGGAGACATGATGGCCCTCTTTCCATACCTCTCTGTGCACATGGACCCTGAAATCCACCCCGAGCCCACTGCCTTCAAGTACAATCGCTTCCTCAACCCTAACGGGAGCCGAAAAGTAGACTTCTACAAGGCAGGCAAGAAGATTCACCACTACACCATGCCTTGGGGCTCAGGCGTCTCCATCTGCCCTGGGAGGTTCTTGGCTCTCAGCGAGATGAAGCTCTTCATCCTGCTCATGGTCACATTCTTTGACCTAGAGCTAGTGGATCCTGACACACCTGTGCCCCCTGTTGACCCGCAGCGCTGGGGCTTTGGCACCACACAGCCCAGCTATGATGTGCACTTCCGATACCGCCTGCAGCCTGCAGAGTGAGCTCAGCCAAGCCAGCATGAGCCTGGCAGAGGGGCTTCTCCCTCAGGGTTCCCACCTCTTCTGCTCTCTACAGCCTCAGACTCCCTCCCCTACCCCTCTGGTACTTCAGCACCTCTTTCCTTTTCCCTGGTCATCCTTACTCTCTCACGCCCTGGTCATCTCACAGGCTTATTCTCCCTTTGAAACACTATTTCTTCTGGTTGTGTTCTGCAGAACTGTCTTCTTACAGGAAGCCCAGTGGAAGGGTGAACATCTGTGGCCCATTAAGTTTGGGAGATGTTGTCTGCCTTAGGAAGTCCTGCAGTAGAAAAACAGGTTCCCATGAGTCATGTGGCATCTTGCAAATCTTACCCTCCACCCTCCCACCTTGCTTTACTTTTTTTCTACAACATTTGTTCCATACATTATGAAATTCAGGTTCTAGAACACTGTCATCCAATAGAAATATGAGGCAAGCTACATGTGTGATTTTTTTTTTATTAAATCATAGCTATGTACATTAGCATGATCATGGGGCACCATACACTTGGTTCATAGATCGTTTGACACATTTTCATCACACTAGTTAACATAGCTTTCGTAGCATTTTCTTAGTTATTTTGCTAAGACCTTTACATTCCACATTTACTAGGATTCACATATACCCTTGTAAGATGCACCGCAGGTGTAATCCCATTAATCCCCCTCCCTCCGCCTACCTCCCCCCTCCCTCCCCTCCCTTTCCCCCTTCTCCCTATTCTTAGGTTGTAACTGGGTTATAGCTTTCATGTGAAGGTCCTACATTAGTTTCATAATAAGGGTGAGTACATTGGGTACTTTTTCTTCCATTCTTGAGACACTTTACTAAGAAGAATATGTTCCAGCTCCATCCATGTAAACATGAAAGAGGTAAAGTCTCCATCCTTTTTTAAGGCTGCATAATATTCCATGGTGTACATATACCACAATTTACATGTGTGATTTTTATTTTATTTTATTTTATTTTGAAACAGAGTCTCACTATGTTGCCCTCAGTAGAGTGCTGTGACATCACAGCTCACAGCAACCTCAAACTCTTGGGCTTGAGCGATTCTCTTGCCTCAGCCTCCCGAGTAGCTGGGACTACAGGGGCCTGCCACAATGCCTGACTATTTTTGTTGTTGCTGCAGTTGTTATTGTTGTTTTATAAACCCAGGCCGGGTTTGAACCCTTCTGCCTTGGTGTATGTGGCCAGCACCCTAACCACTGAGCTATGGGCACCAAATTTTACAAATTTGTAAATTTGTAAAAATTTACAAATTACATGTGTAATTTTTAAAAGACTCATTTTTAAATAGTAAAGAGAGAAATAAAATTCATTTTAGAATACATTTTGCTTAATTCAATAGATCCAAAATGTGATCAATGTGATCAATGACAGTATTAGTCAGATATTTTTATGTTCCCTTTTTCATCCTGTCTTCAAAATCTGGTGTGTGCTGTATCCTTGCAGCACTTCTCCATTCAGACCAGCCACATTGCAAATGCTCACTGACCCCCGGGGCAAGCACCCATCTTGGGTGACGCAGGTCTGGAGAAACACTGCCTTCACAGTGGGTGTTATTCAAGGTCCCTCCTCATTGCCCTCATCTCCTCTATGCACCCCCACCTCATGGGGGTCTCAACCCTCCCTTGGTTTCCATAATCATTGCTGGGCATGAGCTTCCTCTCCCCCGGAGAGTCCCCCAGCTCCTCTGACTGAGCTTGATCCATCCTACATGGAACTCAGCCTCTGTCTGCCTGCCTCTTCCTAGACCACTCCCTCCTCCTGACTTTCCTGCCTCTCTCTCTCAAGACAGTACAGTCCGGGCGGCGCCTGTGGCTCAGTGAGTAGGGCACCAGCCCCATATGCCGAGGGTGGCGGGTTCAAACCCAGCCCCGGCCAAACTGCAACAAAAAAATAGCCGGGCGTTGTGGCGGGCGCCTGTGGTCCCAGCTGCTCGGGAGGCTGAGGCAAGAGAATGGCATAAGCCCAAGAGTTAGAGGTTGCTGTGACCTTTGTGATGTCATGGCACTCAACCCGAGGGCGGTACAGTGAGACTCTGTCTCTACAAAAAAAAAAAAAAAAGACACTACAGTCCAACAAGCCTCCAGTCCTGTCAGCATAATCCCCCACAATGCCTCTGAAATTTATCCCCTCCTCCCCACCCCCACTGCCATTCCTGTACCTGTGACCTGTGCATCTCTCGCCATACCAGGCCTGCCCAGCCCTCTGTTCCCCCTGCTGCTGGAAGCTCTTTCCAAATGTGCCTCTGATTGTCACTTTTTTACTTTCCTGTCTTCCCCTTGCCTTCATACATCTGAAATTTAAGTTTTGCCACGGTTGGTTCCCAAATTTCTGAAGCCAGTGCAATTCAACTTTGCCTACTTTCATTGCTTGGCCCGCCCGGTGCAGTTACTCCTGGAACTCTTCTTGGATTTCATCCCTCTCATCCTCTCGCCAGATGGCCTCTATCCCCTCATGCTTCCCAGCACCATTTGTATCACAGCACATCTGTCATTGTTCTCTGTGTCTTGGTTTCCTCCTCCTTCCCCCACCGCCGGCTAGAGCCCATGAGGGCACAGCATCATTCATTCATCTCTGAGCCCCTATTTCCTAAGTGGAGATTAAATTGTAAGAACTGACTTTCAGTCTCAGCTAATTTATTTCCTGTCCCCAAATCATTTCCTGCCCCTCCTTGGCCTAAGCCTTCTGTCATATGAAATGGAGACAATCCCCATTGCCATCCTGCTTATCAGGGCTGGCAAGAAGATGAGAGGTGTTGCTGTCAGAGCTGCAGCTGGCTGACGTCAGGCTCCTGGGTAGGGCTGGGACCAGAGGGGAATGATCCAGGCCTTGCCTGCCCACCCCATTGGAGTTAGAGAGAGGATCTTAGAGAAGGTGGGCCGAAGTAGCAAGGACCAGCCAGGGGGTCTTCTCTCTGCTACACCTATTCTGCATCTCTTCCTGGCCCCTTCCTTTCTGCTGAGGCTGCCTGTTCAGCCCTGAGTTTTCCAGGACAGTAGATCATTAGAGTGGGCAGGGGCCTGAGATCAGGCAGAAGTCTGTCCTCAGATAGCTGTGTGCTCCTGAGCCAGGGCCTTCCTTCCGCTCATGTTAGCAGCCCCAAATGCTGATGTCTGCCTGGAGTCTGACAGAGCTCTGCTGGGCCGGGAGAAACTAGGATACCACAGCCTATTCCACAAGGGCCAGGAGCACAAGAAGACTTAGTCAGGGGCACAGAGGGGAGAAGGGGGCTAGAATGCAGGGTGTTGTCTATGAAAGCTTACCAACAACCTCCCCACACAGCCAGGCCCTGTGCCCAGTCCAATGGGAGTGGGATTAAGGGAATGGGGCCTTCACACATCTCCTTGGCCTTGCTCAGACCTCAGTGCTATTTCCTTCCTTTTCCCCACGTCTAAGGGAATACAGACCAGGAGGCTAACCTGTGGATTGGCTGGGGCCGGGCTGAAGGCCTGAGTCCCCTAAGTCAGGACCAAAAATTCTCAACTGGGAGTGACTTGCGCAGATCTCCAGGGAATTTCATGAACACTAAGGCCTGCTTGAGAACCCCAGAGGTTAAGCCTTAGTGGGAAAGGGGGAGAGGTAATCACAAGGGCACCACCCCACACTCAGTGATGTCCATCCCAGGAAGCAGTGAGAACCTCAGCATTGGGGTGTGCAGCATAGCCCACCTGCTGGCAGGGGAGGGGCCCACGGCCCCTGTGGCTCTGTGCCCTGTGTGAAGACTGCTGCAAACAGTTTTGGCAGGGTTTCAAGGCAGCAGAAAGACTGCAACTCCCAAGGTTGCCTCTGGTCACAACCTGCCCCACCCAGCAGTTCTGTCTCTCAGCCCCTCCTTTATGCACCAAATCTTTTCTCCCTCTCACCTCTTTCCTCGTCAGGACCTAGGTAGAAAGCCTACAAAATGTATTCTCTCCAAGGATAGTTTATAGCAAAGCCAGATCAGGGTGCCTCTCCAGTGGTTGGGATTTTAGGCACCTGGGAAAAAGGAAAGATTTTTTTCCCATAGGGAGTAACTGCTGTAAACACTCACATCATGTTTCATGGAATCAAGGGTGGGCAGCAGCCTTACCTAGGGAAGAGCCCATCTTGCCTCTGAGCCTAAGGGTCTGGAAAATTCTGGCAGCTCCCAAGATCCCTGGGAAAGGTTTGGGCAATGTAGTCAGAAAGCCAAACCTTGCCAGACTTTTGGGCAGACAGTGAGCAGCAGCAGGGACCAAGGCCCAGGCTGGGAAGTGAGATCAGGGTGGAGGAAGCTCTGCTGGCCTGGGCTGTGAGGGCTGGCAAGCTGCTGTACAGGGCACCTAAGAGAGTGAGAGGGAACAATGGGCACCTGCAGCCAGCCCTTCCCCTCTCTTTTGGGCATGAGCTTCAGGGAACCAATTATCATACACTGGTCTTTTGCAAGGAGTACACACTCACACACATACACACACACAAAGACATATAGGAAATCCATGGGCAAATATCCAGATCCACTTGGACACAGTGACACATTCATATCAGATCCACATACATAGCCATATATACTGTGCACAGTCCATACGGCAACACAGACACGTGTGCACAGACTTCCCAGACAGATACACGTGCACACACACATCTACCAGTGCTGCTGTGACAGGCCCTGCCAGGCATTACTTGCCTGGCACACCTTGCCTTATCTTGGCACAGTCAGGGCCTCCGGGCACCTGGGTCCTGTTGTTAGGCCCCAGGCTGTATCTCACCAGCCAGCCTGGCACAAGAACAGAAGTCCCTGTTCACATCTATGTCCTCAATGTCCTCAAACAAATAGCCACCCTCAGATCTAGAGCTTCATTTCCCTGGGGACTGAGGGAGCTCGGAGTCAGTCCTGGCAGGGGCGAAGCTGGGGCCTTAGGGAGAGAGAACTAAAGGCTCCAGAGCTGAGAGAGATGGGGGTGTGGAAGACACAGTGTTTGAAAAACACCAAAGGTAACTCAGCCAACATCAAGGGACAGCTGGGCTCTTGACACATGCACTGTGATGAAGCCATCTTAAGTCCAGGAGGAGAAAAGAAAGAGTGGACAGAATACTGGCCACCTGCTCTCTCCTCTGTCCATCAAACATGCATTCAGAAAATAATGACATCTCCTACATTCTAGGGAGACAAAGGGTGTGCACGGGACAAAGTCCCTGCTCTGGAGCTTACGCGCACCCAGCCCTCTGTCCTCCTGTCCTCTATTCCATCCACCCTTGTGCGGGGCTGTGTCTGGTTGTGCAGGACAGACGAGCAAAGATGTGGCAGATTACACCAGGTGGTCCTATGAGTGGGGAAGAGCAGTGAGAGCCTCAGAAGCTTGAGAGAAGGAGATGTCACTGTGGCTGGGGGCTCTCTGGGGAAAGGTCAGTGGACATGTCAGGGGCAGGGAGGATGAAGAGATATGAAGAGAGAAGCACCCAGGCAGAGAATGTCAGTCGGGAATCTTTAGGTTGCAAGTAACAAAACGTGACCCCACACTACACTGGAAAGGACTTTATTGGTTCATGGTTGAGTCCAGGGTTGGGATGAGCTTCAGCTGGGCCTTGATTCTGAGGTTCAAATGCTGTCCTCAGGAGCTGCTCAGGAGCTGGTGCCACCCCCATCATCTTTGGAAGTTTGGATTGATAAAGGAGAAGCTCCAGATCTCACCCCCGCTCAGCTTAAGTTTCGTGCCTCTGTTCCAGCATGCGCTAGTCGCATTCCATTTCACTGGCTCTGCCTGGGTGGCGTGCTCACCCCTAAAAGAATCACTGTGGCTGGGGGAACACAAGCTGGTGACTGTGTTACCCAAAGCGCAGGGCAGAGTGACCAAGGAATGGTTTCTCAGAGTAAGCCAGATTCAGTTAGATCAGGATGGGGGAACCTGACCGGTCCCAACCACATGGGGGAGCCCACAAGAACAAAGGCCCAGAGTGGGGAACGTGCAGGGAAGTGATAAGGGTGCCTGGTGTCAGGAAATGATAAGGAAATGGAGGAATCTGAGAGCTGGAGGATGGATGGGATGCTACTGCACAATCCCTACCCTTGAAATCAGACAAAGGTTTTGGACTTGATTGTGCAGGATCCGGGGAGACCTGAAAGGTCCTGAGGCTGGCAGACTGCAGTGTTCCTGGGCTGTGAGGAGGCAAAGAGGTAAGGGACTGAAGGACTCAGGGAGTCACCTGAGCAGACACCTGGGGAAGAGCAGTCCAAGAATAGGGCACAGCTGGAATACCCTAGGGGGATGTTCCTGGAATATTTGAGAAACAGAGGCTAGGTCAGAAGTGCATGGGAAAGCCTGGGTTCAGGCTTGTCCATTGTTTTGGACTGAGCTCCTGCACTAGGCTCCAGTAGACCAGACCCAAACAAAATGGAGTCACTCGTATTAAAGTTTCACATTACCAAACCAAAACTGAGTTGTTATCTGACCTTGAAGAAATTGGAAAAGAAGGCTGGGTGCAGTGGCTCACACCTGTAATCCTAGCACTCTGGAAGGCAAGGCAGGCGGATTGCTTGAGCTCAGGAGTTCAAGACCAGCATGAGCAAAAAGCAAGACCCTGTCTCTACTAAAAATAGAAAAACTGAAGCAAGAGGATCACTTCAGCCAAAGAGATTGAGGTTGCTGTGAGCTATGACATCACAGCATTCTACCCAGGGTGACAGGTTGAGACTGTCTCAAAAAAAAAAAAAAAAGAAAAGAAAAGAAAGAAAGAAAGAGATTGGGAAAGAGGGTGGCACTCGTAGCTCACTGGGTAGAGCACCAGTCACTTACACTGAGGCTGGCAGGTTTGAACCCAGACCAGGTCTGCTAAAACAACAATCACAACTGCAAAAACAAACAAACAAACAAAAAAATAGCCGGGCATTGTGGCGGGCGCCTGTAGTCCCAGCTACTTGGGAGGCTGAGGCAAGAGAATCACTTAAGCCCAAGAGTTGGAGGTTGCTGTGAGCTGTGATATCGTAGCACTCTACCCAGGGCGACAGCTTGAGACTCTGTCTCAAAAAAAAAAAAATGGGAAAGAACATTAACAGCCAAATTCCTACACATGCCAGTTTAATCAAGTTCCCTCCAGTGTTATATTTTATTTTGTTATGTTGTGTGTTACCTTATAGTTCAAAGGCAACCTCTGATTTAATCCCTCAAAAAAGTAACCTAAGGAAACCTAACGTCATCCACTGTCTTGGGCCTTTCAAAGTAACTCCAAGATGACCAAGCCACTTTTTGTTCTTTGTTTCTGCTTTCTTCACCCCTTTTCTGTTTATAAAACCAAACTCTTCTGCTCAACTCATTGGAACACTCCTTCTATTTTATCAAATAAATCTATTCCTGATTCAATAACTCTATGGCCTGATTCTAGAATCACAAATAAAGCCAACTGAGATCTTTAAACTAAATTTGTTATAATTTAGTGTTTTGATAGGCTGCTGCTCTGAGGGAGGTAGAAGTGAAGGCCAAGAACTTTGGGATTCCTCTGGCCTCTGGGTGTAGATTAGATCACAGGAGACCAAGAGCTAGGAAGCACAGAGGTTGGCTGGGAAACCAATGCAGCAATCCAGGAGACAAGATGGTGTTCTGGAAGCAAGTGTTGAAAGTGGAGGGAAAAGGTAAGAGAGAGCAAATGCTGCTGGTAGTTAAGAGCTGAGAACTGACTGTGGCCCTTGAAGAGAGTACTTAAAATGGAAACACAACTGCTGGTCCCATCTCCTCTCACCAGACTGTGGAGGGGTCACTCAGGCTTAAGTATTCCCCAGGGCCCCGTTGTTAGGGGAATTCTCAGCCTGCCTCTCCCCAAAGTCATTCATGCCAGTCATCTCTTCCTGGGCGGTCAGGCTGCTGCTCTCTGAACAGTTAGACTTTGAAGACTGGGACATGCCAGGTGCCATGTGCCGTCCAAGCACAGTGGCCAGAAAAGCCTTCAGGTACTGGCGAAAGCGGCGACTGGAGAAGGCATACAAGATGGGGGTGAAGCAGCAGTGAAGGAAGGCGATGCTCTCTGTCACCTGCAGCGCATAGTCCAGATGCTGGCTGACCTTGCAGTCCCCAAAGACTTGGAGGTCCAGCAGTGAGTACAGAAATAAAGTGAGGTTATATGGGAACCACAGCACAAAGAAGGCTACCACCAGGGCTGCAGCCATTCTTAGAGCCCGGCCCTGGCCCGGGGGCCTCAGCCTGACCATGACACAGCCAATGCGTGAGTAGAAAAAGATCATGGCCAGGAGTGGAAGGAGAAACCCGAGGAGGTTCTGCTGGAAGCGGAGGAAGAACTTCCAAGTGGTTCCGTGCCCGGTGAAGTCTGCATAGCAGTTCCACATACCTCTGGGGTTCTCGTGCATCTGTACTAAGACCATGTCAGGGATGGAGACAGCCAGGGCCAGGGCCCACACTATGGCAGCAAGGAGAAGACTCTTGGCCCGGGTCCTCAGCCTGTGGTAAGGCTGAGCGTGGACAATCTCCAGGTATTTGTCCAGATTCATGCAGCTAATAAAAAAGATGCCACTGTAAAAGTTAATGGTATAGAGGGTGCTCACCATTTTGCACAGGAAACTCCCAAAGACCCAATGCCAGGCCACGGAGATGCCCCAGAAGGGCAGTGTCACCACAAACAGGAGGTTGGAGATGGCCAGGTTCAGCAGATAAACCTCAGCCATCTGCCGACGAGGCACATACCAAAGCAGAACCACGAGAAGAAGGAGATTCCCACTTAGGCCCAACAGGAAGATCAGGCTGTAGAAGACCGGCAGGAAGACTTTGCTGAAGGACACCACCGCATCCTTCCTGCAGAGCATGAAGGCCATCTCATCAAGGTAGTCATAGTCATAGAAGAAGCTGCTGTTTTCAGGACTGACATCTTCAGTGGTGAGTGGCAGCGGGGAGGTGATGGTGGCCATGCTGGGAGGATGCACCCAGGCTTGATGTTCTGCCATGGTGTTGGGGGAGAAACATGGTGAGACTCAGCATTGCCTACCATGCTCCAAACTCACTTCTGCTGCTGTCCTGGGACGACCAATCAACTCTCCAAATCTTAGTGCCTTCATTCTAACAAATATGACCACAAGCTTAGGGAGCCCCACTCCACCACTTAATGATTATGTCACCTTGAAGAAGTGACTTAACCTTTCGTATTCAATTCTTTCATTATGGTTTCACTTCCTTATTTTTCTCTCTCACCATTTAGAAAGACTTATAATGTCTTTCGGTTTCTTCTGTATTATTTAGGGATACCTAATCACCTATTTATTGTATCTCCTGACTTTTTCCTCATATGTGGCTTATAATTATATTAATATTTTTTAAATGACAGCTTATCTTCAGTGAGGCTTGTTTTATCCATAAATGTCTAATATGTCTACTCTGGCTTCGAGTTTTCCTTACTTCTGTCGTCTGAGGATTTCCCTTGCTTTTGATAGTTTTTTAAATATTTTATATAGAGATATTTAGTTTTATATAGTTATTTTCATTGACAAATATTTAGTATTTTGGGCGGCTCCTATGCCTCAGTGGGTAGGGCACTGGCCCCATATACCGAGGGTGGCAAGTTCGAACCCAGCCCTGGCCAAACTGCAACAACAAAAAAAATTAGCCAGGTGTTGTGGTAGGCGCCTGTAGTCCCAGCTACTTGGAAGGCTGAGGCAAGAGAATTGCCTAAGCCTAGGAGTTGGAGGTTGTTGTGAGCTGTGACGCCACAGTACTCTACCGAGGATGATAAACTGAGACTCTGTCTCTAAAAAAAAAATTAACATTTTTAAAATATTTTATCCTGTATTCCTGTTTACAGCAGAAACGTGTGATCATCACAATGAGGGACTCAGAACCTACTTCCATTCCTCAGTTTCTTCATCTTTAAAATGAAAATAATAATAGTGCCAATTTCATAACATTCTTGTGATGTTTAAGTGATAATATACATTTAATACATGCAAAGCATGTCCTACAAAGAGTGCCTAGAACAGCAGTCCCCAACCTTTTTGGCACCAGGGACCAGTTTCATGGAAGACAATTTTCCCCTGGATAGTTGGGGGAGGGAGGCAGGATCTGGCAGGAGGCAGAACTTAGGCAGTGATGCAATGGGGAGCAGCCGTAAATTCAGATGAAACTTAGCTCGCTCACTCACTGCTCACCTTCGGCTTGTGGCCCAGTTCCTAACAGTACTGGTCCACAGGCCTAGAACACAGTAGACATTCAATAAATGTTAGCTTATCCTAACATAATTGATGCTATTAAAAATAATAATAAATTAAATATTAGCTTAAATTACTGCTTTGCCCAGAATGGAGTCCATCCTTTCCCCACCAGCCCTGTCTTCTTTCCTGAGTCTGTCCAACTGCTTGGCTCCACCAACTCCTCAGATGCCTAAGACTGAGACATGGCAGACACCTCAGGTGCCTTTCTCATCCCCCTCACCACCACCTTGTGAGTCACCACTTTGAATCCACTTACCTCTGAGTCCCATTAAAATATATATGTGATACTCTTTTGATAAAATTAAGACTAGTGAAACAAACAAAAAAATTTTACTTTGAAAGAGGACAAATAGACGAAAGGGAAGGCTGGGGAATGGCAAGCACCAGATTCAAGGTGGCAGGTGCCAGGGCACGAGAAGCCAGAGTCTGGATGGAGGTGGGGCACAGATGTGAGAAAAGTCACTGACCATGGTCAAGCTTCCTCTGGGGAAGTGGCTTTCCAAGATAGTATCATTTTTCTTTTTTTTTTTTTATTGTTGAAGATTCATTGAGGGTACAAGAAACCAGGTTACACTGATTGCATTTGTTAGGTAAAGTCCCTCTTACAATCATGTCTTGACCCTAAAAGGTGTGGCACATACTAAGACCCCACCCCACTCCCTCCTTCCCTCTCTCTACTCTTCCTTCCCCTACCCCTCCCTCCTTCTTTCTCTCTTTCTACACTCCCCTTCCCCCACCCCACCATGTCATTAATTGTCATTAATTGTCCTTATATCAAAATTGAGTACATAGAATTCATGCTTCTCCATTCTTGTGATGCTTTACTAATGTGTTCATTTCCATCCAGGTTAATACAAAAGCTTAAAGCCTCCATTTTATTTAGTGGCCGAATAGTATTTCATGGTGTATATATACCACAGCTTATTAATCCAGTCCTGGGTTGGTGGGCATTTAGGCTTTTTCCACATTTTGACAATTGTAAATTGAGCTGCAATAAACAGTCTAGTGCAAGTGTCCTTACGATAAAAGGATTTTTTTCCTTCTGGGTAGATGCCCAGTAATGGGGTTGCAGGATAAATGGGAGGTCTAGCTTGAGTTCTTTGAGGTTTCTCCATACTTCCTTCCAAAAAGGTTGTATTAGTTTGCAGTCCCACCAGCAGTGTAAGTGTTCCCTTCTCTCCACATCCACACCAGCATCTGCAGTTTTGAGATTTTGTGATGTGGGCCATTCTCGCTGGGGTTAGATGGTGTCTCAGGGTGGTTTTGATTTGCATTTCTCTAATAATTAGGGATGATGAACATTTTTTCATATGTTTATTAGCCATTCATCTGTCTTCTTTGGAGAAGGGCAAGAATGTCTCTTGCCCATTGATATATGGGATTGTTGGCTTTTTTCATGTGGAAAATTTGAGTTCTCTGTAGATCCTAGTTATCAAGCTTTTGTCTGATTCAAAATATGCAAATATCCTTTCCCATTGTGTAGGTTGTCTATTTGCTTTAGTTGTTGTCTCCTTAGCTGTACAGAATCTTTTCAATTTAATTAAGTCCCATTTGTTTATTTTTGTTGTTGTTGCAATTGCCATGGCAGTGTTCTTCATGAAGTCTTTCTCCAGGCTGATATCTTCCAGTGTTTTTCCTGTTTTCTTTGAGGATTTTTATTGTTTCATACCTTAAATTTAAGTCCTTTGTACATCTTGAACCAATTTTTGTGAGTGGAGAAAGGTGTGGGTCCAGTTTCAGTCTTTTACATGTGGATATTCAGTTCTCTCAGCACCATTTATTAAATAGGGAGTCTTTCCCCAAGGTATGATCTTGTATAGTTTATCGAAGATTAGGTGGTTGTAAGATGTTAGTTTCATTTCCTAGTTTTCTATTCGATTCCAAATGTCTATGTCTCTAATTTTGTGCCAGTACCATGCTGTCTTGACCACTATGGCTTTGTAGTACAGCCTAAAATCTGGTATGCTGATGCCCCGGCTTTGTTTTTATTACTAAGAACTGCCTTAGCTATACATGTTTTTTTCTGGTTCCATACAAAACGCAGAATCATTTTTTCCAAGTCTTGAAAGTAGGATGTTGGTATTTTAATAGGGTTGGCGTTGAATCAGTAGATTGCTTTGGGAACTATAGATTTTAACAATGTTGATTCTTCCCAGCCATGAGCGTGGTATGTTCTTCCATTTGTTAATATCCTCTGGTATTTCCTTTTTTAGGGTTTTATAATTTTCTTTATAGAGGTCCTTCACCTCTTTTGTTAGGTATATTCCTAGGTATTTCATTTTCTTTGAAGCTATGGCGAAGGGAGTTGTGTCCTTAATTAGCCTCTCATCTTGACTGTTATCACCATATAGAAAGGCTACTGACTTGTGGACATTGATTTTATATCCTGAGACATTACTGTATTTTTTGATGACTTCCAGGAGTCTTGTGGTTGAATCTTTGGGGTTCTCTAAGATCATATCATCAGCAAAGAGGGAGAGTTTGACCTCCTCCA
Organism: Nycticebus coucang; assembly: GCF_027406575.1. Lineage (NCBI taxonomy): Eukaryota > Metazoa > Chordata > Mammalia > Primates > Lorisidae > Nycticebus > Nycticebus coucang. Next base: position 87,996,206 of record NC_069787.1, on the reverse strand, counting down.
CTCCCATTTGGATGCCCTTTATTCCCTTGTCTTGCCTAATTGTATTGGCTAGAACTTCTAGCACTGTGTTGAATAGTAATGGTGACAGAGGACAACCTTGTCTGGTTCCAGTTCTAAGAGGAAAAGCTTTCTGTTTTACTCCATTCAGGAAAATATTAGCTGTGGGTTTGTCATAGATAGCTTCAATCAGTTTTATAAATGTGCCACCTATGCCTATACTCTTCAGTGTTCTAATTAGAAAAGGATGCTGGATTTTATCGAATGCTTTTTCTGCATCTATTGAGAGGTTCATATAATCTTTATTTTTGCCTCTGTTAATACGGTGGATAACGTTTATGGACTTGCGTATGTTAAACCAGCCTTGCATCCCTGGGATGAAACCTACTTGATCATGATGTATGACTTTTTTGATGATAAGCTGTAATCTATTGGCTAGGATTTTGTTGAGAATTTTTGCATCTATATTCATGAATGAAATTGGTCTAAAGTTCTCCTTTTTGGATCTTTTCCTGGTTTTGGTATCAGGGTGATGTTTGCTTCATAGAATGTATTGGGGAAGATTCCTTCCTCTTCAATTTTTTGGAATAATTTCTGTAGTATGGGAATATGCTCTTCCTTGAAGGTTTGGTAGAATTCTGGTGTGAAGCCATCCAGACCAGGGCATGTTTTTGTTGGAAGATTTTTTATTGTTTCTTTAATATCAGTGCTTGAGTGTAGCACCTATGGCTTAAGGAGTAGGGCTCCAGCCCCATGTATCAGAGGCGGCGGGTTCAAACCCAGCCCCGGCCAAAAACTGCAACAAAAACAAAAAAGAAAGAAAGAAAGAAAGAAAGAAAGAAAGAAAGAAAGAAAGAAAGAAAGAAAGAAAGAAAGAAAGAAAGAAAGAAAGAAAGAAAGAAAGAAAGAAAGAAAATGTCTAATCTCAGTGCTTGAAATTGATCTGTTCAGGAGCTCTATTTCTTCCTAGCTAAGTCTAGGGAGAGGGTGTGATTCCAAATATTGATCCATTTCCTTCACATTGTCAAATTTCTGGTCATACCATTGTGCCCAGCCTGAATCATCTTTTAATGCATGTTTGTGAGTCTCAGTTTCCTCAACTACAGAATGGGAACCACAACCCCCACTTCATGAGGTTGCTTTGATGGTTCAAGGAGATGAATAGGAAAAGTGCCCAACACTGTGCCTGGTGACAAATTCCATTTTCCTTCTTCCCTTTGCCCTTGGCCAAGTCCTTTGAGCTTTCTATGGCCTGTACACAGAGATGGAAATAATCCTGGCCTGTCCCGTCTAATAAAGTTGAACACACACCTACCTAACAACCCAGCAATTCCGCTCTAAGATATTTACCTGAGAGAAATAAATACATTTGTCCTCATGTATGCAAATGTTCTTAGCAGCTTTATTCATAAAATTCCCACACTGGAAACAGCCCAGACGTCCATCAAAGGAAGAATGGATAAACAAATGATGGCATATTTATACAATAGGATATCACTCGGCAGTAAGAATCAACAAATGGCTGAGATATGCAGCAATGTGGATGAATCTCACAGACATTATATTGAATCAAAGAAGACAGTCATAATAGTACTTATTGCATAATTCTGGTTTATGTAAACTCCTAGAATAGGTAAGGTTGACCTGAGGAACTGAAACCAGACCTGTGGTTGCCTGGGGTAGGGGTGGGAGAACTGACTTCAAGGGGCACCAGGGAATTCTGGGAAGTGATAAAAATATTTTATATCTTGACTGGGATCGTGGCTACATGGATGTGTACATTTGCCAAATTCACTGAAATATATGCTCCAAATCTGTCCATTTTATTGTATTTGAATTATATCTCAATAAAGCTGATTAAAACAAACATAAAAAAAAATTTCTGGTCATAGAGTTTCTGGTAGTATTCAAAGAAGATCTCTTGTATCTCTGTGACATCAGTTGTTATTTCCCCTTTATCATTTCTGATTGAGGTTACTAGAGATTTTACTTTTCTATTTCTAGTTAGTCTGACCAAAGTTTTATCTATTTTTTTTTTTTCAAAAAACCAACTCCTTGTTTCATTAATTTTCTGAATGATTCTTTTGTTTTCAATTTTATTGATCTCTTATTTAATTTTTGATATTTCTTTTCTTCTGCTGGGTTTAGGTTCAGACTGTTCTTCTTTTTCCAATCCCATAAGATGGCTTGTGAGTTGGTTGATGTGCTCTTTTTCTGTTTTTTGAATGTAGGCATCTAAAGTGATAAATTTTCCTCTCAGAACTGCTTTTGCAGAATCCCACAGGTTTTTGGTAGCTTGTGTCTTCATTGTTATTGTGCTCAAGGAAGGTAATGATTTCCTCTTTTATTTCTTCCTGCACCAAACCGTCATTCAACAGAAGATTGTTTAATTTCCATGCCTGTGTGTGGGGTTGAATGTTTTTGTTGGAGTTGAGTTCCACCTTTAGTGCCTTGTGGTCTGAGAAGATACAAGGTAAAATTTCAATTCTTTTGATTCTGTTGAGGTTTGTTTTGTGTCCTAGGATATGATCAATTTTGGAGAACATTCCATGGGGTGATGAAAAGAATGTATATTCTTTATCTTTGGAATGGAGTGTTCTATATGCGTCTATCAAGCACAGTTGTTCTAGGGTCTCATTTAAGTCCATTATATCTTTGTTTAATTTCTGTTTAGAGAATCTGTCCAGCTCTGTGAGAGGAGTGTTAAAGTCCCTTGTTTTTATGATATTATAGGATATTATATTGCTCAGACTGGGTAAGGTCTGTTTCAAGAATCTGGGAGCATTCAAGTTGGGTGCATAAATATTTAGAATTGAAATGTCTTCTTGTTGTATTTTTCTCTTGACCAATATAAAGTGACCATCTTTGTCTTTGACTTTAGTTGCTTTAAATCCACATGTATTTGAAAATAAGGTTGCAACTCCTCTTTTCTTCTGGATTCTGTTTGCCTGAAAAATTGTTTTCTAACCCTTAACTCTGAGTTTTAATTTGTCCTTTGAAGCTAGGTGTGTTTCCTGCAGACAGCAAATGGATGGCTTGTGTTTTTAATCCAGTCAGCCAATCTATGCCTCTTCAGTGGGGAATTCAAGTCATTAACATTTATTGAGATAATTGATAACTGTGGTAGTGTTCTATTCATCTTATTTTGTGAGAGTCCATTGCTTAGTTTTATCTTTTGCATCATTGTGGAAGTTAGGGTCTGTCCTTTAATTGCTGAGTTCTTACTTTGCTGTTGATCCATTGTGATGGTCAGTGTGTAGAACAGGTTGAAATATTTCCTGTAGGGCTGGTCTTGTTGTGGAAAATTGCCTCAATGTTTGTATATCAGTAAATGATTTGATTTCTCTGTCAATTTTAAAACTTAGCTTAGCAGGATATAGAATTCTGGGCTAGAAATTGTTCTGTTTAAGTAGTTTAATGGTAGATGACCATTGTCTTCTTGCTTGAAAAGTTTCATTAGAGAAGTCTGCAATCACCCTGATGGATTTGCCACTGTAGGTCAACTGGTGCTTACTCCTGGCAGCTTGAAGAATCTTTTCTTTTGCCTTGACTTTGGACAGGTTCATCACAATGTGTCCTGGAGAAGCTCAGTTAGAGTTGAGGCCACCTGGGGTCCAATATCCCTCTAAAAGGAGTGTGTCAGAATCTTTGGTGATATTTGGGAAATTTTCATTTATAATATTCTCTAGTATGGCTTCCATTCCCCTGGGACATTCTTCTGCCCCTCTGGCATACCTGTAACTCATACATTTGAATGCTTCATAAAGTCCCATAATTCTGTCAGTGAATGTTCTGTTTTCTCTCTCTTCTTTCCTGCCGCTTTAACTATCTGAGTTATCTCAAGAGCTTTGTCCTCTACCTCTGAGATTCTTTCTTCTGCATGGTCTAATCTGTTGTTGATACTTTCTATTACATCTTTAAGTTCCCTAATTGACTGCTTCGGTTCCTTGAGCTCTGCTATATCCTTTCTATTTTCTTCATATCGTTCATCTCTTATTTGATTCTGTTTTTGGATTTCCTTTTGGTTATTTTCCACTTTATCAGCAGTTTCCTTCATTGTTTTCATCATCTGTATTCTGAATCCCCTTTATGTCATTTCTAACATTTCTTTATAGGTAGAATCCTCTGTAGTAGCTACCTCACAGTCCCTTGTGGGGGTTGCTCTGGACTGATTTTTCATGTTGCCAAGATTTTTCTGCTGATTCTTCCTCATGAGTGTTTTCTTTTATCTGTTTCATTGCCCTAATTTTCCTTTCCTTTTTTTTTTTTTTTGAGACAGAGCCTCAAGCTGTCGCCCTGGGTAGAGTGCTGTGGCATCACAGCTCACAGCAACCTCCAACCCCTCCTGGGCTCAAGCGATTCTCCTGCCTCCGCCTCCCAAGTAGCTGGGACTACAGGCACCCACCACAACACCTGGCTATTTTTTGGTTGTAGCCGTCATTGTTGTTTGGCAGGCCCGGGCTGGATTCAAACCCGCCAGCTCAGGTGTATGTGGCTGGCGCCTTAGCCACTTGAGCCACAGGCGCCGAGCCTAATTTTCCTTTCACTTCCTCTTGCTCTTTAAGTTACCATGCCTCCGGACTAGGGTTTTGATGAGTCCTTTTGGTACAGGACCAGAAGGATGAGAAGCTGCAAGCAGGATTAGACTGAACAAACACACGCAACCACTCGCCAGTTCTCCACTGTTTTTGTCCTTTTCATGAGGTCCAGAAGTCTCTCACTGACTCCCTGTGTCCCCAGAGGGATGTTTCTGGGCAGATCCCACCAGCCAGAGATGCCTGGAGTCTTCTCTCCCCAGTCTCACCATGCCCAGTTGCAAGGAAGCTATTATCGGCCACCATCTTGCTCCTCCAAAGTCTCAAAGATAGTATTATTTAAAATAATTTTCAAAGAGAGCCTCACATGAACCAGTGATACAAGTCTGTCATGAACCAGAAATTATGCTCAGTCCTATATTGTGTGTTCCAGAAAGGGAAGGTTGGAGGGAGCAAGCTCCTGCTCAATGCAGATTGTTGAGAATGGAGAAGAAAGTCTGAGGAGAAGAAAGAAAGGAGACAGAACCAATGGAGAAGAAAGTCTGAGGAGAAGAAAGAAAGGAGACAGAATGGAATATAGAGCCAAGTAGGCAATTTTGCAGAGGCAAAAATAGAGGGGCCCATAGGCAGGTCATAATGGGCCATAAACTGAGAAATGCAAGTAAGTTCAGTCCTGCACCTCTCCATTTTATTTTGTAATCTTTGATTGAAGTGAGCTTGAACTTTTTAATATGTGCAATGCCTGTCTGTGTTTCTTCTGTGAAATAGTTATTCTTTTGACAGGTGGGGTTCCCATTTTATAAGAGGTCTTATATATGGTAAGGATTTTAGCTTTTTTCATAGAAATTGCAAACATTTTCCCAGTCTTTCCTAGTAAAAGATTTTTTTCCTTTTTTCTAGGTAGAACTTTGAAAGAAATGTGACTCAGGCCCTCCGCAGACCCATTTAGCACCTATGATACTATGACCTCACAGCTGTTGGAAATATCAAGTGCTGCTGAGGCAGAACCTCTCCCAAGGGGTCCCTGAGTCCTCCCACTCTGTGAGCCTCTGCCCCACCCTTGGGCTCCTATCCAATGTCATCTGCACCAGTTGTTGGGGAAGTCACATAAACGCCCTGTCTGCACCCCAGGAGTTCAGGCTGGGTGGCTCTATCTAGGTCCCAGCCCTATTCTGACCAGCCTCAGGAATTGCATAGTGCCTTCCTCATCTGGTTCTTTAGGAACCTCCTGTGCATCTGGGGCCTTCCAGCCCTGGGCCCCTACTCTTCCTGGGCAGCACTAGGGACATCCCAGCACATGCTGGTGTTGGGAGTTTGGGGGCAGCTGGAAGCCAAGGCAGAAGACTGAGGAATGCACTTCTCACCTGGGAGTTGCAGTGCTTAAACACCAGCTCTTTTGAGCTGCCAGTGCTGACCTTGGTCTTGACCCAATTTCTCAAAGTCCCTAACTTTTGCTCTAGCAAGCAACCGAGTCCAACAAATGCTTAAATCAAAGCCAAAAGTCAAAGGTCAGTAGGTTCTGGGTTGGTCCAGGCCACCTTTGAAGTTCTCTCTCCACCTAAACACTCTGTCACCTTCCCATTCACGGCCACTAGCACCCTATTATTTTCCCTGGGAATCTTTCCTGCCCTCTGAACAACCATCCGTAATACCAAAGACAGTGGCAACAGCAACCAGCACCCCCAATGTACATTACAGTTGACCAGGCACCTTCACACCCACTGTGGTAGTCCTGTAAGGCAAACTGGGAAGGAGTTGTGAGCCCCATTAACACAGGAGCAAGGCAACTTTTCCAAGGTCACATAGGAAGTCATCGGACAAGCTACATCTGAAACTTGGGTCTTTAGCACTCCAGGCACATGGTGCCTTGTCCGTGGTCTCTTCCCTAGTCTCTGCTCTGCCCTACCCAGTGGTCTCTAAATGGAGTCCCTGAGAAAGGTATAATTGCATCTTACCCTCTGGCTGGACTAGCTGCTGTGTATCCCACTATCAATGCTCTAAGTCTTTACTGAACTCCTGGGAAATATAGCTTCCCTGTGGTACACAGAATAATGGTCCCCCAAAGAGATCCACATCCTAACCCCCAAATTCTGTATGTTACTTTATGTATCAAAAAGGACTTTGCAGATATGTAAGGGTCTTGAGATAGGGAGATTAGCCTGGATTTTCCAGGTGGGCTCAATGTAACTCCAGGGCTTCTAATAAGAGAGTAGCAGGAGGGCTGGGTGCAGTGACTCACACCTATTATCCTAGCACTCTGAGAGGCCAAGGTGAGTGGATTGCTTGAGCTCAGGAGTTCAAGACCAGACTGAGCCAGAATGAGACCTTGTCTCTAAAAATAGCCGGGCATTGTCGTGGGTACCTATACTCCCAGGTACTCAGGAGGCTGAGGCAAGAGGATCACTTGAGCCCGGAGTTTGAGATTGCTGTGAGCTACGACACCATGACACCCTACCAAGGGTAAAAAAGTAAGATTCTGTCTTAAATAAAAAAAAAAAAGAATAAGAGTGGCAGGAAGCTCAGAGTAAGAGGAGCTGTGATGATGGAAGCAGAAGTCACAGTGATGCAGCCACAGTGTGTTCAGGTAGCCTCTGCCTGGGAACAGATTCTCCCCAAGACCTGCAGGGGGAATAGCTTACCTGACCCATTTTAGACTTATCAGCTCTCATACAGTGACATAATCAATTTGCATTATACGAACCCATTACATTTATGGCAATGTGTTACAGCTGCCATAGAAAGTTCATACATTTCCCGTGACCCTTCGTGTCCTCGTAATCTCAGCCTGAGGGAGTGAGAGTGCATCATAGCTACCTCCTTTGACTTATAGGTGGGGAAGTGGAGACTCAAAGAAGGGGAACAACTTGCCCAAAGCACATAGTCAGTAGAGCTCCTGACAGCACTTCAGGTCTCTGTCTACACCTCCCCTAACTGTCTTCTGCCTAGTTCCATTCTGTTTTTCCTTTTTTGCTTTCGCTTTTCCTTATTTCCAAAATTCCTCTGGCTTATCCAGCAATAACTTGAATGGAGGAGTGTTAGTCATTCACATCTTAGTGCAAATTATCAGGTAGTCAGGCAACCTTGGATGAAGGTCTGCAGTGGAAGCTTTGGGCAGTTTGGAGAACTACATAGAGGCTGGAGAGGGAGGCTTCAAGGAAGAGGGCCAGTGGGGAAAGGTCAGCCTCTCCTACAGTGAAGCCAAGGGCACAGAGGCAAAACACAACTTGTCTCTGAAGCAGTAACATTATCCTTTTGGCAAATTCTTGAGGCTGCTGGCCTAGGCTGGCCACAACTTCAACTTTGAAGAACTTCTTACTATAAAGTAAGGTCTCCTCCTGAGGATCTGGGGCTCCCAAGGTCTCTCTGAGCAGTTGCAATTGAGGTGACAAGAAGGAGGATATTGCTAAACATGTCCAGATGAAAAGGCAGCCATGTCAGTCAAACTCCTAGGAACTAAACACTCATATGTAATTTTCTCATTTCATTTTCACCACAGTTCTGGGAAGCAATACTATTATGATCCCCATTTTCCAGATGAGGAAACAGGCTTATAAAGGTGAGGTGCAATTATCCATAGCCCCAGATTAGCAAATGGTAGTCCCGGGACTGGATGGCCCTAAGAACACAAGGTGGAACTGGTGACCCGTGCCCTTGGCTCCCCCTTTCAGAATGGACAAGACTTGCATTTGAAGGAAGAGGCTCTAATGGTAGGACATCTTGGCTAAGAAACTAGTGGCAAAGAAGACCCAAAGCCAGTGGTGTGCTAGAACTGGCCCCTGCAGACTGCGTGAGAGCCAGTTGCATGGCATTTTGGAGGCATTAGACATTTGATCATGGAATTAGCAAGTCTGCATTCAGTGATGTAAAGGCAGGTTTTCGTCCACCTGTGCCTGACCTCTCTGTTATGTACCTCTTCCAAGGCCAGAGGGCGTTTCACACTGAAAACTGTGGTCAGAGTATGAATCATTTCAGGACTTTTGCCTTAATGTTTCCACCCACAGCTGGGCCAGGAACCCAGAATGGGAAAACCACAGTCAGGAGCAGAGGGCCAGAAGGGGGGCCATCTCACACCAAGCCAGGGAACAGTGCAGACCTTGGGAACCCATCTCTACCCCAGTTCTCCCCAGGTGAGAGGACAGGTTGGAGAGGACAGGTCGGGTCACCTCCCCTGAGGGAGGGGTTGTGAGGGACAAGAAGGAGAGGCTGCACCAGCTGGAGGTGGCACTTGAACACAGCTCTAGCAGAAACAGTGGAGCTCTGGGTTGATCACACTCATGGGAATATTTACACCATGGAAAATGCTATAAATCTAGGCTTTCCTCTCCTCCTGTGCCATTCCACCTCCTCTGTATCCCAGTCCAGAGCTGGTTGTTAAACCTATAGTGGCACACTCCTGATCCTGCCCCACAGGCCTGAACAGGCCCCAACTCACTGTCCCCCACCCTTTGCGTCTGCCAACATCTTCCCTCTCCCACCTTACACATGAATTCCACAGCTACCTTCCCCCAGCCCAGGCCCCTTAAAAAACGAGGTCATGTGGAGATACCCTCTGGTGCCAGAAACACACACATGCAGAGTGTACTGTTCATAGTGCAGCTGATAAAACATGCAAGCTAGTCAAACAAACAAGGATGAACGTGACCCCCTGAGGCCAAACCCACTTTGGGAATTCATATTCGAAGAACACTGTTTGAGATCACTTCTAGAGAAAAATAGTTTTACTGGCTTCTTTAGAATTTAGAATGCACCCTAAATGCACCCTAAATCCCATCTTTAAAATGCACCCTAAATCCTCCCAGAAGCCTGCCTGGGCTGCTGGCCTAGTGAACCCCCTGCCCCAGCCTCCCAAGCACTCAAAGAAGGTCACTGCTCAGCCTTTATGTCCACCTTCTGGAAACAAAGCCACCTTTTAAAAATCACCTGCCTGCCTTACAACTGTGCTCTCAGGACTTGCCAAAACAGCACTGGCATCTGAGAGGCATTCAACAAGCGATGGTGGAATTAATCCGCAAAGCCTCCTTTCTCCCTCCCTACTCTTCTCTCCTCATTTTTCCCTTTTCTGGTTGTCCATCTCCTCACCAGTGCCCTGTACACAGCTGAAACAAGATCCTCCTTCTCCCAGTTGTTTCCTCAGCCTAGCCATCTCTGTTCCAATATCCTTGGAGCACATGGAGTCTGTGACCACAGAGCGTGATCAACCCAGAGCTCCACTGTTTCTGCTTGAGCTGAACTGTTCAAGTGCCACCTCCAGCTGGTGCAGCCTCCCCAACCTGTCCCTTACAACCCCTGCCTCAGGGGAGGTGACCCGACCTGTCCTCTCCGACCTGTCCTCTCACCTGGGGAGAACTGGGGTAGAGATAGGTTCCTAAGGTCTGCACTGTTCCCTGGCTCGGTGTGACATGGCCTTCCCCTCTGGCCCTCTGCTCCTGACTGTGGTTTTCCCATTCTGGGCTCCTGGCCCAGCTGTGTGTGGAAACATTAAGGCAGAAGTCCTAAATGATTCATACTCTGACCACGGTTTCCAGCTGTGAAATGCCCTCTGGCCTTGAAAGAGGTACATAACAGAGAGGTCTGGCACAGGTGGACGAAAACCTGCCTTTCAAATCAGCCACGGTGTTGGGATCTCTCTACTTTCTTCCTCTTGGGCTTGAGGAAATACCAGATATTAAACTGTAATGGCATGAATAACAATAATAACAACTCATACAGTCCTGACCATGGGCCAGGCTCTTTTCTCATGATGAATTCCTTTCATCCCTGCAGTAACACTATCAGGCAGATAGTATTATTACCTCTATTTTACATAGAGAAGGTTGAAACACAGAGAGACTAAGGAACTTGCCCACGGTCATATTGCTAGTAAATAGCTGAGCTGGGATTTGAACCTAGGCCCAGAGTCCAGGGTAGCTCATTATAAGACTGGAGCAAGGAATGGGATGAGAGATGGAGAGGTAACAAGAGACCAGGCCGCCACTGATTAGAACACCTGAATGGAAGGCTGCTTAGAGGGTTGATGGCCACTGAATGGAAAAAGAAGTGAGAGCCTCACATGGGAGACAAGAGGAAAGAAATCTAGGGCCTTGAGAATGGCACAGTTCAAGCAGGAACTTCTAGATGACTCACCAGCCCAGGGCTGGAGCTGGGTCTCCACTTCACTGGTCGGTTTGGGGTATTCTTGGGCTTAAACCGTCAGACCTCCAGCCCAAGACAAAAGCAAGGATTTTATCAGAGCTCTTGACTTCCACCAGTCTTCTCATCCATAAAATAAGTAATATTTATAGTGGGGGTGAGGATTCAATCTTACGTAATCATAATAACACTACTATGAGCCCCACCCTTGTGCCAGACCTTGGGGTAAGGACTTTAAATATATTAACTTATTTAATCTTCTAATTTACATTATAGATGTAAATATTTTTATTAGCCCTATTTTAGAGCTGAGGACACTAAGGCACAAAGAGGTTAGGGAACTGGCCCAACATCACAGAGCAATTGAATAGTAGAGCTGGTATTTGACACCCAGTGTCTATGCTTTTAAATGCAAGATTTACACTACCTTTCAAAGAAAATGACAAACAAGCTAGGATCCCCTCTGCTGAGCTTCAGATATAATAATGTACTGACTGCTCACAACAATCTTATAAGACAGGCCTCATTTTACAGATGAAAAAACCAGACTCAGAGAGGGAGGGTAATGTGCCCAAGGACGCACAGCAAGTACATGGCAGGATTTCGCATTAAATCCCTGCAGCTGGCTCCAGAGTTGGAGCTCAGGAGTTCTGCCCATGTGAGCCCTTTCCTCAGACTCCCCTCTGGGTGGTCTGCCACAAGAAGCATTGTATTCGGATTAAATGTGATTTATAAAACACAATGAAAATAAAAAGTAATCATTCTGACACTTACATAGGCCCTAATGTACTTCCTGAGGCCCTTTTATATCCTTGCTAGATCTTCCTGGCTCCCCTGGGAAGGGAGAAGCAGGAATTGCCCTACTGGTTTCATAGGAAACCCAGGGCCACACTACAAGCCAGGCAGAGCAGGCCCAGACCATTGGGCAGTCTCTTGCTTACTTTTTTAATGTATTATTTTTCCTAATTATAAGTAATTAGGAAATAAATATTTCCCTATTACAACAATTAGGAAATAAATAATACAAAATAATTTATATTCAATGTAAAATACAGAAATAAAGTGGGGAAATAGAAAACAGGAAAAAAACATTCTCCCACGATCCTACCCCTGCAGAAATAACTTTCAGGAACATTTTAGTGTATCTTGTTTGTTTTATGCCCAGAATCTTGTCAGCTGCACCCACCCTCATGGATTGATGGAACCACAAAGTCTAACTGGAAGGGAGTGGCCTTGCCTGGTCCCCAGCAGGGTAGGGGTCCTCTTGCAATCTCTTGCCAGACACAGCCACCTCCTATTCCTGGGATCGTGAGGCTCCCCTGCTCCCCACGCTCCATGGGACTCCACATTGTTCAGTGTTTCCTGGCTCTTGTCAGGAGATGTTTATGATGCTGATAAAATCACGAGAGTAACCCCTCCTTCAAAAGCTTATTTCAGAGCCCAGCCTTTCAAGGAGCTGCTGCTGCAAAAGGTGTGATTTTCATGTTTTTTTCCCAATCATTTTTAGATATTTTGGGTTTTGCCTTCCTTGTCACTGCCCGAAATATCCCCACAAGAGCTCCTTGCATTTGGTTTCAGCACACTGCTGGGTTTAAAACGAAAAACCCCCAACAGCCCCCAGAAGGGCGGCACAACTACCTCTCAAAGAATGATGCACCCAAGTAGAGTCAACAGAATACTAATTAATCCGATTCTTAATGGCTGTGTAACCTTGGGCTAATTATTTAACCTCTCTGAGACTTAGATTTCCTATAATATGCCTCCCTCATGGAGTTTTGATAATAAACTGAATGCCTGGCATATAACTATTGTTTTCCTCCCAAGCCCTAAAATAAATAAATTCTTTAGTTCAATGACGTTTAGCTCAGGTCTGGGTGCATAGGAGGAGATCTGGGAATTGCTTTTTTTGTTTGTTTGTTTGTTTTGTTTTTATTGTTGGGGGTTCATTGAGGGTATACAGAACTAGATTACACTGATTGCCTTTGTTAGATAAGGATCCTCTTATAATTGTGTCCCACCCTGGGGACTGTTTGGATCTAGAAGTGTTGAAGCAGAAGGAGGAGGCTGGACATAGGGGGAGTAAAGGAGGATAGGGCCCCTGCGGAGAGGTGGATGTGTATAAAAAGAGACAACAGAGCTGTGGAACTTTGACCCCGGGAGGGAGGCTCTTGAAGACCATCTTATCTGCCCCATTATCTTACTGCCAGGGAGGGTGAGGCACAGAGAGGGAGAGGAAAGTCTGAAGTCACCCAGCCAGGTCTGAGAACCAACTCTCAGAGATGTTCGGAATCCAAAACTCCAGTTCTCAGAGATGGGGTCAAGAAGGGGAAGAGGCCAGCAGTCTATTTTTCTCCCCAGATGCTAGGAGCAATTGCTTCACCATTTGCCCTGGAAGGAAAGCTCTATACTGACCCCTTCTAGCACCAGCCTCTTCCCGGCTTCGGTTCCCACTCCCCAAGCCACTGGGTCCAGTGTCTCCCTGTGGCCCCTGGCAAGCCCACCCTACCCTGAGTATGCCATAACCTTCCAGCCAGAGCAACTTACCTGAGAATGTCTACCCTAAGCCTAGGAGCAGAGCTGCAGCACCGGGGTCCTCTTCCTCCCACGAGTGCAAAGGGAGTGTGATTCTTCTCTGTAAGCGCTTCCTCTCTCTGGACAGCAGCTTGCACATTTCCTGCTTTTTGGCTGGAGCAAAAAGCAACCCTTTTCCTCTGTCCTAGTCACAAGCTGTTTCTCTCACTGACAAGTGAGTCAAGCTCAAATGACCCCCCACCCCACAGAGCAACCTCAGGGATGGTTTAATTATTTTGGAAACCATGTGTCCCCAACCACCCCTCTCTGGAATCTTTCCCCAGTAGCTGGGGCCAAATCCATTAACAGTTCATTCCAGCCCTCCAGGCCTTAGCCTGCTCTGTCTAACTGGACATATCCTTCAGACATATGTCAAATGCTTCCCTGCATTACCTGCAAAGATCCTGTCTTCAACTCCATTCATCCTGGACTTCTTCCCAGAACGATCTCACCCCCATCTTCCCCACCCCTAAACTCCACCCAGAGTCTCCTTCTCTGGACATAACTCTCTCCAAGCAGCGCTGTGTCTGCTACACCCACAGTGTGTCAGCAATAGTCTCATCTCCTGACTTTCCAAACCATCTTCCCTCTTTCCCACCCTTCATTCCCCCAACACCATGGCTTATATCTCTGTATAGTCAGCTGCCTGTTTAGTTGTCTACTCTCCCACCCAGTCAGTAGCCCCCAGAGCAAGGACCATACTTGACCCACCAGCCCAAGCCCAGGGCAAGCAGGAGCAGAGACTGACTGAATGTATGTGTGTATATGATGCACTGCCCTGGCACGAGCTTAGCAGAAAGGATCCCCCTCCCCCATATCAGCCCCTGTGGTCCAGCCTCTCAGCCACCTCCACCTCCAGCCCTATTGCCTATTTGACACACAGCAGGTATTTGGTAAATGCCTGTTACAGAGAACAGTTCAATGCTAAAACCTGGACTCTTTCTTCATCCCCTCCCCCCACCATTTTGTACTTCTTTATTTAAAAATAATTTTTACGCTTGCAAAAATAATGCACAAGAATCCTATACACCTGTCAGCTTCCCCTGATATTAATATCATACATAATCACAGTACTGTATAAAAACCCCAAACAGGAAATTAATATTGACAGAATACTATTAAGTAATCTAGAGACCTTATTCAAATTTCACCAACTGTTTCATTAATGTCCTATATCTGGCCCAGGAGCTAAACTGAAACACTACTTTGCATTTGGTTTTCTTTTCTTTCTTTTTTTTTAGAGACAGAGTCTCACTTTGTCACCCTCAGTAGAGTGCCCTGACGTCACAGTGCACAGCAACCTCCAACTCTTGGACTTAAGTGATTCTCTTGCCTCAGCCTCCCAACTAGCTGGGACTACAGGACCCTGCCACAACGCCCAGCTATTTTTTGTTGCAGTTTGGCCGGGGCCAGGTTGGACCCCGCCACCCTCGGTATATTGGGCAGGCGCCTTACCCACTGAGCCACAGGCGCCGCCCTTGCATTTGGTTTTCACGTCATAGTCTCTGTTCTGGGACAGCTCCTCAGTCTTGTTTTGACTTTCATGTCCTTGACAGTTTTGAAGAGTGTCAGCCAGTTCATTTCTAGAATGTCCCTAAATTTCAGTTTGATGTTTCTTCATGATTAGGTTAAATTTATATATTTTTGGGAGGAAAATACTTTTTCCCTACTTTTGTATGGAAAAGGTCACATGCTCAGGGCCTTCAGCTACTGGAGACATGACTGTATAATCACAGAAGTGATCTTGTGTCCTCAGCATACATATCATGTGTCTCTTTCCTGGTGATGTTAACTGATCAATTGGGAAGGTGGTATGTGCCAAATTTTTCCAATGTTACATTACTAATTATTCCTTTGTAATTAATGAACATCTGTGGGGCGATACTTTGAGACTTTGCAAATGTCCTATTTCTCATCACATTTTTTCCCACTAATTTTAGCATCCATTGATACTTTCTGTTAATAATTATTAAAGTGGTGTTTGTCAAATGGTGAATTTCTATTTCCATCGTTCTTTCTACACTTATTAATTGGAATTTTAAGTAAGAAAGAGTTGGCCCTTCTCCTTATTCATTTATGGATATTAGTATGAACTCATGGCTACTTATTTCATTACTCTCATTACTGATCTTACTGTTCAAGTTGTCTCATCCTCTTTAAAAATATCTCAACACATCTGCTTCCTATTAAGCTGATATTCCCAATGGGATGTAGCCTGAGGCCAAGTTACCCACCCTCAGTGTCACTCTCCAGCGTCAGTACACCCAACACTCCCCGGGGAGTACAGGACAGGTGGTGGGCGGAACTCAGAGCCTTTGACATGCAGCCAGGTTTTTCTGGTACTCACTGAGGCATCTTCCTAGCAAGGGCTGGGTCTCTTCCTGGAATAGGCAGGTTGCAGTCAGGGTAGTCCATCCTAGTCTACTTAGCAGGAATTCAAGGAAGAGCTGAGCCCAGCCAGGTGGCCCGAGGTCTTTCCCCTGCCGTCCAGTCAGGTGCCCTTTCTCCCTCTGGCACCACCAACCTCATGCCCTGAGTTGCTCCTTCTTGAGTCTGCCCTGGTGCAGGAGAGTTGCTGAAAACGCAGGCGGCAGTTTGGCAGCATGAGCCCCAAATCTTACAAAATTTGCAGAGGAAATGCCCTCCACCCTCCCAGTGGTTACCAGCTGTTCTCCATCAGCCCCAAGGAGAGCCGAAGTACAGGGCAGTGCATCACAGCAACAGAAACTTGAGTCAAGGAGAAAGGAGATCTCTCAAAGCGGGCTGGAGAGAGGAGCCCATGAACTCACCTTGCTGTCTCTGAGACATGCAAGGATTCTGTTTCTGTTTGCCCTGGGAAGGGAGTGTACCCAGCCTCTGAGGTTAGGCAGCCAGATGCAAGGGCCTCTCCCACAGGCTACAATGCCACTTCAACTTCCGAATAGAGACATTAAAATCTGTACTTTATATTTTTAGCAGGCTGGACACATCTATGGTTATAGTGAAAAGTGGTGACACATTTTTGAAACACCTGCTTCTCTCTTCAGTGAATCTCTCACAGATTGACTCTCTCACAGATTCACCCTCCACCACCCTGCTCCAGGCCCACCTCCTTCTGGAAGCCTTCTCAAGCCTCCCCAAGCCTCTTCAAACCTCTCCACACTTCCCTGACCCCTGCTCTGAGCTCCCTGCTGGAGTCTGCAAGGGAAAAATTGTTCATGGGGAAATCTGTCTCCCTACCAGACTACAAATTCCAGGCTCATCTGCACAGACTACCTGGCACTGTCCCCACACAGAGCTGGAGCTCAAGAGACACCGGCTAGCGCCAGGCAAGGTGGCTCATACCTGTAATCCCAGCACTTGGGAGGCCGAGGTAGGTGGATTGCCTGAGCTCACAGGTTGGAAACCAGCCTGAGCCAGAGCAAGACCTGATCTCTAAAAATAGCCAGGCATTGTGGCAGGCACCTGTCATCCCAGCTACTTGGGAGGCTGAGGTAAGAGAATCGCTCAAGCCCAAGAGTTTGAGGTTGGTGTGATATGTGACACCATGACACTCTACCGAGGGCTACAAAGCAAGACTCTGTCTCAAAAAAAAAAAAGAGAGATAGAGAGACATCGGCTGATGGGTTTGCCAGCATAGTCCAGCCAGCACTGGATAAACCAGCTTTTTGATGGGAGAGGCCTGATGTGGCCCTGCCTTGTTCTTTCATTCTCTGTCTCTTTTCTCCATTCTTCTGTCTTTCTGCGGAAATGCTTACCCCTTTCTAGCTGAGCCCATGATGGGTTCAGTCTTGTCTTTCTCTAGGGCCTTCAAATTCTGAATTTCTAAACTACACCTGAGAAGCCTGGTTATTACCCATTTTTACTCACTTTGATTAGATGTTGTGCCAGAATCTCAGACGGACTGCTTCCTATCATGCTCCATTGGCGGCACAACAGGAAGGAAATGTTGTAATGCCGTTCATCTCACCTGTTCCATTTCCTCTTTCCACACCACCCTTCCCGCTGGCCCCCTCTGGCCACTCCAGACTTGTGTTGTCTCTGCTCTTGCACGTCTGCCCAGGGTCACATGCTCAGGGCCTTCAGCTAAGGAGGGATGTGTAACTCTCTCCCCAGTTACCAGTCCCTTGCCTTGGTACAAATGTATTTTTTTGAAATCAATGTATTTATTTATTTATCAAAATATCTTCAAGCATATATCTATTACCTGTTAGATTAATAGAATGGTTCTCTGAGTGTCTTCCCGGTGGGTTAGACCAGGCCACAGTTGTCACACCTATTTTGTAGGCAGGGTTGCCAAGGCTCAAAGAGTGAAAGTCTCCTGCCCAGAAACACACAGTTGATTGGAGCCACCTGGGCTTTCTGACTCCCTTCCCAGTATTCTCTTGCCTACTCTCCTTGTGAATATTCTGTTTAATTCTTTGCTCCTTCCTTCTCTCTAGTCCCTCCAATTCAGATCTGGTTAGCTTTTCCAGGACACAAATTATTTCTTGCCTATCTGAGGATCCCCTATATCATCCAGCAAGCACTTAACATGTGGTAGACCTTGATAAAAGTTTATGGGGTGAATGCATACTTTGATGTCTGAAGCCTTCCCAGAATTACCCACCAGTACATAAGGGTGGTCTCCATGCTCCTTGTGCACAAAGACTGTACCACCTGGGGCTTCTCTGGTGCTGTTTCCTATGTGCAAAGTGGTTGCAGAGGGTTGGACGCAGTGATGTCCATACTCCCCCATCAACAGTGCCATCCTGCTATTTCCTCTGGGACTTTTACTCATGAGGACTGGGGTCTGTGTTACTGCAAACACATGACTCGAAACGAATGTCAGCCACTCCAAGATCAAGGATGAAAATAGCAGCAGCTGGGCGTACCTTGGTTCTGAGCAAAGAAGACAGCATCCCATAAAGCTTGGAAATTCGTGCTTACTGCTGAGCCTGGAAACGGTAGGTAGAATGGGTGGGCTGAGCTGCCAGCTTTCTGCAGCCAGTTTCATTTCTCTGGAACTATTTTCTTTTAAATATTTTCAAGGTCTCTGGAATCAGAAGGAGTTGGCTGCCAATGAGCAGTTGAAAGCTGGAGAGCTGAGTGGTACCTGTGGCCCAAGGAGTGGGGCGCTGGCCCCATATACCAGAGGTGGCGGGTTCAAACCCGGCCCCAGCCAAAAATTGCAACAACAACAAAAAAATTAATTTAAAAAAAAAGAAAGAAAGAAAGCTGGAGACCTTGCCTGACCACTCCTTCACCTTTACACCCCGTCTCTCCATCCGGAAGGCCCTCCCGGAGCACCTGTCCCGGGCCAGACTCCAGACAGGACACTGGAGAGGAATGCTAATGCTAACTGATGCTTACACAGCATGTGGGTAGGATAGAGCGCTGTTTTAAATGAGTCACACATATTAATTTATCTAATCCTTCTGCCAACCCTATGTTATAATGAGGAAAATCAGGCAGAGAGAGATTAGGTAACTTTTGCAAACCACAGGACTGGGATTTGGGCCATACCAAACCTGCCTCCACCCAGTTGGTTCACTGCACCTTCCCTTCTGAAACCAAATATTTTTCCCTTTCACTAGATATATTTTGTAGTTTTATTAGATTGTTCATTATGGAAGTTTTCAAATATATACCTCCCAAAAGAGCCAGAAAAGTCTATAACTTCATCCATCATCCATCATCCATCTTCAGCAACCATCAGCAAGCACCTTTTCATCTACATCTTTGTTTGGAAGCGAATACCAAAGATTGTATCATTTAATCTATAAATATTTGTGGATGAGCCTTTAAGAGATAAGGATCTCCTCTGTCACACCTATCAAAGTAAACAGTAATTCTACCATTATCAGATATCCAGTCGCTCTTCACATAAATGTCAGAATGTCTGTTTGTTTGAATCAGGATCCACATAAGGTCCACACACTATGAACGGTTAATAAATATATTTTTTAATCTTTTCTAATCTATAGGTTTCATCCCCATCCTCATCTTTTCCTTTTTTTTCTGCAACTTATTTATCGAAAAAACTGATTGTTCCTCCTGGATGTAAAGTTTTCTAGAGTCTGGATTTTGTTGATTGCATCCTTGTGGAATTATTTAACATGCCTCTCTGTCTTCTTTCTTTCCTGGAAATTAGAAGCTAGAGGTCTGATCAGATTCAGGTTTGGTGATGTTCTTGAGACTACTTGACAGATGGTGCTGTTCATCCATCAGGAGGCACACACTGTTCTCTGCTGCTGATGCAGAAACAGCCACTGCTGCTCAATCCCAGATCCATCCGTTCTTCAGAGACTGTGCAACGGTGATCTGGCATAGTTTTGATCATCCTCCTACAGGCTCCTGCCCACCTCTGTCCTTGCTCTAGCATTTTCCTCCCAAATGGCATTTAACTACTAGCATTCCTGGGCACTTGGCCACCAGATTCCTATGCAGGCTGCAGTCCCATACAGAGCTAGACATAATAATAAGCAGGAAAGTCCAAACTTGACCTGAAACTTCCCAATTAGGAGGCTGTTCTTGGTGGATGGGAGGCTGGGAGGTTACCACAATGTGAGCCTTGACTCCTCCAAATAAGATAAGAAGATTCTCAACAGGTGAAGCCAATGTAGCCCAGTGTCAGCTGAGATGCCATTGCTCTTTGAAAGAGAATGAAATAGGATTGCCCCTGCTAAAATTCCCAGGTGGTTATGTTGTCACAGTCACTTCGAACTCTGAGTCTTTACTTCCTTACACTCCAACCCACTCAGGACTCAGCTCTTGAACCTGCCCTTGTCTCCCTACAGATCCAGGTGTGGGATTCAGCCCTGTTACCGTACTTTGTCTCTTCAAATATCTCATTTGCTCATTTGTGAGCATGGCAGATTTTCCGTGCAGGTTTGAGGCAATGGTTGATTTTTTTTTTTTTTTTTTCAGACAAGAGTCTCATTCTGTTGCCCAGGCTAGAGTGTCATGACGTCACAGCTTACAGCAATCTCAAACTCTTGGGCTCAAGTCAGCGGTTCTCAACCTGTGGGTTGCGACCCACAGGAACTGTATTAAAGGGCCGCAGCATTAGGAAGGTTGAGAACCATTGGCTCAAGCGATTCTCTTGCCTCAGCCTCCCGAGTAGCTGGGACTATAGGCGCCCACCACAATGCCTAGCTATTTTTTTAGAGATGGGGTCTTACTCTAGCTCAGGCTGGTCTCAAACTCGTGAGGTCAGGTGATCTGCCCACCTCAGCCTCCTAGAGTTCTGGGATTACAGGCATGAGCTGCTGCACCTGGCTTGTGTTTTAAAACACAAAATAAAATATATTAAAAATCATTTGTAGATCATCCTGGGCAATACAGCAAGACCCAATTTCCATAAAAAATCTAAAAATTAGCCAGCTGTGGTGGTACACACCTGTAGTCCCAGCTACTTGGAAGGCTGAAACAGGCGGGTCACTGAGCCCAGAAGTTTGAGATTACAGTGAGCTGAGATCATGCCACTATACTCCAGCCTAGGTGACAGAGTGAGACCCTGCCTCAAAAATAAAAAAATAAATACCAATTGTAGCTCGAAGCAAAACACAATCCAAATATCTTTTAATAGGTTCATAGTTAAGCAAACTAAGGTACAGACCTACCATGGAGTATTATTCAGCAATAACAAGGAACAAACTGTTGATCTATACACAACTTGGGTAGATCTCAAGATTATTCTGAAAGAACAAAAAGCCAATATCAAAAGGTTACACACTTTTGAAAGTATATAAACCTCAAGAGGTTAGAGATTCCATTATATAATATTCTTGAAATGACCAAATTATAGCAATGGAAAACAGATTAGTGGATGCTAAGACTTGGGGGGGGGGGGGGAGTAAGAGTCTGTCTATAAAAGGATAGCAGGAGGGATCCTTGTGGCGAAGAAGCCACTATTCTATATATTCCCTGTAGTGGTAGTTACTTGAATCCACACATGTGGCAAAATTGCATAGAACTAAATACACACACACACACAAATGAGTGCAGGTAAAACTGGTAAAATCTGACTAAGGTGTATCAATGTCAATTTCCTGGTGTTATTGTACTATAGTTTTGCAAGATGTTAATACTGGGGGAAAGTACACTGGATCCCTCAGTATTATTTCTCACAGGTATATGTCTATAATTATCTTAAAATAAAAAGCTACAAAATTATTCTGAAATAAAATTACTAAGGGATTTTTAGAAACACACTCATGACATAGTAATTGATGCATTTCATTACTAACACATTTTAAAAAGCTTGGGATGCTGTAGTGTGACAGAATGCCATAGACTGGGTAGATTATAAACAACAGAAATTTGTTTCTCACAGTTCTAGAGACTGGAAAGCCCAAGATCAAGGCACTGGCAGATTTCACATCTGGGAAGGTCCTGCCTCGGGGTTATAGGTGATTGCCTTGTCACTGAGACCAATTTCCTGAAACTGATGTAATTCTAGGAAATGGGTGACCCTCACAATGACTGCAGTTTAGTTTCTAACATCCTGTAGATAGAATGAGGTCTCAAAACAGAAAATAACTTGTTCCAGAATAGTACAATCATATTGTCTTGCACATCTGAGTTGCAGTCAGAGGCACGCACCGGAGGCGCTTTCAGAATGCACTGGTGAAGCTTCCGCAGGCCCTTGGTGGTCCTTGCCTGGCCTTACCCTTACCTGCTCGATATACACTGGCTGACTTCCAACTGCCAATGCCCTCATTGCTTTGTCTGTGGCCTTGCTCTGCCTAAAAAAGCCTGTCATGCCCCTGCTAGCCAGTGCAAGATACCAGAAAGTCCAGGGAAATGCTCCCTGGCCCCCATCGAGAACCCTCAACCAATGACTGAGGCCAGGTGGTACATAAATACCATACACCCCCTTGCCCTTGGGTGGAATAACTAAGGTGTATGCTCTCTACTGTCTCCGTGAGTTCCTTCCATGGGATTAAGCTCTAACTACCTACAGGGGTAACTGGTTTGCTAACATGCTCTTTTTTTTTTTTTTTTTTTTGAGACATAGTCTTACTATGTTGCCCTCAGTAGAGTGCTGTGGCATCACAGATCACAGCAACCTCCAACTCTTGGGCTTAAGCAATTCACTTGCCTCAGCCTCCAAAGTAGCTAGGACTACAGGTGCCCACAACAACGCCCAGCTATTTTTTGGTTGTAGTTGTCCTTGCTGTTTAGCTGGCCTGGGCTGGGTTCGAACCCACCAGCCTGGGTGCATGTGGCTGGCACCATAACCACTGTGCTACGGGCACCCAGCCATGCTAACACACTCTTTACCAGCTGCCCTCACTTTCCCAGTCTCCTGCCCATGTCTCCTTCATCTCCCAGATAAACTATTAGTGGAACCATATGACATAGCCAATATTTAACCTTTTCTGACTTACAAAAATGGCAGCTCAAGCTAAGATTTATGCTCAAATCTTTATCTCCAAGTCCACTCCAGGGAGACCCAAACTACAAAAGTTATCTACATACTCTATCTAAAGACTGTCCCCTTGTCCAGTTGCAGTGGCTCACACCTGTAATCCCAATTCTCTTGGAGACCAGGTCGCTAGGATCGCTTAAAGTCAGGAGTCACGAGTTCTAAACCAACCGGCGCAAGAGTGAGACCTTGCCTCTCCTAGAAATAGAAAAATTAGCTGGGCGTTGTGGCAGGCACCTATAGTCCCAGCAACCCAGGAGATTGAGGCAGGAGGATTGTTTGAGTCCAGGAGTTGGAGGTTGCTGTGAGTGAGGCTGAGACCTTGGCACTCTATAAATATAAATAAAAAATATAAAGACTGTCCTAGCTTGGCATCTGTGGCTCAGCGGCTAAGGCGCCAGCCACATACACCTGAGCTGATGGGTTTGAATCCAGCCTGGGCCCGCCAAACAACAATGATGGCTGCAACCAAAAAATAGCCGGGCGTTGTGATGGGCAGCTATAATCCCAGCTACTTGGGAGGCTGAGGCAGGAGACTCACTTGAGCCCAGGAGTTGGAGGTTGCTGTGAGCTGTGATGCAACGGCACTCTACTCAGAGGGACAGCTTGAGGTTGTCTCGAAAAAAGAAAAGAAAAAAATATACATAAAGACTGTTCCTTAAGTCATCCCCTCAGTCACCCCTAGAAAGAATCAATGGCAAGAGACTGCTGAACCAAATGCCAGGAGCTGAACCCCTGGGGTATACAGGGACCACTCTGCCTCCCCCTGCTTCATAGGACAGTGGACCTCAGGGGAGGTGAAGGTGAAATGACACAGAAGCTGCTTCAAGAGTGAACATAGCCGGGCATTGTGGCGGGCGCCTGTAGTCTCAGCTACTCGGGAGGCTGAGGCAAGAGAATCGCTTAAGCCCAGGAGTTGGAGATTGCTGTGAGCTGTGTGATGCCTGGCACTCTACCGAGGGCCATAAAGTGAGACTCTGTCTCTACAAAAAAAAAGAGAAAAGAGTGAACACATGCTCCACCCAGATCACATATCACAGTGGGAAGTGTGGCCAAGGCATAAGGAAATCATGAGAGATAAGGAAATGCTATAACTGGAAAAGTTATGGAATGTTTGGAAGCAGAAGCCATGGGTGTGGGCCTGAAATCTGGAAAAAGGAATGTTGAGTGTCTGTGAAATACTGAGGGCCTGTCTGGCCTGAGCGCAGCCCTCCCTCGTAGGGAATTCAATCCCTCAGAGGTGGGGGCACTGGGCATATAAATAAGCTCAGGAACACTTCAGTAAAATCCAAACTCCAGGCATAAATGTGGCACTTTACCATCTCAGTTAGTCACCCAGCAAAATTCATCTGCCTCCATGGCTCAGAGAGCATGGAGAACACCCTACTAGGCAGCGGGGAGGACTAGAACTTGGACAAGAAGTCAGACCTGATTCCATCTGAGCAGACATTTTTGTCTGTAACACACAGTAGGAAATATATTTTACCTGACAGTCCTCTGCACGCGTGCACACACACACCCTCGAAAGATCGAAAGTTTCATAAAACCATCATTACCCTAACCACTAGCAATGCACACCAGTGTTTTCTATTCTTTTCTATTTCACAACTTTTAAATGCTGGAAATGATTTACTAACTGATTTCATAACCTATGTCAGGGTGACAACCTGTGACTTCAAATACTGCCCTTGGGTGTATCCAGAAATGAAGGGGTGTGGCAGTATTTCTGGGCTTTTCCCAAACTCTGTGTTATTTCCTGTCAACCTCTGTGTCGCAGTCAGGGGTTCAGGGTTTGCTGGGCTGAGCCAGGAAAACCTGGAAAATTCCATAAGGTGAAGGTGGTTCCCATTTCCTAACTCAGTGATTCAAACCAGGCATTGCTTACACCTTCACTTTTTTTTGCCACATCCCCACATCATTTGTGCTTGTTGTGCAAATGTTTTCTCTACAACAACTCATCATTTTTAAAACTTAAATATTCCTTTTAAACTTCTTTGATGGAGTATAGTGTTAAAATCGCAAGCTTGGTGTTATTTCCCAATGCAAAATAAAATAAAAAATAACTATAAAAAGAAAACATGTTTCTCTATATTCTATCTTCAATCATTGAATCAGCGACTCTCCTTGGCCTGTTCCTTTCACTAGAAAACAATTCAGCCTCTGCATGGCTTGAGTTGTCCCTAAGCCCTAGAAAGGCCTCACCCTCTGTCTACCCCCTCATCATCATGGCTGACAGCATTTAAACTCATTTAATCTTCATACCAACCCCATAAAGTGTTAAGCTCATCCCCATTTTATAGCTGAGGAACCGAAGCACAGAGAGATTAGGAAGACAGCTAGGAGGAGATAGAGCCCTCTGACAACAGAGCCTGTGTGGCTTACTATAAGGCCACCCCCAGTCTCAACCCTAGTGTTGCCCCTTAGGCACCTTCCTGGACTGCCCCATCCATGGGATTACTTTTCTTACATGCCGAAACACTCACTTCTTGCCTGTTTAATTCACTTGGAGGTACATCATAAACTACCAGGAGACATTGCCTCTGCTAGGCCAGGTGCTTCTTGAAAGTAAGGCTTATTCTCTTATTCTCACTCTTCTGTGTATCCCTGGGTCCAATAGCCTGTCTGAGGCATTGGGGGCCTTCAGTAAAGTGTCTGCTGAACCCTGTGACCTTGCCTTGTTGTTCAACAAACACCTAGCACTCTTTGCTAGTTATCAGCTCACAGATGAGTTTCCAGTGAAGCACTGGGAATAGGTGGAGGCAGGAGGAGATGAGTTGAAGGCAACAGATTCAAGGAGTTTTAACCTGGGGTCCACAGAACCCCAACAGACCCATACCTAGTATGTGAGAGGCCTGTGAACTTAGATGGGAATAAGATTGCATCCTTATTTTTTACTAACCTCTGATGGAAACCCATGGAATGTGATCCATGACTTTGTCACCAGTAAAATTCCTGCCAGTTTCCTGTCACATCACCACCATAGCAGACATCTGTAAATACGCTCATCATTTTCTGGAAATTCTGGTTGTTTTCAGACCTACGACTAGATCTTATATTTAAGATATTAGTAAATAGACCGGGCACGCCTGTAATCCTAGACTTTGGGAGGCTAAGGAGGGTAGATTGCCTGAGCTTAGGAGTTCCAGACCAGCCTGAGCCAGAGCAAGATCCCATCTGTAAAAACAGCCGGGCCATGTGGTGGGTGCCTGTAGTCCCAGGTAGTTGGGAAGCTGAGGCAGGAGGATCACTGGAGGCCAGGATTTTGAGGTTGCTGTGAGCTATGACACCAGAGCACTCTACCGAGGGCAATGAAGTGAGACTCTGTCTCAAAAAAAAAAAAAGATATTAATAAGTAAACATAGGTATAGCACACAGTATGCTACAATTTTTAAAAAAAAATTGGTAATTGTATTTTGGTAGGACTGGCATTCTCGGAAATTTCAATAAAACTGGTAATCACGTATGTCTTGTTTTAAGCATTTTAAAACATTCTTCTGAGATGGGCCCAAACAGCAGGAGGCAGGAGCAGGGGGGAAGCAGATGGCATAAAAAAGGCCAAGCCACTCTACTTAAGAGAATTGTGATTTAGAACTGGGCTTTGAAAGGAGACAGACGGGGAGCTCAAAGCTTAGTTCTGCCAGACACAAGTCAAATTACCTGGGCCTCAGTTCCCTCACCTGAAAAATGGGGATTACTGCCTATCTTTCTGGATTAGCATCTAGTGCCTGAGTAAAGCCTGGACGGCCTGGGAAAGCAACAATGCCGGAGGACAGAGGAGCCCTCGGCTGCGGTAGGGTCCACCGTTCCTTCAGCTTCCTAACTCTCCCGCCAGAGAAGTCTTCCGTCTTCCCCAGCTGTCTGAGCCCAGCTCTCCACAGCGGAACTGAAAGGCTGGCCTCAGACCCTCACGGTCCCATTTCTGAGCCCAGAATGAGGCTCACAGGAGACGCCGCGCACCTCGCTCTTCTAAGCCTTTACTTGCATTTCCACATTGGTCCACTGGGTGGGGCTGGTTCACACTCTTAAACTCAGCCCCACAGGGCAGAGCCAGAACTTCATTCAGAGCCAAACCGTCAGGCCACCCTCACCCGCCTCTTCCCACCTCACTCCACTTTTTTATTTTCAGTATGTGAGCCTCACATACTGAAAAGTTCTCCCTTAGGGCTTCTCCAGTAGCCCTGCACCCTAAGAATAGTGATAACTCTACTGTCTCCTAACATCATAGGTTTCTAAAACTGCAGTCATATAGAATATATATTCTTTTTTTGTTTTTTTTCTTTCGTTTTTTTTTTTTTTTAGACAGCGTCTTCCTCTGTCCCGTGGCTAGAGTGCAGTGGTGTAATCATAACTCACTGCAATCTGAATCTCTTAGGCTAGACTGATCCTCCTGCCTCACCCTCCTGAGTAACTGGGGCTACAGACAAGCACCACCATATCCAGCTAACTTTTCTATTTGTAGTAGAGACAGGGTCTTACTCTTGGTTAGGCTAGTTTGGTTTTTTTTTTTTGTAGAGATAGAGTCTCACTTTATGGCCCTCGGGTAGAGTGCCGTGGCCTCACACAGCTCACAGCAACCTCCAACTCCTGGGCTTAAGTGATTCTCTTGCCTCAGCCTCCCGAGTAGCTGGGACTACAGGCGCCCGCCACAATGCCCGGCTATTTTTTGGTTGCAGTTCAGCAGGGGCCGGGTTTGAACCCGCCACCCTCGGTATATGGGGCCAGCGCCTTACCGACTGAGCCACAGGCGCCGCCCTTTTTTTTTTTTTTAATTTTAAGTAAATTTACTTCAGGGTCATATGAGAGTGCAAGCAACCAGGTCAACATATTTGATTTTGGTAGGTAGTGTTCATCTTGTGGTAATGTCCCCCACACAAAAGGCTGGTCTTGAATTCCTGGCCTCCAGCAATTCTCCCAGCTCAGCCTTAATGTGCTAGGATAGGTGTGAGCCACCAGTCCTGGCCCAGAATATATTCTTTTGTGTTTGTGTTTTGTTCAACATGGTGTTTGTGAGATGATGTGCAGTCGGAGTTCACTCATTCTCACTGCTCTGTGGACTACATTTAGGGTGAATGTGCAATCATTTATTTGTCCATTCATCTGTTGACTCAGCATTTGAGTAGTTTCCCTTTTGGGGCTTGCTTGGAGATTGCTCTGTGAAGGGGAGTTACAGCTCCCAAACCACCCCAGTTAGTTCTGAGCTCCTGACTGATAGTGCCACGCACTTACCAAGAGAGTTGGAAAATATTTATTACCTATATAGTGAGACTTTCTGAGAAGAGGAGGGTCCAACTCAGTCTGTTGGACTTGAGCAAAAGAAGGGCTCTGGTTTTTACAGTGGCTGGCCAGAGGACAAGTGACCCAGGATGAGGGCTCCCTCTCCCATCTGTGCCAAAGAAAGGAGTAACTGGGCTTTCCAATTGGCTTTTCCTGGTGTGGGATAAAACAGAAAGGGAAGTGATGGGGCCTGAAGTCTGTCGTGATAAAACATCAAAATTGGGGTCAAATTTTTTATTACGGGGTTATTACAAATAGGACTGCTATGAGCATTCTTGTCTATAATACAAGCCTTTCCTGTGTCCTTCATTGTGCAATTGCTGGGTTCTCTGTCTGACTTTGGTAGATGCTGCCAAACAGTTTTTCAAAGAGATGGTACCAAATTACATTCCTTCCGACAACATTCGCGGAGGCACCACAGTTTGTTTATATATTCTGTAGTTGAGGGGAATTTGCTTTGTTCCCAACTTTTAGTTATTACAAATAAAGCTGCTCTAAATATTCATGGTTATATTTTTGTGTGAATATAGGTTTTCATTTCGGGGGTAAATATCTAGGAATATGTTGTGTGGTAAATGTATGCTTGGGTAAAATACCAGCTCACCACCGTTTGTTTATCCATTCTGTAACTGAGGGGAATTTGCTTTGTTTCCAGTTTTCAATTATTACAAATAAAGCTACTATATACATTCATGGGCAGATTTTTGTGGGGGTAAATACCTAGGAATCTGTTGTATGGTGAACGTATGCTTATGTAAGAAACCAGCCAGATTTTCCAGAAGTGGGTGTACCAGTTTGCATTTCTACCAGCACAATGTGAAAGTTCCAATAGTTTCACATCCTCCTAGGTTCTTGGCATGGTCAGTCTTTTTACTTTTTTTTTTTTTTTTTGAGACAGAGCCTCAAGCTGTCACCCTGGATAGAGTGCTGTAGCATCACAGCTCACAGCAACCTCCAACTCCTGGGCTCAAGCGATACTCTTGCCTCCGACTCCCAAGTACCTGGGATTACAGGCACCTGCCACAACGCCCAGTTATTTTTTTGGTTGTAGCCATTGTTGTTTGGTGGGCCCGGGCTGGATTCGGACCTGCCAGCTCAGGTGTATGTGGCTGGCGCCTTAGCTGCTTGAGCCACAGGCGCCGAGCCCAGTCTTTTTACTTTTAGCCACTCTAATAAGTGTGAAATAGTATCTCACTGTAGTTTTAATTTTCATTTCCTTACAAACTAGTGACACTGAACATATTTTCAAATGCTCACTTGCCAGTCACATACTTTCTCAAATGTTTTCCCACATATTTTGCCCATTTTTTTACAAAATTGGACTGTGTTTTCTTACTTTTTTTTTTTTTTTGAGGCATGCCGGGAGCCAAAACATATCACAAAAATGCCCCTTGCTATCTTGATTTTACGAGCAAACTATTCTCAGGAATTCAACCGTAAATAGCAACGATACTTTCCCCTTGCGAATCTCTTCAAAAATGCACCCCCCGCCTTAGGGTCCTTCTCCTAGTAATTTTCTAGAAACTAGCCCCCTCCCCGCCCTGTTAGGAATAGCCCTTAGTTACTTCCTCGTTTGAATGCTTATAAGCCCAGCTGAAAAATAAACTCTTCGGAGCTTGATCAGACTCTTGACTTGCTCTCATTCTTTCGTGTCTCTTGTCCCCTCTTTTGACTGACCCCTTTGTTTCCCAGGTCCCCTGAATTCCCCGCGGGCCGGGGCAGAGGCAGAGCCTCAAGCTGTCACCCTAGGTAGAATGCTTTGGCATCACAGCTCACAGCAACCTCCAACTCCTGGGCTCAAGCAATTCTCCTGCCTCAGCCTCCCAAGTAGCTGGGACTACAGGTGCCCGCCACAACGCCAGGCTATTTTTTGGTTGCAGCTGTCATTGTTGTTTGGTGGGCCTGGGCTGGATTGGAACCCACCAGCTTAGGTGTATGTGGCTGGCGCCTTAGCCTCTTGAGCCACAGGTGCCGAGCTGTGCTTTCTTTTTTTTTTTTTTTTTTGTAGAGACAGAGTCTCACTTTATGGCCCTCGGTAGAGTGCCGTGGCCTCACGCAGCTCACAGCAACCTCCAACTCCTGGGCTTAAGTGATTCTCTTGCTTCAGCCTCCCGAGTAGCTGGGACTACAGGTGCCCACCACAATGCCCAGCTATTTTTTGGTTGCAGTTAGGCCAGGGCCAGGTTTGAACCCGCCACCCTCGGTATATGGGGCCGGTGCCTTACCGACTGAGCCACAGGCGCCACCCCGAGCTGTGCTTTCTTACTATTGAGTTTTAAAGGTTCTTTATATATCCTAGATACAAGTCCCACCCCTTATCAGATATATAATCTACAAACATTTCCTCTTAGCCTGTAACTTGTGTTTTCATTGTTTTAAACAGTGTCTTTTGAAGACTACAAGTTCTTCATTTTGGGGAAGTCCATACGATTAATTTTTTTTCTTTTATGGATTGTGCTTTTGATGTCTTATCTAAAAAAATCTTTGCTTACCTTAATGTCATAATGATCTTCTCCTGGATGGGTGTGGTGGCTCATCCCTGTAATGCCGACACTCTGGGAGGCTGGGATTGCTGGAGATCATAAGTTCAGGACCAGCCTGAACAAGAGTGATACCCCATCTCTAAAAAACTACCACATTGTAGTGGGTGTCTATAGTCCTAGCTACTAGGGAGGCTGAGGCAAGAGGATCACTTGAGCCCAAGAGTTTGAAGTTGCTATGAGCTGATGTCTGTTAATTCAAAGTTTCATTCTCAGAATAAATTACATGAAGTTCTGGGGAAAGTAAGGGCTGCTTTCCTCTTTATATTCTGTGTCTTATAGATGTACTATCTATAGCATATTAGTAGTGTAATGGTTAATTTTAGGTGTGGAATTTCTCTCTGAGCATTTCCTAGGTGGTGGGGGCCCTGCCACCCACAGCCCACTCCCCACAAGCTGGGATACACTCTCCCTCCCCTTTCAGAACTCTAGGCTCCCCAGCCCTTGGACTCCAGACTTATACCAATGGCCACTAGGTTCTGAGGCCTTTGGCCTTGGACCAAGAGTTACACCATCAGCTCCTCTGGTTCTGAGTCTTTAGGACTTGGATGGAGCTATGCTGCCAGTATCCCGGGGTCTCCAGCTTTCAATCAGCCTATCATGGGACTTCTTGGGCCCCTTAACTGCGTGAGTCAATTCTCCTAATATGTCCCCTGTCCTACACACATACACATGTATACCTACACACACACACACACACACACACACACACAGCGGGGGTGCCAAAAATATGTATACATATTTTAAGGGATCTTGTTGGCAATAAAATCAATCATTCCTGAAAAGTGTATGAATTACAGGTCAAATAGGTGTGGGTAACATGTCGAGGTGCACTTGACTATAATGGTACCTTCAATTCAACTTCAAAAAGTAATACGTAGATAACATCTCTTAAAATGTGTACACTTTTGGCACCCTATGTATATACATATATATACACATATAGCTCCCATTCGTTCTCCCTCTAGAAAACCTTGACCACATGCCCTCTTAGGCTATAAATAATTCCACATAGCCTTGACTTTGTTTCTCTGTCCCTCAGAGGGTTACTTGTCAGGCCTTTCAAAAAATTTAAGAGGTGGTAGAGGTTTGTTCAATATAACATGGCAAGCAAACTCTAAGTAGCATAATGAGTATGTAGAGCATGCATCTCCTAATCTGAATAATTAATTTATAATTAATCAGTTTTAATAAATGACCACCTATTTCCAGAATCTTCCTGAACCAAATGAAGTATTCCTCTCTTATGGAGCACAGGACCTGGGGTGCCTCATTAATTTTAAAGGTATCCTTCCCTATCCACCTTGAGCCACAGTTAGTAGTTCACAAGACATCTCATTCTTCTTTTACAGAGGTGAGAGATGACCCTCTGGTGTGTGGATCCCAAGAGGCAACGCTACGTGCACTGGCCTTGTTCTAGAATCCCCACAGGTTTTACAATGGGTTTCACAAGTTCACAAATTCCAATTTCAAGGATTAGAA
The DNA here is from genome assembly GCF_027406575.1 of Nycticebus coucang. Lineage (NCBI taxonomy): Eukaryota > Metazoa > Chordata > Mammalia > Primates > Lorisidae > Nycticebus > Nycticebus coucang. The sequence continues at coordinate 87,964,287 of NC_069787.1, read as the reverse complement.
CTAGAACAAGGTCATAAAACCAAATGTCCCTTAGTGTTCTGTATATCCCTAAGCAGCTAACAACACAGGAGGATCCATGTCTTATGTAGTTTTAGGGTGGGGTAATTTGCATAGGGTTTTGTGCATTGTGTCGCAAGGGTGGAATAATCAATCAGAGGACTTTAGGGAAGATGCTAACGCCTGTTTTATGTCAACTATTGGGTGGTTGTGGGTCACTACCACAAAAGACATTTGAAACAGAGAGACCTGGTGGCAAAGGTGGGGAAGAAAGGTTGTCCTGGTGGGCACAAGTACACGATGACAGTTAAGTACGGTGAGGACCTAGGTACCTACAGTCAGTATGAGCCCAGCAGTGTCTCATTTCACACTCTACTCCTGAGATTATTCATCTAGGATCTCCATATAGTCCTGTGAACCGTATTTGTAGTCTTCACTCAGTCCATCTTGAGTGCCATAAGTTAACCCTCTTTCCTTTCTAAGATCAAGCTGCCACATAGCTTTGGTGGTCTCTGAATTATACCCAGGTTCACCTTGATCATTATGGTTTTGATGTGGTTCTTGAGAATGGCACAGAGCCCCACAGAGTCATGGGGATGGTCAAGTCCAGGTCATAGGGCCCTTTTCATCTGAGTCCTTCCTTGCAGCTCCTTTTCTTAGGCCCTGTATCCTGCTGGAACAGATGTGCTGTATGGAGTTTATGGTGGCCTTGGCTGCAAAGAAACCCAGAACATAACAGAGTACATGATAAGAAGAAGCAAATGTAAGTGAGAAACCTCTTGGGGTTGGAATAAAATTATTGAAATTGCTAGATAACTAAATTGATATGGCCTGAGTCAGGATCTGGTGGATTGTGGAATTTCAGCTCTAGAGTCCGTCTTGATTCTTAGAAAAGGGCTTCAGGCCACTTGAAGCCTGCTTATTGCAAAGTTTTATTTAGTGTTGCTAGTGCCATAGTTTTTCCCCTACCTCACCACAACTTAGGAGGTTGCAAGAGACGTGTGGTTTGTAATGAATATATGTTGGAAAAATCGTTTCATAAAATGTGAACATGAGACTCAGTTTAGATATGAGACTATCTTTTCCAGGAGAGGAATGAATTCTTAGAGCAGCTCTTCTGAATGTGATAGCATCTGCCTTCCAAATAAGGTTGCCTCAGGCTACCCAGAGAGTATTTCACAACTCAGACCCAGCTGATGGTTTCTAATGCTCCAATCATTTCTTTTTTTTCCCTCTCTTTTAAAGAATTTATTTTACACCTATTATACCATCAGCATGTTTTAAACATTGACATGTAACTCCCTAATAAGATAGAGCAAAGACAAAAAAACATGATCTTATTAGAAACAAGACACACCATCACTTATTGTCTTCAAACATTATTGCACTTCAGAATTTGACAAAGCATTTATGAAACAATCTGCAGACTAGTTTTAATAACTTTAGGCAGACATGACTGTCCTAAATTGTTTATTAGATGTGAATTTTACAAACATTACTTATATTAGCGGTAACAGTGGAGCTGGAGAGTACTGCGCCTTTTCCAAGCTGCATGGAGTAGCATGGTGGAACTTATGGTCCTTTCCAAGGCCAAGCCTCTTCCACCTGCCGATGTCAGCCCATGCAGGTCCGTGTGCTTGTGGACTGGTTTGGTGATCCACTGCGTGTCAGGATTTCTTGTGATAGCTTTATGGAATGGCTCAATGACCATAACCTCAAAAACTGGGTGCGTCAAATCTTCTCCAACCCAGTAAGAATTCAGGACTCTTAAACCCCCACGGTGGTGTGCACCTCACTCCTGAGCAACATGAAGGGGTCTCTGAAAAGCAAAAAGCAGCCTCTGCCTATTATTCCAAGGGAACTCTAAAGCAGAGGGCAATCCTGAGAGAAGTAGTTTTAACTGACAAAACAAAGCACAGGGCCACAGTTAGCGTAGGAAGGAACTTACTCAAAGGTAGATGGAGCAACAGGGCAAAGGGGTGCTGTGAAAGTGCATGTAGTGAGGATAAGATGGAGTCAGGCAGGCCAAGGCAGACAGGACACAGCCGGTCTGGTCGGTTTAGGTCCTGCCTGACCTTCACTGTCTCCCATTCTTACTGTTTTGTAAATTTAGCTCCCACCCTAAAGATGCCTATTTTGAGTACTTTAGGGCATTGATTTAGGAAAGTAACATTTGAAGAGGAATGTTGTAATAAGTTACACTAAAGGGTTAATGTGATCTTTGCTTTGAACTATGCAAATTAAGAAAGAATGCCACATTGGAAAAAGGGTAGCTTTAGGTATCTAGGAAGTAGAAATTCAAGTAAAGATTAGTGAACCATTTCTGTCACCCCTCTACTACGTAGTAAGCCTCGTCTTAACTTTTGTAGAGCTTTTTTATGTCTATCCATAAACTCTGAATACTCTAACGTGGTGTGACTCTTTAGCTCATGCTGGTTGTCCAGTCTGCTCAGAAAGGGTGTGTCAACTGAAAGCCTCTGGCCAGCGTACTCCCTGCTGTGTGTTAGGTAATTGCCCAGAGAAAGCCCCTCCCCCAGAAAAGCCTCTCCTGCTTTCTACAGACCAAGATTAGCTGTCTCACTTTTTTTTTTTTAAACAATTTTATTTGTTGTTTTTTTGCAGTTTTTGGCTGGGGCTGGATTTGAACCCACCACATGTGTGCTCTCTCTTCTCTGTCTCTCCTCTCTCCCCCTCTCCCTTTCCTCTCTCTCTCTTTTCTCCCTTCTCTCTCTCCTTTTCTCTCCTCCTTGGTGATGTTCTGCAGCATCCCTCCCTTGCCAATAAAAACCTTTCGTACAAGCCTTGGTGGTCTGTGAGATCTCTGCCGGTCGAGTGCCCCCCTTTCAGTGTGGCTTGAAGGGCCTCCCTGGAAGGAACGTGGATGGATTGCCCATGAAGAGGGCAAACAGTGTTTCTTTTTTTCTGGCTCTCTTTTCACAAGGGACATTTGCCTATCCTAGTCTATTTCTGTGGCTCTATGCTCATCTGTGGTGTGTCTTTCAATTCTTTGTCTAACTGCCCAAGAATCCCGTTTCTGAGAGGCCCCAGGATTTCAGGGATGCTAAATGAGTGTTGGCTTCAACTTAGTCACTAGCAGCCTGTCCTTTGAAGCTTTGAAGCTAAGCATTGACTTATTTTTCTAGTTATGAAAGGACTAGATGACATCTTCTTGCAATATAAGGTTGTTTCATCTACATTAAAAAACTGTTCTATAGTGTAGCCACCTTCATCAACAAACTCAGCTAGACCTTGGGATATCTCATGGAAGCTTCTCCATCAGCACTTGCTGCTTCACCTTGCACTTTTATTTTATACAGATGACAGTTTCCTTAAATCTCATGAATCAACCTCTGCTAGCTTCCAACTTTTCTTCTGAAGCTTCTTCACCTCTCGGCCTTCCTAGAACTGAAGAGACTTAGAGCCTTGCTTTGGATTAGGCTTTGGCTTAAGAAAATGTTGTGGCTGATTTGATTTTTCTCTCCAGATTACTAAAACTTTCTCCATATCAACAATAAGTCTATTTTACTTTCTTATCATTCACGCATTCATTGGAGGAGCACTTTAAATTTCCCTTGGAAACTTAGCTGTTTGATGCAAGCCTCCTGCTTCTCTCGGGTTTTGACATGCCTTCTTCCCTACACTTAATAATCATTTCTAGCTTTTGGGTTGAAAGGAGACATCTGACCCTTGCTTTCACTTGAACACTTAGAAGCCACTGTAGGGTTGTTAATTGGCCTAATCTCAATATTGTTGTGTCTCAAGGAGTAAGGAGGCCTAAGAAGAGGGAGTGAGACAAAGAAACAGCCACTTGGTGAAGCAGTCGGATCACACAGCATTTATTAAGTTTGCTGTCTTATATAGACCCAGTTTGTGCTGCCCCCCTAAAACAATTACAATAGTAACATCAAAGTTCACTGATCGCAGCTCACCATAACAGATGCAATAATAAAGAAAAAGTGAAATATTGTAAGAATTACCAAAATGGGACACGGGGGCACAGAGTATGTGTGCTAGATGTGTTGCTGGAGGCCGATAGACTTGATGCAGGGCTGCCACAAACCTTCAGTTTGTAAACATGCAATATCTGCAAAGAACAATAAAGTGAAGTAGGACTGTAATGAAAATCTTGACTCTAAGAAATACACATAACTACTAATACACATTTATATACTTCTATCTTTTTTTTTGAGACAGTCTCAAGCTGTTGCCCTGGGTGGAGTGCTGTGGCATCATAGCTCACAGCAATCTCCACCTCTTGGGCTCAAGCGATCCTCTGGCCTCAGTTTTTGTATTTTAGTAGAGACAAGGTCTTGCTTTTGTTCAGGCTGCTCTTGAACTTGTGAGCTCAAGCAATCTACCCACAGTGGCCTCCCAGAGTGCTAGGATTACAGGCATAAGCCACCACACCCAGCCTATATACTTCTATCTTAATGCAAGAAGGTGGTTTTAAGGGCGGCACCTGTGGCTCAGTGAGTAGGGCGCCAGCCCCATATGCCGAGGGTGGTGGGTTCAGGCCCAGCCCTGGCCAAACTGCAACAACAAAAAAATAGCTGGGCGTTGTGGCGGGCGCCTGTAGTCCCAGCTGCTCGGGAGGCTGAGGCAAGAGAATCACATAAGCCCAAGAGCTGGAGGTAGCTGTGAGCCGTGTGACGCCATGGCACTCTACCGAGGGCGGTAAAGTGAGACTCTGTCTCTACAAAAAAAAAAAAAAAAAAAAGAAGGTGGTTTTAAAATACAATGTTAATATAATCAATAATCAATAAAGCTATAGAACAAAGTCTGATTTTTTTTATGCAGTTAAAAAAAAATCCCATTATATATGTGTGGTCAAATCATACTCTAAAGCTGTCCAATACAGTAGCCACTAGTCATGAGATAGAAAACCTGCAGGCCCAACTCATTACAAACTTGCAAGACCTGAACCAAGGTCTCTGACAAAAATAGAACAGAATACAGTAAAGAAACTGGTTAAGGCTCGGTGCCCATAGCTCAGTGAGTAGGGTGCCAGCCACATACATCAAAGGTGGAGGGTTCAAGCCTGGCTTGGGCCTGCTAAACAATGACAACTGCAACCAAAACATAACCAGGCATTGGGGCAGGTGCCTGTAGTCCCAGCTATTTGGGAGGCTGAGGCAAGAAAATCGCTTGAGCCCAAAAATTGGAGGTTGCTGTGAGCTGTGACGTCACAGCACTCTACTGAGGGCAACATAGTAAAACTCTGTCTCAACAAAAAAGAAAAGAAAAGAAACTGGTTAAGACCAGTGAGAGCCAAGACAGTGACGAGAAAGATCTCTGCTTACCCTTGTGTAGCTGATTATACTCTGCTTATAATGTATTAACAGACTAAGAGAAACTCTCACCAGTACCTTTACAATTTACAACTACCACGGCAACCTCTGGAGCTTACCTTATGTTATGAATGTTATGAAAAGAGGAGAAATCCCTGATTCCCAGAAATTTCCACCCTCTTTCCAGAAATTCCATAAATAATCCACCCCTTGTTTAGCACATAATCAAGAGATATCCATAAATAGAGTTCACCAGCAATCTATAGGGGATACTCCCTATTGCTATGAGAGATAGCTACTGCTTCTGTCTGTGGAGTAGCCTGCTTGCTGTTTGTTTGCTTAATAAATTTTGCTTTCATTTCTAACTTAAGGTTTGTACTTGGAAAGGTTTGTACTTTATGCACAAAGCCAAGAACCTTCTTGGCCTTCAGGCTAAATTGCAGTTTTGAAATTACTTTCCAGTATCGAAATGTGATTAGTATAATTAAGAAGTACTACAATTACAAAGCATACACCAGATTTCAAAGACAATACAAATAATAGTATGTAAAATATTTCATTAATAATTTTTATATTGATTACATGTTGAAACAGTATTTTTAACATTATTAAAATTAATTTCAGGCAGCGCCTGTGGCTCAGTGAGTAGGGCGCCGGCCCCATATGCCAAGGGTGGCGGGTTCAAACCCAGCCCCGGCCAAACTGCAACAACAACAAAAAAAAAATAGCCGGGCGTTGTGGCGGGCGCCTGTAGTCCCAGCAACTTGGGAGGCTGAGGCAAGAGAATCGCGTAAGCCCAAGAGTTAGAGGTTGCTGTGAGCCGTGTGATGCCACGGCACTCTACCGAGGGTGGTACAGTGAGACTCTGTCTCAACAAAAAAAAAAAAAAAAATTAATTTCACCTGCCTCTTCTTACTTTTTTTGAGACAGAGTCTCATTATGTCACCCTCGGTAGAGTGCCATGGCATCACAGTTCACAGCAACCTCAAACTCTTGGGTTTAAGCAGTTCTCTTGCCTCAGTCTCCCAAGTAGCTGGGACTACAAGCGCCCACCACAATGCCCGGCCATTTTTTTTTTGTTGTTGTTTCAGTTGTCATTATTGATTTTAGCTGGCCTGGGCTGGGTTTCCAACCCACCAGCCTCGGTGTGTGTGGCTGGCGCCCTACCCACTGAGCTACAGGCGCCGCCCTTTTCCTTACCTTTTAATGTAACTATAAGAACATTTAAAATGACATACATGGCTCACACCATGGCTCGCCTATTTTTGTTGGACAGTATTAGTCTAGACTCAGTCATAGTTGTGCATTCTGTATGTGACCATAGAATTCCTTAAATCTGACAGATGGACTGGTAGAGCTTTTTCTCTTAATTTGATGGCACTTATTTCTGACAATTAAAGGTCCTAACATCTTAAAAGATAAAAGCTCTCTATTAGACTGTTCTTGATATAGATGCTGCTAGAGGAAAGGGGAGAGAGTCTTTATCTTTACAGAAATCTTGGTCTCCAAAGTTTTGTAAGAGTTTATTTCACTACCGTTAAAGCATATAGTGATTTAATACCATTAAGTACAAAATTCATACACATAATTTCTGGCTGAATAAAATGGTTCTGTCTAGTTTTAAGTTCTAGTAATATTAGGACCCACATATTTCCCCAAGTTCAACTGATTTTGAATGTATCAAAACTTTCACTTAAAAAAAAACTTTCACTTAATGGGGAATTGTTTTACTAATAAGGATTGAACTCTGACCTTTTTTCCTTTGCTCAAATTCCTTTCTAAGAAGCCTAGTAAGTCACACCTGCAAACAATAAAATCTGAGTAAGCAAAGTTTATTAACCTGGTATAATGTGGTTTATTTCCCAACCTGATTCTGGTATAGCATCACATAAGAAATAGAAGACTCCCTTATCTTAATTTAAGCATCCCAGCTGATCCCCATCTTAACTCAAGCATTTCCTTTCCCCTGACTCCAAGCTTTTAGACAAATCTTAACTCTTTCAACTAATTGCCAACTTAATCCCTAAAACCTAGACAGGCGTTGTGGTGGGGGCCTGTAGTCCCAGCTACTTGGGAGGCTGAGGCAAGAGAATCACCTAAGCCCAGGAGTTGGAGGTTGCTGTGAGCTATGATGCCACAGCACTCTACCCAGAGAGACAAAGTGAGGCTCCTTCTCTAAAAAAAAAAAAAAAAAAATCCCTAAAACCCGCCTATGACTTGTAAGCTCCTGCTTCAAGATAGCCTGACTTTTCAGCTCAATATAACCTTTCATGTACTGATTCATATCCACATGAATGTATAAGAACCAAATTGTAATTTGGCCACCTGGGCTGCATTTTCTCAAGACCTCTTGAGAATCTGTCTCCAAGCCCCAGTCCTGCACATTCGGCTGAGAACAATCCTCTTTAAGTTATTTTAGAGTTTGGATTTTTCTGCTGACACTAGTAACTGCATTTTTTGCTTCATGGTCCATGAAAGGAGAGTCAGGAGGCAGTAACCACAATAATCTGAACAGAAACATTTTACATAAAACCCTGTTAACTACTTAAAGGGCATAACTGCTGTTAGGGAATGGAAGAGAAGTCTAATGAACACCCTGGGCTGGGACAGAGTACTCAAGGAAGGCACTGTCTTGGAAGGCCCCAAAGCTAGGGGGCAGGTGTGACTGCTGCCCCTGGATGACAGGGAGTTCACTGGGTTGACCTTCCCCAGCTCACCCACAGTCAGCGGTTGAAGATGAAGCTGGCAGGCAGGACATCGTAGACCAAGACTAGCAAGCCAGTGGCCCCCACGGGTCCTGGTAAGCAAAAGCCACAGGGTAGGAAACCTGCGGCGGGAGCCGGCGAAATCAGCCCTCCAGCGCCCCCTGCTGGTAAGGCTAAACATCATGCGGGTGGGCGTGGAAGAAATGTTAAAGGTTGCCAGCAGAACCTGAGGAGCCTATTTGGAACAGGCAGGCATAAAATGACAACAGGCACATTTCCTCTAAGGGTGGAGAGTTCGATCTTTTGCTCTGGAGGAATTTTCAACAAATCCGTCAAAGATTTTTTTCCCTGGAAAGCATTTTCCCAATGTCTTTAACAAGGTTTTGTAACTCTCCCAGGTGAGGCTTTATAGCCTTTTACCTTTCAGGTCTCCTTGCAGATCTCTTGACTCCATCTGGGGGTGATGAAATATGATTTTTGTTGTTGATTGATTTTTGTTTTTTGTTTGTTGCCTTACACATTTCAGGACTAGTCCCCAGATTGCTCTCAGAAAACAACAGGTTTTGAGTCATCTCTGGTACACCGATCTCAAATTACCTGATGGGAAGGGGAGTTGGAATTCTCTTTCTCTCCTAGGCAGGAATAGCCATAGAATGTCTATCTGGCCTACGGGAAAATATGGCACACCTGATTTTGAAGGGGTTGAGAGGAAAGGGGATATAAGAGGGGCCAGACCGTCCACCAACAGGCCAACAACACAGGAACAGAACTTAGACACAGTGTCACCAAGAGTGGAGGGCAGGGAAACAGATGGAAAAGAAAGATGTTACAGGGTCTCACCAGGTGGGCACTTCTTGTGTCCTACTTTACACCTTTGTTCCTCCTTGAAATTGATGTTTTTAAAAACAAGACTTTGCCACTTTTAGGGGCTGGATTGCAGAAAGAAGAAAGGAAGTGGCTATTAGAGGCTGGAGAACCAGCGCCCTCCAGTTCTTTACACTCTGAAATTATACACTTCCATTGATACGTGGATATAACCTAAGACCCCCTCCATGACTGCCATGATCTCATTGGAATAGAGTCCTTGGGTCATGTAGACAGGAAAGATGATAACTTGTCATGTTTAGCAGGGAAGAGAAATATGAATTGTCTTGTAAGTTAAAAAACTTAAAAAAAAAAAAATGGCCCAATGCCTATAGCTCAGCAGCTATGGTGCTAGCCACATATACAGGAGCTGGCAGGTTCAAACCCAAGCCCAGCCTGCCAAATAACAATGACAATTATAACAACAACAAAAAAAAAAAAAAATAGCAAGCACCTGTAGTCCCAGCTACTTGGAAGGCTGAGGCAAGAGAATCGCTTACGCCCAAGAGTTAGAGGTTGCTGTGAGCTGTGACACTTTAGCACTCTACTGAGGTTGACATAGTGAGACTCTTGTCTCAAGAAAAAAAAATTTTTTCAAAAAAGATATATGCAAGGAGGTACTCAAAACAAAAATTTGAAAAGAGATCCCAGTATTTGCTTAGTAAATATTAAACATTTGTGAAAGAGTCACAGTGTTCATTAGTTTAGAGCTTAAGTTTAAGAATATCTGACCTGAACCGGATTATGGAGGCTTATTTTCTCTTGAGAATAAGGTCATGGAGGATGACCTACTGTCCCCAAACTCCTCCTGACTCTATGTATGTCTCTGGGGCTCTTTGCAGTTGAGGCACAGGCCCTTCAAGTTTTCCTATGTCCTATTCTGTGTCCTTTTGCCGCTCAGTTGGCATACTCATGGCAGAGGACAGAGTGCAGAGGTAAGGGCTTGGTGGTTAAGAGGCACTTCTCCTAGTCCCAACTCTAAAATCAATATGCTGTAGGAAGAAGGGCAAGTTCCCTGTCACTTCTGGGCTTCAGGGTCTCTATGTACAGAATTAGAATTGGTCCAACTCCAGGGCCTGTAAGGAAAGTGAAAGGCTGAGAGAGCCTACTGAGCGAGGGTTTGGGGAAAAGGTAAAGAGAATGAGCAACAGAGGCAAGAGCCCTTGGCCTGATCTTCTGGTGTTAGCACTGGAGAAGGTGACTCACCCTAATGCACCCAGAATTGCCCTTCATTCTCGGGCCGCCACTCCCATTTTCTCCCCTGACCTCCTTGGTTAGAGAATTTCTGATGAGTCAGGAATGGATTGCCTTAGTCATCAGCTCCATAAGGGCTACTACCTATGACATAGTCATGTAAATGATTTCTTTCTACCTAGTAAGCAAATTTTCTTGTTTGAAAGTTGACACACAGCTCGGCACCTGTGGCTCAAGCGGCTAAGGGTTGAATCTGAGCTGGCGGGTTCGAATCCAGCCCCAGACCTGCCAAACAACAATGACGGCTATAACCAAAAAAATAGCCGGGCATTGTGGTGGGCGCCTGTAGTCCCAGCTACTTGGGACTGAGCTGGCGGGTTCGAATCCAGCCCCAGACCTGCCAAACAACAATGACGGCTATAACCAAAAAAATAGCCGGGCATTGTGGTGGGCGCCTGTAGTCCCAGCTACTTGGGAGGCTGAGGCAGGAGAATCGCTTAAGCCCAGGAGTTGGAGGTTTCTGTGAGCTAAGATGCCATGGCACTCTACCCAGGGTGACAGCTTGAGGCTCTGTCTCAAAAAAAAAAAAAAAAACAAGAAAGTTGACACACCTATGTGGACCCATGAACAGCAATTTTCCTATGCTGTACCTCTGCCAAAGCCCAGGTTTACCACCTTCTGGGATGACGCAAAGCACTGATGAACTGTGTATCGTGCATGTTCCAACCTCTGTGGCCCTCCCACAGCCCCGCATTTTCTCTCCAGGTAAAGCGCAGCCATTCTGCACCTGTTCAAGTCTATTCTATTCTTACTCTGTTCCTTTTCTAATTCTCTAATTACTTCCAATTTCAGAAAGCTTGATCCTTCCCTCTCTCACAAGTGCTGTACCCTCAACTGGCTGCCAATAAATGTGACTATAAACAACTGTGGGCCATTCCTTGTGTTGTCCTCCTGTTTTACTTGAAGTTTGCCACCACAATTTCAGTTATTATACTTCATAATATAATTCTATTTTCAGAGGTTACTAGAGAAAAAGAGTTTACATTCCGGCTTGACACTCTTCTTCATCAAACTGTATAAAGTGCCTAACTGGCATGTGAGATGAACTCACCTCTCTACATCTCACACCTTCAGACCTTCCCCCAACATTCACACTTAGGTGGGCACTAGGCAAACAGTAGGCCTCAAAAACAGTTCCTTTTGGTTCTCCCAGAAGTGACCTGTAAAGAGTCTGACTTTTCTTATCTGAAATCAAAATGTAATGCAAACATCTTTTGACCTATTCCACTGGCATTAGACTTTATGACCAGAGAGCTCTTCCCTTTTCCTATTGACTTTACACATATTCTTTCAGGCTTATAGTTTTTTTCATAGGGAAGACTGAAGGGTGTGTGTAGCTAAAAGGCAACTCACTTTTCCTTCTCTGCCCATAGGTGACAAACAAACATCAAGTCCTGAGTGGAGAGTGTGAGTGTTGGGGCCTCTCCCTGTGGGTGAGAGAGCTCATGGGAAGCTGGATGAGTCAGAGGATTCTACACTGATAGATGGCTAGAAATAAAAAATCCTGAGGATTGTTCCAGTCTCGCATTTCTATGAATCTCTTTTCCATGCATGGAAAGAGAAACAAAATGAATAAGCCTAAGCTCCTAGAGCTCTCATCTTGGCACATGGTAATCCACTCGTGACTCATCAGAAATTCTCTAACCAAATCTTTTCTTAAAGCTTTCCTACATAGATATGTTAACTAAGCATAGGTTCCCCAGATGCAGAGTGCACCCCCTTTCTTCTCTTGCTCCAGTCTCCATAGTAGGTCACCTATAGCTTAGTGTGTAAGAGGTGCTCAATAACCACTAAATTCTTTCATCCTTTAATGGCGTGCTTTTCATCCTTCAATGTCGTGCCTTTTTTTTTTTTTTTTTTTAGAGACAGAGTCTTACTTTATCACCCTCGGTAGAGTGCCATGGCATCACAGCTCACAGCCACTTCCAACTCCTGGGTTTAGGCGATTCTCTTGCCTCCGCTTCCCAAGTAGCTGGGACTACAGTTACCTGCCACAATGCCCGGCTATTTTAATGGCGTGCTTTAAAGTTACTATTAGAAATAAGCTTTCAGCGGGGCAGCACCTGTGGCTCAAAGGGGTAGGGCGCTGGCCCCATATGCCGGAGGTGGTGGGTTCAAACCCAGCCCTGGCCAAAAAAAAAAAAAAACTGCAAAAAAAAAAAAAAAGAAGTAAGCTTTCAGGGATATGGAGACATAGTTAAGTCATGGTCCCTGCACAAAGAAATCTATAACATCAGAGTTTAGAAAGATTGGCTTCTAACAAAGGTTGTAACATAATTATGATTGTTCCAGAGTGATGGAAATTCAAATGAGAAAAATGTACATTTCAGCTGGGAAGATGGATTAGAAAGATTTGACGGAAAAAATTCTTTGGAACTGGGACTCAAAGGATGAATAGTGTTTTACCAAGTGAAAAACGAACACCTAAATGAACACCCCACCCAGCAAGAATGTGTGCAGAACACACATTCTTCTCAAGTACACATGGAGCATTCTCCAGGACAAACCATATATTGGGCCATATATGTATAACAAGTCTCAGTAAACTTAAAAGAATTAAAGCCATATAAAGTATAGCCACAAAGGGATTAAATTAGATCAATAACAGAAAGAAGTTTGGCAAATTCACAATTATGTGGAAATTAAACAACACACTCCTAAATAACCAATGGATCAAAGAAGACATCACAGGATAATTAGAAAATACTTGATATGAAAGAAAACAAAATAAAACTTACCAAACTATGGATGCAGTAAAAGCGATGCTTAGACAGAAATGTAAATATATGCATTAAAGAAAAAAGATCTCTGTTCAATAAACTAATCTTCCAGCTTATGACTGTACAGAAAGAAGAGCAAAATAAACAGAAAGCAAGCAGAAAGACAACATAAATATTAGAGCAGAAATAAATGAGAAAACATAAACACAGTACATAAAATCAACAAAACCAGGAAATCCTTTTTTTCTGTTCCTTGAAAAGATCAATAAAATTGACAAACTTTTAGTGTCATTAAGAAGAAAAGAAAGGGCTTGGTGCCTGTAGCTACAACGGAGCTGGCGGGTTTGAATCTAACCTGGGCCTGCCTAAGCATGCCAAACAACAATGACAACTCCAACCAACAAATAGCCAGGCATTGTGGCAGGCGCCTGTAGTCCCAGCTACTTGGGAGAATGAGGCAAGAGAATCACTTAAGCCCAAGAGTTTGAAGTTGCTGTGAGCTATGACGCCACCGCACTCTACCCAGGGCAACAGCTTAAGACTCTGTCTCAAAAAAAGAAGAAGAAGAAAAGAAGATTCAGGGCGGTGCCTGTGGCTCAGTGAGTAGGGCGCCGGTCCCATATGCCAAGGGTGGCAGGTTCAAACCCAGCCCCGGCCAAACTGCAACAAAAAAATAGCCGGGTGTTGTGGTGGGCGCCTGTAGTCCCAGCTGCTTGGGAGGCTGAGGCAAGAGAATCGCGTAAGCCCAAGTTAGAGGTTGCTGTGAGTCCTGTGACGTCCTGGCACTCTACCCGAGGGCAGTACAGTGAGACTCTGTCTCTACAAAAAAAGAAAAGAAAAAGAAGATTCAAATTACTGAATTTAGGAATATAAAAGAGAGAGTAATTATAGAATAAAAAAGATTACAAGAAAATACTGTAATTGTATGCCAACAAATTAGATAATTTAGATAAAAGGAATAGATTTCGGCTGGGCATGGTGGCTCACGCCTGTAATCCTAGCACTCAGGGAGATGAGACGGGTGGATTGCTTGAGCTCACGAGTTTGATAACAGCCTGAGCAAAAGCGAGACCTTGTCTCTACTAAAAATAGAAAAACTGAGGCAAGAGGATCACTTGAGCCTGAGTTAGAGGTTGCTGTGAGCTAGGACGCCACAGCACTTTACCCAGGGCAACAGCTTGAGACTGTATTAAAAAAAAAAAAAGAAAAAGAACAAATTTCTAGAAAGACACAAAATACCAAAATCATCTTAGGAAGAAAACAAAATCTGAACAAGCCTGCGACAAATACAGGGATTGAATTAGTAATCAAAAAACTTCCCATGAAGAAAAGTCCAGGTGGAGAGGACTTCACTGGTGAATTCTCGAAAATTCCTTCAAAAAATAGAAGAAGAAAGAACATTCCCAATTCATCCTATATGACTAGTATTACTCAGATACCAAAACCCAGTGAAGCCATCACAAGAAAAGAAAACTGCACACCAATATACAAAAAAAAAAGGTGTGCAAAAAAAAAATGTGTATACATTTTTAAAAAGGGAAAAAAATATTAAAATTATAATACTCAAGTCACTTTTGACTTCTACAATTACAAGAAGTGATCAAATGTGACTTGTATTCATCTTTTGTTACTGGTATATGTTGACTATTACAATTTTAACAGTTTTTTCCTTTCCTAAAGAGTGTATGCTTTTTTTTGGTACTCTCTCCATATAAACACACACACTAACACATACACATCCCTACCTAAACAATATACTATCAAACCAAATCCAACAACAGATAAGTGGGTTATACACCATGACCAACTGGGACACTTCCCAGGAAAGCAAGGTTTGTTCAACATCCATAACTCAAACAAGGTAATATGCCATATGAAAAGAATAAAGGACAAAACCCATATAATCATCTCAGAGATGCAGAAAAAACATTTGACAATCTTCATCTTGCTTTCATAGTAAAAACGTGCAGTAAAGTAGGCAATGTCTTCAACCTGATAAAGGGCATCTATAAAAACCTATAGCTAATGTCATACTTAATGGCAAAAAACTGAAAGTTTCCCCCACGCCACCTCATATCACAAATAAAACAGGGATGTGCACGTTCACCACTTTTATTCAATGTTGTAATGGCACTTCTAGTCAGATCAGTTAGACAAGAAAAATAAAAGCCATTCACTAGTCCCAGCTACTCAGGAGGCTGAGGCAAGAGAATCACCTAAGCCCAAGAGCTGGAGGTTGTTGTGAGCTGTGATGCCACAGCACTCTACTGAGGGTGATAAAGTGAGACTTTGTGTCTAAAAAAAAAAAAGCCATTCACATTGGAAAGGTAAAATTATCTCTATTGGCTGGTACGTGACTCTGTATATATTTGCAGCACTGTAGAAAGAACTCAGTAAGAAGTTCTCAGTATGAAGAACTTCATAACCTTGATTGTACAACACACAACAGTAATGAATGCCACTCAGCAAGACACCACCACACATCAATGCAACACAGTTGTGAGACAGACATATCAAGGTTATGAAACCTTACTGAGTTCTTTGTACAGTGCTGCCAATATAAGAGTATAGTGGCAAGTTCACAAACTTAATTGTCAAACCTCATATGATGACAGCTCTGATGGTCATATCAAAAAAACAGCTCTAAAATTGCTTTGACGGGTGGACTAAGGGCTAGCCCCAGTGCATAGCTTCCCATGGAGAGTACCTGAAACGTAACCGTAGTGATATTCAGCACTTTTTCCAGAATGAGTTCTTGAATTGTCTGAACTCGTAGATGAGAGATATTGATCTAAAGCTGCATAAAAGTTGTGATTAAGAAATGGAAGATTTAGGCGGTGCCTGTGGCTCAGTTGAGTAGGACGCCGGCCCCATATGCCGAGGGTGGTGGGTTCAAATCCAGCCCCAGCCAAACTGCAGCAAAAAAATAGCTGGGCATTATGGCAGGTGCCTGTAGTCCCAGTTGCTTGGGAGGCTGAGGCAAGAGAATCACTTAAGTCCAAGAGTCAGAGGTTGCTGTGAGCTGTGATGTCATGGCACTCTACCCAAGGGCAGTACAGTGAGACTCTGTCTCTACAAAAAAAAAAGAAATGGAAGATTTAAAATGACATCCTAAAAGAGAGAGAAAAAAGAATCTGAGTATAGGGCGTCGCCTGTGGTTCAGTGAGTAGGGCGCCGGCCCCATATGCCAAGGGTGGCGGGTTCAAACGCAGCCCTGGCCAAACTGCAACAAAAAAATAGCCGGGCGTTGTAGTGGGCGCCTGTAGTCCCAGCTACTCAGGAGGCTGAGGCAAGAGAATCGCGTAAGCCCAAGAGTTAGAGGTTGCTGTGAGCCGTGTGACGCCATGACACTCTACCCGAGGGCGGTACAGTGAGACTCTGTCTCTACAAAAAAAAAAAAGAAAAAAGAATCTGAGTATAGAAAAAAAAGGACAGAGAGGCAATAGAGTGGTCCAAATAAAGCATGAGCTAAACAGGACTATGTAGGCTGGAAGTGGTGGCTCATGACTATGATCCTAACACTCTGGAAGGCAGAGCTGGTGGATCGCCTGAGACCAGCCTGAGCAAGAGTGAGATGCCATCTCTATTAAAAATAGAAAAACTATCTGGGCATTGTTTTGTGCGCCTGTAGTCCCACCTACTTTTTTTTTTTTTTTTTGAGACAGAGTCTCACTATGTCACTCTGGGTAGAGTGCTGTGGCATCACAGCTCACAGCAACCTCAAATTCTTAGACTTAAGCGATTCTCTTGCCTCAGCCTCCCAAGTAGCTGAGACTATAGGCAGCCACCACAATGCTGGGCTATTTTTTGGTTGTAGTTGTCATTGTTGTTTGGCAGGCCCAGGGTGGATTC
The DNA here is from genome assembly GCF_027406575.1 of Nycticebus coucang. Lineage (NCBI taxonomy): Eukaryota > Metazoa > Chordata > Mammalia > Primates > Lorisidae > Nycticebus > Nycticebus coucang. Next base: position 87,947,607 of record NC_069787.1, on the reverse strand, counting down.
AAACCCGCCAGCTCTAGTGTATGTTTCTGGCACCCTAGCCACTAACCTACAGGCACCGAGCCTAGTCCCACCTACTTGTGAGGCTGATGCAAGAGGATCTCTTGAGCCTAAAAGTTTGAGATTTCTGTGAGCTCTGATGCCATGACACCCAGGGCAACAGAGTGAGATTCTGTCTCAAACAAAACAAAACAAAACAAGACTGTTCAAATTGTACCTCTGTCTCTATGGAAACCCAAGCAAATTACTTAACCATGCTGAACCTCAGTTACCTCCTGCGTAACATGGGGATAACACTTGGTAGGGTTGCCTTAAAGATCAAAGACACTTCAGTATGTCTCAAGTGCATTTGTCAAGTGTGCAGTAGTGTGCTGAGGAAATGGTGGGCACTGAGCATATGCTGATGGTGTATAACAGGCTGCTTGAATAGTTGTATGTGGTTCTGCTTGTTTTTGGTGGAAAACATGCAACTGAGGGAGAGGGACAACTCAATTATAGCCAATGGATCACAAGGATTTCAGATCTCAGTTATAAGAGCAAATTAGCCAAAAATGGTAATGCAACCACACCAGACCAATCTGGCTCAACTTTTATTCAGCAAAGTTGTGAGATACTTTTCAGTTGCCATAGATCAACTCCAGGTTGAAGGTCATGTAACCTGAGCATGCCCACACAAACCCAGCATGCAATATAGGTGGAACCTAAGAGTTTATATCAGACTGAGGAGTGGGGAATGATTTAAGAAGTGGATATCCATGGCAGGATCCAGGATCTGATCAGATCAACGTCTGGGATCACCTGTGTCATGGTCCAGTCAGACCATGCCACCTGGCATCACCCCATTCCGAGATTCAATCAGATCATGTCTCATTACCCTATATTTATATAGACTGACCCAACCCTCAGCTCTGGGAAACAGATTTGAGTGGGGGTTTCCTCTTGTCTCTTTGAGAACTAACTTACAATAAAGCTTTTCTTTTCTCAAAGGCTAGTGCCATATTGGCTTCTACGTGCATCAGGCAGGAAGCCTGTTGATTGCTCTGTAACCGTAATAGGTCTTTTGAAACTATTGAACTGTCCCTAAGCAACAACCCACCCACTGTCTGCAGAAATCACAAGCAGCACTTAGCCCGGACTGACTGCCTAGTGATTTCCCTCTGATCAGCCACAATGCATTAGGCAATAGGCCAAAGTTACTTGCTAAATTTTTACTCTTATTTTAATAATCACAATCCTTGAAAAACTCTTCTGACCCTCAAAAAGCAAGATAATAGGAGGACATTGGTAGCTAGCATCTGACTGATGATTTATTTAGATTGGGCAGATAATTTTTGTTCTCTGGTTTTCCCTGAAACAGAATAGGCAGGTTCCAGTCCCTAAGGAAAAGACATCAGTGTAGAGAGAGTTACTCAAGGCCATCAATTTGAGTGAAGTATCTGTTTGTATAATCCATTTTTTTCTCAGAGCTATAAAAGTAATTGTTCATCCATCTCTGGCAAAGGAGATCATTATCCTGTCCTTGCTGTGATTTGGATCTAATTTAGATGTCAGCTACATTTATGAGACCTCAATTCATTACCATCTAGCCAAACAGATGGTGTTTCCTAATCAGTATGAGGGCAGAATGATTTGGAGAGCTGAGAGATCAGTCAATAAAAACCTATTTACAGTGCAATTAGCATGGCAGTCCTTCCTACAAGAGGCACTCTCAGAAAACTAACAGACTATAAAAATAGCCCTAAATCTTTGGGAAAGCAGACTGCTGGAAACCAGAGAGGCAATCAGTATTCAATGCAGTGGAGAGGGGGAGGGGGGCAGGGGGAGGAGGCTCTGAAAGGAACACAGTATAAATTGTGGGTGATCAGGAGGATTAAATAGCCACAAGAGCCCACTGGTGCTCCTGCCTAGCTACTGTGGTCCCAGTAGCTGAGAATGCAACCAGAGTCACTGAACTCAGTTGCTCACCTCTGCGGAGAGGCAGCCTTGAGTCATTCAAGCAGTGTTCACTGGGGGCCTCCCAAGTACAGGACACCAGCAGGTGCTATGGGCAATACAAAGATAGATGCAAAAGGGGTTCTGCTGTTCGTGTGCTCATAACCCAATGTCCATGCGTAACCAGGGGACTCAAAAACATACCACGTACCAGGAACCAGTGAGGGAGCTCAGGTGGGAAATCGTGGTTATCCTTTCTACTGGAAAGAGCCATTTGCCCACAATAAACAGAAAGCTTTTGCTTCCAGTGATCAATGGCATTTTTGTGTAATCTAGTCCCATACTTGTACAAATACAGATTATAAAAAGAAATCATTCTTTCTAGTTATATAGATTATATAAAATTATATGTTTTCTAATTTTGAAATCAGGAATATTTAATTATTTTAATGTTTATGATAAAACAGTATTAAAAAGACCAAATACTGCCTATTCATTCTCTACTGAAAGACACAATTAATAATAAAATATAATAGCACCTCTGTAAGTTGATCACCCAAGGGACTGTAACAAACTGGTCAACATAAGGAACTAGGCCTACTGTATTGATAATGTACGTGTGGTACATGTCCAGCTTCTGAAAATTAAGTCAACTTAAGGAGGTGGTCAATGTAGGGAGGTGTTCCACTATGGAGGTTCTACTGTACGTGCAATACAAAATTATATAAATTTTAAAGAGATGGTTGTGCTGTTAATAACAAATCCAAAAGTCTTCACAACAAGAAGAGGCAGGAAAGCTTCAGCTTAGTTAGGGAAATTCTACATTCACTACCACACCTGCCTATCTCCCCCAACGACACCCTGGCAAGGAACTGAAAGAAAAAACAAAAGAGAATTTGAGGAGCTGCAATGAACCCAAGATCCATTTTTTAGTGACAACCTCGCTGCTTATTGTTTGAAAATATTGCCAGAAAAAATAATCTGTGTCAAGCCTAAAACCATGCAAATGTCTTTCGTTATCTGTTTAAGTTCTTTCCTATACAAATGGTCCTCTAGGCGTCATTGCTTACAGGAATCAACCAATTCTGGGTCAGTTTGGTCAGATCACGCTATTATGAAAATGAAGGCACAGTCTCCTCCGTGCCGTAGATCTTCCCCTAGATCCTACAGTGCTGGCTTCTTGTCATTCCGTCCTCTGCTCAGATGCCCCTGGCTGGATGTGCAGAAAGGAAGAGTAGCGTCAGGGATTTACCCATTTCATGTTTGGTGAATGAGATGGACAGCAAGCAGTACCACCAACCAAGTCAGGGAATTTAGGAGAAACCCCGGGCTCTGGGCAGAGGGGTGTATGGAGGAGAAGGGATGGGAGGGGAGGAGATGATTAATTTAGGTCAGTTATGGACATGCAGGGTCTACAGAATATCGAGGCAGAACTGTCCAAGAGAAAGTTAAATAAACAGTTCTGGAACAGACAAGAAATGTTGCAGAGTGAGTAGCACAGCAGATCTCAACCTGTGGGTCGCAACCCCTTTGGGGGTCGAACGACCCTTTCCCAGAGGTTGCCTAAGACCATCCTGCATATCAGATATTTACATTATGATTCATAACAGTAGCAAAATTACAGTTAAGAAGTAGCATTGAAAATAATTATATGGTTTGGGGTCACCACAACATGAGGAACTATATTAAAGGGTTGCAGCATTAGGAAGGTTGAGAACCACTGTAGAGAGAAAAGAACATCAGCATACAGATAAGGATAAAAAAAAACCCATAAAGGTATGAGATCACTCCAAGAGGAAGGCAGAGAGTAAGAAGGAGAGTGAATCCTAAGGCATGCCAAAGTTTAAGGAACAAAGGAAGTGAATTCAGTGACAGAAACTAAAAAAGAATAGCCAGATTAGAAGGAAAACAAGAAGAAAAGTGTCAAAAGAAGATTCATAATGTCAAATATGATAGAAGAGTCACAGGCTGATAAACGTCCATGGAATTATGTCTTTCACTAATGTAGCTTCAGTAGTGTGACAGGAATAGGAACCAGTGGGTTGAGTGAAAAGGGAGAAGGGGGAAGATGTGGAGATAACATGTATACCTTTTTCCTCCTGAACAGGGAGAAAGAAAATAGACCAATAGCTAGAGAAAAGACAAAGAATCTAGGGAGGGATTTTTTTTTTTTTAAACAGAAGAGTATGAGAAGCCAATTATTCCTGAGGACTGGTCTGTAAGAGCTATTACTATAGGCTGGGCTCAGTGGTTCACATCTGTAATCCTAGAACTCTGGGAGCTCAAGGCAGGAAGATTCATTAAGCTCAGGAGTTCAAAACCAGCCCAAGCAAATTGATTATTTTTTCTACTAAAAATAGAAAAATTAGCCAAGTATGGTAGCATGCACCTGTACTCCCAGCTACTTGGGAGGCCAAGGCAGGAGGATTGCTTGAGCCTAGGAGTCTGAGGTTGCTGTAGCTAGGCTGAGGCCACAGCACTCTAGCCTGGGCAACAGAGCAAGACTCTGTCTCAAAAAAAAAAAAAAAAACTATTACTATAGTGATCTTTGTCAAGAAGAGATGACATTACTGCAGATAACAGTAATGTTATCTCTGTCCTTAAGACTGAGGAGAAACCAGTCTCAATATAAAGTCTCAGGATACAAAATTAACACTCATAAATCTGTAGCCTTTATATACACCAACAATAGTCAAGGGGGAAAAAACAATCAAAGGTTCTATTCCCTTTACAATAGTGCCAAAGAAGATGAAATATCTGGGAGTGTATCTAACTAAGGACATGAAAGATCTCTATAAAGAGAACTATGAAACTCTGAGAAAAGAAATAGTTGAAGATGTTAACAAATGGAAAAATATACCATGCTCATAGCTGGGAAGAATCAACATTGTTAAAATGTCTATACTACCCCCTGCCGTCTTCGGGCGCGGGCTCGCTTGCGCACATGTGGAGGCCTAGCTATATCCAACTGCTGAGTGTAAAGAATAAAAACTGACTGCACATCTCTCAGTCCACATTTCAGCTTGTTTGCATTGAAGAATTTGCAAGAGTTTCCCTGGAACCTGGGCTCCTGGAGACGCAGCGCTGGAGCAGATAGATAATGGAGACTGGGGCTATATGATGACTGACCCAGTCAAGTTAAATGTAGGTGGACACTTGTACACAACATCTCTAACCACACTGACTCGTTACCCAGATTCCATGCTTGGAGCTATGTTTGGGGGGGACTTTCCCACAGCTGGAGACCCTCAAGGCAATTACTTCATTGATCGAGATGGACCTCTTTTCCATCCTCCTCTTTTCCAGTATCTCCTCAACTTCTTAAGAACTTCAGAGTTGACCTTACCCCTGGATTTTAAGGAATTTGATCTGCTTCAAAAAGAAGCAGACTTTTACCAGATTGAGCCATTGATTCAGTGTCTCAATGACCCTCAGCCTTTGTATCCTACGGATACTTTTGAAGAAGTTGTGGAGCTATCTAGTACTCGGAAGCTTTCTAAGTACTCCAATCCAGTGGCTGTCGTTATAACCCAATTAACCATCACCACCAAGGTCCATTCCTTACTAGAAGGCATCTCAAATTATTTTACCAAGTGGAATAAGCACATGATGGACACCAGAGACTGCCAGGTTTCCTTTACTTTTGGACCCTAAGATTATCATCAGGAAGTTTCTCTTAGCGTTCACCTGATAGAATACATTACAAAACAAGGCTTCACAATCCGCAACACCCGGGTGCATCACATGAGTGAGCGGGCCAACGAGAACACAGTGGAGCACAACTGGACTTTTCTGTAGACTAGCCCGGAAGACAGATGACTGAACGCCAGCTCCACGAGAAGTTCTTGGAAACTGACTCCAGGAAATGGAAGAGACTGATTTTTGTTTTTAATCACAGTGTGGGATTTTTTTTTCCTTTTAAATATTTGTATTTATTTGAAGGCAGTGAGGACCAGAAGGAAGATTTGTGCTTTAGCAGACTCCTCCATGTTTTGTTCCCTTCAGCCTGAGTATGCATGTGCCTGTTCACAGTCTCTAGATACCTTTTTTATAAAAAGAAGTCTGAAAATCATTATGGTATATAATCTACCCTTAACAGCTTTTTTTTATTACAGTGCTAAAATGATTTCTGATAAAATGGTCCCTAACTCAACTAGAAGGCTGAAAATACAGGGATGAAAGAATAAACATAGAGTACTCATAATGCCTTTGAGAAAAATCAGAACACCATGCAGGGTGACCTAGTTTCCAAAACAATAAGTAGTATTGTAATATTAAAGGAGAACTGTCCCAATCATTAAAAAGTACTTAAGTACTGCTTTTTACAGTTATGACAACTGTTTCTTTCTATGCATAGAAATCAAGGAACCAAATATCCATAGCCATGGAAATGTCTAACTAGAAATATTTATATTGGATTCTGAATACAAAATGTCCCTGTGGTAGAAATCTTATGCCTGGTGCAGTATAATTCCCAAGTGTACTGTTGACCAGGAAAAAAAAAAAACTAATAAAAAATGAAATATGAAAATTAAAAAAAAATGTCTATACTACCTAAAGCAATTTACAGATTTAATGCAATCTCTATTAAAGCCCCTCTCTCATATTTTAAAGACCTGGAAAAATTAGTACTTCGTTTTATATGGAAACAGAAAAAAACTCAAATAGCCAAGACATTACTCAGAAATAAAAACAAATTGGGAGGAATCACGCTTCCAGACTTCAGACTATATTATAAATCGTTAGTGATCAAAACAGCATGGTACTGGCACAAAAATAGAGAGGTAGATGTATGAACAGAATTGAAGACCAAGAGGTGAACCCAGACACTTATCATCATTTGATTTTCGATAAGCCTATTAAAAAAATAAATAGGGAGAAAGATTCCCTATTCAATAAATGGTGCTAGATGAATTGGTTGGCAACTTGTAGAAGACTGCAACTGGACCCATACCTTTCTCATCTAACAAAAATTGACTCTCACTGGTTAAAGGACTTAAACTTAAGACATGAAACTATAAATATTCTTAGAGAGAGTGCAGGGGAAACGGTTGAGAAAATTGGCCTGGGAGAATACTTCATGAGGAAGACACCCCGGGCAATTGAAGCAACATCAAAAATACATTACTGGGATCTGATCAAATTAAAAAGCTTCTGCACTGCCAAAAACACACTAAGTAAAGCAAATAGCCCTCAGAATGAGAGAGGATTTTTGCAAGTTATACTACTGACAAAGGTCTAATAACCAGAATCCACAGAAAACTCAAACTTATTACTAAGCAAAAAACAAGTGATCCCATTTCACTGTGGGCAAGAGACATGAACAAAAGCTTCTCTGAAGAAGACAGGCTCATGGCCTACAGATACATGAAAAAATGCTCGTCATCTTTAATCATCAAAGAAATGCAAACCCAAACTACTCTGAGATACCATCTAACTACAGTAAGAGTAGCCCACATCACAAAATCCCAAACAACAGATGTTGGCGTGGATGTGGAGAAAAGGGAACACTTCTTCATTGCTGGTGGGAATGCAAGCTAGTACGCTCCTTTTGGAAGGAAGTTTGGAGAATACCCAGGGATCTAAATGTAGACCTGCCGTTTGATCCTGCAATTCCTCTTCTAGGTGTATATCCAAAGGACCAAAATTCATTTGGCAATAAAGATATTTGTACCAGATTGTTCACTGCAGCTCAATTCATAATTGCCAAGTCATGGAAGAAGCCCAAGTGCCCATTGACCCATAAATGGATTAATAAATTGTGGTATATGTATACCATGAAATATTATGCAGCAGTAAAAAAAACTGGAGACTTAACCTCCTTTATGCTTACGTGCATGGAGCTGGAAAATATTCTTCTTAGTAAAGTATCTCAGGAATGGGGAAAAAAAGTATCCAATGTACTCTGTACTACTGTGAAACCAATTTATAATAACTCACACTTGCATATGAAAAATGAAACACAACTTTAGTCTATGATGAAGGAGGGAAGGGGGGGCAAAGATGGGGAGGGGTTGGGAGGGATAGTAGGGGGACCACAACTATAGAGCACATTGCAAGTACAAGTTGGCTCTATCATGTGTAGAACACAAATGTCCTAATGCTATAATTGGGTAAATGAGATGAAAGCTATGCTGATTAGTATGGCGTAAGCACTTCAATTTGTACAAATAATCAACACACTGAAATGGGCATAAAATGTATTTATCATCTATGTACAAAAGACTTAATAAAAAAAAAGAATATAATGAGTAGCATACTGAATATTTTTAAATTTTCTGGCTAAGGCTGACATTCCCTTTCTAATCCCTTCTATTCCACTATCAAGAACCTCAAATGCACTCCACTCTTATCAACAACCTGCTCCAAAACCTTCAACGGACACCTAATAGAATGTTGTCCAAGTTCTTTAATTAGCATTCAAGGCCTTCCCCTACTGTGTGACACAGCCTAGATTTCATTATTGTCACTAACTCGGCTTTAGTTGCAAATTTTTGCCTTTTCATATTCACTTTTCTCCATGACAGAAGTAGAGCCCCACAAAGTCTACTCCATTCTTCTGCCTACTGTTTCTTCCTTCTGAAATATCCTCTCAATTTATTTATATTCTAGTTATCCTTTAAGACCCAGTCCCAAGAACCCTTCTTTAAAACTGCTCTACTCACTGTGATACTTACCTGAAATTTCATTCGAAACACTTAAAGATTGTCTTTGCTGTTTCTGTATACTTGTTCTTTTTACCTACTCAGATTATAAATTATTTGAGGGCAAGGTAGTCTAATTCCTGAGGAGGCCAGCACAATATACATGTTCAATAATTGCTGATGGTGACTCCCAACTCTGGCATAAGAATACTCGTGTGTTTTACCAATTTTCTTAAAATTTTTGTTTGAAACAAAGTTACACGAAGATCACACAGTATTTTTTAAAAAGAATGTCAAGAATGGTACTGCAGCTTCAACTTGGGCCTGGGCCTAAATAAACACCTGAATTTAGAAGCCTATTTCATTTATAGTAGATATGATCATGTGTAGACTACAACTTGGAGCATGAGAAGTCACAGAGGCTATCTGAAGAGGGAAAGAAAGCAAAGCTGGCAGACACTTTTTTTTCCTGGAGACAAAGTCTCACTCTGTCACTCTGGGTAGAGTGTCATGGCCTTATCATAGCTCACAGCAACCTCAAACTCCTGGGTTCCAGCAACCCTCCTGCCTCAGCCTCCAGAGTAGCTGGGATTACAGGCACCCACAATGACACCCAGCTAGTTTTTCTATTTTTTTTTTTTTTTCTGAGACAAGAGTCTTGCTATGTCACCCTCGGTAGAGTGCCGTTGAGTCACAGCTCACAGCAACTTCCAACTCTTGGGCTTAAGCAATTCGCTTGCCTCAGCCTCCCAAGTAGCTGGGACTACAGGAACCCACCACGATGCCCGGCTATTTTTTGGTTGTAATTGTCATTGTTGTTTGGTGGCCTGGGCTGGATTCGAGCCTGCCAGCTCTGGTGCATGTGGCTGGTGCCCTAGCTGCTTGAGCTAACAGGCGCTGAGCCAGGAGACACTTCTTATCCTGCCTTTCTTTCCATAAATATAGGTGGGTTGATTTAATACTCAAGATTCCAAATAATTGTTTGGAATTATTATACTTCTGCATCAATTATGCTTCAAAATGACACACAGTAAGGAGAATAGAAAAATATACATTGCATATCCATTACCAATTAGAAGGTCTATGTTATGAAAAATGCAAATTTGCCATTGTGGTTTTCTTGTAACATTATTTGGAATAAAGTGTAGTAGAATAATATTCATTAAAAAACCTTGATCATCTGATTATGTTTCACATATTTATCATCATTTACTGAGATTTTGTTTTCTACATATTAATAAGAGACAATTTCTCACACAAATAGGCAAAAAATATCCTGTAATAATTTGACATATACTGATGTTGTCCCTGGTTATTATATTAAGCGTGGGTAAAATGGAAACTTGTTCTAATTTGCAAGGAAAATTTAAGTTTTCCAGAATCAGACTGTGGCCATTAATAAGGTTGTGGAAACTTAAAAACACCTCACTATGGAACAAATTTCATCTTGTTTCTTGTCAGACCTTGAAAAACAAAATGCAACTTTCTAACAAATATGGCAGCTGTCTTTATACTCTGAAACAGTGCAGTGCATGGTACAGAAAAGAATAAAGGTGTACTATATTAGAGTTACAGATTCTTGAATTCATATTTCTAGAATAGACAATGTGGGGCAAATTGAACCAAACATTTAAGTTAATATTATATACTGTAACAGGCTTATTTAAACATAAATCAAAATAAAACTGAAAACAAGGCCACACTACAGCTCTTGGACAAATTCTTATTTGCAAATTATCTTGCTTTCATTGTTCACATTTTGCCCCAATGGCCCTGATGCTAAGTAAAATAAAATAAATTCCAGAGCTTTATTTCAATCACATCCAACAACTCTGACAGCATTGCTCACATTACAAAATTATTTAAATCAATCACTTTATCACATGTAGGATTAGAACTAAAAGGGAGCTGAAAATTAGTCACTTTTATTACCTTGTTTCCAGTTTTTAAGCTGCATTGCAGTATTAAGAGGTCCGGTCCCATGGCCTGGAGAGATAAGCAAGCAGGCAGAGCACTAGACTGGTTCTCAGGAGGGCTCAATTGTGCAGATTCTTCAGTAAGGGTGTCATCTAAAACAGCCACTTAAGTTCTCAAAATCTGTATTCTCCTAAAAAGAAAGGAAGTGGACTAGATGAGCTTTCCGGGGGCTGTATCATCTAATATTGAGACTAAATCTTTAGAAAAAATAAAGTAGAATGCATTGGTTTAAACCACAGATATCCGACCCTTTTTTTTTTTTCTGCTACACAATGGAAGAATGTAAGAGTTGTTTTGGGCCACACACTAAACACACAAATCAACAAAAGTTGATTGCAAGAAAAAGTTAAAAAAAAAAAAAAAGATCCTTACAAAATCAGCATGTGGCCCATGAGCTGCAGGTTGGTCACTCGGTTTTAAACCTTTACTAAAGGCTGGGTACACTGGCTCACACCTGTAATCCTAGCACTCTGGGAGGATTGCTTGAGGTCAGGAGTTTATGACTAGCCAGAGCAAGCAAGCAAGACCCCAGTTTTACTAAAAATAGAAAAATTAGCCAGGAGTTGTGGTGAGCACCTGTAGTCCCAAGTACTTGGGAGGCTGATGCAGGAAGATCAAGTGAGTCCAGGAGTTTGAGGTTCCAGTGAACTAAGCAGATGCCATGGTACTCTATCTAGCCTGGGCAACAGAGTGAGACTCTGTCTCAAAAAAAATGAAATGAAATGAAATGAAATAAATAGAATAGCGGCTCAGTGCCTGTAGCACAATGGTTACAGAGCCAGCCACAAGCACCAAGGCTGGCTGGTTCAAACCCAGGCCCAGGCCAGCTAAACTACAATGACAACTGCAATAAAAAAAATAGCCGGGCATTGTGGTGAGCGCCTGTAGTCCCAGCTACTTGGGAGGCTGAGGCAAGAGAATTGTTTAAGCCCAGGAGTTTGAGGTTGCTGTGACCAGTGACGCCATAGCACTTTACCAAGGGCAACAGTTTGAGATGCTGTCTCAAAAAAAAGAAAAGAAAAAAAGAAATAGAATAAACCTTTACTAAACATTTGTACTTTGTCTCTCATAAAGCAATCCTTTGAAGATATAACAACCTAGGAGAAAATGTATCCATCCATTAATTTTATTAAGGGCAAGGAATCAGAAGGCAAGCATAGAAACCCTATTTCCTCTTCCTCATGGCAGGTTATAGAAACCAGAAACCCTTTTCCTCAAGCCAGTCATAAAACCATAAAAATGTTAACCTAACCCTACCCTACTTTTCTGTGTAAGAGCTGGCCATAAGGAAACTCTCTGACCTACCCAGTTTAACAGTAGGTCATAAGACTCCCATTCCAGAAAAGGGTCCTGGTCCATTCCATACTATAACAGAGAAATGCTACAACACAGGCCTTGCTATGTTTTCCCTCTCAGTCTATTACCATTAGCTAATAGCCTTTTTTATCCAATCACACTCCTTCACAGCAGTCCCTGCTTTATTAAATCTAAGCATAAATCAGAAAGTTTCCCTCATACCTTTTCTTTTTTTTTTTTTGTAGAGACAGAGTCTCACTTTATGGCCCTCGGTAGAGTGTCGTGGCGTCACCAGCTCACAGCAACCTCCAACTCCTGGGCATAAGTGATTCTCTTGCCTCAGCCTCCCGAGTAGCTGGGACTACAGGCGCCCGCCACAACGCCTGGCTATTTTTTGGTTGCAGTTTGGCCGGGGCCGGGTTTGAACCCGTCACCCTCGGTATATGGGGCCCGTGCCCTACTGACTGAGCCATAGGCGCCGCCCCCCTCATACCTTTTCACTCTAAAGGTTCCTGTGTCATGCAAAACTTTGATCAAATGCAGTCAATTTATTATACTTTTCTCTTATTAATCTGCCTGTTGTTATAAGAGTATCAACTGTGATGCTTCATGATGGGAAAGAAAGATCCCCCTTTTCCACCCCTACTCTTGTTAATGGACTTTCTTTCTCTAGTAGGTCCTTGGTCTCAGGGATTCGAAGAATGAACCCACAGACCACAGATCAGTGGTAAGATAGGATTTTATTAGACGAAAGGAATACAGAAGGAGTAAAAAGCATCAGAGTTTCTGGACAGGACTAAAAAGCCCCAGAGCTTCTGGCAGACAGAAAGGCCCAAGTAGGGAGTCTCTACTTGTGCTTTGTCTTACAGGTACTAGATTTTGAGAATTACAATTGGCCAGGACTTGGCAAATGGAAACGTGTTTTCAATGTTAATGAGTGTTATGGACAACGGAATGAATGCAGTCCTTCCAGCTCAGGGCAAAAAGTCAGGGAGTCCCTTCATGAAATTGCCCAGGCCTAGGAAAATTGGGGTTCCCTGTCCAACCTTGAATGGGGGAACCCTGTATCACTCTGTCTCTCATCTGTTCGTGCTTTCTTCCTTAATCAAACTGACCGTACTGTTACACTTTTGTCAGAAAATGAGCCTTTTTTCTCCTTCAACATTCAACTGGGGCTTGGCACCCATAGCACAGTGGTTACAGCGCCGGCCATGTGCACCAAGGCTGGTGGGTTGGAACCCAGCCTGGGCCAGCTAAACAATGACAACTACAACAACAACAAAAAAATAGCTGGGCGCTGTGGCAGGTGCCTGTAGTCGCAGCTACTTGAGGCAAGAGAATGGCTTAAACCCAAGAGTTTGAGATTGCCATAAGCTGTGACATCACAGCACAGCACTCTACTGAGGGCAACAAAGTGAGACAGACAAAAACATTCAACTGGGTCAGACCAATGGCAATTGTGCCAAGTAGTGTCTAACAGGAGCCTCACAAAAGATTGTGGGAGACAAGTATTCACCTTCTATGCAGCTGTAGCTATACAGTGCATATCTAATGTCCTTTAAATTATCTATGTAGACCTGTTATCCCAGAATTATTAGTATTACAAGTACTGAGTTAATTTTATGCCCCAAAATACATTTCCTTTCCTATGTCCTAAAAATTACCTGCTGTTAAAGGACATCCTTTAAAAATGTATAAGAATCAAAACTCCCACTAGTTTAGTCCTTGCTCTCTGCTACTTGGCAGCTATGTAACCCTTTATACTTTATTGGACATCATCATATCCAATAGTAATTGATTTGAGAGGTGCCTATACTTACCGCATAAGCATCCTGAGGGCAAGGTTTGCCTCTTTTGCACACGAAGATTTTAAAATAATATCTAACGCTTTCCATGCTAGGCCTTGGGCCAACACTCCACATGTATTTCCTCATACAATCACTACTGCTATGCCCATTTTACAAGCGAAAAAGTGAAGTTTTGAGAAGTGAAACCCAAGTCATGAGTAGTATATTGCCAAGGGGAGATTAGCACTCAGATTTCCCTGATCCCAAATCTTTTTATCTGGAAATAACCAAATTCGCTAACATTATTTTGATGTGTATAAATTCCTTTCAGGAACGAATATGCTTTGGGCACTGCCGCTGTTAGCTTTTGTAATTCCAGAATCAAGAGACTAATGACTTCCATTTATGCCTACTGAAGTCAGTCTGGCTCAACGTAAAGGAGGCCCTGCTTAATCCTTTAGGCCTGCCAAGTTATAGCAGCTGTTATACCTTTCTTTGTTTACCATTATTGAGTTCCCCCTGAGCAGTGTTCAAGGAGATACCAGGATCCTTTAGACAAAAATATGTCCCTTTTCCAGCCTGAGCAACATAGTGAGATCTCTACAAAAAAAATTCTAAAATTAGCCAGATGTGGTGTCGCACACCTGTAATCCTCACCACGGGAAGCTGAGGCAGGAGGACCATTTAAGTCCTGGATTTTGAAGTTGCAGTGAGCTAAAATGATGCCATGCCACTCTAGCCCTGAGCTATTCCCAGGCTAAAAAAAAAGTGGTTTCAAAGAGCTGAAAGCTACATAATCAAAATATGGAGTTCTTTTTTGTTTTTTTTTATTGTTGGGGATTCATTGAGGGTACAATAAGTCAGGTTACACTGATTACAACTGTTAGGCAAAGTACCTCTTGCAATCATGTCTTGCCCCCATAAAGTGTGACACACACCAAGGCCCCACCCCCTCTAATCATCCATAGCATAAAATGTTTCCTACACGTGTCTTAATTCAATTATGAGACGAATAATTTTCAAAATCCAGAGCCCATGACAGTTTCCAGCTGTCAGAGTACTGGGCAGTCGGCCTTGTTCTGTGGCTATATTAACAGACCCTAATTAAGTCATAGATAATCCCCATGGCACTGGTGTCGATGCTCTGCACCCAATGGCCAGACTATTACTGATTATTTATGAAGAGATGAGGTGCCCCGTCCCCGGAAGCTCGCTGTGACGCGGGGCCTCCGCCACTTCCGTCCCCACAGAAACCTCCTGGGTCTGAGTAAGGTTGCAGTTCATGCGACTCGGTGCCTGCGGTTAGTGGCCGCCTACCACTGGAAGGTAAGCTCCAGGAAGGGTCCCCGAGAGCTGACAGCGCAAGTCCACGGGCACATCAGGCGGCGGAGCGGATCGGACGCTCAGTCGTCCCACCGTCGTCTGTGCCCCCGAAAGCAAGCTCGGGGTCCCACCTCGGCCTTCGCCTCCCGAGGTCCGGCCGCTCGCCCCCAGCCCGTCGCAACCTGCGCGGCGTTTAGCTGGCGGCCAGAGCTCGGGACACTGCGTTGGCGGTGCTCGTCCTCGTGGCCCGAAGGAAGGAAATGTATTTTAGGGGCCCTAGGTCCAGGGTCCACAGGCCGACCTAGAGTGTCCCGACGTAACTCCAAGACGCCCTACGCTCACGTCCCACACGCTTTGTACGCCGGAGCCTCGCCGCGTCGCCCCTCCCGCGGGCGAGCTACGCCCCAACCAATCCGCCCCCGGCTCTGGGCTGCTCCACCCAGCGCGCACACGCACGCACCCGCCCGGCCGGTCCCAACCCCCGCGTGCCGGCTGCTGGCTTCTGATTGGCTGAGGGAGCTGAGGGTGGAGCGGGGAGGTGGAAAGCCCGGCGGAGGTTAGCCGGCTGGGAGCAAAGCCGGTTGGATCGTCGGGTCTTTTCTTGCTATTTGTAAGTGGGGCTTGAAGGGGTATTGCGACCGCGGGGCGGGAAGAAGTGGGGCAGGGCTTGGCCAGGCCGAAAAGACCTTGGGAGGGTTGGGGTTCGCGGGGCTGCGCGAGGGCGATGCTTGGGAGGAAGGAGGCAACGTGTAGTTGCCGGGGCTCAACCCGACTAGAGGATCAGAGGACGTGAGGGGTCGGAAAGCAAGGCCTGGGGTCCTATCAGATGTAGGGAGACAGCGAGGAGAGGAAGCAAAAGCTTCTGGAGTGAGTCGTTGCTGAGAGAGGCAGACGCGCTGTGGGGCGGTTGCGAGAGACGGAGGAGGGGGTTGCTGGGGCCGACTTCGGGAGCCGGGAGCCAGGAGCGTACCCCGAGCTTGGAGCCTTGTTGCGGGCAGGGCTGAGCGGTGGACGAGGCGGGATGGGGTTGCAAGCGCTCTGGCCGGATCCTCCTGACAAGGTCACTGGAGGAGAGAAGGGACGTGGAGGAGGAGAGAAGGTTGAGACGTTGAGGGGAGGGAGTAAAACCAGAGGACTATCGGTCCTGGTCTTTCTCCCCGACCTGGTTTTTCCTCCCAGCCTTTGCGACACTGACCTACCCTGTGAAGGTAGGAAGGCCTAGTGTCCGTGTAAACCAACTGTGATGGAATTAAAATTTATTGACAAGACTGCTGGTTAAAGATTACAAAGCAGAATGTGAGTTTAGAATTGGGAGTAGCCGAAATGATTCAGCAGTGTTATTTGCCTTTCTCTTTTTTATTCCTGGGGCGGGAAGCAGCTATTAACCTTCTTCAGAGTAATCCGTACTGAAGGAATCTGAGCTTCCGAAAGTACCAATGCACTTTTGAATATAGCCGGTTGGAATGGAAAGTTCGGACAGATTGAAGTGGTACAATGTTCTTGCATGACACACGTATTTGGAGTCCTGTATAGTAAGGAGTCTCTTCCGTCTTTGTGTACCAAAATCACTTGAAGAAGCTTCTTAAAATACAGATTCTTTGGGCTCTGCCTTAGACCATCTGAATCAGAATCTCCAGAATGGGGCCTTGGCAGCCATTTTAAACAAGCTGATGGGTGACTGATGCAAAATCAGTTTGAAACATTGTTTTAGGTAGTAGTTTCTGTGACAAAATTAGGGCTGTGAAGATCCTTCAGTACAGGATCTTCAGGTGATTACATCATCTGATGCTGGACAGTTCATTTTCCTTATACTTTAAGTTGCCATACATTTGGAAAGATCTTTAGTGGTATGTTACTGAGCTTACAGAATAATTCTTGTTCTTCAAATTGATTTTGAATATCTGGTTATTGGTACCTATTTTTGCATCTGTTCAACTTTCTGACAGAGATCTGGGTCAACAATCACTGTGGATGGATGAGAAGACAATAATAATAAAGGAAAATGTAGCGGTGGTGCTAGTGAAAAAAATCTTTTCAAATCTATTGAAATTGTTGGATGATTTAAGTCACTGGAGAATATTCCATTTAAGTCATAACGATACTTTTTACAATTCAAAGACAGTAATATAGGGTTCTGTTAAGTAATAGATTGTTAAATTTTCAGATTAAATTTTCACCAGCATCATAAGATTAATGATTTGACTAACATATTGTCAGTCAAAAGAATCTGTAAAACAGGAGACCTGGGTTCTAATCTTACCCTGCTAGAGATATATTCCTGGTGTTAAAGAATTTATATAATCCCTCAAAACCCTTTCTCCACCTATAAAATAAGGCTATTGGCTTGGATTAATCATCTGATTCATTTGTTACTTTCAAATTATATGACTTGAGGTTTTTGATCCTGACACTATAAAAGTTAATCATTTTAACTTCAGGCAACTGTAAAATCATGAATACTTGGGAAATGCCTAGGTGGTAATTAGACAGTTATCAAAATTTTATATTTAGAGAATGTTTTAGATATATACTATATTAGAATTTTGTCCTTTAAGATATAAAGATAGAATTTGAACTGTAGAGTAACAACTGATATGTATTGGATTTTAATATTCATCTTCACTAATTGTTTTTTTTTTAATTCTGGGGTGACCTAGAATCATCTTTGCTAATTTCATCCTGAAATGTACACAGGAGGTGTTCTGGAGGAGAGACAGATTATCATTAACCATTTAAAGCAAACAATGATGAACTTGGTTCTCCAGACCCTGATTCATTCTTCAGGGGCTACTTTCTGAAAGCCAGGTCAAATGTCCTACCCATATAAGCTTCAGAGTCTATATCATAGGTGAGGACTAGAGAAAGATTTTCTTCTGATCTTTTATATACAGGCGAGAAACAGCCATCTGCCTTCCCCCCAAAAGAAAAAAGATGCTTTTTCTCTGTTGACCTGTTGGATATTTATAGTCATTCAGATGTGAGATAGAGGAAAAACTACCAACTTCCTTTTTTTTTTTTGAGACAGAGTCTCACTGTGTTGCCCTCTGTAGAGTGCTGTAGTGTCACAGGTCACAGCAACCTCAAGCTCTTTTGGGCTTTAGCGATTCTCCTGCCTCAGCCTCCCCAGTAGCTGGGACTATAGGCACCTGCCACAATGTCCAGCTATTTTTTGGCTGTAGTTGTCATTGCTGTTTGGCAGGCCCGGGCTGGGCCCGAACCCACCACCACCAGTGTATGTGGCTGGTGCCCTAGCCACTTGAGCTACAGGCACTGAGCCCCAACTTTTGAAAAGTTAGTAGGAAAAATGCCAAACTATATGTATCTAAGTGCTTATTAATTTTATAATGCTTTTACTTAGGAAAGAAGAAATGATAACCTGACTTATTTTGGAAATATAAAAAACATATTTTCCTCCCTTACCTGAATTATTCCTTTTTTTTTTGAGACAGAGTCTCACTATGTCGCCCTCGGTAGAGTTCCATAGCATCACAGCTCACAGCAACCTCAAACTCTAGAGCTTAAGTCATTCTCTTGCCTCAGCTTCCTGAGTAGCTGGGACTACATGCGCCCGCCACAACGCCCAGCTATTTTTTGTTGTTGTTGTTTTGCAGTTGTCATTGTTGTTCAGCTGGTTTAGGCCTTAATTGCCACTAACTACCCTCTAAAAGCAAAGTGGTGAATGAGAGCTACTCTCTTATCCAAGGGAGTATGATGTGGAAGAAAAACCCAGAGTGAAAGTAAGGTTTTATATGGGCAATGGGATCGACAGTTGACTTTTTAAGTTTATTGTAATTGACACTAGAGACTTGTGCACTTAAATGTTATACTGTGTTGGACTTCCTTGTTTTATTCATGGGCAGAGTTTTTGGGAATTTCAAAATATTGTAGTTCAGTGAAGAAGAAAGTATACATAGTTATTGTGACTAAGGTGAAATTGAATTTGTTAGCATTTCATTGTAATGAAAGGGCTGTTAACTTCCCCTGTGAGAGATGACTAAAAAGGAAGAAAGGAGCCTTTGCTCCCTGTGATAACAGAAATGAATGTGTTTTTTTCAATCCCCTTACTCAGATAACTGTCAGGCTGGTATCTTGCCTTTTGGGATACCATTTAAAGGAATAATATAAGAAGGTAGGGAATTTTGAGGAGAAGCCTAGGGAACGTAAGGAAGGCAGATCTGAAGCTGGGAAGATATTCATTCTTTACATGTGTGGTGGCTTATGCCTGTAATCCCAAGCACTCTGGGAGGCCCAGGTGGAAGGATTGCTTGAGCTCAAGAGTTCAAGACCAGCCTGAGCAAGAGCAAGACCCCGGTCTCTACTAAAAATAAAAAAATTAGCCAGGCATTGTAGCAGGTGCCTGTAGTCCCAGCTGCTCAGGAGGCTGAGGCAGGAGGATTGCTTGAGTCCAAGAGGGTGGGGTTGCTGGGAGCTATAATGACACCACTGTACTCTAGCTGGATTGACAGAACAAGACTCTGTTTCAAAAAAAAAAAGAACAAAAGGCCATGAAGGTAATTAAGTTTTTGATTTTGTTCTTATTAAAAAGGCTCTGAGGATAGTTTAGTTTTGTGCTGTAGTAATATTGAAATGGTAACCCTATGTCATAAATAAATTAAAAGGCTGTAAAGGAGGCTTTTTTTTTTTTTTTTTTTGTAGAGACAGAGTCTCACTTTACTGCCCTCGGTAGAGTGCCGTACGGCTCACAGCAACCTCCAACTCCTGGGCTTAGGCGATTCTCCTGCCTCAGCCTCCCAAGCAGCTGGGACTACAGGCGCCCACCACAACGCCCAGCTATTTTTTTGTTGCAGTTTGGCCGGGGCTGGGCTTGAACCCACCACCCTCGGTATATGGGGCCGGCGCCCTACTCACTGAGCCACAGGCGTCGCCCAGGAGGCATTTTTTCAAGAACATCATATTAAAGGTATAATGAGCTAGGTAGAAATTTTGGCTATTCACAATAACTATAATCTTTTCCCCAAAGATAACCATCATGATAATAGAGATTAATGTAATAGATCGGAAACTATTCAGAGGTGAGAATTGAAACCACGTACCACATTGGAGTAAATAAATCCGCTGTGGAAAGTAATAAAGACTGCATTTAAATATACTTTAAAGTGCTTAGTAGGATTTCCAATACATAATATTAAAGGGTCAATAAGGAGTTGCCAATGTTTGGTTTGAGTAACTGAAAGTTGTCAAGTTGAAGTTAATTAAGATTAAAGATGGGGGCGGTGCCTGTGGCTCAGTCGGTAAGGCGCCGGCCCCCTATACCGCGGGTGGCGGGTTCAAACCCAGCCCCGGCCAAACTGCAACCAAAAAATAGCCGGGCGTTGTGGCGGGCGCCTGTAATCCCAGCTACTCGGGAGGCTGAGGCAAGAGAATCGCTTAAGCCCAGGAGTTGGAGGTTGCTGTGAGCTGTGTGAGGCCACGGCAAATACTGAGGGCAGTAAAGTGAGACTCTGTCTCTACAAAAAAAAAAAAAAAAAAAAAGATTAAAGATGGCCACATAATTAATAGCTACTATTTTAATTAACAAAAGTCATTTAAATTTTTTTAATATCACTGTTTTTAATAATATGGTGCTAAAAGGGGATTAGTTGTATGAGAGAAAAAGCAAAAATGGTAATGGAAATAAATATATACAACTCTCCCTAATGGTGTCCATAGGTTAAAAATATAGTTAATTGGATGGCGCATGTGGCTCAAAGGAGTAGGGCGCCAGCCCCATATGCTGGAGGTGGTGGATTCAAACCCAGCCCTGGCCAAAAACTGCAAAAAAAAAAAAAATATATATATATATATATATATATATAGTGAATTTCTAAAAATATTTTTTTAAGTTTATAACATATATAAGTTTTTTTTATAGAAATTAGAAATAATTTAAGTAATTTAAAAATGTTCTAGATGCTTTTAATTATGTAGCCTCATAGAAATTCTCTTTCAGGAAGATTCTTCAAGCAAGCATTATGTCAACCGACACAGATCTTTCTCTTTCTTCATATGATGAAGATCAGGGATCCAAATTTATCCGAAAAGCTAAAGAGGCACCATTTGTCCCCATTGGTAAGTTTGAAGTTGACACTTCTAATTTATCTATCTGTTATAAACTTGCATACAATAGAAACTTATTTAGTAAGCATATCCTGAAAGAAATTATTTTCAATTTTTTTCTTATCTTGTTGTAGTGTGCTGAGATTGGATTATATAAATCTCATCATAAAAATTCTTCTGTGTGTGTTCAGACTTTATTTTATTGGCTCTTATTTCAGTGACTAATGCATTTTTTCAGATCCCTAAAAACACTTTCAGACTTGATTGGCCAGGACTCGGAGGACTCAAAAAAGCTGTTATAGTTATGGTTTATTACACTGAAAGAACATAAGTTAAAATCAGCAAAGGCATATGAGATGAGAAGCCAGGCAAAAGATTCCAGGTGTCTCCTTCCAGAGGTGTCACACAGGGTCGGGGGTGGGGGGGGTGGGGGGAGTGGAGGGAACACTTAATTCTTCCATCAATAATATGTGGCAACACATGCAAATATTCCCTTGCAGGGAAGCCCACCAAGCCTTAGTGTTCAGGTGTTATTGGTTAGACATGATGGCCATGCATTGCCCATCGTACCCCAGAGGTCAGAGTATTATAGTAGGGCCACAAACATATTAAAATTCATTGAATGTATACTTAAAATGGATTAAAGGTGAAATTTATAGTATATAAATTATGTTTCAAGAAAAACCAACAAAGTTTTTAATTTTATAGAGAATATAAAAATCACCTTTAATTTTGGATGGAGCTAGAACATACTCTTCTTAGAAAAGTATCTCAGGAATGGAAGAAAAAGTATCCAATGTACTCAGCCCTACTATGAAACTAATTTATCGCTTTTATATGAAAGCTATAACCCAATTATAGCCTAAGAATATGGGGAAAGGGAGGGGAGGGGGGAGGATGGGTGAAGGGAAGGTAATTGGTGGGACCACACCTAGGGTACATCTTACAAGGGTACATGTGAAACTTACTAAATATAGAATATAAATGTCTTAACACAATAACTAGGAAAATGCCAGGAAGGCTATGTTAACCAGTTTGATGAAAATATTTCAAATTGTATATAAAGCGCATGGTACCTCATGATTGCATTAATATACACAGCTATGATTTAATAAAAAAAAAGAAATTAAAAATTACCTTTAATTCTATTACTTGGATATAACTATTATCGCCATTTTGATGTACTTATTTCTCTCAGTTGTTTTTGTCTTTACAAATTCAGAATCATACTAAGATGCATATATGTAATTACCTTGCAGTTTATCCATGTTGTTACTTAAAACTCAGTCTTTAGGGTGGCGACTGTGGCTCAGTGGGTACTGAGGGTGGCGGGTTCAAACCCAGCCCTGGCCATACTGCAACAAAAAAATAGCCAGGCATTGTAGTCCCAGCTACTCGGGAGGCTGAGGCAAGAGAATCGCCTAAGCCCAAGGAGTTGGAGGTTGCTGTGAGCTGTGACACCACTGCACTCTACCAAGGGTTAATAAGTGAGACTCTGTCCCCCAAAAAGAAAAACTTCAACCTTTAATGTTGATCTTATTCCATTCTGTAGATAAAGAATGACTTATTGATATTATGTACATTACTATCATATATAACAGTATTATAGGAGGTATCCTAAAGGTCGCCATATATACATACATAGGGAAAATGGGAAATTGTAGCTAAATGTACCTTTATTTACAAAATATTCATTACAAAATTTTACAAAATATTTGTTTTGATATGTAAGTGTTAAAAATAGATAACTATAAAATATAACATGTTTGTTAATTTTCCCTATTTATAGTGACCTTTGGGATACCCTGTATAATTTTTTGTTAGTAGAAATTTATGTGGTTTCTAATTTTTTATTATCAGTTAAACGAATGAGCATCCTTTTATATGGCCTTTTAAGAGTTTAAAGAACTTTGAGGTATATTGAAGGAATTTTTCTTCTGATCATGTAATAGTAAGTTAGTTGCAAAAGTAAGTTGAAATAGAAAGGGGCCATGCACTAAGATCCTGACTTTGAAAGACAGCAGCAGTTGGTATACATTATGTCAGCATTTTCTTCTCCATATATTATATAAATTATTATTTATAATATATTTTTAAATGAAACCGTATTTTTCTTTAGCCATGTATTTTCATTACCTTTTCATATGGATGCATATAGGAGTATTTTTATATAGTATATTTATATTTTTATAGTTAAATCACTAAATATGTAGATATACAATATTTAATAACAATGGTCTATAAAGATTTTGATTGTACATTCCATAAGTACATGTACTTAAAAAATAACGTAGCATGTACTGCCAGTGTGTTTATGTATGTTTGCATTTATTTATTTGTTTATTTATTTATGAGATGGAGTCTCAAGCTATTGCCCTGGGTAGAGTGTGTGGCATCGCAGCTCACAGCAACCTCAAACTCTTGGGCTTAAGCGATTCTCTTGCCTCAGCCTCCCAAGCAGCTGGGACTACAGGCACCTGCCACACTGCCTGGCTATTTTTTTTCTTTTTATTACAGTTGTCTTTGTTATTTAGCTGACCCGGGCCAGGTTCAAACCGGCCAGCCTTGGTATATGTGGCCAGTGCCCTACCCACTGAGCTACAGGCGCTGCCTGTTTTTAAATCACTTAAGAGTACCTTTGTTTAACATATTTAGAACGTTATGAAACATACACAAAGACATTTAAAGGGTCAAATAAAAATACAAAATTTTCTTTATACGCCTTAGTGGATTGACATTTACATACTCCCCTTCCTTGAGGTATGTGAATCCGTTTTTTTAACCATTGTTCTATTGATGGACATTGGAGTTATTCTTGTTCTATTGCACCTCCCACCCCCAACTGGACAGCCTTCTTGCAGAGATACAATTTTACAAATAGTTGGAAAAACTGTGTGTGTGTGTAAAAATTAGAAATCCTTATATATTTAATTGTACCAAAACAATTATTTGCACCAAATAATTGAGTATGACAGGCTGATTTTCCCATGCTATTAATAGCACTAGGTATTATCATTCTTTTTAACTTTTGCCAATTTCATAGATTAAAAACCTTGTTTAAATTTGTATTTATTTGATTATTGTTTAAGGTTGAGTATCTTTGCATGTTAATTAGACATTCATGTTCCTTCTGTGAATTAGCTTCATTTTGGGGGTTGTTTTTGTTTTAACTAGGTTGTTTGTTTGTTTGTTTCTTTTTTTGAGACAGAGTCTCACTATGTTGCCATGGTATCACAGCTCACAGCAACCTCAAACTCTTGGACTTAAGCAACTCTTGCCTCAGCCTCCTAAGTAGCTGGGACTACAGGCACCCGGTTGTTTGTCTTTTTCTAAGTGAATTATAATTGTTTTATATTGTAGATAGCAACACAGTGTTTTGGGTATTTTTGCATTTTTGTCCCATTGATTTGATCTGGCAACAATGTCACATTCTAAACATACACATGAGAGAAGTTGTACTTAACTACTGCACCTATTTTGTTGCTTTGATCTGTTCCTGTGTCTACCACAAACTTAGTGGTAAGTTTAGATAACCTTCTCAAAAAGAGTTTCTGTTACTTTGAAATCTCAGCTACTGGGGAGTCTAGGGCAGGAGGATCACTTGCACGCAGGAGTTGGGGACTATTGAATGGTCATGCCTGTGAATAGCCATGGCACTCCAGCCTGGGCAACATACTGACATCCCATCTCTTTAAAAGGAAAAAACAAACAAAGAAAAAAAAAAAAAAGAAATTGGCCTGTCAAGTCCCAAAATGGGGGAAAATGTCTCATTGTGGGTTGGATTGCATTGAAATTAATTTTTTTGAGACAGAGTCTCAGTATGTCACCCTCAGTAGAGTGCTGTGGCGTCACAGCTCACAACAATCTCAAACTCTTGGGCTTAAGCGATTTTCTTGCCTCAGCCTCCCCAGGTGGCTGAGACTACAGGTGCCTGCCACAATGCCTGGCTATTTTTTGGTTGTAGTTGTCATTGTTGTTTGGCAGGCTGGGCTGGATTCAAACCCACCAGCTCCAGTGTATGTGGCTGGTGCCCTAGTTGCTGAACTACACATGCCCAGCCTGCATTGAAATTCATTTATAAATTTAGGGAGAATGGAAATCTTGGAATATGGTACATCTATCAATTTTCATTCAAATATTTTTGTGTCCTTAAATATAATTTTGTAGTTTTAATTTCTGTAGGTCTTAGATATTCCTAGTATGTTTTTTAATGCATTCATAAAAGTAATCTTTTTTCCTTATTGGTGCTACTTGTTTTTCATTTGGTTATCCTGGACTTCCTACACACAGAGTCATATGATGTGCAAACCAGTTGGGTAGTCTTAGGCAGTAGTTTAGGGTCTCCAGGCAATAATAGCAGTGTTTGCATGTATCCCACTCTTACTCTTAATTTTAAAAGGAATGCTTATAGTGTTTCAACACTAAATTCAATTTATATTTGTGTAGAATCTTAAGATATTTTCTTATATGAAAATAATAGTTAATTCTCAAAATAAAAGCCTAATAATCATGGTTAATAATGTTATTCTAATACAGTTTTATAGTTGATAAACTAGAGCTAGTTTTTGATTTAGGAATTTTATAACTGTGTTCATAATTTATATTTCTCTATAAGTTTTTTCTCACATTATCTTAATTTCGTTTTGGTATCAGAGTTTTGTTTTCTTGGGAAATGTATTAGAAATGCCATCTTTTTCTTTTTTTTTTTTTTAATTTTTTTTATTGTTGCAGTTTGGCCAGCGTTGGGTTCAAACTCACCACCCTCAGTATATGGGGCCAGCACCCTACTCACTGAGCCACAGGCACTACCCAAATGACTCTTTACCTTTTTTTTTTTTTTGCAGTTTTTTGGCTGGGCTGGGTTTGAACCCACCACCTCTGGTATATGGGGCTGGCGCCCTACTCCTTGAGCCACAGGCACCACCAGAAATGCCATCTTTTTAATTCTCTGGAATATTTTAAATAACATGAATTGAGAATGCCCTTACAATTTATAAGACCTTAATAATAAACTATTTGGTTCTTTATCTTTGGGGGATAAAATCATGGGTTGCCCTTTAGGTCTTTCTATATTTGTTGGTAAAGGAAGGTTGGAAGGTTTTCTACCTCTTCTTGAGTCAAATCTATTAATTTATATTTTCCTTAGAAATCATTCATTTCACCTAGATTTTCAAATTTAATTTGTCAAGAAGAGCAATCATCAAATATTTTTTAAAATCTCCTTACTATTTGTGATGATATCCTTTTTCTCATTCCTAATGTTTTATAGAGGTTTGACAGTTTTGTTTCTTCTAAGAACCAGTACTGTTTTTATTTTTCAGTGCTAATGTAATTGATAGTTTCTGAATCTCTTAGTTTTTACTTTAACCTCCAGACCCATTTAGAAGTGCTTAACTTTGGGTGGCGCCTGTGGCTCAGTGAGTAGGGCGCCGGCCCCATATGCCGAAGGTGGTGGGTTCAAGCCCAGCCCCGGCCAAACTGCAACAAAAAAAAATAGCCGGGCGTTGTGGCGGGCGCCTGTAGTCCCAGCTGCTCTGGAGGCTGAGGCAAGAGAATCGCGTAAGCCCAAGAGTTAGAGGTTGCTGTGAGCCGTGTGACGCCACGGCACTCTACCCAAGGGCGGTACAGTGAGACTCTCTCTACAAAAAAAAAAAAAAAAAAGAAGTGCTCAGTGTTGAGTGGCTATTTTATATTTCGGTTGCTAAATTTAAGTTATTTATTTATTTATTAATTTTTTTTTTTTTTTGGTAGAGACAGAGTCTCACTTTATCACCCTGGGTAGAATGCCGTGGCATCACACAGCTCACAGCAACCTCCAACTCCTGGGCTTAAGCAATTCTCTTGCCTCAACCTCCCGAGTAGCTGGGATTAAAGGCGCCTGCCACAACACCCGGCTATTTTTTTTTTTTTTTTTATTGTTGCAGTTTGGCCGGGGTTGGGTTTGAACTCACCACCCTCAGTATATGGGGCCAGCACCCTACTCACTGAGCGACAGGCACAACCACCCGGCTATTTTCTATTTTTTTGTTGCAGTTTGGCTGAGGCCGGGTTTGAACCCACCACCCTCAGTATATGGGGCCAGCGCCTTACCGACTGAGCCACAGGTACTGCCCGCTAAATTTAAGTTTTATGTAGTCTGAGAATACAGCCTTTTTGGAAGTTGGTATTTTCTTTGTAGCCTAATCAGTGATTGGTTTTGTCAAAGCTTTGTAGACATTTGAAAAAATGTGTGATCGCTATTTTAAATTAAAATATTAAATTTTATTTATTAAAATAGTTAATTTAAGTAAGGGTATTTAATGGTGTCATTTAATTCTATAGCTTTAGTTTGGGGCTTATTCTGTTTTTTGAAAGAGGCAATATTAACATTTTTCCATTTTTATGTTGCTAACAATTTTTGTTTCATTTGTTTTACTGCTGTATTAATTAGATTGTTTACCAGTTTATGACTTTTTATGGACTAACTTTTGTATTATCAAATGTCTGCATGTGTGACATAATTAATGCTTTTAAGTTAGAATTCTACTTTGATATTATTTACTATTGCCACTCTTGCTTTCTCTTTGTTTACATTGCCTAGGCTTATTATTGCCTATACTTTTATTTTTAATTCTATAGTGTCATTCTAGTTGTATCTGCTACATCAAGGTTGTTGGGTTTTTCTGCCTTTTTCTTTGAGACAGAGTCTCAAGCTGTCACCCTGGGTAGAGTGCTGTGAAATCACAGCTCACAGCAATCTCCAACTCCTGGGCTTAAGCGATTCTCTGCCTCAGCCTCCCAAGTAGCTAGGACTACAGGCACCCACCACAACATCCGGCTAGTTTTTTGGTTGTAGTTGTCATTGTTGTTTGGCAGGTCCAGGCTGGATTCGAACCTGCCAGCTCTGCTGTATGCAGCTGGCACCCCAGCTGCTGAGTTACAGGCATCGAGCCACATATCCAGGTTTTGTTTCTTTGGCCTCATAGAGGAAATTAGCTTACCCTCAGATTTATTGTAATAACTTCCCTTAGTTTCAGTTCTTCTACTTTATGTTTTATTATTTGTTATGCTTTTTTGTTAACTTTTGTTATTTTTTAAATTTCTCTAATGAGTTGGAAGTTCTACAGCTAGACTTTTACATTGTTAATCAGAATGTGTTTTTTCATCTTTCTCAAGTATTAAAATGAATATAAATTCATTCCCTAACTTAAGGTAAGACCTTTAGAACACATGTTTTGTGGTAATATTATATCCTTAATTCCATATTATTACTTTTTAATTTGGTTTGTTTTTTTTAATTTAATTTTTTGTTTTTTTGTTTAGGATTCATTGAGGGTAAATAATCAGATTTACCCTCTACTTGATTGCATTTGTTAGATAAAGTCTCTCTTATAATTGTGTACTGCCCCTAAGAGGTATGCCATACACTGTGATGTATTATTACTTTTTATTATTTATTTATTTATTTATTTTTGAGACAGAGCCTCAAGCTTTTGGCCTGGGTAGAGTGCCGTAGCATCACAGTCGCGCAACTTCCAACTCCTGGGCTTAAGCAATTTTCTTGCCTCAGCCTCCTGAGTAGCTGGGACTACAGGTGCCTGCCACGACACCCAACTGTTTTTTGGTTGTAGTTGTCATTCTTTGGTAGGCCTGGGCCGGATCCGACCTGGCCAGTTCTGGTGTATGTGGCTGGCGCCTTAGCCACTTGAGCTACAGGCGCCAAACCGATGTATTATTACTTTTTAAGTTTTATACATTATATCCAGTGTTGTTTTTTTTTTTGAGACAGAGCCTCAAGCTATCACCCTGGGTGTAGAGTACTGTAGCATCACAGCTCACAGCAACCTCAAACTCCTGGGCTTAAGTAATTTAATTCTCTTGTCTCAGCCTCCCAAGTAGCTGGAATTACAGATACCCACCACATTGCCGGGCTATTTTTTGGTTGTAGTCATCATTACTTGGCAGGCCCAGGCCGGATTCAAACCTGCCAGCTCTGTTGTATGTGGCTGGCGCCTTAGCTGCTTGAGCTACAGGCACCACCCTATATCCAGTCATTTTTATTTATTTATTTATTTATTTATTTTGTAAAGACAGAGTCTCACTTTATGGCCCTTGGTAGAGTGCTGTGGCCTCACACAGCTCACAGCAACCTCCAACTCCTGGGCTTAAGCGATTCTCTTGCCTCAGCCTTCCGAGTAGCTGGGACTACAGGCACCCGCCACAACGCCCGGCTAGTTTTTGGTTGCAGTTTGGCCGGGGCTGGGTTTGAACCCGCCACCTTCGGTATATGGGGCCGGCGCCTTACCGACTGAACCACAGGCGCCGCCCAATATATCCAGTCATTTTTAAGGAACCAGTATAAATTTTACTGTTTTGCTTTCTATTATCTCACTCATTGTGTTTTTATTTCTTGAACTGTCCATTTTGATTGACTATTTTCTTTTTTTGTAGAGACAGAGTCTCACTTTATGGCCCTGGGTAGAGTGCCGTGGCCTCACACAGCTCACAGCAACCTCCAACTCCTGGGCTTAAGCGATTCTCTTGCCTCAGCCTCCCGAGCAGCTGGGACTACAGGCGCCTGCCACAACGCCCGGCTATTTTTTTTTTTTTTTTTTTGGTTTTAGTTTGGCCGGGGCTGGGTTTAAACCGGCCACCCTCGGTATATGGGGCCGGCGCCTTACCAACTGAGCCACAGGCACCGCCCCCTTGATTGACTATTTTCATTTAACCACATTACCTTTCTCTAGGTTTTTGTATTAAGTACATGATAGTATACTTTGAAAACACGCAAGATTATGTCTTTAGTGCTTTCACCCTCAAAATGAAAGAGGGCTTGGTTCTATATAGAATTCTAGGGTCATGATTTTTTTTTTTTTTTGTAGAGACAGAGTCTCACTTTACCGCCCTCGGTAGAGTGCCGTGGCATCACACAGCTCACAGCAACTTCCAGCTCTTGGGCTTATGTGATTCTCTTGTCTCAGCCTCCCGAGCAGCTGGGACTACAGGCACCCGCCACAACGCCTGGCTATTTGTGTTGCAGTTTGGCCTGGGCTGGGTTTGAACCCACCACCCTCGGTATATGGGGCCGGCGCCCTACTCACTGAGCCACAGGCGCCGCCCGGGGTCATGATTTTTTTAACTCTATAAATATCGCTCTGTTGCTTTCTCCTATGCAATGCTTCCTTAGTGTTCCCAGTACAGTATCTCAAAGTTTGAAGTATATAGGTAAGATTTGTCTGTTTCTCAGTGATAGTAGTATGTACAGTTGTCTCCGCTATATTGATTCCCTTCAGGGAGGCAAGTAGGACAGATAGGAAAATTTATAGATTTCATTCCCTAACTCCATATAAGACTTTTGGCACATTTTTTTTGTTGTAATAATTATACTCTTAATTCATCTGCTGGCTCCACAAACCTACAGTTTTAAAGATAATCCTGACTTTCTGGATCTGCTGCTGTTTGCTTAAAAATTTTTGGTTCTGAGCAGGAAAAAAAATGAAAAACCCAGTCAGCTAACACTCAAAATAATAGAATGTACATTGATGGTGTAAAAAGAAAATCATAGTCTCAGTCACCGTTGGTCATTCATTAAGGAACTTACTTGCTAGTTTCCCACAAGAACATAAAAATTGTACCTATGTCTAGCACCTAAAACTAAATCCTATCTAATTCCACAGTAACAATGAATTATAAGGTTATTTTATGAGTGACAGAACTGGAGACAAGATAGAATTAGACATTCTTCCTCCCACCAGGGACATCTACATAATTGATACTTCTTTAGTCCTTTATTTTATGTAAAATATATCTTGGGCCTCACAAGAATATAACCACAACGTCATCGGCCTCCTTTGCCATTTTCTTTTTCCTTCTTTGTGTGTGCCTTTAAAATGCTAACGATTCCAACCTCCCCTTTGGAAAAAATAGCTATAGCTTGTTTACAGTTCGTGTTTTCTTCTGGGCATGTCCTCAAAATCTTGCCTTAATAAGCCTCCGCTGTTTGAGATTTTTGCCTCAGTCATTTATTTGGATTGATAATGGTAAAATCATTGTGGTCTCCTCTACTTATACATCTGACATACTTGTGACTTTATTTTACAGGAATGGCAGGTTTTGCAGCAATTGTCGCATATGGATTATACAGATTGAAGAGCAGGGGAAATACTAAAATGTCCCTTCATCTGATCCACATGCGTGTGGCAGCCCAAGGCTTTGTTGTGGGAGCAATGACTCTTGGTACGTTCCTATAGGAAATTTTCAAGTTTTGGTTCCCCATTAAGGGATTTCTTTACAAACAAAACAAAATAAAAATTGAATTAATAAAAATAATTCAAGTAGTAACACATAGGTTTTAGTCTCTCAGATCTTCTAAGATTTTAAAAAAGGAAAGAAAAAATAATCCTGTACATCACTGTCTATAATTTCATTGAAGAGTATAAACATGCAAATATGATTGGTGTAACATTTCTTTTCTGAGAGAGACATGTGATTGCTATTTTACTGAGCTTTTGAAGGAAGAAAGATTTTTAAAGTAGATGTTTTAGATACTTTTATTGGTATTATTTCACTGACTGTATTTGGTATTATGGAGTAAGAGTGACTTCTTTTAAAGTTTCCAGATAAATACGATTTTTCTTATTACAACATTGTAAGCTGGTCACGCTATCTCTTAGGGAAACTACTATATTTAAGTAGAGTTTAGGAAATTTAAATTGTTTAAGAAGTCAAGAGTATAAGCTTCCTAGGTCTTGTTCTCATTTAAATAGAAAGCTAGCAAAGGTGCTGCTTTTAGCTATTTTATAAACTGATTTTTATTTTCTTACTATTGAAGAAAATATTTAAATGCTTAACTAGCATTCTTTTCCTTTAGGTATGGGCTATTCCATGTATCGGGAATTCTGGGCAAAACCTAAACCTTAGAAGAAGAGATGCTGTCTTGGTCTTGTTGGAGGAGTTTGTTTTATTATTGAGGTTACTTATCTGTGTCAAAAATAAATTATTTGAATGGGTTCAGACAATAATACGATATTTTGAATATTGGCTTCCTTTCTTGCGGGCTTGATTTGGCTGGTGACCAAATTACTAGTGACTAGTTCACTAACTAGGTCATGCAGAGGAATCAACACAAAAAGAAACACGTCACCTAAATGCGCTTGACGGTGTTAAAATTTTAGTTCACCCTCTTAAACCGTTAAATGAAATTAGTTCTACAACAGATAGCCCATCAAAGCTGAAGTACTCACGGTTTGCTGCAGAATATTACATGTTATGTAGGAACCCTCTTTACCCCAGTTAATTTAACATTTTTCTGCCTACCTTATGAACTGGTTAAGTACTTCAGTTTTGGGGACTGGTTGTCTGTTTTTAGAACTCTTTTTAAAAAGTGCATGGAATGTAATTTGTAAAGCCTCTCACAACTAAAAGTGTATGTTATGTGTTTAAAACCAAACCTATTAAGCTTACAACAGAGCTGCATGGTAGTAGTATTTACTTCAGAATCACAATTGTAAACATGAAAATAACTTAATTATGGATTCTAGTTTAGTTCTTTTGTAATTGCAAAATTATATTTTTGCTGCTGTTGTAATTTTTAAATGTAACCTTGAGATAGAAATATGTATTTTAAGCACTAACTCATAGGTAAATGAAGAATTTTTTAAAGTGTATATATTTGTTTTCTCTGGAAGAATTAGACGTGTTAAACTAAACAGATTGCCTATAATGGGAGTGATTAGTGATTCATGAACGAACTGGTTTGGTTTGGCTGGACATTATACACAAACCTTGATGTACTACAGAATGCTTTGTTACACTTGTGAAATTCTCATCTAATCTGAATTTATATTCCATGGTGATAACATGGTATATGTATTATTATTAAAGTAAGAAAACACATCAAATGCCTTGTATTTATTTCAGTTTGGAAAAATAAATCATTCTTCTAATTAGCACAAAAAAAAATTTCTAAGAGAAAAGATAAAACATTTTCTATCTTTGATTTGGTCAGAAAGACAATGTTATTTAAGCTTCCTAACAAGAGGTAGGAACTATGATCTTCATTTCACAGATGAGAAGACTGAGGCATGAGCCACTTAAGTAATTTGCCCAAGTTCACATAGCTAGAGAAGGTTGTGGATTTGGCTCTGGAATTTGGGCAGTCTAGCTTAGGAACCTGTATTCATTAAGCTGTCCAGCCTCTGGAACTGAGCACTTGGTTATGCTTTTTTTTGTTGTTTTGTGGTTTAGACCAGATGGAATTGTCCTTTAAGGACAGCAATCTCCTTTGAATTAAGATAAGAGGTTGTCGGGCGGCGCCTGTGGCTCAGTCGGTAAGGTGCCGGCCCCATATACCGAGGGTGGCGGGTTCAAACCTGGCCCCGGCTGAACTGCAACCAAAAAATAGCTGAGTGTTGTGGCGGGCGCCTGTAGTCCCAGCTACTCGGGAGGCTGAGGCAAGAGAATCGCTTAAGCCCAGGAGTTGGAGGTTGCTGTGAGCTGTGTGATGCCATGGCACTCTACCGAGGGCCATAAAGTGAGACTCTGTCTCTACAAAATAAAAAAATAAGAGGTTGTAATGCAACACACACACTGACTGCATGTGTATAACCTGGACCAAATCAGAATTTTCTTAATCTTTCCCTATCTTTGAAATGTGAACATGGACTAGATAACGTCTGTGGTCTTATCTAGCTGGTAAATTATCATGTAGCTCAATGTAAAAGTGCTTTAAAAATATATTAGGGGGCGGCGCCTGTGGCTCAAAGGAGTAGGGCGCCAGCCCCATATGCCGGAGGTGGGGGGGGGGGGGGTTCAAGCCGAGCCCTCGCCAAAAACTGCAAAATAAATAAGTAAATATAAAAGAAACTTTTCTCAGCTTTAGACAAAATATACTTGTCTTGTAGGTAGTCTTAACAATTATGAAAGATTTTCTGTAGAACAAATTTAGGAACAAGTTTCAGAAAACTGTCTTTGGGTTTTTGTTATTGTTCCCCACTTTTAGTCATGTTCTGCTTTGTGTTTTCATGATTTAAAAAATATTTTACTGTAAGTTATGTTTTATTTTCTTTCCCTTTTGTGGGTAATTTATGTTCTGGCAGTTATCCGTATAATTACAACACTCTTCTGTTTCTCCCCAGTCACTAATAATGCCTTGTGAGCAATGTTTAAACTTAGCATATTTCTTTTTTTGGCCAGGGCTGGGTTTGAACCCGCCACCTCTGGCATATGGGACTGGTGCCCTACTCCTTGAGTCACAGGCGCCGCCCCTAAACTTAGCATATTTCTTCCTCCCCTTATCCACTACCCAATAACAGGTAATAATACTATTTTAGAGTTTACTCTTATACTGTTAAATATGATTATACTTCCCCTTGACTTGTCAGCTTAGCTTTAACTGATCTGCTTTGCCTCCCAACTATTATACCTTCTTTTCCCTTTCCCTCAATTTTTGTTAGTTGTATTATTTCTACATTGTGACAACATACACATTCTGTCATCCTCACATTTCTTTCTTAGTGGAACAATTTAAACATAGTCAAAACTCACAAACATTTTCAGTAATCTCTTGGTTGGCCCAAATTAATGATTTAGTAGATCCCTCAAGAAAGACTCATGGAACTATTCCCCTAAATTTTTGTGTGTTTGAATATGTTTATCTGTAGCCTTTACACAGTAAAAAACAGTTTGTCTAGATATAAAACTCTTAGTTCACGTTTTCTTGAAACTATTGAAAATACTGCTATATAGAAGCCTAAAGTCTTGTGACATTTTCCCTAAATTTCACAACCCAGCACAAAGAGAAAATGTACCAAAGTGGGAATGGTGGGGGATGAAGAAATAAAACAAGAGTTAAGGGTGAGATCAGGAGGTCTGGTGCAGCTGATGACTGCAGCCAGCACTCAACCATGTGAACACCTTTATTTATATAGTACCTAAATAAGGTTGCTTATACTAACAATCTTGCAAATCAGCAAGGAAAGTGAGTGGGAATATTTTCATTTTACAAGGTTGAGGGGAAGTAATAATACATGGAATAAAGATTAACTTTAGGGAGAGAAGGCTTAAAAAATTATTTCTTTATCAAGTCTAATAATTTTAATAATGTAAGTGTTAGCATTGACCTTTCCAGGTCAATTTTCACTACATTTTCAGAAAATTTTCATTCTAATAGATGAGGACACTATTGATTTTGTTTAAATAAAAACTAATTTGAGAACACTGACTTAGACAAATGGCAGGGGATAGGAAGAAATGAAGTTAAGATGGTAATGAATATGTTTTATATGAAACATATGTTTCATATGTATATGTTTTAAAGAAAAAATGAGTGGGATTGCTTGTCTGAAGAGAATGGTAAATTATGTTGGACAGATAGGCTGGCATCAGTTTATGGAAATTGTTAAAAGTAGCTCTAATGGATATGGTGCTATTTTTTATTAAATGAGACCTGGGTTCATAATTACGTCACTCCTAGCCAGGTAGCTAGCCAAGTAGCCATTGTTTCTCACCTGTGAATGAGGAAAATATCAATGGCCTAGGGCTGCAGAGATTAAATAACAATAATGAATGTAAAGGGCTTATTTAGTGTAGTGCTCCAGATATATTAGTAAGCTCAGTAGATGGTTGCTGTTACCATTATTACTGTGTTAAGTATAGGAATGCAGCAGCACAGGAGCACTTGAGTCCTGTGCTCTCAGAATTTATTGTCTAGCATGGAAGGCTGGCATTAAATAAGTGATCACAACTATAGGGGCCAAGGGAAAACTTTGTCTTTGCCCTCTGAAATTTCACTGACAAATCAAATGACAAAAGGCAGATTAACAAGAGAAAAGACATACAAATTTTATTTTAATGTGTGAAACATGGGGCTATCTCGGGTAAATAATTACCCAACAACCCAGATGTTTGTATACTCTTCTTTATGGAGGGGAGAGGCATTCTGGCTTGGAGAACATGCAACAACCTCGGACAAAGTGTTGGGCCCACAGAGCAGACAGTAGTTTGTCACAAGTCTGTCCGAATGTGTAACCAGAGTTCAGTCACTTTAGATCAGGGACTTGAGGCAGATAAGGGACGTTCAGAGAACATCTTCATTAAGAACAGGCAGGGTATTGGGGGATGGGAAGTCAGTTCATCAGTGGGACCTAGAGATTGCTTCTTCAGGATGTCAAAGTGCCACTTTGGGGGGTATAGATTTCTGAACCCCAGCACAACAAAGCATGATGAATATTAGGTGTAGGATACAAGAGGAATATCTGGCTGAGGGACCTAACCCAGGGCTGGGGTTGGAGAAAGTCTGTCAGAGAAAACAATATTCTACTCAAGGTGGTATGTTGATTTTAAATTGAGAGTAAAATTCCCTGGCTTAATGTTGAATGTTATTGGAGCATTGGCGTGTGTGAATGCTACCATGCCTCTCTCCTCTGGTCATCAGTTTTCAGGGTATTTCATTCAGATCACCTGGCTCATGTGAGTGTTCAGTAACTCAGTAGAATAAAATTACTACTTATTGGGGGTCAGGTATGGCAGCTCACAGCCTACAATCCCAGCACTTTGGGAGAATGCAGTTGGAGGGTCACTTGAGGCCAAGAGTTCAGGGTCAGCATGGGCAACATAGCAAGACCCTATCTCTAAAAAAAAACATTATTTTTAATTAGTTGGGCATGATGGCATGTACCTGTAGTCCTAGCTACTTGTCATGCTGACATGATATAATTACTTGAGCCCAGAAGTTCGAGGTTACAGTGAGCTGTGATCACCACTGTCATTGCACTCTAGCCTGGCAACAGAGCCAGACCCCAACTCTTAAAATAAAAAATTTATTTTTTTCAGAATTCTGTCCTTAGGAAGTTACCTATTTCTAGTTAATGAGCAACAGTGACATCTGGTGTTGAGAGTTTGAATTTCTTCCACACTTAGAAGTAAGTGTGCTAGGTGCATTCTGCTGCATTATCACAGAATGAGAATTTTGGAGTGGCCTAGGCCATTCTGAAAGAGGATGGTCATGTAGACCATGCTTCTTGTCTCACAGATGAAGAGCTGTTGCTCAAAGAGTTTCAGGGACTTGAAATTTAGGCTCTATCATGTAAATATATAGCCTATCACATCATCGCTACTTAGGCCAAAACAGAGCTAAATGAACATCAAGTATTTTAGTATATGTGCTGCCAAAGCGAGCACAAACATAAAGTATTTTAAGATTCTCATGGGCCAAATAGTGGAATTGCCAAATATTGTGTGTACACTTGGTCCTGTTTGAAAGATATTCAAATAGAATAGGGAAATTTGAGAGCAGAAACAACATGCACCAGCCTCATCTGGATTGCCACTTACTTGATCAGCGAATTACTTGGTCTAAATTCATGGAAGAAGTCATACTGCTCATGCAGCCTAGTCTCATTCTTAAGCAAAGAGAGCCTACATTCCCCTTAGTCACTGAAAGGAAGCGAAAGAATTTGTCTTTTGCAAGATGAAATTTAGGAAAATCCCCCCTAAATTCAGTAGTGATAAATGGGTCTAACGTGGAGGAGGCAAGCAAGTGTGCAGCTGGTCCCCTCAGAGGAACCTAGGAACAACTTTGGTTCTAATTTAGTATTCTGAGCTGCTCATAATATTGATGTTAGGTCTTTTTCCTATCCCCAGTGTAACTCTCAAATGTTACAGAGTGAGTGACTTAAAATTTTGCCCTCTGGCCTTTCAGTTATAGTCTTCACCTAATTTTACCTCATCTACTGTCTTCCTTCTTGGTGGTCCTTCCTAGCTCATTGATTTCTCTCAATGATACCCGCCATCTCCCAGTGTTAGCCCCTGGGTGCAGACTTTTAAATGTGTCTTTCCTTCCTCCTGTTCTTTTTTTTTTTTTTTAGACAGTCTCACTCTGTCGCCCTCGGTAGTGCTGTGGCATCACAGCTCACAGCAGCCTCAAGCTCTTGGGCTTAAGCAATTCTCTTGCCTCAGCCTCCAAAGTAGCTGGGACTACAGGCTCCCACCACAACGCCCAGCTATTTTTGTTATTGTTGCAGTTGTCTATGTTGTTTAGCTGGCCCAGGCCAGGTTCGAACCCACCAGCCTCAGTGTATGTGGCTGGTGCGGTAACCACTGCACTACAGGCACCAAGCCCCTTCTGTTCTTTTATCACAGGCAAATCAATCAGCACTTCCTATCTGTTTTTTCACAAGCAGAGTCTGTCTTCATTTAGATTAGTCCTTTTCCTTCCCTGTTGTCTCTGTGACATTAAACCTAGGCCTTTCACCTCTTGTTTTTGCCACCCACCACTGTCAATATTTGTTTTGGCCTTTATAAGAAGGAAGCTGAGATCCCCCCATGCAACAAATGGCCTTTACTTTGGAGGTGGTAAATTAAATATTAGTTAACAGGGCATTGGAGACCTAGTCAAAAAGGGAGAAACTGATAACTTACTGGGATTGGGTGACTTTCATCCAGTGTTTTTTTTTTTTTTTTTTTTTTTTGTAGCGACAGGGTCTCACTGTACCGCCCTCCGGTAGAGTGCCATGGCATTACATGGCTCACAGCAACCTCTAACTCTTGGGCTTATGCGATTCTCTTGCCTCAGCCTCCCGAGCAGCTGGGACTACAGGCGCCCGCCACAGCGCCCAGCTATTTTTTTGTTGCAGTTTGGCTGGGGCTGGGTTTGAACCCGCCACCCTCGGTATATGGGGCCGGCGCCCTACTCACTAAGCCACAGGCGCCGCCCTCATCCAGTGTTTTGAAAGACTGTCATCCAAGCCAAGAAGGAATTGAGAAACTTAGAAAGTAAAAACATATTACTAACCTTGTGCTGTAGGCTTGATGGAGAGCCAGGGTAGATCTCATCCATCTGAAGTCCCTTGGAAGTAAGGATTGATGTATCTTGGCGGAACATTAAGTTTTCTAATAAAGTCAACAATGATGAATGAGATCACACATCTTAGACAAAATAGCTCTGTGGATAAAATAAGAGTATAGCCAAAATGGTATCAAACTAAACTCAAAATGTGCTGGCGAATCTGTGGAAGGCCAGTAGCCAACAAAGCAAGCCCAAATCCTTGGCAAGTTGAAGAGGCAGAATGTCCAGTAAGAAGGGCCTTTGACCTGGAGAAAGTGAATAATTCTTTCATATGTGGGGTTTCTGATTGTGAAGTGGAATAATTTAATAGGGCTTAACCTTGGGCCCAAAATATCTCAAGGCACTTTGCCTGTCTTTGCTTTGAACCATGCTCACAATATTTTTCTGATGACTCTTTTGGCTTCCTGGGAGTCTGGTTTTGAGAAGGGAGAGTCTCTAGATATGGGCCTGAATGTTAACTCCTTAGTGTAACTGGTTTACATGTCAGTCAGTTAACACGTGACTATGTTAAGTCTAGTCCCAAGAGATATAGTCATTGTTTAACGAACCAATTAGATTTGAGGCCCACAAAGCTGAGATCTAGAATGGAGAGCTCTGAAGTGGAGAGAGCCAAATGGGGCTGCAGCAAAACCTACTTCTAGGGTGGCACCTGTGGCTCAGTGGGTAGGGCGCCGGTCCTATATACAGAGGGTGGTGGGTTCAGGCCCAGCCAAACTGCAACCTGTGGTCCCACCTACTCGAGAGGCTGAGACAAGAGAATCGCCTAAGCCCAGGAGTTGGAGGTTGCTGTGAGCTGTGACACCATGGCACTCTACCAAGGGTGAAAAAATGAGACTCTGTCTCTACAAAAAAAACAGAAACAAAAAACAAAAAAAACCTACTTCTACTATGAGGCAAAACAGCTAAATCTGTAGTGATACGGATATTAATACTAAAATAATATAGATAAATGAATGAAAAACACATCACATTTTACAAAGCAATTTTATGACCTGTTTGATTATCATGATAATAAAGATACTATTGTTATTTTAAGAAGAAAGTTGACTTGACTAATATTGGAGAGTTAAAACTCAGATATTGCCACTTTTGACTTTGTTTAGTTCAATCTTGCTTCTTACGGTAAGAGTCACTGGTTATGTTATATTTGCTTATTTGTGGGAGAATTTTAGTGAGGGAAAATCTGTTTGGTGAACATATTATTATTAGGATAAATAAACATGGTAAGGTCCCACTTTAAAGTTGGAGCTCCATGGAACTGTTGGAAGAATCTACATTAAGAAAAATCCATTCCTAATCTGGATTAGGAAAAAAAATCAGGCCCACACAGAATTATGTTCACCTGATTTTAAAAAATTTTATTTGTTAAGTACACATATTAAGTCTACTATTTTGACCACTTTTTTTTTTTTTGAGACAGAGTCTCACTATGTCACCCTCAGTGGAGTGCTGTGCTAATCACAGCTCACAGCAACTTCAAACTCTTGGGCTTAAGCGATTCTTTTGCCCCAGCCTTTCAAGTAGCTGGGACTACAGGTGCCTGCTACAACACCCAGCTATTTTTTGGTTGTAGTTGTAATGCTGTTTGGCAGGCCCAGGCTGGGTTTGAATTCACCAGCTCTGGTGTATGTGGCTGGCACCCTTGCCGCTAAGCCCATTTTAACCATTTTTAAGTGTACAGTTCAGTGGAACTAATTATTTTCATGAGTGTTGTGCAGCCATCACCACCATCCATAACAGAAACTCTGTGCCCTCTAATAACTTCCACTTTCCCCTACCCCACCTTCTAACGGCCTCTATTCTACTTTCAATCTCTATGAATTTGTCCATTCTAAGGTGGGATCAGACATCATTTTGTGTCTGATTTATTTTTCTTAGCATAATGTTTTCAAGGTTTATCCATATTGTAGCATATATCAAAATTTCATTTTTTAAGGCTGAATAATAAATTATCCCATTGTGTGTATGTATATGTATTCCACATTTTGTTTATCTATTCATCTGTTGATGGAACCCTTGGGTTGTTTCCATCTTTTGGCTATTGTGAATAATACTGCTATGAACAGGACATACATGTTTGAGTCCCTGCATTCACTGCTTTTGGGTATATCCCTAGAAGTGGAATTGTTGGATCATATGGTAATTCTTTAACTTTTTGAGGAACCACTAAGCTGTTTTTCATAGAAGCTACACTATTTTATATTCCCACCAGCAATGCATAAGGGTTCCAAATTCTCCACATCCTGGCCAACACTTGTTATTTTCCCTCTTTTGGATAATATTCATCGTGATGAGTGTGAAATGATATCTCATTGTGGTTTTGATTTTCATTTCCTTAATGGCTAGTGATGTTGAGCATCATTTCATGTGCTTATCGTCCATTTATATAGCTTTAGAGAAATACCTATTTAAGTGCTTTGCCCATTTTTGAACTAGTTTTGTTGTTAAAGGTTCAAAAGCAATTAAATGGAGGAAGCATAACTTTCCAACAAATGGTGTTGGAGCCATTGGACATCATAGGAAAAAAAGAAACTTGACCTAAACCTCTCACCCAAAACTAGATCAAAATAAATGATGGGCATAAAAAACTATAATATTGAATTGGACTACAAGTTTCAAAGATGCCGCCCAAGGGAAAAACCGGTTCTGGAAAAGGGAAAGAGGGAGCAGCTTCTGGAAGTGGCAGTTCTGACAAGACTCAGGGTCCCAAAGGTGGTGGCAATGCAGTAAAACAGGGCAAAATCATGGAAGCCATGGAAAAGTTAAAGTCTGGAATGAGATTCAGTAAAGTGGCTGCACAATATAGTGAAGATAAAGCCAGGCATGGGGGCGACTTGGGTTGGATGACCAGAGGGTCCATGGTTGGACCTTTTCAAGAAGTAGCATTTGCCTTGCCTGTAAGTGGGATGGATAAACCTGTGTTTACAGACCCACCAGTTAAGACAAAATTTGGGTAAAAAAAAATAAAATTAAAAAAAAAGACAAAATTTGGGTATCATATTATTATGATTGAAGGGAGAAAATAAAGCATATGAAAGACTGAAAAAAAAACTATAATACTTTAGAAAAATGGGGAAAATTTTTTGGGATCCAACCTCAGTGGTGGTCAGGTGTCTATAGTAGGCAGAGCAGAGCAGTTTGCAGTGGTGGATATAAGCCTGACCTCAGGGCTCATGCTAGATAGAGCCCAGTGGTCCTAGTGTTGCTGTGGATAGAGTTACTATTAGCAGTCCCATGCAGGAGGCTCTCAAGCTCCGGGGAATGCATACTTCATCTCCAGTGGTAGCAGTGGCCACAGTTATGTGCATGGAGAGCCTATACTCAGGACATGCACTATAGCACAGAGGCTGTGCCCCTGGTGTGGGTGGGGGCAGGGAGCTCTCCGGTTCTGGAAAATGTTTTTTGTTCTCTTTGTCCTGGGGCAGCCTCTCTGATCCACAGCACCATCCTTTCCCTGGGGAGCAGTGCTCCATGTGGGCTAGAGTGTTGGGGATCCTGCAACATCACTGAATCCAACCAAACCTGTGCCATAGCAGCCCTCAGGTGGTCTCTAGGGGATGTGAGGAGTTCCAGGTTGTGGATGAGGAATATTGGTTTCCGGCACAGGATGCAGTCTTGTGTAGGCTGGTCTCTTGAAATGGCACTTACTACAGCTGCTTAGGTCTGGGGTAGGCTGTGACCCAGCACAAGTTCCTTGTCTGAAGCTATGCCCTAATAAGGTCTCTAGATCACTGCACATGCTAACCTCAGGGCCCACAGGGGTGGGGAAGTTCTGCTGCCAAAATCACATAGTCCTCGGTGGAGACCCCTGAGAATCTCTCACCATTTCCCTGCAATAGGGAGCTACTCTGTGAGCTCCCAGCCAATCCCAGCAAAGCTGGCTGCTCTCTTCCTTTTCCTTATATGCCTTGGGTGTTTACTGTGACTTCTGTTGAATTTCAGTGTTTTCTCCTAGATGTTCTATTTGAGGTGTGATCATCTGTTTGCAATTTTGGTTCTTTCTGGAGAAAATGAATGTCTGATGTTTCTAATCAATCATCTTGAAAATTTGTGTTTGATGTCTTAACTGGTGATGGATACATGAACCTACACATTTTAAAATTGTATAGAACTACATATACACACAAAAAACAATATATTACAATTGGGGAAGTCTAAGTGAGACCAGTGGATTGTGTCAATGTCAATATCCCAGTTGTGATACTATACTGTTAAATGCAAAATGTTACCACTGGAGGAAACTGGTAAAGTGTACAGGGAATCTATCTTTATATTTCTAACTGAATGTCAATCTATAATAATCTCAATAAAATCTTCAAATTAAAAGCAAACAAACAGGCCAAATGAGGCGGCTCACCCTGTACTCCCAGGAGCTAGCTAGCATCCTGAGCCAGGATAATCATTTGAGGCTAGTTGGAGACTAGCCTGAATAAGAGCAAAACTGTCTCTATTAAAAAATATAAAATATTAGCCAATTGGTGGCGTGTGCCTATTGTCTCAGATACTCAGCATGGGCAACAGAGTGAGATTCTGCATTAAAAAAAAAAAAAAAAAGAGGGCGGCACCTGTGGCTCAGTGAGTAGGGCGCCAGCCCCATATACTGAGGGTGGTGGGTTCAAACCCAGCCCCAGCCAAGCTGCAACAAAAAAAAATAGCCGGGCATTGTGGTGGGCACCTGTGGCAGAGCTACTCGGGAGGCTGAGGCAAGACAATTGCCTAAACCCAAGAGCTGGAGGTTGCTGTGAGCTGTAATGCCACGGTACTCTACCGAGGGCAACAACTACAATGAAAATAAGCCTTTATGAAAATAAACAATGTTGGCTCAGCACTTGTAGCTCAGTGGCTAGGGCACCAGCCACATACACTGGAGCCGGAGGGTTTGAATCCAGCCCGGGCCTGCCAAACAATGACAATTACAACCAAAAAATAGCCGGGCATTGTGGTAGGTGCCTGTAGTCGAAGCTACTTGGGAGGCTGAAGCAAGAGAACCGCTTAAGCCCATGAGTTTGAGGTTGCTGTGAGCTATGACGCCATGGCATTCTATCAAGAGTGACATAGTGTGGCTCGGCGCCTGTGGCTCAAGCGGCTGAGGTGCCAGCCACATACACCTGAGCTGGCCAGTTCAAATCCAGCCGGGCCTGCCAAGCAACAATGATGGCTGCAACCAAAAAATAGCAGGGTGTTGTGGCTGGCACCTGTAGTCCCAGCTACTTGAGAGGCGGAGGCAGAAGAATCGCTTGAGCCCAGGAGTCGGAGGTTGCTGTGAGGTACTCTACCCAGGGCGACAGTTTGAGGCTGTATCTCAAAAAAAAAAAAAAAAGAGTGACATAGCGAGACTCTGTCTCAACAAAAGAAAAAAGAAAAGAAATCATGTTGGGGGCGGAGGCAAGATGGCTGACTGAAGCCAGCTTTCCACAGAGGCTCCCATCCAGGAGAGTTAATACCATACCTCAGACTGTACTATAAATCGATAGTGATCAAAACAGCATGGTACTGGCACAAAAACAGAGAGGTGGATGTCTGGAACAGAATAGAGAACCAAGAGATGAACCCAGCTACTTACCATTATTTGATCTTTGACAAGCCAATTAAAAACATTCAGTGGAGAAGATTCTCCATTTAACAAATGGTGCTGGGTGAACTGGCTGGCGACCTGTAGAAGACTGAAACTGGACCCACACCTTTCACCATTAACTAAGATAAGACTCTCACTGGATTAAAG
Source organism: Nycticebus coucang (assembly GCF_027406575.1). Classification (NCBI taxonomy): domain Eukaryota; kingdom Metazoa; phylum Chordata; class Mammalia; order Primates; family Lorisidae; genus Nycticebus; species Nycticebus coucang. Next base: position 87,903,048 of record NC_069787.1, on the reverse strand, counting down.
ATTTAAACTAAGACGTGAAACTTTAAAAATACTAGAGGAGAGTGCAGGGAAAACTCTTGAAGAAATCAGTCTGGGCAAATATTTTATGAGGAGGACCCCCCGGGCAATTGAAGCAGCTTCAAAAATACACTACTGGGACCTGATCAAACTAAAAAGCTTCTGCACAGCCAAGAACACAGTAAGTAAAGCAAGCAGACAGCCCTCAGAATGGGAGAAGATATATGCAGGTTATGTCTCCGACAAAGGTTTAATAACCAGAATCCACAGAGTACTCAAACACATTAGCAAGAAAAGAACAAGTGATCCCATCTCAGACTGGGCAAGGGACTTGAAGAGAAACTTCTCTGAAGAAGACAGGCACATGGCCTACAGACATGAAAACATGCTCATCATCCTTAATCATTAGAGAAATGCAAATCAAAACTACTTTGAGATATCATCTAACTCCAGTAAGATTAGCCCATATCACAAAATCCCAAGACCAGAGATGTTGGGGTGGATGTGGAGAAAAGCGAACACTTCTACTCTGCTGGTGGGAATGCAAATTAATACATTCCTTTCGGAAAGATGTTTGGAGAACACTTAAGAGATCTAAAATAGACCTGCCATTCAATCCTATAATTCCTCTACTAGGTATATGCTCAGAAGACCAAAAATCACATTATAACAAAGATATTGTACCAGAATGTTTATTGCAGCCCTATTCATAATTGCTAAGTCATGGAAAAAGCCCAAGTGCCCATCGATCCATGAATGGATTAATAAATTGTGGTATATATACACCATGGAATACTATGCAGCCTTAAAGAAAGATGGAGACTTTAGCTCTTTCATGTTTACATGGCTGGAGCTGGAACATATTCTTCTTAGTAAAGTATCTCAAGAATGGAAGAAAAAGTATCCAATGTACTCAGCCCTACTATGAAACTAATTTATGGCTTTCATATGAAAGCTATAACCCAGTTATAACCTAAGAATATGGGGAAGGGGGAGAGGGAGGGAAGGGAGAGGATGGGCAGAGGGAGGGTGATTGATGGGATCACACCTACAGTGCATCTTACAAGGGTACTTGTGAAACTTATTAAATGTAGAATATAAATGTCTTAACACAATAACTAAGAAAATGCCAGGAAGGTTATGTTAATCAGTGTGATGAAAATATGTCAAATGGTATATAAAACCAGTGTATGGTACCCCATGATTGCATTAATGTACACAGCTATGATTTAATAATAAAAAAAGGAAAAAAATGTTAATTACTTTAAAAGTATTCTGAAGTGCACAAGATTTAAAGTCTCAAGCACATGATGCTCTTTTCCATCCAGCCCACTACACCTATTTCCATAACATGGTGCTGCATCTTCTCAGGTATGTCTATGGGCTATTCACCTTATAAGGAAGGAAAATGGAAAAACCACAACGGTTAGATATCAAGATTTTCAAATTATAAAAGCCTAGATAAATATATGGAAAACTTCCTTGGATCATCTTTCCTAGAAATTTGCCTCCCATCCCTATATAGCCCTGAAATGTAGTAATATCTTTTTTTTTTATTGTTTGGGATTCATTGAGAGTACAAATAATTAGGTTACACTGATTGCATTTGTTAGGTAAAGTCACTCTTATAATTATGTTCCGCTCCCACGTAGAAGTATCTTAAATTGCAAAGTGCCTTAAAAAATTATATATATATATATACATAAATGTCTCTCTCTATATATATATACACAGACATATATATATAGAGAGAAAGAGAGATCTTCTCAAGTGCAAAAATAAAAACATCACTGCAATTCTATCACCCTAATATAAGTTTATGTATTTCTATTTTAGTTTTTTGTGCGTACTTTGAAAACGCACTTTTTGTATGTAGCGTTGCTGTCTTGCGTCCTCCTGTTTTCATTCACCATCATAATATAATCATTCGTCCTCAGACTTACATTTTTCAACCATATCTTAACGGCTACGTTAAATTTCATGGTGCGATTGTTCATTTTTCACTTCCTGCAGGACAGTGGAATGTGCATGTCTGTGCAGAACGTTTGGGCCACAAAACTTTTAAAATATATACTCCAAAAAATGTAAAGTCTCAAGCGCTCGACGCCTTCTCCCAGCCAGCCCACCTCGCCTATTTCCTCACCGTCCTGGGCTGTTGGCGCCTCTGCGCTTTCACACGTCCAGGCGCTCTCGGCCCCTGTAGAGACGTCACGAGAGTGGCGTTGCTGGTTTCCCTGGTGACGGTTGCCGGGGTAACGCGTGCAGACGTCGGGAAGGGGTGCCAGCGCCGCGGCTGTCCTAGAAGGGAGGAGCTGAGAGACCAAAGTAAGTGCCCGGGCGAGCGGAGGGCTGGCGGGACGCTCACCCGTGCCGAGCGAGGTCTCTTCCTTAGGCTGGCGAATCTTCACTCACACTCCCGCCTTCCTCCAGGCAGACACTTTTCCGTCAGGTACTAGGGTTAGTGAGGTGCAGAGGGTGCATATAGTAGTAGACAACACAGTGAGAACTCGAACTCTAGGCCACTTGACCAGCGCTCTCCTCCGAGCTCTGCCGCGGAGTCCGCTCGCGCCGCTCGGAGAGGCAGAACCGGAACTGCTCCCCGCGGCAGGTCCACTTCCCGGAACTCCCGGTCTCCCTTCCGGAGCTGGTCCCCTGAGCCCTGGAGACTGGAAGAGTCGAGGCTCCCGTCACCCCACTCCTATCCTAAACCCGTCCTTACATAGATGCTGGCCTATCAAGGCAGTCGGTGGGCCTTGTCTGGCAGTATTTAGAGCGCCCAAGGAGGTATTAGGGCGTCTTTCTCCCACCCCTGGGACCGCAGGCTGCTGTTGCGAGGGAGAGAGAGAGACCCAGTCAACAGCCTCTGGGACCTTCTGCAGTTTTAAATTTACAAAAGCATTAAACAGAAAATACAGAATTCTTTTGTACATTCTTTATTCCTGTTTTCTCTCTTGTTAAAGTCTTGGCATTGGTATGATACATTTGTTATTGAAAACCCGATATTGACAATTTATTTACTAAAGTCCATAGTCACATTATAATTGATTGTTTTATGTTGTACAGGTCTATGGGTTTTGCTAAATGTACAATGACATCCTCGAATCCTTAATATCCTTAATCCTTAAAATATCATACAGAACAGTTTCACTGTCCTAAAAACCTCCTGTGCTCCTTTGTTCATTCTTCCTACTACCTTCCACCCACTGATCTTTTTAACTTTTCTGTTATTCTGCCTTTTCCAGAAGGTAATACAGTTGCAATCATATAGTTTGTAGCATTTTCAGACTGGTTTCTTCAGTTAGCAATATGCGTTTAAGTTTCCTTCATGTCTTTTCACAGCTTGATTTGGTAGCTCATTTCTTTTGTCACTGAATAATATTCCTTATATGATTATACCAGTTTATCTATTCATCTATTGAAGCACATCTTGGTTGTTTCTGAATTTTGGCAATTATATGTGAAGCTGCAGTGAACATTTCATGTGCAGGTTTTTGTGTGGACATACTGTTCAACTATTTTTCTAAATGTGATTACTATGTTTAGCATTGGAAAGACTGTCAAACTGTCTTCCAAAGTGGCTTTACTATTTTGCATTCCCTCCAGCAATAAATAAGAATTCTAGTTGCTTCATGTTCTTGCCAGCATTTGGTGTGGTCAGTGTTTGGAATTTTACCCATTCTTTTTTTTTTTTTTTTTTTTGTAGAGACAGAGTCTCACTTTATGGCCCTCGGTAGAGTGCCCTGGCCTCACACAGCTCACAGCAACCTCCAACTCCTGGGCTTAAGCGATTCTCTTGCCTCAGCCTCCAGAGCAGCTGGGACTACAGGCGCCCGCCACAACACCCGGCTATTTTTTGGTTGTAGTTTGGCCGGGGCCGGGTTTGAACCCGCCACCCTCGGTATATGGGGCCAGCGCCTTACCAACTGAGCCACAGGCGCTGCTCAGGAATTTTACCCATTCTAATAGCGTGGAATGGTATAGTGTTTTTGTTTTAATTTGCAGTTACCTTAATTTGCATTTCCTTGATGAGTAAAAAGATTTTAAAAGTAATAATTTGCAATTCCCTAGTGATATATAATGTTAAAAATATTTTCATCATGGCGGCGCCCGTAGCTCAGTCGACAAGGGTGCCGCCACATACAACTAGGGTGGAGGGTTTGAACCCAGCCCAGGGCTGCTAAGCAACAATGACAACTGCAATCAAAAAATAGCCAGGTGTTGTGGTGGGCACCTGTAGTCCCAGCTACTTGGGAGGCTGAGGCAAGAGAATCGCTTAAGCCCAAGAGTTGGATGTTGCTGTAAGCTGTGATGCCACAGCACTCAACCCAGGGTGACAGCTTGAGACTGTCTCAAAAGAAAAGAAAATATTTTCATGTATTTACTTGTCATCACATATATTCTTTGTTGAGGTGTTTGTTTACATCTTTTGCCCACTTTTTAATTGGGTTGTTTTCATGTCATTAGGTTTTAAGAATTCTTTTTTGTTTTTTGAGACAGAGCCTCAAGCTGTCACCCTGGGTAGAGTGCTGTGGCATTACAGCTCATAGCCACCTCCAACTCCTGGGCTCAAGTGATTCTTCTGCCTCTGCCTCCCAAGTAGCTGGGATTACAAGCATCCACCACAATGCCTGGCTATTTTTTGGTTGCAGCCATCATTGTTGTTTGGTGGGCCTGGACTGGTTTTGAACCTGCCAGTGTAGGTGTATGTGGCTGGTGCCTTAGCTGCTTAAGCCACAGGCGCTGAGCCAGATTTTAAGAATTCTTTATGTATTTTGGGTATGATCCTTTATCAATTATGTTTTGAGGATTTTCTTTCAGTTTGTGGCTTCTCTTTTCATTCTCTTGACAGTATGTTTCACAGAACAGAGGTTTTTAATTTTAATGAAGTCCAGCTTATCAACTTTTTTCTTCAATGGATATATAATACTTTTGGTATTGTATATGAAAACATTGGTCCCCGAGGTTTTCTCCTATATTTTCTTCTAGAAGTTGTTTTTTGGTTGAGACAGAGTCTTACTTTATCGCCCTCAGTAGAGTGCTGTGGCGTCACAGCTCACAGCAACCTCCAGCTCCTGGCTTTGGCAATTCTCTTGCCTCAGCCTCCCAAGTAGCTGGGACTACAGGCACCGCCGCAACGCCCAGCTATTTTTTTGTTGCAATTCAGCCGGGGCCAGGTTTGAACCTGCCACCCTCAGTATATGGGGCCAGCGCCCTACCCACTGAGCCACTTCTTCTAGAAGTTTTATAGTTTTTGCCATGGCATCACAGCTCACAGCAACCTCAAACTCTTAGGCTTAAGTGATTCTCTTGCCTTGTCCAAATAGCTGGGATGAGGCAAGAGAAGGTTCAAACCCGGCCTGGGCCAGCTAAACAACTGCAACAAAAAAATAGCCAGGCATTGCAGCAGGTGCTTATAGTCCCAGCTACTTGGGAGGCTGAGGCAAGAGAATCACTTAAGCCTAAGAGTTTGAGGTTGCTGTGAGCAGTGATGGCATGGCACTCTACCAAGGGTGACAAAATGAGACTCTGTCTCGAAAAACAAAACAAAACAACAACAACAAAAAAACTAATTTTAAAAAAATGTGTTGTATGTGTCCTAGAATGTGCTCTATTTTGGTTAATGTTCCATGTGAGCTTAAGAAGAATGTGCATTCTGCTGTTGTTGAATTAAGTGTTCAAGTCAGTTACAGTTGGTTGATGGTGCTGTTCAGTTCTATATATTTCACAGATTTTCTGCCTGCTGCATATGTTACACATTTTAATATTGTTCCCCAGTTGTAAGATATACTTTGCTGGTATTTTTTATTTGTTTTTCATTCTTATTGCCATTGCATTTTAGTTTATGAGGTTTCTTTTGACCCATCTTCAAGCTCACTGATTCTTTCCTTACTGTGTCTGGTCTACTAATCTACTGATGAGCCCATCAAAGGTATTCTTCTTTTCTGTTACAGTGTTTTTGATTTCTAGCATTTCCCTTTGGTTATTTCTTTTAACTTATATCTCTCAGCGTATATCACCCACCTGATTTTGCATATTACCACTTTTTACCTTAGGGCCTTTGGCATATTAATCATAGTTATTTTAAATTCTCATTTTGATAATTTCAGAATTTCTCTGATTCTGATGCTTGCTTTGTCTTTTAAGACCGTGTTTTTTGCCTTTTAGCATGCACTGTAATTTTTTTTGGTGCACAGTTATTGCAGGGTTGCATGTTCATCCAGCTGAGAGATAGGCTGTACTTAACTGTTTGCTGTAGCTTTGCTGTCAGAGGGTACAATTTCCTATAGTGTTCTTGTTTTTTGTCTCCTTTCCTGTCTTTGGGGGTTTTTTTGTTTGTTCGTTTGTTTGTTTTCTTCCCCAAGTCTCCTTAAAAAAGGACTGAGGCTTATAGTTCTTTTAACAGCATTATCGCTATTACTCAGTTACCTATTGATGTGGTGGTATGGTGTGGAAGGAGGGAAGATGCCCTATGATTAGTCTCTGTGTTTTAGTGAGGCTGAGCTGGTTAGTTCCCTGTCTATTAACTTGGGTAAACCCTAGTCAGCTAGCCTCTGGTGAAATAATCTTCCTTGAAAGCAGGCCTTAGTAAAGAAAATAGAGAACTTCAGGCTATTTCAAAGTGGTTACTTTTCTCCTTCCTGTGCCAGAAGCAGAAGATTTTCCTCTAATCTTCACAGGGAGACTCTGGTAGGGGTCCTGGAAGTAGAACTTACGAAAGTGTGGCTGGGCCCCCTAAGGCTGGGCCTCTGGGAGTTTTAAACTCTCAAGCTAGTCTACACTGAGCCTCCTTCAATTCATCAATTACAGTTTAAAGCAGCAGTTTTCAACCTGTGGGTCTCGACCCACAAGAACTGTATTAAAGGGCTGCGGCATTAGGAAGTTTGAGAACCACTGGTACTGGCTCTAGCCTTGAGCTGCATCCCATAAGCTGTGATTACCCAGATTCACCTGTCTCTTCAGTTTTCAGGGCAGCAGTTTGCCCTCTGTCTTGCAGGCATCCTCAAACTTTTTAAACAGGGGGCCCATTCACTGTCCCTCAGACTGTTGGAGGGCCAGACTATAGTTTAAAAAAGAAAACTATGAACAAATTCCTATGCACACTGCACATACCTTATTTTGAAGTAAAAAAACAAAATGGGAACAAATACACTCACACTGCCTCATTTGGCCCGCGGGCCGCAGTTTGAGGACCCCTGAATTTCCGTTGTTGCCGTTCAGTTTGTTCAGCTTTTTCCTTGGTGGCAGGAAAGGAGTGACAACTTCTAAACTCTTTTTTTTTTTTTTTGTAGAGACAGAGTCTCACTTTATGGCCCTCGGTAGAGTGCCGTGGCCTCACACAGCTCACAGCAACCTCCAACTCCTGGGCTTAAGCGATTCTCTTGCCTCAGCCTCCCGAGCAGCTGGGACTACAGGCGCCCGCCACAACGCCCGGCTATTTTTTTTTTTTTGTTGCAGTTTGGCCGGGGCCGGGTTTGAACCCGCCACCCTCGGCATATGGGGCCGGCGCCCTACTCACAGAGCCACAGGCGCCGCCCTCTAAACTCTTTAAACACGTCAAATCAGAAAACCAAAGTTCTGTTCAGCTTTAACTTTTAACCTCTCTGCACTTCAGCTTCTACTATTTAAGTACAAAGGAAATAATAAACCCTGGCCATGCCCCCAGGGCACCACAAGTAGAAGACACAAAACGTTATTTTTTTTTTTTTTTTTGTAGAGACAGAGTCTCACTCTACGGCCCTCGGTAGAGTGCCGTGGCCTCACACAGCTCACAGCAACCTCCAACTCCTGGGCCCAAGCGATTCTCTTGCCTCAGCCTCCCGAGTAGCTGGGACTACAGGTGCCCACCACAACGCCCGGCTATTTTTTGGTTGCAGTTTGGCCGGGGTCGGGTTTGAACCCGCCACCCTCGGTATATGGGGCCGGCGCCCTACCGACTGAGCCACAGGCGCCGCCCCGACACAAAACGTTATTAAGAATGATTTTAGGAGCTTGTGCTTACCTAAGCATTTATCACAATTACTTTTGGATAGCCTATTCACGAGATAGTAGCTGATTACTAAGGATGGGTGACTAAAGGCTAAACTTACTCATTTATTCCAGAAATATTTACTGAGTACCTGGTGGGTGCCAAGTACTGTTACAGATGCTGTAATACAACATGAAAAAATTTGAGAAGAATGTATATCCTCAGGTAGCTTACATACCAGTGGGAAAAAATAGATAATAAATAGGTAAAATACTGCATGTCAGATGGTGAAAAGTGTGATGAGGAAAAATAAATTCTGACCGGGTATGGTGACTCATGCCTGTAATCCTAGCACTCTGAGAGGCCAAGGTAGGAGGATCACTGAGCTCAAGAGTACAAGACCATCCTGAGCAAGGGCAAGACCCTGTACCTACTAAAAATTAAAAAATTAGCCAGGCGTTGTGGCAGGTACCTGTAGTCCCAGCTAATTGGGAGACTGAGGCAAGAGGATTGCTTGACCCAGGAGTTTGAGGTTGCTGGGAGCAAGGCTGACACCTTAGCCTTGGCAATAGAGTGAGACTCTGTCTAAAAAAATAAAAGAAGAAAACTAGTCAGACGTTGTGGAGGGTGCCTATAGTCCCGGCTACTTGGGAAGCGAGGCAGGAGAATCGCTTGAGCCCAGGGGTTGGAGGTTGCTGTGAGCTGTGATGCCAGGACACTACCCAGGCTCTGTCTCAAAATAAATAAATAAATAAAAATAAAAGAAGAGGAAGGGAATGGAGGGGAGGAGGAGGAGAGAGTTCAGAGGGTAAAAGCAGGGAAGGGGATGCACCGTTAAATAGGGTGTTCAAAGAAGCTGCCCAAGGTCGGGGAAGAAGCCACATGAATACTTGGGGAAGAGTGTTCCAACAGAGGGAACAGTCAGTGCAAAAAGCTGTGAGTTTGATGTTTTGATAATGAGGGGTGGGTTGGGATGGGGAACCAGATTACACTGGGCCCTCATTTTGTGCTGAGTTGGGCATGGCCTGAGTTATGTGTTAGCGGGCTTACGTGTAGAGAATAGATTATGGGATGGGGGCAAGGACAGACAGATCAAAGACATGAGTTAGGCAGTTGTAGACATGATCCAAGTAAATGATGGTTCTTGGTCTAGGGTGGTTTAAGTGAAAAAGATGAGAAGTATTCAGATTCTAGATATATTTTTAAGGTAGAATCAAGAAAATTTGCTGTTGGATTGGATGTACAAGAATTATAGGTGGATGGGGCGGCACCTGTGGCTCAAAGGAATAGGGCACCAGCCCCATATGCCGGAGGTTGCGGGTTCAAACCCAGCCCCAGCCAAAATCTGAAAAAAAAATAAAATAGAAGTATAGATGGATGTTTAGTCACTGCTACGTCTCATTTTTGCCACAGGACTCTTTTTTTTTAATTTATTTATTTTTATTGTTAAGTCATAGCTATGTACGTTAGTGCAATCAAGGGGTACAATGTGCTGGTTTCATATACAATCTGAAATATTCTCATCAAACTGTTCAACATAGCCTTCATGGCATTTTCTTAGTTACTGTATGTAGGCATTTGTATTCTGCATTTAGTAAGTTTCGCCTGTACCCATTCTAAGATGCACCGTGCCACAGGACTTTTGCACATGCCGCTCCTATGCCCAACATGTTCTTTCTGTAGTTAACTCCTGCTTGTACTTCATGGTACCCTACCCCCTGGCCTATGTCAGATGCCTGAGAGAGGCTCTCAGCATCACGTACCCCTCCTTCAGAGCATCTAAGTTATCATTGCATGTTTATTTGCATGGCCATTTGATCAATGTCTGTCTCCCCCAGCAGAGTTTAAGGTCTAAGGACAGAGCTTTGTCTGTGGCTGTGTTATGCCAGTAAATATTTGCTGAGTGATTCTTTAACCCACATCCTATGTGAGCCCATGAATCCAAGTTCAGTGCCTTTTGTGCTGCTTGTTCTAGGGCCAAAGCTGCTGTTATGATTCTTTTATTTATGTATGACATAAATTATTTTATTTTATTTTTTTTGGAGACAGAGTCTCATTGTTGCCCTTGGTAGAGTGCCATGGAGTCACAGGTCACAGCAACCTCAAATTTTTGGTCTTAAGCGATTCTCTTGCCTCAGCCTCCCAAGTAGCTGGGACTACAGGCGCCTGCCACAACACCCGGCTATATACATATATATATATATATATTTTTTTTTTTTTGGTTGTTGTTGTTGTCATTGTTGTTTGGCAGGCCTGGGTCAGGTTCAAACCTGCCAACCCCAGTGTATGTGGCTGGTACATTAGCCGCTGAGCTACAGGCTCCAAGTATTTATGGCATAAACTTAGCAGTCAAGGCAAACCTATGCTGGCTTGTACAGCAGAAAGATTCAGAGATGAACATGACAGTTTTTACCTTCAGAGTGGTAGAAGGTGACAAAAAGTTTTCCAGTCACTCATCTGGACTCCCCAAAATAGAAACCAGCACATCTTTGTGCCTGTTTTCAACATACACCACACTCTCATGGAATAGTGAGGAATCGGGCAGGACCAAGGGAGATTTTGAAAAGTTTAGCTTCAGCCTTCTTCTTATGAGCTTCTAAAAAGCAAAAGTTTTCCTTTCTGGTTCCTGGGAATCAGCAACCTCCTCTGAGATCCTGTTGTCCATGGTTAAGAGTCAACCTTGACTTGCAATTAAGCTGTTTAGGAAGGGAGGAAAGAATGTTTTCTGGGTCTATCTCAGAGGGGTTACTGGCATCTTCCCTCCCAACTACCCCTAGCCACAGTTTCCTGCCCCATGGCCTCTGCCCTACTCAGCCCTGTCCTACCTCCTTCTCTGCCTACCGACACCTACTCACCTTTGTCTGTTTTCAGATGTCTGTCCTTCATCCTTCTTCCCCTTCCTTCTCTCCTCACTCTACACCCTCTCTGTACACTACTTTGTCCACACTCTGGGTGTCAGCCACCTCAGGTTCCAGCCCAGGCTGCCATCCTGAGCCCTAGATCCACCTAGCTATCTCCCCACCCAGCAGCTCCATGTGGAAGGCCTAGGATGTCTCAAACCCAGCGGTTCACCACCTTGTCCAAAGCCTGGGACACTGCTCCTTCACCAGCGCCTGTTCTCTGCCCAGCATTCAAACCCAAACCCCCTCTGATTTTCCCCTCCCCTTCTCTGAACATCTGCCTTCAGTCTCTTCTGTTTGGTAGCAGTTCCTGTCCCCAATTCTCCATCTCCATTCCATTTTTGATTTCACACTATTCTCAGAGACTCCCCTCCCAGCTAAGCCTTTTGCCTCCAGCTTCATAAAAAGCAAGTGTAATCCTGTCGACTTCTCCAAACCTCAGGCTGAAGTCTAGGGCTCCTTAGCTGGGTAGATCAGACCCTCCCTCCAGTGCCTCCCCAAGTCTCTGGCCCTCTGGCCATCCTGAACCCTGTTCACCCACACTCATCACCTTCTCTCTGCTAGTGCTCTTCTAGCAGGAGATCCCTCTGCACCGTCTTAGGCCCCTCCCTCCCTACCTCAGGCTAGTTTCTTCAACACCCAGCTTCAAGTTGACTGAGGTACCTGTCTCTCCTGCATCATCTGTCTCCACAGTTAGCCTCTCAGAACATTTACCACCCCTCATTCTCATCCCAGCTGAACATTAGACTCACTTGGGAAACTAAAATTAGATGCCCTGGCCACAGCCCAGACTAATTAATCCAAATCTCCACTGGCCTCAGGCATGGCACAGACCAGATGTTAGTACCCAGGGGCCACTGGGGTCCTCTTGGTGCTGCATGGCTGTTCCTCTCCCAGAGGCTTGACTTTTTTTTTTTTTTTTCCTTTTTTGGTAGTTTTTGGCTGGGGCTGGGTTTGAACCCACCACCTCCAGCATATGGGGCCAGCACTCTACTCCTTGAGCCACAGGCGCCACCTGAGGCTTGACTTTTCTTTTTTTTTTTTTTTTTTTTTTTTTTTGAGGCTTGACTTTTCATACGGTGAAAACGATAATAACTTCCATGCATTCTCTCACTTAATCTTCAGACCTCCCTATGAAGTTCTTAAGTGTCATCATCCCATTTTACAGATAAGTAATTTTCCCAGGGCATTGAGTATATCCAAGAAGTACTGGTTTCCCAGTGACTTCAAGTGCAAGTCGGGAGTAGAAAAGGAAAAAAGTATTATAAGTTACTGTGTTCATTCATTCACTGACATTCCTACTAACATTAATTTAAGGTCTATTCTGGACAAGATGCTGAGAATTAACAAATAAATAAGACATAAGACCCCTGCCCTTAATGTTGTACTCAAACGCGAGTGGAATTATAGAGAATTACACCAGCACAGAGTCCCACAGAGTTTTAGGGTCCTTTACTAGCTGGCACCAAGAGTGGGTTCATACCCGAAAGAATCTCTCAGAAAAGCAGTGGAGCAGGATTTTTAACTTGTGCTTTCAGTGGGGTTGGGCGCCTAAGAGCCAAGTAGTTACAGAAGCAAGACTTGCCAGATTAGAGTTTATAGGGAAGGGGTAAGTGGGCACAAAAGGGCCTTTAAGAAGAGCCAGTGTTGCATCCAGACTGGAGTTTCCAAGGTCTTACAACTCTAAACTTAACCTTTCTGTTCCTGCAGGGTATATGTGCTCAGGGGCCTGTAACAATATGTGAGGGGAGGAGCAGAGTGGGGGCTGCAAAGTTTTAAACCATGTACAAGATGGAGTCAGTCAGTACAAAATGGAGTCAGTCATGTTCCACATTAAGAGGTTTCTTTTAAAGGGAAAGAATGTAAATATTATAGATTGTTATAAATGATCTTAGATAATTATAATACATTGAGATCAAGGGTTGTGCTAGTAATTCTGAGAGTCCACAGAGTGCCCTGTGGGGAATCCTAAAAGCTAAGTGGGAGTTGGTGGAAAGGAAAAGGGCTGGGGTGAGGAGGCCTGGGGACGACGGCATCCCAGGCAGGCTGCCTGAAGGTGGCTGAAGATGCCTCCAAACATCTGTAGGAGCTTGTGAGAAATGAAAGTGGGTCAATGCAGCTAATATAAGAAAAAGAACAGGCTCGGCACCTGTGGCTCAAGCGGCTAAGGCACCAGCCATATACACCTGAACTGGTGGGTTGGAATCCAGCCTAGGCCCACCAAACAGCAATGACAGCTGCAACCAAAAAATAGCTGGGCATTGTGGCTGGAGCCTACAGCCCCAGCTACTTGGGAGGTGGAGGCAGGAGAATTGCTTGAACCCAAGAGTTGGAAGTTTCTGTGAGCTGTGATGCCACAGCACTTTACCCAGGGTGATAGCTTGAGCCTCTGTCTCAAAAAAAAAAAAGAGGGCGGCGCCTGTGGCTCAGTCGGTAAGGCGCCGGCCCCATATACCGAGAGTGGCGGGTTCAAACCCGTCCCGGGCCTAACTGCAACCAAAAAATAGCCGGGCGTTGTGGTGGGCTCCTGTAGTCCCAGCTACTCGGGAGGCTGAGGCAAGAGAATCTCTTAAGCCCAGGAGTTGGAGGTTGCTGTGAGCTGTGTGAGGACACAGCACTCTACCGAGGGCCATAAAGTGAGACTCTGTCTCTACAAAAAAAAAAAAAAAGAAAGAAAGAAAGAAAGAAAGAAAAAGAACAATGCAATGGTAATAGGCAGCTGATGTGCCAGCCATGGCATCTGGAAGTGGCAGGAACAGTGGTTGAATGGAAAGAACATTCCCTGCCCAGAGGGAACTTCCTCTGCCTTGCAGCTGCTGTCCATGTGGGACAGTGGGCACAGCATTGCCAAGTCTGTAAACTTTTATATGAGAAGCTGGAAATCTTTATTTAATTGAAATCTAAACATCTTTTAATGTTGGCAGAAAATTAAAATCCTAACATAGCATTCTGTGAGAATCAAACAAAAATGTCTGTGGGATGTGTTAAATTTACCCTAAAGCTGCCTCCTTAGATATTTTAAGTTCTTGGTACATAGTGAATTGTAACCTAGCTGGATTTGTAAACAGACTGTAACCTACTCTTGTGCCAATCACAGGTGGCCAGCTATTTAAGCCATGTTCAAAGAAGGAAAATGCTGAGCTTTAACTTTCTTTTTTCTTTTTTATTAAATCATAGCTGTGTACATTAATGTGATCATGGGGCACCATACTGAGCTTTAACTTTCTAGCTGTTTCTGTACCTCACTTTAGTTTTCTGAACATCACTTTCCTTTTTCAGTCCATAAATGTTATCCAATTTTGTGATAGCTTGGAGTCACTCTGAACCTATTCCGGTTCTGGGGGCTGCTTGATTTGCAGATCATTCTTTGCTCAATTAAACTCTGCACAGTTTAATTTGCCTAAAGCTTTTCCTTTTAACAGTTGAATACAGCCTTGGACCAGCCATAGTGGCTCCTGTGAGTCCTGGCAGGGTTTTTATTGAGTCAGGAGCCACTTAGATCTGGTTTTAGAAAGGTCTTAGATGGGGAAGCACCTGTGGCTCAGTGAGTAGGGTTCTGACCCCATATACCAAGGGTGGTGGGTTCAAACCCGGCCCCGACCAAACTGCAACAAAAGCCGGGTGTTGTGGTGAGTGCCTGTGGTCCCAGCTACTGGGGAGGCTGAGGCAGGAGAATCGCCTGAGCCCAGGAGCTGGAGGTTGCTGTGAGCTGTGATGGCACAGCACTCTACAAGGGCAATAAAGTGAGACTCTGTCTCTACAGAAAAAAGAAAAAGAAAAGAAAGGTCTTAGATGGTCATTGTATGAAAGGGATTACAGGGACAAAGGCAAATCCCAGGACGCTAGGATGGGAAGCAAGTCACCAGAGTGATGGAGAAGCACTGGGAGACACCTCTGGAGCAGACAGGAAATGAGGTACAGAGGAGGTGACCTTGTGATGGAGGGCAGTGGGTGCAGATGCTGGAGGTAGCTGAGTTGTGGGGCTGGCCTCACTGTCCGCCCAACAACTAGAAGGCTTTCTGCTGGTAGATCACAGGCAACACTGTGCGGGACATCAAGGAAGAGGGGGAAGGGAGTCTTCAAGAGAGACCAACAGGAAGGAAGAAAACAATTTTTTGTCGCTATGAATTCATAATTGACAGGGTATCTTCATACTTCTTTTTGCACTTGGCCTTCATAGCACATCCATGGCCTTTATGTCATCATCTGCTTCCGGGACTAAGGTCTGGAGGATCTAGAAAGCTCTTAGACTCACACAGCTGGCTAAACCCACCCAGATGCCATGTCACCTGAGGCCAGGCCACACACACAGTAGCACAAACAGATCAGTAGCATCTGAAAGACTTGGGGCAGGACCCCCCACTCTGCCCTGAGTGATGACGACCCCAATCAACCGCAAGAGTCGGCGCTTGATGCAAACAGCAAGAGGATTTTATTCCAGCATGCTGGGGCTTGACTCGCAACTCTTTTAGGAGCCGAGGAGTCAAGCCCTGAAGAGCAGGTTTTACAAGCTTATAAAGGTAAAAACCACAAAGTAGGGAGGGGTAGCAGACATAGGAGGGGCTTTAGGGAGGGGTAGCAGACACAGGGGCTTTTCCAGATAAGAAGAACTCTGGTTCATTACTCATCTGTCTTAAGACAAGATCAGCAGTTAAACATTTGCTTAGCTTTTTTCTTTCAAAACCAGTTACCGGTTATCTGCTTCAGCTCGGGGCTATTTCCTAGGACAGTTACAAAAGGTCACATTCTTATGGTAGGGGGCGAGGGGTGCTGCTACATATCTGGTCCCCCACCCCCTTTTTGGATTTGGTAGTACTTTCCTTCATTCCCCCATTTGTTTTTTGGGAAGTTCTAATCATGGAACTTCTGGCTCTATGTATTCATTCTCATGGCTATCATCCCGGCGGAGAGACTGGTAATGCTGTCTGAGCATTAACACTTGTGCAGCACTTACTCTCTCCCGGGCGAAGGTGACTATACGGTTGAAAATGCAGGGCCCAAAGGTAAGAATTAGAAGCAGTATGATCTGTTGGCCTGGCTTCTCGTTCTCCCGT
Source organism: Nycticebus coucang (assembly GCF_027406575.1). Lineage (NCBI taxonomy): Eukaryota > Metazoa > Chordata > Mammalia > Primates > Lorisidae > Nycticebus > Nycticebus coucang. The sequence continues at coordinate 87,887,131 of NC_069787.1, read as the reverse complement.
CCCGGGGACAGATATAGAACTCCGTTTGTCGCATCTGGCGCTGGGCGGGCAAGTTGCCACAGCCAGGGGCGTCTGCAATGTACTGGCCTTGGGATGTGGAGCCTTGGGTAAGCGAGCGCTTTGTTAAATGGTGATCAAGGCTCGATGGAACCTCCTCAAAGTTCTCATCGGGGATATCCCAATGTATCCAGCCCTGCTATTAAGGCACAAATATCTGGGGTGAGGGACGACCACCAGGTCCAAGGAGGGTCCTCTTTTGTAGTACTCCATACTACATCACCAGTCTGAGAGAGAACCTGCCAGGTTAACCTCTGGGGGGAATGGGGGTTGGGACTGGAGCTACTTATCACCGGGAGTTGTATCAGCAGGAGCAGGGCTACTGCGGCGGATGCGGAGCTTGAGGGGGTTGTCCGTCTTTTCCACTTTCCACCCGGAGTCTGGCAGCGGTGCTGGTTTGACATGAGACGCGTGGATCCAGGCTGCAATGCCATCAACTTTTACTGCGGTCGGGGTTGTGAGCAGTACTAGGTATGGTCCTTTCCACCGTGGTTCAAGGTTGGCTGTCCGGTGGCGCCAGATGTACACCGAATCTCCAGCCTGGAACTGGTGAGGTATTTGCAGATCTCCGGGCTTGTAGGCTTCCATCAGCCTGCTCCGCACTTCCTTTTGCACAGTTTCAAGGGCTTTTAATCTGGTGTATAGAGATTGAGAGGAGTAAGATTCTGGGGAAGGGAGGTGCTGCATGGCAACGAGCGGAGGGTGAGCTCCATATAGGATTTCAAAGGGGGTCAGCTTGAGAGTGCTAGGGGTGTTGCGCACACGGAACAGGGCAAAGGGAAGGACTGTCAAGTCAGTAATGCCAGTCTCTAAGGATAATTTAGTCATGGCCTCTTTTAGGGTTCTATTCATCCTCTCTACCTGCCCTGAGCTCTGGGGCTGATAAGCACAATGTAATTTCCATTCAAGCCCCAGGATTTTGGCCAAACCCTGACTAACCTGGGCAACGAAAGCGGGACCATTGTCGGATCCGATTACTTTGGGTAGCCCAAATCTTGGAAAAATCTCTTCTAATATTATTTTGGCCACAACTTGAGCAGTCTCCCTCTTTGTAGGAAAAGCTTCGACCCATCCTGAGAAAGTGTCTATGAACACTAGCAAGTACTTGTATCGTACTTAGTCGGCTTAATCTCAGTAAAATCTGTTTCCCAGTAGCTTCCAGGGCGATCCCCTCGGAGTCGTTTTCCCTGAGGTAGTGTGCTAGGCTGGGTGTTTACTAATTGGCAAGGTCTGCACTCTTTTACAGCTGCATCAACGAGCTTACTTAATTCTATAATATAGTATGGGGAGGACTGAACAATAGTTCTTAGATGCTTGGGGCCCAGATGGGTTAATTTATGAAGTTGTCTGAGAAAGGTGATCGCCTGCTCCTCAGGGAGGATGATTTTTCCTTCCGGGGTTTCTCGGATCCCCTCTGGGGATTCTAAGTGGAGGCCTAATCTGTCCATCCTCTCGAGATCCCACTCCGAATATTTAAAGTGTTTGACAAGGGGGGGTGCTATTTCTTTAAGGCTAGGCCTTAAAGTGTTTTCATATAGCGGCAGGATGTTGAGCCTTTGAGCCGCTCGCTTAGCTTCTTGGTCGGCTCTTTGGTTTCCCTTGGCAACTCTGGACCCCCCTTTCTGATGTCCAGGGCAGTGGATAATGGCTACTTTCTTAGGGAGGTGAACAGCCTCCAGTAGACTTAGGATTTCTTCCTTGTGTTTAATTTCTTTTCCTGCTGAAGTCAACAGTCCTCGCTGTCTGTAAATGGCCCCATGAACATGGGCTGTAGCAAAAGCATACCTGCTATCGGTGTATATGTTAACCTTTTTCCCTTCTGCCAAATGTAAGGCCTGGGTCAAGGCAACCAGCTCGGCCTTCTGGGCCGACGTCCCTTCAGGCAGACTACTTGCCCAGATGGTCTGCTTATCGTCCACTACCACCGCCCCGGCCACCCTTTTACCTTCTATTATGGAGCTGCTCCCATCAGTGAACCAGGTCAGTTGGGCATCCGGCAGGGGCTGATCACAGAGGTCCCTCCGAGTTCCAGTCTCCTCAGCCAGTACTTCTTGGCATGTGTGTAATACATCCTCCCGGACAGAGGTATCAGGTAGTAGGGTAGCCGGGTTGAGGATAACAGGCGGGCCAAACTGGACTCTGTCTCCATTTAATAGGAGACTCTGGTAATGTGTCATGCGGGCATTGGACAGCCACCTGTCAGGGGGCTGTCTGATGATGCTTTCTAAAGCATGGGGGGCAATGACTGTCAACTTCTGCCCCATAGTCAATTTGTCTGCATCTTTTACCAGTACCACCACTGCCGCCACAGACCTCAGACAGGCTGGCCAACCACCAGCGACGGGGTCCAATTTCTTGGAGAGGTATGCTACCGGTCTTTTCCATGGCCCTAAAGGCTGCGTCAGCACCCCTCGGGCCCCTCTTCTCTTCTCATCTACGTATAGGACAAAGGGCTTTGTTACATCTGGTAGAGCCAGGGCCGGGGCTGATAATAATGCCTTTTTAATGTTGTCAAAGGCCCGCTGTTGGCTGGCATCCCACTCGAAGGGAGTGCCTTCCTTGGTCAAAGGGTAGAGGGGAGCTGCCAGAGTAGCAAACCCCGGTATCCATAAGCGGCAGAAACCCGCAGTCCCTAAGAATTCTCACACCTGATGGGGCGAGCGGGGAACTGGAATCTGAGTCACAGTATGCTTCCTGGCTTCTGTTAACCATCTCTGCCCTCCTCTTAGGGTGTAACCCGGGTACGTTACCTCTTTCTGGCAGATCTGGGCTTTCTTGGCGGAGGCTCGATATCCTAAGTGGGCTAGTTCTTCCAGCAACAGTTCTGTGCCCCGATGGCACTCTTCTTTTGTCGTTCCAGCTAGTAGTAAGTCATCTACATATTGTAGGAGCGTTACCTGAGGGTGGCTGGCGCGAAAGTGAGCTAGGTCTTGGTGGAGGGCTTCATCAAAGATGGTTGGGGAGTTCTTGAACCCCTGTGGAAGTCGGGTCCATGTCAATTGCCCCGTCGTTCCAGAGTCCGGGTCTCTCCATTCAAATGCGAAGATGTTCTGGCTAGAGGAGTGTAGTCGGAGGCAGAAGAAGGCATCCTTCAAATCCAGGACGGTGTACCAGATATGGTCCGGAGGGAGAGAGCTTAACAGATTATAAGGGTTAGGCACGGTGGGGTGGATGTCTTGCGCCCGCTTGTTTACTTCTCTCAAGTCCTGCACAGGGCGATAGTCTCCTGTGCCGGGTTCCTTGACGGGTAATAAGGGGGTGTTCCATGGTGACTGGCACTTTACTAGTATGCCCAGCTGTAGGAGACGCTGAATGTGAGGCCTAATCCCTTCCCGAGCTTCCCTAGTCATAGGATACTGGCGCACTGCCACAGGAGTGGAAGTAGCTTTGAGTTCTATGACTATAGGAGGCCTTTCTGCGGCCAGTCCCATTCCAGCAGTTTCGGCCCATGCCTCGGGATATTTTTCTAGCCAGTCATGTACGAGACTAGTCCCTTTCTCCCGCTGCTTTTCAAAGAGTCTATGTTCATCCTCTAAACGCATGGTCAGGGCTGTTACTCTCTTATTCTGGGTTACCTCTGGGCCATCAGGAGTGAAAGTGATTTGGGCTTCCATTTTGGTGAGTAAATCTCTCCCCAGGAGGGGCGCAGGGCACTCAGGGATAATTAAGAACGAGTGGGTTACCGTCCCACTCCCAGATCTACTGATCTTCGGGTAGTCCATGAGTACTGCTGATGCCCTGTGGCCCCTACAACCCAGGATTTTTTCTTGGAGACGGGTCCTGATGGTTCGAGTAGGACTGAGTGTTGAGCTCCGGTGTCTACTAGGAACTCAACTGGCTTCTCCTCCACCTTAAGTATTACCCTAGGCTCAGGGAGGGGTTCCGAGCCCCATCCCCGCTAATCTTCTTCTTCCTCTAAGGCCAGTACTTTCTTGGAGAGTTCTTTCTTCTTTTTTTTAGGACATTCCCTGGCCCAGTGCCCCTTCTCCTTACAGTAGGCACATTGATCCTTATCTAACGGGACGCGGTTGCCCAGGCTACTTGACTTCTTAGTTCTACCTTGGGTCTGTTCCTGGCTCTTCTCCCCTACTACTGCGGCCAAAATCCGTGTTAAGTTTTTCTCCTGTCTTTGGTCTCTCTTATTTTCCCTTTCCTCTCTCTCTTTCTCCTTTCTCTGCTCTTTTTCTTCCTCAGTTTCTCTTTTATGGTATACTTTCTCAGCTTCCTTAACTAAATCCTGCAAGGTATAGTCCTGCAATCCTTCAATCCTCTGCAGCTTTCTTTTAATGTCTACAGCTGACTGCCCTATGAAAGTCATAGCCACAGAAGCCCTCTGTCCTTCAGAGGCAGGGTCAAATGGGGTGTAGCGTCTAAAAGCTTCCATTAGGCGCTCAAGAAACACTGAGGGGGGTTCCGTGGCCCCCTGTATTACTTCTCTTACCTTAGCCAAATTAGTGGGGCGTCTTGCACTAGAGCCTGGCGATAGACTGTCAGTCGCTCCCTACCTTCTGCTGTGTTGAAGTCCCAGTCAGGTCTGGAGAGGGGAAAGGCAGCCTCGATGATGTTGGGGAGCTGGGTAGGACGCCCATCCGCCCAGAGTACATTCTTCCTAGCTTCTAGTAAAATCCTCTCCCTCTCTTCAGTAGTGAAGAGAGTCTGTATGAGCTGCTGGCAGTCATCCCATGTGGGCTGATGAGAGAACATCAGGGACTCTACCAGCCCAGTCAGGTGTTGGGGGTCTTCTGAAAAAGGGGGGTGATTAGTTTTCCAGTTATACAGGTCTGCAGAAGAAAATGGCCAGTACTGGAGGGGCTGGAGAGGAGGTGGTCCCTCATCTGTTGCCACTGGCGGGGGGCCGTATGCCTTCAGGGGCAGGGCAACAGTAGTGTCGGGAGACATTCCTCCCCGGCGGTGACTCCTGGTACCTTGGGCGGGCCCCAGTGAAGGTTCCCCTGGGGGTGCAGAGGGGGCAATCGCCTGATCTGGTGATGCTGGTCCTCCCTGCCCCCCGACAGGAGCCAAGCGGGAGGGTATGGGGGAGGAGGGGGCGGAGGGTCGAGGAGAAGATGATCAGTCTGAATTTCCGGGTAGATCTTCTTAGGGGGGTCCGAGCCGCCACCCCCTTTTCTGGAACCAGAAGATTGGACAGCGAGCACCTGAGGATTAGACGGGGACCTGGGTGTGGCAGTCCACGGCCGAACCCAGGAGGGCAGATTCTGCACCAGGTCCTGCCAGACTATGATGTTAGGTTGTTGATCCGGATGGGCTCCCGGTCCTCTCTGAAAAACAATCTCTTTGATAGCAAAAATAAGAGATAAGTCAAAGGTACCTCCTGACGGCCAGCCGACGTTAAAAGTGGGCCACTCTGAGGAGCAGAAAGTCTGCCATGGGCCTTTTTTAACCTCTACTGACAGGTCACGACCTCTTCTCTTCACTTCAGTCCAATGATCTAGAGTCAAACTCAGAGGGGTTGTCACAGTCTGTCCCATCGTCAGTAGATATGTCAGAAACACAAATAACAGGAATAACAGAAATATTACAGATACAAGGACCTACCTACCACACTTGGTCCCTCACAAGCCTACAACAGAATCAGACGGGCGCGTTTCCTGTAATTTTTGATCGAACAACTGGACTCGATCAGCGCCCTTACAGCAGGAGACAACCAGGCGTCCCTGGTTCTCCTCCGTTCCTGGGGCGTCCCCCAGGATTTCAGCCTGTGGTCCTCCAGGCACGTCTACCGACCACTGTCTGGCCACTCTCACGAGGTGCCGAACGGCTGCAAAATCGAAAGCGCGCACACAAAGTCAAACAAAGGACTGAAGACACAGACCAGACAGTTTTCGGGGTACCCCTTTCTTACCTCCAAGGTCGACTCTGCAGGCGAGGGGTGGTCGTTATCTCCCGGACGAGCCCCCAAATGAAAGACTTGGGGCAGGACCCCCCACTCTGCCCTGAGCGATGACGACCCCAATCAACCGCAAGAGTCGGCGCTTGATGCAAACAGCAAGAGGATTTTATTCCAGCATGCTGGGGCTTGACTCGCAACTCTTTTAGGAGCCGAGGAGTCAAACCCTGAACAGCAGGTTTTACAAGCTTATAAAGGCAAAAACCACAAAGTAGGGAGGGGTAGCAGACATAGCAGGGGCTTTAGGGAGGGGAGCAGACATAGGGGCTTTTCCAGATAAGAACAACTCTGGTTCATTACTCATCTGTCTTAAGACAAGATCAGCAGTTAAACATTTGCTTAGCTTTTTTCTTTCAGAACCAGTTACCGGTTATCTGCTTCAGCTCGGGGCTATTTCCTAGGACAGTTACAAAAGGTCACATTCTTATGGTAGGGGGCGAGGGGTGCTGCTACTTATCTGGTCCCCCCCCCTTTTTGGATTTGGTAGTACTTTCCTTCACATCCAGTGCCAAGCTATACCATGACCAGCGACATCAGGATCCCTGGACGTGCTGCCTGGATGATCCCAGTGTGCAGCAAGGGTGGGAACCACTACTTTACATGCTGGTCACAGCTTCCAGTTTGTTTTCCTGACTCGCTGTTGACACAGAGTGGTTATTAACAACTCTTTTTTTCACTCTCCAAGATAACCCAGTTTAGAAAGTGAACGATCTGGTGGTCTCTTTTATCTTCTACAAAAAGTAAGGAATCACAGGATAAATTTATTATTATTATTATTATTATTATTTTAGAGACAGAGTCTCACTTTGTCGCTCTCAGTAGAGTGCTATGGAGTCACAGCTCACAGCAACCTCCAGCTCTTGGGCTTAGGCGATTCTCTTGCCTCAGCCTCCTGACTACAGGCACCCACCACAATGCCCAGCTATTTTTTTGTTGCAGTTGGCTGGGACCAGGTTTGAAACTGCCACCCTCAGTATATGGGGCTGGTGCCCTACTCACGGAGCCACAGGTGCTGCCCCAAGATAAATTTATTTTTAAACTGTATTATTAAAGAGTTACACTTTAAACTAACAAACTCAATAGGGTTTCATTCAATCGCTAAACACCTTTTCAGGTGAAATTCCTCTAAATTGGGTTAGCACACTAAAGGCCCACAGTCCAAGTCCAGCTCACTGCCTGTTTTTGTAATAAAGTTTTATTGTAACACAGCCACACTCATTCATTTACGTGTTGTCTCTGGCTACTTTCTGCTATGGTGGTAAAGTACAGTAGCGATGACAGAAATCATATGGCCCAAAAGCCTAAAATATTTACTGTCTGGTCCTTTACAAAGAAGGTTTGCTGACCCCTTCCTAAATTTAAAACATTGAGTCCAATTAAGTCACATTATATTCTGTACGTCCCATCTTTTTGGCCCCACCATGGAGACTATGGCTGTTATACAATTGAAATGTCCTGGGGGTTCCTGTAGTTTAACAGTCCCCAAGACCACTGTCAATTTTAATGATTTGCTAGAACTCAGAAAAGCCATTGTACTCACAGTTACTGTTTATTACATGAAATAATACAGATCAAAATTAGCAAAGAAAGAGGCACGTAGCTAATTGTGTACAGGAGATACCAGGCACAAGCTTCCAATTGTCCTCTCCCAGTGGGTTATGCAGACAGTGCTTACTTTTCCCAGAAACAATGTGTGGCAACATGCACTGAGTATTGCCAACCAGGGAAGCTCACCCAAGCCTTGGTGTCCAGAGTGGTTATTAGGAAATGGTCACATAGGCATGGTTGACCTTAGTCACCCAACCTCCAGCCCCTCGAGAGGTCAAGCTGATAGAAGATACCACATCTGAGGACTCAAGGCCCCCCAGCATGAATCACATTATTAGCATAGATTATCTGGAGTAGTCCAAGGGCTTAGAAGTCACCTTACAGGCTTTGATGCAGGTCAAGTGCCAAACCTTTCTTTGGAATGTGCAGGGTGTGGACAGCCCCGACTTCCTAATTCTTTACGGTTCCACTTAGTGGGCAGAGCCATGTGGTAAGGAGTTCCAACATAACACCAGCTCCCGCTTTTGCTTGACTTTTGCCTGACCTCTGGCTTGGTCCACAGCGCATTACAACCACCTGGGCAGCATTTAAATAGCCCCATGCCTCCTGTCTCCTCCAGACTAATTAAATTGAATTCTCTAGGGGTGAGGCCTGGGCATTGGTATTTTTAGATTTTATCCCTTGGGATTTGATGTTTTGACAGGTTTCAGAGCCACTGGGTATAGGTTCTAGGGCTACTCCTCTGGGCGAGATAGAGATAAGTAGAGTGGGGAGGTACAGGTAGAGCAGCTGAGGGTGTGGGGACAGGGAGAGGGCCCCTCCTGGAGGGTGACAAAGGACTGGTGTGGGAGGACCAGCACAATTTAAGCCCTGGAGGAGCGGAAAGTGTAGGGACAGAGGAGCAAGTTGATACAATTAGCTAGAACTCAGCATTGTGACAGAAAAAAGACTAGACTAGAAACTGAGGCTAAATCTCCCAGAGCCATCAATGCTGTTGGACTTGGTTTTGTGACTAATGGGCATCTGCTGAAAGTTTTACACAGGGGCTGTTGGCTCAGAGCCGTGCCTCAGAGAAACCAGGCTGGACTGCACGTGAGGTGAGGAGGGGAAGGGGAGTGAGGGTAGTAGGAGCCTATTTGATAAGTCCTGGGGACATTACAATCATCATTTGTTCACCAAGTATTCATTTCATGTCTGTGACATTCCAGGCCCTGTGTTACAGTCACTGAGGCTGCGACAATAAGCAACACACAGTGCCTGCCATTGTGAAGCAGGTGTGAAGGGAGAGAGGAAACCAGCAAGTCAGCAAATAAATATATAATGTGTCAGGTGACACTCCATGTGACAGAAGATATAACAGGAAAGGGCATGAGGTTGAGGGTAGGGACGCTTTCTACAGTAGGGTGTGAGGGAGGCCTCTGCTAAAATGACACTTGAGAAGGAGGAAGGTAGATACCTGGGAGAGTCAACAGCAATACAAACGCCCTGAGGTGGTTGTGAGCATAGTAATGAGAGTGCTATCAGTGGAAATGGTGGTATGCGGGCAGATTTGAGGATAAGATTTAGGATGAATTGGATGACAGGTGGATGACATGGCTTGAGGCTGGTTTACATCAGGAGTTCTTAACACTGGTTACTGTTTAAAATCTTGTGGGAAACATTTAAAAAGTCTCTCATTTGTGCTCTGTTATTCCATTTATGTGAAATTCAAACAGACAAAACATCAAGAATATATAAGGCACTCTGACCACTCACTAATGAGACAGATAATACAATTAAAAAGTGGGCAAAAATATGAATAGACATAAAAGAAGACATACAAATGGTCAGTAAGTACATGAAGAGATGCTCAACCTAACTAGTCAGCAGAGAAATGCAAATTAAAACCACATTAAGGTGGGCAAGTGCTGGCTCAGAGCTATAATCCTAGTGTTTTAGGAGGGCAAGGGGAGAAGATAAATTGAAGCCAAGAATTTGAGACCAGCCTGAGCAACATAGCAAGACCCCACCTCACAAAAATGTGATAATTAGCCACGCATGGTGATGTGTGCCTATAGTTCCAGCCACTCAGGAACTGAGGCAGGAGAATTGCTTGAGCCCAGGAGTTTGAAGTTGCTGACAGCTGTGATTGCACAATTGTACTCTAGCTTGGATGACAGAGACCCTGTCTCAAAAACAAACAAAAAACCACATTGAAATACTATTGCATACCAATAAGAAGACTACAATTTAGACTGACCATACTATCTGTTGACAAGGATAGAGCGACTAAGACTCTGATACACTGGGAGGAATGTAAAATGTTACAGCTACTCTGGAGAACAGGTTAGCAATTTTTTACAAAGTTAAACTTAAATTTACCATATAACCAAGCATTTTCACTTCAAGGTATTTACCCAAGAGCAGTAACATACATTCACACAAATATTTTCTTATACATGCATGTTCATAATGACTTTATTCATAATCACTAAACCTGGAAATAGCTCAGGTATCTGATAACAGGTGACTGTAATAAGCGAATTGTGCTTTATCAATACAGAATAATATTACCCAGTGATAAAAGGGAATGAACTAGCAATACATGCAACATGGATGAATCTCCAAAAGCTAGTTCTAGATAAAAAACTCCAGACACAAAAGGCTACCTACTATATGATTTTCAGTTACATGAAATTCTAGAAAAGGCAAAACTGCAATAAACAAAAACAGAGGAGTTTGCCTAGCATTGGGACTGACTGGGAGATTGACTGCAAAGGGGCACAGGGAGCTTTTTGGGTGATGACATTGTTATTTCATGATGACGTGGGAGTTTCCATAGGTGAGTATATTTGTAAAAACTCATTTGTACATATAGGGTGTATTTTATTATACATAAATTACACTTCAGTAGAACTGATTAAAAAGAAATCAGGCAACACTCATCTTCAGTGGCAGAGGTCAGAATAATGGTTACCTTGGGGGCAATTCACTCAGGGAGGTACAAAGTAGCCTGCTCAGGGGCTGGAAGTACCCTATACCATGATCTGCATGGTCACCGCATTAAGTTGTGTGCTGAGGATTTATGCACTTTACTGTATGTAAAATATAACTCAATTTAAAAAGAAAAAGAAGTTAATGATGTCCAAGCATCATTCCTAGAAATTAGGACTTAGTTGGGTCTGGGGTGGGCCCAGGCCTTATTATATTGTAGAAGTTCCTAGGCGGTTTTATGTTCAGCCATAGTTGAGAACCCCTGATTTAAGGGACGGGCAAGGGTCAGGTGTTGAGTCTGAGTCATGGAGAATATTCTGATGCCATATGCAGTCTAGTGGCATATTCAGGACTAGTAGAGGACACTCAGCTCAGCTTTGGCTTTCAAATGATTTGAGATGAGAGTGGGATTCCTGAGGCTGTGCTTGGACCCAGTGCAAAGCTAGGCAGTAAACTCAGGGGTTGGGGGTTGCAGACAGGGCTGACTGTGTGCTCCCTATGGATTTCACTCCAGCCCAGACTGATTTTCTGACTCCTAGGGCAAGATGGCAACAGATGAAGGCTCACAGGACACTCTGCGGCTCCAGTTCAAGGCCATGCAGGAGATGCAGCACAAACGTTTACAGAAGCAGATGGAGAAAAAAAAGGAAAAGGAACTGAGCCTCAGAAATGAAGTTGATGACCAAAAAGAGCCTTTGGAGGTCTCAGATGGCCTCAGCCCTCTCCAGGCAGGGGAGCAAAACTCAAAAAACAGCTTTGAACAGAGGTAAATGCAAATTTGAATTCTCCCAGGAGCATCACAGGGAGGTACAAAAGAGGGGGAGAAATGATCACAGACGTGGGCTGGCTAGATGGAGATTTGTTGATTGAAAGTAGTGTGACTGCACATGGTGGCTGATGCCTATAGCACTCTGGGAAGCTGAGGTAGGAGAATGCCGTTAGCACAGAAGTTCTAGACCAGCCTTAGCAAGAGCAAGATGTCATCTCTACTAAAAATAGAAAAATTAGCCAGATATAGTGGCAGGTGCCCATAGTCCTAGCTACACAGAAGGCTGAGGCAGGAGAATTGCTTAAGCCCAGGAGTTTGAGATTGCTATGAACTAGGCTGATGCCACTGTACTCTAGCCTGGGTGACAGAGTGAGACTCTGTCTCAAAAAACAAACAAGGTTGGAAGGTTTGACACAAAAGTTGTTATTAATGACTCTTAAGTCTGATAGATCTGTGCTCCTATGGACATAATTTGACATGGTACGTGCATATGTATTTTAAAAGTTATTCAAAGTCAAAGTCATCAAGGTATAATTTATTCACTTGAATTTTCTTTTGTAATGTGTCTTTTATGAAATCTGTGTTTGGGTTTCCAAGCTGATTGGCTAACTGATGGTTCATAGATGATCATTGCACCAAATCTCACCTGGGAATTCTCCTGTTCCGATTTCTCTTTCTTGACATATAACAATACAAGAAGACACACCCTGTCCTAAAGAAGCTCTTGGTAGATTTTTTACAGTTGGTGAAAAAGTTGAAAAGAGTTCAGAATCTTCTTACTTCATTCTAAATTCAGTAATGTTATGCAACTACATATGGATTTATACTTGTTGTTAAAAGCAGGAGTCTGTATTGAAACAATCTCCTACTAGTCATTTTGCTAAAAAAAATCACACTTGTTGAACTGTCTCTTTGCTTTTGGTTTTGCCCAGAATCTATTTTATCCATCTTAAAATTCTACTTTATATGGTTTCTCAGTTTTCAGCATGTTCTACTTAAAATGCTAATTGGAAAAAAAGATTTCTCAATAATGGAAAAAAATTATATGACTCATAAATATTAGCTCTAAGATAACCCTGGACCTATTTCTTTTTCTTTTTTTCTTTTTTTGAGACAAGGGTCTCATTATGTTGCCCTGGGTAGAGTGCCATGGTGTCACAGCTCACAACAATCTCAAACTCTTGGGTTTAAGCGATTCTCTTGCCTCAGCCTCCCAAGTAATTGGGACTACAGGCACCCACCACAATACCTGGCTAGCCCGGACCTATTTCTAAATTGACCTATCCCCAAACCAGAGAAATTCAAATTGGTAGATACTTGAGCCATTGCTGAAATAGTAATAACAACAACAGTAATAATAACTATTACATATTAATTACTGTTACCTATGACTTACTATATTTACTTCCCCAGCAGTTGTCTGCGGGGCATCTGCTCTGTGCCTAACAGAGAAGTGTTCACAGACCTATCAGTCATGGATTTCTTATGTCCTCAAGTTCTGAAAAGACCCTCACAAGATGACTTGTAATATATAAAGTCAACTACCTGTTCTAATTTTTTGTCAGATTTACCTAAAACCTAGAGACCTGGCCTTAACTTAAAGCTTAGAAAATTCTGGCTCGGCGCCTGTGGCTCAAGCCGCTAAGGCACCAGCCACATACACCTGAGCTAGCGGGTTCAAATCCAGCCCGGGCCCACCAAACAACAATGCCAGCTACAACCAAAAAATATCTGGCTGTTGTAGTGAGTGCCTGTATTCCCAGCTACTTGGGAGGTGGAGGCAGGAGAATTGCTTGAGCCCAGGAGTTGGAGGTTGCTGTGAGCTGTGATGCTATAGCACTCTACCAGGGTGACAGCTTGAAATTCTGTCTCAAAAAATAAAAATAAAAAAAAATAAAGAAAAGAAAAGAAAATTCTTATTTGGTTTTGTGATACACACATGCACGTGCACGCACACACACACACACACACACACCCCACCCCATACTTCACAGAAGCTGTAACAAAACTTGTAATAAAATGCAGCTAAAGTGATAGAAAGAAATTCATGACCTTAATTATAGTTGCATTTCACAAGTTTTTTTGTTTTCTCTACACATGTACATGTGTTTATTTGGTTTCCACTTTTTGCCTTCACAAAATTAAAGAGGCTTAAAATTTAATAACAATAACAACATTTAAGATAAGGACTAGAAACAAAAACCTCGTAAAGAATGGAAGAAGATAAATACATTCAGAAAACAAATCAGACGATTGCTGCAACGAAATATTGAACAATAATAATAATAATAATGATGCAGGGTGGCGCCTATGGCTCAGTGAGTAGGGCGCCGGCCCCATGTACCGAGGGTGGTGGGTTCTAACCTGGCCCCGGCCAAACTGCAACAACAAAAAAAAAAATAGCCGAGTGTTGTGTTGGGCACCTGTAATCCCAGCTACTCGGGCGGCTGAGGCAAGAGAATCGCCTAAGCCCAAGAGCTGGAGGTTGCTGTGATCTATGATGCCACAGCACTCTACCAAGGGCGACAAAGTGAGACTCTGTCACAAAAAAAAAAAAAAATAATAATAATAATGCAAAAAAAGTAACATTCACATTGTCAGATCATGGCACTCTACCCAAGAACGGTACAGTGAGACTCTGTCTCTACCAAAAAAAAAAAAGTATGTCTATCATAGAATGCTTTGACTCTGAGGTTCAGTTTGGAGTTATCAGTTAACTTCTTTTTTTTTTTTTCCAAAGTCTCAAAAACTATAGAATATTTATTTTTATAAATAAAAATAGAAGGCTCGGTGCCTATGGCTCATGTGGCTAAGTCGCCAGCCACATACACCTGGCGGGTTCGAATCCAGCCTGGGCCCACCAAACAACAATGACGGCTGCAACCAAAAAAAATAGCCGGGCGTTGTGGCAGGCGCCTGTAATCCCAGCTACTTGGGGGGGCAGAGGCAGGAGAATCGCTTGAGCCCAAGAGTTGGAGGTTGCTGTGAGCTGTGATGTCACAGCACTCTACCCAGGGTGACAGCTTGAGGCTCTATCTAAAAAAAAAAATAGAAGAAAATTTCAAAATACAGATCATGCCAAATCTTAAAGACAATAGAAAAAGAATACTTCAAAATCATTCTATTTCATCTGGATATATCTGATATTAAAACTGGAAAAAATTTATTATAAAGGAAAATTACAAACATATTAAACAACATATTAACAAATTGAATTAAAAATTATTGTTCAGGGCAGCGCCTATGGCTCAGTGAATAGGGTGCCGGCCCCATATACTGAGGGTGGTGGGTTCAAACCCAGCCCTGGCCAAACTGCAACAAAAAAATAGCTGGGCGTTGTGGCGGGCGCCTATAGTCCTAGCTACTCAGGAGGCTGAAGCAAGAGAATCACCCAGACACAGGAGTTGGAGGTTGCTGTGAGCTGTGATGCCATGGCACTCTACCAAGGGTGATAAAGTGACACTCTATCTCTACAAAAAAAAAAAAAAAAAAATTATTGTTCAAATAATGTACTTTGGTCAAAATTAAATCCGATTTATGTGAGAATTAGTCACTATTTTCTTTTCTTTTTTTTCCCTTTCCCTCACCCCTCCCTCCTTCTCTCTCTGTCTGCTCTCCTCTTCCCCCATCCCCCACTGTGTCATTACTTGTCATTAATTGTCCTCATATCAAAGTTGAATACATAGGATTCATGCTTCTCCGTTCCTGTGATGCTTCATTAAGAATAATGTGTTCCACCTCCATCCAGGTTAATACAAATGCTGCAAAATCTCCATTTTTTAAATGGCTGAATAGTATTCCATGGTATACATGTACCATAATTTGTCAATCCATTCCTGAGTTGAGGGGCACTTAGGCTGTTTCCACATTTTAGCAATTGTAAATTGAGCTGCAATGAACAGTCTAGTACAAGTTTTGATATAGCTTCTATGGGCAATCAATTCTAAATGCTTTATAATGGGCATTATAATTTCTTCTTAACCCCTTAATAATTTAGAAGTGTGGTTTTTTTTAGTTTCAGACATATATTGGGAGTTGAGTTTTGTTTTGTATTTTTATCTATTTATTATTTTATTTTTTAGAGATAGAGTCTTATTCTATTGCCCAGGCTAGAGTGCCATGTCTTCAGCCTAGCTCACAGCAACCTCAAAGTCCTGGCTCAATGAATTTTGCTGCCTCAGCCTCTCAAACAGCTGGGACTACAGGCCCTTGTCACAATACCCCACTAATTTTTTTTTTTTTTTTTTTGAGACAGAGTCTTACTCTGGCACCCTGAGTAGAGTGCCGTGGCATCATAGTTTACCACAACCTCAAGTTCTTGGGCTCATGCAGTTGTCTAGCCTCAATTTTTTGATTTTTAGTAGAGATAGGTCTTGCTCTTGCTTAGGCTGCTCTCAAACTCCTGAGCTTAAAGAATACTCCTGCCTCAGCCTCCTAGAGTGCTGTGATTACAGGCATGAGCCACTGTGCCTGGCCTGATTTTTTCTTTTTCTTTTTTTTTTTTTTGTAGAGACAGAGTCTCACTGTACCACCCTCGGGTAGAGTGCCGTGGCGTCACACGGCTCACAGCAACCTCTAACTCTTGGGCTCACGCGATTCTCTTGCCTCAGTCTCCCAAGCAGCTGGGACTACAGGCGCCCGCCACAACGCCCGGCTATTTTTTTGTTGCAGTTTGGCCGGGGCTGGGTTTGAACCCGCCACCCTCAGCATATGGGGCCGGCGCCCTACTCACTGAGCCACAGGCGCCGCCCGGCCTGATTTTTTCTTATTTTAGTAGAGATGGGGTCTCGCTCTTGCTCAGGCTGGTCTTCAATTCCTGAGTTCAAATGATCCTCCCAGAGTGCTAAGATTATGGGTGTGAGGGTGGTGCCTGTGGCTCAGTGGGTAGGGCACTGGCCCCATATACCCAGAGTGGCAGGTTCAAACCCAACCTCAGCCAAACTGCAACAAAAAAATAGCTGGGCGTAGTCCCAGCTGTAGTCCCACCTATAGTCCCAGCTGCTCGGAAGGCTGAGGCAAGGGAATAGCCTAAGCCCAGGAGTTGGGAGGTTGCTGTGAGCTGTGTGATGCCACGGCACTCTTCTGAGGGCGATAAAGTGAAACTCTGTCTCTACAAAATATATATATATGTATAATTATAATAATAAATAAATAACAAATATTACAGGTGTGAGCCACCATGCTCAGCCTTGTTTTTTATTTACTTTGTTTTATTTATTTATTTATTTGTTTATTTTTGAGATAGAGTCTCACTATGTCACCCTCGGTACAGTGCTGTGGCGTCATATCTCACAGCAACCTCCAACTCTTGGGCTTAAGCAATTCTCTTGCCTCAGCGTCCCAAGTAGCTGGAACTACAGGTGACCACCACAACGCTCGGCTATTTTTTTGTTGTTGTTGTAGTTGTCATTGTTTAGCTGGCCTGGGTTGGGTTCAAACCCACCAGCCTCAGTGTATATGGCCAGCGCCCTAATCACTGAGCTACAGGCACTGAGCCTTGTTTTTATTTTTTGCTATTTTTAAATTATTGATTCCTAATTATATAATTTTTATTTTTATTTTTAGAGACAGAGTCTTAACTTTGTCGCTCCCAGTAGAGTGCTGTGGCATCACAACCTCCAGCTCTTGGGCTTAGGCGATTCTCTTGCCTCAGCCTCCCAAGTAGCTGGGACTACAGGCGCCCACCACAACCCTGACTATTTTTTTGTTGCAGTTTGGCTGGGGCCCGGTTTGAACTCACCACCCTCGTTATATGGAGCTGGCGCCCTACTCACTGAGCCACAGGCACCGCCCTGATTCCTAATTTTAGAAAAATAGCCTGTATAGTATCATTATTTGCAATTAGCTAAGATAACCCTCATACCCTATAATAATGCATTTTTGTGCATGTTCCACAGATACTTGAAAGTAGTATGAATTCTTTGAGTGAGGGGTTTTATGTAGCTCTCTGTTAAAGCCAGCTAATAAACAATGTTACTCAAACTTTCTTCTTTTATACGTGCTCATGTGTGTGTGTGCTTAATCACTCAGTTCTAAGAACAGTGTGTTATTAATAAAATCTGCTCATCTGTTCCCCTTAATTTCATTTTCCTATTTTTCAAACCGGTTCTTATCACCACCTAGTGCCCAACCCAGGTATCACAAACCTGAGCAGTGGAAGCTTGACCCGTACCCATCTGTCCTTGGGAAGGAACAGTAATTCTGCCTTTGCATTGTAGGGTGCTTGAAGATGAGATTGAACAGCTTCGAGATGAGCTCAGGGAAACAGTCGATGAGAATGGGAGATTGTATAAGCTGCTGAAGGAAAGGGACTTTGAAATCAAACACCTCAAAAAGAAAATAGAAGAGGACAGATTTGCCTTCACAGGTAGCCCCACCATTGTTGTGATAGTCCTAGCCTTGCAGTCCAGAGTTCAGGGAGGGCAGATAGCAGGTTCCTGGGGGCAGGTGCCCAAGAGAGTGCCAATGGTCAGTTGTGGTCAAGCTCATCCAAACGAATCCTGGCAGTGAGAGAGAAGGTAGAGGAAAAGAACAGGCCCAGGAAGGCCAGCATAGCAAGAAGTGGGAGCACAGGGGACAGTGAGGACAGCAGGGGCAGCAGGCCAGCATCCCAGGCAGTGCTAATGACCCAACTTGGACTCATGACAAGGGTTCTCCATCATGCTTGCAGTATGTGTGGTGGGCTGGCAAGACCCATTTCCTCTGTGTTCTCTGGCTCAGACGTTATGTCATAGACATTTAAAAAGTCCTGGTTAAGGCAGATGTTAACTCTATAGCACCTGCTATGCTATTCTAGAAGGGTAGATGAAACAAGGAAGCCACCTGTTCTAGAAGGATTACCTGGGACCCAACCACTCTCAGCAGGACCTGGGCTGGACATTGGCTCTGTTGGTAGAGACCCATGAGTCCAGTGAGGACCTGGTTTTGTGAGTCTGGGGATGACCTTAGCCCTGTGGGTGTGAGGTGGACATTGGCTCTGTGGTTATGAGTTTGACTTTGGCCCTGCACGTCTAGTGAAGAGACCTTGTGCTCTGCTACATGTACACCCATTGAGCAATCCCCAGGTGGCTAATAAACCAGAAAGTAGATGTCATCAATCACAGAAAGCAACAGGGTTGAGTTAGCATCTGCCAGAGTGTCCCTCCCTGCCTTTGAGAGCAAATGCTTTTTTTTTTTTTTTTCAATAGAGACAGAATCTCACCTTATTGCCCTCAGTAGACTGCCGTGGCATCACACAGTTCACAGCAACCTCCAACTCCTGGGCTTAGGCAATTCTCTTGCCTCAGCCTCCCGAGCAGCTGGGACTATAGGCACCCGCTACAACACCCGGCTATTTTTTTGTTGCATTTTGGCTGAGGCTGGGTTCAAACCGACCCTGGGTATATGGGGCCGGCACCCTACCCACTGAGCCACAGGAGCCACCCAGAGAGCAAATGCTTTTGATGGCAGGTACACCCACAGGACCAAAGCTCCAATCAGTCAGTGCTGAATTAAAAACCAACAAGACATTGGTATCCTAAGGGCTCTTGCTAGGTTAATGCATCTCTCTCCATTCTTTGGCCTTTTCTAAAAACAAAAGCCACACTGAAGACAAGGCTTTGTGTTGTGAGGAATAAACACATTTAGGCTGGCTGAGGATCCTGCTGGGGAAGTTTGGGCATCTTGCCCTGGTGCAAGGCTGTAGAGACTCCAATGGGCTCCAGGGGGAGCAGGAGATGCATCTCCACCCTGTAGACCTGGGAGACAGACCTGGGGCTCCTCCCTCCTCCCAGCCAGCCTCTCCCTTGTTCTGTCGCTTGCTGTCTCTGCCAACTCACAGACTTGTTTGCAGCCTCATCTATCTGACTACCAACCCCCACACACCCTGAAGACCACTTAAACCTAATCCTCACTCTGAAGTCACCGTTTCTGATTTCCAACCTCACATTTTGGAGAGAAAAGTTGACTGCCCTATTTATGTTTTTTGTTTGTTTGTTTGTTTATTTGTTTGTTTTTTGAGACAGAGCCTCAAGCTGTTGCCCTAGGTAGAGTGCTGTGGCATCACAGCTCACAGCAGCCTCCAACTTGTGGGCTTAAGTGATTCTCTTGCCTCAGCCTCCCACGTAGGTGGGACTACAGACACCTACCACAATGCCCGGTTATTTTTTGGTTGTAGTTGTCCTTGTTGTTTGGCAGGCCTGGGCTGGATTCAAACCCGTCAGCTCTGGTGTATATGGTTGGCACCTTAGCCACTTGAGCTTCAGGCACTGAACTCCATTTATGTTTTTTAACTGTGCCCACAAGTGACAGACTGCTGACACTGATGGATTAGTTTTTCTTTGGCTGGATTTTTAGTGATCGTTTTAGGTTTTTGTTTGCTTACTGCATTTCTTTGTATAGTTTTTTAGTGATTGTTCCAGTGGTTACAAAACACAGATCTTTTTACAGTCTATGTGAGGTGGAATATAATCTACTTTCTATGGAATTGAAACTTTGCTACCACATAGATCCCTTTACCTCCCCCTTATATTGTAGTTTCTATACGTGTTATACCTATATATTGAAAATGCCATGTTTAAATTTTGGCTTTCAACCATTATACATATTTTAAAGAGCTTAAAGAGACATAAATAGTCCATTATAGTTACCCAGATAGTTTGCGTTTTTGTGCCTGCCCTTTCACTGCTGCCACCACCTACCACGGGGTTGCAGTTTTAAGAGTGGGGCTTGCCTGAAGACAGGGTTGGGGAAGAATAGGAAAAAAAAAAAAAGAGAGAGAGAGAGAGGATTTTCCCCATTGTCTTTGGGCTGCTCTTCCTGCATTTTGGACTAGCAAGGTCTTCTCTTGGATCTCTTTCTGATGGCTGGCTTGAGAATCTGGGCTGTGTTTGAGTCCTGGGAGGAAATCATAATCCAGGAAATGTACCACTGGACTGTTTGTACTCCTGGTTTCCTTCGCCAGTATCTTTGCTAACATTTGCTTTCAGCACCCTCAGATGGCTGCCTGGCGCATCCTGTGCAGGGCTTTGACTTGTATTCAGGGAGAGAGACAGGGTGGAGTGTGTTTACTCTGTCTTAATCAGAGCCAGAACCTCTGCTGAAATTGTGTTTCTTTTACTCCTAGAATTGATGATTTTCCCAGTGATCCCATAATATCTTGCCTCTTACATAGCCTATTAAAGGAGCCAAGCACGCCATCTTGGCGCTGAATGATACCTGCCCTCTAGATGCTCCCAGGCTGTCTGTTCTGAGCCCTTTCTCTCAAGTGTCCTTGTCCTCTGCAGCAGACATGAGGCTCCCATATTGTCCCACGCACTGCATCCCCCAGTTCAGCAGGAGCAAGCCTGGATTGAGGTGATTGGAAAACCAGTCAATTCCTCTGCGTGTTTTCCCTCTGTTGTCACCCTGCATCTGTTCTGAGGCATATCATGGTCATGTTAAAAAGGAGGGCTAGCGATGGGGCATGGTGGCTCACACCTGTGATCCTAGCACTTTAGGAGGCTAAGATAGGAGGATTGCTTGAGGCCAGGAGTTTGAAACCTGCCTGAACAAGAGTGAGAGCCTATCTCTACAAAATTAGAAAAAATTAGCCGGGCATGTTGGTGCATGCCTTCATTACAGCTACTCTGAAAGCTGAGGCAGGAGGATCACGTGAGCCTAGGAATTTGAGGTTGCAGTGAGCTGTGATGACATCATAGTACTCTATTTGAAATGACAGAGCAGGACTCTGTCTTAAAAAACAAACAAAAAAAAAAAATGGCAAGGCTAAAAAGTAGGACTGCAGGTTATTCACTGCTGGAGTGCCAGAGCATTCAGGGAACTTGCAGACCATCTGCCCAAGTCTGCCATTGCATAGATGGGGGAACTACACTCCAGAGAGGACAGAAGACTGCCATGGCTACCAGCTAGTCATTGACCATGCTGGGCTAGCTCCACTGCCTGCCTTGGGTACAGCCCTACCCATGCAACTCACCCCATTTCCAGTCCTCCAGGAACCCCTTCCATGGCCTCCTTCCCTTGATATTCATCAGATACTCTAAGCCAGGCATCCTCAAACTTTTTTAACAGGGGGCCAATTCACTGTCCCTCACACTGTTGGAGGGCCAGACTATAGTTTTTTTAAAAAACTATGAACAAATTCCTATGCACACTGCAATATCTTATTTTGAAATAAAAAGCAAAATGGGAACAAATACAATTCACACCGCTTCATGTGGCCCGCGGGCCAGAGTTTGAGGACGCCTGCTCTAAGCACATTCCCACCCCTAGCTAGAACACTCTTCCTAGTTGAGGACGCTCTGGTTCATGGCTTGAGCCCTTACTTCATTCATTCAGGTTTCTATTCATACATTACCTCCCCAAAGAGATCTTTCCTGACCACTCCATCTAAAATAGCATCTCCCAGCTGGGTGCAGTGGCTCATGGCTCATCCTAGCACTCTGGAAGACCAAGGCGGGTGGATTCCCTGAGCTGACTGGTTCGAGACCAACCTGATCAAGAGCAAGATGCCATCTCTAAAAATAGTTGGGCATTGCGGCAGGCACCTGTAGTCCCAGCTACTCAGGAGGCTGAGGCAAGAGAATTGTTTGAGCCCAAGAGTCTGAGGTTGCTGTGAGCTATGACACCTCTACTGAGATGGCAAAGCGAGACTGTCTCAAAAAAAAAAAAAAAAAACGACATCTCCCCATCAATCTCACCCCCACCCAGCTTTACTTTATTTCCTGGCACACATTCCCCCTGGTAATTATAATACACATTTATTTATTTTATTATCTGGCTCCACTATTAGAATGTAAACTTCGTGAATTTTTTTTATTCACCACTTAAATCCCTAACACTGAGAAGGTCTAGCACTTGATAGAAATTCAGTATTTGCTAAATGAATGTATTCATTTTCATTGGTTAGGTGTTTCCACAAAATTCTCTATAGGAAACAGCTACATAATCTCAGCAGCATTCAGCAATAAGCATTTAGTTTGCTTAAATATCTGGGGGATGATTGGAGATTGGCTGATAAAGGGCAGGCTTGGCTGGGGTGGTTCAGCTTTGTTCCGCTGTGGGATTCTTCTTCCTCTTCCTCCCTCCTCTTCTTCCCTCCTCTCTCCTCATCCCTTCTTCCTTCTTCTTCCCAGCCAGTTGCCCTGGATATGTACTTCTTGTGGAAAGGGCATGAACAAACACAATGGGTTTAACTGCACAGGTGCTTTTCAAGCCTCTACCTGTACCTTATCTGTTAGCATGACATTGGCCAAAGCAAGTCACATGGCTGAGCCCAGAGTCAGGCAGGCATAGAAAGCTTGAGGGGCCTATACCCTACTCACTGGAGGGCACAGCAAAATGAAAGGGTGTAAGAGGTGTAACCCTATCCCTGGGGATGGCATGAAGCATTGGAGCATTAAACCTGCCTCCCACTGAATTAGAAGTCTGCTTTCTGGTTTTATAATGTTCCTAGAACATATTAAACCTCTGAGTAGCTGCATTTCTACTCATCAGAGTTGAGTCCCAGGGATCCTAGGTGTATGGCGACTCTCCTGTGCCTCTGCCCCTTCCTGAGTGTCCACACCAAGCAGCTTTAGCTTGTAAAACCCCAGTGCTGTTGGTAGCAAGGCATGAGTGTGATGTGTGGGCCTGTGTTTGTAACTGACCTCAATGTTTCTTTCATTTTAGGGACAGCTGGTATGGCTGGTGATATGGTTGCCACCAAAATTGTCGAGCTGTCAAAAAAGAACCGGGTGCTGATGGCAGAGTCAGAGGGTACAAAAACCAGAATGAAGCAGCTGACCAATCGCATCAAGGAGCTGGAGGGGGAAGTGAGGGCCTTGGTCTTTCTTCCTCTGGAAGGGACTCCAGCACGGGCTCCAGGACTCCTTCCTCTAGAAGGAACCTACCTAGAGTCTCCTTATATAGCTGGACAAGCTGAGGCTGGAAGGCTAAGAAGCTTTCTCAAGTCACATAGTGTGTGGAGACACTGGATTTCAGATTCAGTTCTGTTGCCCTCCAATAGGCCTCTCAGTTTCTCTGACTCTGTCTCTTCCCCCTGTAACCTAAAATCCATAATTCCTTTATTTTCCGACTCCTAGGCTATTGTTAGGACTCTAGGAAACAGATTATGGCTGCAGCATTATTATTTATTAAGCTGTTAGTGAATCCTTGGGCTGCTCTTACAGTGCGATTGGAGAGTTGGACTGACAATGAAAACCCCTCCCATCCCAGAACAGTCTATAAAGGAAAATTCTTCCATTAGTGATCTTAAAATAAACTAAAAGGACATACCACCATGATAGGTAACCACACACCCAACAGCACTAGAGCACTTCCCTTGTGCTGGTCAATTGCTGAGCAGGATTAAATATTAAGCATAAGATTTGCTTTTTCAGCTGCAGACAGCTCTGGCCAGGCTGCCAGCCAAGGGGGCCACCAACACGGGAGCCAAGCCACCGAGAACCCAGATGGGAGACAGAGCCTTGGTATGAATTCTCTTCTGTGCTGGGAAGTCTGTGAGAAGCCTGGGCCTCCCCTCCTCCATGGGAGTGTAGGTACCTCTGTCCGGCACCCACCCACACCCCATTGCTGAGTCAGGGGCCCATTGTCTCCCATAACAGCACCCTCAGAACAGGGAACAGTACCAAGTCTGTGTCCTAAGGCCAGGAATGCCTTAGTGGAAGCCAGGGAGGGTCTAGCTCTGCTTCAATCCTCAGAGTAGGAAGCTGGGAGGAGCCCAGGAACCCTGGAACCCTAGAACCTCAGAACCAAGAGAGGAGGCTGGTCTAGCTGGCAAGCTGTCAGCCAGACATCCAGCCTCCACCTTACCCCAGCGACAGGGAGCTCACTACTGCCCCGTGGAGCCCTGTTCTTTATGGGGGACTTCATGTTGTGAGGAGTCTTCCGTTGGTGGAATTCCAAGTCCACAGAGTAAAGTGATTATTAGGAATGGAGACTTATTGCTCAAAGCCCATTTTACTAAACCAGTGAGCAGCCCATGAAACCCGAGAGATGGGGAGGCAGCTCCATGAAAGGAAGGCCTTCAGACCCAGCCAGTCAGCTTATCCCCAAGCCAGACAATAAACAGCATCAGAGTCTTAAGAACATCCCAAGAGGTATTGTCAGGGATTTTCTTGGGAAGCCAGGCCAGTTGGTGACAGAGGGTCACAATCCCTGGGACTCCCAGTTCAGTGCGCCTTTTCCAGCCCCATCTCCCCATTGCTCACATCTCAGGATCAGGCCCCCTCCCCTTGTGAGGAGAATTCAGTCTTCCGTGTGCAGTGAGGGCCTCTGGGGTTCCAGGTTCCAGGGTGATGATGTCTCCTTAAGGCCAATCTCACGTGAACCTGTCTCATTACTGGGGCTGCTCTTGGGGCCTTTCTGGGCTCTGAGGGGCATTGTTAAGCTGCCCTTGGCTTCCCTGTCCCTAACTAGAGCCACCATGCATGGGAAAGCACTTGTTTAGTCACCTGTGTAGCCTGACGGTATTTTCTGAGACCCGTGACACAGATCTGTCCTTAGGGAGTCTGAGAGGGGAGATGAGTGGCCATCTGAAGGAAGGATATGGACAGGGCCTTCAGAGACAGCCACAGGGCTCTGAGGTCACAGAGGGAGGCAGCTCCTAAGTGGAATGCAGGAGAGTGTCCTCCAGGTGGATTTCTGGAGAGGAAGATGGGGAGGAGCCTGCTTGGAGGAGCAGTGCAAGCCTGGGGGCAGAGGCTAGGAGGCTCCTACTGTCCCAATTCAGTTTGTTTAACTTGGTGTCAGCTAGATAACATTTGATAGCAGCCCAGAGCCCAGAGGGGGAAAAGGGAAATGGATGCCAAAAAGAGCTGGGGTGAGGGCCATCCTTGGATGGAGGCCTTAAGTGGCAGCTGGAGCAGGAATTCCCACTTTATTCTGTACCCACAGGGAGCCTGGGAGGTTTCTGATAGAAGAGTGGGATGGGCTGCAGGTCACATCCACACTGCAGAGAGCAAAAGCCACATCCCTCTCATTAGACTGCTCAGGGTGGCCCAAGCCCAAGCCACACCCTCCCCTCTGCGTGGGCTTTCAGGAGATGGTGGTGTGAGTGGCATTGGCATTATCTGGACTGCATTTCAGTTATTCTGTCAAAGAAAATAGCCCAGGGGAGTGGTGAGTGTCCACACCCAGCTCCTCCACGAAGCTTGTGGAATTTCACTCAGAGAAGATAGCTCTGAAATGGCTGGGACATACGGTTAGCTAAGCTGCCTAGGCCAGGAGGATGGGGTCTGGCCCAGCCCTGTGCGGAACACCATCTGCCTTCAGCCCCTTTGCTGACTGCCCCGCCAGGCTAGGTCCTCCTAGGGCACTGTCCTCTGGTCCTCTGCCAGTACCTGCCCCAGACAGCACCGATTACATGTGTTATTCTGTCAGCCCTCCTAGGTACTCTGGAGGTTGGCATTATATACCCCCATTTTATAGATGAGAAAACTAAGCATGGAGTTCTAGATCCAGATCAAATCCAAATGCTCTTTCCACGCTCTGCACAGACCTGGGGGCAGAGCAAGAGAGATACTGCAGGGTCACGGCAGCCACATGGGAAGCTCGTGTACTCCCACCTGAGGTGCTGAGATCTATGGGGGTACCTGAGGTCTTAAAGCCACTGGGACTCCTGGCACTGAAGATCTGACATGCTGGGCTGGGGGTGTTACTTCCCACCCCAGTGAAGATTCAAAGCCACACATTTAGCAGGAAACAAAACAGAAACCCAAAAGTACTGAGCAGGAACCTCAGACAAAGGAAGGACATGGGAAAGAATATGCTAATAAAAGGATGTGATTACGCTTCATGTAAGTCTCAGTTCGCAATTTTTGTTCACACTGGTTATTCTCTTTAGCCTGACAGTGGTGCTGGGGGAAACAGGACAGGGAGGTATTTTTGTACCCATTCTGTAGCCAGGAAACTAAGTGAGGCCAGGGTTTCTGGACCATGTGTCTGCATCTAGTTTCTTTAACCCAGGTTTTCAGCTGGGCTGCCCAAAGCCTCTGGAGCCATGGAACTTTCCAAATCTAGGCTACTTAGATCTATCTTTCACAAGAAATTTTGTTTGTGCCTGCTAAAGAAAGATAAGAAAACTGCTCTAGTACGGGGCCTGCTTCCTGGAAGTCCACCCCACCTGGCCTGCTGGGGCAGGAGCAGAGAGGGTCAGCATCATTCTCAGGTGGGATCTCAGCTTAAATAGACAGAATCAGCCAGGGCAGGGGAGGGACCAGGCTCTAATCCCACCTGTGTTACTCCAGTGTGCCTGAAGGCAAGCTACTTCCCCTCTCTGGTCCTATTTTCCTCACTTATGGAAGGGGGCCGAATGGGCTGAGTTTGGAGGTCCGTTTAATGCCAAGCTTCTGGGAGTCTCAGGATTGTCTGTTGAAGACGGAGAAGTGATTAGCTCATTTAAGGAAAAATTGCATCCAGATAGTTGAAATCAAACATTATTTTTTTAAAAAGACATCACTAATGGGCGGCGCCTGTGACTCAAAGGAGTAGGGCACCAGCCCCATATGCTGGAGGCGGTGGGTTCAAACCCAACCCCTGCCAGAAGCTGCAAAAAAAAAGACATCGCTAAGAGTTTCAGTAGGAGTTTTAGTAAGAGTTCAGTAAGAGTTTCATGGTTGCTGCAATTCTTGAAGCCACAGAGATGGAGCATCTAGGGATTCTGCTCAGTGAGCACTGCCAGGAAAGGGAACCCAAGGCTCCTCCACTGTCAGAGACCAAGGTTCAGGCTGGCAATTCTGGAAGAGGGAGGCCCCGATTTAGGGTAGTCCTGTAGCCTTCCTGCCAAGCCAGGGTTGCCGTCTGTGAACAATCTAGCTTCCTCTCTATTCTGAGTGAAGCTGTATTGGCTATGATGTTGATCTCTGAGCACAGCAGAGAGAGTCCACACCTAGAAGTGTGGGAGGTGTGGAGCCCACAACCTCCTCAAGAAGCTTCACCTCTGTGGCCATGGCATGCGTCCACAAGGGTGTGCACAACAGTCTGAGCAAAGGGCTCTGCCACAGACAGCCCAAGCTAAAGGGACATATCTTCTACCAGCTTCCATTTTGCTTCTAGAAGGGACTGACAATAGAACCTATATGACAAAGGTTTGTGAGAGTTAGATGAGTTGCTCTGCATCAAGCACTTAGCATGGTGCCTGGCGCATGCTTGGTAAATGGGGGCTATAATTATTATTTAGACAACTAGTGACTGCTTGCTCTCCTGTTCTTCCCAACCAGCTGGAGACCCCAGAGGTGAAGGCCTTGCAGGACAGGCTGGCAGCGACAAACCTGAAGATGAGTGACCTCCGCAACCAGATCCAGTCTGTGAAGCAGGAGCTGCGGATGGCCCAGAAGGTCTTTTGGAGCCAGGGCTCAGGGTTTCTTGTATGGCTGGGGCCAGGCTTGGGAGGAGCACGGCTGGCACAATGGGTTCTATTCAGTGAGCAGAACAAGCAGTATGCTCAGCCCTCCAAGTCAGGCTCCAGATCCCAGAACTTCCTTCCACCTGTCACTGGTATGGACCCTTCAGCCACTGGCTGCCTGAGGGGGTCCTCCATAGGCCCTTGTGGTGACTGCCCAGCTCTGGGCTGAAGAGGACAGCACTGTCCACCTAGGGAGAGACTTTTAAGCCTTCCCCGCATCAGCCGTGCCCCAGTAGATCCTGGGTCTCTGCGTAATGTGCCACCTTTGATTTAGAAGCCTGCCAACACCTGTCTCCTGCTCTCTGCTTGTCTGTAACATTAGAAAATAAATAGTTTGTGTATCAAAGGCCCCTTTCAAAAGAAAATGCTCAGACTTGGGACACAGGCCCAGCTGGTATGTTATTTATTTTTATTTACATAGTGAATTCTCTGGCATTTGTCTTCCCTGCTGGAACCACTCAGACAGGCCAAGATTTCCAAAACAGTTTTCTATTGTGGAAACAAGCACCAGAGACTTGGATGTTAGATCAGATTTCTGTGACAGGCTTCAGAGGGGCCCAAGTCACAAGCTTAGGGCCTGAACACTGCACTTCAACAGCCACAGAGTTGGGCCCTTCTTGACCTTCAGTACCCCGGTTGCTTCCTTCTTTGCTGTAGCTTCCTTCTTGATACACTCACATCACATGGCCACTTGTTTGTGGCTTTTCACATGAGCTGGTCTTTGTGGCAATGTACTTCCTGTAGTCATCCAGAACTATCTTAGTTCTAGGTGACAAGTGAACATGTTAGGGAAGTGTTGATCAGTTTAGGGGTTCACTCATCCCAGAATGCATCAAGAGCAAGGGCCCTACCTGGGTATTGCTGGCAGTTTCTCAGCTACTGTAAGCATTGCTGAGAAAACCCGGATGATGTGTTTGCTACTTTCCATGGGGAAGCTGCCCTGGAATGTGGTAAACTGACTTTGAGGGCTATGCCCTGAGGCTGGAGGAGGATGGTGTAGGTGAAGGCCAGGCCCTCTGGGAGCCCCATGCACCCAGTGCTGCTTGTGAATATGCAGCAGGTTCTGGGATCTAGTGGAGCCCTCTCTCCTGGCCATACTGATAGCCCTGCCTTATTTAGGTTTTGGCCAGTGAGGTTGGGGAAGAGATCAATGTCCAGCAGCTCCTGTCCTCGCCAGGGACCTGGAGGGGTCGGGCTCAACAAATTCTCGTTTTGCAGAGCAAGGTGAGTAAGTCATCAGTTTTCTCCTGGCCCTGACTAAAGTACTAAAAATGCCCCCAGAAGGACTTGTGTTGACCCACGGCAGAGACTTAAGTGCACAGAACCCAAAAGAGACCTTTAGGTCCTGCAGAAAATACTTGCAGGCTTGTTGTTTTTACAGTCTCCCCAACCAGCCTGATTTTAATTTGTTATTTAATGAACAAGCACTTATATAACACTTACCACATGCCAGGACTGGAGCTTAACAAATGCCAATGCCTTTGTTTTGATTTATTTTACTCCAGGCAAATTTTTTTTCCTGGTTTCTGTAAATTTGCGTGACTGTTGTAATTGTAGGCTTTTTCCAGATGCTTATAGTCTTTTGAAAGTTTTAACTACCTAACAAAAACTTAGCTTTGCCTCTTCCTTTATTTTCTACATATTTTTGGAGCCTTCCAACACAGGCTAAGGGCAGGGGCTGCAGAGCCAGACTTCTTAGATTCAAATCCAGCTTTCCACTCACCAGCTTGTGACCTCAAGCAAGTCATTTCCCCTCTGTGCCTCATCTGAATCATGGGGATTATAGCAGTCCCTACCCCACAGTGTTGTTGGGAGAACTGCATGAGTCAGTACCTATAAAGTGCTTGGTGGTATAGTGCCCAGCTTGGAGGAAGCAGTGGACAAAGATTAGCTGCAACTGGTTTCCCTTTTTGCCTTCCAACTGAGAAGCACACGGGGAGGTGTGTGTGTTTCACTATTTGCCAAACACATCACCTTCATTCCCAGGAACTTCAACGGTCATGATTCCTGAGTGGCTTTTATCTTCAGGGTCTCCTACAGGATCCTTGAATCTAGCATAAAGGTTGGGGTAGGGAGATCCAAAAACTGTAATTGAGGATCACTGTGGCCCTGTGGTTCAAGAGGTCTGAGTTTGAATCTGCCCACTGGTGTCCTAGCTCTGTGACCTCAGGCAAATCACTTCATCTCTTTGTGCCTCAGTCTCTTCACCTGTAAAATTGATTTAAATGAACTAACATTGGTGAAGCACCCAGAATAATACATGGCCTTTAATAAGCACTCAACAACTTAGTGATATTATTAAGTTGTATATGAAACGATTAAAAGTAACGCAGTGTTCTTTAATCCTTAAATGGAATTACCACACGGTGCCACACGAGGGCGCCGATACATGATGTCAAAGCGATGTTCCTGCCCTGCACCAGTGATCCTAGGGAACTTTGTTTCGTTTTCTGGCTCAGGATTACCAACTGTGTTCTGGTAATAGGATAAGAAGGATCCTAGGACTGATCTGCTTAAATTCTAGTGTAATAAAGATACTGTTCTGTGGGATGACATCTACCTGCCACTTGCCGAGAGCCCATGTATGCCAGGCTCTGTGTGTGTTGAGGACTTCCCCTGGACCATCTTGGGATTTTTTTAAGTTGCCTAATCCTAAAAATCACCAGTATTTGTTTAAAATTCAGATTCCAAGATCCTTCCCCTGGAACTCTGATTTCTTGGTCTGGAACAAGCCCTAAGATTTTTCTTTCCAAGAAGATCTCAGAAGATTCCCAGGCTTGGGCAACTTTAGGATACTGAATCCTCATAACAACATTATACAGGGTGTACTCTTAGGCCCATTTTGCAGATGACAAAACTGAGATTCAGAGAAGTTAAGTAACTTGTGCACAGTTACAGTCAGTGAGGCTTTCAGCCAGTCTCTCTCTCAGCTTCCAAGCCCTGCCTCCCCCCTACAGCACCTCCTGCAAATACCCCACCACCCCATGAAGAGCCCACCCAGTCTTAAGCGGTCTGTCTAGTCAAGGTTTCTTCCTTGTACTGAGATGTGTCATCCCATCCTTCTCAGGTTCCTCAGATCACCCGTCTGCTTCTCAGCCCAAATAACCCCGCAGAGATGGGGTAATTTTTCCCATTTGCCTTAAAGCATCTTTTTTCTAAGTTAAACCTCTTAGATTTCTTTTGCTATTTTGCTCAGGATGCCAATTCAGTTTTCCCCATCCCAGTTTTCCTTGTCTACCATAACCATCTGGAAGGGTGGTTTGATTTTCAGTCCAGTGGGGTCTCCCATCTGGCAGAATCTTTGACTGCAGACCCATTATGGGTTTGACTGCCCTTAGGTTCGAGAGCTTGAGAAGCAGTTGGGACAGACCCGGAGCCAGTCTGCAGGAACAGCCAGTGATGAGTCTGTCCAGCCAGACCCAAGGAAGCTGTCAGCACAGGAGAAAAACCTGCTGAGGATCCGCAGCCTGGAGAGGGAGAAACAGGAAGGCTGGGAGGTAATGTGTGCCCCACAGGAGGTCAGCTGGCCACGTGAGATGGGCGATCTCGACTGCACCTGCAGGGCTCTGAGGCGTGTCTGAGCCATCCCTTCTAGACAGGAGATACCTGGAATCTTGGGTCACCTCTGCCTATGTACTTTACTTCTTGTCAATCCAGCTTGAGCTGCCTGATAGGAGCCTCACCCTGAGCCCATGGAATGAACTCTGGGTGGCCCCATCCTGGCTGTTTTAGAGATGCTATACCTAAAACGTCCACTGTAAAAGGGAGGGGGGAAGGTCAGGACCCAGGTTTGGCTGGCTGAAGAAGGAATGAGCAGGCTCGGCCTGGCACCAGGGGCTGTGTCTCCCTGGCTGGACTGGGAGTGTTATAACTCCAGCTCAGCACCTGTAGCTCAAGCAGTTAGGATGCCAGCCACATACACTGGAGCTGGCAGGTTCAAATCCAGCCTGGGCCATGAAACAACAATGAAAACTACAACCAAAAAATAGCCAGGCATTGTGGTGGGCACCTGTGGTCCCAGCTACTTGGGAGGCTGAGGCAGGAGAATCGCTTGGGCCCAAGAGTTTGAGGTTGCTGTGAGCTGTGATGCCACAGCACTCTACCCAGGGTGACAGCTTGAGACTGTGTCTCAAAAAAAAAAAAAAAAAAAAGAACTCCAACTCTATCAGGGTTAAGCAACAAAAGGCATTTATCAGCCTATGTAAATGAATAGTCCAGAGGTGGTCCAGTTTCAGGTACAGATGGATCCAGAGATTTGGGGGACTTGTTCTGAGTACCACTTTCTCTTGATCTCAGCACCACTTTACTCTCTCCCACAGGGACCCCAGGTAGGCCTGGGTCTATTCTCCAACCCCTCCCCCAACAGACATAAGGGCTTCTCTTTCCCAGTAGTTCCAACAAAGTCCCAGAATTGAGACTTTGGTTTAGGTCATGTCACATGGCCATCCCTAAGCCGATCACTGTGTCCAAGGGTACCATGTTCTTTAATTGCCAAGTCATAGACACCTGCTCTAAGGTTTGGGGAATAAGCTAGCCTCCCCAAACTTGCACTGAGAGTGGGAGTAGGGACTCCCTCAAGGAAAGTAGTGGAAGACATAGGAGGAGGTGCTGGCAAACCAAACAGTGGGCTGACTTCAGTGGCCCTGGCATCTGGAGACTTCATCGGTGAGTGCCAACTCCAGGTGAGACCCTGTCACCATCACCGCATTGTACCTCCCAGCATTCTAGACTGTCAGATGGGACAGTGAGACTGGAGAGGTAGGCAAGGGCAGGACCTGCTGAACCTTGCGTGCTGGCCAGGGCTTTGGGCCTATATCTTGAAGGCTGTGGAGAACTACTGAAGCGGTTTGAGTTGTGCGGGGACATGATCAGCCATGCATTCTGGAAAGGTCCTATGGTTGGAGGAAGAGGGATGTGGGTTGGAAGAGGCATTGAGGCAGAACAGTAATCCAACTGAGACATGACCAAGGACCTCCACCAAGGCAATAGGACTATAGCAGAAGGGTCAGACACCTGGGACGTTGCAGGTGGACTTTATGGGGCTCAGGGACTGATGGGACACAGAAGGGAAAGGAGTAGGAAAAATTATGAAGGACTTCTGGGGAGTAGAGTGGTTGGGTAGGAGAGACAGGGAGTGAGTTCAAGGGGAGGAAGGGGATTGAAACTTGGAAATGTTGGGTTTGAAATGCACCTACCTTGGACCTAAACATTCACACAGAACAGAATATTTTGGAACGCTTGCACTGACTGTAAGCTATAATGGTAGACAGAAGGAAACAATTTTACATGTACATTTCCTTGCCAGGCCCCAATAGAGTCTGGAGTGTGTAGGCAGGAGAGCAGCAGGTGAACAGGTGAACGGCAAGTGAGCAATGGCTGCCTCCATGCTAAGGGCTTGTGTTGTGTAGATGCATTTACTCATTTTGCATTGCTATGATTCACTTCATCACGGATTTGAAAATACTTTTCTATCAATAATTGACCCCCAGCATCAAGTCAGCTTACGTCGCCCATGACCCAGGACCCTCCTCAGGGTATTGGTCTTAGCACTAAGGGTTTATCTAATCTGCCCCTCACTCTCTGGAACAGTCAGACTGTTCCAGTCCAGGCCTTTGCACGTCCTCTCATCTCCTTCAGTCTCTGCTCAGATGTGACCCTTTCAGAGAGGCCTTCCCTGACCGTGCCATCTCCCCATTCCCTTCCCCCACTTTTCAATTAGCATTTGTCATTATTTGACATTATCTGTCTCCCCAATAGGATGGCAGCTCTTTGGGGACAGGACTCTGTTTTGTTCTCTGCCGTGTCCCCAGCATCTGTAATATTACTAAGCACATAGTAGGCCCTCAGGAAACATTTGAGAATGGAGAGGTGAATGAATGAGAGACTCCAAAGAGGTGTGCTGCATGTATGTTTCCAGTTTGTAGCTGACAGAGCAAGGTGCAGTCTGGGGGCACTGCATCGAATAATTGTGGATGAAGTGAGAGAATGGAGCGGCAAGTGGAAACTCCCTTATTCTCAGTCTCTGTGTGGTGACGGGCTGCAGTTTGAACCTAGACTTAGAATACTTCATTCAAGTATGGCTTTTTTCTTTTGCCCAGCATGGGGTCAGTCATGCTGTCTGGACTACACACCCAGAGCTGGCCACAGGGGTAAAACAGGTTTCTGCTCATGTGTCACAGGCTGAGGGGAGGAGTGCTGACATCCATTAGTGCTGTCTTGTGGTCATGCAAGGGCAGGAGGCTGAGAGCCGCCTGACATCACTGAGAGGCTGGGGTTGGGACTAAGGAACCCAGCTCTACTGACCTTGCTCTGTGGCCTTTAACAAGTGCCCTTGTTCTCCTGGGCTTTAATATCAAGTGGGAGCAAGGGACCAGACGTGGCCATGGTCCCACTCAGCCCTGCTGCCATGTCCTCAGTTTTGTGTTTTGTTTTTCTTTTTTTTTTGAGACAGAATCTCACTATGTCACCCTAGGTAGAGTGCCGTGGCATCACAGCTCACAGCAACCTCAAATTCTTGGGCTTAAGCAATTCTCTTGCCTCAGCCTCCCACGTAGCTGGGACTACAGGCACCCGCCACAATGCCCAGCTGTTTTTTGGTTGTAGTTGGCCCCGGCTGCATTCGAACCCGCCAGCTCTGGTGTATGTGGCTGGCGCCCTAGCCGCTGAGTATAGGCGCCGAGTCAATGCCCTCACTTTCTAATTCCAGAAACTTGCCAGTGAGCGGGACGCCCTCCAGAGGGAGGTTGAAGAGCTAAAAAAGAAGTTTGAGGGCATGAAGTCTCGTAACAAGGTGCTGTCGAGTGAGGTGAAGACGCTCAGGAGTCAGATGGGGACCCTGGTGGAGAAGGGCAGACATGACGACGAGCTCATCGATGCCCTCATGGTATGGCCCAGCCACTCGGGCAGGGTGGGCCCCAGGCCTGTACTCAGTGAGCCTCCTCCTGCATAACACAATGGGCCCTAGCCCCAAACCCCCAACATTGCGGCAGGGACAGAAGCAGCTCAGAGGGCACGTAGAGGGCTGTGACATTGGCAGTGCTGGGCACAAGCCACCAGCCTATGGACATCAAAGGAGAAAGAAACATCTAAGGGGGAAGAGCTGAGATTACACTCTGGGTTATTTTTGAGCAAGGAATGGAAGGGACAACTGAGGGAACTAGTGAAAATTCTTGTCTCTAATGCCATAGAGCCCACCCCCTGGGCACTTTATAATGGCTAGTCCCAGGACAGCTCCTAGGGGATGTATTATAATAACATTTCATAGATGGGGAAACTGAGACTCAAGTTGGTTAGAGGGACTCATCTAAGACCCTACAGCTGAGTTCAAAACAAGTTTACCTGACTATAAAAAACTTCCTTGATTAGCAGGGTCACACTGCTTTCCTGACGCTACAGCCTGGGCTTTTGTCTCTGAGACGTGAGGCACCCCAGACTTCAGTCCCAGGAGTGACCATGCCTGGCATGGCCGGGATGCCTAGGGGGTGCTGGCTCAGGCACTTACCTTAGTCCATAATCATTTCCCATGGCAGGGTGCTGGGTGGTGCACAGAAGACATGAAATCCAGGCCTGTCTCTCTCAGTACCAGACTGTGTGACACTAGGCCAGTTGCATTCCCTCTCTGAGCCTCAGCAGCCAGTTTTCAATATAAGGTACAGGGCTGGATGTCCTCTGAGGTCCCTACATGCCACCATCCTTTGTCACTGGAGATGGCATGATGAGAGCTGCAAACAAGCCCCAGCCCTGCCATTCATCAGCAGTATGCCCTTGGGCTCTCTGGGCCTCAGTTTCCTCCCCTATGAGGTGAGGACAACAGCCCCACCTGTTCCAAATCATGTCCTTTCTGCTGGCCCCCAGACAAGAAGCTTCTCCCCAGGAGTCTCTTGGGGGCATTTCCAGGGGACAGGGTCTAAGGTGCCTTATAAGCTAAAGAATCCCTGGCGAAGGGTCCTCAAAGGGCAATGTCCCAGAAGAGTGGAATCAAGTTTTCTTTTTACCCAAATATCTCCCCCACCAGCTGAGCTGCTTTCTGTTGTGCCCAAGAGCCCCTTGAGTGTCTTCTCAGCCCCAAACTCAGAGGAAGTTGCGCACAAGATAAGGGCATGGTTCCCACGTGCCTGGTTTGAACCCTCCTGAAGGCAGGCAAGGATTGTGTTCCTGCTTCTCAAAGGAATAGGCACCATTAGGTCACGGTATGGGTTGCTTTGGGTGGAGAGGCAGTTGGCTCTTGTCCTTGTCTGACCAGGGGCATGACTCATCCCAACTTGCACTACTGCTTGGGTCCCCAGGACCAACTGAAACAGCTACAAGAGATTCTGAGCAGCCTGAGTCTGCAGGAGGAAAAGATGCGGGCATCCCAACACCACCTGGACCAGCAGCTCCACAGTGAGACTCAGCAGAGCAGCAGCCTCGTTGCCCAGCTTCAGGCCATGGTGGCTGAGCGGGAGGCCAAGGTGCGGCAGCTGGAGTCAGAGATTGGGCAACTCAGTGTGCAGGTAAGCAGGGCACTGGCGCAGCTCCAGAATTCATTTCGAAGGCTTGGCGAGAATCTCAGCTCTTTCTACTTCTTTCCACCTGCATTAGCTCAGGCCACACCACATCCTTTTTGGCTCCATCTGGCTTCCCAACCCATTCTCCACACAAGTTTCCTTTCTAAAACACAAACCTGATTGTGTCCTTGTTCTGCTAAAATCTGTCCCTGGATTCCTGTCACTCTCAGCCTCACCCAATTCTCAAGGATATGGGCTCCTTCCAGCTCACCCTCTCCCACCCTCATCCTCATGTGCCAAGATGGTAGCTCTAGCTCCAGACATTGCATTCACATTTCAGGCAGCTGGATGAAAGAAGGAAAGCCACACTTCTTCACCCAGCTTCCAGGGTGTCCCATGATAAGCTCTGCTGCCAGCTGTCCTGCATCTACCCTTCACCTGTTTCTTTCCCCCACCCCTTGGCTGCACATGGCCCTGCTTGCTCCTCACCCCAGGACTGTGCACATGTCTGAAGCACACACCTTCCCCTTCCTCTCCCTCTCCCTCTCCCACTGCCTGTCTGGCTAGCTGCCCCTGAGCCTCACGTCTTACTTAGTCATGAAGCTCCCCCAGGAAGCCCAGGGCCCCATTCTGTGTTACGTGCCCCTCCTGGGCACTCTCCTAACACCCTGTGCATCCGCAAGCCAAACTTTTCCCAGTTGCCTATCATCCTGTTTTGTCCCCTGAGCTCCTGTTGAGGGGGCGTGGCCTATGGTGCCTCGGTGCCTGGCACTAGACAAAGCACACAGTAGATAAATGCCCATCTAACAGTGAGTCTTTAAGGATACTTAGTCTTGGCAGGTGCCTTGAGGACACAGTGTGGAGCTGCTAGGAGTTAGCACCTTTGCTCTCTGTGGCTCCTCCCTGTGGTGGTGGTGGTCCTGGGGGAGGAAATTGGTGGCCCCTGGGGAGAAGGAATCTTTGACAGGAACACAGGTCTTTCAGTCTCAGAAGAGCCCACTGCCTCCGGCACCTTGGAAGGTTGACTGGTCCAGCCAAAGGCATGTCACATTGCAGCCTTGTCCTTTGTTACCAGGGATCCAGGGTCGGGTCAGAAGCATGAGCTCAAGAGGCCCTCTGTCCTAGCTGGCTTTGGTTGTTCAGCCTGGTTTGTCCTGCAGCCTGCATCCCCAGGGGCCAGGTAGCCTAGGGCCACGGGACTGGCTGACGTAGAGAAGTCTGAAGCCTCCCAGGCCTGGGAGGCAGTGATTGCCGTCCTTCCTCTCCTTGCTCCCAGCTCTTGCTCACACAGGCAGTCTAAAGGGGCACACAGGGACATCCCAGCATCTTCATTTCACTGCTGTCCTTGCTCTAGGCACACAAGAGAAGACTGTTCTTACCTCAGAGGTCACCAGCTACTTGGTGGCCAACCATTCTCCTCTAGACAAGTTAGTGCACTGCAAGTCTTCTCAGAATGGGTGGGGCTGGAGGACATGCCAGTTGTTGGGGGCCCACACTAACTGTCCCCTCCTTGAAGGGGGCCTGACCTCCTGCTGTGGGTCCTCTAATGCTCCTTCTTCAGCTCAGCCCTTTTGGGGGGCCTAAGGCAGCCACATGCAAACCCTTTTCCCTTCCTTCTCCTCCTCTCCTCCTAAGACAAAGACAAAGGATCTGACTAGTCCTACCCCACAGAAGTTCAGTGCTGCAAGACCTTAACCTGACAGGCAATCTGTGAAATGTGCCCATCCCCCACGGTCCCATAGAAAAGGGGTCTCTAACTGCCCCCCAAGCACAGATGCCATCTTCGCACTGCCCAGGCCAGTCACCCTCCCCTTTCAAACTGGCCTGAACATCTCTGCAGCCTTGTCTCTGAGCACAGCCATACACACCTTTCAAGCTTCACCACGTATCCAGAAGAGGAAGGGGTTAAGGGAGGAGAAGGGGCCTGGGAGCTCTAGCCTCCTCCCCAGGCTGCCAGTCTTTGCTGAGGCCCTGCCAACCTCTCTGGCTCGGGGTGTCTGGAAGGTTCAGGTGTTGCATCTGACGAAGGCAGCTGGCCTCAAGTCACACCTGGCACTCATCCACACGTGTGTGTGTGTGTGTGTGTGTGTGTAGCTGCCCAGAGATGTGAGCCCACTTGGAGACGTCAGTCTTTGACCTGCCCGTATACCAGGCCTTGCACCTCCCTCTGGAGCCTGAATGTAGAACAGCTTCCTGGCCCCATCACAGTCTCCTCCTCATGCAGTCCCCTTTCTGAAGAGAGGCATTATTAGATGTCATTATCATGCAAGTAGTGCCTTCACCAAACAGGCCTCGCTTTTCACTCCTGAAAAGAAGCCTCTTTCATATCCTCTGAAAGCCCCGAAATCAAGCCAAGGCCCCCTCCTGCCTTCTCCAGGCTTCTGAGCCAAGCCCCTGAGAATCGAATGTACATCTGTTCCCTACAGTATCTTAGGAATAAAGGAATGGGTGAGGGGCCCATTGGTCCCGAGACCAGCCCTGCCAGTACCAAGATCCTGGAGGATCCCGGCCTGACCAAGTCCCCGGCCTCAGCAGGCAATCACATCGGCAGGCTTGGATCTTCTCGGTAAGAAAAAGATGGGTGGAAGGGTTGGAAAGGGAATATTAATTATTCAGAGGAAAGGTTGTTTCCTCCTGCCTCTGATGGCAAGCCAGGTCACAATTTTAAGATGACTGTGCTGTTGTTCTTCCAGTACGTGGGCCTCTCCTATTACACCAGCCCTGCATCTGCAGGGACAAGCCAGTTGGGCCCAGATTTTATTACTTCAAGAGCATGCTGCTTACAGCTCACATGATAGGCTATGAGCTCAATCTGCATCTTCTCCTAGGACCCTCAAACAGATCTGTACTGGATCCTTCAAGGCTCTGATATCTTCTGGTTCTGTCTCTTTTTGAGCAAGCAAGATTTCTGGAAAGAAGGGCTGCCCAGCCAGGGCTGCTGCAAGGGCCAGCACTGGCCACCCTCAGGCTCCCTAGATGCCTGCTGGCCTCTAGTCTACCTCACATGCAGATGTGAGGCCCAGCGGGGCCCAGTCCACCTTCCCATGGTGATGCACCCCCTCTGCCTTCACACAGCTCAGTGACCAACCTGGGCCATATGCTGGTGGAATCTGCTCTCACGAGGCCTTCCTTGCCCAGTCCCCATGGGAACTCACCCAGGTATGAACCTAGGACCCCAGCACCCCCCACAGACCTTTTCATTCTTGCTTGCTCAGCCAAATTCCCATCCCATTAAACGGAGAGGAAACAGAGGCCAGGCAAAGTCTAGGGACACTCCTAAGGTTATATAAGGACATGCAGGCTCAGGGAAGTCAGTGTCTTGTCCGTGGTGATAGAGTAAGCAGCTTCAGAACTAGAATCTTAATCTTGGCTCCTGACTCTCAGTCCAGGGTTCCTTCCTTCTACCAGAGAGTTAACATGAGGAATCCTCCTGGGCCTGGCTTTCAGCGCGGAAGCATCTTCTGTAGGGGGAGAATTTCACATGATATGGGTTCCCACTTTAAACCACTGATATCTCCTCAGCCCGCTGGCCCCCCTTTGTTGATAGAATCAAGCCAAAGGTCTTAAATGGCCCTTTTGTTCTTTCTGCCAGCTCATAGACAAGGGTAGCTTTGTCCTGCCTCCCTGCCCTGTCCCGAACCCTGCCCGCTGCCCACTGGAGACATGATTCCACTGTCAGCACCCCTACCCCGACCCCACAGGCAAATCAGCTCAGGTTCCAGGCAAGGCCTCTGAGTGGCCCCAGTCCCCCATCTGTGTGGCTCCAGGCAGATTAGTCCTCTCTCTGGTCTGCTATCTCCCCAAAAGTACCCAAGAAATTTAGGCCTGACATTTAGCAACATAGGGACCATGGACCAAGGTCAACCCTACAGCTGCCCCACTCATCCGTTGGGGTCAGAAGGGCACTTGGGGGACAGTGGGCTGACATTGGGCCACAGGGCATGTGCCACACTCCTCAGAGTAGGGAGGCCTTGTCACAGCACAGGAGAATGGACAGGCTTTGTCTCTCTGAGGTTTTAGTCACAGTAGTGGAGCAGGAAGATGGACAAGGCAAGCCCTCCAGGTCCCTTCTAGGCCTGTGTGATTAGGGCTGTGACCTCTGTACTACATGGGGACTCAGGAACTGATGTGTTCCTTGGCTGTCCAGACTGCTGGTTCTCAGGCTTGTTTCTTCCACAACACACAGATATTTACTAAACCAAATCATGTGCAGGCTCTTCCCTCTTGGAGCTTACAGTCCCCTCCTGCAGGTGACAAGACAGGGGTTCACAGGGTGGAGTTATCCCAGAGAGTATGCCTGCTTGACCTGGCACAGTTTGAACCCACTCCTCAGGGACTCTGGTGGGTGACTGGGAGGAGGTGGGGCGAGTGAATCACCCCTTCCTCCCACTCCTCCTCTACCCATATTTGGGGACCACAGAGGCAAGTAGAGTAGGGATTTCCACACAGATTGCCCAGGGATCTGCCAGGTTAAATGCAGGTCCCGATTCAGCAGTCTGGAAAGGAGACTGGGATGCTGCATTTCTATCAAGCTGCTAGGTGGTGCCAAGCTGCTGATGCAGAGACCACACGCATAGGGCCGTAGAGCACATGTATTTAGGAGTTGAAATGTGGGGGGTCTAGAGTTCTCACAGCACATCTCAACCACGCCCCTTAACATTCAGAGAGAGAACTGGGGTCAAGAGAGAGGAAGAGACTGGCCCAAGACCACAGAGCAAGTCAGCCCAGCCCTCAGTCCACTGCACATCTCTACAGCCCTCCCCACACTCAGCGTTGCTAGAAGAGCCCACCTAGGGTCTCAGAGGGTCTCACTGGAAAAGGTGAGGGCACAGCCAAGAGCAACTTGGGACTCGCATGTGAGCCCTGAGAGGCTGTACTAGGGGCAGAGCTCACCCTCTGTCCTGGCCCCAGGCCCAGGGAAGGGGA
Source organism: Nycticebus coucang (assembly GCF_027406575.1). Lineage (NCBI taxonomy): Eukaryota > Metazoa > Chordata > Mammalia > Primates > Lorisidae > Nycticebus > Nycticebus coucang. Next base: position 87,846,083 of record NC_069787.1, on the reverse strand, counting down.
GGTAGGTGGGCTCAGTGGTAAGGAGGAGAGCAGTGATAGGTTTGGGCAGGGCCAGAGAAAACTGACCAAGTTACAAAGCAAGCCAGGCTCTAAGAAAGTAGACTGGGCTTACAAACCAAGCCAGAGATGTAGGAGGGCTGGGACAGGCTGGCAGGGATGGAGAGCCTGGGCATTCCTGACACTGGGCAGAGTAGCCAGGAACCAGAGGCCACACAGATACCTTGGGTGCCCCAGTCCCCCAAGAGCCAGCTTCCATAGCAGCCAGACTAATTCCAGGGCGTCACAGGGACTGGAGGGACAGAGGTACCAATGCAACTCTAGCCCTAGTGGGGTCCAGCTTTGGAGCCAACTAAATGAGGCCCAAGGACTTCAGCAGGACCAGGAATTGGGGGCTGAAAAGAAGCCAGTGGGGAGGATTAGGAAGAGCTGGGTTTGCTTCCTTCCCTCTGGCTATCTCTGAGAATCCCTGAATGTCCACCCAGCCGCCCCCATCACCATCACAGGGGTAAATGTGTGTCTTCAGGCTTCAGATGACTTCTGCCCTCTGCCTTCCACCCTGGTCCCAGGTTCTTGGACTCCTCAGAACAAAAAGGCTGGCAGGCACAAGTGACAGAGATCAAGGCCCTCTGGCAGGCTGCCGAGGTGGAACGTGACCGGCTCACAGAGTTTGTCACTGTCCTGCAGAAACGGTAACATGTGGTACCCAGGGATGTTCCTTCATGGATCTGCATGGGGTGGCATGGGTGTCTGGGGCCACGCCTTATCCATGACAGGGTCCACCTCACCTGAGAGCTTGGCTTCCACAGTGTCCAGGACATTGGTAGCCACAAATCATGTGCCCACCAAAGGGGGCCTATGACCTTGGGGCCCTGTTATCACACTGATTTGCCCTTACGAACAACCCTATCCTATGTGCACCCAGTGGGACTGTCGCTCAGCATGTGGACATGAAGTGGGAGTCTCAGGGGAGACACATTCCTGAATAGTTAAATCAGCCAAATCAGTCCAGCAATAATTTAAGTCTGTGGCGAGCCTGGCATGGTGCTCAGTACTGTCGGAGAGATTGGTAGGAAGAAGACACAGCCTAGACTGACGTCCGGAGTTGCAGGGAACAAGAGCTGCTGATGGATGGGGGAGCTGAGAGTTCTCTGGGAGGCAGAGAGGGAAGCATGTGGCCCAAGGCAGTGAAGCAGGAGGTATGCTTTGCTCCAAAGGGTTGTTGACAGACTTCCATTCAGATAAATCAGCGCTCCTCACTCAAGTGACTCTTTTGGCAAGAATCACAGGTGTCCATGCCAATCCATGGCCCAACCATGTGACCTCCACACTGAAAACTATAAAGGACACCACTGAGTTTCTGCTCTAACAGGCCGTATCATGTATCAGTCAGAGCTCTTTGATGACAGACAATAGAAACCAGTTCTGGCTAAATTAAGTGAAAGACACATTTTTGAAAACTATCAGGAGACGCCAAGGCGCAGGGCAGGAAAGGAGCCCTACAAAGAGCAGACATCTTGTTAGCAGGAACCCTTGAGCAGACTCCCGGGCTACTGGAATGACACGACCCAGTGGCTTTCAGTTCTTGTGCCTGTGGCTTCTGGAGAGAAGGTCTGAACCACTGCTGAACGGTGCTGCTCCGTGTCCACCCTACATGTGAGGGTGCTGACTGGAGGTACCTCCAGGTGCTCACAGGACACAGGAGGGGTGGTTTGCCAAAGGGGAAAATGGGGGACTGTCGCCAAAAGAAGGAGTTAGGGGTATGGGCAAGGCCATAACCATGGATGCCCACTACCTAAGTGGTGAGAGGTGGTCAGCCTTAACTTTTTTCTTTTCAAGTATTACATAGAAAGGGTATGAGTTTCAGACATGCTTGATATAGGAGGAAAGAAACATAATAATTTTTCTGTAATTGAATTTAATGGATAGTAAAGTCTATAGTCCATCAAATGGCAGAGACACACTCAGTTCCGGTTTTCTCTCACTTCCCTTGAGTTACATCTGCCTTTAGAGGAGTTCTGTGAACCAGGGTGACTCAGTTACCTGTCACTGGGTAACAACCCATCCATTGAGCGTCACGTCTTCAAACACAATGGTGTTTTTCTCCTGATTCTGTAGGTTGGCTGGGTAATTCTGCTCCACAGAACCTTGGTGGGGTCATGCACCTGGCCCGACTCAGCTGGAAGCTTGGCTGGGGTGCCCCAGTTCTCCTTCTCTGTGGCCTCTCTCCGCGTGAGGTCTCATCTCCAAGGCCTCTGCACAAAGGGCTGGGATTAGGTGAGGCACCCGGGGCACATCGTTAAGGGGGCACTCACTGTCAGGCACCCACAGCACCTCTCTATCAGCTGATGCCCTTGTCCTGTGGGGGCCCTTGAGTTCATTCTGCTGCTCTATGTCATTTTAGGGTGTCAGGGAGTTCCCTGAGGATGTACCAGGTTCATCAGCAAAGATACACTGCCTTTTTTTCCTCTGGATTATTGCTGTATCACTGGGCTCTAACGAGAAAAGGAGGCCCAGGCAGCCTTTGCACTCAGACCCCCTTAAACCTATTTGAATTTCTCATCCCAAAGTCCAGGGCCTTTCTTTCTCAGAGATCCTCAATGTCTGCTCCTTTCTGATCTGCAGGGGCAGTCTCTGTCTTACACAGGGAACATCTTTCTCTGCCCCACTCCCCATACTCTGCCCTACAAATTCCAGCCACCAGAATTCTATGCTCACCGCAACGCAGCTCCCTAGTCTCCTGTCTTTACCCCAGTGAGACCACTGTACTCTGCTTGGGTTCTCCTCAGGCCCCTACTGCAGTCAGAAAGTGCCTCAGGCAGATAGCTGGGGTGGTGGTAGATCTCACGTCCTTCCTTCTCCTTCCCTGTGCTCTGGTGTCTGATACCTGTTATCCTGTTGTCCACTATCTGAAAACAAGTTATGTCTTACATTGTATACATTTTTCCGGTTATTTGCAATAGGGAGAACTAATCTGCTTAGTCTGTCATGGCAAAAGTCACTAAATATGTCTCTTTTTAAAAAAAGCTTATAGTTGGGTTTTTTAAAAATTCAATCTGGGAATTTCTGTGTCTGAACAGTGTAGTTTAGCCTATTTTCATTTTTGTAACATTTCATTACCTTAACTCTACTTTCTATTTGCCATGATTTTTCTTTTCTCCTTTTCCCCTTTCTTCTCCCTTATATTGGATTGATCAAGTTTCATTTACCTTTCTTCTGTATAAGTTTAGAAGTTATATGTTTTATTTCTGTTATGTTAGTGGTTATCCTTAACTTTTTTTTTTTTTTTTTTTGTCAAGACAGAGTTCTACCCTATGCCCTGAGCAGAGTGCAAAGGTGTCGTAGCTCACTGCAACCTCAGACTCAGGCTGTGGGCATCCTGCTGCCTCAGCCTCCGAAGCCACTGGGATTACAGGCACTCGCCGTGGTGCCTGGCTGGGTTTTTCAATTTTTTTTCTTGAGTCGGGGGTCTTACTCTTGCTCAGACAAACCTCCAGCTCCTGAGCTCAAGCAAACCTCCCACGTCAGCCTCCCACAGTGCTGGGATTACAGGTGTGAGCCTCAGCACCTGGCATGGTTACCCTTAACTTTTAACATAAAACATTAACATAAAGTCTAAAGCCAATGGGTTTTGTTACTTTGAACAATAGAATAAATTTATAATGCTTTAACTCTGATTTCTCTACTGTGTTTTTCATATAGCTATTGTCTAATATTTATCTTCCACATTCTGTTATTAAACTTCCTAAAATTAAACTAAGTTAGTCTTGAATATGACATAGTTGATATTCATTTCCTTTTACTAACATGTTTATTTTTATTTATTTGTTTAGAGACAGGATCTTGCTCTGTTGGCCAGGCTGAAGTGCAGTGGTGCACTCATAGCTCATTTCAACTTTGAACTCCTGGGCTCAAGTGATCTTCCTGCCTCAAATAGCTGAGAACTGGAAGCATGAGCCGCTATACCTGGCTAAATTTTAAATTTTTTGTATTGTAGAGACAGGGTCTCATTATGGTGCCTACAACTAGTCTTGACAACCTCCTAGCCTCAAGCAATCCTCCCACTTTAGCCTCCCAAAGGGCTAGGATTAGAGGTGTGAGCCAGTGGGGGTCTAAACATTTAAAAATATCTTCACTCACTGTTGCTTTCTTGCATCTCATTCTTCCTCCTGGGTTCATTTTCCTTCTCTCTCTCTCTCTTTTTTTTTTTTTTTTTAAGAGACAGAGTCTCACTTTGTCGCCTTTGGTAGAGTGCTATGGTGTCACAGCTCACAGCAACCTCCAGCTCTTGGGCTTAGGCGATTCTCTTGCCTCAGCCTCCCAAGTAGCTGGGACCACAGGCACCCGCCACAACTCCCGGCTATTTTTTTGTTGCAATTCAGCCGGGGCCGGGTTTGAACCCGCCACCCTCGGTATATGGGGCTGGTGCCCTACTCACTGAGCCACAGGCACCACCCATTTTCCTTTTTATTGAGGAACACCTTTAGTTCAGTGGGGCCCTGTGAATAGTAAACCTTCTGAGCCTTCATTTATTGCTACATGTCTTTGTTATACCTTTCTCTTGAATGAGAATTTAAGAGAACTTTGGGCATAGAATTCTAAACAGATGGATTTTTTTTCTCTGCACTTTGAGGCTATTCCGTTATCTCTACTATTGATAAAAGAAATCTCCTATCAGTTTTATTATCATTTGTCCTTTCTCTCTGGATACTTTTCAGATATTCTCTTTGTCTTTGATATTTTGAAGGTTCCCTGTGATGTGTCAGGGGCGGGTGTGGTTTTTCCTACTCAGAAGTTAGTGTCCTTTTTAATCTAAGGATATTTTATATTGCCAAGGACTTCTCTCCATATGTTGCCTCTCCCCTAATCTCTCTATTCTTTTCATCTAAAGTTCCTATTCAACATATGTTAGACTTTGTTATTCTCTGTAACTTTTAACCCTTCTTAGTATTTTGGGCTGAATTCTGAGTGATTTCTTCAAATCAGTCTTCCAGCTCACTAAATCTCTTCAGTTATGCTTCATCTACCATGAATATAATATTTCAATAACTGTATTTTTGGTGTGCAAAAACCTCCTGTTTTATTGATTGATTGATTGATTGATTGAAACAAGACTCTCATTTTGCTGCCCTGGGTACAGTGTCGTGGCATCATAGCTCACAGCAACCTCAAACTCTTGGGCTCAAGTTATTCCCTTGCCTCAGCCTCCCATAGTAACTGGGATTATAGGCACCTGCCACAACGCCTGGCTATTTTAGAGATGGGGTCTCGCTCTTGCTCAGGCTGGTCTTGAACTCAACGCCTGCCTCAGCTTCTCAGAGTGCTAGGATTATAGGCATGAGTATTCCCTTTCTTATAGCATTTATTCTTTCATCAAGATTTCTTGCCATTCTGGGCGGCGCCTGTGGCTCAGTCGGTAGGACGCCGGCCCCATATACCGAGGGTGGCGGGTTCAAACCCGGCCCCGGCCAAACTGCAACCAAAAAATAGCCGGGCGTTGTGGCGGGCGCCTGTAGTCCCAGCTACTCGGGAGGCTGAGGCAAGAGAATCGCTTAAGCCCAGGAGTTGGAGGTTGCTGTGAGCTGTGTGAGGCCACGGCACTCTACCGAGGGCCATAAAGTGAGACTCCGTCTCTACAAAAAAAAAAAAAAGATTTCTTGCCATTCTCCTTTTAATAATTTTAAACTTACTTAGTCCTTTAAAGTTGTTCTATCATTTTCATTACTTAGAACACCAAGTGATGTCTGTGGATTCTCTCCTCACCATGAATTATTTCCTTGTATGGTTTGCATTTGTGTGTTTTTATGAGCTTATCTTCAGTGGGAGCACTTAGGTTATGAAAATGCTCCTATGAAGTGGTTCTACGTTTGTTTCTGTGGAGCTCTGGGGGTTTCAGTGGCCTCTGCTTGGTACTTTGTGCTAATTAATTGGCTTAGGATTTCCTGAACACATAAATGCTGCCCTTGTGTTTCAATTTCTTATGATCATCACTCTGCCCCTTCACCCCCACTCAAGGCCTTGATAGACTACAAGCTTCCTTATCACTTCCCCGTAGATGGATATTATCATAGTCCTCTTATCACAAATGAGGCATTCTTTTGAGGCTACCAGAATTATGCAGCTTGGTGCATTGTAGAAGCCCAAATTTATGTCTTCTGCTTTCAGGCTGGCATTAAAACCACTGCCTTATGCTACTGGAAGTTTGACTACTTTTCCTATTATGTATACATACTAATAGCAAAAAGCTTCTTTTTGCAACCTCCAATCCCACATTCTTCATAGATAAGAATGGTTAAAACTTCCATAATTTTTCTTTCCACATCCCATAATATATTTATATATATACATATGTGTATATATATATATATAGCTATATATATATACATGTTACATATAAAAAGTAAACTCACACTAAACAAATCCTTACACTTTTATGGGAGTGTATTTATATCACAAATCTCTTAAAGTGGAAGGGCTGAATCAAAGGATATGCATATTTTAAATGTTCAAAAAAAAATGACAAAAATCTGGGCGGGGTGGCTCACTCCTGTAATCCTAGCACTCTGGGAGCCCAGGCAGGTGGATTGTTTGAGCTCAGGAGGAGTTCGAGACCAGGCTGAGCAAGAATGAGACCTTGTCTCTACTAAAATTAGAAAAACTAGCCAGGCATTATGGTGGGCGCCTGTAGTCCCAGCTACTTGAGAGGCTGAGGCAAGAGGGTGGCTTGGCCTAAGAGTTTGAGGTTGGTGTGAGCTGTGACGCCACAGCACTCTATCCAGGCTGACAAGAGTCTGTCTCAAAAAAAAAAAAAAAAAATGACTGGGTCCCAAAAATAATGGCAAATTGCCCCTTTAAATGAATTAGTTTATATTTCTCCTTTTATAATGTGAACTGTTGTTCTTTTCCCCATACCTTCACATTTAATAAGTTTTATCAATCTTTAACATTTTTGTTAAACTGATAAAGTAATGCTAGTATCTCATGGTTGTGTTTATCTGCATTGCTATGACCAAAGTGAGGGTGAGAATATTTTAACGTAGATTTTCCATGTTATTTTCTCTTAACTGCCTATTCATGCCACTGCACCTGTTATAGAGTTATTTATATTTTTACTTGAAATCTAAGAGAACACTTTACATGTTCTATACATAGTATAATGTATAGAATGGATAATATTATGTATGTCTTCATAAAGATCTTATATCCCTTGTGTTAAATTAATTCTTGGGTGGGGGGAACCTCCCGGTCTAAACATTCTTTATCAATATCCTCACAGTTACAGTCTCCATGAAACCAAATTTTTTTTTTTTTTTTGAGACAAAGTCTCACTCGGTTACTCTGGGGTTGAGTGCCCTGGTGTGATAGCTCACAGCAACTTTATACTCTTGGGCTCAAGCAATTCTCTTGCCTCAACCTCCCAAACAGGCACCTGCCACAACGCCCAGCTACTTGTTTGAGATGGGGTCTCATTCTTACTCAGGCTGATCTCGAACCTGTGAGCTCAGGCAATCCTTCCTTCTCAGCCTCCCAAGTACTGGGATTATAGGCACAAGTCACTGCACTTGGCTGTAAACCAAAATTTTTTTTTTTTTTTTTTTTAGTTTTTGGCCGGGGCTAGGTTTGAACCTGCCACCTCCGGCATATGGGACCGGCGCCCTACTCCTTGAGCCACAGGCACCACCCCTAAACCAAAATTTTTAATATCAAAACACTCACTAATAATATGACTACTTAATATTCTTTATTTCACACTGGCATTGAGTCAGTTTTGTGAGACTCTTGAAATATAATGAAAATCAATTATGAAGTGAAAAGGCAAATCTTTCAGAATACTTGGAATTTCATGAAGTCAGTGCACATGATGGAGAACTGTTAGAATCAGGCCAAAGCCATTGACAAATGAGGTTCTAGCTGGGTTAGACCCAGCAACCATTGAGAAAGAGAAAATCAGTGAGACCAATGACTGGTCACAAAAGAAGACTGAGAATACCAACTGGTCAGAGAGGTCTTGAGGGCAAACATACGTCTGTAGAGCCCAGGCCGGAGGAGCAGCCTCAGATCAGAGAGGAGTGAAGGAGAGAGAAGGAACTGGCTTTGGTGTGTGTGTTTATAGGAGAAGCTGTGGACTGAACCTGCTGATGGATTGGAAGCTGAAGGCAAGGAAGAAAAAGAAGGCAAGGGTGACTCCCAGGTATTCAGTTGAGCAACTGGATGAGTGACAGTGACATTTATCGAGATAGGGAAGGCACACGGGGAAGAAGGGGAGAGACTAGAATGTGGTTATTCCCAGATTTTGTGGGAATTCATTTTGTGCTTACCATCGTATATGGTGTTTGCTATCGATTTATTATTTCCCCTACTATAAATGGAATATAAGTTAAACAAAATATAATATTACTGAAATTATAGCAAAAAAAGAAAGCCTGTCCTTCACAGACAAGGCAATAACTGCTTCACATTCCTTTTTGTTTTCAGTTCATTGGCTGAATTATATTTACCTTGTATCTGTTTGTTTTTAAATTGTTGATTTGTTAGAAATTTTTTTTTTTTTTTTTTTAGAGACAGAGTCTCACTTTATGGCCCTCGGGTAGAGTGCCATGGCCTCACACAGCTCACAGCAACCTCCAACTCCTGGGCCCAAGCGATTCTCCTGCCTCAGCCTCCCGAGTAGCTGGGACTATAGGCACCCGCCACAACGCCCGGCTATGTTTCGGTTGCAGTTCAGCAGGGGCCGGGTTTGAACCCGCCACCCTCGGTATATGGGGCTGGCGCCCTACCGACTGAGCCACAGGCGCCGCCCAGAATTTTTTTTTTTTGAGACAGAGCCTCAAGCTGTCACCTGGGTAGAGTCCTGTGGCATCACAGCTCACAGCAACCTCCAGCTCCTGGGCTCAAGCGATTCTCCTGCCTCCGCCTCCCAAGTAGCAGGGATGACAGGTGCCCACCACAACGCCCGGCTATTTTTTGGTTGCAGCCGTCATTGTTGTTTGGAGGGCCTAGGCTGGATTCAAACCCGCCAGCTCAGGTGTACGTGGCTGGTGCCTTAGCCGCTTGAGCCACAGACACCTAGCCAATTTGTTAGAAATTTTTTAATGAAATCATATATTATGCGTAATCTTTGCTACCTGTTTCACTTAGTAATTCATCACAGACATTCTCTTCATGTCAGTACATGTTCCCTTTAGGATTACAGAATATTTTGTTGTATGAATCCACTATAATTTATCTACCATACCTCTATTGATGGGTTATTGGTTTCTAATTTTAAAATAGTTTATTGTATTTAAGATGTTTCCTTCTAGTCACATTTTACTTTGAGTTTTTAAAACCAGAAATAGATAATGATTTTACCAATACTTCATCAGCATCTGTTGAAAGGATTACGTGATTTTTTTCCTTCAACCTCTAGCCCTGATATTGAATTCCATGGCTCTAGTGTTTCTAGAACTATATTGTATTATTCTTGTACAATATGCACGTACCATAGAATTTTGTTTGTCTTTCTTTTTACCACCATTTGTTTTTCCTTTTAAAGGCAGGGTCTCACTCTGTCACCCAGGCTGAAATGCAGTGGTACAATCTTAGCTCATTGCAGCCTCGGACTTCTGGGCTCAAGCGATTCTCCTACTTTGGCCTTCCAATTAGCTGGGACTACAGGCATATGCTGTTTCAGCCAGCTAATTTTTCACAGAAGGATCTTGCTATGTTGCTCAGGCTGGTCTTGAACTGCTGGGCTCAAGCAGAATTCCTGCCTTAGCCTCCCAAGTTGCTAGGATTACAGGTGTGAGCCATCATATCCAGCTCTTCCTCTATTTTCACTGTGGTAGGCAGAATTCTGACATTCCTGGCAGCTGATACACAAGCTTTATTTGCTTCCCTCCCCTTGAGTGTGGGCAGAACCTGTGAATATGGTGGAATATCACTGGCACAAGTATGTTAACTTACATGGCAAAGGGGGTTTTGCAGATATAGCTAAGTTTCTGATCAGATGACTTTGAGTTATCAAAAGGGAGATGCTCTAGATGGCTCAGACCTGATCACATGAGTGCTTTAAGTCAGAGTCTAGTGGTCCGAGACAGAGAAAGCCAGAGAGTGGAAGTGGCAGAGATTTTCCTGGCCTGGAAGATATTCTCCTGCATGACAGGGAATGGCCAGTGGGCTCTAGGACCTGACAACCACCTCCAGCTAATAGCTAGCAAGAAAACGGGGACCACTTTCCTACAATAACAGGGGACTAAATTCTGCTAACAATCGGAATGAGCTCAGAAGAGGTTCTCAAGCCTCAGATGAGATAGCAGCCCCTTCTGAAACCTTGATTTCAGCCATGCAAGACCCCAAGCCAAGCCGAAGTTGGACTTTTGACCAACAGAAACTGTTGAGATATATACACCAAAAATGTTTCATTTTAAAGATTAAAAGATACGATTCAGTTGCTTTAATTACACTCACAATATTGTGCAACCATTATCACTGTCTATTTCCAACCTTTTTCATAACCCCAAAAAGAAACTCCGTAACCATTAGGCAAGAAATCCTCAGGCCCCCACCGCCCACACCCAGCCTCAGGTAACCTCTTTTCCACGTTCTTTCTCTATGAATTTGCCTATTCTAGATATTTTATATAAGTGGAGTCATACAATATTTACCTTTTTGTATCTGGCTTATTTTACTTAGCACAACATTTTTAAGGTTAATCCATGTTGTAGCAATGTCAGAACTTTATTCCTTTTTGTGACCAAATATATTTTATGTACGTACCACACTTTTCCCATCCATTCATCTCTTCATGGACACATGGGCTGTGTCTCCGTTTGGGCTATTGTGAATAGTGTTGCTGTGAACATTACTGTCCAAGTATCTGTTTGAGTCTCTGTTTTCAATTCTTTGGAGTATATACCTAGAAGTGGAATTGCTAGATCACATGGTAATTTTATGGGTAGCTTTTTGAGGAGCTACCAAACTGTTTTCCACAGTAATTACACTATTTTATAATCCCACCAGCAGTGCATACAGATTCTATTTTACTTGTTATTTTCCTTTGTTTTCAATTATAGCCATCTTCATAGGTTTGAAGTGGTATCTCATAGTGGTTTGGATTTCCATTTCCCTACTCACTAATGGTGTTGAACATCTTTTCTTATGCTTATGGGCCATTTGTATTCTTCTTAGGAGAAATACAAGTTTTTTTGTCTACTTTTAAATTGAGTTGTAGGAATTATTTATATTTTCCGGAAATTTTGTATTATTTTTAGCCACTCTTTGTGATTACTTGTTATGCAGCAGTAGAAAACTAATACATTCACTCTATCATTGACTGCAAAATCAAATTTTTTCTAATCTCACAGGAAATTTTTTTCTATATTGTGGAATAGTCAGAATCACAAGAATGATCATCAGTTTCTTGGAGGTTAGGTAGATTTTTCCTGAGAATCTGTTTTGACCTGAGTTTTTTTTTTTTGGAGGGGGGGGGTTTGAGGTAGACTTTTGACAACCTTTTTATTTTATTTTAATTTTATTTTTTTGAGACAAGGTCTCACTATGTTTCCCTGGGTAGAGTGCCGTGGCGTCACAACTCACAGCAACCTCTAATTCTTGGGCTTAAGTGATTCTCTTGCCTCAGCCTCCCAAGTAGCTGGGACTACAGGCACCTGCCACAATGCCCGGTGTTTTTTATTGTAGTTGTCATTGTTATTTGGCAGACCTGGACTGGATTTGAACCTGCCAGCTCCAGTATATGTGGCTGGTGCCTTTAGCCATTGAGCTACAGGCACCAAGCCATTGAAACCTTTTTAAAGGTTTATATTTTCTTTGTCTTTTTAAAATAAAATCAGTACGTCCTCTTGGTTGTTTTAGGATTAAATAAAAAATGATTACATGAGAGGCGGTGCTGTGGCTCAGTGAGTAGGGTGCCAGGCCCATGTACCGGAGGTGGAGGGTTCAAACCCAGCCCCGACTAAAAAAAATGCTTACATGGTACCTTAACACAGTACTTGGTACATGGCAACTACTCCAAAAACGTGTTCGCTGTGTTGTTATAAGATTTTTCTCCCTATCCTGCAGTTCGGGTATGGTACCCAGCTATGTCCAATGGTGTTTCTTAGTCTGTTTTGTGTTGCCGTAACAGAATACCACACCCTGAGTAAGCTATACAGAAAATAAATTTATTTCTCACAGTTCTAGAGGCCAGAAAGTCCATTATCAATGTGCCAGCATCAGCAAGGTTCTTCTTGCAGCATCATCATGGTCAAAGTGGAAGGACAAGAGAGCATGTAAGAGAGAGAAAGTTAGAGGGGACCAGGCCAAACTCATCCTTTCATCAGAAACCTACTCCTGTGATAACTAGCCCATTCCAGGAAAATGGCATTTATGAGGGCAGAGCCCTCCTAACCTAACCACTTCTTAAAGGTCCCATCTCTCAACACTGTTGCATTAGAGATTAAGTTTCCAACACATGAACTTTGGGGACACATTCAAACTGTAGCAGGGTATTCTTTTTTTTTGTTTTTTTGAGATAGAGTCTCACTATGTTGCTCTGGGTAAAGTGCGGTGGCATCACAGCTCACAGCAACCTCCAATTCTTGGGCTTAAGTGATTCTCTAGCCTCAGCCTCGCAAGTAGCTGGGACTATGGGTGCCCGCCACAACACCTAACTATTTTTTGGTTGTAGTTGTCATTGTTGTTTGGCAGGCCCAAGCTGGATTCGAACCCGCCAGCTTCCATGTATGTGGCTGGCACCCTAGCTGCTGAGCTACAGGCACCAAGCCAATGTAGCAGGGTATTCTTTTTTATAATCCTACCTGGTGCTTATTGAGCTCTGTCAATCTGAAACACCCTGGTCTTTCTTTAGCTCACAGAAATTTTATTATTTTCTCATTAGTGCTTCTCTACTTTCCCCTTCTCTTTCTCGAATTGACATTATTTGGATATTAGATGCCATAACCCTATATTCTTTGACTTGTTTGCTAATAGCTAACATTCCTTTGGGTTATTTTCACTCTATGTTCCGGGGTAATTCCCACAGTTTTTTTTTTTTGTAGAGACAGAGTCTCACTTTATGGCCCTCGGTAGAGTGCTGTGGCATCACACAGCTCACAGCAACCTCCAACTCCTGGGCTTAAGCGATTCTCCTGCCTCAGCCTCCCGAGTAGCTGGGACTACAGGCGCCTGCCACAACGTCCGGCTATTTTTTGGTTGCAATTTGGCCGGGGCCGGGTTTGAACCCGCCACCCTCGGTATATGGGGCTGGCGCCTTACCGACTGAGTCACAGGTGCCACCCAATTCCCACAGTTTTATCTTCAAGATCATTGATTTGAGTTTCACCAGGGACTGTTTTATTTCTCAGTGCTTCTGATGATTAAGTTCAAAAGTGCTCTTTTAAAAATATATATTTCTAAGAGCTCTTTCTCACGGTTAGATTTCTTACAATATTTTTTCAAATCTCTTTAAGAATTCACTAAAGTGCTTGTAAGAGTTTTCTTTCCTGTTGAATCTGTGTCGATGGGGAGACACCCGCTCTGATTTTCAGCCCGGGCCCTCTTTTAAGCTACTGGTTCCCCTGAAGTGCCCAGCAGTCATCTGTCTGTCTGCTCCTTGTACTCCTGGATCTGCCAGTCCCAGTCGCAGGGCTCCCTCTGCCCCTAGGGGTTCTGACCTTTGGAGTCATTGGTAGCAGCAGAAGGCAGGTAGCAGTGATGAGCAATCTCCATTCAAAATAACATCACCCCTTGACACGTTATCTCCTCCCTATGTGCTTTATTTTCTGCATAGCTCCTATCCCATCCTTACATTAGATGTGTATTTTTTTGTTAATTGTTTTTCTCTCCTGCAAGTCCGAAAAATCCATGAAGAACAGTGCCTGGAACATATGAGCAGTCAGGACATGTTTCATGAATGATGGAGTAGTGTGCTCTTCTCTCAGGCTTGCAACCCCCTGAGGAAGGATCACAGCCAAGAGGTCATTCTACATGAGAACTGTGGAGACCAGAAGTATTTTAAGCAGGGAAGTGGTAGATAGGAAAGATTCATGCCACTCTCCCCCACCTAGCCTCAGAAGGAAACAGGCAGGACCAGGCGACCAGGCAATCAAGTAAATCCCCCATGTGGTACATTTTTGGGGAGGCTGAGCATTGGGGCTCAGCATATCAGCTCCAAGGGCCTTTGTCACTTCAAATGGCTCAGTCACTTTGAATGGCTTTAGCCACCTTCCTTTGAATAGGCCAGGCCGATCTACCTCTAACCACTCCCTGGACTCCAACTGACAACTAACAGACAGACAGTGCCTCAGTTTTGTAAAGTTCTGTTGATACAGATACAGGACCAGAGTCTCCTTTTTACCATTACAAACAACAGGTTAAGCTAACTGGGGTGTGACTGCCAGGGCTTGCTCCTTACCCCACTTCACCCTGTCATCCAGGTGCAGCCTTCTAAGACAGTTGTTCATGCATTTACAGACGTAAATAGGCAGGCATGGAAATTTTATTTCGTTATTTTTTCACGTAAAAGCACTGTATTGCATCTATTCTTACGGCACTTGCTTCTTTTCACCAATCCATGGCGTGGAGATCATCCATGTTTGTACATATGGCTCTGCTACATTCTTTTTCGCTGCTTGGGTGGTGCCGTCCAGCAAACCTTTCTGCAGTGATGGAGATGTTCTATATCTTTCTGTCGAATCTGGTAGCCATTAGACATGTGTGGCTTTTGAGAACTTGAAATGTGGCTAGTGGGAATGAGGAACTGAATTTTTTATGTTATTTATTTCGTGAACTTTAATTTTAATAGCTACATGTGGACACGTAGCCACTGTCCTGGGCAGCACAGCTGTGTCACATTCTATCATATTCCATAGTATGAATATGTCACCACTGATTTGTCTTTCCCCTGTTGATGGGCCTTCAGTTCTTTGGGGTTTTTGCTTTTGCAAATAAATTTTTAAGGAACATTTCAGATTGTATATGAAATGAGCACATTGTACCCCTTGATTGCACTAATGTACACAGCTATGATTTAACAATTAAAAAAAAAACTAGGAAAAAATTTTTTAAGGAACATGCTTAAATGTTGTTAGTAGCTGTACACTATGTTAGCATACGGTTTTGTGTCAGTGGTTGTATATTGTTTAAAATTGCCATTCTGTTCCTTTTGGCCCTTCACCAAGGTAGAAAGACCACTTCCTTAAACACTGTCAGTGTCAAGGCTACCCCTCTGATATGCAGGTGTGTGTATAACCCTGGGCTGAGTTGGATCCTGAGTTAAATCTCAGGGTGCCTTGGCCTCTCAGCTGAGCCTTTAGTGCCACAGAGGTCTGACGTGCCAGACCTACCCACAGGAAAGACCGATGCACAAGCCCCAGTGAGATAACTATGTGACAAAAGCTTTAAGGCCCATGAATTATGACAGGCATATACAAAACAAACTGATAAGCATAGAGCACTCACCCACTCCAGTAAAAACAATTAGATAAGAAGGGAAATGTGATCATTAGTGTGCTATGTGTTTGGCTCTGAATAACTGTCCTAATTTACACCCTGCAGTAGACAGGATTTTGGTAACCACGCCCTTTGCTCCCTGCTGTTCTGCCTGTCAGTGCTTTATGCTACCAGGCAAAAGGGATTTTGCAGATGATTACTTTTATGGACCCTAAAATAGGAAGATTATCCTGGACTATTGGATGGGATCAATCTAATCACTTGAGCCCTTAGAAGCAGAGAAATTTCTCCATCTGGGGTCATTCAGAGAGATGTTGTGGAAGAAGTCACAGAGGGCAGAAAGATTCAGTGCACTCTGAGGGTATCTAACTTGGCTTTGAAGATGGAGGAGGCAAGGTGGCCTCTAGGTAGGTGCTGAAATTGACCAACAGCCAGCAGGACACAGGGACTGCAGTCTGTCAGCTACCTAGAACTGGAGTGGCCCAACACCTGAATGGTCCTGGAAGTGAATTCTCCCCAGAACTTCAGGATGAGAGCCCAGGTCAGCCAGCACCTTTATGTCAGCTTGTGGAACTTGGAGCACAGAAACAAACCGCCTGAGCCTGTTGGAGATCTGTGAGATAATGGATGTGTGTTGTTTTCAGCAGCTAAATTTACGGTGATTTGTTATAGCTGTGATAGAAAACTGACACGCTACCTAATACCAATCAAGTCAGCCAAAAAAAAGTGTAAGGGTAATTCTATTTGATAGGGGGAAAGTACTAAAATAAACTAAATTCTCATTTTGCATGACAGGAAGTTTAAAGATTAGATTTAAACCTTAAAAAAATAGCAGTGTAAGCATCTATAGAAATATGGCAGCAAATATTAAAAGAAACAGCTAAAAGTGTTCCAATGATTACTTCTGGAGTAGAGGAATTAGAGTGATGCAGCTGGGAAGGGACTGCCAATTTTGTCATTTTAACCATGGAGAGAACTATATGATTTGTAAATGCGTGTCCCCGAATTACTGCAATAAAAATGAAGACGAGTAAGTCCCATCACCACTAACATAAGATGTGCCCACCTCTCCGAAAGTCTGAGTGGTATGGGGTGGGCGGTTGTGCCGTCTGCGCTGCCGCGGGTCTGGCATCCCTGCCCTATCATCACCAGGGCGGAGGAGAGCAACAGCAAGCTCCTGGAGGCAGGGAGGAAGCTGCAGGAGGAGCGGCACCGCACCGTGCTGTTGGAGCAACATTTGGAGAAGATGCGCCTGGAGCCAGGGAGGGCACCGGCCTTGCAGAGAGCAGCCTCCAGGAACAAAGCAGGTAGGGGCCAGGGCAGGGGTCCCAGGGGCAGGAATGTGGCAGCCTTGCTGTGAGTGGAGGAGCCAGTCAGCCCTTCCAGTGAGCATGAGGGAAGCAGAGCCTCCAGCAGGGTGGGTGCTGCCAGCCCCTCCCTCCAGGCAGCCTCATCCCAGTCAGAACCAGGGCCCTCGGGCTCCACTGGCCCCTGGGTCTGGCCCAGTCACCAACTCCTCTTCCAACCCCACCTTAGCCCTCAACCCTCTATCCTGAGCTGACTCTGTTCAAAATTGGTCATGGAGCAAAATTGGCCTGCTAGGGAGACCAGCAGCAGTGGCTGGAGCAGGAGAGGAGTCCTCCGGCAGCAGTCAAGCTGATAGAAGCAGGGCTGAGGTGCCTGTCCACTAGCCTGGGACCCACCCTCCTTTTGTCTACCATCCTCAGCATGCAGCCTCCATCTCCTGATCTGAGATGGCTGCTTGGGCTCTTCACCAGCAGCAGGAAGGGGAGAGCGGAAGCAGACAACCTGCTCCTCACCTTCCAAGGCTGCACATGTCACTTCTGCTCTCATCCCACTAGCCAGATCCTAGACACAGGCACACACCCAGCTGCAGAGGAAGCTGGGGAGTGCCATCCTTAACTAAAAGGCCTGTTGCACTCACACAGTGGTTCTCAAGGTGCCGTCTCCAGACCAGCAGCAGCAGCAGCATGCTGTGGGGCCAGAGCCAGAAGCCCCCTTGGCAGGGCTGCCTCCCTGAGACAGCCCCCTCCCACCCCCTTCCAGGGGGGCCAAGGTGCTGCTGCCCCCCTGACCTGGCCCCATCTCTTAGAACCTCAGTACTGTACCAGCTCCACCCTGGCCACTAGTGCCCAGCCCTCATTCTCAGTGCGTAGACCACGTGAGGTCAGGAGGATGTGCCAGGAGTAGGGCACAAAGGGGAACTTAAGGCCACTGCTTTTTCCTCTCCTCCCAGCAGGGCTTAGCAGCTTCTGAGAGTCCTCGCTGAGAAGGCTCCCCAGGGAATGTGACATATTCCTTCCTAGGCCCTCAGGAATATGTCCCCCAGGGAGTGTAGTGCCTCTAAGCCTCGGGCAGCCAGACTTCTAGCCAGCGACAGCTAAGCCAAGCAGGAAAATCACTTTGGTCCTGCTGAGAGACTAAGGGACAACTGCCTGAAAGAAAGTGTCCACATGGCCTCTGCCACCTAGTAGCCTGGGACATGGGCAAAGCACTGCCCCTCTGGAGAGCACAGCACCATCACTGCCCCACCTCCCCGGCCAATCTGTAAAATGGCGAGACTGGATTATGCAACGGCAGTTCTGCTCAGTGAAGGAGATGGGGGGCAGGGGAGCGTGGTATGCAGGGACCCGATGGACAAGCACGTGCAAAGGCACTGCAGTGGAAGTTCAGCTGGACACAGAGGTGGTGAGGCAGGCGGAGGGGGGAGGGAGTCTGAGGTGAAGCAGGAAGAGTCACGGGGAGCCTTGATGGTGGTCCAGTCACACACGGCCTTGGGGGCCAAATGTGAATTCATTGAGGGCTGACAGAGTTCTAGAGGCAAAAACTATTCTCCCCTTTTCTCAGGTGAGGAAACCAGCTCAGAGCGGCTGATGGTTTACCCCAGGCCTCACAGCAGCGGGTGAGGCCACGTCTGCTGATGCCAGGCAATTAATTCTGGTGGGACATATCACCCCTGAGGGCCTTTTCAGCACAGAATTTTTCTGATACTGTGATTTTGCCCAAGTTCCCCACAAGTTGGGCTTTGTCTTCTTTTTCTGAGCATTCTATGGCCCCTGACCCCAGCCACCGTGAGCTCTTGCTTCCTAGTATGGAGCTGCTGGCCTGACTAAGGACTGGTGTCGGGGCCCAGTGGTGTGAGGGCATCAAGTATACTAACAGCCTAGACTCACATCCAGTTCGCTTCTCTTGTTGGAAGCAAATTACCAGAAACTATAAAGATGGAGACAGTGAGGTGAGGAACTACCTCTGTAAAAAGCAGGCAGTCAGGACTAGAGCAAAGGCCAAAGCCAGGATCTAGGAAGGCAGCAGGGAGGGCTTCTGAAAGGACATAGCCCTTGTTTTGCACCCAAAGGAGGTGTACTGTTTTGCCAAGTGGAAAAGTAGGCAGTGGGCAATGGAGGGAGAGTGAGGGTGTTAACACAGGCCATGACCTCATCACAGACAGTGGCTGCTATTGCCCTGCAGGTCTGCCTGCCTCTAACAGCAGGCACAACCCGACTGGGAGTGAGAAGAAGGACCCAACCTTTGCCCAGCTCTCTGATGTGCCTATGGAATCCCAAATGGAGGAGCTGACCACCAGGTGCTCCCCTTCCCACCTTCCTAAAAGGGTGGAGTTGTCTGGGTGGAGGTGCCTCCATGGGAGAGGGACCATGTTGCTCCCCTTGTACCTTTGACTTCTTCTGTTTGCCCAGAAGGCTGGTCTTGCTTGGTCCTGGGTTCTTGGCCTGCAATTCAGAGTCTGGCCTTCAGAGGGCAGAGGTCCCTAGCCATGTCCCTGATGACCCATAGTTCCAAGAGAAATTTGATCAAGTGTGATCACTTTCCCTAACTCATTTAAACTCCTTAAGATCAAATGCAGCAATGGGAAAGAAAAGAGGGCGGACCTCTGCAAATTAGTACTCATCCTTGAGGTAGCTGACATTGCTGGGTGCCAGGACAGGGGCTGTAGGTGGACCCAGAGAGGACACACATGGTGTTCCCCAGGGGTCTGTGGGAAGAGGGGCAGGTCTGAGAGAACTCTGAGCCTGAGGAGCAGCCATGCTGGCAGCCCCATTCCCAGGGCCTTCTGTACACCCGCACACATGTGCCAGCTTAGACCACACTGAGCCCTGTCTCCTATGGTCCAGGCTAGCCATCCAGGCAGAAGAGAATGAAATGCTAAAGGCTGCCCTGGACACTGCCCTGCGGGGAAAGGAGGAGGACTTCCGGATGTACCATGAGACCCTGGGCCAGGTGAAAGGGGTCTTCCTGCAGGCCCTGCGGCAGCAGAAGGCAGACAAGTAATAGGATGGCAGCCCACTGTCAGCCCAGCTGGTGGGGCAGCCTCAGATCTTGAGAAGACGAGGCTCTGTCTGCACACTCCATCTGCTCCAGGAAGCCAGCCCACGCAGCCAGCCAGCCTCTTCTGCTCCTTGAGAAGGACCAAACGCAACGTCTCAGGCCAGGAGGGCAGAGAAGAAGCCTCAGTGGAGCACTGCAGGACTCCAGGGCAGGCTTGGCTACAGCAGGGGTGGAGGCCTAGCAGCCCATCAACGAGAGCTCTGGGGCAGCAAAGCAGCTGTGAGCGGACAGATATGGTCCCTCGGGCAGGTGTTCAATGCCCTTGTCCTGGGACCTAGCTTGGGCCCCCTTAGACCCACATGGCACACAGGAGAGCCCTCAATGCACCAGGCTGTACACATTCCCCCACGCCCCACCCTGCCCCCTGGCCAGAGCATCGTCCTCACCCCCACCCTAGCTCCATCTGTGATCATCCCCACCCTCCACACTTGGGACACCATGCTTTCAGCCACTGTGTCAGCCTGCTCCTTGGGGTTCTTCCTCAGATGCAGACCCTCGTACTTGTAATAATAATTATTATTTTCATAGTCACCACAGCTCCCAGTGACTGAGCATCTCCCCTGACCCATCTGGCCTGCTAATCACCCAAACTGCACCCTATTTTACAGAAGAAACTGAGGCTCACAGAAAGAAACTGAGCTAGTATTTGACTCTGACTAATTACAAAACCAGGGTCTTGTAGTTGAGCAGATTCCCCAGGGCTGGACAACTCTGCTCCCAGCCAACTGCTCCAAGAGGCACCTGTACCTGCTCCCAAGGCTGCAGCTGGTGGGTGCTGGTGGCAGAAGGCAGAGGTGGGGGCTCTGAGGCAGCAGGTCTAGGTGAAGGTATAGCACACTGCCCTCACTGTAGTGAGCTTGGCAAGGTACTGCAGGTGGAACCCAGGATCTGCATGCCTGTCTTGACTGTCACAGTGTCACCCCTCTCAGCTGCAGGTATAGCGATAGAGAAGGGTGGACTCAAGGAGGGTCACCCATAACCACACCCCCAAACCCCAGACATCCTGGCTATACATGCACCCACAGGTCCACACAGAGCTGCAGATGCACACAGCACCTAGACTCAGGAACATGCTGCTATGCACACGCGCTCACAGGCACCTCCACACATGCGCATGTGTGCACACTGATACACAGGAGAATGCACACATAGACACACATTCCCACGTGAAAAAGCAGTCACTTGTGTGTGGCTTGTGCAGTGAAACACAGATGCAGGTGCACATAGTTTGATAACACCCCCTCCCCCAGGAAAAACCACTTGGGGCTCCTGGGGCCCTGTCTACTCAGGCCCTTCCTCTGGGACGTGGCTATGGAGGACCGGTGCTGGCCCCCACCCCCAGGTTTTACTCAGGGAGCCCCCAACCCTGCATGGAGTCACACAGGTCTGGTGAGCCCACAGCAAGGTGGAGTGAAAGCCGTCAGGATGAAGTGGTGGTTCTGATGGGGTCCTAAGGGTCTCTGGGAAGCAGGAGTTTTTCCCTGGCTCCTTGTGAGGGGAAATGGCCAGGCAGAGCACCAGGAGTGAGAGGACCTGTGCCAGGAGGGGACAGTGTGTGACAGCATAGAGTAGGCCAAACACAGAGTCTGAAATGTAGTCAGCACCTTTCTTGTAGACACTGAGGAGCCCCAGAGGGTGGTCTGAGTGAGGGGAGCAGGCTGTGGCCCTCAGGAGAGTTTCTGAGTGTCAGAAGCAGGCATAGGATTTGCCATCCTTAGGCCACCTCAGGGAAGTGCGAGGGTGGCGTGACCACACCCTCACCTCTCAAGGGTGGTTCTGCTGCCCTTCCTGGCTCAGGGAAGGGTCTGAGAGAGGAGAGAGTGTCAGGTCACGGAGTCTGAAATCTGTCTGGAGGCAGGTATCTTTCCCCACTTGTCAACTTTGTGGCCTTGGGCAAATTACTTAACCTCCCTGAGCCTCCACATTCTCAGCTACGAAATGGGGACAATAATGGAAGCCTTGCTAAGAGGGCTGGTACAGGTGTCACAGAATAACCCAAAGACATTAAGCTAATTATTAGCTCACTGCTTATTTTTGTACAAGGAACATGACCATGTATCCATAGATTGATTTTATCCCACAATGATAAAAACAAGATTTATATCCTCGAGAGGGGAGAGAAAAACAATGAGCACGGTGAGTCTTGTTTGCAGGTTTTTGAGTAAACTGAGTGGCTGGCATCTTGCTTCAGCTGACTATGGGTATTAAGATGAGTGTTTCAATTTACAGATTCCACAGGCAACCTTGACAGCTTTGCTGTACAGCTGTGAACCAGGGGTTGTCCCTGTCACATCTGCTGGCCCCTACCACTAGCACTCCCTGCTTGGTTAGACCAGGTCTGTTCCATTCCCTCATTAGAATACTATTTCACTGGGTTCAAAAGTGTCAACTGCTTAGAACTGGTGGCACACAGTAGGTGCTCAATAAATGTTAGCTCTTGGTATTCCCTCTGTTAATTCAACAAATATTTGTTGAGCAGCTCCTCTGCCCCAGGCACGATGGTGCCAAGGTGAGGCAGACGCAGTCCCTGCTCTCTGGGAGCTCCCTGCAATCAGCTGGGGTGAGAGGTAGACTCGGCCCGGGTCACCATTCTGTTCTCCCGTCAGCCAGCAGGCAGTCAGCAAGTACCAACTGTGTGCAGTCCCCTGCAGGGCCTGGAGGTGAATCTGACTTGCTTTCTTCTTTCAGGGAGCTCCAGGCTTAGTTGGAGAGGTGTGGAATACAGAGGTCCATGCCAGGACAGGGCTGGGGAGAGGATGCAGAGATGGGCACCATAGGGCCCCCGCCCACCCCTGTCCCTGCTGTGGCTTCCCAGCTCCTTGGCCTGATCAGGAGCCATGTGTCTTCCACTTCTCCCTGGGGTAAAGGGGCAGGGAGGGGAGAAGGCCCAGGAGAGCCTGGGGGAAGGATTTTTAAGGGATTGTCAGAGGGCCCAAAGACTGGGGCTCTGAAGGATCCAACACATATGGGCCAGGTGGGGAGTAGCACAGCCAGGTTGGTGCCATTGGCCCCTCTTGGGCAGCACCACCTGTCTCTGGGACCCGGAAGATGACCTTTCCTGTCCCTCAGGCAGCTGGGACTGGATGAGAACATCAAGGTCCCTACTGAGAGCCACAAGGCAATAGTTAAGGGAGGTGCAGGTGCCCTGGGGGGTGGGAGGCAGGGGCATGCAGAGAGCCAGGTGGTGGAGTGACCTCACAGAAGGACTCTCCCTAGCTGCACCCCAGGCAGGCCTTCTGGTCTGGGTGCTCAAGTTCCAGCGCTGACAAATGAGACCTGGTTGAGCTGTGAATGTGGTTTGGCCCCTGTCCCTGTGGGAGCATCTGGGGCACTGCAGCTGAGCTGGGCAAGGGAACAGCCTGGTTCGGGCTGACTCAAATACATTCAGTTGCTGTGAGACCCCTCCCCTACTCCCAGGTGCCGAGGGCGAGGCCTGCAGGGGTCGCTCCTCTGGGCTCCCCCGCCTCTCTTCCCTGCCCGCAAGCCCACAGCCAGCCCTTGTCTTTGCCTGGTGCCCCCTCTTCACAGGTGTGCCTTTACATGCTCAGTCTCTCCTACAGTCCCTGTGCCTGTACATACAGCACACGTTCATACACAAGATGCACATCACACACACGTATGTGCAACACACGATATGTACACACAACAAACAAACAACACACAACACAAAACAGGGATCCTAGCACTTTGGACGGTAGCCAAGGCAGGAAGATCACTTGAGGCTAGCCTGAGCAACATAGTGAGACCTTGTCTCCTCACAAAAAATGTTTTAAAGTTAGCCAGGTGTGCTGGCACACAGCTGTAGTCCCAGCTACTTGAGAGGCTGAGGTGGGAGGATCACTTGAGCCCACGAGTCAAAAGTTGGACAGATGGGATCACACCACTGCACTCCTATCTCTTAAAAAACAAAAAAGAAAACAAACACAAAATATATTCAGGCTCCAACATAATTAATACAAAATACAATTGTACAAACACAGAAGATAATTTCCTACTTTCTTCACATTTTTACTTTGAGCAACAAACAACAACAAAAATGTTTTTAAATTTGAACATTGCCAAGGGTCTCTAAGGTTTGAAAGAATTGCCTGCCCCCTTCACCACACCTTTCCCAGTGGCTCCAGGGGCATTTGGGAAACTGACCCCCTGGCCTTGTACTGGTCTTAGCCCAGTCAGCTTCCTGCTCCTCCTACCACCCCTCCGTAAGTGGAGCTGCCCTTGGGCTGTCTGGCCCAGACCCAGGGCTCTCCCTGTCATTCCACCCCACTTGCCATCCCCACACGCCAAATGCCCTGAAGACCTCACTGCAAGGGGGTCACCTGGGGAATATCTCACTGCTATGTGAGTCCTGCCTCCCTGGGCCTCTGGAGTCTAGGGGGTTTGTGGTTCTCTATCAGCCTCTCTTTATAAGTGAGTCAGTATCATGGAGCCAGTTGCTGGAACCCCCCAAGAACCCAGTGAGGCCAGGGCTGCAGCACGCACACTATACAAACAAGACCCTGAGGCCCAGAGAAGTGGATCACATCAGCTCAAGTCAGTGGCTGAGCCTGTTTTCTTAATTTCTTTCTTCCTTGAACCATTCTCTTTGAGTCTCATAAGGGCACCAAGTAGACTGCTGGCCTAGGCTGGTCTCAGCTCACCAGTGTGGGTGAGCAGGGTTCCCCACCCCCCACCCCCATGGTACAGTCAATTCCAGAAACTTGTGGAGCTGACCCAAGTACTTAAGCTCCTGTGCGTCAGTTTCCTCTTCTACCAAATGGGGATAATGGTAACACCCTCCCTGTGGGTTGTGGTGACATTAAAAAGTTAACCCATGTACATCCTGGCTACCATGGTTAACTTACTTCTCTTCTAACAACTGTGCCTCCCACCCCAGGAAGCCCTCCTTAACCCCAAAGTCTGATAATTTCATCCCTGGCACTGGCCTCTAGCACCCATTATCTGGCCCATAGCCTTACCATAGCCCCACACTGTGTAGTGGGCACCTTCCTGCTTCTCAGGATTGGGGACCACTGACACAGGCCTTTGTGCCATTCTGTAGGGACAGTGTGTGTGGGAGGGAGCTCCTTGCTGCTTTCTCTAGGAGGAAGCTCACTGCCCACTGCTCAATGCAATCTCTCTCCTTGTCCCAGGCCTTGCTCAGGCCCTGGGATGGCCCCTGCAGAGTGGGGAGCAGCACCTCTCTCTCTCACCCTCAGCTGAGTCTGTGCTGGGGTTAGAGTGAGCAGGGGCTCCAGGAGCTGGCCTTCGCCCCCCAGCCCCTCCCAGCACATACATGAACAGCCCCCATAGATGGGACACAAACACATACAGCTCTTCCAGACTTGGCTTCATTCCAGAGGGGAGCAGTCAGAAGTTCCTTTCCTCTCACGGAGCCTTCAGGATACCCATCCCCTTCAGGAGCCAGGGCTGAGGCTTTGGCTTCCCCCTTCTAGAGTGAGGACCCTACCCCACCCCCCAAGGAACTCCGGCTGGTTAGGAACATTCCTTTCTGCCTCCACTCTGCCATCAAGAGGACACTCCAAGTGCACACTCAAGTCTTGCCAAGTGACCCTGCTAACAGCTCTCCATCCACACAACTCCCTATAGGACAAGGATGGAGTATGGGAGCTCCTCTTAGCTCCATGTTCCATGTCAGCTCCAATCGCAATAGGCAAGTCAGTCCTGCCCTAGGCACTTATGCCTGACCAGTGAGGACTCTTGGCATAATGCAAAGGACCAGGGCAGGAGGCTAGATGGGTCTGCCCTGGGACAGCCCTTGGGAGGTCATATGTAAAGGTGGGGGGCTGGAGTCTATGGAGCTGAGGGATATGCGTGAAAATGCGTGCGCATGTGTGAGTGTGTTTGGCTGTGTGGTGGAGGCAGGGCTTACAAGCCTGGGGAGGCTGGTGGGGCCACCAGGAAGGCTTCCTGGAAGAGGGGAGTCCTGGAACAGTGAAAGGAAGGCACGGGATCTCTAGGAGCCAGGGGAGGCAGGCTTCAGTGAGGCCCAGGTGTCCCTGTCTGAGCCTATGCTACTGGCCACTGCTTCCCCCCCAACCCTCCCCCCAGGATCCTCCCTGCGGCTCCCTGTGGCCAGCAGCTCTGCAGCACTCGGCTCTGCTCCACTCTGCTCAGCTCCGCTCCAGGAAGGCCACCTCCTCCTCCCCCTCCTCCTCACGCTGTCACCACTCACCACACATAGCCTCAAGGGGGTGGGGACCCCAGAGCTGGACACACCCCACCGTGACCCTGGAGCTCAGAGGGTCGAAGGGACGCACAGTTGGACGCAGGACCCCGGAGCCCCGAGGTGGGCAGTGTGCCAGGGTCCCTCGCAGCCTCCTCAAGGTCAGTGCCAGCTGGGGATACAGCTACTCTGGGGCCCTTGAGACTTGTGGGGTCCACCCCAGGCCCCTCATTCCAAATTGCAGATCCTGAAGCAGGCTTTACCCCAGGTGCACCTGAGGCTGGTAGGACTAGGGGAAAGGGGATACCCTGGGTTCACAGAATGGCCCAGGTCTGGGGGTCTATCAGGAGAGGCCCAGGCTCGGGGCCACCTCTTCACAGAGGTCTCGCTGGGGACACTCTGCATCGGCCATGGGGAGCTAAAATTGGAAAGTGGCGAGTGGGAGGCAGCTGACAAAGCTATTTCGCGGGCTCTTCACCATGCTCCGGTTTCAGGCTCCTGCTCCATTAACCTGATCTCCAGGGCCGCCCTACCCCCACCCAGCCACTGAGGAGGTGCCTCAAGCACTCAGGCCAGCGGGGCAGCAGTCAGGATAATCTCGTCTTATCTGAGACCCCAGGGGGCTCCCTGAGGACCCTTGGGCCTGAGTGGAGGCAGACAGAAGCCTGTCCCAAGTTCACCGTGTAACCTGGACAGGGCCCTCCCATTTCTGGTTCATGACCTCCCCCAAACTGCACAATGAAGATGTCAACTGTAGAGGCCCCAGGGAACTGGCTGCAGGGCCAGTGGTGGAGATTTGGGAAGGGTCTAGGGTGGGAGACAGGGCCATACCAGCCACTTCTTGGCCCACCTCAGCCTGAGAAGGGTCTAGACATGTTTCTCCCTGTAATTTGAGCACTGGGTCTTTACCCATGGAGCCCTGGGGAAGACCCTGGGCCAGGCTGAAGCAGGGCAGGAAGGGCACCAGCACTAGCTGAGACCCAAGGATGGCCCAATAGTACTCCCAGGGATAAGCTGAGCCATGGCAGGAGTGGCTAGGCTCTCCAGGGCCTGATTCCGGTCAGCACCTTGGACAGCAGCCAGCACGCTCCCCTGGCCCTGCCTGGCCCCCGTCCCACTCCACCAGGACACCTCTTCAAATAGCACAGCCACCAGCCAGCACCCCTGACCTCACTACACAGTGCACTGAGAGAGTGGGGCATTGTGGTCACAGACACATGCAGGATAGGCAGGGACTAGGGATGTGGCAGGCTAGAGTGCA
This sequence comes from Nycticebus coucang, assembly GCF_027406575.1. Classification (NCBI taxonomy): domain Eukaryota; kingdom Metazoa; phylum Chordata; class Mammalia; order Primates; family Lorisidae; genus Nycticebus; species Nycticebus coucang. The sequence continues at coordinate 87,818,865 of NC_069787.1, read as the reverse complement.
GGGGCTTGCTGGGGTTGGGGGTCAGGGAGAGACTGGAGGCTGAATGAGAGGGATGGAGTGCTGGCTACAGGGGCAGGACCTAGGAGGTCAGGATCTCAGGAAGGAAAGATGGCAGGGAGGAGTGAAGAGGGGGCTGGGCCTTTGTCAGGAGCTGAGGGGGGTTCCCAAGGGACCTGGAGGCAGAAATATGATTGAAGTGATACAGATAAGATCTCTCCACACAAGGTCTGGACAGAGGGTGGGGACCAGCCACCAGAAAGGTATGAAGCAGTAAATGGAGGTGAGGAAGGCAGGCTGAGTGAGCCCTGAATGGGAGGGTGGGGAGGATAGGGCACCAGTGTTGGGTGGTCTAGGGGCCGGACAGAGGAAATGGGGTGGGAAGAGTGATGGCACAACGTTCCCAGCAGGCAGGAGGTGGGGGCAGTCTCTCTTCAGAGTGTGTCCCCAGCACCCTGTCGGGGACCATGAGGTGGAGCAAGGTGGGGCTGGTAACTATAGTTTCCTCACCCAAGCTGTCTCCCCAGCACTGTCCAGGCTATGGGCATCAAGACAGCATTGCCTGCAGCTGAGCTAGGCCTGTACTCGCTGGTGCTGAGTGGAGCACTGGCCTATGCTGGCCGCGGTCTCCTTGAGGCTTCACAAGGTAATAGCTGGGCCCTGGCACAGGGGGTGGCGCCTTTCTCCCCCTGGGGGCTCCAGGGTTCCAGCCAGCAAAGCCAGAAACTTATAAGACCCAGGGTACTCCCTAGACCCTGGAGATTGGGCTGAGCTGGGTACAGCCACAGGGGCACAGATACAGAGATACAGTCAGGGACATTCAGAGACTCAGGGATACCGTCAGGGAGCTGGACCCAGATACACAGACAGACCCAGAGAGAAGCAGCTAGATGCAGAACAAAAGAGAGCCAGCCCCACTGCCACTCTTGTCTCCCCAGAGGGGGGGGAGGCCTTGTCCATGGGGAAGGCAGGGCAAGGGACATGAAGGGCCCCTCTTCCTGAGGCCACACTCTGTTCTCAGATGGGGCCCACAGGAAGGCCTTCCGGGAGTCTGTGCGACCCGGCTGGGAGTACATTGGCCGGAAGATGGTAGGTCCCCCAAACCCCAGAGTCCTGACACTGGAACATCTCTCCCATGCCAAACCCTTCTCTACTCCACTATTCAGACGGTCTCATGTAACAGAAAGCACCTCACCTGAGGGGGGCTTTCAACTTCTCCACAGGCCCCTCCTGTGTCCATTTAGGAAACAGGTCACATCCGTGGAGATGTGCTTTGGCAGGAGCCTCCAGCAGCACCCTTCCTAGGAACAAAGTAGTAATGGTGGGGTGTCAGGCAATGTGCTGAGGAGAGGCACAATTTGAGGGGCAGGGCAGCCCACATGGGGCCCTTTATTCCTCTCTACTTATTCATGTGGGGACTCAGCTGCTGCTGTCACATAATGCCTAAGAACATGAGGGCTGGGGAGGTGCTGGAGCTGTGACCAGTAGGTGCCAGCCCATCCTGCCCCTCTCCCACCCTCACTGCCCCACCTCCTCCTGCCCGGACTACCCAGGACGTGGCTGACTTCGAGTGGGTGATGTGGTTCACCTCCTTCCGCAATGTCATTGTCTTCGCCCTCTCAGGACACGTGCTGTTTGCTAAACTCTGCACCATGGTTGCCCCCCAGGTGAGTAGGACCTGGGCTACCCAGCCTCCCCCGCCCACTCCACTATAGCCATAGGTTATGGGAAGCCTACCCTGGGGTCCCACCCCCACTTACACAGACAGGCAAAGCAAAGCCTCCTCTTGCCCACAGCTCCGCTCCTGGATGTATGCCACATATGGAGCTCTGGCTGTGGCAGGCACAATGGGCCCCTGGTACCTGCTGCTGCTGCTTGGCCACTGTGTGGGCCTCTATGTGGCCTCACTCTTGGGCCAGCCCTGGCTCTGTCTCAGCCTCGGCCTGGCCAGCCTGGCCTCCTTCAAGATGGACCCCCTAATCTCTTGGCAGGTGTGTACTGGAGTGGTACAGGGGTGGAGGGTGCAGGGCTACAATCCCAACATCTCACAAAGCCCTGGCCACCCGAGTGTCCCAAGGATTTCCTTTCCATCTGTTTTCAAGTCTTTGGGTGATCATCTGCACCAAAAGAACATGTCCAGCTTGTCCTCTGCCGTCACATTACTGGGATGGAGCCGTGGCCAGTGCTCACTGGCTCTGGAAGAGAGAGAGGGGTGGGACCAGGTGGCCCCTCTGAGAATCTGAAGGGCTTTTCCCAGAGACGGAAGGCACCCTGGTGAGCTGGTGGCCTGTTCTTTCCCCACCAGAGTGGGTTTGTCACAGGCACTTTTGATCTACAAGAGGTGCTGTTCCACGGGGGCAGTGCCTTCACAGTGCTGCGCTGCACCAGCTTTGCACTGGAGAACTGCGCCCACCCAGACCGCCACTACTCCCTAGCCGACCTGCTCAAGTACAACTTCTACCTGCCTTTCTTCTTCTTTGGGCCCATCATGACCTTTGATAGTTTCCATGCCCAGGTGAGGGGACTCTATGGGCCCCCAGAACATGGCTGGATCTCCCTTTTTGGACGGGAGCTCCCATTCCAGATAGAACTCCTCAGACAGGATAGAATATCCCCATCCACAGGCATGGTTCCAGAATGAAAGCATGTCTACCCTCCCTCTTCAGTCCCCAGGCTGGGAATCAACAAGGATCACAAGATGGAGACATGTCTCCTCCCTCAAACAGGACTTCTAAGTCATAGATGTTCCCCTCCCACTCAAACTGGACTCTCAGGACAGAACTAGGTCCACCCAGGCTGACTGTGGGCGCCCCCAGACTCCAGAGAGGGCTGTGTCTCCACCCTTAAGCCAGACCCCTGGATGAAGCCATGTCTCCTCCCATGCCACTCAGACAGGGCTTCCCAGGCAGGGCTTGCCTCTCCCTCAGACACTTTGCATCCCCCAGGTGAGCCAGATGGAGCCAGTGAGGCCCGAGGGTGAGCTATGGCGCATCCGGGCCCAGGCGGGCCTCAGTGTGGTGGCTATCATGGCCGTGGACATCTTCTTTCACTTCTTCTACATCCTCACCATCCCCAGTGACCTCAAATTTGCCAACCGCCTCCCGGACAGTGCCCTTGGTGGGTCCCCAGAGCAGGGACCAGGGCTGGGCCACCACCCCAGGAAGACAGACCCATTGCACTCCCATAGAGTCACAGTTGGGGGAGCTGAGGCCCTAAGGGCACAGCACCTAAGGGTGGGAGAGCAGGGACTTATCCTTAACTGCGTGAGACTTGGCATTAGCTCTGTCCTGTGAGGCAGCGGCAGTAGCCCATAGCGCCTGTCCTGCTGCACCAGTCAGTGACTGATTTCCATAACCATAATGGGGACTCCATGGGCAGGCTGGGGCTGGTGTCTCCCTTAGGAAGTGATAGATGGGATCTCTGTGGAGATAGGCCCAGGAGCAAGGACTCCCCAGCATCTGGGAAGAGAAAGTGTCCATGAGGGAAGGCCAATGTCAACGCCTTCTCTGGGAATTGGGAGTTGGTAAGAGGAGGTGGACATGGTAATTCCAGGCAGTGATGGTACCCTGTCCTCAGCTGGTCTAGCCTATTCAAACCTGGTGTATGACTGGGTGAAGGCAGCTGTCCTCTTCAGCGTTGTCAACACCGTGGCACGCCTTGACCACCTGGACCCACCCCGGCCTCCAAAGTGCATCACAGCACTCTACGTCTTTGGGGAAACGTGAGTGCTGGTGAGGGAGGTGTGCCTGGGATCCCTGCCTGCCCCGGGAGCCCTGCTTCTGGCAGATTCACACCTATCTGCTCTCTCCTCACAGGCACTTCGACCGTGGCATCAATGACTGGCTTTGCAAGTGAGTTGAGGGATGGGGGTTGTCACAGCCACCCTTCCAGGTGTCTGAGCAGGACAGTGCCAAGATCAGTCTATATTTCTAAAGATCACCACCCTGGAGCCAGAGGAAGCAAGGAGGGCAATGACAAGGTTGTAGCAAAGGTCAAGGTGGAAGACACAGAGGTCTGGACTTGGGCGAGGGCCCTGCAGGTGGAGAGAGGACCGCATGGCAGAACTTCAGCTGGGTGCAGGAAGAAGAGGGAGATGACTCCCAAATTCCTGTCTGCAGAAGGGGAAGGTGGAGAGTGGTTTCCAAAGAGGGATTCTGTTAAGGAATGTCTAGTTGGAATGTAGGTGACATCCCTGTGGAGAGTTAGGAAGGTGGTTGGATCTGAAGATCTGGGGTTCAGACAAGCCTGGAGGACTGATGAACCTGTGAATATTGTGAGTGTGGGCGCCTGGTCTTCTAGCCTTGGGAGTGGATGAGACCTGAGGAGAGCAAGTACTGAGAGAAGGGGAGTGAGAGGGATGGCCGAGATTGGGCCTGCTCTCTTGGAGGGAGAAGGAAGAGCTGGCAGAGGGACTGACAGGAGTGACAGAGACAGAGGAGACACACAATGAAGGCCGTCTGTCATCCTAGAGGCCAAAGGAAGACTACCCAGGCATGGCGGGACAGCTGGGTCAGATGCTGCTCAGGTCACAGAAGCTAAGGATTAGTGTTGACAACAAATAGGCTTTCTGCCTTTTGCTGGAGACAGAGGGGTAGGTGAAGTGGGAAGGGAAACTGAGGAATTACGGGGGAGTGTGCAGGTGACCCCTGAAGAAGCCTGGGACTGAAGGGACAAGACAGGAGTGGCTGAAGAGGGAGGGAACGTTTTAAAGATAGGAGACAATGAAATGTGCCCAGGGGAATTATTCAACAGAGAAGCTGGTGTTTCAGGGTAGAGTGGTGACTGAGGAAGGAAGCAAGGTCCCTAGGGAGGGAGGAGGTGACGGCATCCAGGTCAGGCACAGGCCCGGCTTTGGGAGGAGGAGAACCCAGGTGGACACAGAAGAATGGCAGGTTAGTGTATAAAAGTATAAAAGTAAGGGAATCCTGGGCGGCACCTGTGGCTCAGTTGGGCAGCGCCTGTGGCTCAGTGAGTAGGGCGCCGGCCCCGTATGCCGAGGGTGGTGGGTTCAAACCCAGCCCCGGCCAAACTGCAACAAAAAAATAGCCGAGTGTTGTGGCGGGCACCTGTAGTCCCAGCTGCTTGGGAGGCTGAGGCAAGAGAATCGCGTAAGCCCAAGAGTTAGAGGTTGCTGTGAGCTATGTGACGTCATGGCACTCTATCCAAGGGCAGTACAGTGAGATTCTGTCGCTACAAAAAAAAAAAAGAGAGAGAGAGAGAGAATCCAGGTGAAGGCCTTGGTCTTCATCACGAAGTAAGCCTCACAGTCATCAGTGGAGAACTGTGGGGTTGGGGGCAGGGAAGGAGACAGCATCCAGGCCTCCCCACCCCTCCTGCACCACCTGGGTCCCCACCACTCACTCCCACTTGCCGGATAAGGGCACAGCAGCCATCACAGGGGCTGGGAGAAGATGCCAACTAGAGGAACCTGGGCACTGAGAGCCGGGGTGATGTTGGAGGTAGCGGGTGTACAGACTCCAGTGTGTGAAGATGTATGATTTTCTCCTTCCAGGCTTAGCTGCTTGGGCGCAGGTGAGGAGAAAGTAGGCAACTGGGCTCTCTCAGATGAGTGAGAAGGAGGAGGTGAGGGATACGGGTTTTTAGGTTACTTACAATGATGACTCACTGGAGGAGCAGTGACCTGAGATCAGCCTATTAAGGAAGATGGTGAAGATGGGAGGATCACAGGATCAATGGGACTGAAGAACTGAAACTGGGGGCCAGAAGGTCAGGAGGGGCTGGGCAGAGTGGGAATTAGGAAGGAGTGAAATTTTAAGTGGTGACATGTTGGGGTGTGGCCATCGGTGTGGGTGGCTGAGGTGGAGTGGAGAAAAAGAAGACATTGAAAATGAGGAGGTCTCAGAATGGAGAGGCTGGTTACTCAGTGGGTTTCCCACTGAATTTATTTAACAAATATTTATTGAGCATCTACTATGTGCCAAGCACTGTTCTAGGCACTAGGGATACAGCAGTGAATATGGCAAAGACCCTGAACTCATGGAGCTTACAGTCTAGTGGGGAGAAACAGACCATAAACAGGTAAACAAACATAAATTAGATAATTGTAGAGAGTGGTAAGTGTTGTGAAGACAGTAAGACATGTAATGGGATTGAAGTTGGCAGTAGGGTAGAAGCTTCTTTGACTGGGCTGGCTTTTCTGAGGAACTGCTATTTGAACAGACTTGAGTGACAAGATCTGGGAAAGAGAATTTCAGGCAGAAGAAACAAGAAGTGCACAGTCTTTGAAGCACAAACTGACTGTGTCTAAAGGCAGCAAGGCCAGCAGGGTAGATGGGTGGACAATGGTTGCATGAGGTCAGGGAAGGAACAGAAAGGAGGTGACATGGGCTCTCCAAGACAAAGGCAGCTGAGCTTATTCTGACTGAAATGGAGGCCACTGGTGGGGGTGGGGGTGGGGGTGGGGTGTTAAATCATGGAAGTGATGTGACCTGAGCTACACTCTCAAAAGCTGTCCCTGTCTGCTGTGTGGAGAATGGATGTTGGTGAGGCGGGAAGACCACCCAAGAGGCTCTTGTAGTAATCCATGTGAGAGGAGAGGACCACCCTGACCGGGGAGTGGAGGAGGTGGTGAGCACTCCCTCGTGGAGGCAGGACTGAGTGAAGAAACAGAATTCTCTGGCTTGCTGGGCTGTGGGACACAGGGGAAATTGAGAGTCCAGGCAGGCACAAAGGCTTACAGCCTGAGCAACTGAACTGTGGTGCCAATAACTGAGATGGGAACGGAGGGTTTGGGGCAAAGACGGGGGACTCAGTCATCCGAGTGAGATGTCTGTAGCAGTTGGAGAGACTGGGCTAAAGGCATAGATTTGGGGGTCATTAGTGTAGAGACAGCATGTGAAGTCTTGGGTCTGGATGAGATCCGTTGGGGAATAAGTGAACAGAGCTAGGGAGGACATATGCTGTCCGAGGCTGAACCCCCCACAGTGTGAAGCTGGGCAGAGGGGCAGCAGCTACCAGAAGTCAGGGACAGTGAATGTGCCCAGAGTGACCGTGCTAAGGAGGGCTGCCTGTTGTGTCCTCTGCCGTCTCATACCTGCTCCTTCGCACACCCACTTTGGCCCCTTCTCCCGTTTTTCCTGCAGATACGTGTATGATCACATTGGTGGGGAGCACTCCCGGGTGATCCCAGAGCTGGCAGCCTCAGTGGCCACATTTGCCATCACCACTTTGTGGCTCGGGCCTTGTGACATTGTCTACTTATGGTCATTCCTTAACTGCTTTGGCCTCAACTTTGAGCTCTGGGTGCAGAAGCTGGCAGAGTGGGGGCCCCTAGCACGAACAGAGGTAAGCAGGGAAGGTCCAGGCTGGGATTGACTGGCTCACAGGGGGAGTATGGGAACCGCTGCTTTGTGGGGTTCTCCAACAATTGGCCCCAAGTCCAGAACTTTCTCACTGCCACCCTCTCGTCATCAGGACAATGGTTCCTCCTGTGGGAACCTGGCCCTGCCCCTTCCTTCTGTGGGGAATGGATCGTCTGGGCCTTGGTTGTGCTGGTCAGGCCTTGGCCCACTGTGCACCTGTTTCCCCATGTTTAACAATGATGAAGAGTTGGCCTGGGACTCTGAGACCCAGGCACATCCCCAGGACCTGAGTGATGAGTAAAGCTACAGACCAACTATGTCCTCTTTCCTTTGGGCCTCTTGTCCTGCTTCCAATGTTGTCTGGGACTGGGCAGGCCTCTCTGTCGGAGCAGATGTCCCGCAGGGTCCGGGCCCTCTTTGGAGCCATGAACTTCTGGGCTATCATCATGTACAACCTGGTCAGCCTGAACAGCCTTGAGTTCACAGAGCTGGTGGCCCGGCGTCTGCTACTTACAGGTGAGAGACAGGGGTGTGGGGATAAACAATGTACCAGGTATAACTCTCTAGGACTGTGACCTTCTGAAATGCTCCCTACCCCGCCCAATACACCAGGATCTTGGCATGGAGGGCTGGTCGAGTGGGGAGAGGGCTGAGAAGAGAAGATTCGCTGAGGAAGGGGTGCTACTCCTAGGTATTGAGGACTTCTTCCCCACACAGGGTTCCCACAGACCACACTGGCTGTCATGTTTGTCACCTACTGTGGTGTCCAGCTGGTGAAGGAGCATGAGCGAACTCTGGCACTGGAGGAGGAGAAGACACAGGACAAAGAGAAGCCAGAGTAGGTGGGGGGAACAGGCTCTGCTCAGCTATTCTTGGGCCCCAGGCGCAGGCCAGGCCAGATGGGGCTGACTAATAGAATAAAAGACTTTTCTACCACAGCTTGCTCTTCCCTGCCCCTTCTCCCAGTCTATGCTGGCTGAGGAGCTGGGGGCTCTAGGCCTCAGGGAGGGCCACACACAGTGTGCAGGCACCACATGGAGGGCAGAGACCACCGACTCTGATGACCCAACCACAGAACACTGCAACCTGGAATCTTCAAACCACCAGCTTACTGACGTGGCTCCTGATTCCAGACTCTGAGCTGCTTGCTCAGAAGGCACTTTATTCTTCTTAATGAAGGAGATGTTCTGCCGTAAGGTGGGCTTGATGGGGACATTCTTTATCTGCAATGAGGAGTCTGAGTCCTGTGAGGACTTACCCGGCACACACCACTAGGCTGGGCCAGGGCCAGGGCACACCTGGGATCCATCCCTGTGGTTCTGGCTCATGGATCAAGAAGAACCAGAGGGAAATGGTAACTCTGGAGAAGAGGCTCGTTTCTTATCCCTGCCCCAGAGCTAGGACGAGGCAGTGATTTCCCTTTCCTGGCTAAAGCAGCCCCTTGGGCACCACAACTAGATCCAGGTCGGCTCTGGCCTCCTCCTTGGAGCCCCCACGAGGCCAGGTCTGTGAGGGTCGCAGGGTGGGAGGGATGCTGGCTCAGGTCCTCTGGGCTAGTCACATCTTGGTCAGGCGCAGCACATTGAGCCGCACAGGCAGGAAGGTGGCACCTGCCGCGTAGGCGATCTCCCGCAGGACACCCTCCCACTTCTTCTCATCCTCATTATACCTGGAGAGGGGAGTGGGAAGAGCTTGGTCAGCTGAGTCCAGAGTGGAACCCAGCCAACAGGGGCGTGGCCAAGTGTGCTAGGCCCATCACCAGGAAGTTTCTCCTGTGCCAGGCCCGTCCCTAGGTAGATCTACTCCTGGGAAAGTCCTGTGTTCTGGGAAAAGAGATCTCCAGAAGATCTGCCATAAAGAACATCCACCTCACATTCTGGGAAGGGCCGTCCTCTCCGGGAAAGGCCACCTCTCAAGGATTCTCACATTCCTCAGCATCCACCTCCCTCCAGGAAGGTCTATACCCCACACAAACCCCAGTTTCCTCCCCTTGAGAATCTCCATACTCCATCTCCAGGAAGCCCTCTCCCAACAGCTCTGCTCCCCACAGGCTGTCTGCAGCATTGAGGGTAAAACCCCCATCCCAGGAAGGGGCATCCACTGAAAGCAATGGCTCTGAGAAGCTGGGGTCTACTTCCCAGTTTCTAGTCCTGGCCTCAGCTCTCCCTCCAGACCAACCCCCCAGAAGGCAGGGAAGGGGGAAGGCCAGATGCTACTGGGCCCTGTTTCCATGGGTCTGTGCTCTAAGCCTGGGCTCAGCTGCTGTCTGCAGCACTGTTGGTGCTCTGCAGTGGCAGGGGGTACCCTATGTGCAAACCCAGACCTTCCCAAGCAGACTGGCAAGAACCAGGGGCTGAGCAGGGCTCCCTGCAGGAGGGATCAGCTTCACTCCAGATGAGCTTGCCAGGTGCCTTGGGGCCCTGTAGATGTTATGAGGTGTCAGCCTTGCTCCTGGTTCCCCTCTCACCTCCCTGGGGCTGGGCTCACCTCCAGATGTCGTTGAGCTCTGTGGGGACCAGCTCTCCCGACTCAGTCTCCAGTGTGGCAAAGCCACTGAGGGCATAGAGAGTGCCTGCCAGGCTGACCAGGCTGAGTGAACTGCGCTCCTGCGGGAAGGCCTCAAAGGGTGCCCACCTGTGGGGGGTGGGGTGAGGAAGGGCATGACTGGGGGCCTCAGCAAACCCAGAGACCATCAGGACACTAGCACCCACAACTTTTGTTGCACCCCTCTGCAATCTGAATCCTGGGCTCCTATGCTCCCAGCATAAGCTCCTATTTCCCAACCCTCTTGGGAGTGCCTGCCTGGTGCCCCCACCTGGGACTAAGAGCATCCCAACCTGGCTCCCCTTCCCTCTCCCTCTGGTGGTCACTTCCCTCCATAGTCTCTAGCTCCTACTCTTTCCTTTCTTTTTCTCCCTGTCATTCCACCCAAGCTACCTAGTGAAGGCCACCACAGATGTCCCCCCCACTCCTCCCTTATCTCCTGAACTAACTTCTGCCTGTCAACTCACAACCCCAGCTTCCGGCAGGTCCCGGCCTTGTCCTGACACAGTCCTCTTGCCCTTAGTGGCCAGCAATGCCCCATCCCTCACCTCCTATCCATCCCTCTTCCCACACATGGCTTTCTCAAGTTCTCTCCACTCCCCTGGCTCCTGCCTGGGGCTTTCATCCTCACCTTCCAAAACTGCTCTCACTGAGGTTCATGGTCACTACAGGGATCTAAAATCCAGGGCCCACAGCACAAGCCACTGCTGATGTGACTTATACCAGCTACCTTCCAGGCTCACCTTCTCAGACTCCTTCCTGGACACCCTACCTGTCTCTACCATCCCTCGGGGCATGGGCCTCAGCTCCTCTCTCCTAGGGGAGCTTGGCCCCTCTGTGCTGTTGGCCCTAGATCTCCACTTCCAGCTCAGCCCCCTCTCTACCCCAGGGGGCTCCTCTTGGACACCCCTGAGTACCTCAAATCCACATCCTACCTGGACCCTCACTTTCCCTATCTCACCCCAATGGTTCTCCAATAAATGGCTTCCCACCTTCACTCAAAAGCACCTACTTCTGCCCCTACTAACCCTTACAATCAATTGCTAAGCCTATTCCACCTCCTAAACTATTGCTACTCAAAATATGATTTGTGTACCAGGAGCCTCAACATCACCTGGGGGTTGGTTAGAAATACAGACTCTCAGGCTCTCCCTGTGCCTGGGAATCTGCATTTTAACATACTCCTGGGGGAGATTCTCATGCTCATGGCAGGGTGAGAAGCCCTGGCTTAAGTCTCTCTCCAGCACATCCTCACAGCCCCATCCCCACTGATGACAGGCATTTCATTGCCCCTCCACTGAAGCCCCCTCCAGCCCTAGGCCCAGCCATCCCACCTCCCTTGACCCCTCACCCCATATTCAGCCTGAGCAACACCTTCCCTTCAGAGGGTTCTGCCTCTTTTCCTTCGCCTGGGCATCCTTCTCCCACCTGCCCTCATCCCTTTTGCTGGCTGAGTACAACTGTCTCTCAGCTCAGTTTTCTCTTTCTTGATGTCCCCCACCAGGAAGCTTCTGTCTTGTTCACTGCTGTATCCTGCCACTGCCCGGAATCAGTCCCTGAACCAAGAACCCCACATCCCCTACCCTATTCCCAAGAGCTCCCTTTGCAGACCACACTGGCCCTAAGCCTTGCCCACCCTGCAAGGGGAGCCCCCCACCCCAGTCACTGCTGATCAGAAGAGAGGTACAATTTCTGTACTGATGTCTAAATGCAGCAGTGGAAACCCAAAACGGAGACAACAACTCCAGCCAGGTCCCACACAGGCCCAAAGCCACACTGCTGTCCTTAGTGGGAGGCGGAGCGAGCTGCCATACTTGTTGTCTGCGATGCTGTACACCTCAGCAGAGCTGGTCAGCCCTGTGTCGGTGACCCCAGCCACCACAAAAATGCGGCCGTCATGGATGGTAGCGCCAAAGAGTGAGCGAGCAGTCTGCATGGGTGCCAACTCTTTCCATTCGAACTTCTTGGGGTCATAGACGCACATTTTCTTCAGGCACTTCCTGTGGAGCGCGGGGCGGTGAGTGAGGGCAGAGAAGCAGGAGCAGGGCCAACCCTCCCACCTGCCCCTGGAAGACCTGCTTCTGCTCGCTGCTGCAGACTCTCTGCAGGTCCGAGCCTCACCTGTCGCTGCCTTTGCCGCCAACGACGTAGACTAGGTCCATGTGGGAGAGCACTGCGTGGCCATACACCGCGTAAGGCAGCGGGTCCGATTCGCCCCATTTGAACGACCTGGAGGAGACCGTGGGGGCGGCCGCCGGGCTCAGACATGCGCCCCGCCCTTCTCTCACCCTCCCGTCCACATTTGGGGTGCACCCGACGCTCTGCTGGTGCTTCCCAGACCTCTCAGTCCCTCGCATCCCCCTCCACCCACGCTGCTACTCACCTCCCGGCCCTGCCCTCCCCGACCCTCGGCCCCGCCCCCTTCCCAGATCTTCGGACGCCCCTCTCGGGCCCTCAGCCCTCCCCTCCCCGACCCTCGGCCCCGCCCCCAGGCCCCAGCTCACAGTCTGTCGTAGCACAAGACCGAGTCCAGGCAGCGCTCATCGTCCTTGATCTCTCGGCCCCCGACCACGTAGATGGAGTTGAGAGCCTCTCCCAGGCCAAAGAGGCAGCGCGGCGAGGGCAGCGGGGGCATCCCCAGCCACTCGGAGTCTAGGTGGTCAAACTGTGGGCGGGGTTCATCCAATCGGTTGCCTTCCCCCACCTTACTGCCCCAGCCCAGCCCAGCCCAGCCAGCCACCCACAGGATCAGAGTAGTCTGGGTCTCCAGGTTGGACCAGGCAGCCTGGAAGCAGGCCTGAGAGATGGTGCTCCTCCTCCATCAGGCTGAGAGCTGAGTGCTCCCACCCTGGGTAGGTGTCCAAAGACCACCTGGACAGCAGGGTGATGGGTACCACAGCACAGCTGTGAGGAGCTCTGAGGTAGTCCAGCTGTGGCCTTGGCGCCTCCCCAGTACAATTCCACTTGGAGGATCAACTGCCCCTTGCTCTACACCCCATCCACTGCCCAAGAAACTTCCAAGTACAGGTCTGCCATTCACCCCTTAAAATCCACAGTCTGCAGCCTTGTCCACCTCCACAACCTCATAATAAAGATTCTAGTGGTTCATATTTTAAGAAAATTTTCTGGGGGCTGAGCACTTTATAAGCATCACTTAACTAAGCAGGAAAAATAATATTACCATTTACAAACAAAGGCCCGGAGAGAATAAACAATGTACCCTCACCGCTGAGGTGGTAACTGGCGGAGCTGCCCCCATTCCCCATCCAACTGTAAGGCCTGTGACTTGACCCTAGCACCAAGCTGCCTCTCCCTCCTGTCGCTGGTCAGGCCTCACTGAGCACACCACTCACAAGGCTCATCCCTGGTTCTGTCCTTTGCTTACTGTTCCATAGCCAGAAACACTTCAAATCCCACCCAACTGACAAGGCTCAAACCTACATAGCTAGTACCCTGGAAATACTCTCTATCCTCTGAGATCTCACAGTCACACCACTAACTTGGACCGAGCACTCCACTCTACTGATCTTTCCTGGGCGTCAGTTTCTTCATCTGAACAATGGAAGGATTAGGCAGGATAGCCCCTTAGTCTGGAGCACTTTTGTTCTGGGCTCCCGTCCTGGCCCTCACGCAAAGGTCAGAATCCCTACACTGACCTTGCTCCTCCTTGCTGTGCCTGACCCCAACCACATGCAGGGCCAAGGGCCCCCAGTGTATGCCCCTGAAATTGAGACACTACGTTATGCTGCCCTGTGGCAGCTGCCTTAGCCTGTTCAACCTTTAGGCAAGTGGCTGTCAGTCAACCTCGTGTCTACATCTCACCCTAGACCCAGTGTCATTCCCCACTGTTGACACAGGCCCTCCCTGCGCCGTAGGCTGCTGCACAGTGTCCAGACCCCAGTGCTAGCTCCCCACATTGGCAAGGCACCTGAAGGAAGTAAGCACTCATGGGGTCCTCTTTGTTGTCCTCATTGTAGAAGAGGCCCCCAGCCACGAAGACTTGGTTCTCCTTGGTGACCAAGCTGACATGGTTCTTGGGGACCTGGTTGGAGAGGGAGGCACAGTAGCACTCGTTAGCTGCGGGATCGTAGGCCACAGCACCCTCCTCGCTGATCATGAAGATGAGGTCCTGCAGGAACATGCCAAAGCGAAGTGTGTCATTGAGGATCCCAGGCAGGACGCATTCGTCCTCCTCGCCCTCCTTGGCTTCCGCTGTGCTTTCGTCGGCCTCTCTGGCTTGGGACGCGCTTTTGCCGGGCTCCTTGGCCAAAGCTGCCTCCTTCCCCTTCTTCTTCTTCTTGCGCAGCATGGTGATGCGGCCCTCGTGCGCATCCTTCACCATCTGCACCTTGCGCAGCAACTCCGGCTGGGCACGTACAAGAGGGTGGCGCTCCACGCGGGTCTCCAGAAAGGTGCGCGGCAGCAGGCGGCAGCGCACGCTCTCGAAGACGGTGGGCAGCGCGCGCTGGCGCTCCTGCTGCGCCTCGGCGTCGCCGCTACCCGCCCACCGCATCACCGCCTCGAACACCGCCTCCTCCTTCTCCACGTTGAGGCCATCACTGGAGATGATGGCGATGAGCTCGTCCGCCGAGAGTCCAAGGAAGTCGGCGTCGCGCGCCACCAGAGTGAAGTGCGCACAGATGAAGTCGCGGGCGGCCACCGCGAGGCGCGCGCAGTCGAGCAGGAGGCCGAGGCGGAAGACGGCCAGGCAGTTGGAGAGGCACAGGCGCTTCTGCAGGAAGGACACGCAGATGGTGAAGATAGACGGGATCTGGAAGCGGTGCGCCGCGGCGAACAAATCCTGCACGCTCGCCTCGTCCAGAGAGATCTCCGACGTGTACAGGTAGTTCAGCACCTGGGCCACCACGTCCGGGGACACCTCCTCCAGGCGCAGCTCCCCTGTGCTCCCTGGCTCAGCTAGGAAGCGCTCCCGGAAGTAGGGGCTGCAGGCGGCCAGCACCAGCCGGTGGCACGGAAACTCGCGCTCGCCCGCCCGCACCACACAGTCGAGGAACTTGCCGTGGTCCAGCATGTCCTTGAGTCCGTCTTGCAGGAGCGTCTGCTGGTACAACCGCTGCTCCTCCGCCTGCTCCAAGCCCAGCGTCATGGTGGAGGCCTAGGGTGCAGCGGCAGTGCCAGGGGGCTCCTCTCTGTAGGTACACTTGCTTTCCTGCTGGGGTGCGCTCAGACTGCGCAGCTGTCGGCGCTGGGCTATATATAGAAGTAGCCCCAGCCCTGTAAGGCGAGCAGCCTGCCCTGCACATGACGCACCGGGGACAGCTGGGCAGAGGCCCGCTCCCAGAGCAGCTTTGACTCAGCACTGGGGGCTCATGGGACGGGGGTGGGATATCTGAGCCTCACCCAAAAGACGAGGCCCTTGTTACTTCGCTTATAAATGGTAACAGCAAGGACTGACTGGAGTCCCTGATCAGGAGGGGCGCCTGGGAGGGAGGGGATGGAGAAGCTTGGAGCCCCTCGTTCAGGGTCTCCCGTCCTGGTTCCTCCATCTTCCCTTCTGGAGTGTATCTCACTCCTGGATATAGGATGCTTGGGTTTCCTGCTCAGAACTTGGTTGCAGCATGCACTCTTTAGGGGGCTTCTGGGGGGGGCTTCTTGACCATCTTTAAAATGGGAAGAGCTTTTCCTCTTTCTGCCTCAGCTCTGAGATGCTCCTTTTTGCAAGAAAGCAGGAAGGTGCCTTAGGCAAACAAGGTGATGACTTTCCCGTTGGACCTGGGGCAAGTGAGGTCTCCCTGTTAATGCTCAGTTTTTCCTCCTACACAATGAAGAGGTGGAGAACCTCAGTTCAGCTCTGCTAAGGTGCTAAGGGAGAACAGTGAGAGGGTTCTAACACTGAGGTGACAGATGTGCTAGAAAATTAATTCCCTAGGATTCTACCATTCTAGGTGTTTAAACCCTGCGTTTATACTCATTGCTCTTGGTCTATACCTGCCTGGGCCTGAGCCTGAGCCTGCCTGGCCTCGCGGCCCTACATCTTGTGGCCTAAGGCAGTGGTTCTCAACCTTCCTAATGCCTCCTAATGCTGCGACCCTTTAATACAGTTCCTCATGTTGTGGCGACCCCCAACCATAAAATTATTTTCCTTGCTACTTCATAACTGTAATTTTGCTACTGTTATGAATCATAATGTAAATATCTGACATGCAGGATATAGTTTCATTATTACAAAGGGGTCACGACCCACAAGTTGAGAACCACTGGTCTAAGGGGTCAGGGTTGAGGCCTAGGACAGCCGATCTCAATGCCCATCCTGCTCTGGAGTCCTGACCATCCTACACTCCTACCTCCACACACATACTCATCAGCCTCAGCCACCAAGATTAACTTGTTCCCAAAGTGCCAGAGGCTGCAGCCGTGGATTAAATTTAGCCCGTGGGACACGTGTACGAACTGATGGGGCAGTCCTCTGTCATTCCTCTGAGTCACTTGTTTATAACCTCGGGCTTAGGGAGAGGGGGGACAGGAGAGAAGACCTCAGGCTAGGCCAGGAGTGAGTCACCTCCCTTTTGTAGTCTCAGCAATGTCACTGCCTGTCCCTCCCAAGCAGTACATCTGACTGTCCCTCAAGCACTCCACCAGAAGGGCCAGAGGGGCAGACACCTGGGCAGGCCAGAGAGGTGGTCTTGTCCATCTTGCTGAAAGGCTGGGACTCAGAAGGGCAGGTGGTGGGCTTCCAGCCAAGCCCTGGTCTACAGGCCATTTTTCATAAGCACAGTCAGTGAGGAGGCAAGGCTCTGAGAGGCTCAGCAACTTGGCTGGGATTCACAGCCTATCTACCCACCTCCAAAAACTGTGGGAGTCCCCCCCACAGAGATAATACTCTGACCCTCCCCCCCATGAGCCCATCACCCTGCTGCTTCCCAAGAATTAACCAAAATGTTTATTAATTGTAATCTCATTTTCCAAAGACCAGAACCAAAGGTACTGACTGAACAATTAACTTATATTTATCAAATGACTTAATGAGATATTTTTAGGTCATGATGGATCCCAAAGTGCTCACTCCCTACCAGACATTTATATGTGGCTTGTTCATCAAGAGCCTACTGTACACTGTTCTGATGGCTGAGGATTCTGCAGTGAGAAAATCAGACAGGAATTCCTGACTTTATAGAGCTTCCATTCATCAGGGGAAAGGGGTAGGTGGAGGGAAACTACAACAAATAGTTATCTAGGATGTTGGGTGATTGTGCTAGCTGTGGAGACAAGTGAGGCAGGGAAGTGGGAAGAAAGGGCAAAGGTCACAGCGATTTTATTTTATTTTATTTTTCGAGACAAAGTCTCACTTTCTTCCCCTCAGTAGAGTGCCTTGGCATCATAGCTCACAGCAACTCAGACACTTGGGCTCAAGTGATCCTCTTGCATCAGCTTCTTGAGTAGCTGGGACTACAGGCACCCAACACAACGTCTGGCTATTTTTTTTTTTTTTTTTTTAGAGACAGGGTTTCACTCTTGCTGAGGCTGGTCTTGAACTCAAGAGCTCAAGTGATCCACCAGCCTCAGCCTCCCAGCATGGTGGGATTATAGGCGTGAGCCACCATGCCCCGCCTTGTCACAATGATTTTTAAATGGAGTAGTCCATTGGGCTTACTGAGAGGATCTCACTTGTGCAGGTTCAAACCATGGAGGATTCTGAGGAGGGGACAGAGCTCAAGCAAAACCCCTGAGGCATCTGACATGTTCCAGGAAGAGCAAGGAGGTTAGCAGGGCTGGAAGGGTGGTGCAAGTAGGGGGAGATGTGGAGAGAGGTTAGGGAAAGGTATTCTGTAGGGTCATGTGGCTCAGTGTAAGGACTCTGGCTTTTCCCCTGAGAGAAATGGGAATCCACTGTTCATTTTGTAATTATTAAGGATAATACCCTGACCCTCCCCCCATGAACCTGTCACCCTACTTCCGTACTTATCAAGCCATCAAGTCACGGCCAACCCTGTGTCATCTCTGCCTACAGCCACTCAAGGAATCATCCCAGGAGATGCCCACGGATTGCATGTGGGTGGAGGAGAAATAGAGGAGAAGGGTGACTCCAAGGCTTTTAGCCAAATCCAGGCGAAGATTTCATTTTATATCATCCTTTTAATTTTTACTCATTTGGTCTTCACACCGAAGTTATGAGGTGGATATTATTTGTTTCATCCTATGGAAACTCAATTGTAAATGGCCAGCAAATAGCAGTCTAATGTTTTTTTTTAACAGCTTTATTGAGGCGTAAACGACATGTGATAAACTGCACATGTAAGTTTTGACATATGAATACATGCCTATGAAGCCACCATCACTACAATTAAGATGGGAAACATATCCATCTTCCAGGAAGTTTCTTTATGCCATTTATTTTTTTTTTTTTTGCAGTTTTTGGCTGGGGCTGGGTTTGAACCTGCCACCTCCGGCATATGGGGCCAGCGCCCTACTCTTTTGAGCCACAGGCTCCATCCAACCTTTTTTTTTTTAAAGAGACAAAGTTGCACTGTGTTCCCCAGGCTGGAGTACAGTGGCTTTTCAGAGTTGTGATATCACTGCTGATCATCATGGGAGTTTTGACCTGTGCCTGTTTCTGACCTAGGCTGATTCACCCCTTCTTAGGAAACCTGGTGGTCCTCTGCTCCCGAGAGATCACCATATTGATGCTGAACTTACTGCAGACACCTGATTGGCACAGCACATTGCAGCCCAGCAACTCCTGGGCTCAAGCCATCGTCCTACTTCAACCTCCAGAGTAGCTAAAACTAGAGATATGTGCCACCGTGTCAGGCTCCTCATACTAAACCCCTCCCTCATCTCTCCCCACTTGGCTATAGTGGCCAAAGATGTGGGTGGGAACCTTTGCCGATTTCAGGGAAGATAAGGGGATCTTAGAGTTGACAATGGCCAAGCAATGGCTCATGAGTGCAAAAACAAAATTAGGGCTGGAGTGGGTGGTAATTGGATGGTTTGGCCTACAGGGATCCTTGGGGTGGCTCACAGAGTGCGGGTTTCCTAGGAACTGAAGTCAATGGTCACCCTACTAAGGTCCTGCTGATGATGCACTGAATCTGGATTCTCCTTCCCTGCCTGCCACATTTCTGCTATTGTCTCCATCCATGGACTTCATGCCTTACTCATGTTTATGGAACTCAACTCAACACTGCTTCTGATCCAAGATCTCAATTTACAGCAAGAGAAGTGAGGCAAGCCTTCCAGTTAACGATGACAGATTAAATGCACATATTTATTTTTGCTTCTGAAATCTTCCTGCAATTAAAGTAGAGGGTTAAAAGAAAACTCTCAGGGACATAGTGTACAACATACTCCGTAGGGACATAGGAAAAACACACCATGGATTCTGGAAAGTAGGTGATGTGGTGAGCAGTTTGGCAGGCCTGACTATAAGTCAGCAATGAAAAAGATCCAGAATTATCAGGACCAGGTACCCTGGACAATACAGGAAAACAAGAGAATTGGTTATAAAATCCTTTAAGAAGCAATTAGACCCAAAGAACACCATCGCCATCTGGGTAGAAATCAGTAGTTTTATGTCCGAGAAGATACACAAGAGAGCTCTTGACTAAAGCACACCCAGCAGAGAGGAAAGTGGTGGTGCAATATGAACAATGAATGATCTGAGAGCAACTCCACATCCTAAAGGGAAATCCTATGTTCCTGCTCAGCTCCCAGAAAGCTGGCAGGCCAGGTATGACTTCCAAACAGGGAATTAAAATTGGGAGATCTGGCAGCCCCAGAAGGGGAAAAAAAATCATTAACTAAGGATCTCAAAGAGCCTGGCCAGATCATCCCACCGTGAAGTCCCTTCTCTGATGCTGAGCTTCCAGTGGGCTTTTTGGTACTCTAAAAACAACTATAAACAATGGAAATACTGCAGAGGCAATCAAAGGACAACTCTGAAAGGTGGTAAGAAAATGGCCTATTTATTGGTTTGGAGAATGAGGGAACAACTCAGTGGCAGGGTGTCTTATGTATCCACCACCTGGCAGAAGATGACCCAGGCTTGCTGTTTCCTGACCCCCAATCTAGTAACAGAAGGCAGCCCAGGGAGCTCATTCCTCTTACAAATTGAACACAAGTCTCTCTAACAACTCCAGCGGAGCCGAGCACCACTAGGTGCTCCACTGACAATAAGCAGCCTGAGGAAGCAGGGCCTGCCTGCTTCCTTTACACTGGGCCTGAAACTCACGTGAACTCACCTGAAACTCCAGGCAGCCTGGCCTGGAAAACCTCTCTGCCCACTTAGGCAGCACCAGGAAGGACCAGTAAGAGCCAAGCAGCACCAGATAAACCACGCAGATGAAAATAACACTGCAAAGTCTCTGAAAATGAAATTGTCCTTGGAACCTCACCCCACAAAAGTAAACCAGGACCTGAATGCTAAATTTAAACAGGGTGATTGCCAACAGGAGAATCTAACAGGACCTAGAGCAGTGGTTCTCAACCTTCCTAATACCGCAGTGTATTTTCATTGTTCAAAAGGGGTCACGACCCACAGGTTGAGAACCGCCGACCTAGAGTCTCCTAATATGATAGCTTACAATTAAAACTCACCTGTCATACCAAGAACTAGGAATATCATAACTTGAATGTGAAAAGAATCAACTGACACCAACACTGAGATGAATCAGATGTTGGAATAATCTGGCAAGGATTTTAAAGCAGCCATAATAATAATGTTTCAATGATCAATTGCAAATTCTCTTGAAACCAATTTTAAAAATAGAAAACTTCAGAACCTCAGGAAAAAAATAGAAGTTATACAGAACTAAATGGAAATTATAGAACTAAAAAATATAATCACAGAAATAAAAACTTGCTGGATGGCCTCAATAGGAAAGGGGAGATGATGACAGAGGATAAAATCAGTGCACTTGAGGACAGATCAACGGAATTTACCCAATCTGAGTGACAGCAGTTAGTATAATGGGGGAAATGGATATATATATGATATATATCAATTGGATTTATATATATAAATGGATATATATAATGGATATAAAAAGGGGGCCCCTGTGGAAATAATATAAGACCAGCATTTGTTTCATTACAATTAAGTGAAGAAAGATTCATAGAGACAGAAAAGAGAACGTTGGTTGCTTAAGTGCTGGAGTTGGAGGGAAGAAGGGATGGAGAGCTGGTACGGGTTCAGTTTGGAAAGTCGTAAAGAGTTCTATGGATAGATCATGGTGATGGTTCTGCAACAATGTGAATGTACTTAATGCCACTGAACTGTACACTTAAAAATGGTTGATAGTAAATTTTATGTTATGTGTGGCTCAGCACCTGTAGCACAGTGGTTACGGCAGCAGCCACATACACTGAGGGTGGCAGGTTTGAACCCGGCCTGGGCCAGCTAAACAACAATGACAACTGCAACAAAAAATGGCCAAGCATTGTGGTGGGTGCCTTTAGTCCCAGCTACTTGGGAGGCTGAGCCCAAAAGTTTAAGATTGCTATTAGCTGAAATGCCACAGCACTCTACTGAGTACAAAAAAAAAAAGTATGTTATGTGTATTTTACCACAATTGTTTTGAAAAGGAACACATAGGCCTTTGGCATCCCAGGACTGGACTTATCTCTTAAAGAATGAATTGTCTTTTTTTTTTTTTTTAATTAGGACAAAACTATTAACTTTTTAGAAAAAGGTTTTCTAAAAATTTTTTCCAGAAAAAAATGTCTTCAGCATTTAAAGCTAGGAAATGAGATTTTACACTCAACACCAAAAGTATGATACATAAAAGAGAAATTTGACAACTGCTTGAGAGTATCAAAATAAAAAGATTAAGCTGGGGCGGCACCTGTAGCTCAGTGGGTAGGGCGCCGGCCCCATATACCGAGGGTGGCAGGTTCAAACCCAGCCCCGGCCGAGCTGCAACAAAAAAATAGCTGGGCATTGTGGTTGGGTGCCTGTAGTCCAAGTTACGTGGAAGGCTGAAGCAGGAGAATCACCTAAGCCCAGGAGTTGGAGGTTGCTGTGAGCTGTGTTATGCCACGGCACTCTATAGAGGACAATAAAGTGAGACTCTGTCTCTACGAAAAAAAAAAAAAAAAGATTTTGCTCTACAAAAGCCCACAAGAAGAGGATGAAAAGAAAAGCTACAGACTTGGAGAAGTATTTGGAATATCTAGACACACAAACAACTTTGAAAACTCTAAAAAGCCAAACAATCCAATCAGAAAATAGGCAACAAGCATGAGCCAATATTTCACCAAGAGGATAAACAGATGGCAAATAATCTCATAAAAAGATGTTCAGTTTCGGGCGGCACCTGTGGCTCAGTGAGTAAGGCGCCGGCCCCATATGCCAAGGGTGGCGGGTTCAAACCCAGCCCCGGCCAAACTGCAACAAAAAATAGCCGGGCGTTGTGGCGGGCGCCTATAGTCCCAGCTGCTTGGGAGGCTGAGGCAAGAGAATCACGTAAGCCCAAGAGTTAGAGGTTGCTGTGAGCCATGTGACGCCACGGCACTCTACCTGAGGGCAGTATAGTGAGACTCTGTCTCTACAAAAAAAAAAAAAAAAAAAGATGTTCAGTTTCATTATGTAAAATACAAGTTAAAACCAAAGTAAGATATCACTACACATCTATCAGAGTAACTAAAATTTAGAAAAAATCATGACAACATCAAAATTCTGATGAAGACGCAGAGAAAGTGGTACTGCAGCTCTAGTAAACACTAGGGCAATTTCTTATAAAAGTAAAGATGGGCCTACCATACAACCTAGCAATTGCCAGAGAAGTGAAAACATATGTTCACACAAAACCTGTACATGAATGTTCATAGCAGCCATATTTGTAATAGCAAAAAATTGGAAACATCCCTGTTCTCCTTCCGTGGGTGAACGGTTAAAACAACCGAGGCACATACCAGCCATGGAGTATACTCAGCAATAAAAAAAAAAATGAACTATTGATACACACAATAACTTGGATCAATCATCAGGGAATTAGATTGAGTGAAGAAAAGTAAACCCCAAAAGCTTGTGTACTGTATGATCGCATTAATGTAACATTTTTGAAATGACAAAAGTTTTATTAATAAAATGGAGAACAGATTGGTGACAGCCAGTGGTTAGGGATGGGATGTGGGTGATGGTAGGAGGGATTGTGTATAGTTAAGTTTTAAAAAGGCAACAGAGGAACCCTTGTGGTGACAGAGCTATTCTGTATCTTGACTGTGGTTGTGAATGCATGAACCTACATGCGTGATAAAATTTCATGCAACTAAACACACATACGCACACAAATGAATACAAGTAAAATTGGGGAAATATGGATAAGATTGGAGGGTTGTGTCAATGTCATCTTCTGGTTCTGACACTGTTCTAGAGTTTTGCAAGATGTTACTGTTCTGCTTTGAATGTGGCCCTTCCCAAATTCAGGTGTTACCAATGCAGCAGTATTAGGGAGTGGGACCTTGAAGAGGTGATTAGGCTATGAGGGCACCTCCCTTGTGAGTGGGATTAAGGCCCTTAAAAAAGAAGCTTCACACAGGTGTTGGCTGTACAGGAACATGTTGCTGGAAACTGGAGGAAAAGCCAACCTTGTTATGAAGTGGTAAAGAACTTGGCTGAAGTGGTAGGGCGCCAGTGGCTCAAAGGGGTAGGGCGCCAGTCCTATATGCCGGAGGTGGCGGGTTCAAACCCAGCCCCTGCCAAAAACCACACACACAAAAAAAGAACTTGGCTAAATTATCTGTGTCTTAGTATTTCACAAACGGAGGAAACTTGGCAGCATTTGGGAGGTGCCATCTCCTCCTGGACTTGGAGGACATGAGCTGTAGAGGACCTAATTTCTAAGAACGCTCTGTACAGCCTCAGAGCCACAAGGGCTCCCCCCACTCCCACCCCCAACACACATGCACACAGGGCATTGCACACTGGAGCTGTGGGACCTGGCGAGGGCCTTCATGCTGTATTCTCACCTGGCAGAAAGACCAGGATGAGAGTTCTTATCCTATGTCATCACTCATAAGTTCCTCCTTTCATGAATCACAGATACAGTTCAGCCAAATTCCTTGCCACTTTGTAACAAGGATGGTCTTTCCTCTAGTTTCCAATAACATGTTCCTCATTTCCATCTGAGACCTGGTCAGAATGGCTTTACCACCCACATTTCTACTAATGTTCTGCTTCTGACCCAGTGCAGCACTGTAGAACAATATTCTCTAAGAAGATTGAGGCTTTCTTGGGCAGTGCCTGTGGCTCAAAGGAGTAGGGCGCTGGCCCCATATGCCGGAGGTGGTGGGTTCAAACCCAGCCCCGGCCAAAAACTGCAAAAAAAAAAAAAAAAAAAAAAAAGATTGAGGCTTTCTTTGTACTCCTCTTTTCTTTCTGAGCCCTTACCAGAATAGCCTTTTAGGGTCCCTTCATGGCAATGCAGGTTTTTTTCTAGCCTGCGCCTCCAAACTCAGCTCTTCCTGTTACCCAGTTCCAAAGCTGCTTTCATATTTTTAGACATTTGTTATTAACAACATCCCCACTTTTGGGCACCAATTTCTGTCTTAGTCTATTTGAGCTGCCATAACAAAATACTTTTGACTTGCCAATATACAAACGATAGAAATATACATATATACTTTTTTCTTTTTTTTTGAGACAGAGTCTCACTTGTTGCTCAAGCCAGAGTACTGTAATGTCAGCCTAGCTTACTGCAACCTCAGACTCCCAGTCTCAAGTGATCCTTCTGCCTTAGCTTCCCAAGTAGCTAAGACTAAAGGTCCCCACCGCAACTAATTTTTGTTATTTTTAGTAATTTTTAGCTAATTTTTTCTATTTTTAGTAGAGACAGGATTTTGCTTTTGCTCAGGCTGGTCTCACACTCCTGAGCTCAAGCAATCCACCTCCCTTGGCCTCCTAGATTGCTGGGATTATAGGCATGAGCCACCATGCATGGCCTTATTTTATTTTATTTTACTTCACCTTACCTTATTTTATTTTTATTTTGGAGATAGAGTTACACTTTATTGCCCAGGCTGGAGAGCAGTGGCATCATCGTAGCTTACTGCAGCCTCAAACTCATTGGCTCAAGCAATCCTCTCCCCTCAGACCCTTGAGTAGTGAGGACTGCAGGCATGTACCATGACACTCAGCAATTTTTTTTTTTTATCTGTAGAGACAGAGTTCTGCTCAGTTGCCCGGGTTGGCCTCCAACTCCTAGGCTCAAGCCATCTTCCTGCCTCAGCCTCCCAAAGTGTTGGGATCACAGGTGTGAGCCACTCTGCCCATCCAACAATAGAATTTATTACTCACGGTTCTGAAGGCTATGGGGTCCAAGATCAAGGTTCCAGGAGATTCACTGTCTGGTGAGCGTTCAGTCTGCTTCCTGTATGGCACCTTCTATTGTCTTCACATGGCAGAGGGTCAAACACATGGCAGTAGGCCAAGGCAGCTCCTTCAGCCTCTTATAAAAGGGCCACTAACTCCTCATGACTTAACCACTCCCCCAAAGGCCCCACCTCTTAATCGTGTTGCATTGGGTTTTAGTTTCCAATATGTGAATTTGGGGGAACATCAACATTTAGACCACAGCACTAGGTAAAAAACTTCTGGGAAGTTCAATATCTAAGCTTTTATTAAGAGCGTAAGAGAAGGGCAGTGCCTATGGCTCAAGGGGTAAGGGCGCAGGCCCCATATACTGGGGGTGGTGGGTTCAAGCCTGGCCCTGGCCAAAACTGCAAAATAATAATAATAATAAAGCTGTGTAAAGCCATAATTCAAGAATGTTCCCCAGGGGGAGTTGATGTGGAGGTCAGAGTGGAAGCAAGTGCGAGTGGGTCCAACAGAAGGAAACATGGCTGCCAAAGTGTTTGAGTCCATCAGCAAGTTTGGCCTGGCCTTAGCCATTGCAGGAGGTGTGGTGAACTCTGCTTTGTATAATGTGGATGCTGGACACAGAGCTGTCATCTTTGACCCATTCCGTGGAGTGCAGGACATTGTGGTAGGGGAAGGGACTCACTTTCTCATCCCATGGGTACAGAAACAAATTATCTTTGACTGCCGCTCTCGACCATCTAACATGCCAGTCATCTCTGGTAGCAAAGATTGACAGAATGTCAACATCACGTTGCGCATCCTCTTCCGGCCTGTGGCCACCCAGCTTCCTGGAATCTTCACCAGCATTGGAGAGGACTAGGATGAGCGTGTGCTGCCATCTATTACCACAGAGATCCTCAAGTCGGTGGTGGTTCGCTTTGATGCTGGAGAGCTAATGACCCAGAGAGAGCTGGTCTCCAGGCAGGTGAGTGATGACCTTACGGAGCGAGCAGCAACCTTTGGGCTCATCCTGGATGATGTTTCCTTGACACATCTGACCTTCGGGAAGGAGTTCACAGAAGCAGTGGAAGCCTAACAGGTGGCTCAGCAGGAAGCAGAGAGGGCCAGATTTGTGGTGAAAAGGCTGAGCAGCAGAAAAAGGCAGCCATCATCTCTGCTGAGGGAGACCCCAAGGCAGCAGAGCTGATTGCCAACTCACTGGCCACGGCGGGTGATGGCCTGATCGAGCTCCACAAGCTGGAGGCGGCAGAGGCCATTGCATTCCAGCTGTCGCGCTCTCGGAACATCACCTACCTGCCAGCGGGGCAGTCTGTGCTCCTCCAGCTGCCCCAGTGAGGGCCTGCCCTGCCTGTACTCCTCAGGCCAACTGGACCACAGTCCTGATGATGATTAACACCACCTCCCTTCTGCCCCCACCCAGAAATCGCTGTGAAATCTCATGATTGGCTTACAGTGAAGGAAATAAAAGTAAAATCACTTTAGATCTCTAATTATCAAATGCAGCTCTTTCATTCTTCTCACACCCATCTACTTTTTTAACCCCCTTCCCTACCAAAAATCGCCAAGTGCCTACACAGACTAGCCTTGGGTCCCCAGTTCCAGGCCTGTGGGAGCTCCATTCTACACACCGGCATTTAGCAGAACAGAGGCAGGGCAGGGCAGGTGTAGACCAGGGAGCACAAGTGTCAGCCTGGGTAGATGTGCAGTCTCCGTGCTATCTGCTGAAGGTTTGAGGATGTGGCTGGCACACGCAGCTCCACTGAGAATGCACAGCCTCAGTGTTTCCAGCGGTTCCCACACCGACACAACTGAAGAGAGGTGCTGGGGAATGTCAGAGAGGAAGTGGTCTGTCTCTTTCCATAAGGCTGATTCTCTTTAACCGTGCAACCAGCGGAAGCAGGTGTGTTCAAACAGGGCATGGATGGAAGAATTGCCCCTGTTTAGGTGGGTGGGCCTGATTGAGCTTCCCCCCAGGGTCCCAAAACTAGGATGGACTTGGATAGGGAGAGAGGAGGCCTAGATTGAGATGTGAGTCTGTCGAAGACTTCCTCCCCACGCCCACCTTGGTCCCTCTCAAATACCCAGTGGAATTCCAGCTTGAAGGATTGCATCCTGCCGGGCCGAACATGCCTGCCAAAGACATGTGCATCCTGAGGTCCTGGCTCCCTTGTTTAGAGACTGCCCTTCTCGAGGGCTCCGTGCCTGTGCTTTGAAGGAAACCACCATGGGAATAAAACAAATGCATGTAAACTCCTATCAATAAATGACACGCAGACCTTCCAAAAAAAAAAAAAAAAAGAATGTTCCCCAGACATAAAGGGCTCACTAAGTGTCTGGCACAATGGATAAGAAGAAATCTCTCAGCTTGGCACCCATAGCTCAGTGGTTAGGGTGCCAGCCACATACACCAGGGCTGGCAGGTTTGAAACAGCCCAGGCCTGCTAAAAAAAAAACAATGACAACTACAACCAAAAAATAGCAGGGCACTATGGCAGGCGCCTATAGTCCCAGCTACTTGGAATGCTGAGGCAAGAGAATCGCTTAAGCCCAAGAGTTTGAGGTTGCTGTGAGCTGTGACACCACAGCACTCTACCAAGGGTGATAATAATGAGACTCTGTCTAAAAAAAAAAAAAAAAGAAAGAAAGAAAAAAAGAAAGAAATCTCTACCAAGTACATCACTGTGAAGTTTTACAAAACTGGAGACAAAGGGAAGGCCCTGAAAGCTTCTAAGGAAAAAAATAAAAAAGGCCTTCACATACATAGAATCAAGAATCAAAATGCCATTAGGTTGCTCAACAGAAACACTAACCTCTAAAATTCTAAGTGAAAATCATTTCCAAGTAGAATGCTATACCTGTGCAAACTCATTCCTGTGCAAGGGTAGAATAAATAGTTCAGATCTCCAGAAATGTAATCCCCTGAAGTGGTCCAGAGGAGAAGGTAAACTTTAGGCTTAGGAAAAATTAGTCTACTAAAACATAAACCTTCTAAAAGTTAAAATATTTCTGCAATGAACTTAAAAGATGTACAGTCTCTGCAAAATGTGGTAAGGGGGAGCATTGGGCTGGGGGATGTTGTTAAGCATTTCTCAAGTCTCCAATTTTGTGCACACCGGGGTCACCTTGCTGCACCGTTGACAGACTACGATAATAATTAAACATGTATGGCTGCTTTGCATCTGTGCAATGATGACCACTGGCTCTGCTCCCTGTTGCATCACTAGGCCTGAGAGGAACTGATTGTCAAGACTGGACAAACTTTCCACGTGTTTGTGGAAAACTAGCCAATGTTTTACCAAATCAGGGGTGCAGACCTAGATAAAGGAAGATAGATAGAGGATTCAGGGAAACAGGACATCCATCTTGGAAACACTCAGAAAGGTGGACAGGAGAGATCCCAGGATGAGAGCCCGACAGCTCAACCAGTCCAGAATCGAGTGAGGATGGTTCTGGAGAGATGGTGCCAAGATGCAATAGGTGGAACTCTGCTGTTTGTACATACTGGAAGAAGGATTACATTTACAGCAGAGTTGAGGACACAGCAGTGATAAGCACACAGAAATCAAAGTCAATAATGTTCTAAAAGAGACAAAAGTAGGGTAGGCACAGTGGCTCACACCTGTAATCCTAGCACTCTGGGAAGCCAGGGTGGTGGATTGCCTGAGCTCACAGGTTTGAGACCAGCCTGAGCCAGAGCAAGACCTCATCTCTAAAAATAGCCATGCCTTATGGCAGGCGCCTGTAGTCCCAGCTACTTGGGAGGCTGAGGCAAGAGAATTCATTGCTTGAGCCAAAGGATTTGAGGTTGTGAGCTATGACACCATGGCACTTTACTGAGGGTGACAAAGTGAGACTCTGTCTCAAAAAAAAAAAAAAAGAGAGAGAGAGAGAGAGACAAGTAAAAAGTTATGCAAATGGAATATATATATATATATATATATTTTTTTTTTTCAATTTGAAAGCGGTCACTGTTTATTAACTGACCAGATTACAAAAACAATCAGGGCAGATACCTTAGTTCATTCTTCTAATAAGCCTATTGATTTGATCTTCCCTATTACCAGCATCTCCACCTTCTACAAAGTGGGTTGTTTTTTTCTTCATCCCTCCCCGTGGAGATAACTTAAAGGGCCACAAGAAGTTATTTGCTTCTTTGAAGCATTTTCCAACAGTATAGATCTCATGAATCAGATCCTCCATGCAGATGATGCCATATTTACCAAGAGATCACACAATCAAACTGTTATCAGTCAACACAATTTGTTTCTTATTGATTTTGCCATAACCACACTTGTAGATTAGCTCACTTACTGACTTCAGATTTGGGTACCCTCATGCAATATACGGTTCTACAATCCTCAGCATGTTAATGGAAGTCTTGCTGAGTTTAACAAAAGTTCCATTGAAGATCTGGCGAAGGCGAAGAAGCTACAACACTTTTCAGACCTTTGGACTCACACCATTGATACCTCTGATCCTGATGACAAATGCCAATTTTGGTTCTGCAGGTACATAGAAGTTGCCAGCTTTTCTTGCCATCCTAGCCATCTGAATCTCAGTTCTGTACATCTGCCTATATTCTTTATGATAATGCTTAGCTTTTTCATAGATAAGCTTCCTCCTTGCCTTTCGAAGCATCTTTTGGACACACTTCTTTCTCAGACACTTGATCTTCAGCTCTGCGAAATTCTTTCGCTTTTTCTTAGGGGTTTCTGGCACAGCAGGAACCTTCTTTTTCTTCTCTTCAATAGCTGCCATGGTTCCAGCCGGAAAAAGAGCATATATATTTTTTTATACAGAGTCTCACTTTGTCACCCTTGGTAAAGTGCTGTGGTATCATAGCTCGCAACCTCAAATTCTTCGGCTCAAGCAATTCTCTTGCCTCAGCCTCCCAAGTAGTTGGGGCTACAGGCACCCGCCACAACACTTGGTTATTTTTTAGAGACAGGGTTTTGGTCTTACTCAGGCTGGTCTCGAACTCCTGAGCTCAGGCAATCTACCCACCTCTGCCTCCCAGAGTGCTGAGATTACAGGTGTGAGCCACCATGCCCAGCCTTTTGGAATCATATTCTAACATGTGGCTTTGTTCAGAACAGAGTTTACATAGTCACAAAAATATATACATTGAATATCAGCTAACTCTAAATTAAACCACACTGGCAGATAGAGGGAGCAGAAACCATGTGTGTAGTGTTTGTATGTGTGTGAGGCAAGTGTTGAAGAAAAAAACCAATGGCTAATGTCTTAAACTGAAAAAACCATGAAGCAGGGATGGTAGTGTGCTTTTTGTAGGCATGAAAGTTAAAAACCAAAAATACCAACTGAATTGAAACTGATTGCCTATTGTAAGTTGGGAGGGAGGAAAGGCAGGGAATTACAGGAGTATTTTTTAATAGCTTTCTAGAAAAAGTTAGATTCTTAAACTATGTCCAAGCAAAACTTTAATTTTTTTAAATAACTATTTTTCCAGAGATTCTATAGCACACAATGTTGTGTTTTTGGGCAAGAACTCAGAATTCACTGGTCTTAGCCATTACCCAGGACCAGCTGATGCTATGGAAATCCGGCACTGTCCGTGGAAGAATCAAACATGACACCACTCTGCAGTTTCTCTTAGGATGTCTGGGTCCCAGAACTGGGATGCAGGGTTAGGAGGGACTCTTCTCTCTCCTAAAGCCTAAGGCCCACTCACAATGTTGCTGCTTGTCTTTGGGTCTTGGACTCTGCTGATTTGGAGGCCTTAGGGAGGACTGTTTTCCTTTAAGGGAGGACTATTTCCATGGAAATTCAATCATATTTCCATTAAGTTGGAAGCTGAGACCACACTTACCCATTTGGTGTGTGGCTCCATGCCCCTGAAAGAATGGGGAAAAGAGACAGTCTTGTGTAGACTAGAGATTGGCCCTGGCATTCAAGGACAAATCTGGTTCTTACCACCCAGTGCCAATGCAAAGTAGCACATTCAAAACTGGGGGATCCTCTTGAATGATTTCTGTTGCCCCATACTGAGAGATAAAAGACAATGAATGGACTATATCATTCAGCTATAACAGATCACACTAACAATCTTTAGTCAGTCTATTGATTCAAATGCTAATCTCTTCCTAAAACACCCTCACAGACACACCCAGAAATAATGCTTTACTAGCTATCAGCATATCCCTTCACTCAGTCAAGATAACACCTAAAATTAACCATCACACTGGGTAAAACATATGCATATATTGTAATTTTCTTCCCCCCCCCAATTCATTTATCCTATTTTATAAAGGTCTGGTTGGCGATGGTTACATTAGCGTCCATACATTCCAGAATACCAAAACGGGATCATGTCTGAACAAGAAGAGGGGCAGCTCTCACCAGCAGATCCTGGATTTGGAGCTATGTGCCATTGGGGATGAGAAATGATGGTGTACCCTTTTGGGAAGAGGATGAATATAATGTTATTTGTATGAAGAAGGTTGTTAATCAAGAGCCTTCTGTGGTTCCTGTTGTGTGGAAGAGGGCATATGTTACTGTCAGGCTGTGAAGGGCTGGATCATGGTTCGTGTATGCTATACTTTGCAGTCACATGAGTGGACACTTTTTCCTGACTGGGTATGAAGTGCCTGGTGAGCTCTACCTGTCCAAATAGAAATCATAACTCACTTTCCCAGCCTGCCTTGCAGCTACGGTATAAACATGTAATTGGCATCTGCCAATTAGAGACTAGTTCTGATGAAGGGAAAGCAAAGAAGCAGGTTCCATGCAGGCTGCAGTGTTCCCTGGGGGTGCCTGGGGTGATTCATTTGGGGAAAGCAGCAAAAACAGAGCTTCTTATATGTAGCCCTTAGTGTCATTAGTTTCCAGGTGGGGTGGCAGTCACACCTCCCCGGGGGGCAATAGTGCATGGTTGTTTGGGTTTGTTCCCGTGTCACTCCAGAGCTTGAGTCTCTGTTTCTCTTGGAGATTAATTAACACCTCTTCATTACATTGCTTCTGCTTAAATTAGCTAGAGGGCTCTCTCACTTGTAGCGTATAGCCCTGGCTCACCACCTCCTGTCATGCTCTCCTGAATGCCACTGTATGCCCAGCTCTGTGCTGAGCAGAAGGAACGTGGTCTTCTTTAGTGCTTAGAGAATATGGCTTTGGGACAGATAGACTTGGGTTCAAATCCTGACTCCACCACTTTCTGGCTGCAAGCAACTACTTTTGTCTCACTGAGCTTTATTGCCTCAGGCTCTCAGCCACCTCAGAAAGTTGTGGGGTAAGGAGTGACTATAAAGTGTCCACAGTACACTGGGAGCTGTGGTCTTAGGCCAAGCCTCCCACAGGCCCATGGGGACAGGTTTGACCACAGCATTTTCCAGTGACCCTCTCTTCAGTGTGAGGCAGGGGTGAGAAGAAAAGAAGTTGGAGGTGGAGGAGGGGAGCTGCTGAGCTACTTTTCTTTCACTGGAGGTGTGGCAGGAGGATGGAGCCATCCTCTTCCGCACTTTTCACAGGACCCAGAGCTGTCATCTGTAGAAATGGAGGCATGCCACCTCCAGCCAGGCAGAACCTTGGGAGATGCTGCTCTTATTTTGATCACTGACCCTCCAGAGACTTTAGAGGCCAGCTCCACAAGCTGAACATTTCGCAGCCTGGTCCACCAGGACTCAGAAGCCCAAGAGTAGGAAAGGAGATTGCTGCTTGCCAATCTTTCCAGATACCCGCTAGGGCCACATTTCTATGCTTCCTTGAAGCAAGGCAAGGATATAAAACTTGCTTTGGATAATGACATATAAATAGCAGTGCTATGTCACTTCTGGATGGCAACACCAAAGAGCCAAGGCGTCATTCTCCACTCCGTCTCTTCCCAGCTCTGGTCATTTTGGAGGTCCATGTTGACATGGAGGTGCCACAGAATGAAAGCAGCCTGGAATTCTGAGCCACCACATGGAGAATGACTGTCCTGGAGCTTTACCCAGAGCCATAGATGTTAAGCCATGGAGGTTGGGAGGTGGTTTGTTACTGCAGCAGAACCCAGCTTAACCTGACTTATTTACCAGCCCTGGTTTTACAAAGCCACATAACTGGTGGGGTAGGCCCAAGGACACCACTAAGCCAGAAGAGCCTGCCTTCCTCATCTCATCCCCTCCATGCTTTCGAAGGGAGGAAAGCACAGCTTTCTCCAGTAGGGCTGTGTGCTGCTCTGAGCCATGCTTCAAGATGTGAGTTATTAGTGAGCAGCGAGGTCCCAAAGGACAAAACTTGGAGAAAGTGCATGCTTCTGAGATACCAACCATGGTGCCTGGTATCCACAGCATAAGAGTAGTGCCCAAGACTCTAGAGTGGGAAGATAGAAATATTGTGAGAACAAAGGGTGCAGGGAATGTGGGGTTAAAGGAAGAAGAGGCATCTTAAAACCTGATGAGGAGCAGGAAAGGAAGGCTGCAGAAACAGAGACGTCTGCAGAGTAGCCAGGCCCCCAGGGCTGCCAGTGAAACTTATTTTTAGGGTGTCTTGAGCAACACCCTGTCTCCTTCAGTCAAATTGGGACTACACAGAAAGGTAATGCCAAAACCCTAAGAACCTGCACCTCCTCTCTGGCTGGTCAACAAGCCCTCCCAGCCCCTCCTTCAATCCTGGGAGGTCTTATCTGACCCTTCGTATTCAGAGGTCAGTGCCACAAGAGTAGGAGCCTCAATCACCATGTCCCCAAGGCTTAAGATTCCATCTAGTACAAAGCAAGTGCACTGTATATTACCTGTGCAATGAAATAATTCCCAGAGGGCTCCAGGAGAGCCACCTGCTCCCTCCTTGGAGGCCACCACCTGTCATCCGTCTGAGATTTTGTCTTCCTTGTGTCAGCATCTCTGGTGTCTGGCCCCTTTGGACCTCATGCTTGCTGAGGGAGGGATGAGTCCTTATTTCTCTTCACAGCATCCCCAGTGCTTAGCACATAGATGGAAGTCTGTGGCTACACTCCGGTGCTCATGGGAAGCCACCCCTGCACAGGCCTTGGCCTCCTGTAAGCACTGTCATCTGGATCTTACCTACAGCAGCCCCAGGACCCCTACCTTTTCTATGTCTGACCCAAGACCTAGCTCCAGTTTGGAGCCCTTTGCTGCCTTTGCCTTAGCTCCTGACTCCAGGTGTTCCCCAAATCCCAGCCTGCCCCTAAGGGAGGGAGATGGGTACTCAAGGGCACAGATGTCCATGGGATCTGCATGCTGAGTCATCACATTACACACCAGCCTTGCTCTGGTCCACATCTGATCTTTGCAGCCAATAGTCAGGGCAGGCCAAGTGCAAAGAAGAGGCTGGGCCAAGGGACAGCAGTTGTACTGACTTTATTCCCCTTCACTCTCCTCATCCATACCCCTGCTGCCCCTCTCCCCCACATTCATGTAGGTTGCCCATACATGACTAGACATCGAAGTTTGGGCACGACCATTCTGCCACCACCGAGACCCTGTGAAGGGTACCACAGAAGCCATGGCAGCATGAGCCAGGACTGGAGGCGCCCAGAACCATGTCCTTGGGGCCTGAGACCCACCTCGTCACTCTGGCCACGCACCCTGAGACCAGCCAGCCAGGGGAGCTAGGGAGCGGGCAGGCCCAGACTCTAGGCCTGAGTTATGGACAAAAAGGCTGAGGCAGCTCAGCTGGACAGAGGGACCCCAACAGATCACCTGGGAGGTGATGGTCCTGAGCCTGGACATCCCAGCCCAGGGAAGTGGGTTAGATGTCCCAGTCCTCTCACTCCAACATCTGGGTGTGCATTAATCTTTGTTTTTCAGTTAAAAAGATGTAAAAGCTGGTAAAACAAGAACCCCTATCTCTACCGGCACTGTCAAGGTGCCATTATTGCTTCTGTCCTTGTGGGCTGTCCAGAAAGGTGCTCCCAACACTGGTCCAAGGGGAAGAGAGCATTTAGCACCAGGGACACAGGCTTCTGGGGAGAGGGACTCCTAGGAGAGAGGTTGGCTGAGCCCACAAGTACCCAGCCAGCTGTCTGGACCCTTCGCCTACCCTGAGGGGAAGTGTATGAGAACAGGAAACCCAAGTTCTGGGTCAGGGTTTCATACAAGTTCCTTACATCCATCTTTGACTTTTGTCAAACTATGGACTGGAAGACAAGGGACCCCAGGCCCACTCAGGCTCCAGTGGAGCCAGAAGGAAGGCCAGCAGCCCTTATGGGAGACCCCGGTGCTAGTGACAAGGGCTGGAGAACCATAGAGGTCCCTGCCTACAGCCCATTGGGAAAGATCTTTTTGGAAAACGTGAGCCAGCTCTAATGAGCTGCCAGGCACTGGGACCAGAAGTTAGAAATAGCAAGGGGGGAAGAGGAGGGACCCTGAGGACATCATGGAAGCCCAGAGATCAGGGGTACAGGGGAAGAAAAGAACTACAGAAAAGCAAGAGCCTGGTGTCAGACAGGAAGCCTTCCTCCTGCCTTCTCTGACCTGGAAAAGCAGGGGCACATCAGGGTATGTCTGTAGGCTCTGGCTTGTACTACTCCAGCTGCAGTCCCAGACCTGGCCAGGGAAGCTGGCACTGTCCCCTCCAAGCCCAGAGAACAAACGGGGTGGTGCAGCCTGGATTATAAAACCTCAAATCACTTGGGCACCTTGGACCTGCCCACATCTGTATAGAATAAAGTGCTTCATTTATTGATGATTAAAATGTCCCCAGCCCCCTGCCCCAGTGCCATGGGCCTCACAGGGAGGTTAGAGGGTTTCAGTGCCCCCAACCATGCCCCTTGGGCCCAGGCCTCTTCCCACCCCGGCCATGCTGGGAAGGTGGTAGTGTGGGGGAGTAGTGGGGGTTTAAGGTGCAAAGAGTATAACAAACAAAACTGTATAAACACAAGAGGAAAGAGCTTAACTAGGAAACATGTAGCTTATGGAACCTTCTGCCCCAGATTAAAGGCAGGAATAAAGACATTAAATGACAAAAAAAAAGTTTCCTATTTAGTGCTGGCCTCACGAGGGCAAGCACCAGGACCAGACTGGGCTCCCCTGACCCCTGGGGTTCCTCTTACCGGCAGTGCTGTGAGCACCCCACCCACCTGTGCAGAGGCCCAGGAGGACCAGGATGCTGGAGCCAGACAGGGGCAGGTTGTGGCTGGGCCTAGCATGGGCCATAGGGGAGCAGAGACGGACACAGACACACACGTCTCCTTCTGGTGTGAAATAAATGGCCAGGGAAGCTGGTAAGTGGCGGAGGTGCTCTGTGAGCAGCAGCTCTGCCCCTGCCCCACTGATAGCCACTGGTAGCACCTTGAAACCCCCAAATACTTGTCCAGGTTTCCTCCTTGGATCCTGCCCCTGGGAGTCTAACCGGTTTTCAGGGGTTCCTTACTCCAGCCCCCAGGAGCTGGTACTGCAGGAGGCAGCCTGTCTGCCTCCGCAGGGCCTGGTCTACAGCACTGAGGTCCAGCAGCTTCTGGGGACATCTCCAGGGCTCAGGACACTCAGTGCTGCCTGGTGCAGGTTGGGAACTCT
Source organism: Nycticebus coucang (assembly GCF_027406575.1). Taxonomy (NCBI): domain Eukaryota; kingdom Metazoa; phylum Chordata; class Mammalia; order Primates; family Lorisidae; genus Nycticebus; species Nycticebus coucang. The sequence continues at coordinate 87,782,254 of NC_069787.1, read as the reverse complement.
TGGGCCTGCTGGCAGGGATGTGGGTGGGGAAAGCAAGCCCCTGGGGACCAGCCCCTGCCTTCCCCACTCTGCTTGGTGCAGAGCCAGGGCTTCAGTCCCTGCTTCTTGACCCTCCCCACCCTTGCTCACTGGTGTCCAGTCTCAAGCCCTGCCTTGGTGTCCACAGCATTCCCGACTGGGTCCACAACTCTTCTAGGGGGCTGGCACCCCAACTTCTCCCCAAACCCTCCAGAGTAAGGGAGAAAATTAGGGGCATGGGAATGTGGGGATAAACCACTGAGGCAGATCCAGGGTGGGCCTGGCCAACCCTGTCCTCTGGCTCAGGCCTCAGCAGCACGACTGGCCACCACACCTGCCACCTGGGCTTCTCCCTTCCCCGCTGTACCTGCTGCCTCCAGCACCCTCCTCACCTGGAGGTGGGTGCTGCAAAGTTTGCTCTTTTCTTTTTCCTTCACTTCCAAAATACGCAAAAAGTAAAGGCTTCAAAGAGTTGCAGAAAGGGGGGGGGGGCACTTGCGAGTGAGGTGTCCTCTACCAGCTCTGGGGGCTGCCAGCCTGCACATCCCCCAGGGTAGGGGTCTCGGGCGAAGCACATCCAGCCACCTCTGGAGGTGGGGAGCAGCGGCCCAGGCTCGTGCTGCTGCCCTCCCCAGGAAGGAGAGCAGTGGGGTCCCTCCTGGAGTGGATCCTGGGTTCCAGGTCCCAGCAGGTGCAGCTCAGCATCTAGTTGGTGGCATTCATCCTTCCGCCAGCGCTGGCAGTGGTGGGGAAGAGCGGAGGTGGGGGCGGCAGGTGTGGCGGGGGCGGCAGGGTCTGGGGTAGCCCTGGGAGCAGGGGCAGCGCGTGCGCCTGAGGCTGGGTTGGGGGCAGGGCTGGGGTGGAGGTTGGGCCATCAGTGGCCAGGGGGTGGCTGACGCGGAAGCATTTCTCCTTGTGGGCCTTGAGCATGTTGGAGAAGCGGAAACGCTGGCCACACACGTCGCACGGGTATGGCTTCTCGCCAGTGTGTGTACGCCGGTGCCGTTTCATGTTGGGCCGGCTGGTGAAGCTCTTGCCACAGATCTCGCAGATGTACGGCTTCTCCCCTGGGGAGTGAGGGGGGTGGCAGGGATGGCTGGAGGGTCACCACATTGCAACCCGTAACCCAGGCCCAGCCTCCTCGGCCCACAGAACCATGGTAGTCCACCCCTGGCTCTCTCAGAGCCACCCCCACCCCCCACCGCCGCCTCGGTCAGCTGGTGCCAGCCTCACCCAACCCGAGGAGGCAGGAAGGAGGGCAGCAAGCCTCAGACGGAAGGCAAACCCGCGGCCTGGAGTTGGGAAGGGGTGTGGCGTCCTGAACAGGGCTGGGAAGGGGTCCCGGGACTGACACGGAGCCCCTCCGGCTGGCAGTCGCACCTGTGTGGGTCTTCATGTGCTCATCGAAGTACTGCTTCATGTTGAAGTCCTTGCCACACCACTGGCACATGAACTGCTTGTGGCCAATGTGGATGCTCATGTGTGACCGCAGCTGGTACTTGTACTGGAAGCGCTCGTTGCAGTTCTGGGGGTGGGGTAGGGGGTGAGGCCCAGGCACAGGGGAGAAGAGCAACCTTGGGGCAGCTGCCGCAGGGCCTCAAGGATGGATACACGTGGGAAGGACTCCTGGGCCAGAGGTGCTTTGGGGGCAGGCATGGCACAGGAGCAGACAGCAGGGTCCAGGCAGGGAATGGGGTTAGGAGGTGGAAACAGGCCATACAGTGGAGGCCTGAGGGCTCTTCAACCCTTTCTCATCAGAAGCCCCCCGATTGCCACTTGCAGCTCTGCTGTCTCCATCTCTGACCTTCCCACTGAAGTGCTCCTCAATCTACCTCTCCAGAAAATCTGTCTCATGGCTCCAGCCCACACAGATGTCCCACCCTGAATGTGTGGGGCTGGGTTAGGAGTGGGAATAGGATGCAGAGGGTGGACCTCTCTCTTTTTGGACCCTGCATTCGGCTTCCCCACACCCATGGTTTTTAAGCATCTGCTGTCCCTGATCCTTCCCCCTCCCAGGTGGCCCCTCAGGCCAAAACAGGAGAAGGGAGCTCACCTCACATCTGAATGGCTTCTCCCCGGAGTGCTGCAGTGAGTGCACCTTGAGGGACATGCTGCGCTTGAAGGACTTCCCGCAGGTTTCACAGGTGAAGGGCATGTCCTTGGTGTGGGCTACAGGGTGGGCACCATGGCCGTCATGTCTCAGGGCCTGCCTGAGCACCTCCACATTGGGCCCAGACCCTGGCTCCTGGAGCAGCTCTGTGCCACCACCCTCCCAGGGAACACCTTGTACTATGTCCTAGGAGTTGGGCTAATTCCCAGGAGAGGCCTCCTTCCTTCCAGGGCTGGGTCTCCCTGCCTACACTGAAGGTCTGGCTCAGACAAGCACAGAGGTCCTTGTAGTTCTTTAGACCTGGTCAAGGGAACCAGCCAAGGCTGCCTTGCCCCCAGAGCTTCAGGGAAGACTGGAAGGATCCTGGGAGGACTAGCCTCAGCTCAAATCCTGACCTGACCACTGGGGCTTCCCTTTTGGGCTCTCTGTACCTCAGCATCCTATTCTATAAAAATGGACTAATAAGGCTTGGCGCAGTGGCTCACACATGTAATCTTAGCACTCTGGGAGGCAGAGGCGGGTGGATTGCCTGAGCGCATGAGTTCAAGACCAGCCTGAGCCAGAGACAGAGTGAGACCTCATCTCTAAAAATAGCGAGCCATTGTGGTGGGCGCCTGTAGTCCCAGATATTACGCGGGCGCCTGTAGGGAGGCACCCTACAGGGGCGGGAGGCTGAGGCAAGAGAATCACTTAAGTCCAAGAGTTTGAGGTTGCTGTGAGCTGTGATGCCACAGCATTTTACTGAGGGTGACAAAGTAAGACTCTGTCTAAAAAAAAAGAAAAAGGACAAAGGACTAATAGTGGTACTGAGCTCCAAGGGTGGCTTTATAGGGGATGACATGCATAAAACCGCAACTCAGTCCCTAAACAGCAATCCAGAGGACGTTAGCTGTGCTCCCCTCCAGAACCCATGGATAAGTGAAAACCAACAAACTCTTCAAGGAAGATCTGGGAGGAGGCAATTGGAGATAGGGAGGGCCCCCCTCTGAGCTCACAGACCAGCATGCTCCTAGCTGAGTCCTAGACCCAGCATCCCAGATCCCAATCAGTTCACACTGGGGGGGTGTCCCAGCACTGTCCCATGAAGAAAGTGAGTAGGGCCCAGCCAAGGGCCTAATGTCTACCTTGGCCTCCCCTTCCTCAAGCCCCAGACCTAGAGCAGGCAAGGAATAGCCCTAGAGACACAAGACTCCCAGCCAGGCCCACCTAGGGGGTGGGTGGTCTTTTGTAAGGCAGTGGGGTAGCCAACACACACTTGGGGGGCCTCCTTACTGTGTCCAGGCGTGACCCCTGGGGGGAGGTTGCATTCGGAGAAGCCTGAAGCCCTGTGAGGGCCAAAAGGTGAGAAAGAATCAGAGGTACAGCTGTCATCAAACTGAGTGAGACAGGGCCTGTGCCAGCCCATATGGCACTTTGTATAATTTAGGAAAAGGTGCTCTTTTCCCTGGCTGGGCATGAACTCATGCCAGGATGCACAGCCGGGTTAATAGTATGTCAGCTCAATTTCTAGTTCCCACCTGCCGTCTTGTTCAGGCACCTTGTGCAGTGTGCAACCTGCCCAACAGTACATGGTAACCCTGGCCCTACAGCCTATCCAGATCACATCTGCCACTACAACCAGTCTCCCAGCTGAGGGGCCGTCTCACCCCTTTACGTTGCCCTTGGATGTGAAATCTTTCCTATTCACCTAGATAGAAGGTCCTTCCCAGTACAGCCAGCAGCTGGCCCATCTCTGTCCTCAAGCTCTATCCCCCAGACTTACCAACCATGTGCTTTCGCACATGAGCCATGGTATAGAACTTCTTCTCACAGATCTCACATGAGAACTTCTTTTCTGCATAACCATGCACAATCTTGTTGTGCTCATGGAGGGACCAGAGCTTCTTGAATGCTTTGCCACACGTCACACACTGTAGGGTGAAAAGACTTTTAAGCCCAGGGCCCCGAGCCAGGATTTATGACTTTGGACAAGCTGCTGCCCCTCTCTGGCCTCAGTTCCAGGAGAACAGGAGGGGAGTATGGTTCCCAAGGTCTCCAACCTCTTTGTTGCCTGAAAGGACCTGGTACAAACAGGGGGAGGCAGCAGTGATAATGCCCCAACTCTGCTGGGACCTGTTTTCTTGATGTCTAAGGACCAGCCAGAACTGATGCTGTTGAATTGGGGATGGTAACTTTCTGAATACTTACCCTCCCACACACCCAAGGCTTCGTCCTTTGGCTTAAATAGGGTTGGGGGTCATCTATTCCAGGAAGTACCCCTTCTGCACCCATTTCAACAAGGCCTTCCTAAGGCATCATGCTCTCTCTACAGAGGACATGACCAGTGGCTGAAGGGCAGTATCAGGCGTAGAGGCCACACACACTGTTCATGGAGAAGCCCCTCAGACAATCAGTAGATTATCACTGCTGCCTCCCCTGCTTGGACACATGCCATGACACCCTGTAGATCCCTAAGGGGATGGGCTCAAAGGGGTTAGCTGAGAACTGCAGGAGGAACCAGGTATCTTTAGGCAACCAAGGGTGGCAGGGACCTTGGGGTCTTTGACACTTGTCCTATCCATTTCTGCAGGACACCCCCAAAAGCCTGGAGTCTAGGCCAGGGCCTGGGCAGAAATTGGGTTGGGGGCCCAAGTTGGACGAAGTCATGAGCTTCTCTCCCTTTAGGAGGGAGGTTCAGGTATGAAGTAGGTGGAGAGTAAAGGGTAGCCCAGTGGGCAGGCAAGTGGATACAGGTATGTGAGGGTGGGGCAGGTTACCAGGTGACTCCTAGGTAACACTTTCTCCACATGGTGATGCAATTAGCAATTAGCTCAGGCAATTAGCACCCGCCTACTTGCCACCTTTTCCCCCTTCTCCTGGACCAGAAAAGGTACAGCCCCCACCCTGGTGAGGAGCCCGGCTGGCTATGTGCCACCCCTACTCTGAGAAGCTAGGCTGGCACAAATGGACTCAGGCTGGCCCAAGACCTGGCAGCCAGACCCGCTTTCCTGCTTAGGCCCAACAGACCCTGCTCTTCCCAAATTTCTCATCTAGTCCCTTTTCTCCAGGCCCAGACCAGATGGCATCTCCAAAAAGCTGAATGCAGGGGCTGTCTCCTACTGAGCTGCCCCCTACCTCTATACAGAGCCTTTGTGGGAAGTGGAAAATGCTGGGCAAATCCCTTCATCCTTCAGGTGTACTTTTGTTGCAGTGTACAACCTTTGAAACTATACACAGTGGCTCTGCTGGCCTTCCTGCTGCCCAGGGGATTTATTAAAACATTATCTGACTCATCTCTCCCCAGAGCTGGCTGTCCCCTGCCCTCATTTGCTTAGACAACTCGACACTCTCATCCTCCCAAGTCCATGAGACCCCTTTGTTCCCAGGCCAAAGGTACTGTTTGTTCCAGTCCTCTTTGTACATCTCTCCATGTACCAAAGCCCAGCTCTATCCACCTCTTCCAGGAAGCTCTCCTAGATGTTATCCTCCCAGCTCTCACCACCCCAGCTAGTCCGACTGTCTGGAGGCTAAGTCTGGTCACCCCAGGCCGTCTGGGCAGTGTGATTAGCAGGACACTGAGTGGCTAGAGCCCATTTCAGGGCTGGCCGTGCACCCTCTGAGGCCCACCTGGATGTTGCGCTCGCAGTCTGTCTGCCGGTGCAGCAGCAGCTCGCTCTCCAGCAGGAAGCGCTTGCCGCACTGGTCACAAATCTGCATGCGGCTATGGGTCACATTCATGTGTTTCTCCAGGTACCAGCGGTTGTTGAAAACTCTTGGGCATTTCTGGCATGGGTGATGCTGCTTCTCCTCCAGCTTCACCTTGGCTCCCAGCCCGTCAGTGGCTGGAGGCACTCGGGCTGGTGCAGAGGCCACTCTGGCAGACAGCTTGGGTCGCTTCCCACTGCCCTGCCCAGCCTCCTCAGGCTCAGAGTTGCCCTGGCGCCGGGCATTCTCCCGAGACCGCGTGGCCATGCGGCTGTGGGGAGCAGGGTCAGGCCTACTGCTGCGGTGGCTAACGGGCGACCCCTGCCTGCCTCCGGCTTCTCCCTCCTCCCCCTCCTCCTCCTCCTCAGAGCTCTCTTGATCCTGCTCACTGGGCCCTTCCTCTTCCTCCTCCTCTTCCTCCTCCTCCTGCTCACTGTGCCCTTCCTCCTCCTCCTCTTCCTCTTCTCCCTGACTGCCACCCTCTTCCTCTTCCTCCTCTCCTCCACTGCCACCACCCTCCTCTTCCTCGTCGTCTTCCTCCTCTTCCTCCTCCTCCTCCTCATCCTCTGAGTGTCTCTGTAGCCCATCTTCCCGGCTCAGCACCATGGTGGCTGGGCTCGTCCCAGCACCAGGCTTCCCCTCCGGCCCCGTGGACACGTGCAGTGTCTGGTTGTTGAGGTTCACCTCCACGATGATCTGGGACTGCTCCTGGCGGCTGTAGGTGCCAGAACCCCCAAGCTCTTCCTCCAACTCCTCCCCACCCTCCAGCTTGCATAAGCTGGCCTGGGGCCCACCACCCTCCTCCACACCACCTTCCTTCTCCTCCTTGAAGAATGTCTGGGCTGGCCCAATGGTGGTAGGCACTGTGCCACCAGCAGTCCCTGCTCCGTCCTCAACACGCACTGAGTAAGGGTCAGGGCCCTCGCGGGCGTAGATCTTGGGCAGGCCTGGGGTGTCTGCCTCCTGCTTGATGTCACAGTAGTAGGGTGGCGCAGCTGGGGTGCAGCTGGCAGCTGGCTGGGCCAGGGCCACAGTGCCAGAACTCGGTGGGCCTAGGGAGCGGGCATCCAGCAGCTCTTGGCAGGATGCGGCAATGTCAGCCATCTGCAGCAATGAGGCGGCGCTGAGCACCTCGTGGACGTTGGCTGCGTTGACCAGCAGCTTGGACGTGTAGATGAAGTTGAGGATCTGCTGCAGGCCACCAGGTGCCAGTGCCTCCAGGGACAGCTCCACACGCTGCAGCTGCTTGTTCTGGGTGAAGAGTGAGTGGAAGAATTGGCTGTAGGCAGCAAGCACGCCCTTGTGTGCCGGAAAGACACTGCGCTGGGGGACCAGCACAAGGTCCACGTCGCAGAGGTCGGGCTGGAAGAGGCGCTGCTCATTCAGGCGGCCCATCAAGCAGGCAAAGTGCAGCGCCACGTCCTCCACCAGCGAGAACTCAGCCGCCGGTGAGTCGGTTGTCTTCTCAACCAGCAACTGTGGGGGCAGAGGGCACAGGAAAAGGTCAAGGCCAGCGGGCCCTGTTAACCCTTCCTCCCCACCCCCCCAGCCTGCCTAGGAGACAGATCAGCATTCTCAGCTCCACTTCAAGGGAAAGGAACCGGAGCTGAGATGAGGAAGCAGAGGACTGGGATTCAAGTCCAAGCCAGCTGTCTATAGGGCTCAGACTCTACTGGTGACCTTATAGGCTAAAAATCAGCTCCCAGGTCAATCACTTAACTTTTCTGAGCCTCTGGCTCTTCCCCTGCAAAAAGTCATCCTGGAAAGGGAAGGGGAAGGAAAAGGGACCATGGTGACCATTCATCCAGGTTCGCCAGGGATATGGGGGTTTCCCAGGGTGCACGACCTTTAGAATAGGCAAACCAGAACTAGGTGGTCACGGTAGCAGGGACACAGGCATCCCTTCAACACTTCCTGAGCCCCAGGGATTCTCTCCCACATACTCACTCACACATAACCAGCAAAAACAAGCCTGACCAGGCCCAAACACCCCAAGAACAGAAGTCAGGCTTGCTTGCTCATTTACAGCCCAGCTTCTGCCTACTGCAACCAGGGACCCAGCACCTCACCAGCAGTGAGGCGCTGCAGAAGTAGGAATTCCTGAAGAGGTCCGGGCCCAGGGCCTGTAACTTCTCCCTACACCTGCCTGGCTTGGTCCCCAGCAACTCCCTCTCACACAGGGTTGTGTGCGGGTAGAAGGGCATAGCTATATTACCTGTCTACCATGCCTACAGGCAGGAGGCCCCCAAGGCCTGCCCCAGACCCTTTTCCTCTAGGTCAGTGGTTGTCAACCTTCCTAATGCTGCCATGTATTTTCATTGTTTGTTACAAAGGGGTTGTGACCCACAGGTTGAGAACCACTGCTCTAGGTCAACAATGGTCCAGGCCCAGAGCCTCCCAAATGGCCCTGTCTTGGAGACTGTACCACCTGGGGCCTCTGAAGCCCTGGGGAGGCCCTCAGTGTCTGACGATATTGGTCCTGTGGGCCACATCCAGCACCTGTTGATGTTGACCCAGAATATGAGTCAACTCAGTCACTCCTGGCTCCACATGGTGGGCAACACATTCAGTCGCCTACCCAGTCCCTTGCACAGGGCCACGCACATAGCAAAAGTTTAATATTCACCAACTACCTTCCTGGCTGCACCAAGTTCTGGCTCTCTTCAGGGCCTGCCTGGCAGTGTCAGAGTTTCCTGCATTTGGTAGATACCTTGCCCCATGGCCACAAAATCATCAGCTCCCCTACCACTACCACCACCATGGAGGCCCTGGGAAAAACTTCGGCCCTGTCTATCCATAGCCTATGGCTGAGGCAGCAGTGGGTAGGCTCAGACTGGGTGGAGTGGTGGTATTTAAGCTCAATTTGTCAGTCACCTGAATGGGAATTTGCCCAGGCCCTCAGGACTAGCCTCACTGAGCCACCAGGGGCAACCTATTTCCAGACCTGCCCTGGCCCCTGCCCTCTACACCTAGCATCTAGGCAGCACCCACCCTGTACTCGCCCTTGGCCATGGATACCATCTTCCTTAAGTTCTCCCACCACACTTAAGTTTTCCCCCAGCAGAGATGCTTCTCAGCTGCCCCTCTGTCCCGAAGCTGCTGGCCTGTCCAGGCCTGGCCAATCTAACTGGGACGTGGCACTAAGCACCTCCCATCTCCCTCCTCTGACTCATTCTGACTCATCTTCTGGGACAAACTCCTACTGCACAGATGAAGAAACTGAGGCTCAAAATGGGATGGTCCCCCAGTCCAGAGCCCCTGGATTCAAAGCTCTGCAAAGGCCACCCCTTCCTTACTGGACTGGATACCACTCTACATAGCTGGGTTTCTTAGTCTTTAGGGACTTAAAAAGCAGAAACCCTTCCACCCAGAGACCCCTGTGTTTGCCAGACCCCAATACTACTCCCACTACTTGGTGCCTTCTCTCCAGAGTCCCTATACCTGCAGGTTAGTGAGGGTTAGGGTACAACTTGAGTTGTAACAAGGGTTCCTTAGGACATCCAAGGCACAGTGGCAGAAAAAGTACCCTGGATAGGGGCTTCCCAAAGCCCAGTCTTCCCCACCCCAGGCCACAGGGCCTCAGACCTGCTCTCTCTTCCTTTATGAAACACCCTCTAGTCCTCACCTGTGCCAACCTGCCAAAGGGAAAGGGTAACCTTCCCATGTGCAGATTGGCCTGGCTTCCTACCTCTGGCCTTGTCAGGGAAAGAGGACAATGCTATCTCAGAGGCTCCATTCCCAAGGCAGCACCTGAGCCACACCAGCACCATCCTTGGCCCTTGGGGAGCCCAAGAACCTCACAACCAGGTACCCTGACTGAACTCCCTTCATGGGGCACACAGATGCTGCTCATGTCCATAGCTGGCAGCCCCCTCAGCAAGGTCCAGCTGTCCCTTTCCCCAGCCCCTCCCATGCAGTGTCCACCAGCTGTGCTGGCCTCCCCAGTTCCCTGAAGCTGTAGATGCCCCTGCCCATATGGCTGTGCCAGTTGCAGCCACACACCCCAAGCTCAGGCCACCCCAGCCTAGCTAAGATCCAAGACCAGGGTGGTGGTGGCATTCTTGTTGCCAGGGGGTTCCTGCCCTTGAACCCTTCCCTCAAGTCAGGTGGGGCATTTGGCCAGGTGCCAGAGACACCTGCTGAGGCTGCTGACCAAGTCACAGTCTTCTATATCTGAGGGTCCCTTGCCTCACTGCCACAAAGCCTCCCTGGAAGGCCTCATGATGAAATCAAGAGTCCATCTGTGGCCCCCTCACTCCCACACCAATATTTGTTCACTGGGCAGCAGCGGGTTGGACCAAGCTAAACAAGGGGGCACAGGCTCATGACCTCTAGGCTCTGCCTTTTGGGGAGGGGGTGTCTATGCCAATCTCTGCGTTCATTTCTCCCCTCCTTCCCTGGGAAAAAGACTCAGAGAAGGCGGAGTACTGGCCCAAGGTCACACAGGAGTTTGTTCCGGAGCTGTAGGAGCGCCCCCAGCCCCTTGACCCGGGCCATCCGAAATCCCCAAGCAGAGCTGCTCCAGCGCCCACGTGGCCCAAGGCCCAGGCGGGAATTCGACTCCCCCTAATCCCCCATCGCCCAGCCCGAGGGCGGCGCCATCCTGAGGGCGAGGGAGGGCCCCCCTCAGCCCAAGCCTAGCGAGACCTCAGCCTCTCACTCCGGCACCCCCACCCCAGGAATTTAACCCCCTCCCCACCGAGAGCCGCATTCCCCGCCCTCGGGGACCCAGCAGATGAGATCGGGAGACTGAGGGAAGGGGAAGATCTCGCCAACCTCTCCGGCCGAGCTTGTGGGCCGTGCGCTTGGGAGGGCAGAGCTGGCAGGTGGGCGGATAAGCGGGGGGACAGGCAGGGCCCTGCGTACCATGGTGCCGTGGCGCTGGGGGCTCACAGGGCCCCGCGGGATCGCGTTGCCCCCGGCGGCCAGGCCAGGGCCGCTCCATGAAGCGCCGCGCTGGGGGCCGCCCCCGCGCAGGGCCCCGCGACCATGGCCCCCGGGGGCGCGGCCGGGCGGGCGGAGGCGCAGGGCCGCGGCGAGTCCAGCGCCGAGCAGCTGCGGCCCCAGAGCCTCCGGCGCGGCGGGCGGGGGGCGCGGGGCGCCGATTGGAGCCCGCGCGTCAGCTGGGGCCGCCGTCTGGACGCTTAAAGGGCCAGGCCGCCCTGCGTACCGGCGGGGGGCGCGGACACGCGTGCTGTGCGCTGTCCCGGTGCAGCACTCCCTGCCGCTGGCTGCTGGGGTCCCCCAGCTGGCCCTCACTGCTCACATCCCGGCGGACGGACCCCGGCCCCACCCTCATGCGCTAAGACTTCTTTCTCCGGGAAGTTCATCGGAGAGTCAAACCCCGGTGCCCTCCAGCTGCGCTACGGAGTGGGGCGGGGGTGGGGTGGGCCTGGAATGGAAGGCTGCTGTAAAATCAGGAAGCTGAGCGCGCCGGTCCCCCAACCTGATGCAGAAAAGGCTTCCATCCGCTCCCCTGAGCGATGCCACGCTGAGGGACTGAACCCCGCACCCCAGCCGCGCTCATCACCCCCATCCTCTGGCCTGGGCTGCTCTGACCTGGGGGTGAGTCTGGGTTCCCCAACTGGTCTGATCCCTTATCCCTATCCCAGGGCGGCTCGGAGCTCATTGTGGTCTATGCCTCCAAGACTTGGCTCCAGTGGACTCAGTACCTACCTGGTAGCTTCAGGCTGCACAGGGCTACTTAGGGCAGGCGATGTAAGATCTTGCACCACAGCTGCAGTGACCAAGTCCCTTAAGGTGGCTGGCCCAGGACCAGAGCAGTGGGGCCAAGTGGTCCAGGCCCCTCAAGCCATGTGCCCTGACGGCTGCTGAGTGGCCCCCTTGCTCAGCCTCTGCTGGGGAGATGCAGCCAGGCTTGCGGAATGCTGCTCTGGCATGGACACCCGTGGGGGCAGGGGGCTGGCTGTGCTGGCAGGAGGCTGCAGAGGAACGCTGCCAGGCTGGGCAGGCACCAGGGTGGGGACCACAGGGCACTGGGCCTGGCAAGGTCTGGGCGGTAACCATCATGGAGAGAGGCCTCTAGACCTCTGGTGTGATCATGTCATCTTCAGATACATTTTTGTGCCCCCCACGTCTGCCCTAAGCTGACTGCCGCCTCATCCTGGGTCATTCTCACATTGTCCTACCCTGATATCTCCCACTCCTCCCCACATGCGTGCATTTGTGTTTACTGACAAGCCCATACCCAGCTGAAGCAGTGTCCCCTGGGCATGCTACCTTACTCATGAGTGGGCAGGAACTCTGGGGCTTGCTCAGGGTGTTGGTTCAGGGTGCCTGGAGAGGAAATGGAACAGAGGCTAGGGTCGTAGTTACATGTCACGAAACAGCCTGATTGTCTTGTAATACTGCAAGGTTCCCCAGAAAGGGGAAGCCATCAAGACAAGGCTATCCAAGAGCCAGGAAGGAAATATCTCCTAAGCAGAGAGAGATGGCGACCAGAGTGCTGTGGGTAAGAGAATAAAGCACATAGTCAGATGGACAAAGGAGAGATCCTGGTGGAAAAATGATGGGATCAGAGAGCAAGGGGCACAGACTGGGACATCCCCCCCATAACTGGAAGGCTTCTGGCAGCTGCTACAGACATCCTGCACCTGCACGGGTACACAGACAGCTGGCTCAGCTCCCAGAGGCCCCAGGCTGAGGCCATGCCAGAGCAGCTTACATGCCTCAGACCAACCAAGCACCTCAGGGCTGCCTTCTGTCTCTTCTTCCCTCCCAACCCACTTCCTCATCTGACTCACAGAGGATCCTTGCACTGGCCTGGGAGGTGGTAAAGGAGAGACTGTGTACCCATTGGATAAGGACTCTGAGGCCCAGCCTTACTGATTTGTCCCACACATCAGCAAGGGGAGGCTGGGAGGCAGGGGCCTCCCCCATGGGAAGTTGGAAGGAGCCTGACAGAGAGGCTGCATGGAATACAGCTGGGCCCATTTCCAAGCCAAAGCTTAGAGAGGGTGTGGCCGATATGACTGAGGTGGTGATGCTGGCTCCTTTGGGAATGGTACTGGCTATGGCAGTCAAGCGGGAAGAGGGGCCAGAGGTTGGGTGAGAAGGAAGGGCATGGTGGGGGGGCTCAGTCTCCTTGATGGCTCCAGCTGTTCCCCTCTTGCTTCTCTGGCCTGAAGCTCATAAGCTGGGGAGCCCCATGTGAGAGTCTGAGCTCTGTGAGAGGCTGTTGTTTCCTGGTCACACTGAACCTGTCAGGAGGGAGCTCTCTGGTAGGCCCAAACAGGGCTGCTGGTAGCTAGAGCTTGAATGTTAGCATTAGCTAGAACAGAGGGAGGGGAATGATACTCCAGGCAGAGACAGGAGTACCTGCACAGGCCAGGAAGATTTTAGGAGCAGACAGTCTAGTACCTGCAGAGCACTGGAAGGGACTGGATGCAGCAGAGACGAGATGTGGGAGGCTGGTTGCTGCAAGTGGCTGGGTGGAGACAGGCAGAGGCAGCATTGGTCTTTTGGTCTTGGTGAGGACATGCAGTGGGAGTGTCACCTTAGGGGAGGTCGAGGCAGTCACCCTGGAGGGGGCAGGGTGGGACTGAGTTACTGGGGAGAAAGATTCTAGACCACAGCTGCATGCCAGAGGGGCAAGTCAGGATTCTGTGCAAACAGCTGACTGGGCAAAGGCAGAGCTCAGTGATCCTTCAGGCAAAGCCATCCCCCTGCCTCTACAGGACAGTTCATAACTTTTCTTTTTTTTTTTTTTTTATTTTGGCCAGGGCTAGGTTTGAACCTGCCACCTCTGGCATATGGGACCGGCGCCCTACTCCTTGAGCCACAGGCGCCGCCCAGTTCATAACTTTTCTAAGTATCTAGCCTCAAGTTTCTCATGGCAGAGAGGAGACATAGACCAAACTGTCCAGGCTTGGTTGGGGAAACCAGATTCATCCCAATGAACCTAGAAAGAACAGTCCATACTGTGGAGCTTGCGGGCACAATGCAGGGCTCAGCCTCCCTGGGTGGCATGGAACTGTGCGTAGCTGAGTTGGAGCAGAGCAGACTAAGCAATGCTAGAAAATAGGGCCACTCAACTTGGTCAGCATGAAGTCAGTGAGGTGACAGGGAAGTTCAAAGTTACATACTAGGTGCCAGCCCAGGGTTCTACAGGGTGGGGGAACACAGATCTGCTGGGTGTGGAGTTGCGCCCAAGTTCTGTCTCTGCTGAGACAAGCACTAATAGGTTACAGCTGCCTGCGGGTGGTGGCCTAATGCAAACCAGCAGGTTGCCTGGTTCTTTCTCACAGCAGAAACAACCTGGCCTTGACATTCAAGGCCTCCCTGGCAGCTTCTAGGATCCCCTCCTGCCCTTAGTTCAAGGGACTCTGGGCTTCTCACTAGTGACTGAGCTTGACCCTTCAGATGAACCCTATGGGACTCCTTCACTCCTCCTAGACTCAAGGCCCAGGGACTTGTGCTTGGTTGTAAGCATTTAATCCACCCCAGTCCCGGGGGCAGGAGTCCCTAGCATCCCAATTTTTCAGATAAGGAGTTGAATTACACAGAAGCCAAGCAAATTGTCTTTTGAGCTACCCAATTGGGAAGTGGCAGAGACCTTGAACCCAAGTAATCTGGTTTTGACCCACAGAGGTCCCCCTATTTCTTCAAAATCAAATTTCGGCTTTTTCTGGGAAGGTGGCTTGGTGGTAGATTTTAGTTACTGGAAGCTCTTGGTGGATTAGGACTGGTTAAGTGCCAACCTAGCCTCCAGCCCCTCCAGGCCTTCTGTGAGACAGACTATCTGTAGGCTGGTCTGGGAAGGGATGAGTACCCTTGGCTGTTTATCATGCTTGGCCGCTCCCTCCATATGCACCTCTTTCAGGCTTATAACAGAGGCCCAGGTTCAGGGCTCACAACACAGAATACAGGTGCTTGTCTTGAGACCTCAGGTACTCTTTTCTTTTTTTTTTTTTTGCTTTGCTGTACTCAAATGGCTCTGGACTGGAGAGATGCTAGCCTGGGTTCTGTAGGCTGTGAGGTTCAGCTCAATAAATGGAGTAGGAGCTTGATGGTGAGTGGAGGGTCTGGGGACTCTAAGAATCAGTAGCCCCACTCAGGGCCTTCTGACTTACGGGGAGGGGGAGGCAAGCAGCAAAGGAACACTGCCTCTACCCCTGTGTGTGCATGGACATATAGGCTCTCCCTGCCTTGCATTCATCAGGCACTGGTGGGAGGTTATATGTTCTGAGGTGAGCAAGTATTCTATCAGCTCATCCCTGCAACACCTCTGGACTCTTGAGAGGCTGTCGCCTTTCTCTGGAGGAAATATGGAGTTTCCAGGGGAAGAAGACATGTACCATCAATGCTTACCTGTGTAGGTTAACATCTCTACCTGATGTTCTCTCTAGCTTTATCTCCTACATCCACCACTAACACTCAGCTAGAAGAAGAAAATGAGCTGCAAAGAGGGATGAGGTTTGTCCACTGACAGGATCGGCAAGAATTGGTTTGTTTTTTTCCCCATTTCCAAAGACTTTGAAGTCTGGGTGAGTAAAGAAAGATGAAACATGCACAGACTCAAACGTAGACTAAAGTATATGCTTTAATTTCTACAAGGTCCCCTTTCAAGTTTTAGGGCAATTTAATTGAAGTGTATACAAATTAGACATTGCTAATATGTACAAAAGTATTTTCTACAGTTTTTGAACAATACTAGCTGTTTCATTTGCAATAAACAGGACATTACAAAAACAGTCCAATAATGCATTTTCTATTAAGAAGCACAATACACAACATAATTCAATTTTATTAAAAAATAACTTCAAAATACACAACAATCCCCTTTAGGAAGAAAAGCAACTTCTGTAGTTTACTTCAGTAAACACAAGTTGAACACTGAAGCAGAGGGTTGTCCTTTTCCATGGAGAAAACAAATGAGGCTTCTAGGGCCTATCTTTGAAGGATAAAATTCTACCCACAGTTGAGATGGGCAAAGTTATTGCCAGTGGTAGGCTGATTTGAAAATGCCCTTCCCCCTTTCATGAGCTAATCTCTGGAACCCATGAATATGATGAGATTATCACTCCTGTAATTGTTAGGTTGTATGGCACGATTGACCTTAAATAGATTATCTCTGTGGGCTTAACCTCATCATGTGGACCCATAAACAGAAGAGGAAGGCAGAGAGATCTGAAGCATGAGAAAGAGCAGGACTTGAAGGGTCTTTGCTGGTTTGAAGATGGAGGGGACCACACAAAAAGGATTGTGGGCAACCTGAAGGATCTGAGAATGAAAGAGGCCTCTGGCTAATAGCTAGCAAGGAACTGAATTCTGTCCACACCTGAATAAACTGGAAGCAGATTCTTCCCCAGAGCCTCTGTGAAGGAAAATTGGCCCACCAACCCTTTCTTTCAGCCTTGTGAGACCCTGAGAAGAGAATCCAGCCATACCATGCTGGACCTATGAGCTACAGAACAGTGAGCTAATAAATGGGTGTGGTTAAACTGCTAAATTTGGGGGTAATTTGCCTCCCTAATAGAAAACTAATGTACTGCCCAAGGGTAAGTATTCTTAACCTAATTAGATTTGACAGTTTCTGTTTGGGTTCTGAATGCATTTGTTTCCCACTGAGTAGTATTAATCTTCTCCTTTGCAGGCAACTTTTGAAAATCCTTAACATGAACCGCACATTGTTTTGTGTTTACTACCAAGTACTGTTTCTTTGACTTAAGTCCTATTTTTCTAAAGTACTTTTGTCTACCGACTTGGCAAACAACCAACCATTTAATAACCCTGTTTTCATACCTTCCTATGGGTGATAGTTACATCCAAGGTCACCCCTCTATCCATTAAGGATTGTTAGATCCCTCCAACTGAGGGGTCTTTCTCCCTTACCAAATACACCAGGCAAGACCTGGGGTAGGATGATGCAGAGTTCTAAATCGAACATTCAGTATGACTTTCTCCTGCATAAGTGGATTAAACTGGCACTAAGGTGATTAAGTACACTTGGGGCAAAAACTCAAAGATTAAAAAAAAAAAAATCAAAGTAGTTTTTACAGGTCAAACTATTTTTGGAGGAACCACCCAAAGCCATGAAAATGTGTAATTTATGCAGTACCCTTGACCCTACTTCCCCCGTCTCTTATCCCAGGTTTACTCAGGTCATGCAAGGCTTCATGGAATCAGTGTGGGTCACAGTGAAAATAGGAAAAACATTCTGGGCAGAATTGTTCAGCTGCTATTGTAGTCTGTCCCTTACTTGAAAGACTTTAAAGTTCTGCAAAATGTCTCCAGGATGGTAGCAATTAGATTTTGGTGTTTTAAGTCCATTCTTCAACCCATTCTTCCAGATGCACACACATACAGCAAACCTAGGTGGCCATACATATCCTACTACCAATCTTGCCTACTCCAGGAAACCCCTCCCACCCCACGTGTTCTTGAGAGAAGCCCCCAAAATATTCAAAGTAAAGACAGCTTAAAAAAAACCACTTTTGGTGCTAGTGATTAAAGAAGTCTTTTTCTTTTATGGTATTCTAATGTGTGGTATATAGTAATGCTTAAAGAGGCACCAAGTGGTACCAAGCACCAAAGCATGAACTGGAATAAAATTGTTTTTTAAAATCTAAACTTCCAATAGAATTTATTAAAAAGAACATAAAATAAAATAGTAAGTTCTTAGAGACAGTGCAGGTATTTATAATTAAGGCTGATTTTTCTTCTTTACTTTGCCCACTAGTCTGAAATAATATAGACTGTGTGGGCTGTATGATGACCATTTTTCCTGATCCTCTGAAACAGCAAAGAAGGAAGGAATGAATTGAGAACCCCAGAGCCACTGTCTTACACTCCTGGCTACGAACAGTATCAATTCTGGGTGGTTTGCTTTTAAAAGAGCACATATGTACAAGACTCTATGTAAATGGTATATAAATATTTGGCCGCCTTTAACAGTTCTCCTTCACAGTTCTATGCTTGGCAGGATATATGCTAAAACCGGAAAAACAGGCACAAAGATCTGTATTCTAAGGAATAAATGAAATGGAGAGAAATAGTCTTAAAATAATATTGCAAATTATACTTAAATTTCACAATTTCTTGATTCAAGAAAATGAAATTCATTTTCATAGTTGCCTACTGTAAAATGTGGCATAAAAATATTTTTAGGAGACATGTCTGTATTTTAAATTCTTCTGTGCACATGTAAATGAATGAGTAACTACTAAGAAGCATCTATTTTTGCAATTCACCTCTGATACTGAAATAGAACAACAGATTGCCATTAAGTTTCTCAAATTTTTAAGTTACCAGATATTTACAAATAAGGTATAATTTGTATCAAAAAAGGACGTTTTCAACTATATCTGCTGCTCTCACTGGGGCTCCGGTGATGAGAGTAACTTCGGTCACTTTCACTGTCAGAGCCATAAGATCTACAACTCCTGTATAACAAAACAAAATGTACAAAAACCTTTTAACTCTCAACTCTGTGAATTCCCCTTGTAGCTTTTTTTATATGAGTTACCTGAAAACATGACTGATGAACTTAAAACAGAAAGTAAACAAGTAGGGGTATTGACTATGGCAACACTGTGGACTTTACAAAGGTGTTTTACAAATTGTAGTAACATCAGGGTTAAGATAGAATAAAGAAACATCATATCCTGGGAATTTTACTTGAAATCCATTCATGCACATGAGAATAATTTTCGGTGTTACACAACATGAAAATCAGTATGTGATTAAATCATCTAAGGAAGTAATGGGCAAAAAAGTATATGAATAGTTTCATTAAAGATACTGAAACCAAAATGGGGGTCCATGAACAGGACCACTGGAATACTGATTGAATCAAGAGGACCTGGTTATGGTTACCATTTAGTTATTTTGAAAAATATTCACTGACAACCAATAATTCTGCTAGATGCTGGGGCTCCCCCAATAAGAGCAGATCAAGTATAGTTCTCTGGGGCTCCAGGCTAGCAGAGAATAGTGGGTAAGAGAAGTAAGTTAGGGCCAATGAGAGCCCTAGGAGGAGCACAAGCTGTCTCAGAGACACCTTGGAAAGACAGTATCTCAAGTTTATCAGTCAGGGAGGGATGCCCGGGGGCAGTGGGGTGAAGTAAAGACCTGCAGGGTAGGTGGGAATTGGCCATTTCAAAAAGCAAAAGGGGATATAGTAGAGAGGACATGTGTATTTCCAGGCAGGAAAAGTTCTAGCACATTGAAGGAGGGAAGCCACACCATCTGATCTAGAGTTGGTAAGTGGAGAGACCTTGCATGCAATGCTAAGGAGGCTGCACCTGACATCAAGGGAGAAGGGAGTCCTCAACAAGTTTCAAGCTACACAGTATCCTTTACAAGGATCACCACAGTTGGAACAAATGGGGGAAGGTAAGATCAGAAGTCAGCAGAGACATTACAAAAGTCACTGTAAAGACTTTTGCAGTAGCCAAAATGTTATATAAAACACATACATGAAAAGAATGTATTTTACTTAATAATTGACAAGATATAAACTTCAATCCTGTTATTGAAACAAATACCTTTTTTTTGAAACACAGTCTCAAGCTGTGGCCCTGGGTAGAGTGCCGTGGCGTCACAGCTTACAGTAACCTCAAACTCGGGCTTAAGCGATTCTCTTGCCTCAGCCTCCCAAGTAGCTGGGACTACATGTGCCTGCCATACGCCCAGCTACTTTTTTTGTTGCAGTTGTCATTGCTGTTTAGCAGGCTCGGGCCGCATTTGAACCCGCCAGCCTTGGTGTATGTGGCTGGCGCCCTACCGACTGAGCTACAGGTGCCGCCTGAAACATAACTTTTAATATTTTTTTTATTTAAAAAAATATCAAATTGGGTATTTCTAGCAAGTGACCCTATTTAAGCAAGTGGGCCACAGTTCGGGTGGCCTACTCTCTTTATCCTTTCTAAAAGAAATGTTTGTCCAGGGCGGCGCCTGTGGCTCAGTGGGTAGGGCGCCGGCCCCATATACCGAGGGTGGCGGGTTCAAACCCGGCCCCGGCCAAACTGCAACCAAAAAATAGCCGGGCATTGTGGCGGGCGCCTGTGGTCCCAGCTACTCGGGAGGCTGAGGCAGGAGAATTGCCTACGCCCAGGAGTTGGAGGTTGCTGTGAGCTGTGTGATGCCATGGCACTCTACCGAGGGCGATAAGGTGAGACTCTGTCTCTACAAAAAAAAAAATAGAAATGTTTGTCCAAGCATACATGAATATATAAAAACCTACTTTAGATTAAAATTTGAGTAATAACCTGGCAACTCTTTAATATAAAGGCCATTTTTAGTAGCTGCTTAGGGATTGCTGAGAATCAAGAAGAGAAGGTATTCTCTTTCATTAGCAGCCCATAACCTTACACACCAAGTGCCCACAGTAACTTGCAGTGCACGCTGGGAGAAACACCCACCTGCTCCGCCGGTTGTAACTTCTGCCTCGGTGGTAACTGTCACTCCTCTGGCTTCTACTTGGACTCCGACTCCTGCTATAGTAGCTGTCGTAAGTGTAAGACCTGCTTTAACAGCAATAACACACATTAAATTTTCCCAAATACTCAAGTATTCCCATTTCTTTTTAGAATCTTAAGAATTCTAGTTTAGAACATTGGCACTACATGACAGTATGAGAACACATTTCCATAATAAGTACTGAAAACATTTAACAATTCTCCCAAATCAGACTTACCATATTAAAGAGAAAAATGCTAATTTTTTTTCTGCATTGAAAAATATCACAAAATTAACACTAAGTTAGTTTGATTGAATCTTGTGGATCTTATTAAGCAATTATATTCAATAAACACCTGCTATTACATTTGACATTGTCATTTTTAACACTGGAGTACAATGGGCTAACAGATAAAAAGTATTGAAAAGACCTCATTTAGAAAGGATATGATTTCAGGAGACAAATACATGCACTTGAGTTATTCAGTGAAATACAGCACTTTGAACTAATAAGAGTTTATAAAACAAGCCCTTCCAATTCTTCCCCACAGTAGTCACCCAATCCCTGTTCATACCTGGACCGACTATGGGGATCATATGAGCTGCTCCTGGATCTGCTCCTGCTGGACGTCCTAATATTAATCACATGAAGGACCATCACCTTATGGATCAGGACAGGCTGTACCAAAAATCTAGACATTTGCCCAGCAAGTTGAAAATACAGTGAAATCCCATAGCTTGCTTATTTTGTTTTAATAACAGAAGTATATTGAGTTTTTTTTAAAAGAGCCTATTTGATTTCATAAGAAAGATCAAGTTTTATGCAGTTCTTTCATTTATTTATTATTAAATCATAGCTGTGTACATTAATGCAATCATGGGGCACCATACACTGGTTTTATATACCATTTGACCAATTTTCATCATACTGGTTAACATAGCCTTCCTGGCATTTTCTTAGTTATTGTGTTGAGACATTTACACTCTACATCCAGTAAGTTTCACATGTACCCTTGTAAGATGCACTGTAGATGTGATCCCCCCCAATCACCCTCCCATCTTATGCAGTTCTTCTCTGAGATGCACATAAAAAAAAAAAAAATCATGAGGGAGGCTGTAAATTGGGTGGGGACGTGGAAAGGTCTAGACAGGGAGGACATGACAGAGATCACACTGCAGGGTGAGATCACAAGCTTACCTGTGACTTTTGTAACTGCGGTAGGAACTGCTCCGACTTCTACTTCGGCCTCTGCTATACCATCCTCTGCTCCGACTTCTAGAATAGCTTCTTGATCTACAGTTAAAACAAGTTAAAAAAAATTATATTCACTCCCTATGATGTTAAAATTAATTACTGGTAGGGCAGGAAGGGGAAAATACCACAAAAGGAAAACTCTCTCCAAAGTCTTCACAATTAGTATGACAGTGATAGCTAATGGAGCAATCTAGGAACAACTGTGGTTTAGTTTAAAGCAAAAAGAATGAAATAAAAAGAACCAGAAAAGGCTGGTACAAATATGTTCATAAAAGCCCTATTTGTAGTATCTAAAAAGGAAATATTCACATCTCAGTTAATGGCAGAATGGATTAAAAAGCATTAAAGCATAGGCATACAATGAAATATTCTAAAGTAGGCTCGGTGCCTGTGGCTCAAGCGGCTTAGGCACCAACCACATACACCTGAGCTGGAGGATTCGAATCTAGCCCGGGCCTGCCAAACAACAATGATGGCTGCAACCAAAAAAAACAGCCATTGTGCCTGTAGTCTCAGCTGCTTGGGAGGCTGAGGCAGGAGAATTGCTTGAGCCCAGGAGTTTGAGGTTGCTGTGACCTGTGATGCCATAGCACTCTACCCAGCGTGACAGCTTGAGGCTCTGTCTCAAAAAAAAAGAAATATTCTGAAGTAGAAAAATGAATGAACTTCAGCTACGTAATTTAACAAAGTGTCTCAACACAGTGTTGAGTGAAAAAGGCAAATGTGGAACATCTACATATAGAAAAGGATTTTATTTATAAAAACATTTGTGGTAAAAGTATAAAGAAAAACAACTAGTTTAGACTACTGGTTAACTCTATGACAGAGGAAAGAAGGTAGGGTGGCATGGTAGGTCAAAGCTCAATTTTTTAAGCTAGGTGGCAGGTACATGAGTATCCATTATGTTTCCTTTATAATCATTTATTTTTATATCTATTTAATCCTTAGCAAAATAAACAAAAACTTAAGTAGTATAGTTCTGTCCCTCTGCATTCACTTGGTCCCCATACCCTGTTCCCTCTACTTTAACCCTGTCAACAGGAACAGAATAATATCTCTGTGTATACGTTACTTATGTAATATCACCATAGGTTTTATTCAGTGTACTTATGTTTTGGAAGACATGACCTGCTTCCAGTTTATCTACAAGAAGATGAGTACATTATGCTCTAATGAGATTCTAGCCATTTATTCAGCCACAAATTATAAAGCCAGACCCTGTGAGATGATTGAAAGATTAGGAAGACAAGTCCCTGAATTCAAGGAGCTCACAGGCTGGTGAGGGGAATCAGGCCCAGGTGGGTAACCAAACAGGGACGCAAGGTGGTGCCCAGACTTATCCATTTCAGGCCACATACCTGTTAGCTACATAGCCCTACAGTAAATTCCTCAGCCTTTCTGTGCCTCAGTGTCTTCATTTATAAAATGAAATACTATCTGTTCTAAGGCAGTAATAAGGAAAATGAAGAGAGTGGCCAGCATCACCCACAACTCAGAGCTGTCTCAGTATAAATAGTAAAGCAGATTGTGAGCAGACAGCAAGCTGGAACAGCCCAACAGGCAACTACATCTAGCAACAGGAATTCAGAGAAAAGGCCAGGAGGAAGAAAAGAAGCCTAAAACACAAGGATGGAATGGCCCGAGAGTGAGGAAGACAGAGGGCTTCCAGAGATAAGGGCTGAAAACGTGCCCTGGCGCTGGCCATGCAGAAGTACCTGAAAGCCAAAGCCTTAAAGTCAGTCTAGTGAGATGGGGGAGGGAGGGCATAAAAGACAGCAAGCAAGCAACAGAGAAGTAAATGGGAGATCGTTATTTTAGATGGTAAACAATGGTTCCTTTTTTAAAAAATCTGGGTGAACAAGGGAAGAAAAAGACTGATGAATAATTAGAAAGGAAAAAATGGGCAAAGATTCTTAAGCTATTTTAAGTTCAGATGATGAAAGTCAGGCACAGTATAAGGGCTATAAATGCTTAAGACAGGTAAAACCACAGAATATTTAAGGAAAAGAATGCAACTCAACTACTTATAAAGTGCATATCAGCATTATCACTATCACCAATTTTTTTAGGTTTTAATTCTCATTCTCTACAATATCCATTCTATGCTGATGACAAAAGTTAGATGCAACTTGAACAAAAATAACAAATCTAAAGATGATCATTCGTACCCTTCCCCCTACCCTACCTAAACAAACATCAACTTGGGCCAGTAACTGCCTCTCTGCCCCTCACCTTCCACATGCGTAAAAATGGAAGGTTAGATTAATTAATCTGTAAATCTTAGATAATCTATACATTCAAGATTCCCTCCGAAGGCATCGCAGACTAGCAAGGGAGCAGTTTCACATATTTAAAGATTGAGAACTTGCCACCCACCGTGGCAACTCATTTCTACTACTAGAAAGCTTGAATTGATGGCAACAGTTTTTTACACTGAGCCCCAAATTCTCCTAAAATCCCCATTCCCTATGTCTTCAATTTGTTCTCCAGGAAACAAAGAACAAGACCTCTTATTCCCTTTCAGATGTTTGGAAATAGTGATCATGTCCCTAATTCTGACATTCTTCCAAACTGAACAATAAAGACTATCCTTCAGAGGACAAAATAAAATTTTGCTCACCGATAAGAAGATGTGGAACTTCTTGATCGACTTCTTGAGTGACTATAAGAGACAGACCTTGTTCTGTGTCTTGACTTGGTTTCAGACTGACTTCGAGATCTACTTGGACTCCTGGACTGGCTATCACCATCCCGACTAGGTGTCTGCTCATCACTTGAACTCTCCTGATTTCTTGGTCTCCGATTTAAGCGTGCTGTCTTTCTTACTTCATCAAAGAGAGACCCAGGTCGTACTTTATTCTTACTTTTAATCTCTATTCTCAAACCTTGCGGTTTCACTTCAGGCACAGTGGTCAATGCCTTCACTTCCACAGCACTGGATGTGATAGCAGTAGGTGCTGCTAGGTTCCCCACACCTTGGAGGGGCTTCCATTTCTTATCCATAAGAGTGGCCTGGCTCTTCTCAGCCACCTCCTTCTTCTCAGTACTTTCTCCAGCACTGGCTAAGCTGGCGGAGCTGCTCTCCTGTTTTTCCACCTCACTTAGGACTTTACTTTCAGACATGCTGTTTTCCTGTTTCACTACCTCTGCTTCAGGATATTCCACTTGCACATCCTGCTTCAGAGTAACACTTACATCCTGAGTGTCAAGCTGTGAATTTCCTAGAGGGGAAGCCCCCTCTACTTTTGTTGGGGAACTCCTATCAGGAGTGCAAATTTCCATGTTGTCATCTGTTTGAAGTACATCCTCCACTACACTGGGGACACTTTCTTCAATCTGCTGAATGTTTTGAGGAGAATTGGCTATATTTTCCTCAGTATTTAAAGCTTTGGGAGAAATGCTGAGTTTCTGATCATCTTTAGTTAGCTGATCAAAATCTGATGAAATAGTCACTGTATTATGTTTACTTGAAATGTTACCCTCCTCACAGGATTTCACAGTTTTTGGAATACTATTATCTTTTAAGTTTTCAGAAACTTTTTTTTCTTTTGACTCCTGAGTAACTTGCTTTTCATTAATCTCCTCCTCCTCCTCTTCACCAAACTCTAGTGGAGGCTGCCAGCGAAATGCTTGTTTTCTTTTTGGAGCCTTGTGCTTTTTGTCTTTTTTCCCTTTCAATTTCTCTCTCACTTTTTTGGTGTGTTCCCTTTTAAGATTTTCCTTTGACCCATGTTTGTGCTTTGGTGGCTTTCCCCTGTTGTTTTCTGAATTGGAATAGGACCCCTCAGAATCAGAAGTTGATGATCGCTGTTTGCTTGATTTCCAAGCACCAGTATCATCAGGCAGTGAAGTATTTGCTGAAGATTTTGTTGTGGGTTTGGCTTTGATGTGAATTTCACTGACCCCTGATTCAGAATCTGATGTGGCTTCACCTTCCTCCTTATCAGACGATGGCCGGGAGTCCTTTTTACTGTTTTTAGGTATTTCTCGTTCTGAATTTGACTCAGAATCCCATTTACTCTCAGTGTAATTCTTCTTTTTGGGTTTACTGTTATTTCTGAAGTGATCAGAAAGATTCTCTTTTGAAATTCTTTTTTTTGAATGAAGGCATTCTCGTTCAGCCTTGGATTTCTCTTCATCTCTGTTTTTCTCTTGTTTATTAGCTGTTATTTCCATTTGGCCCTGCTTCTCTTTTTCCTGCGCTAACTGTGTAATCTGAACACTTGACTGTTCACTGTCTGAAGAATAATCTAGAGATGATCTGCTTTCACTATACTTCCTCTGACGGGAAGACTTGTCTCTGCCTTTGCTATATTTATTACGAAGTCTTTTTTCAGAGCTGCTGCTGCGCCTTTTATTTGAAGCACTATTTCTTTTTCCACTGGATCTAAGTTTTCTCTTGGCTCGTCTTCCATCATCACTGCTGACAGAAGTGTATGAAGACGATCTGCTACACTGTGAATGATCACTGTACTTATTTCGTGAATGAGATCTAGATGATGGAGACCTAGACCTTGAACGTGAACTAGCTAGACTATGTGACCTTGTGTACGATCTGGAATAAGACCTACTCCTAGAAGATCTGCTCCTTGACCTTAGTGAACTTTCTGAACTTCTACCGCTGTATTTTGAATAAGCACTCCGATCACTTTCTGAATTTTTCCCCCTTTTATGGTAGGATGATGAACTATCAGTCTCTTTAACATGTGCTAAACTATAAGTGTTTTGGATGGGCAGCAAATGGGTTGTTTTAGCTTTCATTTCCTGAATTCGCTCATAAGAGGGCTTCCAAGGTTTCTGTCCAGGCTTCCACCTTGAAGGTGGGGGACTATCACTTAATGGTATTACAGGAATATTTTCTGCTACCACTGGTTGTATTACTACATGTTCATTTTGTGGCACTGTTGTTCTTAAAGGTTCTGTTTTAATTGGTTTATTTTCACTTAACTGAGAAGCTACTTTTCTTGGTGATTTTGATGCTGTCCTTTGGTGCTCAGACTTGGAACTAGACCTGGACTTGGATCTACTTCGAGAATGCGATGAGGATTTTGATGCGGTCCTTGATCTTGAGCTTCCTCTAGAATAAGACCGTGAGTGAGATTTCGATCTATATGAGTCTCTGCTGGAATGAGTTGAGGAGCTCTGAACATCTTTATCAGATTTAGACCAGTCCCTCTTTGATGAATGATGAGATGATAACGAGGAAGAACGAGATCTTTCTCTATCACAAGATTTCATTCGTCTAGTGGAAGATTTTGAGGATTCTATGTCAGAGGGTATAATAACCCTTCTTTTCTTAGTCTGTTTGTGTCTTCTGCAATGTTTCTGCTTTTTACCTTTCTTTTTATGTTTAACTTTTTTCTCTTTTCTGCGTTTTTTATGGTGACTATCAGAGTGTCTTGCTGTACTAAGGTCTGAATAGTATCCATTATAGGACCAAGATCTAGATCTCTGGGACAAGCTTCTTTCATCCCATCGGCTTGAACAGGGGTCACTTAACCTACAGAAAAGGACATAAAATGCATGCAGTTATTTCTAAGCATGTTTTCTATGCCTTAAAACACATTCATTTTGAATGCAAAATCATTGGCAAAGCTTTGTCAATAATAAAATTCTTAGGCCAGGTGTGGTGGCTTATGCCTGTAATCCTGGGAGGCTGAGATGGGTGGACTACTTGAGCTCAGTTTGAGACCAGCTAGAGCAAGAGTGAGACCTAGTCTCTACTAAAAATAGAAAAACTAGGTGGGCATTGTGGCAGGCACCTGTAATCCCAGCTACTTGGGAGGCTGAGACCAGAGGATCTCTTGAGCCCAAGAGTCTGAGGTTGCTGTTAGCTAAGACACTACAGCACTCTATCCAGGGTAACAGAGTTAAGACTATCTCAGAAAGAAAAAAAAAAAAAATAATAATAATAATGATGATGATAATTATAGTTTTTGACTCCATCCACACTTTAAGTATAGGATTTTTTTTAAGCTAAGCAAAGAATTTCAGATTTGACAGGAAAATGTTTTTGAAAACCAAACGAACTAATCACAAGAGCACTGCTGAACTCAAAGCACAAGAGTTCTGACCGGTCATCTGCTCACAGCCCTTTACCACAGCAATTTTTGAAGGAGAGTCAAACCAAGCTGCTAAGCAATTTTGTTGATTCTCTGCAGATATAAGATAGCTGCCCCAATTTTTTTTAAGAGAACATTCATTTTCTTAAGCTAGCATGACTATTGTTTTCTCTCTGCTTCCTAGAGGTAGTCAAGACTTTTTGTAAACTATATAAAACAGAAATTGAGGAAAAAGTACATGAAAATAAATGTAGGCTTTCAATCTCAGTCATAATTTCAAGGCTCAAACTGAGAGTCCTTAGTACAACTGTGTACTTCCACACAGCAAATGTACACCTTTTCCTCTTCCTCCCAATTTCAAACCCTTCTGCAGGATGCTTGCAGGAAAAAAGTTAATCCTATCATGAATCACACAAGATCCCACTATTACATTTTTTATTAGCTATTCTGGGGCCAGCCCATTCCTATAGTAGATATTCCATGTGGGGTGTCACTGAGGTAAGAGATGAGTAGACTTCTAAAGAAGCAACAGTTTTTGAGGTCACAAGTTAATGCACATACTAAGTACAAGTTTTCCTATCTACCAATTAATTCATCAGTGACTAAGAGACTTGGCTCGCACTACTTTCACCAAGTATTCCCAAATGTATTCCTTTTGGTCACAGTCCAATTCTGACTATGAATCTTTAATGAAAGTTCAGAAGTCTCTATGCCTTTAACACTCCAAATATAGCACAAACAGGATTGTGCTGATACTCAAAGCTCTTACTTATCTCCTTTACTCCATTTTTCTCCACTAGGTGGTCTGTATGCTCTTAATCTCTGCATTTCCTCTTTCCAGTGAGGAGGAGTTTCACTGCTGTCATCATCATCTGACTCAGAACAGGATCTTGATCTTGGAGGTGTATGATAACGCTTTAAAAATAAAGGGAGTAACTATTTTTAAAATGCCTATTGATAACAGTGTGCTATAGGACAGAACTAGGTAAAGCCCCAATCCAAATCCCATCAAAGGCATGATCCAAGTACTAAAGGGACAGCATGAAGTTATTTTAAACTTAGGATATTAAAAGAGATGGGGAAGGCTGAGATTCACCTATAAATCCCATACAAGATTTTCCTCTTCAAAGTCCTAATGGTTACATTCATTAGCCTAGATTATTTAACATACTTTTTTTAGCCCACTCACTGATTGTTTCACACGTTGATTTCATCCTCAATTAAAGCCATTCAAACACAGCAGTAAACTTAATCTAACAGCAGTACCTTCCTGTAACTATGGAAAATAGAATTAACTCCTGGAATAGATTTTGTATTATACCTCAAATTATAGGTAACATTTTGCCTATATGTAAAAATTTTTTACTCTTTAGGTAAGTAATCTGAAGAATGTATTAACACACATACAATTGTGCCCCTTCCTTTAATCTTCCGTCCAGATTTTGATACAGATGGTTTCTGATCACTTACAACTGGTGCAACATCAGGAATCTTCCTAGAAAAGAAGATTGTGAAAAAAATTCAAAATGAGCAAATGATAGGCATTTTTCTTAATTATTATTAACAGCAAAAATGCAAAACTCATGCCCTTATAGTAGCTGAATACTTCAATTGTCCAATATTTTTATAGAATAAGGCATTACATATAACCTAATTTTCTAAGGAAACCCTTATTTAAATGGCAAAACTTTAATGTGCAGAAACACATGATATTTATCCTTTAAAGTACAATACTACTTTAAACAAAATCTTTTTTTTTTTTTTTTTTGTAGAGACAGAGTGTCACTTTATTGCCCTCGGTAGAGTGCCGTGGCATCACACAGCTCACAGCAACCTCCAATCCCTTAGGCGATTCTCCTGCCACAGCCTCCCGAGCAGCTGGGACTACAGGCGCCCGCCACAACGCCCGGCTATTTTTTTGTTGCAGTTTTGGCCGGGGCTGGGTTAGAACCCGCCACCCTAGGCATATGGGGCTGGCGCCCTGCTCACTGAGCCACAGGCGCCACCCTAAACAAAATCTTTTTTTTGGGCATCTCTTGTCAGAAAAGTGATGTTCTAAGGGACTACTTAGGTATTCTGACTCTGATGTTTAATTCTGTTTTGGTTGTTTTATATAGCTTATCTCTGCTACTCTACTATAAGCTGCCTTTCCTCCAAAGCTTTGAATCTGTTCCCTTATCATATGGGTAATTCTAAGAGAAAAATGTTTGTGATATCTATAGTTCTTCATACATGAGAGGTCTTTTTTCATCTGAGTTTACCTACTGCCTATTATTATTAACATTATAATTAACGTAACTACCTCATATTAGGCAATTACTATGTGTTAGGCATTATATTAATAAGCATTTTTTAAATACTTTTTTTATTGTGGTTAACATGCAGATAACCATAGAATTTGCCACATTTAGCATTCTAAATGTATAGTTCAGTGATGTTAATTATATTCACAATGCTGTACAACAATCACTATTTTTCCAAAACATTTTTCCCCAAAACTTTTTCATTACCCCAGATAGAAACTCTGTACTCTTCTTTTCCAGAAAAGGCTTAGTGAAAAAAAACAAAACAAAACAAAACAAAAAACTCTGTACTCATTAAATGCTAATTCCCAATTTCTCATTCTCCCCAGCCTCTGATGATCTCTATTCTACTTTATGTATCTATGAATTTGCCCATTCTAGGAAACTCATATAAACGGAACCATATTTGTCTTTTTTTATCTAATCTCAAAAAAGAAGAAAACAAACTTCCATAAATATTCTGCTGATATCATTTAAAATGTAGTAACAATGATTTTTTTTTTTGTAATACAGGTCTACTAAAGAGAATAATTACACTTAATTAGCATTCAAAGTTAGCGTTCCCTATTAAAACAGTTAACATTAATGCTGTTCATCTGGTAATGCTGATCGGTAATGAAATTCTATGTACTTCATCATTCATCGTTAAAAATATCTCTTCACACAGATGGTTAATATGTGTAGCACATGAAATACTGGTGAGCTGTCGCTGTATCACTGATTTGCAGGGAACCTTGAGGCAGTGTAAGAGAATGACACCAGCACCGTGTACAAACTGTCACAATTACTCAGTTCTGCTGTTGTAGCACAACAGCCCAAGAAAATCTGTGAACAGGGCGGTGTGTGTGGCTTAAAGGGGTAGGGCACCGGCCCCATAAGCTGGAGATGGTGGGTTCAAACCCAGCCCCGGCCAAAAAAAAAAAAGAAAAAAAGAAAATCTGTGAACAAATGGATGTGGCTGTGTTTCAATAAAACTTTATTTGTAGATAATGAAATACAAGTTTCAAATAATTTTCAAACCAAATTTGGTCCACAAACCAGTTTGCTGACTCTTAGCATATAATACTGAAATTGACTTTTCATGTTTCCTACCATCTGAAAGCCAAATGGATCTAACTGATAAACTTGGTGTTTTGTATAATAAGACAGAAAGGTCCCACTAAAATTTATTCACAGGCTACAATTTTTTTTTTTTTTTTTTTTGTAGAGACAAGAGTCTCACTGTACCGCCCTCGGTAGAGTGCCGTGGCGTCACACAGCTCACAGCAACCTCCAACTCTTGGGCTTACGCGATTCTCTTGCCTCAGCCTCCCGAGTAGCTGGGACTACAGGCGCCCGCCACAACGCCCAGCTATTTTTTTGTTGCAGTTTGGCCGGGGCTGGGCTTGAACCCGCCACCCTCGGCATATGGGGCCGGCGCCCTACTCGCTGAGCCACAGGCGCCGCCCAGGCTACAATTTTTAATAACAAAAAATAACTCTCCACAAGGAATTTCTCTATTACCTCAGCAATTATGGTATTTCCCCTGATCCAACACTTTCTTTTAATAATTCTGAACTTGAGTCTAATACACAAAATACATTAACTACTATTTTTTGAAACCAAATCTAAAGCCACATATTTTCTAATGTACACAAATTGTCCCTGAGAAAGCTAACAATAACATATTTGTGATACTAAACTACATCTCCAATCACCATGCAATTAATTTTGCACTACTCAATCTGTAACACGTTTCATCACTCAACTGGACCCAAAGAATTCAACTAACCCTGTCTTCTGATAATTAAAACCTTATCCCTCTAATGAACGCCAAAGGCAGGAAGATTGGTAGTGAAATCTTCCCAGATCTCCAATAAACTTTGCCTCTGCCCAAATGCCCAGCCTCCTTTCCCTGCTGGTAGAATGTGAGTTCAGAAAAGTAGGGTACATATCACTCATTACTCAGCTATCTCCCGTATCTCTTACATGTCATTCATTAATCTAATACTCCCACAATATCTTTCAAAGTGCCTCTGAACATGGGTCATATTCAATAAATGAATGTGGAACAGCAATGAGCTGATAAAATTGTCTTGTCAGAGAAATGAAGTAAATGAACTAAACGTATAGTTTAGTCATCCTACTTACGATTCAGGTTCCACAGTGACAACAGGCATATCTCTTCTCAGTAAAAATCGGTTCTCTGGCACTGGAGGAATTTCTTCTGGGCGGACCACAGGTTTTTCCCTTTTAGCATTTGAATCAGCTGACCTTTTTTCATTAGTATCACTCCTCTCAGAGTGACTTAGAGAGAACAAACCAAGTCACGAATAAAGGTATGTAATGCTTGCATTTAATAATAAAAGCATATAAAATTAGATACTACAACAACAAAACTACTGACAGTTTACTGGTCTCACTCAAATGGGTTATATAATTTTCACAGGGAATATATAAAAGATCAACCCAGTGAAAAACCCAGAGTACTAAAATTTTGAAATGATAACTGCCAAATGATTCTACCTTTTAAAAGAATTTCTTGCATTATTTTCACCTGAAAACACACAAATCTTTGATGTGAAATGCTTATGTTACATATTCCTAGGTGTGCCAGATTTCAATTTAGCTAAAAATGTTATTCGTTTTTAACGACAGGTAATAAAACTGACTTTATGGAATTACATATACTTTTCTCATCCTGGTTGTTTATTTGCCTTCTTTTTTGTAAGAAGACGAGTGTCTTACTCTGCTGCCTGGGATAGAGGGCAGTGGCATGATCACAGCTCACTGCAGCATTAAACTCTTGGGCTCATGCAATTCTCCTGCCTCAGCCTCCCAAGTACCTGGGTCTACAGGCACATGCTACCAGGCCCAGCTAATTTTTAATGTTTTTGTAGAGATGAAATTTCGCTTTGTTGCTCAGGCTGGGTATTTTTTTTTTTTTTTAGGTAAGACTACATTGGTGTTTTATACTTACCCTTTTGGGCTCATTATATGTTTATTCCTTGGCTCTTCTGAACTGCTTGCTTCCTTTCGTCTCTTTTTAGAACGTTTAACTTTAGGTCTTCTTTTATGTTTCTTCCTTCTGCTTCTCTCATGTTCAATTTCACTTTCTGAAGATGATTCTGAAGAGGAAGAGGAATTGGAAGAGGAATCCGAGTCTTCTGAATGAGTTGGTTTCTTCCTTTTTTTCTCAAAAACTTTTAAGAAATATTTATAAAAATATTAGTACTGGATTTCCATGCCTACCTTTCAGAGTAAAAAAACGTAATTACAGGGCATCATAAAATATGCTTTATGTATTGCAAACTAAAAATGAAATCCAAGTAGTTTTTAAATTGATGATATGATTGATAACCTTGTAAGACTACAAGGTTATAGAGCCTTTATCTTCATGAAGCCTATATGTTAGTCGGGTCAGAGAACAAGAAAATAAATAACTGCATAATATGACAAATGATAAAATACTAAAAATTAAAAACAAAGCAGTATAAAGGGAACAGGGAGTTTATGGTAACATTTAAGCCGGGACCTGAAGAAGCAAGGGAGGGGGCCATGCAAACATCTTTTTTTTTGTTTTTTTTTTTTTTTTTTGTAGAGACAGAGTCTCACTGTACTGCCCTCCGGTAGAGTGCCGTGGTGTCACATGGCTCACAGCAACCTCTAACTCTTGGGCTTATGCGATTCTCTTGCCTCAGCCTCCCAAGTAGCTGGGACTACAGGCGCCCGCCACAACGCCCGGCTGTTTTTTGTTGCAGTTTGGCCGGGTCTGGGTTTGAACCCGCCACCCTCGGCATATGGGGCCGGCACCCTACTCACTGAGCCACAGGTGCCGCCCAATGAATACTGTTTCAGACAGAGAACAGTCAGCACAAAGTCCTGGAGTGACTGGCATGTCTGAGTAAAGGTCAATGTGACTATAATGCAATGAATGAAGGGAAAGTGATCAGAGAGGGAGACAGTGGAAAGCCAGATTTCTAGGACTTCAAGATCACTGTTAAGACTTTGAGTCCTAGCAGGGTTCTGAGCAGGACTGACATGAATATGAAGTATAGTTTGAAGGGATTACTCTGGCTGCTAAGGACAGACCACTGTGGGCCAAAGATATAAATAATAAGAACAATTAGGAGGTTACTGTTGCCGAGAAAAGATTATAGGACAGAGACAAGGTAAACAGTTATGAGTCTACTGCAATAATCTAGACACAAGATACCAATGGTTTGGGTAAGGCTTGTACCAAGGGAAAATAATAAGAAGAGGTGAAATTGGACAAGATTTGGTGATGGAGCAGATGTGTAGTGTGGTACAGAGGTATCAAGAATTACTGCTATAACCACTAGAATGATTTTTTTTCTACTACTGAAATCTATACAGTATCTTTAAGTTACAGTCTTCAACAATGCTTTAACTGTATCCTAGCTTCCTCTACCTCAAAAAGCTCTTACCATCTTTTGTTGATTTCGTGGCAAGTACCCCACAGTCAATAACTCGCACATCTGCATAAGGTCTGCTGGCAGCATCAGTTTTTAAATTTTCAATTTGTTCAATTACTTCAAAACCAGAAATAACCAGTCCAAAGACAACATGCACCCTGTCACAATACAAATTTTAAAAACAATTGGTTTGATAATTAAGCTATGAACAGTAATCAAGACAACTGTATTAAATGACATTATCCATAGACCTAAAAATAAAACCAAAGTTTTGATATATAAAGAAACTAGAAGGGAGTAAGAACTTGAAATGTGCTTCCTCAAAGGAAGCGACTACTTAAACGAGGCCTCAGCTTTCTAATTTTAAAACAAAGGTGTCTTCTTAAATCTATATTGTAGAATTAAAATAAATAAATAAATGAAACAATGTTTCTTAAATAACCACTTTAGGGTAGAGCTTTGATAACAAACTACACTTGATATTCAGAAACTGTCCTCAAGACTACACAACTAAGAAGTCCATTCACGGGCACAGGTTAAAGACCCCTTTAAGTGACATGAGAGCCATGGGGTCTCAAAACTACTATACTCTATGATCCTTAAGGAAGAGCTTGGCCATGAGAGATTAACCCAGACATCAAGAGTGCAGACTGGAGGGTTCAGACATGGTCCAATCTGTCATTATGTCCTGCCACCCAAATACCTTCCCAAGAGAATAAGAATGTAATGCTTACCCATCTAGGTGTGGAGCAGGTTTTGTGGTACTGTATAATAAACATCAACACAAAGATGAGGTCAAAAATGATGTGTTCGGGTGAAGAGAGCAGAGGGTTTAAACACAGCATGTAGAGAACAAAAAAGTAAAGATAAAAAGATAGGGGAAAAAGTTAAACGTGATATACATCTAACCTTAAAACCCCCCAAACACCAACAGTAGCCATTTTATTGATAAAAACCTCAGGATTATAATGAATTATAAAATCATCTCTATTAGAGTACATATATGAAATAAATTTAATTGACTTATAGCCATAAATGGAATATACATTAAAATTAAAGTTACTCTAAAATCACAGAAAATAAAAACATAAAAATACTCAAAATTTACCAGTATAATTAAACAAGACAAAGCACCTAGTATTTGCTCTCTGAAAATAAAAATGTGATCAACACCTGCAACACACATTTAAATGAGTTTTTCTATTTGTTATTTTTCATACCGAGTCAGTCTGCCTCTGTTAGTCAGGCAGACAGAGGCAGGCCTCAGGAGTCCTATTTTCAGAACTTCCTGCCCCTCTTTCTTCACCCAAGGTGAAGTTCTGACACAGCAAGTCTAAAAATGCATAGGGAGAAAATCTTCCATCTGCCAACACTTCTTTTTTTTTTTTTGAGATAGAGCCTCAAGGTGTCACCCTGGGTAGAGTGCTGTGCCATCACAGCTCACACCAACTCCAACTCCTGGGCTTAAGTGATTCTCTTGCCTCAGCCTCCACGTAACTGGGACTACAGGCGCCCACCACAATGTCCGGCTATTTTTTGGTTGCAGTTGTCACTGTTGTTTGGTAGGCCCAGGCTGGATTCAAACCCGCCAGCTCTGGTGTATGTGGCTGGCCCCTTAGCCGCTTGAGCTACAGGCACCGAGCCACTGCCAACACTTCTGACAGCAAAGTAATGATGGATATAACATTATAAATATTTTAAATTCCCATGGCCCAGAAAACATCCAACCAGCTACTTCTCCAGTGACGAACTGTCAAATAGTTGCTCTTAGGAAGTGTATGGGGTATATATGGCTAAGGCATTATGAACTTAAAAGCTGATTTTCCTACAGTATTTTCATGAATCTTATACTATATGGGCTACAGTAGAAAACATTCAAAAGCAGATAATTACACTCTGACTTATACACCACAAGCATCTTAGGAATAAGATATTTGAGAGGCAGAAAAGGACACTGGATATCAGACCATAGCAAAGCAATGAGTTGTCCTAGAAGCTCCCATACATATTTTTTATATTCATTTTAAGGCAATTCTAAGACATGTAGGTTAACAAAACACAATTTTGACCATCACAATAATGCTAAAAATCTTAATTATAATGATTATACTTACATTAAGAATATTCAGTTCTGTAAGAGCGCTACAGAATTTAATTTAAAAATTTTAAATGTCAATTTAAGCCAAGTTCCAGAATTTTAAAGGAAATACTAAATTTTAAAATCAGGAGTCCTAAATATTTCTTAAAAGACTACAAATTATTTGGACAAATATCAGGACAAAAGAATTATAAAAATAAAAAACAGGTAGCGGAAAAAAAAATAAAGAAAATGAAAACCTAGCAAATTTAAGCCACTAATGTTTAAACCATTATATTAACATTCAGAAACCACCTTGTACAGTAACTTTAAGATAGAATTATGTTTCCCATAATTATAAAACTTTACCAAAGCACACTAAACAAAATGAGTACAGGACCTAGACTATATGAAGGATGTAAAGGGTGCATTTAAAATGTAAAATTTTCTTACAATGTACGAGATCAGTCTCAAATATGTAAAAGTGAAAACAATAAATAGTTTATAATTAGATACACTCCTCTTCCTTCTTTTATCATTTCTCTCACAACTTTCAGATCTTATGGTATTAGGGAAAGCTACAGATTTTTAAAAAACATTCAAAGGCCAATTCTATTTGCCATCTTGGGTAAAAGGAATACTGCTAAAGAGACCACTTTATGGCAAACCTTTGGAGCAAATGCTAAGATAAAACATTCTAGTTAAGTGTAGCAACATAGCAGAATACTACTTGACACTCAACTAGAGGATGGAATTGCCATCTTTATGACATTCAAGTTTTGTTTGTATTTTTATTTATTTACCTTTTATTTATTTAATTATTTGTTGAGACGGTCTCACTTTATCACCTTTGGTACAGGGCTGTAGCGTCACAGCTCACAGCAACCTCCAACACTTGGGCTTAAGTGATTCTCTTGCCTCAGCCTCCCGAGTAGCTGGGACTACAGGCGCCCGCCACAAGCCCGGCTATTTTTGTTGCACTTATCACTGCTGTTTTAGCTGGCCAAGGCCAAGTTTGAACTTGCCACCCTCAGCATATGGAGCTGGCACCCTACCCAAGAGCCACAGGCGCCGCCTTCAAGTTTTGTTTTTAATTTAAATGAAAATTGAAGAATAAACAAACATGGTCCCCTTTATAGTAGTAGTGAAGAAAACAAATGGAAGACAACAACTCTTTCTTTCAAGGACAACTCTTAGCCTGTCCATGGTACATAAACTAAGGTGAATAATTTAAGCCAATTTAATTGCATCTGTGATCAGAATGCACAAATGTTTACTTTAATTAAGTTAGACTATATATTACAAATGCTGAAAGTATTTAACAAAAAAAAAAAAAGCCCATTGGGGTTCTCCTACATTCCAGCAGAAGAAATCCCAATGTACACCGGGCTTACTGGCACTGGGCTAACACTAGACATGGATGAACAGAAGACATTAGCCAAATGAGGTTACAAAAGAGGCAGGGGGGAAAAGCATGTTCAGTCTAGTCTATTTAATCTACTAAGATGCGTAGAGGTCTCATCCCACTAGCTCTCAATCTTTCAACACTTTCAATTTTCAAAAAATTATATTGATCTTTCAACAAATGATTCAAGCAACTGTGCATGGGTGACATATGCTCAGTAACTTTAAGTTTATATGGCTTATGAAAACATATCTCAAGGAGAAACAACTACAAAGACATTTCAAATTATAAGACTTTTTAATTTTATACATTTCCATTTATTCTTGTTACTTAAAGACACTGGTTTTCCAGTTTTCCCTGCCCCTGAATCTACTTTAAAAATATATGTGCAAGGTTCATTTAAAGTAACTTTATAAATCCTAGAAATTAAAGTGTTACTGTTACTCCAAAAACAATCTATAGTTTTATACCATTATCAAAGAAGCTTTTGACCTTATGTAGAAATGACTAGTTCCACAATGAAATGAGATCTAAAACCAATGTATAAAATAGTACCCCACTCCCCCACCAGGAGATCTGTAGAAACTTGGTGGAAATAAGCCACTGAAACTAAAATATACTTCCCAGGAGTAACCATGAACAATAAAACATACTTGTTTTATATCTATTGCTGCTATACAGATCAAGCAGGAAGATTTTTTTCTTAACATATTTCAATGTACATAACAATAGGATTAAAGAGATAAAGGTAAAGAAAGAAAAAGAGAGAGCCTTAGAGTAATGAGACATTACCTTTGGAGCGCACGATGTAACACTCTTTCTGTAAATTTTACACAAAAATGGCAAGAAATAAATTGTAATACACTTCAAGACAAGACTGAATCTATGTTTTAATATCAATATAACTTCAAAATTAAATATTTTTCAAGTTTTATGCAAAGCAAGAAAGCTTTTTAAAATGGAGGGCTCTAAATTTTCTTTCATATAAGATACTTATGTAGAGGTGAGTCATGTTTAAGAAAAGCATGTGGCTGATGTGGGAATCTGTTCAGATCCCTAATATTGTTAACAATAGAGTGCCAATAATAGCTGTTAACAACACATTATATTTCCTTTTATGAATCCCAGAAACTAGCTAAGACAACTAACATTTTCTCAAAAAAAGAATCTTGCATACATAAATTTCCTGTACTTTGAGTACATACACAAATTTATTATAAAAATTTGAATGCCCAGAAGCAGTTACTACCAATTCAAAGTAAAAATTTCATTGTAAAACCTTAAGGAACATTTTACCAATTCAATTCAAATAGTTAAAGAACCTTCCATGCTTCAACATTTTAAATCTTGTTTCAGTTATACATCACAACAGACCACTTTCAACAGTTAATGAACAAATGTTTGGACTGTAGTCACTATTCACTGACATTGCACATACTTTAAAGTTAAGTCACTGAACATAATAATAACAAAATAAGAGTAATATAACTAGACTTTTAGGGATGTTCTCAGAGGATAAAAAGGCAAGAGAGATGAAAGCATAACAATATGCTATCAAATAATGGTCACAATATCTTCTTTTCCTGTCTAATCTCTGATTCTCTCAAAATAAGGAATTTCTTTTGTCTTTTTTCTTTTTGAGAAATAGTCTCATTCAGATGCCTTGGAGTGCGGTGGCATCATCATAGCTCACAGCAACCTCAAACTCTTGGGCGTAAGCAATCCTCTTGCCTCAGCTTTCCAAGTAGCTGAGATTACAGGCACCTGCCATGCTGCCCAGCTAGTTTTTCTATTTTTGGTAGAGATGGGGGTCTCACTTTTGCTCAGGCTAGTCTTAAACTCCTGAACTCAGGCTATCTACCTGCCTCAGCCCCCCAGAATGCTAGGATTATAGGCCTGAGCCACCGTGCCCGGCCAGAATTTCTTTTTTCAAAGTACACACACTGACCAATTTTAACTGTATTTAAACTTAAAACATAAATACTACTATTCAAACTGAAACCCTATTATACAACGAACAGAGTGCTCTACAAGAGTTCTGAACATACTGAATCTTGTAATATTTAAAAATAACCTTTAATATTTTATAAAGGCATCAATAACATGAATTACTGTCAAAAATGGACATGTTTAAGATAACGTAGAGTTTTCAATGAATGCTGTGAAAAATAAGAGATTGTAGGTGTAAAGTAGTACAGAAAAAGGAAATAAAGATAACTTATTTCTGTCTAATTTAGTCTTTACCATGCAATATTTTTCCTTCAACTCCTAAAATTATCACACTGTCATGGAAGAGGCACCAAATTGTACAAAATTACAAAGCTTATGTATGGGAATGGAAACTAACCAAGTGACTTTTACAGTGCTCTACCTATGGGTTCTAAAAGTCACCAACATAGAAGTATGCTTTAAAATTCAGCACTTAAAGTAATTATGTACCAAATGTTGCCAGATACAAATCTTCTTCCATATTGCTAACACATATGTCACATAAACAGTTAGTAATATTAAGCCTGGATGTTAGGGATGACATTTGCTATTCAGAGAACTTGGCCTGTGGTTAAGTTTGTGAACATCTTTGTTCGTGAAAATATCTGAAATTAACCTATGAAAGTATTATTCAAAAAAATGGAAGGAAAAAGCTAGAACTTCTCAGGTTTTATTAACAATTACTAGCATTTCTTCTCATACAAATTTATGAATACATAAGTAGAAAAGGCATTTGTGCCCCAAATGTACTTTTGGTACCCCAAATGTCAACATAGCTTTATAAACCCCTTAAAACCAACTATTCTTCAGCTCCCCATGCTCCACTACTCTGATATGATCAGCACTCCTCTTCCGTTCCAGTGAGTAGCCTCCTGCTGAGTCTAATTCCTAAATGACATAAAACATTCTACAACTTGTTATGTCTCCCCATTGCCCTATTTATTAACTGTTAAAATAAAACAGGCATATTTTGTTTAAAGTTCAAAGTATGATTTTTCTATATGATCTTGTGTTGTTTTTATAATTATTATGATAGCCAGCAGTGGCCAGTGACAGGGACTGTTCTCCAAAGCCTTATAAGTCTCTCTTTGTGAACATCTTTGTGATATAGATGGCTGTGATATAAGGCCTGAAAAGACTAATCATCTAACAGCAGCTGATAAAAAAGACTGCTGAGGAAAAGACTGCTGCTGCTCCTGACTTAAGACATGATGAGCCCAATGATTCTTTGAGGCACTTTTCAGACAGATGAAACTAAGCAATTCTAACTGTTTCCTTTATGCAAAATAATGTTTATACATAAGCCATTCCACATATTCAGAAACTTAGGACCACCCTATAAAACACTTTCTTCTTCTTACGTCCACACTGTCATACAAAAATATTTTATCTTTTAAAGTAGGGTAGATACTTGATAAAAAAGGAAAGACAGAAACTCACTGAAGGTATATAGGAACTAAAGCCAAGGATTCCTGATAGCTAGTTTAGTGTCCTATCTCCAAAGTTATTTAATATAAAGCTATAAACTATCTACCTAAACTTTTTCATCACGATTTTATGCAACATCTTCTTTATCTTTTTGATGACTATATATAAAGATAATGAAAATTACAGCCAGAATTAATAAACTACTAATAACAAAAGGGGGTAAAATGTTTCCTTGAATGTCACTTTAGTTTCTAGCAAAACGCTTAATGCTTCTAATGTTTAAATAAAATAAACACAGTGCAGAGTAGTTAATAAAATTATGTAGCTTATAGTGTATAGCATTCTTTTCCTAGCTATCCATTTCTTCCAAAGAAGTATGTGGGGAGGATAGGTGTGGAAGAGGGGGTGGATGATGGGGGGATGCTTGGTGAGTACAACACACTGCTCCAAGGATGGACCCACTGAAGGCCCTGACAATTCACAATACAACAAAGTAAAGAAACTGCACTTGTACTCCATGAAGACATAAAGATAAAAAATTTCTTCCAGATTATGAGTAAAATTTCTACAACCTGGAATTTTACATGGTTTTCCTTCCTTATTTAGCATTATTGGCAGAACAAAAAGATTGGACTAGATGATCTTTAACGTAAAGGCCTTTCCACTCTTAAGACTTTATAATTCAAGCTTTGATTGTAGTTTCTTTCCAGTTTTTGACCTCCAAAATAAATAATACAAAGGACACAATGAATAACACCAAGTTAACTTGGTAACTGTGGCCCCAAATTTTTGAATTCCTTCAAAAATGTTTCCATGTAAACAAATCATTGTTTCCTGGTTCATGGGAATAGGGCTATATATCCCTTCTTTCATCATTTTTTTGTTTGTTTGTTTTTTTGAGACAAGAGTCCTACTCTCTTGCCCTGGGTAGGGTGCTACGGCATCTTAGCTCATAGCAACCTCAAACTCTTGTGTTCAAGTGACCCTCTTACCTCAACATCCCAAGTAGTTGGGGGCTATAAGGTCCCACCCCACACCCAGCTAGTTTTGCTATTTTTGATAGACATGGGTCTCACTCTTACAGTGTGGTCTTGAATTCCTGAGCTCAGCCTATCCATCCACCTTGGCCTCCCACAGTACTAGGATTATAGGCGTGAGCCACTGCGCCCGGCTTCTTTCACATTTCTTGAGCATTATTATATTCCAGAAAGAATCAGTTTTCTTCTATATATAAGCCCTCAAAAGCAAAATCATTATGACTAATATAGCAGTAGAAATAAGCAGTTATTATAAACATTACCAATAAATAGCTTTAGAGAAGAAAATCTGATTTTCGTCACACACATAATTGTTTCAGCCAAAGAAAGCAATATGTGCATAATATATGTTCATGTTTAATAAAAATGATGTATGCCTAAGGAAGGGAGTTTTTAAACGTTTAAGTAGTCAAGACAAATGTACAAAGCACAAGAATCCTTGAGGGATATTTTGCAAACACCCACACTAACACCACCAAATTTACTCCTTAGGAATTGCAGAGTAACAGATTTATAACAAACTACAAATACAACTTTGCCAGGATGCATTAAAAGTCTTATTAAGCCTATGAAACAGAAATTATAAAGACAATTTTATTTCACCATCCATCCTTATACTATCCTTTCTTTTTCGATACCAGAACTGCTGCTCAAGGTGCCACATGAAGAGGTGTAGTAGCAGGTAAAAAGTAAGAGCTACCCTTGGAGAATCATCTGTTAGCTCTGTGATAATCAGAGCTGTTAGTGTGCCCACATATACAACTGGAAGACAGTACATTATACTTTTTTACTACTTTCTACTCCAAAAGGATTTGGGCTTACAAGACACAGAATTTCAAAGATTTTTTTTTTATAGCCACCATCTCCATTTTACCTATCCTTTCCATAAAAACAAGAATATATTTTATTCAGAAATATGACTGTTAATTTGACTTTATCCGGCAGCTCAAGGAGCCAGCATAAAGAAATGGTATTTTTAGCCAGCATAAAGAAAATATATAAGCACAAAAAGTCTTTAAAAAGTTAAAAGGAGATGGGGACTTTTATGTGCATGCAAAAATGCCCTATTACTTCCAAGATTGTTTTTAACTGCAAACTTCTTTCCAGGAATAAATTCAAACCAAAATAAAAAAATGTTCTTTCAATCAGAAGTTCATAGTGATTTTTAGTCCCATCTACAGTTAGTTAAGAAAACCAGTTTAAATACTGCAGTCCTAATTTACTGATTTTAAAATTTTCATCTGTAATCCTCTTCAGAAAAAGCAGTCCAATATAAATTAGGCCATACAGTAATGGCTTTTACTAAATATTCCTAGAAAAGACTTAAGGAAGTATGATAGAACATTAAAAAAAAAGATACTTTAGTTGAGATAATTTTTTTGAGAGAGAATCTCACATACTGAATTTTAATTAACATATGTAGGTATACCAATTTTAACTCAACATTTTATTATTAAAATTACTGAAGTTTAATTAACATATGTAAGTATACCGATTTTAACTCAACATTTTATAAACAAGCAAATCTGTATGTAACAACAGCAAGAAGCTGCTGCTACTTAAATCAAATTAAGTATACTGATATAAAAAAGAAAATCTAAAAGAAACTTTAGAGCCCTCAGATGATATAGCTTTTTGACCAATGTATCATTAGTTTTTCACATTCATAGTTCAGATAAGCTTAAAAATGG
Source organism: Nycticebus coucang (assembly GCF_027406575.1). Lineage (NCBI taxonomy): Eukaryota > Metazoa > Chordata > Mammalia > Primates > Lorisidae > Nycticebus > Nycticebus coucang. The sequence continues at coordinate 87,738,359 of NC_069787.1, read as the reverse complement.
AAATGGGAAACCTTAATCAAACAGCAAACAGCTTCTACACTCAGCTTGTACAAAAAAATATTTTTCAGCTAAGAATAGAAAAACACTCTAGTAAAGAAGCATAATAACTAAGAAACTATGGGATCAAAATGAGATATGGGAACAATTGCTGTAGATCTTTTTCCTGTATAATTCCAACTAAAATAGTATTTTATCAGCTTTCCATTTTTAGGACATTCTTACAAACAGAATGCTCCTTATCTGAACTTTACCAGATCATGTTGAAATCTATTTTTCAGACAAATTTAAAATGTGAGTTTTTTATATGAATAATATACTCTTCTAAAGACAGGGAAGCGCCATTCATACTCATCCATTCCAGAAAGATGACAAAGAAAACTTTTTCTGATAAATCATGAATGAAAGATTTCTCCCACATATACAGCACAACTGAGATTTACTACCAATCAGAAACATTAAACCTCATGTTGGGCAGTCACCTTTCATGTTTTATATGATGAGATTACAACAAAGATAGGCTTTGGAGTAGTTTTAGAGGAGAATATAACTACAAGTATGCCAAAGGTCTTAGAATTTTCACACAAGAAAAAAAAAAATTCTTGGTTGTGTATGCAATGTACATGTAAAGATGTTTGCTTTTTTAAAAGTAAATTTAGCATTCTGAAGTGTCCTAAGTGATAATGTCATTATAAATTTTGGTAAAAATGACAACATTGGGCTATTTCTACTTCAATTATGCACCAAGACATCAAAAATTTGAATTTTTAAAAATGCTGGCTCAAGAGCATGTCACCTACCTCCATACAACATCAGAAAATAATAATACCTCTCTCAAAGCTGCCTCAAAGAGCAACAGTAAGGAAAAACAACCATAGAATGGTTCACTCAAACCAACTGCTTTCCATGGTGGGAGCGAGGGTACCTCTGGTGTCCTACACTATGAAAATTTTTTAAATATTCATCGATAGTTTATGTTCCAGTCTAGTTTTGATAAATTGAACATTCAAATTTGGTAGGACAAAGCCAATCTCTTTTCTAGAATGGCAATATATTTTGAAAATAACATACATCTTCAAGTTACGCTTTTTAACCTGCATTCTTCAAATCCAGGATATATGCTAAATGCTGAAGCGGCTGATAAAGTTTATCACAGTTACTGTAACATTAAAAATTAATAAAACCCCAATTGACAGGATTTTAGCATTGAACTTGGTTTAACTATACCATCTTTCTTATGAACAGCGCTTCTCTGTTTAAGAAAAGCTCATCTCTGAATTATGCCTACTCACATGAAAAACTGGGAACCATTGGTATGTTTCCCTCGATTTGCCATTGACAAAAGGAACGCTCTGTCATGTTTGAGAATAAAGTTTTCATCTGTTTGAAGAAAACACAAATTTGTTAGTCTCCAAATACAAGCAACTTTAAAAGTAATGTTCAAGTAATAAACAGAAAGCAAAGGATGAAATTCCTCTTCTGGTCAGTATAGATACTTGACTGAATATTTAGAAAAAAAAATTTTAACTAATCAATTAACGAAAGCATAAAAAGGCCACAAGATACTAATTAAAGCCTTGGAGAAAAGAACATATATTTAATACTTTATACAAACAGCCTTAGAACAGTCATATTTAGTAGTAACAATTTGGTTAAATAATATTTAAACTATTACCTTCCAGAAAAAACTAGTAAAATTTTTAGAAAAATCTCTATAGTAAAGGTCATTTCTTCCAAATTTCCAATTAGCCTGCCTAATATACTATACATGGGAGAAATTTAATAATTCTCTTATGTGCTTAGTTTGTGTAAGATACATTTATTATTCAACAGAATGGAAGCTAGACTAAAAGAGCAAAAAAATTACATATAAAGATGTAGGGACACATCTAAATTAACTATATAAATAATCAATAGGATCACAAAATTATCTAAGAAAGAAGTCTTACAAAAACAAAAATTTTAATGGCAAAATACAATTTTAAGGTACAGAAGTATCTGCCATAGGAAACAACCACATTAAAGTGGCCTGCAGGACTACTTTTAAATTGCTACATGCTAAGAGAACCAGCTAGCAGGAGTTTCCTCTCTAGTTCAAAGGAAAAAATCTGTCATAAAGATAACTTAGAAATGACTTTATTTCTAGCAGACATATCCTTGAAAACTAATTTAAATTTTCTTTTAACATTCATACAAACAAATCTTTCTTTATAACAAACAGAAACATAGAAAACTTTAAAAAATGATTACCTTGGGAACAGCCTTCTGAAAAAGAGTAGTAATCCATTTTCCCCAAAGAAAATATAAAAGACTATTATAACACTGAAGCTATTATAGTGTTACAACCTACTAATAGTGGATCCTATTATAAATCTTGGCAACTGACTTTTCTAAGGCTTTTTGGGGCAAGTGCAATAGTTAGATTTATGCAAATGCTACTACTGTAAGAATAAAGAGTCATACAGTTCTAGTATACAAGAGAAAACATACAAACCTTTGAGAAAGGAGGAAATACCAACTTTTATTCAAAGAAATTGTTTGGTTTAGGGGGAAATAAACCCCACAACTAGATTCTTTTCCCTAATGTGGAACTAATAACCCATTGAGAAAAGGAAAAAAATACAGATGCATGTATGAAATAATATACGGATTTCCGAGTCTTCAAGCAATATAGAAATCCAGCCATAACCTGACCCAGGCTGTCCATAAATTAGGAAGGGTGCAAGGGAACAGAATTGGAGTTTGTGTTACTGAGCTTCGTTCTCTTACCTTTTCATTTTGCAAAAGACCACATTCTCTATAAACAAAAGAATATGTTGACAGTTTTAGGCAGGAAGATAGGAGTTTTCATGTATATAGTTGCCTAACCTCCATGCTGAAAGTCATGTTTAACCATAAAGTTAGCCTTAATTAATCTTGTCAATTAAGAGTTACATATTACAATATAATTTATCCCCAAATTCATGCAAATAAAGTATTTTCATGCAGCATTAGTTTCATGCAACAAGTGAACTATAAGTAAGCCTCTTCTCATTAAAAATATTTGATCAATTTTGCTTTAATAACAGAACTGAAATAAAAGACCATAAAATATTAAGCCTTACCTTTAAAATATCCACCATAAATTGATTCTCCACCTTTTCCATTACCTGAAAATAATGAGTTATATTAAACCACAATCAAAATTAAAAATATACTAACATAGATAAGTTATTTTTGATGATTTCAATTTGCTACAGAAAACCTTGAACCTTATAACTGCTGCACAAATTCTAAGAGTTCTCAATTAACTTCATTTTTAAAATGTCAAATCCTATTAAAATAAATACCATAAAAATTATTTCCACAATCCACTAATCACACAGTAATCACACAAAACTCTAGATGTATTCTAGAATTTGCAAAGGAATTCACTCAGTAATTATAATATTACTAAAATAAACTGCAGAAAGCCAAAAGAAATGACTTAGTATTTTTCTTTTTCGTACATTCTAGATCTGTAACAATCATTTATCCAACAACCATATGATATTTATATCATACTGTGACATATTTACAATTAAAAGCAATAATGGGGCAGCGCCTGTGGCTCAGCGGGTAGGGCACCGGTCCCATATGCCAGAGGTGGCGGGTTCAAACCCAGCCCCGGCAAAAAAAAAAAAAAAAAACACACACACAAAAAAAAAAAGCAATAATGGAATAACTGAGTTATTAGCACTACCTTCACTGAAGTCCCCACCCTGAATCATAAAGTTTTTAACCACACGATGGAATGTAGAACCTTTATAACAAAGCTTCTTCCCAGTTGTTTTCCCAACGCCTTTCTCTCCTAGAAAAAAAAGAAATGAAACCTGGCTATAAATACATTCTTTCATGGAAAGAATCAATCAATCATTTGTCAAATCCCTTCTGTGTGCTATAAAATATAAGAAATAGATGACATGTATATATGATTTAACATATATACATACACACAAAACAAAATAATACAAAGCAGCATATAAATGTTAAAATTGTATGGTATAGATTCAACATGCTATAAGATTAAGAAACATCGAGACATGACTGGGTGCAGTGGCTCACACCTGTAATCCTAGCACTCTGGGAGGCCAAGGTAAGTGGATTGCTTGAGCTCAAGAGTTTGAGACCAGCCTGAGCAAGAGTGAGACCTTGTCTCTACAAAAATAGAAAAAATTATCTGCGCATTGTGGCAGGTGCTTGTAGTCCTAGCTACTCAGGACACTGAGGCAAAGAAGACTGCTTGAATCCAAGAGTTTGAGGTTGCTGTAAGCTAAGACACCACATCACCCTACCTAGGGTGAAAGAGAGAGACTCTGTCAAAAAAAAAAAAAAAAAAAAAAGAAAAGAAAAGAAAAAGAAAGAATAAATAAATACTGAAGACATTTATCACTCCAGTTGAAAAACCAAATCAAGAAATTGGTGCTGGGCGGCGCCTGTGGGTCAGTGAGTAGGGCGCCGGCCCCATGTGCCAAGGGTGGCGGGTTCAGACCCAGCCCCGGCCAAACTGCAACAAAAAAATAGCTGGGCGTTGTGGCGGGCGCCTATAGTCCCAGCTGCTCGGGAGGCTGAGGCAAGAGAATCGCGTTAGCCCAAGAGTTAGAGGTTGCTGTGAGCCATGTGACGCCACGGCACTCTACCTGAGGGCGGTACATTGAGACTCTGTCTCTACAAAAAAAAAAAAAAAAAAAAAAACGAAAAACAGAAATTGGTGCTAAGATTGTATATATGTATCCAAGAATGAATTTTTTTAATTTAGTTTATTTCTAATCTTAAAGTAACAATGTGGATGTCCTTCTACTTTACAATTATACATAATAAAAAAAAAACAACCTTCATTATGTTTTGCCTCTTTACTTTCTAACTCTAAAGCTGTTGGAATGCTAAATTTATTCTAAGTACTAAAATTAATAAAATTCTACCAAGACAAATCAGTTTTGTACATGAGCTAGTATTTTATAAACTACAACGTATAGAGAAGATTCTATTACATAAAGTAGATTCTTAATTTCCTTTTCATTTTTGAGACCCTTTCTTTCTCCTCTCTTCCCCTTAAGAAATGTTTCCCTGGGGCTGGGTACAGCGGCTCATACCTGTAATCCCAGCACTCTGTGAACCTGAGGTGGGCAGATCACATGAGCTCACAGGTTCCAGACAAGCCTGAGCTAGAGTGAGACCTCGTTATGTATGTTAAATCATCATGTCATCTATTTCTTATGTTTTTCTCTAAAAATAGTCGGGCATTGTGGTGGGCACCAGTAGTCCCAGCTATTTGGGAGGCTAAGGCAAGAGGATCACTTGAGCCCAAGAATTTGAGGTTGCTGTGAGTAGCTGTGAGCTACTCTACCAGGGGGCAACAAAGTGAGACTCTCTCAAAAAAAAAAAAAAAAAGAAAGAAATGCTTCCCTGATTTCATATAGAAGTCAGTGTAAATAATTTTTTTTTATTTGCAAAACTCATTTTACAGTCCATTTTTTTTCCAGGAAAATATCTACTCTGTTAAGCGAGGTAAAACTACAAGTCCTGACTTCCTCATTGTTAATGATTTAATTATTTACTTACCCGAGCATAGGCAAAGGAAGTTTTTGCATGTTTTTGGACATATGTCTGAGAAGAGCTGAAACATAATGCGACCAACTGAAATAAAATACATGGGGAAAAAAGCAGTAAGCAAGTTGATTAAATATACCACATTTTATATGGGAGAAAGAAAATACATAAATAGAATTAACTGAGTGATGTCACTTAACAAGAACTTCACTCTATTTATTAGCATTAAAATTCACATGCAGCCAAAGTGGTTCTAACCCCCCAATTGTAAAATTTTAAGTGTCTTTTAATGAGTCTTATAGGCGGGTGCAGTGGCTCACACCTATAATACTAGTACTCTGGGAGGCCACGGCAGGTAGATTGCCTGAACTTAGGAGTTAGAGACCTGCCTGAACAAGAGTGAGACTCTATATCTACTAAAAATAGGAAAAAAAATTAGCTGGGTATGGTGGCAGACGCCTATAGTCCCATTTACTTGGGAGGCTGAGATAAGGATTGCTTGAGCCCAAAAGTTTGAGGTTGCTGTGAGTTATGATGATGCAACAGCACTCTACCAAGGGCAACTAAGTGAGACTGTCTCAATAAATAAATAAATGAAGATGTCTTGTATTATTTCATTCCTTTTAGTACAGTCTCCTACCTGAGCTATTAATCTTTAAAAATACTCTGAATAGATGTCTGATCTATGCTTGGATACTCTAGTGACGACAGCGTATCATTTCATAAGATAGTCTTTCTGACTAGGACTGCTAAAAAGTTCTCTGTCCTCTATTTTCAGCTTGCTCCCTTTAAGCAAATTGTTTAGAGCCAAATTCCTGAATTGTACTACTCACACATAGCCCATTTCCTAATAGAGCAAAAAGAACAAGTATGGTTCCTACAGAAACCCCAATATTCTCTATAATCAACAGGAAATGAGAAGAAACAAGTCTGTACCTTCAGTTTAACTAGCAAAAATCATTTATAATTTTTAATCTCAGGACTCCTTTAACCTTTAAAAATTATTGAGCTTTTGTTTATGTGGATTATACCCATTGCTACTTACCATATTATAAATCAAAACTCAGGTATTTTTAAAACACAAGACTCTACAAGCACACATTCCATTAACTGTCAAAGTGGTGATATCACATTTTGCAGAAACTTTGGAAAACTTGGCTGTACACTCATGAGAGAATGAGAGTGCAAAGGGCAAATCATACTCTTAGTACTACTATAAATAGTTTTGACTTCATAGACCTGCTGAAAGAATATCAATAAAATGAGAATTGGAGTTTTTATTTACAATCACTCTTCTGAGTTCTTCCCCTCCCCCCCCCACTTATTCTATAAAATCATTATTATTATTTTTTTTTGGCCAGGGCCAGGTTTGAACCCACCACTTCCGGTATATGGGGCTGGCGCCTACTCCTTGAGCCACAGGTGCTACCTTAAAATCTTTCTTGTTAAGAATATTTTAATTTATACAAAGGGACTTATAATACAAATCAAAATTAACTATGGACCAAGCATTAAGTCATGTTCACTACAAACACAAAATAACTCTATGCATCACCATGATTTTAAGTCATTCCTGGCCATATCACAGTCAATTCCTCTAAAAACTGCATTATAGATAGCTTTAATGGATAAAAAGTTAATTAAAAATTAGCTGAGTATGGCGGCTACTTAGGAGGCTGAGGCAGAAGAATGGTTTAAGTCCAGGAGTTTGAGGCTATAGTGAGCGATAGTCTAGGTCTAGGCAACAGAGCAAGACTCTGGCTTCTCAAAAAAAAAAAAAAAATTCAATAAAACGCTCTTAGCTCTGGGAGGCCAGGGCAGGTGGATTGCTTGAGCTCACGAGTTCAAGACCAGCCTGAGAAAGAGCAAGACCCCATCTCTAAAAATAGCCTGTTGTGGTGGGCGCCTACAGTCCCAGTTACTTGGGAGGCTGAGGCAAGAGGATCACTTGAGCCCAAGAGTTTGAGGTTGCTGTGAGCTATGATGCCATGGTACTCTACCAAGGGCAACAAAATGAAATTGTCTCAAAAAAACAACAAAAAATACTCTTAGCTTATAGCTTTCATAGAGCCAAATTTTTAAGCAATTTCAAAACTTTGTAGGTAGTGTAAGCATTAGTATGGTGTTTTTAGGGTAAAAAATACATGGCTAAGAACAAAATGACACAAAGCAAGACTGGTTTCTAAACTTAATCAGAAAATACTAATAAATAGATCCTTAAAAATGAGACAGGGGAACTATATTGAGATTAATCAGACAATGTCAACACATCTTATTTAAATTTTGGCTACAGAGAGAAAAAGTTAAGACATATCTATGTCATGTTGTAGAACTTGATTTGGCCACTGTGTGACAGGAATGAAATCAGCCAGTGCACAACACCAAACATCACCTTTCTGTGTTTTCTCAAAAATAGTTGTGAGGCAATGGTAAAAAAGGAGACATGGACTATGAACATAAAAAATATGGGGCGGCGCCTGTGGCTCAAGGAGTAGGGCGCCGGTCCCATATGCTGGAGGTGGTGGGTTCAAACCCAGCCCCAGCCAAAAAAAATATGGTATTTAGAAAGTGAATATTGTTAGAAAAATACTGTAAGAGCTGATTGGCTCGGCGCCTATAATTCACTGGCTAAGGCGCCGGCCAAATACACCCGGGGCTGGCAGGTTCAAACCCGGCCTAGGCCTACCAAACAATAACTACAACAAAAAAATAGCTGGGCATTGTGGCCAGTGCCTATAGTCCCAGCTACTAGGGAGGCTGAGGCAAGATAATGGCTTAAGCCCAAGAGTTTGAGTTTGGTGTGAGGTGTGATGCCACCATACTCTACAGAGGGCGACATAGTGAAACTCTGTCTCAAAAAAAAAAAAAAAAGAGCTGATACACTACAGAAAAAGAATAGCCCATAGTACAAGGGATGAGGATGTGTGCAAAAGTAGGAACAGATCATACTGAATAGGCAGAGAGCAAAATCTAAGTGGAAAATTAAGGAACAGGAATAGCATTTCAATAAAATCAGGCCTAATCAGATTATTATATAATGAGATCTTCCACATGTCAGGCTTCAAGGAATATACTTCTTGGCTAGGAATAACACAGAGAAATGCAGTTGCTACCCAACATGATGAGCCATCAGTGGTATGAACAAAATGTACTTATACATAACCTGAATGTGTGAGGGGAGGGAGATAGCAACCGTGACTATTCCACTTACCACTGTATGCCCACTGACTTCTACAGTGCCTGGTACAGAGTAAGCAATCAAGTGAAGCAGCACCACTTGAGCACACAGCTTGACACAGCTTAATAAAGCTATTTATTTATTTATTTAGTATAGACAAAGTCTCACTCTTGCTTAGGCTGATCTTGAACTCTTTTTTAAAAAAAAAAAATTTCATTCCTCTTTATTTATTTTTTTGCAGTTTTTGGCCGGAGCTGGATTTGAACCTGCCACCTCCAGCATATGGGGCTGGCGCCCTACCCCTTTGAGCCACAGGTGCCGCCCCAAAGCTATTTATTTTGAAGATTAAAAGGAATAAATTCTTCTAGCATCCAGGCAATAGAATTGTGTCGCTCACGAAGAAATAAAGCCAGTTTCAGATACATTACAAACTGATGACAATCAAACACTATTTACAATCTTTAAAGAAATAAAATGCTGTGAACCAAGAATTCTACATCTAGCAAAGGAAATAAAATAATTAGATTTCATCCTAAAAAATCTATTTGAGTATGTATCCCTAAGATATGAGTCAAGGAATTAACAAGAAAAAGATGGTAAGAAGAGTGGCTTGGGCACTGAATCAATTATAATACAAAATTAAAGTTAAATAACTATGGTAATTATGGTTATAAAATAAAAGGTAAATATAGGTATTAGGAAACAAAATTATGTCATGATAAATTATTTTTGGCTATTTTTATGCACCAAAAAATGTTCCTTCCTTTGAATACACAATGTTCTCATGATTCAAAAATCAAACAGTAGAGAATGGCAAGCTCAGAGGGAGGGCATAGAAAACCCCCACACCTCCCCACTGCCGCAATACCTTGCCCTATGTTCTTCCATTTGTTTATTCCTGAGTTGTATCCTCTACGGTGCAACAATAATAGTAAGCAAAGTGGTTTCCTGACTTCTGTAAGCTGCTGAAGCAAATTATCAAACTTGAAGAGGAGATTTTAGAAACTCTCAATTTATAGCTAGTTGATCAGAAGTACAGTGGCCCAGGATTTGTGATTGGCATCTGAGGTGGGTACAGTTTTGTGGGACTGGGTCCTCTAACTTGTGGGATCTGATGACCACTCTAGGTGGATAGTGTCAGAGAAATGCAAATCAAACTAAAATGAGGTATCATCTCCCCCCAGTAACTTTTATCAAACAGATAATAACAAATGCTGGCAAGGAAATGGAGAAAGAGGAACTCTCATACGCTGCTGGTGGGACTGTAAATTAGTGCAACTACTATGGAGAACAGTATGGAGGTTCTTCAAAACACTAAAAATAGAACTACCATATGACCCAGCAATCCCAAAGATATATGCACACCAATGTTTTTTGCAGTACTATTCACAATAGCCAAAATATGGGGAATTGACCTAAGTGTCCATCAATGGATGATTGGATAACAAATTGCAGTACCTATACACAATGGAATATTATACGAGACCAGAAAATTAAGTTCTTGAACTCATCCTAGAGCAAGTGCTTTGCAGGATGGACTAGGTGCTGGGGTCGGTGGATAGCTTTCCAAGGTGGGTATACTTCAAAGGTATGGTGACTGTGGCAATACTCGGCAATGAGATACGTAGCTCTTTTTCTAGGATGAATTTACAAACTTAACTGTCAGACCAATGACAGCTCTGATGGCCATTCTAGAAAAAGCATTCCAAAAAGCTGTGATGGGTAGACTAGGCACTGGTGCTAGTGCATAGTTTCCCAAGGGGAATACTTTGAAGGTGATTGCAGTGATACTCAGCAACGAGGTATGTAGCACATTTTGCAGGATGAGTTTTCAAACTTAATTATCTGACTTTGTATAGCCACACACAAAAATCCTGTCATTTAAAACAACATGGGCTTGGTGCCTGTAGCTCAGTGGCTAGGATGCCAGCCACATACACAGTAGCTGGCAGGTTTGAACCCAGCCTGGGCCTACCAAACAATGACAACTACAACCAAAAAATAGCCAGGCGTTTGTAGTCCCAGCTGCTTGGGAGGCTGAGGCAAGAGAATCGCTTAAGCCCAAGAGTTTGAGGTTGCTGTAAGCTGTGATGCCAGAGCACTCTACCAAGGGTGACACAGTGAGTCTCTGTCTCCAAAAAAAAAAAAAAAAGGATGGAACTGGAGATCACTATACTAAGCGAAATAAGCCAAGGAGAGAAAGATAAATCTCACATGTTCTCACTCATATGTGGGAGCTAAATATTAAAAACAATTGCTCTCATGGAGACAGAGTAGAATAACAATTATTAGAAGATAGAAAGGGTAGTGGGAAGGTAAGGTGTGTGAAGTACAGATGGTTAACAGGTACAAAATTATAGTTAAATACGATGAATAGTGCCTATAAACAACAAGGTATACTTTAAAATAACTAAAAGAGTGGAATTGGAATATTGCTAACACAAAGAAATATTAAATGCCTGAAGTGAAGGTACCGATTACCTTGACTTGATTAATTTAAATTGTATGCCTATATCAAAACATCACATGTACCCTATAAAAACATACAACCTTAGGGCGATGCCTGTGGCTCAGTGAGTAGGGCACCGGTCCCATATACTGAGGGTGGCAGGTTCGAACACGGCCCCGGCCAAACTGCAACAACAACAAAAAAAATAGCTGGGTGTTGTGGTGGGTGCCTGTAGTCCCAGCTACTCGGGAGGCTAAGGCAAGAGAATTGCCTAAGCCCCGAAGCTGGATGCTGAGCTGTGATGCCAGGGCACTCTACCAAGGGCGACAAAGACAGACTCTATCTCATTAAAAAAAAAAAAGAAGATATACAACCTTATACACCCAAAATAGTTAAAAATGTAAAAATAAATGAATTTAGAGTTGTATGGTATGGTGGCTTGCACCTATCTATAATCCTAGCACTCTGGGAGGCTGAGGTGGGTGGATCACTTCAGCTTAGAAATTTGAGACTAGCCTGAGCAAGAGTGAGACCCCATCTCTAAAAATAGCTGGCCATTTTGGTGTGCACCCCATAGTCCCAGCTACCTGGGAGGCTGAGGCAAGAGGACTTTTTGAGCGCAAGAGTTTGAGGTTGCTGTCAGCTACAACGCCACAGTAATCTACCAAGGGTAACAAAGTAAGAATGTGTCTCCCAGAGTCCTAGGATTATAGGTGTAAGCCACCATGCCTGGCCCTAAAGACTGCCTTTGAGACTATATCTCAAAGAATTATAATTATATTTATATTTTTATATATTATATATATTATATTTACATAATTATATTTATAATTATAAATAAATTTATAATTCTTTTATAAATTTATAATTCTTTTTAATAAATTAAAAAAAAAGATTAATGGATAACAAGACAAAGAGCCTGGGTCCCTGACAATGACAACCCTGATCTGCTGAATCTGATTGCTGTGTGAGAAAAAAAATAAAACTTTTATCCTGTTTAAATCACTTTATTTATCCTTTATGCCAGTAACCAACCCTATCATATATCCTAATATAATGATGTAAAAACTATAATGTCACTAAAAGTGGTTACTGAAAGGATGGCATTGTTAGTAAACCATTAACATAAAAAAATCACTATACGTAATGCCCCTTTGTTTGCTTCATCACCTGGGGCTTACCTTGTTTTCTTTAAGAGTTCATTTCACAGCACTTGACAACACTGAAAAAACTGGGGAAGTTGGGGGTGCAGGAGCACATAACCTTCCTCTATATCTGTCACATTCTGAGAAGTGTGATAAAGTCAGACTAGCAGAGAAAAAAACAAACAAAACCCTCAACCACCTCTGTTTATCACTTTGCAACAATAACTATTCTACCCTCTGGCCACAATAAAAGCCCAAGCCACTCATCCTTGGGGCCAACATTCCTTTTCTTTCAAACCATGCCCTTTCCTCCCCTGGAAAATAAAATAAACTTCTTCCTTCAAAACCTAGCTAATCTCTGAGTCAAGAATTCCTTCTTAGCATATGGTACACGTTCCCTCCCTAACATTTTGGTGGCTTGTATGGGAAACTCACTTTTCTTCCGCTGTCTCTCAGACTGCTCCCTCCTTGGCTGCATAGCTCCCAGGACATCCATCTCAGCACCTTATGTGAGTCTCTAGTGCTCTGGGAATGGTCATATATTCTAGTCTAAGAGTTGTAGCTTTTTGGCTTGGTGTAGAATGGAAAAACTCAATACTGGGTCTACCACTCTGGAGGGATGCCTTGGAAGTACTCTTCCTAATCACCTCTTTTGGTCTTCACTCAGACCCAGGGACACCTGACTTTGGGGAAGATGTCTAGGGTTCTGTCTGGGTCAGAAATTGGGGATGCCCACTTTCTCATCCAATCTCTCTAGGTTTTGGTCTCAGAGCTTAGGGATGTCCAATGTCTGATCAGACCTCTGAAACTCATCTGAGTCAGAACATCCCTCTCAGACTCTCAACATATGACTGTCCCTGAGAAGTCCTTTCCTTTTCTTTCTTTTTGTTATCATTATGGGCAACTTTCAATCAGCCACACCTAAAGACTCCCTATAGCCTCATATGCCAGGGGTGGTGGGTTCAAGCTTGGCCTCAGCCATAACTGCAAAAAAGAAAAGAAAACTTTGGAACTCACTAACCTCCAACTCACACATTTAGTCTTCTATTACAATATACCCTGGCCACAGTATAAATTAGGACCAAGAGTTTGGGCCCAAAAGTGGATCTCTAAACCATAATGCCATTCTTCAACTAGATTTTTATTGCTGCTGGCTCAGCAAGTGACCTAAAGTTCCCCACATTCAGGCTTTGAGCTTGTTCAACATTCTGAGCTTTGCTTTGCCTGCCATATGTTCTTACCTCTACATCTCTCTCACCATCTTCCTTTGACCCAGATGACAGTTTCCCTTTCAGCTGCCCATTTCCCCTCTATATCACTCTCCTCCTTCAGCCCTATCATCAAATCTATTTCCACCCACTGCAAACTCCCCAGAAATCCACTGGCCTATACCTGCCAATCTGCCACTGAAACCAGGCTTCGATTCATTCAACAGAAGTCCCCAAACTATAAGCTTCAATAATATGCTGTGGTATAAAAGGCTTCAGCTGTTCTTGTCCTCTTCCTTAAACTTCTTTAGTTATTCCATGAATGCCACTACAACCCAGCTCCCTTACCAGGCTGGGAACCTTAATAATAACCCTACTATCCCTTCCCTCAATTGTATATATAATCTCTCTACTATTCCTAGATACATTTCATGGTTAACCTCCATTGGCCAGAATGACTTTACCTTCTACTTATGAAAGCACAGAAGATGATAGTACCTAGCTTAGAAAACCTTATTTCAGGGGCAGCGCCTGTGGCACAAAGGAGTAGGGCGCCAGCCCCATATGCCGGAGGTGGCAGGTTCAAACCCAGCCCCGGCCAAAAACAAACAAAAAACAAAAACTGCAAAAAAAAAAAAAAAAAGAGAAAATCTTATTTCAATATATCCATAGCTATTTGTCTACATCCAAAAATTGAACTTACTTTCTCTATGAATCAAATGCTTGTTCATACCTCCTGGCAAACTGGACAGAAACTTGTACTCTGGCATATATAATCCCTAACCTTACTCTTATCAATGATACTATGCCTCTTCTCATCTATTCCTCAGACTGTCAACCCAGGCACCCCGCCCTTATCATTCTTGCAATAATTGGAGTACTATCTGGACTCGTTATTGGCACAGCTGTCTTACTTAATTCAATCTCTTTGGTGCAAAGCCTGCCTTAAGAAATAAGCTAATTAGCCATGGAATTAGCTCAACAAATTACTAATCTACAACAACAAATAAATTCCCTGGCAAGGGTTGTCTTACAGAACAGATGAGTTCTTGATCTTCTAACTGCCAGTCAAGGAGGCACATGTGCCATGCTAAAAGAACATTATTGTTTCTTTATTAATCAGTCAGAAAAAATACAAACTAATCTTCAATACATTTTAAAGAGGGCTAATATATGTTACAAAAAGGGAACATCTGGTGGATTTGAATAAATCTGATGGATTTTAACTCCATGTGTGGCCATGGTTTTTGGTTAACAACTCTCTCTTAGGACACCTACTGGGGTGGTGCCTGCGACTCTATGGGTAGGGTGCTGGGCCCATATGCTGAGGGTGGCAGGTTCGAACCTGGCCCTGGACAAACTGCAACAAAAAAATAACCAGGCATTCTGGTGGATGCCTGTAGTCCCAGCTACCCAGGAGGCTGTGAAAGAACCAGACCGGTGCCATCTTAGGAGTTAAGTTTCGCCCCCCCCAATTCACTCAGTAAGTTTCACCTTCCAGGCAAGCCCAGGGGATTCCCTGGAATCATGAGACAACTGACCAATCCAGAAGCGCCCCCTTTGCTTCAAGCTGTGCACGCCCACCCGCTGCGTGGGACCATAAAAACCCCCTACTCCAGAGCCCGGGCTCCTGGCTTGGATCCTGTTGTAATGGAGACCCCAGGAGTCCAAGTTCGAACTTGCAATAAAACGGCTTTTTTGCAAAAGGCTTTTTTGCTTTTGCATCGGACTCGGCTGCCTGGTGGTCTTTGTGGGGGATTTCAAGATCTGGGCACAACAGCTGAGGCAAGAGAATCACTAAGCTCAAGAGTTGGAGGTTGCTGTGAGCTGTGACGCCATAGCACTGTATTGAGGGCAATAAAGTGAGACTCTATTCTAAAAAAAAGAAAAGAAAAAAAAAGACAACTACTGGCTCTGCTTTTATCATTTATTTTCAAACCCTGCATTTCCACTATTTAATAAAATTCACATAAAACCAAATTGGAGCCCTTGCTGCTTCCCTCCAACAAAATCTCTATCCTATCTCTACATTGTTTTTTTTTTTTTTTTGACACAGAGTCTCAAGCTGTCACCCTGGGTAGAGTGCCTTGGCATCACAGTTCACAGCAACCTCCAATTCCTGGGCTCAAGTGAGTCTCCTGCCTCCGCCTTCCAAGAAGCTGGGACTACAGGCGCCCGCCACAATGCCCGGATATTTTTTGGTTGCTGCCGTCATTGTTGTTTGGCCGGCCCGGATTGGATTCGAACCACCAGTTCAGGTGTATGTGACTGGCACCTTAGCTGCCTGAACCACAGGCTCTGAGCCTCTACATGAGTTTTTAAGACTGTTCAATTTCACCCTTTCCCTCTTAACAACCTTCAACTGGACTCTCAGGCAGAAATACGTCTACAACCCTAAGTCCACAGAAAGTAGTCATGTAAGAACTGACCATCATCTAAATACCCCAAGTCTGTGAATCTATAGATAAGGTAACAATTCTGACCAAAGGAAGGGGGGACTGAAAGGATAACACTGTTAGTAAACCATGGAACGAATACACACACACACACACACACACACACACCACTGCATACAATGCCCTTTGTTTGCTTAATCACCAGCAGCTTGTTTTAAGAACTTATTTCATAGCTTAAAAAGTACTGAGCAAGATAAGGGGCAGGTAGCCCTCCTCCACATCCGCCAGACCACATTCAGAGAAGATGAATGAGGCCAGCCTAGCAAAGGAAGAAAACACAATTGCCCCCATTATCATTTTCCAACAGTAACTATTCTACCCTCTAGAACACCAGTAAGAGACCAAGCCACTTATTCCTGGGCTGGCATGCCTTCTTTCTTTGCTCCCCTGAGAAGTAAACTTCTTCCTTCAAAATATACACTAATCTTTGCATCAAGAATTCTTTGACGGAGAGTATGAGCTCCCCTCCCTAACAATTACATAAGCTTAATTTACGTTTAATAGTAAACACTGCCAAATTAAGAATCAGGCTTTAGTCCAGCCACCTTATACTAAAGGTAGAAAAAGAGAAAAATTATTTACTATATAGAGGGTGCAAAAAAAAGGAAGGAAAAAACTATTACATTTGTAATACTCAAGTTAAATTTGACTTCTGCAATTACAAGAGATGCTCAACATGACTTGCATTCTTCTTTTGTTATGGGTATATACGGAATATTACAGTTTTAATATTTTTCATTCTTAAAATATGTATAATTTTTTTTGTACCCCCTGCATTTCACTTGGTGTCTTAGTGTTAGAGAAGCTAAGAGAAAAGAAGGTGCTAAGAAGTGAACCTTCTTCTCTCAAATTCTTCATAAAAAATCCATACGCCACATATATATTTGCCTTCAAGACTATATAGTGAAGTCTGGTACTATTATTGGTATTCTACAGACCAAATTCCTAAGAAAAGAAAAAAAAAATTCTCTTTTGTTTGCAGAAACCTGAAGCAAATGTGAAATGGAGGGAAAGGAATTTTATAAATTACTTTTTAGGGCAAATGACAAAAATGAATGTAGATGGTAGATTAAGTATTGCATCAATGTAAATTTATTAAGTTGATAATTGCATTGAGGTTATGTAAGAGAACATCTCTATTCTTAAGAAATATACGGCCAAGTATTTAGGGATAAAGAACCATGATAACGTAGGTTAACTGAAAGTCAAATGGTTCAGAAAAAGATATTTGTCTACAGAGACAATGAGAATAAAGCAAATGCATAAAATGTTAAAAGATGAATCTGGGTAAAGGATAGATGGGCATTTTTTTTCCTATTTTTATTTTTCAACTTCTTACAAATATGAAATTATATCTAGACAAAAACCTAAAAAGTCTGCAGATAAAGCCCAACATTTGAGTTTTGCAAAATCATTTGTCTACAAGAGCAATTCTCATGCTTTTGGTCTCAGGACCTTTATGCTTAAGAATTATTGAGCACTCAAAAGGGTTTCTCACATTGGTTATATTTCCTGCTATTTACCATATTAATATATTTTCAAAATAACAGCAATAAACTCATTACATGTTAACACAGTTATTTTTAATTTATATTTTCAAACTGAATAAAAAATTTAGTTAGATGAGTGGGATTATTTTAATTTTGCAAAATCTCACTAATGTCTGACTTAATAGAAGACAGATTTTCCTATCTGCTTCTGCACTGGATCACAGAGAAGAGGGAGCAAAAGAAAATAACCTTATAAAATTATATATGAACTCTTGGGCTCATCCATGAACTACGTGTGTGTGGATGTGACCCTAAACAGCAGAAAGTAGGTAGGAATTTGCAGGCTGAACTTAACTGGGCTTACTGCCTACTACAGTAAGATCAACAACAAAAGTGGACGTTCTCCACATGATTTAAACTAGACCCAAGGTAATATAACATAATATTAAAAATTTCAGGATACTATGTAACATTTATCAACATATAAACAACTAAGAAAATCTCAAATCTCATAAGGAAAGACAATTAAAGATCATAACATGAAATGGCACAGGTGTTGAAATTATCAGACAAAGCTATTATAGTCATACTCCATGATGTAAGGGTAAACACTCTTTTATATTTTTTCTTAAGGGATATAGTCTCACTTTATCACCCTTGGTAGAGTGCCATGGCATCACAGTTCACAGCCACCTCCAACTCCTGGGCTCAGGCAATTCTTTTGCCTCAGCCTCCCGAGTAGCTAGGACTAGAGGCTCCCACCACAATGTCCAGTTATTTTTGTTGCTGTTATTACAGCTGTCGTCGTTTTAGCTAGCCCTGGCCAGGTTGGAACCTACCAGCCTGGGTGTATGTGGCCAGCACTATAACCACTGCGCTACAGGCACCAAGGCCAAAAAGAAATTTTAAAATAGAAAAATATAATAATCAATGCTTTAAAAGTTACTGGATGGGATCAATAGCAGAATGAAAATGACAGGAAAAATATCAGCAAACTTGAAGACCAATGAACAGAAATTATCGTTTGCTCGCAAATGTTTATAGCAGCTAATTCACAGTAGTAAAGACAACCCAAGTGCCCATGAACACATGAATGGATTCATGAACCATGACATATGTATACCATGGAATACTAGTTAGACGTAAAAAAACACACTGTACTTACCTAGAGGATTTGGAGAACATTCTGCTAAGTATCTCAAGAATGGAAAATGAATACTATTCAAGTTGAAAACAGTAGATTAACTACTATAGGCCCACATGAGAGAAAAACACAATAAAATACAGGAAGGTGGGGAGGAAGTCTGACTAATTCCCATCTAACAGGTACAATGTATGGGATATATGGCATAATTCCTCAGTGAAGGACTCAACTACAACTTGAACTTTACCTTACAAATGCAAACAATGCAATCCAATCGTATGTACTCTCATATTAATCTGAAATTTAAAAAAAAAAGAAAAACATTTTTTAAAAACCCAGAAAGTGGTGGGAGAACTGGATAACCTCATGTAAAAGACTGGAATGGGACCCACACATTTCACCACTTACGAAAATTGACTCAAATGGATAAGAGAATTAAATCTAAGACATAAAATGATAAAAATCCTAGAAGAAAATATGGGAAAAACTCTTGAGGATTTAGGAGTAGGGACACGTTTTAAGAAGACGACTTCGGTGGCAATCACAACAACAACAAAAATAAACAAATGAGACTTAATTAAGCTGAAAAGCTTCTGCACAGCTAAGACCACAACAAACAAAGGAAATAGACAACTTCAGAATGGGAAAAGATATTTGCATGTTATGAATCTGACAAAAGGTTGATAACTACAATCTATAGAGAACTCAAATTAACAACAAAAAGGAGCAAATAATCCCATCTATCACTGGGCAATGGGCAAGAGACATGAACAGAATTTTTTCTGAGGAAGACAGACAAATGGCTAACAAACATACGGAAAAATGTTCACCATCCCTAATCATTAGAGAAATGCAAATCAAAACCACCCTGAGGCTTGGCACCTGTAGCTCAGTGGCTAGAGGCCAGCCACATACACGGGAGCTGGTGGGTTCAAACCCAGTCTGGGCTTGCCAAACAACAATGACAACTACAACCAAAAAATAGCCGGGCGTTGTGGCAGGGACCTGTACTCCCAGCTACTTGGGAGGCTGATGCAAGAGAATTGCTTCAGCCCAAGAGTTTGAGGTTGCTGTGAGCTATGACACCAAGGCACTACACCAAGGGTGACATAGTGAGACTCTGCCTCAAAAAAACAAACAAAAAAAAAAACGACCCTGAGATATCACCTAACCCCAGTGAGAATAGCCCACATCAAAGTCCCAAAGTTGCAGATGCTGGCACAGATGTGGAGAGAAGGGAACACTTTTACACTGTTGGTGGGATTGCAAACTAATAAAACTTCTTTGGAAAGAAATTTGGAGAATCCTCAAAGAACTCAAATTAGACCTCCCATTTGATTCTGCAATCCCATTACTAAGCATCTGCCCAGAAGGAAAAAAAAAAAATCACTTTATCATAAGGATATTTGCAGTAGATTGTTTATCGCAGCTCAATTTACAATTGCCAAGATGTGGAAACAACCTAAATGCTCATCAACCCAGGAATGGATTAATGATCTGTGGTATATGTATACCATGGAATACTATTCAGCCATAAAAAAGATGGAGACTACATTTTTTTCTATTAACCTGGATAGAGTTGAAACACATTCTTCTTAGTAAAATATCACACGAATGGAAAAGTATCCAATGTACTCAATACTAATATGAAGGCAGCAATCTAATACATGCCTACATAAGAGAAAAACTCTATTCAATTCACGTTGGGGTCAGGAGGAACGAGGGAGAAGGATGGTGTGCTCCTCTTAATGGGAACAATGTAAGGGCATATGCATACCTCCTGGTGCGGAGACACAACTACACAGGGTCCCTACCTAACAAAAGCCAACATTGTAACCTAGCTGTCTGTACCCTCACATTAATCTGAAATGAAAATTAAAAATAAATAAATGGGGCGGCACCTGTGGCTCAGTGGATAGGGCACCGGCCCCATATACTGAGGGTGGTGGGTTCAAACCCAGCCCTGGCCAAACTGCAACAAAAAAATAGCCAGATGTTGTGGCGGGAGCCTGTAGTCCCAGCTACTCAGGAGGCTGAGGCAAGAGAATCACCCTGAGCCTAGGAGTTGGAGGTAGCATGAGCTGTGATGCCGCAGTATCTTACTGAGGGCGACAAAGTGAGACTCTGTCTCTAAAAAAAATAATAATAATAAATAAATAAGCCCAGAAATTATGTCTGAAAAACAGAAAAAAAGATTTAAAGAAAATAATAAACAGAGCCTCAAAGACCTGGGGGGCAATACCAAAAGGTTTAATACTCATGTCACAAGTTCCAGAAGGACAGGAAAAATAAATGTTGGGCAGAAAACATCACATACACAGATTCAAGAAAATCAACAAACCTCACAGAGAAGAAACATGAAGAAATATATACCCAGACACATCACAATCAAACTGCTGAAAACTAAAGATAAAGCAAAAATTTTAAAACCAGACAGACAAGAACAACACATTACACATGGAGGAACAATTCAAATGACTATGGATTTCTTACAGGCCACAAGGCAGTGGAAGTGTAACGTTTTTCAAGTGCTAAAAGTAAATAACTGTGAACCTACCATAGAATTCTGTATCTAGTGAAAATATCCTTCAAGAATGAAGGCAAAATAAAATTCTCAGTTGAAGAAAAACTAAGAGAATTTGCTACCAGAAGATCTTTCCTAAAAGAAATGCTAAAGCAAATTCTCCAAATGTAAGGGAAATGATACCAGGAGAATGTGGAACTTCCTGAATGAATAGCAAGAGAAATGGTAAATATGTGGGTAAATACAATATTTTTGTCCTGTTAAGTTCTTTAAAGCATGTGTGACATTTGAAAGCAAGTTTTCAATGTCGGTAGATGCAATACATATAACAAATAGAATATAAGATAGAGGTAAAGAGATTTACTTGGTGGGATGGTGTCTAAATTTCATTTGAAGTAGTAAAAAATTTAATTAATTTGTTTTTGGAGACAGTCTCACTATGTCACCCTCCGTAGAGTGCAGTGGTATCACAGCTCACAGCAACCTCAAACTCTTTTTGGGCTTAAGTGATTCTCTTGCCTCAGCCTCCCAAGTAGCTGGGACTATAGGCGCTCACCACAATGCCTGGCTATTTTTTGGTTGTAGTTGTCATTGTTGTATGGCAGGCCCGGGCTGGATTCCAACCTGCCAGCTCCAATGTATTTGGCTGGTGCCCTAACCACTGAGCTAACCACAGGCACTAAGCCGTAAAATATTAATTTTAAATACATTGTGAAGCCGAGAATGTGTATTATAATCTATACAGCAACCACTAAACAAAAACCTTACAGACATCATCAAAAACGCAATAGAAAAATTAAAAAGAACATTAAAAAATATTCAAATAATCCAAAAGAGGGTAGGAAAGGGAAACAAAAACAAACAGTAAACAGGAGGAGTTCAAGACCTTCTATGGACAATGTCGGGAGATGCCAATTGTACAAAAAAAAAAAAAAAAAAATTAGCCAGGTGTAACAGCACACTTTTACAGTCCCAGCTACTCAGGACGATGACGCAGGCTGGGCTGAGGCTTGTGCCCAGGAGTTTGAAGGTGCAGTGAGCTACAACCATGTCACCGCACTCCAGCCTGGGCAACAGAGTAGGAGCCTGTCTCCAAACCAAAACGAAAACCAAAACAAAAAGAAATAATGAAGAGGGCGGCACCTGTGGCTCAGTCAGTAAGGCGCTGGCCCAATATACCGAGGGTGGCGGGTTCAAACCCAGCCCCGGCCAAACTGCAACCAAAAAATAGCCGGGCGTTGTGGCGGGCGCCTGTAGTCCCAGCTACTCGGGAGGCTGAGGCAAGAGAATCGCTTAAGCCCAGGAGTTGGAGGTTGCTGTGAGCTGTGTGAGGCCACGGCGCTCTACCGAGGGCCGTAAAGTGAGACTCTGCCTCTACAAAAAAAAAAAAAAAAAAGAAATAATGAAGAATAGAAATCAATCAAACTAAACTGAAAACATCAAAACAATAAGAAAACAAATTCAATGAGACTAAAATCTGATAAAGAAAATACTGATAAACTCCAGCCAGACTGAACAAGAAAAAAAAGACAAAAAGCATCAATTATCAGTATTAAGAATGAAAGAGGAGATACCACTATAGACCCCACAAATATTAAATTAAGGGACTATGGCAAACAACTCTATACATATAAATTCAACAACTTAGATAAAACGCACCGATTTCTTAAAAGCCACTACCAAAAATCACTCAAGAAGAAACAATGTGAATACTCTTATATCTATTAAAGAAATCAGTCTTAAATGCCTAAAAACTGGCTCGGCGCCTGTAGCTTAGGACCTAGGGTGCCAGCCACGTACACTGGAGCTGGTGGGTTACAATCCAACCCAGGCCTGCCAAACAACGACAACTACAACCAAAAAGTAGCTGGGCATTGTGTCGGGTGCCTGTAGCCCCAGCTACCTAGGAGGCTGAGACAAGAGACTCGCTTAACCCTAAGAGTTTTAGGTTGCTGTGAGCTGTGACACCATGGCAGGCTACCAAGGGTGACATAGTGAGACTCTGTCTCAAAAAAAAAAAAAAAAAAAAGAAAAGATGCTTAAGAATAATTTATGAGGAGCAGTCCTGGAATTACTTCACATAGAAAGCATCTCATTGGATTCACAGAGAAAAATGCATACAATCTAAAGATTTCTCTTTTAATTTATACCTGCATTCATTTGATGGCTTTATAATTCATAAATTCAGTTAACTTTTTTGCTATAAAATGTACACACTGCTTGTTTTTTTTTTGAGACAGAGTCTTACTTTGTTGCCCTAGGTTGAGTACCTATGGCATCATAGCTCATAGCAGCCTTGAATTGCTGGGCTCAAGCAATTCTCTTATCTCAGCCTCCCAAGTAGCTGGAACTTTTAGAGATGGGGTCTCACTCTGGCTCAGGCTGGTCTGGAACCTGTGAGCTCAGGCAATCCACCAGCCTCAGCCTCCGAGAGTGTTAGGATTATGGGCACAAGCCACTATGCCCCGCCAAAATGTACACATTTCTATCTAACCTTTGCAGAAGGTGGCTAAGCAAGACCTTGTCTCACAAAAAAAAATTTTTTAAAGTTGTGTAAAACTTCCCAACTATCTGCTACTCAGTTAAAATACTAAAAAATGCTAGAAAGGGTGGTGCCTGTGGCTCAGCGGGTAGGGCACTGGCCCCAGGCCTGCCAAACGACGACAGGGTGGTGGGTTCAAACCCAGGCGTTGTGGCGGGAGCCTGTAGTCCCAGCTATTCAGAAGGCTGAGGCAAGAGAATCACCTACGTCCAGGAGCTGGAGGTGACTGTGAACTGTATAACACCACGACACTCTACAGAGGGCAGTAAAGTGAGACTCTGTCTCTACAAAAAAAAAAAAAAAAAGGTGCTAGAAAAGTATTATATATGAGATTAAACCATATGAAATTGATAATTGTCAATTGGTTCAACTTAACAATAATGCAGGAAAAGCACTAGTCACTTCTATCAGAATGAATTATCTCCTAAGTTGAGAAATGAAATTCACTCAACATTTACCAAACATATTCTGGAGATTTTTCACAACACAGGTTATTTGCAAATCTGGCATTTCAACATATACTAGGGAAGGAATACTAAACATGGCTCCAGCTGGGTGTGGTGGCTCACACCTGTAATCCCAGCACTCTGGGAGGTCAAGACAGGTGGATCACCTGAGCTCAGGAGCAAGAGCACCAGCCAGAGCAAGAGCAAGAGCAAGACCAAGTCTCTATTGAAAAAAAAAAAAAAAATTGAAAGAACTAGCTGGGCATTATGGGGGGGGGGGGGGGTGCCTGTAGTCCCAACTACTTGAGAGGCTGAGGCAAGAGAATCGCTTAAGCCCAGGAGTTTGAGGTTGCTGTGAGGTATAACAGCACAGCACTCTACTGAGTGTGACAAAGTAACACTCTGTGCCAAAATAAACAAGTAAATTTTAAAAATAAACATGGCTACAGAACTTGTTTTACTCCTACTTTTCAGGAGTCTGCTATTTTTAATTCATAATTTTTAAAAAAGTTGTTATCTGAAGTGTGGATTCACTAAAGAATAAGGATTAAGATCTATCAAAGTTCGAAACATTAAAGAGAGAAGATGTCAAGAAAATTTCTGAGTTCATCTCATTCCTTTGCTCAAAACCTCTTAAATATCTTCCAGTCTCATTGAGTCAAAGTCCTACTGGTCACTCCCTACCACTCTCTTCTCTCCTCTACTCCAGCACACTGGGCTCCTTGCTATTCTTCAAACACACAAGTACAATCCTCTCTCACTTAACCATGAAAAGATGTTCTGAGAAATGTTTCTAGGCTATGGCCATTGCTCCTAAGCTACAAACCTGTACAGCATGTTTCTGTACTGAATACATCAGGCAGTTGTTAACACAATGGTAAGTATCTGTGTATCTAAATTATTAAAAAGGTACAGAAAAAATATAGCACTGTAATTTTGAGACCAAGTGGTAGACCTCAGACTACCCCTGATGGCCTGTGTTAACTGTTTCCATCAAGAATCCTCTTTGAAAATAAGGCTCACCTCCTCATCTTCAGGTTATCTGCTTAAATGTCATCTCAAAATGGCCTTGTCTGACCAACTTAATAAAATAGTACTCCTCCCCACAAGCCACTGTATTTTTTTTCCTTGTTTATTGTCTGTCCCAATAGACAATAAACTATAAAAGGAAGAGAAGCCTTTGTTTTATTCACAGCTATATCTCCACAGCCTAGAACAGTAGCAGGCTCTCATAAGAATCTGCACAAGGGGCTCGGTGCCTGTCGCTCAAGCAGCTAAGGCGCCAGCCACATACACCTGAGCTGGCGGGTTCGAATCCAGCCCCAGCCCGCCAAACAGCAACAGCTACAACCAAAAAATAGCTGGGCATTGTGGCGGGCACCTGTGGTCCCAGCTACTTGGGAGGCAGAGGCAGGAGAATCGCTTGAGCCCAGGAGTTGGAGGTTGCTGTGAGCTGTGATGCCACAGCACTCTACCCAGGGCGACAGCTTGAGGCTCTGTCTCAAAAAAAAAAGAAATCTGCACAACAGGATGTTGCACAAAGACAGGATACATGCCTCCAAATAAAACTTCTGTCAGATTAAAAAAAAAAAAAAAAACAGGCTAAGAAAACCGGTTGGAACTCTGCACATTCTGCTATGAGAAGAAATCAACTATTCTTCGTAACAAAATATTTCATTTGCGAAAAAACAGGTTAATGTATAGTTGGCTATGCTAAATCAAAACATTAATGCTAAGTGCATTCGTGCTGCAAGTCTGCTGGTACAGGACAGACTGCTTTATCGCACAAGACGTTCACTAACCCATTTTCCCAAGAACCAAGAAATTCTTGCTAGCTCGGCTCCTATAGTTCAGCGGCTAGGGCGCCAACCATATGCAACCGGGCTGGCGGGTTCGAAGCCGGCCCCGGCCTGCCAAACAACAATGACAACTACAACCAAAATAGCCAGGCGTTGTGGCGGGCACCTGTAGTCCCACAGGCAAGAGAATCAATTAAGCCCAAGAGTTGGAGGTTGCTGTGAGCTGTGACGCCACAGCACTCTACCGAGAGCGACACAGTGAGACTGTCTCAAAAAATAAATAAATAAAAGAAATTCTCACTAAAGATTCTTAAGAGAAAACAGAGGCGGAGTTAACCATTAATGACATATAATTATTGGGAAATAGACGAGTCCAAAACTTCCCAGGAAACACCAATGTTTGCCCCCTAAAGACAAAGGGAAAGAAAAACTAAAAGAATTGTACCCCCTTTTCTTAGCGCCAGGTTGGGTATGACGGCTCCGTCTGGAGGTGCAAGGGGGCGTTTGGAGTTTGGAAGAGGCTCGGACTCCGAGTAGAGTGGGGCGGGGGGTCACTCTCCTCTAAATTGATTTTCTTTCAGGAGCAAAGGAAAAGTTGACTGCGTCTATCGGCTCCCCAAAAGCCTTGGGGGAGGGCTGACGAAGGTAGACCCCTCCTCTCTGTCAAGGCTAACCCCGATCCCAGCCGCGCTCCCCAGTCTCCAGCTCACCCGGCTCTCGGTTGATCTCGATGTCGAAATGGCACTGCGGCCTGTCCTGCGCCCCCATCGCGACCGAGGTGGCAGCAAAAGCTGGGGGAGAGGGGGAGAAAAGCAATTAGGTCCGAGAGCAGGGCGGGGCTGAGGCGAATTCCGCGCCACCTTTGCCTGGTGCTGGCCTGCCGCCACAGCGCAGGAGGCCGAGCCAGGAACCCCTCCCGCCCAGAGCCTCCGGATTCCCACACGGCGCGCACACATGCGGGCGAGCTGTTCACCTGGCTGGCTTCCTGCCTGAGCGGCTGCGGGTGAGCACAAGAGAAGGCACTACCACCACAGCCAGAGCCCAACGCCACTAACGGAACGCCACCTCCTCCCCCAGGCACGGCCTCCCAGTGCCACGCTAAACCCCGCGACAGTCAGCACAAATACCGCGAGAGCACAGTCTAGAAGGGGGTGGTTAACGGAAGGCGGCAGCAGCAGCGGGCGTGCGCACACTTGGACGTGCCTGACTGCTCTCGAGGAGCCTCCAGCTGGCGCTCCTGTACCAGCAAGGTTTTTTTTGCCCTGCCCTCTGGAGTCAGTCGCCCAATCTGGGAGCCCTGGATGCGCCTGCGCTCTTTACTCCATCTAATCCTGCCGAGCTGTGCGCGAAAGCGTTTCAGGACATCGCGAGACTTTGCTTGTTTCCGAGCGTTGTGGACGCGATCTGCCCCTTGGGTATTTGAGGTTTAGTCAGCCTAAGTGGCCGTTTGAACTTTTTTTTTCGCGGAAGTGGTTGACCCTGTCTTACTATGAGCCGGATTGTCTTACTTTGGGACTTTAAAGGCCTTTTATGCTGAGGCGTGCGTTCGTTTTCGCTTTGGTGCAACGTTTTTGGTCTGTCCATGTTCTGACGGGCCATTCATTCTTTTGTGAAGTTTCAGTTCAGGTTTTTTTGCCCACTTCAGAAAACGGTTCTTCATGTGTAGACTTCTAGATACAAACGTTTTGCTACATGTATGATAACGAATATTATCTCTTAGTCTGGGCTTTGTCTTTTCTTTGTTTTGACTGTATCTTCTGCAAAGCAATTTTTTGACTTTTTTTTTGGAGACAGTTTCATTATGTCGCCCTGGGTAGAGTGCTGTGGCCTTATAGCTCACAGCAACCTCAAGCTCTTGGGCTCAAGCGATTCTCCTGCCTCAGCCTCCCAAGTAGTTGGGACTACAGGCTCCCGCTACAACGCCTGGCTACTTTTTGTTGCAGTTGTCATTGTGGTTTAGCACTCCCGGGCCGGGTTCGAACGCGCCAGCCTCAGTGTCTGTGGCTGGCACTGTAACCACAGGCGCCGGGCGCCGAGGATGCAAAGCCATTTTTTTTGGAGGGGTGGGCAATTAAGTTGATCAGTTTATTTGTTTTATGGTATGTGATTTTTCTATGCTAAGAAATCTGGGCTGACCCCAAGTTCGTGAAGATTTTCTCCTACGTTCTTACATGTAAGTTATAAAACTATAAAGTTTTACCTTTTTCATGTAAGTCTGTGATCTGTTAGAATTGACTTTGACCTATGGTACCAGGTAAGAATTGCAGTTCACATTTCTCTTTAAGAATATACAGTAGTTCCATCACCATGTGTTGAAAAAACTTTTATCCATTGATTTACTTTGGCTTTGTGACCATTAGTGGGTGGGTCTATTTCTGGAATCTTGTTCCATTGATCTGTATATCTTTATGTCAGTGCCACTCTTCTTTTAAATTATTTTTTTAATTGTGGTAAAATATACATTACATAGAACTTGCCATTTTAATCATTTTTAAGTGAATAGTTAAGTGTCATTAAGTACATTCACAGTATTGTGGAACTATCACTACCATCCGTCTACAGAATACTTGTCATGTTGCAAAAGATGTACCCAATTTATTGTACCACCTTAAATAGTAAGTCCCAATTCCTCTCTAGCCCAGTTCTTGGCAACCGGGCTTCTACTTTCTGTCAGTATTAATGTGACTATTCTAAGTACCTCATATACTGAATCATGGTTATTTGTCTTTTGTGACTGGCCGATTTCACGTAGCATAATGTCTTCAAATTTCATGCATGTTGTAGCGTTGTCTGAATTTAGTTCCTTTTTTGAGTCTGAATAATATTTCATTAATATTATACATTTTGTTTATCCATTAATCTATCAGTAGACACTTGGATTCCTTCTACCTTTTAGCTATTGTGAATAGTATTATTATGAACATGGGTGTAAAAGATCTCTGAGACCACACTTCCAATTTTTTTTTTGGATATATACCTAGAATTGGAATCCCTAGATTATAAACTAATTACATTTTTAGTTTTTTCAGGAACCACTATACTGTTTTCTATAGTGGCTGCATAATTTTATATTTCCATCAGCAGTACACAAAGGTTCTAATTTCTTCACACCTCCACCAACATTTGTTATTTTTTGAGGGTTTTTTTTTTATTAATAATGACCATCCTAATGGATGTGAAGTGGCACACTGTTCTAACTACAGTAACTTTATAGTAAATTTAAAAATCAGGTTTACTTATTTCTACACCTATGCCACCTACATAAATTGCAGTCAGACCTTTCCATACCATCACAATAATGCACGCCCTGTCAGAGTTACTTCCCTGAGAGTCCAGTGTCTCTTTCAGAATGAAATAAATAAGATGAAATAACTTCTGTTTAAGATCCTGCCATGCTCAAAGTTTCTTTTACTCTGTCCTGTGAGTTGAAATTATATTTTGGACGATTTTCAGGTAAAGTATGCCATTTGGTCTGTGGGTAAGGTGTAGAAACTGCTGGGACAAGGAGGCCTAGGACTATCGTCCACTGGAAGGACTGAAACCCTCTCTGTTATCCTGAAGAGTGGTAGAAAATTGGTATCTATGGAGTTTATAGACTCAGGCTTAATGGCCAATGATTTCCATGAAAAACCCTAGACAAATTTTTAAGAAATGACTGGGTAAGCTTAGTCTTTTAGAATGGGATAAGACCAGCAGTTGAAACTTCAGAGGCTAGAACGCTGACAAATTAATCAGGAATGCTACTGGGGAAACAGATGAAATAGATACTTTTTAGAAAATAGAAATGACCAAAATTAACTCGAAAGAAATAGGAGACTTGAATAAACCAGTAACCACTGAAGAAAGTGAATTAGTAATCCTAAATCTCCCTCTAAACAACTGTGAAAGATATTTTAAGACAACCAAATATTAAATTTGGTAATAGTCTAGATACTAGATGAGACCAAGGAGATATAATTCATTTTCTTAGATGTGATAATAAAATTTGGTTATGTAAGAAAATGTCATTGGTTTTTTAGAGATGCATACTGATATATGATGAAAACACATGATATCTTGGATTTGCCTCAGAATATTTCATAAAAGAAAAATAAAATAAATTTTAAAGTAGGTATAGAGTGAAATAATTCTTGTTAGCAAAACTCTTGTTAATTGTTGCCTCTAGGTGTGTGGGGGATTTTTTGAACTATGTTCTCTACTTTGTGTATCTTTGAAATTTTTCATAATGAAACTATTGAGAACAAACATAATGTTCTTTCCAAAGGACACAAGGTCCAGATTGTTTTGTAGACAGATTTTATCAGACCTTCAAGGCACAGTAATCCCTTTCTTAATCAAAATATTTCAGAAAATAGAAAAAAAAGAAAGAGCTACCTAACTTACCTTGTAGACAGTGCACAAAAGTTAGAGACCCATCTTATAAACATGGATTTCAAATTCAAATAAAATATTAGAAAATGGAGTTTAGCAGTATTTAACCAAAACATTCATGATCTAATTGGCTTAAACGCAGGAGTGCAAAGAAGATTTAACATCAGGAAATTGATTTGTATAATCCACCAGATTATACAATTGTCTCAGGATATAGTGTTATCAGTCATCAATTTATTTCCTGTTGCCTCTCAATGCATCCTTCAACATCTCCTTTGTAATACACATAATTCAGCCTCAAGCAGGGGTCCATCTACCCCACCACCCTTTTCCCTCACAAAGTAACTTTTACATTTTTATAACTTGAAGAAAAAAAAGAGGCAAATAGAAGGAAAGAAGGAATTCAAAGAGAATATATACAGTGTTTGTATTTATAACATAAAAAAGCTACATTATTTGTTTATACCATATCTTAATATCCTAGATCTTAAGTAGGAAGTTGCACAGAAAAGGGCTATTAATAGTCTTGGCTCAAGTCTGCTGTAGGTTTTAGAAAGGCCTATTTATAGGTTGGCCCTTGACTGGAGTGTGGGAACTTGAATGGTAAATAATTCACTACACTTACGTAAAGCTTTCCTGAAATGGTAAGAATGGTTTCCTATGCCTAAACTGTACAAACCGTATGGTTTAAGCTGAACAACTGCTTTTCTTTGGGAAGTCAAATTTTGCTAAGTGCTAGGCAGAGAATGCATATGTGACCATCTTTCAATAAAATCCTTGGTGTTGAGGTTCTAATGAACTTCTGTGATAGACATTTCACAGATATTGTCACAATTCGTTGCTGGAGGAATTAGGCATGTCCCATGTGACTGCATTGGGAGAGGACTCTTAAAAGCTTATGCCTGATTTCCTCTGGGCTTTTCCCCATGTACCTTTTCCCTGTTGTGGTTGTATTTTGCATCCCTTTGTAATAAATCATAGCTGTGATACTACACTAAGTTCTATGAGTCCTCCTAGTGAGAAAAATATATACTGTATATCTCTACTGAATTTGTCGTTTTTTGGTTTTTTTTTTTTCTTTTTGCAGTTTTTGGCTGGGGCTGTGTTTGAACCTGCCACCTCTGGCATATGGAGCTGGCACCCTACTCCGTTGAGCCAGAGGCGCCACCCATCTCTACTGAATTTGAAAACGTGTTTTGAAATTGTATATTTTTTGTGAAATGTAAAGAGTAGAATATTTAATAGGCTACAGAAAAATGTGTATTTTGAAAGAATAACATCCTCATAGTATTAGTCAAGATCAGATGGACTTTGTCTGTGGAGAGTGGAGACATGGCCATGGCAGTTTCAAGCATGCATCTTTATAGCCTAGCAGTCTGAGGGGCAAGTGTTTTTCCTGCCAAAGCCAGTGAGGAAAATCCTGATTGGCTTGAGGAGGTTCATACATCCATCCCTGGATCCATCTTGGTGGCCGGGACAATGGGCAGATACTATGTTTGATCAGCTTAGGGTGCAGTCATTAACCAGGAGAAAGGCATGGAGCTGTGCCAGCACACAGATGCCACTGAGGCAATGACTGTGAACTAAGAAGCCACCTCAATTGTGAATACTACACTCCTCTTTTGACCTTTTAGGTTAGTGGCTTTTTGCCAGTAACTTTTTTTAAAACATGGGCATTTTTTTTTTTCTTTTTTTGTAGAGACAGAGTCTCACTGTACCGCCCTCAGGTAGAGTGCCATGACATCACACGGCTCACAGCAACCTCTAACTCTTGGGCTTATGCCGATTCTCTTCCCTCAGCCTCCTGAGCAGCTGGGACTACAGGCGCCTGCCACAACGCCCGGCTATTTTTTTTTTTGTTGCAGTTTGGCCGGGGCTGGGTTTGAACCCGCCACCCTCAGCATATGGGGCCGGCGCCCTACTCACTGAGCCACAGGCGCCACCCAAACATGGGCATATTTTGACAAATGTCTGCCTCTCCTTTAAGAGAGGAGCTTGGACCCATCAAATTCACATGAAAAAACTACTGCAGAAACCTCTTGTCAGTTAGGGCCCTTACTCATTTTAATGTTGACCCTATTTGGTTACTGGTTTCCTCCCTTAAATTCCACTTTGTCCTTGACTCTTATATATTAAATTTCTGTTGTTTATAAGCCATCCACATTACGGTATTTTGTTTTAGCAGCTCAAACGGACTAAGATAGGTAATCATCCTAAGAAACTACGTTCAGCTGTGGCTCACACCTGTAATCCTAGCACTCTGGGAGGCCGAGGCAGATCGATAGCTTGAACTCATATGAGTTCAAGACCTGCCTGAGCAAGAGTGAAACCCCTGTCTCTACTAAAAATAGAAAAACTAAGGCAAGAGGATCACTTGAGTCCAAGATTTGGAGGTTGCTGTGAGCTATAATGCCACAGGACTCTTCCCAGGGTGACAGCAAAAAAAAAGAGAAACCACATTCAGGGAGTGGGGGAAGGTCATCAGCACAGTGTGATATTATGCCAGCCACCACAGTGGGTGTAATCCTGCTGGGAACTCCAGGACCACCGCAGAAGAAATACCTCAGAATTATCCGGGCTGAGGGCTAAAGGAGCTGAGACATTCATGTATCATCTCCCAAGAGTCCTTGGTTGAGAACTGCTCCCAGTGATGATAATCAGGTTCTTCTGGCCTGCTATGCTTGGGCAAAGCAGACTTCCGGTGTCAGGGAAAAGTCCTCAGGAGTAGAGATGTAGTGACTATTGGGAGTCAGTTGGAGCACAGTCAAAGGAATAAAGTCCAATGGAGGAAAGCAAGAGATGAGAGTGGGCTGCTGCTAGCTTCTACTACAACTGGCAGGTCAATTTTGTGTTTGCAGACAAGGAAATGCTCAGGAATTGAAAAATTACTTTCTGGGTGGCGCCTGTGGCTCAGTGAGTAGGGCGCCGGCCCCATATACCGAGGGTGGCGGGTTCAAACCCAGCCCCGGCTGAACTGCAACCAAAAAATAGCCAGGCGTTGTGGCGGGTGCCTGTAGTCCCAGCTGCTCGGGAGGCTGAGGCAGGAGAATCGCTGAAGCCCAAGAGCTAGAGGTTGCTTTGAGTCCTGTGACATCATGGCACTCTACTGAAGGCAGTAAAGTGAGACTCTGGCTCTACAAAAAAAAAAAAAAAGAAGAAAGAAAAATTACTTTCTGGGCGGCGCCTGTGGCTCAGTCGGTAAGGCGCTAGACCCATATACCGAGGGTGGCGGGTTCAGGCCCAGCCCTGGCCAAACTGCAACCAAAAAAATAGCTGGGCGTTGTGGCGGGCGCCTGTAGTCCCAGCTACTCGGGAGGCTGAGGCAAGAGAATCGCCTAAGCCCAGGAGTTGGAGGTTGCTGTGAGCTGTGTGAGGCCACGGCGCTCTACCGAGGGCCATAAAGTGAGACTCTGTCTCTACAAAAAAAAAAAAAAAAAGAAAAATTACTTTCTTTGACTTATGAGAAGCATACAATAATTTCCATTGGGCATTCCTGCAGCTTCTACATCTGGGCAGTTTTTCTCTTTTTTTTTTTTTTTTTTTAGTTTTTGCCTTGGCCAGATCTGAACCCACCACCTCCAGTATATGGGGCTGGCGCTCTACTCATTGAGCCACAGGCACCACCCACATCTGGGCAGTTTTTCATGCATCTCTAGACCTGAGTGGTGCCCTGGTCTGTGCCATCGTGTGAGTCTTTTTCCTCTTGGCAGGCATAGGAGCTCCCTGAAAGCAAGGCCAAGTGCCCCTCCTCCTCTACTTTCCTTACCCTAGAGCCAAGCACAAGGTCTAGTCAAGTAAGGACTCACATTATAATTGAAGTGATGACCACATAAGTGAATACTGCTCTATAAATGGATTCGAGAGAACACAGTTGAATGAAGAGTCTTTGCTTAGCTCTTGCCTCTGTCTACAGAGATAGTTCCCTTGATGGTCATGTGTGTTATTAACACCAGTTCCGTGTTATTAATACCTGTGCTGCAATCTTAGCTCATCAGGTCATGCCTTACTCATGTAACTCTGAAAAGCACTTATGACTATGTGAAGTTGTCCTTTATTTATATTCTGTTATCTGTCTCCCACCAACAAAAATAAAGCTTCCATGGGAGCAGGGGATATAGCCAACAATCCCATATATCAATGGGCAAGAGACATGAATAGAACTTTCTCTAAAGAAGACAGACGAATGGCTAACATATGAAAAAATGTTCATCATCCCTATATATTAGAGAAATGCAAATCAAAACCACCCTGAGATACCATCTAACCCCAGCGAGAATGGACCACATCACAAAATCTCAAAACTGCAGATGCTGGCGGATGTGGAGAGAAGGGAACACACTGCTGGTGGGACTGCAAACTAGTACAACCTTTCTGGAAGGAAGTATGGAGAAACCTCAAAGCACTCAAGCTAGACCTCCCATTTGATCCTGCAATCCCATTACTGGGCATCTACCCAGAAGGAAAAAAATCCTTTTATCATAAGGACACTTGTACTAGACTGTTTATTGCAGCTCAATTTACAATCGCCAAAATGTGGAAACAGCCTAAATGCCCACCAACTCAGGAATGGATTAACAAGCTGTGGTATATGTATACTATGGAATACTATTCCACCATTAAAAAAAAATGGAGACTTTACATCCTTCGTGTTAACCTGGATAGAAGTGGAAGACATTATTCTTAGTAAAGCATCACAAGAATGGAGAAGCATGAATCCTATGTACTCAATTTTGATATGAGGACAATTAATGACAATTAAGGTCACAGTGAGGGTGGAGGAAGGGGAGAGCAGAGAGAGAAAGGAGGGAGAGGTGGGGGAAGGAAGAGCAGAGAGAGGGAAGGAGGGCAGGGGTGGGGCCTTGGTGTGTGCCACACCTTTTGGGGGCAAGACAGGATTGCAAGAGGGACTCTACCTAACAAATGCAATCAGTTTAACCTGGCTTATTGTACCCTCAATGAATCCCCAACAATGAAAAAAAAAAAGAATGCTTCAGCTTAGTTCCCAACCGAGTGGGCTTCTCTGTGTGTTTCCCATTTCCTTCCCGCAGACAAAGCACAAACATGTCACAGATGAAGTAACGGCAGGGTTCATGGAGTAAAAAACGGGGATACGTACAGGGGGCAGTCACAATAATTTCACCCTGTGAAGAGGAGATGGAGCCCTGCCTATTACCTGTCTCAAGTCAGTCTCCAAGCACTCACACGCACACAATTCCAACTTTTTTTCCAACCTGTTTCCTAACCTGGACAGCCTCGGTTTCCCACTTGCCACTTAGCTGTACAAGGTGTCCTATGTGCTGCATAGAGCCAACACTCCCCTCAGCTGTGTGAGGGGAAGTCAGAACTCTGTCCTCAGTTTCCCTCAGTCACGTGACACCCACACTCTTTCATATACCTCCCACCAGTCCTGCTGGCGTTCTCATGCCCAGGGGTTGATCAGACCCCTCTTCCACTCGAATATAGTGGGCCTCAACTAGTCCTACCTTGCCTGCCAGTGCAGGTGCCAGTTTCTGTGTGCCATTCCTCCCAATGTTCAACTCCCCAAAGACTCGCTGAGGGGGTCCTTTCTCCACCCAGTCAAGGCATCCACACAGGGAGGCAAAGGTGCCATCCCTGGAGCACTCAGTGGTTCACATTGCCCAGGCTGTGGGTGTCCAGAGGGTTGGTAGCAACCACCAGGTGCATCTGAGCCTGTTCTCTCCTCGGGTGGTCTCACTTCCTGGTCAGGGAACCAGAAATGTTGCAGGAAGAAGAGGCCCAATGGAGAGAAAGAATACCCAAACATCTTGTTTAAAAGAGGAAGGGCTTTATTCCAGCTGGCAGAGCATCAGCTGACAAGAGTCCAAAATGGCCTGGCTCCCCAACCGGCTCAGTCTTCTTTTTTATCCCCAGTCAAAAAGTTTCAGCCCGCAGGTACCTTTGTCATTGGTCAGTTTGAATCAAGCTGGAGAAGCAGGCTTGGCTTTTATAGAACGCCAGGCTTTTACAGAAGCAGAAGCAAGTGTTAGTTTCCACATCTCAGGAAGTTAAGTTTCTACAAATTCCTAAGAGCTGAGTTGCCATGGGGAGGACCTTGTAGCTATGTCCTTGGACCCTCCTTCAGAAGATCCCTGTTTTCTTAAGTTTACTTTTTCTGGGTATCCTCTCTCAATTGGTGTGTGTTAGTCTTATGGTGTTTCTTGCGTTATGGTGTGCATTGTTCTGTGAGGGAGATCCCTATTTTTGTGTTATGGAAGGGATCATTTGTGAGCTAGAGATCAGGTGTCATAGGCTAGAAATTACATTTTGCAGGCACAACACATGCTTGGTTAACTAGGTCACATCCACCCAAAATTCCTCCTTTCACTTCACAGCCCTTTCCAACTTTCTTGTCCAGAAGGCTATAATTCTGTCCCACCTCCCTGTAGCCCCTTTAACTTTCCATCCCCAGTCCATCATGTGTGTGTCAACAGAAAAGAAGCCAAACTGCAAAATAATGAGGTTTATTCTGAACCAAATTTGAGAACCAGGGCCAAAGAGCTATGCCCAAGAAGCCTTGAGCAAGTGGACTCATTATGTTTGGGTTACAGTTTGGTTTTATATATTGCACAGAGACAGGAATTCTGTGTAAGGCTGGTGAAATACATGGAATGTAAACATTGATTTGGCCAGAAAAAAGTGGGCCATCTCAAAGTGGGCATGCTAGGTTTACAGTTTATAGGTGGGTTTAAAGACTCTGATTGTAATTGGATAAAGAAATGAAGCTTTGTCTAAAGGCTTGAAATGCTTTAAGTCTGTTCATCAGAAACAAGCACCACCCATATACCCAGACTCAAGTGATTTATTATGTAAATTGAGAACTTGCAGGTTTATTTGGCATAGCCTTAGTTCTGTTAATGAGTTACAATAGATATCTCCAAGAACAGAGGAGGGCCTAATGAGGCATGTCTGACCTCCCTTATCATGGCCAGCGACTCAGTTTAGTGCATCCTCCAGTTAGCTTAAGATTTTATTTTAGTTCACATTAACAATAAAATGAAGATACTATGTACCCAGCTTAAGAAATATACTCAGATTATCTTAGGTAACAAAGGTTTATTGCAAAGGATCAGAGCACAAGAAATAGCACTAAACATCATTTCTTTTCTTTCTCTTTTTTTTGAGACAGAGTCACACTTTGTTGCCCTCTGTACAGGGCCATGGAGTCACAGCTGATAGCAACCTCAAACTCTTGGGCTCAAGTGATTCTCTTGCCTCAGCCTCCTGAGTAGCTGGGACTACAGGTGCCCGCTACAATGCCCAGCTATTTTTAGAGACAAGGGCTTGCTTTGGCTCAGACTAGTCTCAAACCTGTGAGCTCAAGCAATCCATCCATCTCAGCCTCCCAGAGTGCTAGGATTACAGGCATGAGCCACCTTGCCCAGCCTAAACATCATTTCTTTGCTAGTCATATTGTTACTAGGAGACCCCTCAGGTCAAACTGGGATGTCAAGAGGCCTCATGAGAAAGTGGAAAAATAGCTTAATATTTTGTGAAATATAATCTGACCTCAGATTATCTGCTCTTTGTTTTAGCTGCTATATCCTCATCCCCAGGAGTATGATAATGACAAAAGAGTCACCACTGTTGCAACTCCTAAGAGGCAGACTTGGAAACCCAATGTAACAGAGGTAACAGCCTGAAAAAGTAAAATGTTTGCGTTGTCTCTTTAACCATCCCCCCCACCCCCCCACCACACACACACACTTTTCGGAATTAAAACTTGCATCACAGCCTGAGGCCAGAAATCAGAAGGGGAGGGGGAAATCCTTGTTTCTTTGTACCACAGGAAATGGCTTGATGTAACTGTCCAGGCCTTGTCCTTGCATGATCAAGAAATTGCTGGAGGGCGGCGCCTGTGGCTCAGTGAGTAGGGCGCCGGCCCCATATGCCGAGGGTGGCAGGTTCAAACCCAGCCCCGGCCAAACTGCAACAAAAAAATAGCCAGGCATTGTGGCGGGCGCCTGTAGTCCCAGCTGCTCGGGAGGCTGAGGCAAGAGAATCGCGTAAGCCCAAGAGTTCGAGGTTGCTGTGAACCGTGTGACGCCACAGCACTCTACCCGAGGGTAGTACAGTGAGACTCTGTCTCTACAAAAAAAAAGAAAGAAATTGCTGGAAAGGGAATGATCAGAACCATGAATTATAGTTAAACAGTGATAGCCTGAAACTGAAAACCTGTCCTTTAAAAGCTCTGTCTTTCTGCTTACAGATAGGATTGTGGTACTTTAAGAGGCCAGTCTGCCAATACTCTTCACTTTCTGAATAAATTCCTTCACCTTTCTTTCCCCTCAAACCTCTTGTCCTCATTCTTCTGAGGTGGCCTCTGGGACAAGTACCAAACTTTCCATAACACTAAGAGAACAAGCCGTTGGGAGATAGGTTTTACCCAAAAGGTTGGAAACAGACTCAGATAGCATGAGTGTAGGCTTAAAAAGCAGGAGCTCCTCTGAAGAATGTGAGTGGTTATTGTAATACACAGTCTGGTAAGGGTCACTGTTCAATGTTTTGTTTTTTTGTGGTTTTCTATTTTTAAACCATCTTTCATAACTATATCGATTTTGGGGTCTTCGAGAGAATTGACATATGCTTGTCTCTCTTTGAAGCAAATAGCAAATTTGGTAGCTGAGGGCAGACAGCTAGCTGAATCCCTTTGTCTTAACTTACAGATAAGTTTCAAAGAGTGAGTTTTTTTTTTTTTTTAACAGAACACAGCTAATAAAGGTAGAATGAATGGTAAAAATTAGAAAATCACCATTATGCAATCTAATTAATTACAAGATCAAAGCTAGGTAGATCATAATTTAAATTAAGGGCTGTTACAAACCCGAAAATAAATCCAATCACTTGCTAATGTGATGTAAAAGCAAGTACTCCTATGACATATTCTTGCTAAACATATTAGAAGCAGTGTTTGAATGAGCCTCTAGAGCAGTGGTTCTCAACCTTCCTAATGCCGCAACCCTTTATTACAGTTCCTCATGTTGTAGTGATCCCCAACCATAAAATTATTTTTGTTGCTACTTCATAACTGTAATTTTGCTGCTGTTATGAATCATAATGTAAATATGCCACAACACCCAGCTAATTTTAGAGGCTAGGTCTCCCTCTGGCTCAGGCTGGTCTCAAACCTATGAGCTCAGGCAATCCACCCACCTCCGGTCTCCCAGAGCTCTAGGACTATAGGCATGAGCCACAGCGCCCGGCCAAGAATCACTATGATAAAGTTATTGTTGTTACACACCTTATAGCTAAGTCCTCAGTTTTTCTGGAAAACCAAATGGAACAAATTATACAAAAACTTTTATGCTTCCTTACCTTATCAGTCTTTTGTGGAAAAGTAAGCTTTATTTCAGAACAACCTGAAAAAAGCAGTTGGGGGACCATATTTACAAACAGGTAGGAGAGAATACACAGTTACACGTCCATATAGTAAGGTCTCATTCAGTAGTCTCACCAGTTCCTGCCCAGTGCCTACTCAGTTTCCTCTTCAGGTTGAAACTAAAAAGTAGGCTTGAAGATGCCAGGAATGTCTGTTCATCCAGATATGCTCCAAGTTCAGGAAAGAGGACACCTGGGGCCAAATTCTTGAGGGATCTGCTTAATTATTAAAATAAATATTTACATCAAAAATACAGTTAAGTTGGTAGCTTTCTTCATGTTTTCACATTTTTAAAAGATCCACAGAAGTTTCATCCATGATTTAAGCAGTTGAGTTGGTAAAGACCCTATGTCCATTTCTTAGGAGATGGGTTACATTCAATTACTCTTCACAACAGCCAACTGGAAGACTATTCCATTGCTTTTGAAGAACTGGTAGGGCTAGCATCTGCAATGGTAGCCAAATAAATAAGATTTCTATGTAACACATGCTGGTACCTATGCAGAAAAAATAGGCAAAAATTAGAGGCTTATTTTTACTGACATGAACAAACACTGAAAAACAATGTACCCATAAGTGAATGGGTTATCCACTGATTAGATAATACAGTGCTATCAAGTTGCTTGCTTAACATATTCAAGGAAAACAT
The DNA here is from genome assembly GCF_027406575.1 of Nycticebus coucang. Classification (NCBI taxonomy): domain Eukaryota; kingdom Metazoa; phylum Chordata; class Mammalia; order Primates; family Lorisidae; genus Nycticebus; species Nycticebus coucang. The sequence continues at coordinate 87,697,996 of NC_069787.1, read as the reverse complement.
ATCCAAAATCTCACCCATTCTCAGCGATCTCACAGCTACCTCTCCAGGGTAAGCCACCATAATTTCTTGCTTGGACTATTGCAATAATGTAACTAGTCTCCCTGATCTACCTTTGTACACATACTTTATTCTCCACACTGAAGCCTGTGTAAATTTAAGTCAAGATCATGTCATATCTCTGGTTTTCTTTTTGTTTGTTTTTTGAGACAGTGTCTCACTTTGTCGCCCTGGGTTGAGTGCCCTGGCTCATAGCAACCTTAGTTTGGGCTCAAGTGATCTTCTTGCCTCAAGTTTTCTATTTTTAGTACAGACAGGGTCTCAATCTCACTCAGGCTAGCCTTGAACTCCTGAGCTCAAGCAATCTACCTGCCTCAGCCTCCCAGAGTGCTAGGATTACAGCTGTGAGCCTGGCTTATCTCTTACCTTTCAAAGGCTCCCATCTCAGAGTTAAGTTGAGCCTTTCCATACCGATAAGGGGCCTACAGTTACCCCTCTGATCTAATCCCCTACAGTTTTCCCTTTGTTCACTGGGTTCTGGTACAATGGCCTCCTTGCTGTCACTTGATGATGTTCACAACACTCCTGCCAGGGGGCTTTTCCACCTGATGCTCTCTCTGCCTTACCCATTTCACTATGTCTTATTGCTGCATGGCTGGTTCTCTGACCTCAGCTCTCTACTCAAATGCCACTTTATTAGTGATATCCTGTATAAAACAGCACCCTCTCCCACTTATTCTGCTCAATTCTTATTCAAAGCACTTATTATATGCCTAACTGTATTTTCCCCCTAGATACTAGAATGTCAGCTCCATGAGTGTAGAGCTGGTATGTTTTGCTGCTGATTCCCTAGTGCCTGAAACAGTGTCTAGTACTAGTAGTAGAGTTGTCCCTCAGTATCTGCAGGGGATTGTTTCCAGGATCCCTTCATCTCTGCTCCCCCACATAGATACCAAAATCCAGAGAGACTCAAGCTCAAGTCCATTATATAAAATGGCATAGTATTTGCATATAACCTATGCACAACCTCCCATATACTTTAAATCATCTCTAGATTACTTATAATACCTAATGCAATAGAAATGTTATGTAAATAGTTGTTATACTGTACTGTATGTTTTTTTCTTTTTCTTTCTTCCTTTTTTTTTAGGCAGAGTTTCACTTCGTCATTCTTGGCAGAGTGCCTTGGCATCACAGCTCACAGCAACCTCAAAATCCTGGGCTCAAGTGATCTTGCCTCAGCCTCCCAAGCTCTATTTTTTATTTTTACTTATTTTATTTTTTTATTATTATTATTAAATCATAGCTGTGTACATTAATGCAGTCATGGGGCACCATACACTGGTTTTATAGACCATTTGACATATTTTCATCACACTGGTTATCGTAGCCCTTCCTGGCATTTTCTTAGTTATTGTGTTAAGACATTTATACTCTACATTTAGTAAGTTTTACGTATACCCTCGTAAGATGCACGGTAGGTGTGATCCCACCAATCACCCTCCCTCCGCCCATCCCCCACCTCCCCTCCTCTCCCTCTCCTCCATCCCCATATTCTTAGGTTATAACTGGGTTATAGCTTTCATATGAAAGCCATAAATTAGTTTCATAGTAGGGCTGAGTTCATCGGATACTTTTGCTTCCATTCTTAAGATACTTTACTAAGAAGAATATGTTCCAGCTCCATCCATATAAACATGAAAGAGGTAAAGTCTCCATCTTTCTTTAAGGCTGCATAATATTCCATGGTGTACATATACCACAATTTATTAATCCATTTGTGGATCGATGGGCACTTGGGCTTTTTCCATGACTTAGCAATTATGAATTGGGCTGCAATAAACATTCTGGTACAAATATCTTTGTTATAATGTGATTTTTTTTTTTGTAGAGACAGAGTCTCACTTTATGGCCCTCGGTAGAGCGCCGTGGCCTCACACAGCTCACAGCAACCTCCAACTCCCAGGCTTAAGCGATTCTCTTGCCTCAGCCTCCCGAGTAGCTGGGACTACAGGTGCCCGCCACAACACCCGACTATTTTTCGGTTGCAGTTTGGCCGGGGCTGGGTTTGAACCCGTCACCCTCGGTATATGGGGCCGGCGCCTTACCGACTGAGCCACAGGCGCCACCCATAATGTGATTTTTGGTGCTCTATTTTTTAGAGGTTGGGTCTCACTCTACCTCAGGCTGGTCCTGAAGGCCTCAGCTCAAGTGACTCAATGCTTTGGCCTCCCAGAGTGCTATGATACAGGTGTGAACCAATGCTCCCAGCCCATTGTTTCATTTGTATTAGCTTTTATGGTTGTACCATTATTTTTTATTGTTTTTTCCCCAAAATATGTTTTTTTTTGAGACAGAGCCTCAAGCTGTCATCCTGGGTAGAGAGCTGTGGCATCAAGCTCACAGCAACCTCCAACTCCTGGGCTCAAGCTTGTCTCCTGCCTCCGCGTCCCAAGTAGCTGGGACTACAGGCACCCGCCTCAATGCCCTGCTATGTTTTTGGTTGCAGCCGTCATTGTTGTTTGGTGTGCCCGGGCTGGATTCCAACCCGTCAGCAGGTGTATGTGGCTGGCCCCTTACCCGCTTGAGCCACAGGTGCCGAGCCCCCCCCAAATATTTTTTACTTGCTGTTGATTAAATCTGTGCAGACAGAACCTACAGTTATAGAGGGCCAACTGTACTTATAAAATACCTTGTGAACAAACTTCAAAGAAGGGACAAGATACTTCCTGATCAATGTATGAGCTTTCTACAGCCGTGATTCTCAATCAAGGAGTAGTGCTCCCCACCCATGAAGACAAAGCAGACCAGTGGCCAGGAAACATGATACACATAATGTGAAAAAGCAGACTAAGAGCTTTTAGTAACTATCTTATCCCTGGGTTGAGAATCATTACACCAAACAGAAAATTTTGCAACCATTTTTCATATGGAAAAATCAGAAAGTTTTTGCTGTAAAAAAGCAAATTAACCAAATGTTAGAGTCAAATGTAAAGACTTTTAGCGAAATGGGTATCTCTACTATTCCACTGGGGTAATCAGTGAGGGACTGTAGCTGATTTTTCTATGGGGTAGGAGTTCTTAAACATTTCTTCAGGAACAATGAAATGTGTATTTTTCTGTAAGAAATGGGGCATAATTTCTGGACTGGATTTGGAAAAGATGCTCAGACTCTATTTTCTTTCATGTTGGTATGTGATTAGAGAGCACATTAAATTATTACACAGAATTTACCTTTGCTGCACTTGGAAATCTATTCATCTTTGTGTCATTCTCACTGACAGCAAGTTAGAAATGGAAAGGTGCTTAGCAGTCAAATGATCCCCCCTCACTTAACAGAAAAAGGATGAGGTAGGGACCCACAATGAGGAAAGGGCCATGGCTCTGATCTCCTGAGCTTAATTTTCCGTGCACTCTTCTCACCGTCTCTGTTGTCATCAGCTGGCATGGCTTCACATAAAGGAGGTTTTGCAGTGAAAATAAGTCAAGTTTTGAAAGGAAACCACGTCTGACTCTAGGCTTTGCAATGTACTGACTGTATAGTCTTGGGCAGGTAAGTAACCCCTTTGAGCCTCCCTCTCCTCAACTGTATAGTAAGAGTCAATTGCAATCCATGCAAGACCACCAGTTCAGGACAGCTGCTGCATTGGCACACTGGCTTCCCCTCCACTCAAGAGGCAGGCGCAGAAAGGGGCACTTACTGGACGCACTCGTTCGCCCGGCCCTTGTTCTGATACTCCACAATACAGCGGATCAGCTGGTCATTCTCCTCCAAGAGCTGAAAAATCAAAGAAAAGGTCAATGCAGTACGGCGGGCAGGGCTGCATGCCCCACGCCGGACTGTCCCGCCCCAGTTCTTTGGCTGACTTCGTTTCCATCTCACTCCATACCAGCCGGTCAACACCCTTCGCAGACTACAAGTCTCGGCAGGGATGCTGCTCACTCCAGGAAGCTTGCTCACTCCAGGAAGCTTACGCACTCCGCAGCTCATCAAGATCTCTGCCCGCGTTGGCGCTTACCCGCTGGATAGTCTCCTGATTGACTTCCGCCTTGCCCCTCAGCCAGTCCGGTACGAAGGCCACAGACATCTCGGGGAGCCCAATCGAAAACCTGCTTCAGAAACCGTAGACCACCTACCACTCGCCTAAAACCGAGCCAGAAACAGGATCAATACACAACACTGCCACAGCAGGCTCCCACAGTAGGTAGGGCCTATGCTCTCGACGTTGATTGGATTTTCCTGCCTACAGGGCGGGGAACGGGAGGGAACGTCTCTTGTGATTGGACCCACAAGAACGGCGCTCGGCAACTTCCTCGAGTCCGGCCCCCAGGGCGCCGGGGCAGTGTACAAACCCTTTGCGCCTGCGCAGTCTGGAAAGCTAGACTGCGGAGTCGGGACCGGGTCTACCGCTTACCTTGTCCAGCGTCACCTCCTTGAATTTTAGAATGTGTATACTGCTGCACGGGGAGCTTGCCCAGGGTCCCGTAGGAATCATGCCTGGAACCACATATATGGCTCCAAGTCCACAGCTCTTTTGACATCACTCTGGTGCCACTAGGCCAGCGTCTGGAGGTTGAACCCTGAGCATTGCCTTCTGAAGTGCTAGGAAAACAGTGCTTTACACTTTGCTGAGGGAGAAACTTGCATCTGTGGCTAGATTTCCTTTGGGCAATAATAATCTTATTAGGTTTGCAATCCTAAAAAGCACTAGTATTTTGCCCATTTTACAGATGAGAAGACAGGTTAAGTAACTTGCCCAAGGTCCACAGCTACCAAGAGCAAAGCCAGTATCTGAACACAGTCTAGCTTTAGAAACTTCACTCTTCACGAGTACCCCATACTGCCTATGCATTATACTGCAAGGGTGGTTGTCTGCAAAATGCAAGGGGGAAGCTGGCCACATCCTCCTGGGTCACATAGTAACTCCTGGCAACTGTTAAAACTCCGAAGTGGTTGTAGGCTTCTAGCCCATCTGTGGTTGATGTGGTAATAAAGCTTGTTTTCCCTAAAGCACAGAGTGGGCAGCAGCCACTTAGTTTAGGAGGGAGATTTGGGGAGCCTCCTAGAGATTAATTTCCCCAGCTGGTACCTCTGGTTCAGACCAAGCTTGTCAGGGCTTTCTCTCCACAATCCCTTTATTCAACCCTGTGAAGGGCACTTTTCATCCCCTTGCACAGAAGGGTAAACCTACTGTGAGAAGTGGGGGTAGTTACGCCTAAGCTGGGGCAGGACTTAGGGCTTTCTGGTTTCCAAGCCTGCACTGTTAACCCCACATTGGGCTCCTTCCCCAGGAAAATTCCATTGAAAACAGGATGAACAGAAAAGGAAACCTCAGGAGCAGGATGTGGGTCTTGCTTAGTCTTATATCTGGCCTCATTCCTGTTTAGACAAATGAGGAAGGGCAATGAAATGGTGTTAAGATGGGACAGGTGCAAGGGACCAAACTGGTCCCACATACAAAGTAAACCATTTAGGAGAAGAGATATCTCCATATAGAGAAGAAATGGAGGCTAAGCAGGTGACAGGTGTCCAGATTCTGGACTCACTCCTAAGAGCAATGGGAGCCATGGATGGTTTTAAGCAGCATGAAATCATATGCATTTTAGAGTTTTCCTGGCTGTAAAATGGTGAAAGAGAAGGTAGCCAGATGAAAAGGGAAATGAACAGTGAGAAAGCTACTATAGGCATGCAGGCTAGATACAGTGGGAGCAGTGAAAAAAAAGTGTGTGTATTTTAAAAACATTAGAAATAGATTTGCCTTTTTGGAAGGAAGTATGGAGAATCCTCGAAGAACTCAAATTAGATTTCCTATTAGTTCCTGCAATCCCATTACTAGGCATCTACCCAGAAAAAAAAAAAATCATTTTATCATAAGGACATTTGCACTAGACTGGTTATTGCAGCTCAATTTACAATCACCAAAATGTGGAAACAGGAATGGATTAACAAGCTGTGGTGTATGTATACCATGGAATACTATTCAGCCACTAAAAAGGATGGAAACTTTACATCTTTTGTATTAACCTGGATGGAGATAAACACATTCTTCTTAGTAAAGCATCACAAGAATGGAGAAGCAAGAATCCAATGTACTCAATTCTAATATGAAGGCAGTAGATGAGCTAATACAAGTGGGGGGTAGGGGAATGAGCAAGTGGGAAGAGGAGAGGAAGAAGATTGGGGGGGGTCGCAGTGTATGGCACACCTCTTGGGGGTGGGACACAATTATAAGAAGAACTTTATCTAACAATTGCAATCAGTGTAAACTAATTCTTTTTACCCTCAATGAATCCCAAACAATAAAAATAAAATAAAATAAAATTTAAAAAAAAGATTATGCTTTAAAAAAAAAAGTAGATTTGACAGGCCATAGTGATTGAATGGGTAGGGAAGCTGGCCTGGACATGAGGGTGATACGTTCAGTCATGGAAATGCACAGTTTGAGGTGATGACAAATGGAGATGTTAAAGTTCATTGATGGCTATTTAGGTCTGAAACTCAGGGACAAGGGATAGGCTAGAGGTACAGCTTTGAGAAACATCACTGTGGCAACTGATTGGAACCATGTAGTGGATAAGTCTGCCTAAGGAGAGTGTGATGGCTTTCTCTCATGGTTGAGAAAAGAAGCTGCAAAGGAGACTGAGGGGCGAAAGAGACAAGAGATACAGGAAGAGGAAAACTAGGAGAGTTGGGGTCATGGAAATTTTTTTTAAAGTAACTGAGAAACCAGGACAGCAATGACAAATGCTGTTAAAAGGTCAAAAAAGATGAAGACTAGGTCTTTGATGTTCTTGGTGAGGGCAGTTTCAGTGATGTAGTGAAACAGAAATCAGAATTTTAGTGGACTGAGAAATGGTGGAAAAGATGAAGCAACAGAGTGTTCAAACAAACTATTTTTTCCATGATGTTAGGTTGTAAAGAGGAAAAGAGAAAGAAATGATAGCTGGAGGGACAGGAGTGAGAGGATTTGTCAGAAGCTGAGGGCATCATTTTGATGGTGGTTTTTTCTTCAGTGAAGGAGTCACTTGGGAGAGCAAGGGGGTTGAAGAGTGGGAGATCTGGGGAGAAGACAAGAAATTTGGAAGTTGGGGCGGTGCCTGTGGCTCAGTTGGTAAGGTGCCGGCCCCATATACCGAGGGTGGCAGGTTCAAACCTGGCCCCGGTTGAACTGCAACCAAAAAATAGCTGGGCATTGTGGCGGGCGCCTGTGGTCCCAGCTACTCAGGAGGCTGAGGCAAGAGAATCACTGAAGCCCAGGAGTTGGAGATTGCTGTGAGCTGTGTGATGCCACAGCACTCTACCGAGGGCTATAAAGTGAGACTCTGTCTCTACAAAAAACAAAAAAAAAAAAGAAATTTGGAAGTTGATTTTGGGGGAGAACTGGAGAGATCTTGGCAAACAGGGCTGCTGAATGGTGTTGACCTAGTTGAGGTTGGCAGTGTACATATCATGATCTATGTGGTTGTGAGATTTCATCCAGTAGCCTTTACAGCCTAGGAGGAGATTCAGAGAAGACAGAAGCTTGGATTATTCCAGTTTTGGAGTGCTGCCAGTCATGTGACAGATGGATAACAGTGCACTGGATGTAAGCATATCGGGAAGATTGTAATGGAAGTGATGAACCCTGGACTCTCACATGATGGGGAAGGAAATGAAGACTAGAGGGAGCTGATAAATAGAGCAAAGTATAGGGACAAGTGAACTGGAAGTTTCTGAAGGGCCAAGAACAGTGACAGGAATTCAAAGAATAGCAGAAGGACTTGTGAGGAGAAAGATATCCCAGCTTCAGCTCCGGGTGGAGAGGTGGGGGAGGGGAGAGAGAGAGAGAGAGAGAGATATCAAGATCCTCTTCCCCTTATCTGTGCATCCTTCCCCCACTCATCCATTCATCTAAGGCTGAAGGATAGCAGCTTCCTTGAAGCTACTTCATCATCCCGTTCACATCCAATTCATCACTATATTCTGTTGATCTTGTTCCTACTTTTCTCTGCAGCCTGCTCAATGCTCTTCCTCTTCAGCCTCATCCTAGTTCATGCTGCAATTCCATTCTCTCTTGCCCAGATGACTGCATTGGCTTCCCATCCAGTCCCACTGTGGCTTCTTTAAGCCTTATCCGTTTTGATCTTAATTTTAGCAAAGTGATTTTTTACAAGGTGCAAATGTGATCAATTTTCATTGTCTTAAACTTTCCACTATGGCTCATAAGATCCTACATGGTCTGGTGGCTCTCACTCAACTCATTTACTCTCTACACTCTATGTTTCTTTCCTTTTTATGGTAAATACATATAAGGTAAAATATATCTTTTTTGTTTGTTTGTTTTGAGGAAGAGTCTCACTGTTGCGGTAGGTAGAGTGCCTTGGCATCATAGCTCGCAACAACCTTAAACTCTTGGGCTCAAGAGATTCTCCTGTCTTAGCTTCCCGAGTAGCTGGAACAATCATTTTTTGTTTGTTTTTTAGAGACACAGTATCAGTTTGTCGCCCTCGGTAGAGTGCACTAGCATCACAGCTCACAGCAACCTCTCCAGCTCTTGGGCTTAAGCGATTCTCTTACCTCAGCCTCCCGAGTAGCTGGAACTACAGGCACCTGCCACTACGCCAGCTAGTTTTTTCCTGTTTTTAGTGGAGACGGGGGTCTCACTCTTTTTCAGGCTGGTTTGGAACTTCTGAGGTGAAGCGATCCACCTGCCTCGGCTTCCCAGAGTGCTAGGATTACAGGTGTGAGCCACTGCACCTGCCTTTCAATCATTTTTTTGTTTGTTTGTTTTTTAGAGACACAGTCTCACTTTGTCGCCCTCGATATAGAGTACGCTGGCGTCACAGCTCACAGCAACCTCCAGGTAAGAGGCGATTCTCTTACCTCAGCCTCCCAAGTAGCTGGGACTACAAGCGCCGGCCACAATGCCCGGCTACATTTTTGTTTGCAGTTTTGGCCAGGGCAGGGTTTGAAACTGCCACGCTCCTTATGTGGGGCCGGCGCCCTACTCACTGAGCCACAGGCGCCACCCAATCATTTTTAAATGTACGGTTTTATGGTATTTGGTACATTCACATTGTTGTGCAACCATCACTACCATCCATTCCGATAATTTTTTCATCTTCCCAACTGAAATTCTGTATGCGTTGAACATTAACTCTCCTAGAAAGTGGGCTTTCTAGGTTTCTTTCCATCCCAAAATACTTTGCTCTTCTCTGAAGAGCAGTTTGTATTATACATGTGTTTAATTGCTTGCTGGATTCTCTCACCCTGCCTTCTTTCCTGACATAGTCATTAGTATAAGGAATTCCTCGCTTTGTCCATAGTGCCTGGCACTCAGCAGATGCTCAGTGCTTAATACCTGTTGAATGAATACATAGACCAATTCTGCTACCTAATCTACCTCCAGCCAGCTATCCACCTGCGGGCGGCTCTGCTCCCAGTCTGGGGTATGTCCCGCCGGGGTCGGACTTTGGCACCCTATTCAGGCTGGCAGTAGGCCGTGCTCTTTGGTTTGCCTATCTCGGGCCTCCAGCCCTGCGACGCGGACCGAGGAACCCACGCCCCGGGTGTGTCCCTGTGTCCCGCGGAGCCTCCCGGCCTCCAGAAGTCAGTCCTTTCGATACCCTGGCAGGACTCGAGCTTAGACCACATAGCCTCCTCGTATCTCCGGACTTCAGGGTTACCGGCTCGGACCTCAAACCACGCAGGGAGACAGAGGAGGTAAGAAGACCTGAGGCGTGCGCCCCAGCCACGCCCCCTGTACTTTTGGGTCTCAGCCCTTTAAGAACCGCTCCTTTCGCGACGTGGTCGCCATCCGGCTGCAAAGGCGCTCCAGGATTGGTCAGTTGGGGGTGATGTCTCTTGGCAGCAGCGAATGGGGTTTAAAAGGCTCGCGCACGCGCACCACCATCTACCTGCGTCTGGGCTGCCTATGACCTGGGGCGGGTCCGCCTAGGTAGCGGAAGAGGCGGCAGGTGCCGTGGTGGTGTGGCGGCACGGCGGGTTGTCCCCGACTTGCGGAGGCTGCGGTCGGGGCAAGGTGAGGACTCGGGGCGGAGGCAGATGCTGCCGCCCGTTAGCTGAGAGTAGGCGGAGTCGGGTGTGGCGTAGGGCGGGCCCCGAGGTGGAGGCGGCCCGAGCCCTCCCTTGTCCTGCCCTCGGGCCGAGTCTAGACCCTCTGGGCTTCTGGGACTGGGCAGTTTCCCGGATTCCCGGGCCACCCAAGGCGCGCGCTGGCTGGAATCCTCTGCTGACAGAGGGCGCAGAGGGCTACCCTCAGTGGGAAGAGATGGAGGGTGTCCAACATGAAAGAAGGGGCGGTAGTTTCCTTAACTATCCACTAAGTTCAAGTCAGAATATTGTTTAGTTTTAACGGCAAACTTCCCTTAGTATGCCAATAGTTTAAGATTTCTAATACTGGATACACTGGACAAACTTTTCTGAACACCAGCTGTGAGATGTTCATTACAAGTTTTATGTCCGTTATAGGTTTACACATAGATCTCTAGAGCCAGAAGCATAAAAGGACTTGGGGATATTTTTGATTTGTAGAAATCAAAGTTACAAAAGAATATTTCTGTTGGTGGAAAGTAAAGGTGAAATTTGTGACACCTCAAAACCAAAGGATAGGGTAAACATTCACTAAATTTTGCAGAGAAAATACGTAGTTGATCCCGATAAATTTTAGTAAAATGAAAACGGAAACAATTGAAGGGGTTTAACGTTGCTAGATAGAATTAAATTGATACAGAGTTTTCTCTCGAAAATACATTTTAAACACCGTTGTTATAGCTCTGATTTAAGTGTTTGTGTTTACAACACAACGCCTACATTCAAAAGGTGACCAATGGTCACAGAGGAAAACTGACTTCAAGTTAATGAAGTGGGTTAGGAGCAGTTGTAACAAGTGTGACATCAGGCTCCTTCCTCTAGCAACAGGTCTTTGATTAGTTTTTAGTATTACAAGGAATTATTTTACGGAAATAGAGTAGCCGTAATCCCAAAGATTGAATTTAGAGAAGCAGGATAGGGTTGAAAGATTGTAACTTTAGAATATTTCAAGTAAGGAAGCCTGGATTTGAATCCTGGCTTTACCTTTGAGCTATGGAGCTACAGTTTTTCCACCTGTCCAGTGTGGATTATGCCTACCTCATAGATATTTATGAACATTTAATAACATTATCTATATAAAAGTTTCTAGGACAGTGCCTGACATACAGTATTAGTTCCTATCAAGTTTCTATACTCGTCTCAGTTCCTAACAAATGCCAGAGTGGACCCTCCTTTCCACTCCTTCCCCAAGCATCTCTGATCTACAATTTAGGCAACCAGTTGTTAAGTCCTGTTGCTGAAGATGAACTCAGTAAGGGCAACATAACTCGATTTTGACTTCCATATTGTGTGTTTGAGCATATGCCTTATGGTGAACCCTTGTGTTTGAATATTTGTGTGCCAAATGAAATTTGTTTTGCTTGTTTAAATTCCTATTTTTTGAGGACTGGTCATCTCTCTCTGTCTCCTTTTGTCTTTCTCCTTCTTTCTGTCCCTTTTTCTCATTGTGTGTGGTAGGGATTTGAGGGTTAAGAATAAAAGGGGAGAAAAAAACAACGGAAACAAGGGTAGCCTCCAGCATAGTCACAGAGTCTTTCCTGATAAAATAGGGGTAATCTATAACATGAGCAGTTTATAAACAGATGCTGCTAGGAAGATTTAGGAAATGGGGGAGGCAGATTAAAATATATTTTTATAAAACCTAGTAACATGGATGCTGTGTATTGATTACTACTTTGTGTTCTACTTAAAAAATGTTTGTATAAACCTTTCTCTTTTTCTCTCTTAGTAGAGACTTATTGTGGAAAAGTGTTCAAAATATAGATCAGAATTACGGTAAGGGATCTACAAACCTACATCTCTTATTTCCAGTGAACAATAATGAGACAGCCCTCAGGTCCTTCATTCATTTGCTTAGCAGTCTTTTATTTATTTATTTATTTATTTATTTATTTATTTATTTATTTATTTATTTTTGTAGAGACAGAGTCTCACTTTATCGCCCTCAGTAGAGTGCCATGGCATCACACAGCTCATAGCAACCTCCAACTCCTGGGCTTAGGCGATTCTCTTGCCTCAGATTCCCAAGTACCTGGGACTTCAGGCGCCCACCACAATGCCCGGCTATTTTTTTTTGTTGTTGCAGTTTGGCCAGGGCCAGATTTGTACCCGCCACCCTCGGTATATGGGGCCAGCGCCGTACCCACTGAGCCACAGGCACCACCCTGCTCAACAGTTTTTATTGAGTAATTTCTTGGTTTTGTTTCTTTTATTATTAGTACTTTTTTGAGACAGAGTCTCACTGTTGCCCAGGCTAGAGCGCCATGGTGTCATAGCTCACAGCAACGTCAAGCTCTGGGCTCAAGTGATCCTTTTGCTTCAGCTTCCCAAGCAGCTGGGACTATAGGTGTGGGCCACCACACCTGGCTATTTTTCCCTTTTTTGTAGAGTTGGTGTCTCATTCTTGCTCAGGCTGGTCTCAAACTTCAGAGCTCAACTGATCCACCTGCCTAGGCCTCCTAGAGTGCTAGTATTACAGGTGTGAGCCAATGCACCCAGGCTATTGAGTACTTTCTTTTTTTTTTCTTCTTTTTTTTTTTGTAGAGACAGAGTCTCACTTTACCGCCTTTGGTAGAGTGCCATGATGTCACAGGACTCACAGCAACCTTTAGTTCTTGGGCTTCCGCGATTCTCCTGCCTCAGCCTCCCGAGCAGCTGGGACTACAGGCGCCTGCCACAACGCCCGGCTATTTTTTGCTTACAGTTCAGCTGGGGCTGGGTTTGAACCCGCCACCCTTGGTATATGGGGCTGGCGCCCTACTCACTGAGCCACAGGCACCACCCTATTGAGTACTTTCTAATAGTGTGCCAGGCAGGGTGGCAATTTCCAAAGTCCACTGGCCTGTAAAAGGAGTTGGTAAGACCTGGAAGACAGACCAGTGTCTCTTCGTGGGAGCATTCTGAGGTTGCCTTTGTCCTTATGGAATTGATAAATATTTTTTTCTATAATTGTGGCATGGTTTTCCAGATGCGTACCACTGCTTTCCTATTTGAAATTGAATACAAGTTATCTTTGAGCAGTTTTATTTTAACGAATCTTTAGATTATAGTACCTTCTAGTTGGAAATATGTAATATGGAATTATTCACTATAAAACATGCTTTTCAATATTTGTGCATAAATTATCAGAACTATAGTTAGCAGATAGGATTATTGTTCTGCTAGTGGATGTAGCAGCCCATATAGCTTACGGCAAGGAGGAGTGAGAGTTATAAGAAACACCTGTATAGCTCGGTAATGTAACACCCTGGTGAAAAGGGCATGGGGAGGGATTTGGCTCTCCTAACAAATATGAGAGCTCACCAGGAGAGCATCAGTGATTGGCAGTCTCTACACCTGTGGTGTTAAGAGCCATGGGAGTGTGTCCCTAAGAAGCTGGAGGAGAAGGCTGTTGGGAGCGCGCATTCTATCACTGGTCCACTCACTCTGACTCTGTCGCTGCTTCTGCCTGCAGAATGCCTGCAACTGCTAAAGCCTGCTAAGATGTATTCTTCTTACTAAGACTGCTTTACTCCCTCAAATACTGTCTTTCTCTCTCTCTCCCTTCTGCTAAAGCAAATAGCCCTCAGGCACCTAAGAGCAATTGTTTCCAACCAAGGTAGCCTAGCTATTTTAAAATGACATTTATTTATTTATTTTAAATGACATTTAAACAAAAAAAGAAGTATGAGTATAATTTAAGTGAGTGGTACATGATGACCTTAAGTTAAATTTTTATTTTTTCAATTTTTATTTTAAAATAATTATCACAGAAGTTGCAAAGATAATACAGAGAGGTCACATGTACTATTCCCTTAGTTTTCCCCATTGGTTACATTTCTTTATTTTTATTTTATTATTTATTTATTTATTGTTTATTTTTTTTTTGAGACAGAGCCTCACTTTGTCATCCTCGGTAGAGTGCTGTGGTGTCATAGCTCATAGCAACCTCAAACTCTTGGGCTCAAACAATTCTTTTGCCTCAGCTGCCGGAGTAGTTGGAACTACAGGCCCCCGCCACAGCACCCAGCTATTTTTAGAGATAAGGTCTCACTCTGGCTCAGGTTGGTCTCACACCTGTGAGCTCAGGCAATCCACTGCCTCAGCCTTCCAGTGTGTTTTTTTTGGGGGGGTGGGGGCGAAGACAGAGTCTTACTCTGTCACCCTGGGTAGAGTGCCATGGCATCATAAATCACAGCAACCTCAAACTCTTGGGCTCAAGTGATCCTCTTGTCTCAGACTCCTGAGTAGCTTGGGACTATAGGTGTCCACCACAAGGCCTGGTTAGTTTTTCTATTTTTAGTAGAGAAGAGGTCTCACTCTTGTTTAGGCTGGTCTTGAACACCTGAGCTCAGGCTATCCACCCATCTTGGCCTCCCAAGAGTGCTAGGATTACAGGCTTGAGCCACCATACCTGGTTGGTTATATCTTATATAACTATAGTACAATATCAGCTCCAGGAAACTGACATTGGTATAAAACATATAAACATCCTAGCACTCTGGGGGCAGAGGTGGGTGGATTGCTTGAGCTCAGGAGTTTGAGACCAGTCTGAGCAAGAAAGAGATCCCACCTCTAAAAAAAACTAGCTGAGCGTTGTGGTAGGCACCTATAGTCCCAGCTACTTGGGAGGCTGAAGCAAGAGAATTGCTTGAGCCCAAGAGTTTGAGATTTCTGTGAGCTATGACAGCATGGTACTCTATCGAGGGTGACAAAGTGAGACTGTCTCAAAAAAAAAAAAATGTATAAACACATGTAAATTTCTGTAACCTCTGCCACAGTCAAGATTTAGAATTAATCCATTACCATGCAGCTCTCTCTTTTGCTCTTCTTTCATAGTCACACTCATTCTCCTCCTTCTCAGTTTCCTAAACTCTGACAACAGTTTTTTAGTTCTCCATCCCTATAATTTTGTCATTTTGAGACTGTTACATAAAAGGATTCATACAGCATGTAAGATTTTGATATTGAGTTTTTTTTTTTTTTTGAGATGAAGTCTCACTCTGTTGCCCAGGGTGGAGTGCTATAGAGTCATCAAGGCTCACAGCAGCCTCAAACTCCTAGGCTCAGGTGATCCTCAGCCTTTGCCTCAGCCTTCCTGGTAACAAGGCCTACAGGTACCTGCCACAATAACTGGTTAGTTTTTTCTATTTTTAGTAGAGATGGGGTCTCACTGTTACTCAGGCTGGTCACAAACTCCTGAGCTCAAGCGATCCTCATGCCTTGGCCTCCTAGAGTGCTAGGATTACAGGTATGAGCCACTGCACCTAGCCTTGATATGGCTTTTTGCAATTAGAATAATACTTTTGAAATCCATCCAAGTTGTTCTGTGTGTCAGTCTGATAGTTTATTCCTCATTATTCCTGAATAGTATTACATTGGATGAATATACTGTGGTTTGTTTAACTCTTCATTATTTGTAGGATATTTTGGTTTTTTCCAGTTTTTGGTTGTTTTAAATGTGCAATGAGCAATTGTACAAAGGTTTTTGTGTGAAAGTAAGTTTTTATTTCTGTGGGATAAATGCAAGGAGTGTGATTGATAGATTGTACATTAAAAGGGAACTGCCAGAATGTTTTCTAGAGTGTCCCATGTTACAGTCCTTCTAGCAAAGCATAAGAGAGTCAGTTTCTCTGCATGCTTGCATTTGATACTTTCACTGTTTTTTTCATTTTATCTACTCCGATAGGTGTACAGTAGCAGTATGGCTTTAAGTTGCATTTTCTTAATGGCCAGTGATGTTGAACATCTTTTCATGAGCTTATTTGCCATCTGTATATCCTCTTTGGCAAAATGCCTGCTTGTGTATTTTGCCCATTTTGTAATTGGATTGTTTGGTTTTTCTTACTGTTGACCAGTTTTGATACTGGTCCCTTATCAGATACGTGGTTTACACATTTTTTTCTCCTAATCTCTAACTTGTGTTTTCAACCTTTTAAAATGGGCTTTTCCAGAGAAAAGTTTTCAATTGTGATGATGACTCCCAAAGTGCTAGGTTTACAGGTGTGGGTGCCGGGCTCATGTGCAATTTCCTAGGAATTTAAAAGAGGAAGAAAAGTACTTCTAGCTGGGCAAGTCCGGGTCAGTTTCATGTTGTAAGAGAATATGAGACTGGTTTTGATTTGGATTTGGGTATAGGGAGATGAGAGGTGTGACATTGAGACACAGGTGAAGAAGGCGTGGAGGCACAGTGGTGAAGAGTAGTGTGCATCCTGGGCGCTCCTGTTTGGGGAATGAAGAAGAATTGAAATACTGAATAAGGTTGCATCCCTAGGGTTCTTTGGAAGAAAGGTCCGTTGTTATACCTATGAACACCCTGTCAACTAGAGGACCTGTCAAACAGGATCTGTGAAACAGGACATGTAAACGCGTGGAAAGACCCATTTGAGCTGTAATGGCTATGCCACTAATCCCTAGTTTCAGGGCTGCCACACACAGATGTGCAGAATATACTCTGGACAAGTACCTTGAGATATTAACAGATGGAGCTAAAACCTATCAGGCTCAGTTAGCAGAACTGGTGCAGGTCTGTTTCCATACAGAGGCACCTTTTTTTCTAATTTCTTAAAGGCACTACGAGGACTCAGATCTTTTTCTTTTTGTTTCTTTTTTTATATTAAAAAAATTATGTATTTATTTAGAGACAGAGGCTCACTATGTTGCCCAGATGAGAGTGCCACCTCAAACTCCTGGGTTCAAGCGATTCTTCTGCCTCAGCCTCTGGAGTAGCTGGGCTTACGGGTCCCCAGCATGACATCTGGCTAATTCATCCTTAGGGTGGTCTTGAACTCCTGGGCTCAAGGGATCCCCATGCTTTAGCCTCCCAGACTACTAGGTTTAGAGGCATAAGGTACCATGCCTGGCCTGTTCCTTTTTGTTTCTTAATAGTGCTCACATATCATGGCCAAATATTTAGTATCTTACTGTAATATAATTTGCTAAATGATTTCCTTTAGCCATCTGTAGGGACTCTCATTATTTTGAAGATTGGCTCTGTCTGAAACATTTGCAGAAATTGAGGAGGACATGCTAAGTTCCATTTTTGCCTTCTGTTCTCCTTGTCATGAGCATTAGGTTCGATGCTGAGAATCCCTCTGCCCTCCTCTATTTCCCTGCACATGAGGATAAGGCAACTAAACCGCGTAGTGCCTGCCTTCCAGGGCGAGCTGAAATGCATGGTTCTCTGGATCCCAGTCCTTCTCTGCTGCTTCAGTGGCAGGTGCTTTGTACCCTGTTAGGGTTGTCTTGCTCTGTGTCCTGCTACCTGCTGTTACTGCTGAAGTTCCCGAGGCCTTCTGATCCTGTTTCCTTACCTCTCTATTCCTTTTTTCCTCATCCTAGTTGGCTTTATTCTGGAAAGGGAGAGATTATTGAGAGAAAGAAAACGGGTATTACTAATCAGCAGAGACAGGGAGGATAATGAAGGGAGGAGAATTGGGAATGATGTAGCAGTAGAGGGCAGGGAAAAATAATAAAAGCTACATTGCAGTTATAGCTGGGGTGAGGGTGAAACAACCTGGAGTTGACATTCCAAGGATGGGGGTGTTTCTAGCACTATTATATAGCCCTCAGTAACAAGGTAAACCTTCCTTTCCTCAGGTGTCCTCATGACTCCTCTTGTGGACCATGTCCATGATCTTTTTTGCCTGTGTGGTACGGGTGAGGGATGGACTGCCCCTCTCAGCCTCTACTGACTTTTACCACACCCAGGACTTTTTGGAATGCAGGAGACGGCTCAAGACATTAGGCTTGCGACTGGCACAGTATCCAGGTCGAGGTTCTGCAGAAGGCCGTGATTTCAGTATACAGTAAGTGAGCATATTCACCTTTATAGAACATCAGCAAAGTTGGGGTTACTTTTAACTATATGTAACAGTATCGTTATGCTAATCACATTGTGTAGTAAAAGTGGATCTGGCATCTGGCAGTGGTCTGAGGTTGTGTGTGTATATAGCAACAGAAAAATGGAAGAGTGGATTTCCTTAGAGCCTCAAGCATTGCTGCTCCAGCTTCTAAGTTCTGTTGATGGAGTACTCATGAGCGCAATCGGTTTTTGTGCCTTTAGTTTCATAGTTTTTTTGCACTTAGATGTGAGGGGAAAAGGATGAGAGAGGGAGGAGATAGAGGATTAAGATATTGGGGAGGGAAAAGGATGAGAGTGAGAAAGCCAAGAAAATAAGGAAAAAAGGCTTCATTTGTGGCTCTTGCCTTCAGTTTTTGCTTTTAAATTTTTAACTTTTTAAAAAACTTTTTTTACTTTTTAATTTTTATTATGTGACAAGAGCAGGGGATTGAAAAATTAATGACAGCAGGTCTGTCTTTTCAAGGGACTTATTTTTCACAGAAAAAAGAAGTCTAAGACTTCAGAATTAAGTCTTGGAGATTCAGTAGTTTTTTGAAAAAGAAATATGAAATGTTCTCATTTGTAATTTGAATTAAATATGTACCATTATTTTCATAGAGGAGTCTGAGTTTCCAAATATGTACCATTATTTTCTTTTCTTATAGTTGAGCAGTACCATAGCTTTTTATAGTTAAGGAGCTGTATTAGTTTCCTAGGACTTACAAGTTTCTACAAACTGGCTTCAAACAACAGAAGTTCATTCTCTTACAGTTCTGAAGGGCAGAAGTCTGAAATCTGGGCAGGGCCATGCTCCCTCGGCAAGCTTTAAGGAAGAATCCTTCCTATACTTCTACTACCCTGTTTCTCTGAAAATAAGACAGTGTCTTTTTTTTTTTTTTTCTCTTTTTTTCATTGTTGGGGATTCATTGAGGGTACAATAAGCCAGGTTACACTGATTGCAGTTGTTAGGTAAAGTCCCTCTTGCAATCCTGTCTTGCCCCCAGAAGGTGTGGCACACCTCTCTCCCGCCTTCCCTCTCTCTACTTTTCCTCTCCCCCATGACCTTAACTGTCATTAATTGTCCTAATATCAAAATTGAGTACATAGGATTCATGCTTCTCCATTCTTGTGATGCTTTACTAAGAATAATGTCTTCCACGTCCATCCAGGTTAATACGAAGGATGTAAAGTCTGCATTTTTTTTAATGGCTGAATAGTATTCCATGGTATACATATACCACAGCTTGTTAATCCATTCCTGAGTTGGTGGGCATTTAGGCTGTTTCCACATTTTGATGATTGTAAATTGAGCTGCAATAAACAGTCTAGTACAAGTGTCCTTATGATAAAAGGATTTTTTTCCTTCTGGGTAGATGCCCAGTAATGGGATTGCAGGATCAAATGGGAGGTCTAGCTTGAGTGCTTTGAGGTTTCTCCATACTTCCTTCCAGAAAGTTTGTACTGAATTTTCCTCTCAAAACTGCTTTTGCAGTATCCCATAGGTTTTGGTAGCTTGTGTCTTCATTGTTGTTATGCTCAAGGAAGTTAATGATTTCCTGTTTTATTTCTTCCTGCGCCCATCTGTTATTCAACAGAAGATTGTTTAATTTCCATGTCTTTGTGAGGGGTTGAATGTTTTTGTTAGAGTTGAGTTCCACCCTTAGTGCCTTATGGTCTGAGAAGATACAAGGTAAAATTTCAATTCTTTTGATTCTGTTGATATTTGTTTTGTGACCCAGGATATGATCAATTTTGGAGAATGTTCCATGGGGTGATGAGAAGAATATGTATTCTTTATCTTTGGGATGGAGTGTTCTGTATGCGTCTATCAAGCACAGTTGTTCTAGGGTCTCATTTAAATCTCTTATATCTTTGTTTAATTTCTGTTTAGAGGATCTGTCCAGCTTTGTAAGAGGAGTGTTAAAGTCCTCTGTTATTATGGTATTATCAGATATAATATTGCTCAGACTGAGTAAGGTCTGCTTCAAGAATCTGGGAGCATTTAAATTGGGTGCATAAATATTTAGAATGGAAATGTCTTCTTGTTGTAGTTTTCCCTTGACCAATATAAAGTGACCATCTTTGTCTTTTTTGACTTTAGTTGCTTTAAATCCACATGTATCTGAAAATAAGATCGCAACTCCTCTTTTCTTCTGAATACCATTTGCCTGAAAAATTGTCTTCCAACCCTTGACTCGGAGCTTTAATTTGTCTTTTGAAGCCAGGTGTGTTTCTTGCAGACAGCAAATGGATGGCTTGTGTTTTTTAATCCAGTCAGCCAATCTATGTCTCTTCAGTGGGGAATTCAAGCCATTAACATTTATTGAGATAATTGATAACTGTGGTAGTGTTCTATTCATCTTATTTTGTGAGAGTCCACTGCTTAGTTTTATCTTTTGCATCAGTGTGGAGTTGAGGTTCTGTCCTTTAATTTCTGAGTTTTTACTTTGCTGCTGATCCATTGTGATGGTCAGTGTGTAGAACAGGTTGAAGTATTTCCTATAGAGCTGGTCTCGTTGTGGTGAATTTCCTCAATGTTTGTATATCAGTAAATGATTTGATTTCTCTGTCAATTTTAAAGCTTAGCTTACAAAATTCTGGGCTGGAAATTGTTCTGTTTAAATAGATTAAAGGTAGATGACCATTGTCTTCTTGCTTGGAAAGTTTCATTAGAGAAGTCTGCAATCACTCAGATTTGCCCCTGTAGTGCCTACTTCTGGCAGCTTGCAGAATCTTTTCTTTTGTCTTGACTTTGGACAGGTTCATCACAATGTGTCTTGGAGAAGCTCAGTTAGAGTTGAGGCGACTGGAGTCCGATATCCCTCTGAAAGCAGAGTGTCAGAATCTTTGGTGATATTTGGGAAATTTTCTTTTATAATATTCTCTAGTATGGCTTCCATTCCTCTGGGGCATTCTTCTTCCCCTTCTGGGATTCCTATAACTTGTATGTTGGAACGCTTCATAAGGTCCCATAATTCTGACAGTGAACGTTCTGCTCTCTATTCTTTTCTGCCTCTTTTACTATCTGAGTTATCTCAAGAACTTTGTCTTCTACCTCTGAAATTCTTTCTTCTGCATGGTCTAACCTGTTGCTGATACTTTCCATTGCATCTTTAAGTTCCCTAATTGACTGCTTCAGTTCCTTCAGCTCTGCTATATCCTTTCTATATTCTTCATATCGTTCATCTCTTATTTGATTCTGTTTTTGGATTTCCTTTTGGTTATTTTCCACTTTATTAGCAGTTTCCTTCATTGTTTCCATCATTTCCTTCATTGTTTTCATCATGTGTATCTAAATTCCCTTTCTGTCATTCCTAACATTTCTTTATTGGTGGAATCCTCTGCAGTAGCTACCTCATGGTCCCTTGGAGGGGTTGTTCTGGACTGATTCTTCATGTTGCCTGGAGTTTTCTGCTGATTCTTCCTCAGGAGTGATTTCTTTTATCTGTTTCCTTGCCCTAATTTTCCTTTCACTTTCTCTTGCTCTTTAAGTTCCCGTGCCTGTGGACTAAGGTTTCGATGAGTCCTTTTGGTATAGGACCAGAAGGATGAAAAGGTTGAAAAGCAAGAGGGGATGAAAGAAAGAAGGAAAGAACAAAAAGAAAATAGAGAAAGGAGAGGGGGTGGGTAAAAGGAATATTGACAAAAAGAAGAGAGGCACAGAAAGAGGGAGACAGAGCAATATAAGTGTACAGTAGGGTACTTTGACACAACCTTAAAAAATCCCAACCTCTGGGGGTGCCCGGTTGGGTGGTTCCCTTGAGGTCAGCAACTCTTTGCTAACCTGATCAGACACAGTACCCCACCTCCACCAAGTTGAGAGGAAAGACAAAAATGCTATTAATGAAACCAAAACAAGCAAACAGAAAACTTTACAGGATAAAATTGGGTAAAAAAACAAATAATAGAGGTAGAAACACTAGCAAAAATGAAGTTCTAGTTATTGAAAAAGGCAGCAATGGGAAATTGTATTTATACTAGAAAACAGGAGAAAGAAAAGAAAAAATCTGTATGGAAAAGGTTGAAATTAAAAAACAAAACAACAACAACATCAAAATAACCAAAAAACAAACAAACAACAAAACAAAACAAAAAAGAACCAAAAACAAAGCAGTATATACATCTTGTTGAATATTGTCTGGGCAACAGGTGGTCTTCTAGGGTATGAGATGTTAATTACAGTGCTGATACGACTGGAGTCCTCTGTGATTTCTCAAACCCCACAGGGTAGACACCCTAAGTCTCTCTACAGCCTTCTTAAAAGGTACCTTAAGGTTCTAAACTTGCTAAGCGGAAGCTTTCCCAGGAAAGTGCTTGTCGCTGGAATCACTGGTAAAGCGGCTATCCACTTACCCAGTGTGCCAAAATCGGTCTCACTCTGCCCCTGAGGGTTCGGGCTGTAAGGCGGCTCAGACCCCGCCTTTAGGCTGCTCAGTCACTAGGTTACAACGTACCACCTGATCCTTGCTCTGCAACCCCTAGGGCGGACCCTGTTGGGGCAGTTCTCTCTCAATGGCTCCCTGCGGCCCACAGCCAAACACTATTAGCTCCGTCTGTCTGGTTCAGCAGCTCAGTCTGGGGTCCCAGACAACGCCCAAAGTTCTCCGCACTCCCACTCAAGGTCTCCCCAAGGCAGTTCAACTTAGTGCCAAGTCCAAAAACACCAAAACAGTTCACAGGTAAGGCCTTTCCGGTTTGCAGTCTCGCTGCTACTGCACTTACAGCTGTCAGCGGGATTAGACCCATTGAACACACGTGATTACTTGACAGTTTTCCACAGTTTTTGTCCTCCTCTTGGGGTCCAGAAGTCTCTTGTTGACTCCCTGTATCCTCAAAGGGATGATTATAGGCAGATCCCACCAGCCAGAGATGCTGGTGCCCAGATGCAAAGAAGCTGTTACTCGGCCACCATCTTGCTCTCCACCATCAATGTCTTATTTTAAGGTGTGCTCCCAAAGATGCGCTAGGTCTTATTTTCAGGGGACATCTTATCTTTCCTGTAAGTAGTTCTTATTTTCAGAGGATGTCTTATTTTCGGGGAAACAGGGTACTTCTAGTGGTGGTTGGTTCATAGACAAATTACTCCAGTCTCTGCCTCCGTGGTCACATGACCACCTCTCTGCCTCTTTGTCCAAATTTCCCTATTATAAGGATGCCAGTCATTAGATGAGGGCCCACCCTAATACAGTATTTCATTTTATACAGTATTTAGAGTATTTCTCATTTATCTTGGTTATATCTGCATTCTGTTTCCAAACAAGGTCACATTTACAGGTACTGAGAGTTAGGACTTCATTAAATCTTTCTTTGGGTACTCATTCAGCCCACAACATGGGTTCTTTTTCTTTTCTTTTTTTTTTTTTTTTTTTTTTTTGTAGAGACAGAGTCTCACTTTATGGCCCATGGTAGAGTGCCATGGCATCACACAGCTCACAGCAACCTCCAACTCCTGGGATTAAGCGATTCTCTTGCCTCAACCTCCCGAGTAGCTGGGACTACAGGCGCCCGCCACAACGCCCAGCTATTTTTTTGTTGCAGTTCAGCTGGGGCCGGGTTTGAACCCGCCACCCTCGGTATATGGGGCCGGCGCCTTACCGACTGAGCCACAGGCACCACCCCATGGGTTCTTTTTCATATATAAACACTTCCATTGTAGAGTGGGCTAGGTTCTTCTGAAGGATTCCTTTCATAAGGAGGACAGTGATCCTTTTTATACATTGAAAAAGTTTTTATAGAGAGAGTTCAAGTTACAAAAAGATGGTCAAATACAACCTAAAAACCCTGCTTCCAGAAGCACTCAAAAATGAGCGTAAGGGTGGTGCCTGTGGCTCAGTGAGTGAGGCGCCAGCCCCATATACTGAGGGTGGCGGGTTCAAACCCAGCCCCGGCTGAACTGCAACCAAAAAATAGCCGGGCGTTGTGGCGGGCGCCTGTAGTCCCAGCTGCTTGGGAGGCTGAGGCAGGAGAATCACAGAAGCCCAAGAGCTAGAGGTTGCTGTGAGTCCTGTGTACATCATGGCACTCTACTGAAGAAAAAAGAAATGACCGTAAGTGTATACCAAAAATTACTTCAGATATGTAGTTGAGCTTGAAAGAAAGAAATCCCAAGCTGAATAACATGCAAGATGGCAGCCGAGTAACAGCTTCCTTGCATCTGGGCACCGTGAGTCTGGGGATATAGGACTCCGGGCATCTCTGACTGGTGGGATCTGCCTATCATCACCCCTGAGAGGATACAGGGAGTCAGCGAGAGACTTCTGGACCCCAAGAGGAGGACTAAAACAGTGGAAAACCGGCAAGTGGTCGCATGTGTTCAATCCGTCTTAACCCGCCCGCAACTGGAAGTTCAGTAGCAGCGAGACTGCAAACCAGAAAGGCCTTACCGGTGAACTGTTTTGGTGTCTTTGGACTTGGCACTCAGCTGAACTGCCTTGGGGAGAGCCTGAGCGGGAGTGCAGAGAACTTTGGCCTTTGTCTAGGGCCCCAGTCTGAGCCGCTGAGCCAGACGGAGCTAATAGTGTTTGGCTCTGGGTCACAGGCAGACATTGTGAACGATCTGCCCGGCAAGCTCCGCCCTCAGGGTAGCAGAGCTGGAATTGGGTGGGAGCTGGTAACCCAGCGACCAAGTAGCCTAAGGGCAGGGTCTGAGCTGCCTTGCAGCCCTAACCCCCGGGGGCAGAGGGAGACCAGTTTTGACACACAGGGTAAGTGGATACCCACTTCAGCAGTGATTCCAGCGACAAGCACTTCCCTGAGAAAGCTTCTGCTCAGTAAGTGAACAAGTTCAAAGTGCCTTTTAAATGGGCTGAAGAGAGATTTAGGGTGTCTACCTGCTGGGGTTTGAGAAACTAGCAGCCTCCAGTCGTATCAGAACTGTGATTAACATCTCATACCCCAGAAGACCACGTGTTGCCCAGACAATATTCAATAACATATACATACTGCTTTGTTTTTGGTTGAGTTTTGTTTTTTTTTTTTTTGGTTTGGTTGTTTTTTTTGTTTATTTTGATGTTGTGGATTGTTGTTTTGTTTTTTAAGTTCAACCTCTTCCATACAGATCCTTTTTCTTTCTCAATTTTTCTAGTTTAATTATAATTTCCCATTGCTGCCTATTTCAATAATTAGAACTTCATTTTTGTTAGTGTTTCTACCGCTATTATTTGTTTTTTCCAGCCAATTATATCCCGTAAAGTTTTCTGTTTGCTTGTTTTGGTTTGATTTATAGCATTTTTGTCTTTCCTCTCTACTTGGTGGAGGTGGGGTACTGTGTCTGATCAGGTTAGCAAAGAGCTGGTGACCTCAAGGGAACCACCCAACTGGGCACCCCTAGAAGGTGGGTTTTTTTTTAAGGTTGTATCAAAGTACCCTACTGTACACCTATATTGCTCTGTCTCCCTCTTTCTGTGCCTCTCTTCTTTTTGTCAATATTCCTTTTACCCACCCCCTCTCCTTTCTCTATTTTTCTTTTTTTTTCCTTATCACTCAGTCCTCCTTTCTTTCAACCCTTTTTTGCTCTTCAACCTTCTCACCCTTCTGGTCCTGTAACCCTTAGTCCACAGGCACGAGAACTTAAAGAGCAAGAGGAAGTGAAAGGAAAATTAGGGCAAGGAAACAGATAAAAGAAATCACCCATGAGGAAGAATCAGCAGAAAACTCCAGGCAACATGAAGAACCAGTCCAGAACAACCCCGCCAAGGGACCATGAGGTAGCTACTGCAGAGGATTCCACCTATACAGAAATGTTAGGAATGACAGAAAGGGAATTTAGAATACACATGTTGAAAACAATGAAAGAAATGATGGAAACAATGAAGGAAACTGCTAATAAAGTGGAAAATAACCAAAAGGAAATCCAAAAACAGAATCAAATCAGAGATGAACGATATGAAGAATATAAAAAGGATATAGCAGAGCTGAAGGAAATGAAACAGTCAATCAGGGAACTTAAAAATGCAATGGAAAGTATCAGCAACAGGTTAGACCATGCAGAAGAAAGAATTTCACAGGTAGAAGACAAAGTTTTTGAGATAACTCAGATAGTAAAACAGACAGAAAAGAAGAGAGAGAAAGCAGAACGTTCACTGTCAGAATTATGGGACTTTATGAAGCGTTCCAACATACGAGTTATAGGAATTCCAGAAGGGGAAGAAGAATGCCCCAGAGGAATGGAAGCCATACTAGAGAATATTATAAAAGAAAATTTCCCAAATATCACCAAAGATTCTGACACATTGCTTTCAGAGGGCTATTGGACCCCAGGTCGCCTCAACTCTAACCGAGCTTCTCCAAGACACATTGTGATGAACCTGTCCAAAGTCAAGACAAAAGAAAAGATTCTGCAAACTGCCAGGAGTAAGTGCCAGTTGACCTACAGGGGCAAATCCATCAGAGTGACCACAGACTTCTCTAATGAAACTTTTCAAGCAAGAAGACAATGGTCATCTACCTTTAATCTACTTAAATAGAACAATTTCCAGCCCAGAATTCTGTACCCTCCTAAGCTAAGCTTCAAAATTGACGGAGAAATCAAATCATTTACAGATATACAAACATTGAGGAAATTCACCACAACAAGACCAGCTCTACAGGAAATACTTCAACCTGTTCTGCACACTGACCACCACAATGGATCAGCAGCAAAGTAAGAACTCAGAAATTAAAGGACAGAACCAAACCTCCACACTGATGCAAAAGATAAAACTAAGCAATGGACTCTCACAAAATAAGACGAATAGAATACTACCACACTTATCAATTATCTCAATAAATGTTAATGGCTTGAATTCCCCACTGAAGAGACATAGATTGGTTGACTGGATTAAAAAACACAAGCCATCCATTTGCTGTCTGCAAGAAACACACCTGGCTTCAAAAGACAAATTAAAGCTCCGAGTCAAGGGTTGGAAGACAATTTTTCAGGCAAATGGAATTCAGATGAAAAGAGGAGTTGCCATCTTATTTTCAGATACATGTGGTTTTAAAACAACTAAAGTCAAAAAAGACAAAGATGGTCACTTTATATTGGTCAAGGGAAAAATACAACAAGAAGATGTTTCAATTCTAAATATCTATGCACCCAATTTAAATGCTCCCAGATTCTTGAAACAGACCTTACTCAGTCTGAGCAATATGATATCTGATAATACCATAATAACAGGGGACCTTAACACTCCTCTTACAGAGCTGGACAGATCCTCTAAACAGAAATTAAACAAGGATATAAGAGACTTAAATGAGACCCTAGAGCAACTGTGCTTGATAGACGCATATAGAACAGTCCATCCCAAAGATAAAGAATATACATTCTTCTCATCACCCCATGGAACATTCTCCAAAATTGATGATATCCTGGGACACAAAACAAATATCAACAGAATCAAAAGAACTGAAATTTTACCTTGTATCTTCTCAGACCATAAGGCACTAAAGGTGGAACTCAACTCTAACAAAAATGCTCGACCTCACCCGAAGGCATGGAAACTAAACAATCTTCTGTTGAATAACAGATGGGTGCAGGAAGAAATAAAACAGGAAATCATTAACTTCCTTGAGCATAACAACAATGAAGACACAAGCTACCAAAACCTGTGGGATACTGCAAAAGCAGTTTTGAGAGGAAAATTCATCACTTTAGATGCCTACATTCGAAAAACAGAAAGAGAGCACATCAACAATCTCACAAGAGATCTTATGGAATTGGAAAAAGAAGAACAATCTAAGCCTAAACTCAGTAGAAGAAAAGAAATATCCAAAATCAAATCAGAGATCAATGAAATTGAAAACAAAAGAATCATTCAGAAAATTAATGAAACAAGGAGTTGGTTTTTGGAAAAAATAAATAAAATAGATAAACCATTGGCCAGACTAACGAGGAATAGAAAAGTAAAATCTCTAGTAACCTCAATCAGAAATAATAAAGGGGAAATAACAACTGATCCCACAGAGATACAAGAGATCATCTCTGAATGCTACCAGAAACTCTATGCCCAGAAATTTGACAATGTGAAAGAAATGGATCAATATTTGGAATCACACCCTCTCCCTAGACTCAGCCAGGAAGAAATAGAGCTCCTGAACAGACCAATTTCAAGCACTGAGATCAAAGAAACAATAAAAAAATCTTCCAACCAAAAAATGCCCTGGTCTAGATGGCTTCACTCCAGAATTCTATCAAACCTTCAAGGAAGAGCTTATTTCTGTACTGCAGAAATTATTCCAAAAAATTGAGGAAGAAGGAATCTTCCCCAACACATTCTATGAAGCAAACATCACCCTGATACCAAAACCAGGAAAAGACCCAAACAAAAAGGAGAATTTCAGACCAATCTCACTCATGAATATAGACGCAAAAATTCTCAACAAAATCCTAGCCAATAGATTACAGCTTATCATCAAAAAAGTCATTCATCATGACCAAGTAGGCTTCATCCCAGGGATGCAAGGCTGGTTTAACATACGCAAGTCTATAAACGTTATCCACCATATTAACAGAGGCAAAAATAAAGATCACATGATCCTCTCAATAGATGCAGAAAAAGCATTTGATAAAATCCAGCATCCTTTTCTAATTAGAACACTGAAGAGTGTAGGCATAGGTGGCACATTTCTAAAACTGATTGAAGCTATCTATGACAAACCCACAGCCAATATTTTACTGAATGGAGTAAAACTGAAAGCTTTTCCTCTTAGAACTGGAACCAGACAGGGTTGTCTTCTGTCACCTTTACTATTCAATGTAGTGCTGGAAGTTCTAGCCAATACAATTAGGCAAGACAAGGAAATAAAGGGAATCCAAATGGGAGCAGAGGAGGTCAAACTCTCCCTCTTTGCTGACGACATGATCTTATACTTAGAGAACCCCAAAAACTCAACCACAAGACTCCTAGAAGTCATCAAAAAATACAGTAATGTTTCAGGATATAAAATCAATGTCCACAAGTCAGTAGCCTTTGTGTACACCAATAACAGTCAAGATGAGAAGCTAATTAAGGACACAACTCCCTTCACCATAGTCTCAAAGAAAATGAAATACCTAGGAATATACCTAACGAAGGAGGTGAAGGACCTCTATAAAGAAAACTATGAAATCCTCAGAAAGGAAATAGCAGAGGATATTAACAAATGGAAGAACATACCATGCTCATGCATGGGAAGAATCAACATTGTTAAAATGTCTATACTTCCCAAAGCAATCTACCTGTTCAATGCCATTCCTATCAAAATACCAACATTGTACTTTCAAGATTTGGAAAAAATGATTCTGCGTTTTGTATGGAACCGGAAAAAACCCCGTATAGCTAAGGCAGTTCTCTGTAACAAAAATAAAGCTGGGGGCATCAGCATACCAGATTTTAGTCTGTACTACAAAGCCATAGTGCTCAAGACAGCATGGTACTGGCACAAAAACAGAGACATAGACACTTGGAATCGAATTGAAAACCAAGAAATGAAACTAACATTTTACAACCACCTAATGTTTGATAAACCAAACAAGAACATACCTTGGGGGAAAGACTCCCTATTCAATAAATGGTGTTGGGAGAACTGGATGTCTACATGTAAAAGACTGAAACTGGACCCACACCTTTCCCCACTCACAAAAATTGATTCAAGATGGATAAAGGACTTAAACTTAAGGCATGAAACAATAAAAATCCTCCAAGAAAGCATAGGAAAAACACTGGAAGATATTGGCCTGGGGAAAGACTTCATGAGGAAGACTGCCATGGCAATTGCAACAACAACAAAAATAAACAAATGGGACTTCATTAAACTGAAAAGCTTCTGTACAGCTAAGGAGACAATAACCAAAGCAAAGAGACAACCTACACAATGAGAAAGGATATTTGCATATTTTCAATCAGACAAAAGCTTGATAACTAGGATCTATAGAGAACTCAAATTAATCCACATGAAAAAAGCCAACAATCCCTTATATCAATGGGCAAGAGACATGAATAGAACTTTCTCTAAAGACGACAGACGAATGGTTAACAAACACATGAAAAAATGTTCATCATCTCTATATATTAGAGAAATGCAAATCAAAACAACCCTGAGATATCATCTAACCCCAGTGAGAATGGCCCACATCACAAAATCTCAAAACTGCAGAACCTGGCATGGATGTGGAGAGAAGGGAACACTTTTACACTGCTGGTGGGACTGCAAACTAGTGCAACCTTTCTGGAAGGAAGTATGGAGAAACCTCAAAGCACTCAAGCTAGACCTCCCATTTGATCCTGCAATCCCATTACTGGGCATCTACCCAGAAGGAAAGAAATCCTTTTATCATAAGGACACTTGTACTAGACTGTTTATTGCAGCTCAATTTACAATCACCAAAATGTGGAAACGGCCTAAATGCCCACCAACTCAGGAATGGATTAACAAGCTGTGGTATATGTATACCATGGAATACTATTCAGCCATTAAAAAAAATGGAGACTTTACATCCTTCGTATTAACCTGGATGGACGTGGAAGACATTATTCTTAGTAAAGCATCAGAAGAATGGAGAAGCATGAATCCTATGTACTCAATTTTGATATGAGGACAATTAATGACAATTATGGTTATGGGGGGGAACGGAAGGAGGGAGGTGGGTGGGGCCTTGGTGTGTGTCACACTATATGGGGGCAAGATATGATTGCAAGAGGGACTTTACCTAACAATTGCAATCAGTGTAACCTGGCTTATTGTACCCTCAATAAATCCCCAGCAATAAAAAAAAAAAAAGAAAGAAATTAATATTACAAAACAAACAAACAAAAAAAAGAAATCCCAAGCTGCCAGAAATGAAGAGGGAGCAGAATATAAAGGTAGTAAGTGTGTGAGCTGACACCAAGGCTTCTAGGGCATCACTCATAGTCAGGGTTTGAGGCTTGGTTTGAACTTTTATGGGTGGAGTATTAGAATGAGACCCTTGCATGATGGAAAGAATCTTGTCAGGCCATACCCCCAATAAAATGATGATCCCTGAGAGGTAGTTTGTCTACCAATACAGGACAGACTACCCCCTCATCTCTACTTAGCTCTTGACAGGAATGAAAATAAAATTTCACTAAAGAAATTGAGACACCATTTTGGTACCTTGTGAGTTTATATTCCCCAAGGTCTAGGAATTCCTAAGTCAAGGTTCAAACAGCAATATTGGTTCCAGACCGATAGCACTGCTGGGGTAGCTGGCCAGTGTGGATGCAGAACCACTCTGGAAGAAGTGTGCCACAACTCTGGCTCGAGAGATTCTTTTAAAAAAAGTCCCACAGGGCGACGCCTGTGGCTCAGTGAGTAGGGCGCCGGCCCCATTTGCCGAGGGTGGCGGGTTCAAACCCAGCCCCGGCCAAACTGCAACAAAAAAATAGCCAGGCATTGTGCGCCTGTAGTCCCAGCTACTTGGGAGGCTGAGGCAAGAGAATCGCGTAAGCCCAAGAGTTAGAGGTTGGTGTGAGCCGTGTGACGCCACGTCACTCTACCGGAGGACGAGGGCGGTACAGTGAGACTCTGTCTCTACAAAAAAAAAAAAAAAAAAAAAGTCCCACAGTGACGAGCTTAGCAAAAAAATGCTGAAACGTGAGAGGAGATATTCCACAGTGAGTAGAATTGATAGGCACCACTGACAGGTGAACTAGAGTAGAAAGGAAAGAAAAGCCCTGCATTTATTTAATGAGATCAGAATAACCTTAACAGCACAACCAGATGAAGATAGTATAAGAAAGGAAAATTATACACCAGTCTTATTTTGCATAAACACAAAAGTCCTAAGTAAAACATTAATAAACTAAATGCAACAGTTATGTGTATGTGAACATACCCCACAGGGGTGAAATCCAATAAGGTTTTATTTTAAGATGCCATGATGGGCTCAGTGCCTGTGGCTCAAGCAGCTAAGGCGCCAGCCATATACTCCTGAGCTGGTGGGTTCGAATCCAGCCTGGGCCTGCCAAACAACAATGATGGCTTCAACCAAAAAAAAAAATAGCCGGGTGTTGTGGTGGGTGCCTGTAGTCCCAGCTACTTGGGAGGTGAAGGCAGGAGAATCGCTTGAGCTCAGGAGTTGGAGGTTGATATGAGCTGTGATGCCATGGCACTCTACCCAGGGCGACAGCTTGAGGCTCTGTCTCAAAAAAAAAAAAGAAAAACATGTTTCTCAATAGGTAGAGAGAAGCCTGAGGCTAATTCCTCCTAGTAGAACATGCATCCATCAGTGACTAATACTACTAGACATTTTAAAGGAAGTATAGGAAAGACACAGTCTCAGGAATAGGTCTAGCAAGAGACAATATATGTGCAACAAACAGCTACAGGACTATTAAAGCCAACCAAGTGCAGAATTGAGGCAAAGTTGTATCTGAGCGTGGGATGGGAATCCATGGGTCTGTTTCTTGGTAATGGAGATGTCATCTTTTTGTTTCAGTTTTTCTTCTTCGGGGGATGTGGCCTGCATGGCTATCTGCTCCCACCAGTGTCCAGCAGCCATGGCCTTCTGCTTCCTGGAGACCCTGTGGTGGGAATTCACAGCTTCTTATGACACCACCTGCATTGGCCTAGCCTGCAGGCCATATGCTTTTCTTGAGTTTGGTTTGTAACCTTCTTTCATATTTATTGTTCTCTCCTATGGTGGTGTATATGTAGAACTTGCAGCTTATGTTTGGGTTTGACCATCAGGAAAATCATTGGAGTTGCGTTATGTCAGTGAAGAATAGCCTTGTACCATGAGATTTCACAGCAGTTGAAGTGGCCTGAAAGCACCGAGGTTTAAAGCTTAGGCTTTTCATCTTTTCATCTCTCCAGAGCCTGGGGGCAGGGTGGAAAAAGGGTGCCTCTGAAGCGGGGCTTAGCAAACCGTGGCTCAAAGGCCAGCTACCTGGTTTGGAAATAAAATGGAACACAGCCGTGCTCATTCTTCTACATGTTGTCTGTGGCTACTTTTGCTCTGTGACAGCAGAGTTGAGTTGTTATAGCAGAGACCATGTAGCCTACCAGCCTAAAATATCTACTATCTGGCACTTTAAGGAAAGTTTGCTGACCCCTGCTCTACCTAATAGAGCAGTACTATTTAAAGGATGTTCTTTCATCATGAGGTAAGTACTGAAAGTGAGAAACAGTGTTTAGAAATTCTTATCATAGGGCCAGATGTGGTGGCTCACGCCTGTAATCCTAGCACTTGGGGGGCCAAGGTGCGTGGATTGCCTGAGCTCATGGGTTTGAGATCAGCCTGAGCCAGAGTGAGACCTCATCTCTAAAAATACTCAGGCATAGTGGCAGGCACCTGTAGTCCAAGCTACTTGGGAGGCTGAGGCAAGAGATTCTCTTGAGCCCAGGAGTGTGAGGTTGCTGTGAGCTATGATGTCATGGCACTCTACCAAAGGTGACAAAGTGAGACTGTCTAAAAAAAAAAAATTCTTATCATAATCTGACATTACTATAATTTTATTGTATTTTACCAAAGTATCAGTCTGCAGGCTGGTCAAGGTGACTCACATTTGTTAGTTATTCTACCACTCTGGAAGGCCAAGGTGGGTGGATAGCTTGAGCTCAGGAATTTGAGACCAGCCTGAACAAGAGTGAGACCCCATCTCTACTAAAAATAGAAAAAAGTAGGTGTCAGGGTGGATGCCTGTAGTCCCAGCTATTCAAGAGGCAAAGAGGAGGGCTTGAGCCCAGGAGATTGAGGTTGCTGTGAGCTATGATGATGTCACAGCACTCTACCCAGAACAAAGGAGTAAGACTCTGTCTCAAAAGAAAAAAAAAATGGAAAAAAAAGTATCAGCCTGTAGTGATTTGGAAATAAGAAAAGACTGGTCCTTCACTCAGAGATCTACTCTGGAAGAGGATACATCTTTTTTAGGTTCTGCTAGATAGGCTTCAGAGAAGCTCAGGGGCTTTGGAATACCACATGATAATCATAGTGTCTGCTTTGTTTTTGTCAGGTGTGTTCATTTTGAGCTTTTGGGCAAATGGCAGTAGAGGTGGGAATTGGAAAGCATTCTGTGGTCTCTGCATAAACAGCTGCTGTCTCTGTGATGTTCTTGAACAAGGGTCTTGCAGCATTGGGTACAAAGAGTCAGGTGCAGGACCAGCCACTGAAAGTGTTTCCATGTAGGCTTTCTGGCTACTTCTACCTTAGCCCTCAGATTCCCCCAAGTGGTCTACTGTCTGGCCCATCAGGAGTGGGGACAGCACCCTCTTTCACTGTCACCTGAAGGTGCTGGGGAACTCCCTGTAGGGCCCTGCCTGGTAGATGTGTCATGGACTGAGAGTTCTGGCCCTGGATCTCCAGGTGAGGCCTTAGTCAGACTGGTACTGTATTAAGAGGGCATTCTAGTTCAAAGCAGACCATGGCTGCAGCATCCTTTGGCTGAAAATCAGTTTGGGGCTGGGTGGACCTGTGTTATTCTCCCCGTCACCTCTGCATGTATTCCTTCTAAAGCAGCATGCTTGATCTGACAGGAGACCCTTCCCGAGCATCGTGTTTGCTCATCACTGAGTAGTAGTAGAATGAGTCAAAGTACACTGATATTAGAATTATATGATTTTGCTTTGCCAATATTTATAAAACTTCAAAAGCTTGTTAAAATTTGGTAATGGAGGCTGGGCGTGGTGGCTCACGCCTGCAATTCCAGCACTCTGAGAGGCTGAAGTGGGTGGATTGCTTGAGCTCAGGAGTTCAAGACCAGCCTGAGCAAGAGCAAGACTCCTTCTCTACTAAAAATGGAAAAATTAGCTGGGCATTGTGGGGGCCTATAGTCCCAGATACTTGAGAGGCTGAGGCAAGAGAATTACTTGAGCCCAAGAGTTGGAGGTTGCTGTGAGCTATGATACTACAGCACTCTACTGAGGGCGACAAAGTGAGACTCTGTCTCAAAACCAAAAAAAAAGAAAGAAAGAAATGTGGACTTGAACAGGGTGCAGTGGCTCACACCTTAATCCCAGCACTTTGGGAGGCTAAAACGGGAGGATCACTTTAGATTTGGAGTTCAAGGCCAGCCTGGGCATCATATGTGAGATCTCATCTTTATGAAAAATGAAATAAATCAGCTAGGTGTGGTGGTGTGTGCCTGTAATCCCAGCTACTCTGGAGATCCAGGCATCAATTTGAGATTGCAATATGCTGTAATCATATCGCTGCACTCCAGCCTGGGCAACGGTGCAAGCTTCTGTCTCTTAAAAAAAAAAAGCTTCTATCTCTTAATTTTGCACATATTGTCTTACAGCATCCTTGCTAATGAAAATGCTCAACTTGGGTTGCTTTCTCTTTCCAGACAGTATCATCCAAAAAATAAAGTGGCATTTTAACTATGTAAGTTCTTCTCAGATGAAGAGCAGCTTGGAACAAATTCAAGAGGAGCTGCAGTTCCAGCCTCCAGTGGTTCTCACTCTGGAGGACACAGATGTGGCAAATGGGATGATGAACGGTCACACACTGATGCCCTTAGAGCCTGGTAAGTGGCTTGTTATTCTCTGATGTTGATGTATACGAGATGATGTTATATATTTCAAGTGGAAGTTGATTTTTTTACTAGAGAAATTGTTTTGGGGGAAGGGTATAAAATATGTTGGAAAAAATATGGACTGATGATGTTTCCAGGTGGCTGTTATAAAAAACTTCATTTTATGACGTCCATTGGTTTGAGGGGAGGCTGTTTTTTTTTTTGTTGTTGTTGTTGTTGTTTTGAGACAGAGTCTCAAGCTGTCACCTGGGTGACAGCAGCCTCCAATTCTTGGGCTCAAGTGATCCTCTTGCCTCAGTTTTTCTAGTTTTAGTAGGGACAGTGTCTCGCTTTTGCTCAGACTGGTCTTGAACTCATGAGCTCAAGCGGTCCACCTGCCTTGGCCTCTGAGAGTGCTAGGTTTACAGGTGTGAGCCAGTGTGCCCAGCCTATGATGAAATTCAGGAGTTGAAGAGCGACTGACTTGGCAGGTTGTTTTCATAACCCAGTGTGAAGTTTACAAGATTAAATGAACATTTCAGGAGGTTCATTCTTTTTTATTGGAAGTCACTTACTGAATTATACATATTTGTATATCTTACAGATGGATATTTTTGACAATGAATCCTTATTTCATTGTATCACTTAGTGAAACATTTCACATCTCCACTGAGAAACCCCTGCCTGGTGGTCTGGGAGGATGAGAGTATTTGGGCAGGGCCAGAGCCAGAGCCAGGCCTATTACTCCCATTATCTGAGCTCTCCATGAGAACTCAGAGATCCCTCTGTCCCTGTATTTCAGAGTCTTCATCTGAAGAAAGAGGTGTTAATGGGGTGATCACAGTGTCCTAGCATTCCATGACTTTGTCAGACATTAACAAGCACTGTTAGCCACTCAAAGCTTAGTACCTAATGAAGCATGGAGTTTTGCATTTCTTGTTTATAAGTATTTACAGTTAAACTAATATTTAATCAAGGGGGATATTTACAATCTAATAATTCTGTAATAGCATATGAGCTGCCTCTGAAATGTAGAGCTGTCTATATTGTAACAGTCTCATTATTTTGCTTTTAACCATTTTTGTTAAACTAAACTCATTACTTGAATTTTATAAAAATAGTATGTTTAAAGTGTTCATGTTTTTGGCTTAATTTGTGTTTCATTTTAATATGTTTCAACCAATAAATTCCTGGTTTGACTATCATGTCAGTAAGTTCTAATTTATATTGAGAGCAAACTCAATTTTGTAGAAGAAAGACTGGGTAATTGAGCCACAAGCTTCTCCCTTGGCATATATGAAATACAGGCATAACTTTGTAATACACATCTATGTTTTGTTTTTTAAACACTTAGACAAGAGGAACAAATCCAGAAAAGTGTCAACTTGCCCGTCTTTCTAGGACATTTTACTGTGGTTTGACCCACCCTCTTGTCCTGAGGCTAGAATCTTTACAGGTAGCATATTCTGTTGTAATAGGAACTTTGAATTGCTCAGTGGAAGTAACGCACTAACAATAGGCATAACTTGGATTAGTGGCTAGGTGTTT
Organism: Nycticebus coucang; assembly: GCF_027406575.1. Taxonomy (NCBI): domain Eukaryota; kingdom Metazoa; phylum Chordata; class Mammalia; order Primates; family Lorisidae; genus Nycticebus; species Nycticebus coucang. Next base: position 87,661,104 of record NC_069787.1, on the reverse strand, counting down.
GTGTGTGCACGTGTGTACGTGTTTGTGCGTGAAATGTTAAGGGCAAGAAAGGATAATTTACAGAGAATAGTGAGAAAATGGGTGGGACACCATTTAAGTTTGTGAGCCAGAATCAATTTTAGCAATTATCTTTAAAGAGAGAATGGATATTTGTTTGAATTGTAGTTCTAGAAACAGCTTATAGCCTAAATAATCAATATTGTCCTCCTCTTCCCAACTATTTTAGGATTTAAAAAATTGCATTTGCTGTGAATTTCTCTAGAAGTGCATACGACATTGCGCATTGTGTTTGTTAGAAAAAGTGTGGATCATTTTACAAGCTGAGGCTTGAGGTGTATAATTAAAATGCTTTCAGAGTTTGATAGTGAATTTGCAAATAAACCCCTGGTCCTCTCTGGTAGCATAAGAAATTGTCTTAAATCAGGATTTCTCAACCTAAGCCCTATTGATATTTTGCAATGAGTAATTCTTTATTATGGGGGCTCTCCTAAGCATTTTAAGACATTTAGAAGCATCCCTGGCCTTCACCCACTGGATGCCAGTAGCATCTTGTCTTTAGTTGTAACTACCAAAAATGTTTCAGGACATTGCCATCTATCCACAGGGATTGGATGGGGAAGTTGGAAATTGCCCCTGATTGAGCACACCTGCTTTAGATAGAATGGAAATTAAGGGCTGAAAAACAGTTGCTTGCTCAGAGAAGGGCCTCTTTCTGGAAGAAACTCACCTCAGATCCCCAGATTCAGTCTGTCTTTCATTTTTTTTGCTTTTTTTTCTCTCTAACTTCTGCTGCTTTTAAAATTAACATGTTTTGTAATTCTATGTTTAATATAATGAACATATCGTTAGTGGAGGTCTAGTTAATGTCTTTGTTTATTTTTCTTTCATATAGAAATTATTTTCACTAGACACTTATTTTTTTTAATTGTGAAGCTCCTAATTTCCGAATGGAACCAGTGACAGCCCTGGGTATCCTGTCCCTCATTCTCAATATCATGTGTGCTGCTCTGAATCTCATTCGTGGAGTTCACCTTGCAGAACATTCTTTACAGGTAACTTTTTTTTTTTTTTTTTAACAGTTTAAAGGACATATGGAGCCTTGGCACCTGTGGCTCAAGTGGCTAAGGCGCCAACCACATACACTTGAGCTGGTGGGTTCGAATCCAGCCCGGATCCAGCTTGCCAAACAACAATGACAGCTGCAACCAAAAAATAGCCGGGTGTTGCGGCAGGCACTTGTAGTCCCAGCTACTTGAGAGGTGGAGGCAGGAGAATCACTTAAGCCCAAGCGCTGGAGGTTGCTGTAAGCTGTGATGCCACAGCACTCTACCCAGGGCAACAGCTTGAGGCTCTGTCTTAAAAAAAAGAAAAAGAAAGGACATATGGAAAAAATTGATGTGGATACATTTTATTTATAAGGTTATTATGTACTGAGGTTTTGAAATTTTTTATTTATTTATTTATTTTTATTTTTTTATTTTTTTGGATTTTTGGCCGGGGCTAGGTTTGAACCCGCCACCTCTGGCATATGGGACTGGCGCCCTACTCCTTGAGCCACAGGCGCCACCTAAATTTTTTATTTTTTTTAATTCGTTTTATTTTTTCGAGACAGAGTCACACTCTGTCACCCTGGGTAAAGTGCTGTGGTGTCGTAGCTCACAGCAACCTCAAACTCTTGGGTTTGAAAGATCCTTTTGCCTTAGCCTTCCAAGTAGCTGGGACTACAGATACCTGCAAAACATCCAGCTGTTTTTTTTGTTATTTTTCTATTTTTAGTTGAGATAGGGTCTTACTCTTGCTCAGGCTGGCATCAAACTCCTGAGCTCAAGCATTCCAGCTGTCTTGGCCTCCGAGAATGCTGGGATTACAGGTGTGAGCCACTGTACCTGACCTAAAATTTTATTCTTTGTAGTAAATTGAACAAATATGAAAGTTGTTCTTTTGTGTCTGTTATCCTAAGAAGCCAGAAGAGCCTGTGGGTTACTGGTAAGAAATGGACAGTTTGCTGCAAGGACATTAGACTGCCCTGTGCGTTTTGACCCCAGGAGTCACTCCAGGGGCTGGATTATTTACCCTAGGGCAAAAGTTTGATTCTCAGACTTTAAAGTTCAGACTCTTTGTCCCTGGGAGAAATGTGGCTCATAGTCTGATTTGTGTAATGCAGATGTCACCTTCCTGTTCAGGTGCCACCTTTTTTCAGTAGGAATTTCCTTTGTTGGCCAGCTCATCTCAAAGCAACTTTCTCTTTCAATGCTTTTTCTTTTTCTTTTCTTTTCTTTCTTTTTTTTTTTTTTTAAGGCAGAGTCTCACTATGTTGCCCTTAGTAGAGCGCTATGGCGTCACAGCTCACAGCAACCTCAAACTCTTGGGCTTAAGTGATTCTCTTGCCTCAGCCTCCCAAGTAGCTGGGACTACAGGTATCTGCCACAATGCCTGGCTATTTTTTTTTGGTTGCAGTTGTCATTGTTGTTCAGCATGCCCAGGCTGGGCTCGAACCTGCCAGCCTTGGTGTATGTGGCCAGTGTCCTACTCACTGAGCTATGGGTGTCACCCTAATGCTTTCCCTTAAAATAGTGTTTTTAATTTTGTAGTACTTCAAATACTTTAAAAAGGTATAGGACCATTATTAGCATAGACAGGTAGATATTACTCATGCTCATATCCATGCACCTGGTGGCTAAAGTCTGAAACTTGACTGATGTTGAACCCTAGGAGACTGATGTAGAGTGACCTCTTTGGAGAATGGCAGCAGATGTGTGTTGTAAGAGTGGTAACTGCCCTGTTACCACACATTGTGTCTTTGACCAACGTGTCGTGTGGTCTCTACTCTTACTGTTTATGGTTACTCGTAACCTGATCTGTGTATTTATGAACTGTCTGTACATACTAGAATAGGTGCCTGGCCAACAAGATGGTTAAGACAGGATCCTTGCCTTGAGGACTTTCTGGCACAAATTATGGTAGCAGCACTAAGGAGGCAGCAGTGCCTGGGTGTGAGAGGAATTAAAGAAAGCTTGGTATTGGAGGCTGAGTTGTATTTTGAGTGGTTGGGGGCTGATTCCAGGTGATGACTTAGCACAGACACATGGGGACAGGAGGGTGCATGGTGTGTCCAAGCCATTGACAATGGTTGCATGCTAACCCTTACCTGATACATAAACAGGGACTTGTGTCTCACCCAGTCAGAAATTTGTATTGTCAGTCATACCAAACTGAGTAGGAGTAAAGTGCTTCATATTATCATGTTTCCTTTTCTCTCTGAATATTCCTTTCCTTGTGTTCTTCGTGTATTTGTCTTAGGTTGCCCACGAAGAAATTGGAAACATTCTGGCTTTTCTTATTCCTTTTGTAGCCTGCATTTTCCAGGTAGGTGAAACATTGATATTTTGGTAATGGGTTAAAGCCATGACCTTATTTTGTCCTTCTGTTGAAACGGTCAGCAAATTTTAAATCCCATTCTTGTTCCACTGAAGTCTTGGTTCAAATAAGGGACAGTACCAAGCCCTTAGTGGAAAGATCTTATGTTCATCCTTTCCAGTCCTCTCATTTTATAGAGGAAGAACTTTGGGCTCAGAAAGGGAAAGCCACAGGGTCACTGACAGCAGCAGAACAGGAACCGGGAGTTTGGATTTGACTCCCCCAAAAGGAAGGATGAGATTGCAGTGGGGACTGGATTGGGCCTGACTAACGTGAGTTAGGATGTTGCCTTATGCTTATTGTTAGAAGTGCAGAAGTGTCCTTTTCTGCACTTGGACTAGCCTAACAATAACAGAAGTAACATCTGTGTGTATATGATCTTTAAAATAGAGAAGTAGGTCAAAAAACTTGAGTTTTTATGGTAATACTTCTATTAAAATATGCCCCTTAGGAATTAAAATAACTATTAGAATGTTAATTAGAGAGCTTTGATTATTATTTAGCTATTTTCAAATACACTGTGTACTAATGGGGAGCATAAAGAGGTGCTTTTGAGTTCCTCATAGATAGAGTTAATTTTAATAAGAATCTCATCCTAGTGAGATTGTCTTCCACATGGGTTAGGATTTTAGTACTTTCTCTGCATGCATAAGCTTATTTCTCTCTTTTTTAAAATTAAAATTTCTTCTCTCTCTCTCTCCTACATACTTCCTAGAATGGTTTCTTTTTAAGAATTACCTGATTATAGAAAAAGAGATTTTCAACCCAAGATTGAAAATGTACTCAATTTTTTAGAAAAGGAGTCTCCAAAACTTTGAACATGGCAGTAGCAGTTTCCTAGAGCTGTGTTTCAGGGATGCAGGGATCTTGTAGTCCTACCTCCTTCCCTGCTTGGATAGCTCCCTCCCACTGTAGCTCGAGCTGTTGTTCAATTGCTCTGCGTTCTAAGATTGCACTTTTTTTTTAAACATTGAACCCAAGTGCTGTTTCCACTTTTTGCACAAGAATGACCTCTTTTCTTTGTGATAGCCCTGCACAAAGTACCAGTTTGTGAGACCTTTCCCTGACTAAGAGATGCTTTCAAAGAAGTGATTAGAGTACCCAAGGGAACAATGGGACTCAATGTACTTGTGACTCAGGAGAAAGCAAAATAGTGAAACCACAGCTTTCTTTCACTGGCTTGCTTTTCTGTCATGGCTTCCTGAAGGAGAATTTCACTGAGAGGCCAGTCAGTCTTGTTAGCGTCTCCTGGCCTAGCTGTCTGCCCCAAACCCTGTATCTCCTCTTTTTCTACAGTCCGCAGTGTGGGAAGTTCTGTCTATATTTCTTAAACTTTCAAACGTGCTACACACTAATTCTTCTTGTGACACCTATTGTCATCCAATAATTAACAGCAGCCTAACCAATAGGCCCAATTTTCATCGTAATGAAGTCAATTTAATAAGCTAATAATGAGGGAGATGATGCTGTTTGTGGCAGCTCTGGGAGGTGACTCTTGCTCTGACCTTGTGATCACTTTGTTGTCTCTGATTGGACATCCTCTTGTGGTCTCATTGCAGTGTTATTTGTACCTGTTCTACAGTCCAGCCAGGACTGTGAAGGTGGTGCTGATGCTGCTCTTTATTTGCCTGGGCAACATGTACCTGCATGGGCTGAGGAACCTCTGGCAAATCCTTTTCCACATAGGAGTGGCTTTTCTGTCTTCACATCAGATACTGACAAGGCAGCTTCAGGAGAAGCAGTCTGACTGTGGAGTGTGAAGATGACTCTGTGTGATGAATGGATTTTTTGGTTTTCTTTTGAGGATTCATGTAGGTTTCCATTTCTGCTTCTCAACTTTACCTCAAGTTTCCATCCTTGAAGTTTTTTTCAACAAAACTGGACGGACAAACCAAGAATTGGGAATTTTTGACAGTTGCAGTGGAAGTCATGAGGTCACCAGACACTTAGTCCTGGTTTTGTGTCAAGTGTTACTGCGGAATCTCCAGTTCAGCTCATTTAGGGTGGCAGAATCTAGGGGCTTATCCAGAAAGAGCTTTATTAGAAGATCAAATGGAAATATTTTGGTATTTTAAATTGAATCATGCAATAAACCACTAGATTCAGTAACACTGGTTTTAGTAATTGGCCCTTGTCTCTGAGGAACCACTTTAAAATCCAAATCAGCTTTTCAGTCTAAATATGACTTTTTTTTTTAAGAAGGTCAGTATAGGGTGAATTAAAAAAAAAAAAAAACTAAAAATATGGCACATAAAATAAGCTAGATAAATTTTATTTACTTTTTTTTATATACTTTTGGAATACTTAAATATATTTTGGATATAAAGTGAATTTTATTTAAGGTGAGGGAAAATTTAAGCTGAAAAATTTGTTAAGAGATCTGAGTGTATTTAATTTATATATACAACATTTTTATGGTGGCGGTACTGTGTAGATACAGAAATGTTTTTTATTTATTCAGGGTATATCTGAAGTTTTAAAAAATTAATTGAATAACCAGTGCTCCTGTATTGTAAGCTTATAAACATGAGCAGTAATAAGAATTTTAGGATTCCTTGCAGTCAGCCACAAACTGGAGTAGGTTGATGACACGGATTCAGTGGCTTATCACAGACTTGCTTGGGAGAGGTGTTAGCAGCCTTTTCAACATGGCTGAATGTCATTATAAGGATGATGAGTACTTTGTCCCATGTACCTGTTCCCAGAGGGCCTCCCTGTTTAATTACTCTTGTACCTCTTTTCCAATAATTTTAATTAGCTTAAGGGACTAATTTTATGAACAAGAGTTAAGTAGACGTTAACTTTTTAAAGCTTTATAAAGACATAATTAACGTGCTCTGGAAAGTTACTTTCTTTCATTGTCAAAAAATTGATTAATCATAGTTGTCCAAAATATGGTTCTGAATAAGATCCCTCAGGTCTCCAGAATATTCAGCCTGGTTGTCTGGTACCTCTCAGAAAGCCATTTTGGAAGTTTGCCCTTTGGATTGTTTTTGGTAGAAGTCTGGAATCTGATTAACGCAACTACAGTTGCATGGAGTACTTTGAGTTGAGTTATGTGGTCTTGGTAAATTAAAGTGGAAAACCATTGCAAAAGTTATTGAGTAGGTGGGAAAAGCATGAATATAGTTTTAGAATATTGAGTTTTTATTTGGTTACCATAGGTATTGTATTGTTATTGAGCAACTTTGGTGTCATTTTAAGAAAAATAAGTTTATATGACTGGAAACTATGTTGGGAAGATAGTTGCCATAGTAACTTTATTTTCTTATAATAGAATTTTCTATTTTTAACTAAATATCTGGAGATGAAAATGGCATTATCCTCAGATATAAACTCCAAAGTTGTCTTTCCATTGATTTCTCAGTTGCATAATTTTTTGCACACCTGGCAGGTGAATTTTTAGTCTTTCTGGAAGACAGTTTTAGAGAGATGGTAGAGTAGAATGGGAAGCTAAAGAGGGGAGAAAAATCCTTTTAAACTAGAGACACAAAAAGCTCTAAAAGTTGATAAGAACAGTTTAAAAATGTATTGTTTTCTTTTTAAGCCTGTGTTTTATTGATGTCCTGTTCTCCAGATTCTGGAGGTCTGAGCCCATGATCCACACTCAGAAAGAAGTAAAGAAATAATCCCTGAAGATGAGTTCTTTGTGGTAAATGTTTCTTGCCCACTGAGGCCTTAGCGGAGATATTATTTACATTTGGTTAAATGTGATCTGAATGAGTAAACATCTACATGGGGTTTGAGATTAACTTTTGCACACAAATGAAAAAGGCGTACTAGAAGAGTAGAGCAAATAATGCCTACAAAAACAGAGCAAATAATGCCTCAACTTACTAGAGGAAGAGATTGATGATAGGAAAGAAGTTCTGGGATGGCGCCTGTGGCTCAAGGAATAGGGCACCATCCCCATATACTGGGGGTAGTAGTGGCGGGTTCAAGCCTGGCCCTGGCCAAAATTGCCAAAAAAAAAAAAAAAAAAAAAAGTTCTGGTGATTTCATCAATGGGAAATCCCAGACTGGGATTAATCCCAGGCCTGGGATTAATTTGGTTCAGGGTTGGAAGTTTATAGGCTGTTTTGTGATCCTTGATGTCAGAAAACTGGTTCCAAATCCCAAGAGTCATCTTTACTCCATCATAGAGTCACTGTTCTAGCACCTTTGTTTTCTCAGTGGTTAAATGCTTTGTGCCGAACTGACCCCACAATGCTAGATCTGGAAATGGATGAAATAATATTGAAAACAAAACTTTAAAGGTAGGGTACCTGCTGGTTATCAGATGCTGCAAGATGTTGGGCATCGGAATGTGTTAAGTCCCATCTGCTATATTAGGGGGAGAACGCAGCTCAGTTCACTTAGGCAGGGTTTCCCAACCAAGGAACCAAAGCCCAAAATGTTTCTCCTTCCCTAAGTATTCTACTGAAGGAACATGGAAATTCTGGCATTCTTTTCCCTAGGTTAGCCTTATTGTGACGAGGACTACACCTGGCCTTCCTTTTCTGGGTGAGGACAGCTGGGGGCACCTTCTCCGTCAGTGCCAGATGCTCCACTGCCCACAGCAGAAGGAATGTTACCAGTTTTGTATCCCTGCTTTCTGTGAACTCTTTGAAATGCATTGTGAACCAAAGCCCAACATTTTAAAGTTCTTTAAGGGGTGCTGAAAAGAGTATCAGGAGGAGACATTAAAACATTTAGTCATTTTGATCAAACCTCATCTTGAGCTCCTCTCTCTTTCTTAGGTGCTCCCGTTCTACAACTCTCCTACCTCTTTCCACCTCCGCCCTACACATTCCAGCCCTGGGGACAGAGGCTGAAACTGGAGTCTCTGGAGGAATGGGGAAGCTACCTTTAGTTCTCATTAGGGTGGGTACAGGAGCTTCAGAATGGGACTGATTGCATTGAGGCCCAAACCCACCCTGGAATTAGGTCTCAGCACTATTCAAAGTCAAAGATGACAGTAGCAAGGCCACTATTTGGAGTATGGGAAGCAGAGGACCTGTAGGGAGCAAAGCTAGGGGATCTCTCTGCTAGACAACAGCAGCTGTCCTTAGCATGCAGGGGCTGCATGCTGCAGATTCATCCAGGGCTGCCATTGGCTGGTCCTTGATGGAATTGACCACTTGTTGTAATGTGCAGGACAGTGGCCCTCAGAGAACCTGCTGTCTGCTTGCACAGTGCAGCACAAGTGAGGACAGGCAGGGTCGGGAGTGCTTATGGCTATCAGATATGCTTGGCAAATCCCTCGTGTTCAGACATTGCTCACCTTCCAAATGTTCCTGCAGGAATCCTGCACAGGTCTGGGGAAGCACCACTGTATGCTATGAGTTAATGGGGGAAGAAGAGAAAGTAGATGTGCCCTTGAGAGATGAGGTGGGGGAAGGTGGCCAGCCGACGTGGAGATTGGCTTGGCGCTTCTACTCAGTCCTGGAGAACAATGGACCTGTCACTGCCCATCTGGCTTCAGTGTCCTCATTTGGGAAATGGTGATAACATTGATCTGCTTCCCTGGCATGCTGTTATAAGGGTCAGAAGTGGTAGTGGAGGAGAATACCAGGTAAATCCATTGTGTTCAGGAGAAAGCCTTTGAGTTCACCTGGTACATGCAGGCTCTTCTGCATTCTTCAGGCAGCGCAGCACAGCCATGTTTTCTGGCCTTTACAAAAAGGTGTTTTACGATACCGCAGTGTACACAGCCTCATTCTAGAAAGGTAGTGGCCTCTCTTCTTCCTTCTGGACCTGGCTCCCACTTCCTGGGCACAGAGCCTGCGGTAGGTACCACTGGTATTTGGTTTACTCCAGGATCCAAAGAGGCCGGTTGTACTGATTGGACCAAACCTGAAGGTCCATCCTGGACCCAAATAAGGAGCACTCTGATTCTTCCAATCTGGGAGCTGTGATGTCCAACTTCTGTTGTTGGGGAAACCTTGTCAGCAGGGAACCTGTGGAAAAGGGGCTTGTCAGTAAAATCTGGGAATGGCTGGATATGGAAACATCTGCCCATGTGTACTGATGGCAGAGCTTTTACCCACAAGCGCCTTTTATTTAGGGTAAAATTAACAAACCCATTCTGTTCCTTCAACCTGGTACATATGACCTTCTTTAACCCTTACATTTGTATGATATTCCCATGACTTGATCTTTAGGATTCTATTTTGTTCAATGACTTTTCAATTAAAGCATAAAATATTGAGGCTTACTTAGGGTAAAAACATTTATTCCATATATTCATTTTGAATACTTGCTATCCATGTTACACAAACCTCTTAGTGTTTTCATGTAACAACAAAGATCTATTTTAAGTAAATTCTGGATATGGTTTGACCAACTTTCACATGGTAGTAAAACCTAATGTGTGTAAATGTATGTAAAGAACATTGTATAGCCATTTATATTCTATGTATATAAAAATTAAATGATGTGGCTTCAGAAGTGAGAAGAGAATAAATTTAACATGTTTATTAATGTGTGTTTGCACTTGTGTGAAAAATTCTGAGTTGTGGCTCTTTTCTCCTAGATGGCATAGTGTAGGCCTGACATAATGGAGGGAGTGGCTGAGAGAAGGTCCTCCTGTCCAAGTGCAAGGGGTTCAAATAGACTTTAGCAGTAATCCCCACCAAACCCTGCACTTGGGACGGGAGGCCTGCCTCTTCCCTAATGGCTGCACCTGGGCAGGCGTGTTCCCTGCTCTGGGTCCCTGCTTTTGTCTATAGCTGTAAGGGTGGTGAAGTTTTCATCTCCCAGGACCAGCCTTGTCACAGAATGGCCACCAGGCGGCGTAGCTGCTGGCCACATCATCAGGTTCCCAGCCTGGAGACTATGCCTTTTTGCAGAGGCTGTTGTTCTTGGAGCAGCTGATAAAATTCCCAGAAAGGAAGCAAATGCACCATTCTTTCCTGACCATCCTCTAAGCACACGGGGAATTCTGACGCCAAGCGTCACTATACCATCTGTCCTGAGTCAGAATCTTTTGGAGGAAGGCAACAACTTCTGAAATAAAAATCTAAGTTACTGAGTGCTGGGATTTAGGAGTTGACAGCCTACAGACACTGTCTGGTTCTATTCTTTTGTTGGTCAGGTAGAGAAGCTTGAGGCCTGTCCCAGGGAATCAGTGACAGTATAGCCCAGAGCTCTGTTCCCTGTGAACTAGGGGCAGTAGCCACAAAGGAATGGGGGGGAAGCGCCTTGGCTTATGCCTGTAATCTCAGCACTTAGGGAAGTCAGGGTGGTTGGATCGCTTGAGGCCAGGAGTTCAAGATCAGCCTGGGCAACAAATACAATACCCTATCTCTATAAAAAATAAATCAGCCAGTTGTGGTGGCATATGCCTGTAGTCCTAGAGTGAGGTGGGAGCACTGCTTGAGCCCAGGGTTTCAGGCTAGAGTGAGCTCTGTGTGATTGTGCCACTGTACTCTAGCCTGAGTGACAGAGGGAGACCATGTCTCAAAAAAGAACAAGAGGGGAATTTGGCCCATGGAGATGTAATTTCTGTGCCAGGAGGGCCGGGTAAGAAGCTCAGACTGATGAGTTGCCTTCTTCCTTCCCCCCTTGAAGGAAGCTGGGTAGTAAAGGTGCCGTTTCACAGCTGCCATGAATCTTTGTGCAGTGCCAATGAAGGAGCGGTTCAGAGAGGAAGAAGCTGCCTAAGTGTACCTGACAGGGAGCCCCTGGCTGGTTCAGCTGAGTCAGCTCTTATGATGTTGCTGGATCAAGTGGAAAAGGCAAGATCTATGAAGTTCATCAAAGAACATGAAGAATACCTTTGTGGCCTGTGGTGGAAAAGGACCTCTCAAACAAAAAGTCACAGGCACAACTCTTAAGGCAAAATGATTAATGAATTTACACATATATAAATAAGGATTTTATGGGCAAAATTTAAAGAATGGGAGAAGATATTTACAATGCCTGAAGGGATTAATAGAGAAACAATTTCTTTTTTTTTTTGAGACAGAGCCTCAAGCTATCGCCCTGGGTAGAGTGCTGTGGCATCACAGCTCACAGCAACCTCCAACTCCTGGGCTCCAGTGATTCTCCTGCCTCCGCCTCCCAAGTAGCTGGGATGATAGGCGCCCACCACAACGTCTGGCTATTTTTTGGTTGCACTGTCATTGTTGTTTGGCAGGTCCAGGCTGGATTCGAACCCGCCAGCTCAGGTGTATGTGGCTGGCGCCTTAGCCGTTTGAGCCACAGGCACCGAGCCTAGAGAAACAATTTCTATAAGCAAGAAAGAGGAATCCAAATAGACAAATGAACAATTTACAGGAGAGAAAACCCAAAAAGCTAACAAGCATATACAGGAGCAATGCCTATAAATAAGCAAAAAAGAGGAATGCAAATAGAAAAATAAGAGACAATTTGCAGAAGAGAAAACCCAAAAAGCTAATGGAGCTATGCAGAGATTAGAAGTCATTATAAATACAGAGAACTACATATTAAAACAATAGCAATATATCACTGTACACCTCTGAGTTTGGCAAAACTCAGGCAGGCGTGTTCCCTGGGAGGTGTGTTCCCTGCTCTGGGTCCCTGCTTCTGTCTGTAGCAAGTAGGCTGGATGGCACCAAGTGCAGGAGGGAGTGTGGGAACATAGGACTTTGTGTGTGGCTGATAGAGATAGAGATGCATGACTGATTTGCGGAGCTCCCGGTAGGGGCTGAATCCTGCCCTCCACCCCCTGCCAAAGTCACGTCACATGTTGAAAACCAGACTTTAGACCTCAGAATGGTACTGCAGTTGGAGACAGGGTCCTTTAAGAGGTAACTGAGATGAAATGAAGTCCTATACGTGGGCCCAAGTCCAATAGGATTGGTGTCCTTGAGAGATTAGGATATAGGCTCAGGGGAAAGACCACGTGAAGGCACAAGCAAACTGCCATCAGACACCTTGATCTCAGACTTTTATTATTATTTATTATTTTTATTTTTTTTAGACAGAGTCTTACTTCATTACCCTCAGCAGAATGCTGTGGCATCAGCTCACAGCAACCTCAAACTCTTGGGCTCAAACAATTCTCTTGGGTGGTGCCTGTGGCTCAAGGAGTGGGGCGCCAGTCCCATATGCCGGAGGTGGCGGGTTCAAACCCAGCCCCAGCCAAAAACCACAAAAAAAAAAAAAAAAAGAAAAACAAAACAATTCTCTTGCCTCAGCCTCCCAAGTGGCTGGGACTATGGGCACCCACCACAATGCCCAGCTATTTTTAGAAATGGGGTCTCGCTCTTGCTCCGGCTGGTCTCCAATTCGTGAGCAAGCAATCCACCCGCCTCGGAGAGTGCTAGGATTAGAGGCATGAGTCACTGCGCCTGACCCAATCTCAGACTTTTAGCCTCTAGAATCATGAGAAAATAAATTTCTGTTGTTTAAGCCACCCAGGTACTTTCTTATAGCAGCCCCAGGAAACTAATACAGTCTACTTACCCAAATGAAGCATGTACACACCTCATGATGTGGAAATTTTACTCTTGGTTGTATGTTCCAGGAAAATTCTTGCACAGATCCTTAAGGGAATGTGTGTAAAGATAATTGTTCATTGAAGCATTGTGTTGGCGGAAAGCAATCGGTGCAATCTGACAGGTTAGGTGTGCAGGCTCACCACCTAGCACTGCAAAGCAGGCAGAAGCACCAGACTTGGATATAACATCACAACATGGATGGATCTTCAAAACTTAGAGCTAGGTGAAATGTGACTTTTATATAATTAGACATACATACATACAGAATGACAAAATATTTTATAAGGATATATGCAAAAAGATACATGTTAAATGTTACATTGGAATGGTTGCCTACAAGGGGTCAGAAACATGGGAGGTAAGTATAGGGATAATATGAAATTAAAAAAAAAAGTTTTTAGAGTCTGCAGTTAGGTCTGAAAGCTCAGAGGAATAAGATGGGCCTGCATTTCTCTTGGGGCATCTTGTTCTGGGTGTGCCCAGCCCTGGAGTTGACATGACAAGGCTGAGAAGGCCAGCCTTTGGGACGCTCCAAAGCCCCACCCACATGGTGCCGGAGCATTTGAGCCTCCTTGGCTGCTGAGGGTGGAAGGTGGGGTGAGGGGTTGGGGATGGGAATCCAAAGCAGAGGCCCGGCCGGGGCTGTATTGGTCAGGGAGGGCTCTGGAGGCCATGGAAGAGAGAACAGAAAAAATTCCAGAGGGGAAAGTGGGTAGATGGGAGCTGGCTCTGGCCACCAAGTCACTGGGGACTCTCTCCTCCCCAGATTCAGGCATCTGACCAGTAGTTTCCTGGCCAAGACTCTTTCCCACATGAGGCATGCTCTCAGCTGGAGGGCTCTCAAGAGGACAAGGAACACAGCTGCAGGGGGAAAGAGGTGCCCCAAGGCAAGTCCTTCCTCTCACCCCAGAAATAGCCTGTTTTGGCCCCAGAACCCAGAGTGTGAGCCTGGGGAAGTGAAGCTGGAGGCCAGTGAGAGTGGGGGAGGGGTTTAGGTGACCAGGACCACCATTGCCCTTGGGGGGTGGGTTGTCCCAGGCACATTATTTTAGGCCCCAGGGATCAGAGCAAGGGCCAGGGACAAGGAACATAGGGCCCATGTTAGAATGAACTTTCTCACAGAGCTGTCCAGCAGGACCGAATAGGCTGGGAGTGCTCCACCAGGGAGGTGTGCAAGCAGAGATGAGATGTGCTGGATGGGATCTTGGAACACGCTGTCCCCATCCATAAACACTGGCTCGTCCTGGAGCATGAGGGCACATTTGCCTATCTCCCGAGTGCCTCCTGCTGTGTCCATCCCACAGGGCAAGCCAGACGCCAGTTGCAGGAAACGGCCTGTGCCAGCTCCCATTTGAAGAGTAAATATTAGTTTTTTCAAGAGCTGCCTGTTCTCTGTCACTTGGCACCGAGAATGCTAAGCTAAGGGTGAGGGGGGAAGGCTCTTGTTCCCCACGCCCAGATGGAGTCTATGGGCCCAGCTCAGTGCTGCAATGGAGGCCCAAGAAACAAGGTTCTGCATGCCTAGCCATATCCTATCCCCATTGCTAGGGCAGCGGTGAGCGCCTGAGCCCCTGCTCAAGGGAAGGGGGTTCAGATAGCATTGTGGCCTGAACCCCCAGCCCCTGGCTCTCCTCAGATCCTGTCTAGTCTACTTCTGCAGGGTTAGGGGACCTCAAGGCCTCCAAGCCCCAGTCTAATGTGCGTGGTTTAAAATCCTCTGATTTTTCAGGAGGAAGAACTGACCTACTTCTGCTCCACTGCCAACCCCTTGAGGAAGCCTCCTCTGACCTGACCACCCCCAAGTAACAGAGCCCTCTCTCTATCCCTCATCTGTTTGCTTGCTTCTGAAATTTTCCTCATTTATTATCTGTCTCCACTCATGGAGCAGTGTTTTTCAACCTTTTTTTTTTTTTTTTTAATCTCAGCACACTTGAACCTGTAGTTAAACTTCCACGGCATATTTAAATTATATTGATAAAAAAAAGAGTAAGAAAACGAATATACGTACTGTGCTTTGAACATCTTTCAAAAACAATTCAGTTGGGCAGCACCTGTGGCTCAAAGGGGTAGGGCGCATATGCTGGAGGTGGCATGTTCAAACCCAGCCCTGGCCAAAAACTGCAAAAAAAAAAACAAAAAAAAAACAACAATTCAGTTAATTATCTTTAAAAAATTTGGGCACTCCTAAGATCCTCTCTTGGCACATTCACATGCTTGGCAACCGGTTGAAAATCGCTGTGTTAAGAGGGTCAACTCCCTGAGGGCAGGGGCTCTCCTTGTTCACCACTGTAACCTCAGTGTCTAGAACTGTGCTCATGGTAACTATTTGCTGGATGAACATAATGACAGGAATATTCTGAAAACATTAAATAGATACAATGCTCATCTTCCTGCCCCTGAAATTATATCCCTCTGAAGCTACTCCACCGTTATGACCCAGGGAAAGACAAAGGAAAAGGTTGTCATCTTTCAAAGAAAAAAAGTAGGAAAGAGGGAAGCCCGTCCTATAGCTGGCGAAGGGTGGAAAGGAGAAGAACCCCTCTGACATGTCTTGTGCTCATCATCTGGGATGGAATTTTGAGGGAAAAAATTAAAAGATAAAAACAGAGGATGTGTCCCACTCTGCATTTGGAAGACAACTCCTAGGCCACCTGTGCCCCGTAAGAGGCCCTTCTGGATAAAAATGGTGGAGGAACAGTTTTTTTTTTCTTTTTTTGAGAAAGAGCCTCAAGCTATCGCCCTGGGTAGAGTGCTATGGCATCACAGGTCATAGCAACCTCCAACTCCTGGGCTCAAGCAATTCTCCTGCCTCTGCCTCCCAAGTAGCTGGGACTATAGGCGCCCACCACAACGCCTGGCTATTTTTTGGTTGCAGACATTGTTTGGCAGGCCCAGGCTGGATTCGAACCCACCAGCTCAGGTGTATGTGGCTGGTGCCTTAGCTGCTTGAGCCACAGGGGCCGAGCTGGAGCTACAGTTTTAGTGGCCAGAAGGCCTAGAAGGGATCTACAAGTTCCTGTGTGCTCCTGAGCCACAAGGAAAGTGGCTGAGTTGGAAGTGGTGGGCCTGTCATGGTGCTACCATGGTTAATGGTAAAGTAAGTCTGCCTTAGAGGCCATGGTGAGGGCAGCTCACACTCAAAGCTGGATGAAAGTATGGCTGAGACTGGGAGAGCCTGAGAGGCTACAGGGAGCCACATTGGGGCTGGGTAGACCCTGTTGACAGACTATAGCAGTAGGGCCAATGAGTGTCCAGGAAGACCCTAGTGCACAAGGACCTTTGTGTGAGGTTCCTCTTCCCTGCCCCCAGCAGGCCACATGTATTAGACTCTCTGCCTCATATTCTATTGGCCCAGCTTTGCCAGCTTTCTGCAGGAGTAGCCTAATAGCTCCTTAGCTCATCTGAACCACACAGCCAGTACTTTCTGCCCCTGGGTTCCTCTGGTTATGCATAGTGGGACACCTGCAGGAACCTACTTGATGCTCATGCCTGCCAGGCCTGGAAGTGTGAGGGGGTTGACATGGGCAAACCTTGAGCAAAAGACTATGGGAAGCAGTGGTCAGTGATCTCCTTTTACATCCCCCAGGAGGACAATTCTGAGGAATGTCTGCCAGCTCCTCAGAGGGTCCCAGAGGAAATAAGTTATCATTTCCCCAGCAGTGGCCAGCTCAGTAACTAACCTTTATATTGGCTGTCCTCATTTCTCTGTTTCATTCTTCTCTGTTTCCTGGTCACAGGCGCTTGTCTCAAGGATCTGCTTTTTTGGGAACATGGGCTATAATGCCACCTGAGACTCTGTACTAGAAATTATCTTTTTTTTTTTTTTTTGAGACTGAATCTCACTCTGTCACCCTGGGTAGAGTGCTGTGGTGTCATAGCTTATAGCAACCTCAAACGCTTGGGCTCAAAAATTCCTTCTTCTTATTTCAGCCTCCCAAGTAGCTGTAGCCTCCCAAGTAGACTACAGGCACCCACCACAACACCTGGCTATTTTTTCTTTTTCGTAGAGACAGGGTCTCACTCTTGCTCAGGCTGGTCTTGAACTCCTGAGCTCAGGCAATCCACCTGTGTTGTCCTCCCAGAGTGCTAGGGTTATAGGCGTGAGCCTCTGTGCCAGGCTGTAGAAATTATTGATTGGTATTCAGCCTCTTTTCTAGCCTCTTCCATATTTCCCTGTGTTGCAGGGGCTGAAAGGTTCAAGCCTGCTTTTCCCAAACCCCCTTGCTGCTATAGATCCAATGCAACTTAGGCTTGGCCAGAGGGAAGCATTACCGAGAGTCTCAGAAGGCAGAAGGGATGGAGGTAGAGGCCTGTAGCATGGAGGCTGATGGGAGTGGGGAGATCTGGAAGACATGAGTTTTTTTTGCAGCCAAAGACCATGTTCCTCCACCTTAGTGTCATCAGCTTAATGGATGTGCAACTGGGAGATTATAATAATTTTCTGCAAGGTGGCAGCTGTGGTGGTGTGACCATGAAGGATACAGATAGCCCAAACTTCTAATCCTCCAAACCTTCCTACATTTAATTCCCTACATTAAATCTTTCTGCACAAAATACATTTCTGTTCCCTGCACTGAGCCACAGATTAGCTCCTTCACCTTCATGGTGTACTACCCCACCAGGCTGGAGGGGATCCGAAAGATCACACATTTACCCAAAGAGACATCCAAAAAGGGACTGAGAGTCAGACTCGGTTGGTTACCTACTCAACAGCCATTCCCTGCTCTTCCCTAGCCGATTACCTTCCCTTATGGAAGCCTGGCCTCTCTTGCACCTAGGATTTGAGTATATAACCCAGCAGTTCTCAACCTGTGGGTTGCGACCCACAGGAACTATATTAAAGGGTCGTGGCATTAGGAAGGTTGAGAACCACTGCTATAACCTAATCCTGGTTTGAGGAGTGTGTAGAAGATGAGTCCTGGGACAGGTTATCTTCCCTGATAAAAAGGAGTCACATCCCTCTCTCAGTGGATAGAGTTCTGTGAGAACATGGTAGTTAGGGTAGCAATGGCCATTTTGCAATCATGGGGGGATAAGTCTGAGGCTCAAAATCTACACACAAGAATGGCAGGGTGGAAAGATAGAAAACATCAGGTCTATGATGACTTTTTTGTGCTGAATTTGTGCTAGAGATGCCTACTTCTAGCAGGCATCACCCTGACAGGATCCTTTTCTTCTGAGCTATGTAGAGGCTGGTCTAATGCTGGGAGCCCTGGGAGCTGGGCTAGGACTGGGATGAGGCAAGTAAGGTACTTGATTTGGGTGCAAAATTTAAGGGGTGGCAAAAAAACTTGGTAAACAAGATAATATTTTAACATAATATTTTTAAAAAGAAAGCTAATGCAAAAAGTACGTAAGTTAAAATATCAAGATTTTAAATAAAGACAGAATTAATGTTGCCAACTAAGTCTACTCTGTTCTTCTTGTGTTTCTGCATAGGGTCCCCCCCAGTGATTTCCTCTATGGAAATCCATGTAATGAAAGAGGCAGGCTCTGGGTTTGGAGAACTGGGCTCAAGGCCAGGCTCTACCAATGACTGTACTGGTGATCCCAAGCAAGTCCCCTTCCTTCTCTGGACTTTGGTTAACTTGTCTGTCCTGCATGGACGCTGGGGCATTGCCTGAATGGCCTCCTGATCTATCCTCCTCATCCCCATGGCCTGCTGAGGTTACTGTCCCTCTTCCTGGGAGTCTGTGTCTCCAGGGCCATTGACTCCTGGCTATTAATATCTCATCCATCCCTGGCCTGATCAGGGTGTTTAATGACTGCCAGCTGTGGCTCTGGCCCCCTCCCCGGGGAAAGATAAGAGCAGTTCCTGTTCCCACATGAGGGGAGGCTGGGTCATTGCTCATTAAAATAGGCAAGCGGTGGGAATGGAGGGGCTGATTCTGATTCACTCTACCCTTGCCCAGCACACTCCCAATACTCCCTCCCCTACAGAGCTGCCCTCATCTCTCCACCCACTTGCTTTCTGGGCCTTGTCACTTTAGGCTGATTCAAACAGCCTCAGGGCTTCTCCCCAGATGTCCCACAGACATTATATTTAGCATGTCCCAAACCAAGTCATCATTTTCCTAGCCCCCTCTCCCCCTCATCTAGATGATGGACTGGCAGCTTTTCCCAAGGACCACCCCATAGGCCCTTCTCAGTAGCCACCCCCATCCCTTGGCCTCATGTAGGAAAGGGCCCCCTGTGCCTGCTCACCTGGATTCAGGTGGGTGTCAGGTGTCCTCCGCACCCACTATGTTCCCTCGGGTCTCAGAGACTACTACTTAGTCCTCAGAGACTACTTCAGTGTTGCATCACCTGAGAAGCTGTCCTGTGCATTCTGCTAGCAAATTAGTGGCCTTTCTCAGGCAGCCTATGCCCTGGAATTTCAGAAATCATCAACATGCTGGCTAACCACGGAGGGGATCGTGGCTCTCTGCTCCGGGATGGTGGGAGGTTCCTTGTCCTTGCCTTCCCAGGAGTTACTCACCTGAGTTAACTGGGATTTGCTCTAAGGGACTTGGGTCAGGGCTCAGAAAAGGGCCAGAGTCCAGCCTGAGGCCAGCCAGAGGCTGAATACCACCTGGGGTTGCAGCTGGGTTTGAGTCAGGGTTTGTGTCAGTGGCCTGGGCCTGAAGGCTGAGTTTTGGGCCTCTTTAATTCCATGATAACCTTGGAAACCAGTCCTGTGGCCTCGTCACCTCCTTTGGCTTGTATCTTCCTTTGTCTAGAGTTCATGAGAGAGACCTGTCCTCTGTGCCACTTGGTCTCCTGGGAAGGGGCCTGTACCTAGGTGTTTGGGTCTTAAGGCCAACCTTGGTCAAGTCCTCAGAGCATCCACCATGTGGCGATGAAGATGAGTTGTCCTGCCCTGACAGGTGCCTGGCAAGGCAGGAGGGGGACCTAAGATCTGGTGAGGAAGAAGGGGACTGGGAGAAATCTGCTCATGGTCACTCCATCCATGGCTGTTCCCAGCCTGGGATGCCTATCTATGGCCTCTGCCTGCCTGAGACTGTGTTTCACTTTCCACCGTCCCTGAATGAGCATCATTGAGCTTTTCCTCTCCTGTCAACCCTCTGGTCAGAGTCCCACTGTTTTTTTGTGGCCCACATCCTGGGTCTCTCTCTCTCCCTCTTTTCCTTCATTCTCAACCTCTTGACTGATAACTGCTCCCCTCTCCAGGGCTGCCTACTTAACCTAAAGCCATCACACACTTCAGTCACTGTGGGATATAGGACCTCCTGGACTTCACACAGCTCAGACGGTCTGTAGGGTCCCTGACCAGGAAGGCAAGGTACTACCCTTTCCTCTGCAAATACTTTGCTTCTATGGGTCAGTTGGCTCCTCTGATTTCTGTTTCCACTCTCCTTCCTTCTTTTCCTACCAGCCTGTGCTCACCTCTCAAGGAGTCCTGCCTGTTTTCTGACCTTGTTCTCTGCACAGCATCCCTTGTCTGTATTCCTCAGCCTCTCCCCCCCAGATGGCTTGAGCTCCCCCTCTCCAACTGCTGTCCTTACCCTGAGCCCAAAGTGGGTGCCAGAGGGCTCTGAGTGGTATCTCCTTATCACCCACCCATGTCTTAGCCAAGAGTAAGCTGAGCCACTTAGCACCCTCCCCTATTGTGCAAGTGCAGAAATCGATGCCTAGTGAAGGGTGAGGACTTGTTCATGATCTCTGAAAAAGTCTGAAGCAGAATTGGGACAAAAAGACTAAGGCTGAGTCTTCTGAACCTTACTAAGAAATATGGGTGGGCAAGTTCCCTGGAACCAGTTCAGAGAGGCACTAAGTAGGGAGGGGAGGAGAGACCAAAGAGAGTGAGTGAGTGGGTGAGGGGAGCATGGACAGACTGCCCATTCCCTGTCTCTCATCCCCAAGCCTTGGAGTGTGGTAGGGATGCAAGATACTCAGGGAAGAATGGAACAAGTCCCAGGAGCCGAAAACCCCACCTTAGCCATCCACCATTGGCACTTCATTGGCAGTCACCAGTGGTTTGGGCAAAGGGAGGGAGGGTGCTGAGAATGCTCTCTCCAGTGGACTTGGAGTGCCTGAGGTTCAAGGCCAGGGCCACTGCCTCCTTGTCAGTCTATAGCTAAGCATGCACAGGGCAGGGCATGGAGAGAGTCTCCAGATGGAAAGAGGCTGCCACTCTTGGGTATGTGGAAGAGCTAATCAAAGGGCATTTCCCTGAGACGCCCAGGTCTGGGGTTCACATTCACTCTTATCCAGGCCTGATCACCTCTGACTTGGGCCTGTGAGGGCACTGGGTTGGAACTGTCATTTGATGATGGGTTCTGAGCTGGCACTGAGTAGGACAAGGCTTTGAAGAAGCCTTGAAGGCACATCTGAGCCTTTGCCAGCCCCATGGGGTGGGGTTCTCATTCTCATGATTTTTTACCAGTGTGGCACCCCTCTTAGAACCCCAGGAGGTCAACTTGGGCAAGGCTTTGGAGACATCTCCTGCTTACATCTCCTTCACCATACTGCCCATCCTTTCTATTGATTGTATTGTCTCTGCTTGGTCTCTTGTATTAATGACATTTGTGCTGTTCTCTACCTCTTCTTGGCTGAGCCTGGGCAATGGTGACATGGGCATTCTATACCTTGTTTGTTCCTTGTCTGCAGGAGTGACTAAGACCTGTGAAACACTATGTCTGGCACCACAGCAGCTGAGTCAGATGTTTTGTATTGATCCAAGACTACCATGATCTCCTTTTGGCTGGACTTAGGAACTGGGGGACACAATGGAGACCTGTTCTAACTTCATCGGACTCAGAAGAAGAAAGAGGGTACCACTTAAAAAGATGGGAATTGAAGGCCCTCAGAACTATGTGTTTCTCGTGTGGAAATGGGGGAGGAGGTTCCTGTCAAAAGCCAGACAGCATCTGGCTTCAGTATTGCTTTGGACCACCCCTCCTTAGGGTAGGGAGAGATGCCGCAAATTGGAAGCTGGTTCCCATTTTAGGCCATATGAGAACGTCAACCATGAGGAGAACCAAACCAATCCAAAGCGATATTTATTGTTGTATAGGCCTGTTGCAGTCCTGAGGGGATCATCTGGTGTGGGTGTGGGTAGGAAGCTGCATGACCGCAGGGGTGAAGGGCAGACAGATGATGCCATGGACTGACTCTTGTCCAGATAATACATGGGCTGAAGGACTCAGCCACACTCCAGGAAGAGTAGGGAGGTAACAGGGGTCGAGGAGTGATGGCAGTAACAATATTAGTGGTGATACAAATAACCAAAGGATCCAGCGGTTACGATATAGAAAAGGTAGCAGTTTAAGACTCTGTGTTTTCATCTTTACATCACCCAAATCTGAGTTCAAATGCTGTCTGACAGGGTGAGGTACCTCTGTCTCTGCGAGACTGTTTCCTAACCCATGAAATAGGCACAGTAATTCGCACTTTGCTGGATTGATTTGAGGATTAAGGGGCCCATAAGTACATGTCTCTGAGCCTGGTTACAATAGTTGGCACACAAGTGGCCAGCCAAAGAGGGCAGCTCTTGATCCCTGATGCTTCCACAGCACGCCGGGATGCGTATGTCTGGTGTGACTGATTCCACTTGACAGATGAAGCTCGGAGAACAGGTAGGCTTACTCGGAGACCTCAGCATTTGCTGGCAGCTGTCTCCTTACTTTCCAGAGGCCCCAGAGTTCCTCAGTCCTTGTGTTGCGTTATTCCAGCCACCAGACTGACACTGGGACCATTCCACTTCAGAGGGAACTACAGAGATAGCTCCCCAAACCAAAACTCTGGGCCGAGTAACTCATTTGCCTTGAGGTACTGGTAGCTAAGAGAGAACAGCATCTTCACGGAGATGCCTCAGTGGAATGTTTAACCCAAACTTGGCAGCAATGGTGAAACTTCAGGCACTGTCCGGTTGGTGGGGGGTGGTGGTGGCCTTCCTGTACAGGACCTTTCTGCCCTCAAATCACAGCGTTGAGGATGAGCGGTTGCTTTTCTCTGATTGGGCAGAAGAGCTACTAGGGGGCGGAGAGAGGGCAAAATATGCAGATTTCTTGCCCTTGATTGGCGGAGGGGGCCCCTAGTGGAGGAGTCTGACGGAGTTCCACCCAACATCCTTCAGGGGCGAATTCCCAGTTCCGATACTTGCCTAGAAACGCACCGGACCGGTGCAAGAGCCGCGTTCTCTAGGAGTGTCCGGAGTGACTTGGGGACTGGGGCAGCCTCCGAGCCCAGGGCTGGGGCTGGCCACGCCCGGGCAGGCCTCTGTCCCCAGCGCTGGCCGGGGTGGATAAGAAGGGGCGGGAGGGGCCGCCTTGGGCCCCTGGGATCCTGGCGATCAGACCAGGGAGACTTCGGCCTGGAAGCTGGAGGAGCGGCGCGCGCCCGGGCTGACGCGGGTCAGCATGGAGACCTGCGTGCTGAACGTGGCTCCGTTGCTGCCTCCGGACGGGTGCTGGTATTTGGGCTTCCAGCCTAGGACACCCTGCAGGTGCCAGCGCCGCCACTTCCGTCGCAGCTCGGCCTGCACCTAGGAGAGGGAAGGGTGATCGGGCCGCTGCTGTGGAGCCTCCTTCATCGCTGATTGGGCTTCTCTTGATTTAGGCTGCTGAGCCTAATGTCCTCTTTGGGAAGTCTAAATAGAGAGACCCAGATCCTACCTTGGTCCGTGGAGTTGGGACTGGGTTCGGCCCAAGGTCAAATTAAGGCCTTGGAGTGGGAGGAGGTGAGAGGCAGAGAGAGGATCAGAGAATGCAGTCTAGGGGGGAAAGAGCTGCTGCCTAGGGGCCGCTGTATCTGTTTTCGCTGTCCTGGCCATCCAGCTCACCTAAGTGGATTTTTGTGCACATCGTAACTAGGGCTCCACAGTGACTCAGCCTTTGCTTGCATCCCACACGCAGTCCTGTTCACTCTGTGCACAACTATGTAACTAGGTGTTTTTCAAAGGTGTGCACGAAACCCTACGAAGTTGTTGTTGGAGACAGAGTCTCACTTTATCGCCCTGCGTAGAGTGCAGCGGCTTCACACAGCTCACCTCAACCTACTAACTAACTAACTCCTGGGTTTACGCGATTCTATTGCTTCAGCCTCCCGAGTAGTTGGGACCACAGGTGCCTGCCACAGAGCCCGGCTATTTTTTGGTTGCTGTTGGGCCGGACCGGGTTTGAACCTACCACCCTCGGTATAGGGGGCTGGCACCCTACCCACTGAGCCACAGGCACCTCCCCCTACAAAGTTTTGTTAAAACACAGATTCTAAGCCAGCAGGTCTAGGGTAGTATCAGAGATTTGAATTTTTAACAAGGTCCTAAGTGACACTGGTGCTACTAGTGTGAGGATCACAGCTGGAATAGCAAGGTTTAACCTGTCTTTGCTCTGGGCCCTGGGCCTGGGAGTTGTGTTCCCTGGTCCTCAAGGTCTGGGAGGAGCTTACCTCGCCATTGAGGAAGCAGTAGAGGATGGCCACCACACAACCCTGGGGAGGAAGGGGATAGGAGAGGTGAGATAGACAGGCCCCAAGAGCTCCCAA
Organism: Nycticebus coucang; assembly: GCF_027406575.1. NCBI lineage: Eukaryota > Metazoa > Chordata > Mammalia > Primates > Lorisidae > Nycticebus > Nycticebus coucang. The sequence goes on along the minus strand of NC_069787.1, from coordinate 87,636,757 downwards.
CCCTGCCCCAAATCCTGTGTTCCCCTGGTTAAGGAAAGACTGAGCACAAAGTACTGGGCCAATACTTACTACAGTGAAAAGACTGGAATCTAGTGACAAGGGACCAAGGCCCTGGGTCAATCCCTTTAAAGGCCAGAGAAGAATGTAGCTTTAAGTCAACAGTTCATACCTGGAAAGACCCCACGACGAGCTCAAAGACCATTTTCACTCCAGGCTTAAAATTGTTGGGGAAGAAGGCAAACATGATGTAGTGCACTCCAAACAGGGGGATCAGCAGGAGTGTGGACTTGGCCAGCCTCCTGGAGACAGGGGAGGGGCAGGCTGTGGGTACATGTGTCCATACAATAGGGCCTGGCATGGGTTGCTGGGAGCACAGAGGTGGGGGCAATGACCAGGATGTGTCAGAGTGGATTGTTAGCTCCCCTAAATATTATGCCCACATTGGCTTTGGTACCACATCTGCGATGCCTCTGCCCTTATATCTCTGGCCCTCCTGGCCTGGAGGGAAGGGTGAGGGAGAAAGAAATTCCCTTTATTCTCACCCTTCTGGAGAGGAGAGTATAAAAGAGGTGCCAGTGAGGTTGATGCTTATCAGTGGATTTCAGCAAATGGGGAGATGTTCTCAGGTAACAAAGATGTTGGCTCCCCCTCTCCTGGTCTCAGTTTCCCAATCTGTATAATGGGGTAAATGTATGCTAATCATAGAAACTCCCACTATAAACTTGGGAGTGCTTTGAGGCTGTAAAGTGCAATGCATTCACGAGAGAACAATTCCCTACTGGGAATGAGAACTTCTGGGAAAGAAGTCTTTTTAACTGGGGTGCTGACCACATATGCCTATGGCCACTTGGGAGGCTGGTGGGTGCCCAAGGTTGTGCCCAATCACCAGGAATGACCCAGGGCTAATCAGTGGAGCCTTCTGTCTTTGGCTTTTCTGTTGTGTCCACTTTTCCATGAATTGCTACCTTCTCAGAGATTACATCCTTCTCCCTTTCCCTTCAGAGCATACTGGGAGTTTATGCTCCCAGTATGCTCTGAAGGTCCAGCTTCTCCTTCACAGCCTTGTGTGCTCAGTGGGGTGGGCATTCACTCCAGATGCTCACCCTCTCCCCTGGACAGGTCTCCTAGCCACCTGACCTCATAGCTGGTCTTGGCAGTGGGAGCATAGTTGCCTGGCTAGGAGAGGTCTGGGCATGCGGTGGTTAGGGTGAGAGAGAGTCTCTGCCTCTTTCTCTCCTGCCTTGGCAGTCAGTCCAGAGAGGACTAGCCTGGGGCCTCAGTTTCCACAGCAAGCTGGCCTTGCCCACCCACCTCCTTCTTGGACTTGGTTCCCAGTCATGCTAAGATCCTGAGCACTGCCCACCCCTTCTTGGCTGCAAACCTATCCCACACGCCAGAGACCGACAGATGGAGGCTTCTTTAAATTGAAGGCTTATGGGGAGGTGGAGAGTGGGAGCTCACAGCCTCTCCTTCAGGAGCCCCATCTCCAGCTCTCCCTACCCCCCTGCCTGCTGACAGCTGTTTCCTTTGCATCTCACCCACATAGACCTGGCTACAAGCATGACCAGCCTCAGATTCAAGCCCTTTCAAGCCTTCGTACGTTGGAGGAAATAAGGCCCCACTGGGTAGAGGCCAGATGTGCTGCCCCTCTGCAGACTGCAGACCCCCCAGGGCCTTTCCTTCTTGAACAGGAAGTGAAGCTCTGCCTACACACCTAGCAGGAGAGAATACTGTAACACCAGGAATGTGAATCTCAGTCTCATCAAAGAGAGTCACCAGAGTCCAGAATAGAATCCTAAATCCAGCAGCTCGTGACATTCTAGCCAGGAATCTTAGAAACACAGCTCAAACTCCCTATAGAGAAGCCAGGCCAAGAAGAACATTCTAGGACCCCAGGAGTGGTAGGCCCTTGTGGGGTGCCCCTGGTTTGGCTGTGTGCATGGCACTGATACTCAGTCTCCTTGGGCATGCCAACCCCACTTGTCTTCCCACAGCCTCCCTTTTCATAGCTTCACGTTTCTTTTTTTTTTTGAGGCAGAGTCTCACTTTGTCACCTTCAGTAGAGGGCTGTGGCATCGCACCTCACAGCAACCTCCAGCTCTTGGGCTAGGGCAATTCTCTTGCCTCAGCCTCCCGAGTTGCTGGGACTACAGGCACCTGCCACAACGCCTGACTATTTTTGTTGTAGTTGCCACTACTGTTTTAGCTGGCCAGGGCGGGGTTCGAACCCATCACCCTTGGTATATGGGGCTGGTGCCCTACCCACTGAGCCACAGGCACCACCCAGCTTCATGTTTCTTTAGCTCTGTCTTGAAGTCTTGCTGTTCCCATGAAAGCCTGCCTGTTTTTCCAGTCCTCCCAAGCACAGGGAACAGTCCTTATGCCTTTCCAAGCATTGTCCCATGGACACTATGTCCTCTTCTCCCTGCCCACAGTGATGTGCTCCCAAACCCTGAGGAGGGGGGTGTGTGTGTCAGTTCCCTCACAGGGGACTGTGTGGATGAAATGAAATAATACAAAGAAAGCCCTCAGCGCATGCCTGGCATGTAAACTGCAGATGCCATTATTATTCCTGGGGAATATTGAGTCCTGAATGTGGTCACTTCATTGGTATGCTGGGGGTTTCCCCAGGGCATTCATCTGCCATGCAATATTGTAACCCTTTTCTGTGCCAGGAACATGCCCGAGACTGGGCATACAGTATGGATAAAATGTAGGTTATCTCTGTCCCCGTGAGTCCCCTGGCTTGGCAGCAGATGCACACCTGGGAAGGATGCTAGATAGTGAGCACAGGAGAAGTGAGAATGGGCTCTCAGGGGCAGCCTGGTAGGGTGGGGCAGGGGCAGGGGACACTGGTGGGCTGAGCCAGGTCATGGCGGAGGTGGGCAAGAACAATGTGGCTTTTGGTAACTCTGGATGTTTGGAGGAAGGGGACTTCAAGGAGATGTGAGATGGTTTGAGCACTGGGGATGGAGGTATTGGGCCCACACTTACGAGTATGGGCTGCTGTCACTCTTCCTGATCTCTGGGGGCTGCAGTTTCTGAACCAGGATTTGGATGATGCGAATAAACAGAATGAAGTTCACCTAGTGGGTGGGACCCAAGGTCAGACAGAAAGGGGAGGCTGAGGCGGCCAGTTCCCCGGGCTGCTCTCTTGGCTCTTCCCCCAGGATCCTGCTGCACTCCTGCCACCTTCCCTCTTCCCTGGGTCTTCCCCTTTGGGAAGATCATTCAGGGACTCTGCCGCACATCCCTAAGGACTCTGCCCTCTCCCCAACCCTTTACTCTAGAAGAACTGGGGAATGGGGATGGAGGTGACACTAATTTCCTGTGTGACTTGAGTTACGTTGCCTCCCACCCTGGACCTTAGTTTCCCATCTCTAGGTGGTGGAGGCCTTACCAAGATGGAGGTGAGGATAGGAGCCTTTATGATCCACCACAGTGGGGAGTTGATGGTGTCCCAGCATCTAGCGAGTGTGGTGGGAGAGAGTGAGATAGGTTGTCCTTGGCAGAGGCATCAGTCTTCTCATTTGTCCCCCGTCTCTGCCCCTGAACCCTTTAGAAACCATGGGTCCAGAGTTTGTTGCTTCCTAGGCCCTCCTTCAGCCTCCCCCTCTGGGCCAAGTGCTATGGTTGGTCTACTTCCCAAGCCTGGGTGGCATCACGGGGCAGTGATGGCAACCAGGGGAGGGGCAGGGCAGCAGCTTACCCATCATCCTCGAAATAGATCCTGATGATGGTCCACACCATGGTGAATGTGCTAGGGACCCCTGTCCAGGCCAGGGGAGAAGGCATGAGGGAAAGATTTAGGAGGAAAAATCAGAAAGGAGGAGGGAGAAAGAATGGAATGGGTTTTCAGGGCTGCCATCTATGGTTGCCTAGATTATTCACTGTGCAAAGATGCTCCACATATGCCTGAGTGCTGTGTCCACTTACAGGGACAGTCTGTGTCCACTTACAGGGACAGTCTGTTTCTAATTTTGACCGAGGAACCTTATAGATAAGCAGTTATCTTTCAGGGACTGAAAGGGAAATGGAAGGACATTCACAGAATTTGTCCCATAGGTTGGTCCTGGGTGCGGCTGCCTGAGGGCACCTCCCTAGGCTCAGACATTTGGGGGACTTTTCTCAACCCTTGGCCAAGGCCTTTGTATACAGGCAGGACCTTCAGCCCAGCAAGGTCTAAGACTGCAGGCTGGATTGGCACCTTCCCCCTAGTGAGCTTCCCAGGCCATGTTCCCTCTGTCCCCAGCCTGGCAGCCCTCCCTGGTACCATACCCCAGCCGATGACTATGTACCCCCAGAAGTACTTCCGTTCGGAGAAGAAGGAGATGGCAAGCAGCGTGTGGAGGTAGAGACCCTCCACCAGTAGCCAGAAGAAGTTGGCCATGACACAGTACTGGAAGAAGACCATGGCTGCCTTACAGCCCACCTGCAGAGAGAGAAGCACAGAGGGGGCTCACTGGGGCTAGAAGGGGTCTTTGAATGCTCATACCCCCATCTGGGGTGACAAACCCAGTTACAGTACATCCAACTTCATTTCTTTGTTGTTTTGCATTATCCCCTTAAAAATGTACTCATTGGTTTTCTCATTATCCCTGATTTTAGATCATCTGATGGGATAAGCTGGTGATTTTAATTATTCAGGCATCAGTTCATCATTTATCCATCTTCCCATCTCTCTCTGTATATCCACCCATCTACCTGTGCGATCATCCACCCATCTATCCATTTATCCATTTATTTACCCATCAATGCACTAGACATCCACTACCAACTACCCATCTATCCATCTTCCATCCATGCATCTATCCCTCATATATTCATTTTCACCCATCTATCAATCCTTACATCCATTCACCTATCTCTCCATTCATCTACCAATGTACTCAGCCAGCCATCTACCTATCCATCCACACACCCACACGCCAGTCCACTCATGCATTCATCGACCTATCCCCCCACCCACTCCTTTGTCCAATATTCCTTGGTTTATTCATCTATCCTTCTGTCTGTTCAGCCATGCACGCATCTATTTACTTTGCTATCCACCAGTCTGCCCACCCACTCACACCCCCACTCATTCATCTTATTCCAATTAGGTTAGAAGGCAGCTGGAAGAAGACGAGGAACAATTCTTGCTCCAGTTTGCAAGAGTCTGCTGAATGTGTGTGGGGGTGGGCTCTGGACTACTGAATGGAGCCCAGGTAGAAGTGTGGAGCAGACTGGGATTGAGAAGAGATGGGGGAGTAGAAGTGCAGAGATGGGGGAGTAGAAGTGCAGAAAAGAAAAGGGGAGGGGTGGCCATTCCTCCTGGGGGTCAGGAATGAGTAGGGCAATTGTGGGGCTTTAGGTGGCCCACAGGACATGATTGGAAGGTCTCCAGACCCTCTGTTCTTTCCCAGAAACAGTCTCCCATTTCAGATCAAGCCTAGATGCCTGTGAGCCAGGGCTTAAAACCACCTTCCTCCAGGAAGCCTTCTGGCTTCCACATCCCACTGTATCCAGAACTCTGGTTCCCACCTATGGGACAACTCTTGGCTTGGAGACATCCTCAGAGAGAAGCCTCCCCTCCTCACTTTCCCTCCCTGTGTGTGGAAAGTCCATCCTCAGGCCATGCTTCAGTCCTTCCAGCTACAGGAGTGTTTGTTTCCTTGACCTTCCTCCTAAATGCTTTGCAAGAAAAACTAAGCTCTTAGGTCGGTTATCTGTGCTTTCACCTTGCCTTAGAAAAGCCTTACAGAGGGCAGTGCCTATAGCTCAGTGGGTAGGGTGCTGGCCACATACACTGAGGCTGGCAGGTTTGAGCCCAGCCTGGGCCTGCTAAACAACAATGACAACTGCAACCAAAAAATAGCTGGGTGTTGTGGTGGGTGCCTGTCGTCTCAGCTACTTGGGAGGCTAAGGCAAGAGAATTGCTTAAGCCCAAGAGTTTGAGGTTACTGTGAGTTGTGACACCACGGCACTCTACCAAGGGTAACATTAGGACACTCTGTGTCAAAAAAAAAAAAAAGCCTTACAGACCTATAGTGAATTGGGAAGACAGTCTTCAAAATTATCCTTAACAAGTGCACAGGAAGCTATAAGCTGTGCAGTGGCTCACAAAGTACGTGTGTGACTTGGCCCCCAAATCCTGGGATGGATCCTCTGAGGTAGGTCTCCTGGTTTTTTTCTCCCCCTTGTTGAGATGCCTAAGATTCCACTATCATGGTTCCCTCTTTGGGGAGAAGGTACTGCTGAGCCCTTATATAGTGGGGTCACTCATGAAGCAATAGGTCACTGACCACAAGGAACGGGTGGGAGCTAGGGCCAGCTTCAAGCTCTCACTCTTAGCTCAGGGGCACTCGGCAAGGGGCTCTTAGCTCAGAATCAATTGGACCCTTAGTGACTAGAGATGAATTCCTTAGATGCTTCCTTAACCTTCCTTCCCAAGGAAGGCCCAGAACTGGCCTGATGGCAGGGGCAGAACAGAAGAGGACTGCAGGTGTGTAGGCCCACTCCTGATGGCAAGGAGAAGTCTGGGGCACAGTGTGAAGGGTAGCATGGAGAGCAGAGCCTTGGGTGTGTAGATTGCAGAGAGCAGAGTCAGAAGGCCTTGGACTCCTTGCATGGGGAAACTGAAGAAGTTCCCCAAGGCCACACAGGAAGTTAGCAGTTGGGGTGGGGTGGAGGTCTGGGCTGTGGCCGTGAAGCGTCCCATTTCCATCTGCTCTTCTCATTGGCAGGAGCAGGTCTATGAGCTCTCAGATGGCTGAGCAACATCTGCTATAGCTGGGAAGGGAGTGAGATTTGAGAGGCTGCCATGTGGGGCTGGATGGGGGGTTGGGGTGGGGGAGGGAAGAGAGAGAGGACAGGCAGGAAGAGAAGAGGAGATGAAGGTGAGGCTGGGGAAGGTGGGCCAGAGCAGAGGTCCTTACCAAACCCTCAGAGCAGTGGTCCAACTCGCTGCTGTTGTAGAGGGCCAAGTCTTTGATGAAGACAGAGGCAGCTCTCAAGATGAAGGATATGAAGAGGTTCAAGTGGATGTAGTTCCGTGTACAGTGGAGCTTCCTGCATGGGGTGGGCAGATCTGAGAGGCTGAAGGGGCCTTAGACCCCCAACTCAGTCCACATCATCTTATGTTCTCAGCAAGCAGGTGCTGGGGAGCAGAGTGCAGGCCCTGTCTTGAAGGGAGTCCCATCCTGAACTGTGGGCTATGCCCAGGTACTCCATCCTCCTGTGCAGCTGAGCCTCTAAGTGCCTCCACCTTAAGTGTGGCCGTGCTCCAGAAGCCTCATTTCAGGGTGCAGGCCCTGCCTTCTGGTCCCTATCCCCAGGCACAGGGTCAACCTATGGGGACCAGGCTGCAACAGATAGAACCCCTTGGCCACCTGCTATCTCTATTGGAGGCTGACCTGGCAGGGGGCCTTGGGCAAGGATTGCATGCTATCCAGGGTTGGGGGGGGGGGGCGGTGACAGTCCAGGGGGCAGGACACGCCTGGGCCAGTGTAGGTCTCACCGTGGGAGTGACACTTGCAGGTCTGCTTTGAGCCCCATTGCTTGGACTGGACCTCACCTGAACAGGCTCAGGATAGCCGTGGCAACTAGAAGGGTAGCAAGGGACAGGCTGTAGCCAATAGTGTAGCCGGTCTTCACAGAACTGTAGAACATTGTCTGTTGCTGCTGGAGGAAGATGAGGGAGGATTTGGGGTGGGAGAGTTTGGGAGGTGACCCAGGGTTTATTGGCAGGAGTGCCCTGCCTTGGCAGCTAAGGAGGCTGAGGCCTGGGGCTCCCAAGAGCAGCTGAGGGGCACCCTTCAATCCCCTGACCCCTAACTTTCCAGGGAAAAGGATAGGACTGCCTCTCAGGGTGGGGAGGGGCTGCATTTACTTTTTCCTTCCTGATTCGCCAAGGATAAGTCAGTGGGGAAAGGAGTGAAGACCTCATACATTTTATTTATTCATTTGTTTGTTCTTCAGCTCTGTGTCGGACACCACTTCTGTGCCAGCTCTGGGCTTAGCACCCTAGAGGACCCCCACATGAGGCCCTCTCTCTGGAGGCACACAGGGAATGCCGAAAGTTAAAGACACTGGGCCTAATTTCCCATTTTGGGCTCTCAGGGGCTGGGGTCAGCAAGAAGAGGGCAAAGTGGGCTTCCTAGGGGAACAAAGCCCAATGGCTTCTTGCTTGGTCCCTCTCCTGATGCCTTCCCCATGGACACAGGGAGAGAGCATTTGTCATTGGGAAGCCCCTCCTTCTTCTCCACCTCTCATACCCTCCCTGAGCACAAGCAAGTGATTAGGAGGGATTTAGGGGAATTAGGGGATAAGGCCTCTTCAAAGGCTCCCTTGGGAGGAATGAAAGCCCTGTCTGGGAAGCGTGGCTGAGGGTGAGGCAGATGTCATCATAGACAGACACATATGTGTTTATACCTCAAAGCAGTGAGGTATGGAGCTAGGGGCTCCTAGCTGAGGACCCCAATTCTACTCCAGCCTCCCCATCAATATCCCTACCTGGCTCCCCATGCCCTTATCTGCTGCATAGCCAGAGCCCTGTCCTGGGACTGAGGACAACAGGTCCTGTTCCTGTCCCTGTCCCTGACTGGCTTTTGGGTATCCAAGGCTGGCTCCTTCCAGGACATGTGCCTCAGCCTCTGGATGTGATGGGGTGATGGTATCTGCCTGCTAGGCCACCCTCCAGGGCTGGAGGCAAGGCTCCCACAAGGCAGTGGGGGGCCCAGCCTGTGGCTGCTTGTACTGCCCTGGGGATCACCTCCTGTGCATCATCCTTGTGAAAGCCTGCTCCCACTCCCAGCTGGGTCAGCCATGGGATGAGTCCCCAGAAAGGTGGACTGGGGGAGGAGGCTGAAGGAGAGAGACCCCAGCAGGCTTGGGTCCTACACAGATAGCAGCATTCTGTGGGCAAGGGTGAAATGCACCTGGGTAGCAGTGGGGTAGGGATGCACTGAGGCCCACCTCATGTAAACTCGATGCATTCTCATCCAGGCCACAGGCGGTGGAATAAGGGCCGGGCTCCAGGGGTGTCCAGCCTTCATCGGTACAGCTGCGGCTCACGTTGCGGTCTGGGTGGAGGGCAGGGTCAGGGAGGAGGGAGGCTGAGGCCAGGAGTAGCCACAGGGGACTGACTGCCTCTATGGTTGGTACAGGGCAGAGAACTCAGCCCTTCTTCCCTCAACCCTGGTGCAGTCAGGCTCCAAATGCCTGGACCCAGACACCCAGGGCACTATAGGGGCACCCGGGTCAGGGAGAAGCCCCTGCAGAGATGCTGGGGGCCCTACTGCACAGATACCAGAATAGGAATAGACATTCCTGGGTTCAGTCCTACCCTGTCATGGTCTGAAAATGACCCCAGGAACAACATAAATTCTAATCCTTGTCACAGGCTCTACCTGGATCCTTGTACAGAATGATCCCCAACCCTTGCCATGAGCTGAATGCTGACCCTTGTTGCAGGGCTATGGCTGAGGTTGGAGCACACACCTGCCTGGGGCCTGTGAGGCTGGGCTTGCCTCCCATATCTGGTGAAGCTCAGATGTGCTGCTGGAGAGGCACCAAAGGTGTGGGTGTAGGGTGGTGGTTGGAGGACACCTGGTAAGGGTGAGATCTGAAATCCTTGTAAATGGAGAAGCAGGAAGTTTGTAGTGGGGCACCTGCCCAGGCAAAGGTGTGTGAGCAGGGGATCAAGCAGCACTGCAGTGCAGGAGCTTTGGGTAGAAGCAAGTTGAGGGTGGGGCAGTGGAGCAGCTGCACGAGATCTCCTCTGTCCTTGGAAGCTCAAGGCTGCAGCAAAGGGACAGGACCACTAAGGGGGCATGTGAAGTGAGGGTACCCTCAATCTCCAGCCCTGAGAAGGTGTCCTCTCCCCTGAGAGAGAGAAGGGTTGAATAGGCAAGAGGTGAGGCAGAGAAGAACCCCCCCTTCTTAGAACTTCATCACCACCACTATCATCAGCTTCATTGCGACAATTTCTGAGAACTTTTCACATGTCAGAGCACATTAGACACATCCTATTTAATTCACTCGACCATCCAAAAAAGAATGTCTGTTCATGTCACAGTTGAGAAGTAGAGATCCCAAGAGGTGGGTCACTTGCCCCGGGCTACACAAAGCGGACAGGGTAGAGCTGGTCTCGTTTCTTGAGTCTTCCCAGGTTAAGTGTGGCACTTGCCTGCACTGAGGTGACCTGAGGATTTATTTCAGAGTTCAGGTGCAGAGCTGGAGGAGGGGTCGAATTGTCCTATGAGTGGTCAGAGGGCACATGTGTTTGATATTTCCAAACTTTGCTGTGTGCTGGGAATATACTGGATGATTCCATATTCACTGTTTCTGCAAATCCTCCGGGCAACCCTTTGGAAGAGGTCTTTCAGTTTACTTTATGAATGAGGACCTGAGGGCTGGCTGGGGCTACAGGAGGGGCAGCCAGGAAAAAGCAGCCCAGGGATGGGTCTATTTCTATTGCATGGCCCAGGGAAGGCAGGAAAGACTTTGCTGAGGAAAGGGCATTGGCTTGGGTCAGTTTCCTGACGTGGCAGCCCCTTTTCTGCCCTGAGTTCCAACCACACTGCTGCAAGGGCTCCCGGGAGAGGAGAAAGGTCTTCAACAGCCCTCCTCCAGCCCACTCAGCTTCCTGAGGTTGTAGCCTGAGGTGGGCCTGGATTGGGAGGCTTTAGTCCAGCTCCTCTTCAAACTGCAGGTGCGGCCCCAGCCTTGGTTCTAGGAACTCACCACGGGCTCTAAAGTCACGGCTCCCACCCAGAATCTGATTCTTTTGGGGATTTACCCCCACCAGGCTTAGATGGGTAGAAAAGAGGGATAAGGTCCCAGCCTTGAAGTGAACCTCTAAAACTCTGGGCTTCCTACTCACCAGACAGACCAGGGCTTCATGAGACCAAGCCCAGTGACAAGGAGCACCTGGTATCATGAATTGTGCTGGCAGGGCCGGGTGACTCATCAGCATCTACACAATCTACATGGCAGCTTCACGTGTGTGTGTGTGTGTGTGTGTGTGTGTGTAGTGGTAGTGGGTAAACATGACTGTGTTAAGGTGAGGGATCAGGAGTTTTCATTAGTCCCGCTAAAAGCTGGGGATCCCAAGGCTAAGAGAAGTTAGGTGACTTGTTCTTGGTCACATAGCAAGGAAGCAGCAGGCCTGGGGCTCCAGACCTTCCTAGGCTCCCAGCAAGGGCCAAAAGGGCACCCTGTCTCCTGGACCCCTGGCTACCATCACTGGTGGGGCAGGGGAGGGGATAATGGGTCATCTTTAGGGCTAGGGGGCCTCTTTGAATAGCTCTAGGACTGTGCTCAGGTCTCAAAGTGAGTTTCTCTCAAGGAGATGTCAAAGGCAGTCATCATGGGATCCTGAGAAGCAGCCAGGCTGGGAACTGGTAGGCCCTGTGTCTGTGGAGGGGGATATGAAGTGCAGTGGGGAGGCGACAAGGGACTTTAACCCCATACCAGGAGGGATACCTCCATTCTCCCAGTCTCCTTCCACTCATATGTCTCAAAGAATAGTCATAGCCCTTGTTCCTCCCTGGGGTTCTCCATCTTCAGAGAAGCAACACTCAGTGACTAGAGCCAGAAATCGAGGGATGATTTTCTCCCCACTTCCTTCCCCTGTTCCCCATCTGTCACTAGTTCTGTCTCAGCCTCTCTTCCCTCAACACCACCACCATTTTTTCTCCCTTGTGTTTTTATTTGTTTCTTTTTGAGTCAAAGTCTCCCTCTGTTATACTGGCTAGAGTACAGTAGCATCATCGTAGCTCACTGCAGCCTCAAACACCTTGACTTTAATGATCCTCCTGTCTCAGCCTCCCAAGTAGTTGAGACCTCAGGTTTGTGTCTATTTTTAGAAGAGATAGGGTCTCACTCTTGCTCAGGCTGGTCTCAAACTCTGAGCTCAAGCAATCGAGCTACCTTAACCCCCCAGAGTGCTGTGCCAGGATAACAGGCATGAGCCACTACACCCAAACACATCTCCTCTGCTGGGAGGATTGTTCTAGCACCCAGACCTGACCACAGAGCTCTCCTGCCAAAATTCCTCCCATGTGCCCCATCCCAGCCAGCAAGGGCAAGCTTCTTAGTTGGCACCAAGATGTCCTTGTTCATGACATCATGACACAGGTGGTGGAGAGAGAAGGTGTCCCATAGACTGCACAGACATAGCGATCATAGGTGTCTATTGAGCTTTCTCGACCAAAATAGCCATCCCATTTTTTATTCTAAAAAAAGTCTCTTTATACACTCTTCGCTGCAGGTATGAGTAATAGAAAAAAAGTCTGTTTAACTATTTGACGGTAAAGACACCACAGATGGAAGATATGCAGATTATACGTTAAAGAAGCCACCACGAATTCTTTGGTGCCTTCACCAGCAATCCCTTGCCACCGCCTTCAGCTGTTTTATACAGCTAGGCACGTGGCTTCGTCCTAACCCTTCATGATTTTTGTCCTCTATTAGCTTTCTTCAGCTTTCCCTGTACAACCAGGCCTCTTCCTTGGGGAATACTCCTTCCTCAGTCCTGTATCCAAAGATGTGGGAGTTGGGCTGGGGAACATCCTACCCTACACTCACAAACTTCTCTCTTCAGAATTTAAGGTCAGTGGCTCACACCTTCTTCATCTAGTTGCCCAGGAAAGCACCTTTTTGCCTCTACATATTCAACCCCTAATCACAGTCTCCTATTTCTCTCCACCATATCCAAAGATTAGGTCCACCAAGTATAGCTGTGCTTGTTGTTCACTGCACAAGGGCATCTGGCTGATGGCCATGGGGGCTGAAATTGACTTCATATTCAGCTTGCCACCGTGTGGGCTCTAGTGAGAGGTTGATTCCACCTGAGTGAGGAGGGACTGACTTTTCTGGTCAGCACAAAGGCATCATATGGACCCCATTGTTGCTGGCAGCCCCAGGGTTAGCCAGACAGTGGGCTGGAGCCCAGGTTCTCAAGTGAACCTGCCTTGACACATTCCAGCAGAGACAGAAGGAAGAACTGTGGGGAGGAATGTAATTAGCTGAGTATGAAGGAGGAAAGCAATTAGCAGGTGCTTCCAGAGATCTAAGAGAAGGCTGGCTTTCAGGCTGTGCTGATGGTTTGTACTGTGTGGCTGCCGGAGGAACTCCCCTCTGACCTGCCCAGGCACTGGGTGCCCCGGGAGGAGGCTGCGAGGTGGGTGCTGGCCTGGACAGGCGCAGGGCTTTGACTGCTCCCAGACTCCACAGGAGGGCTTCAGGGTCTGTTCTTCAACACTGAGGTCACAATGCCGAGCACTAGGGGCAAAAGTGGCCCACCCCAAAGAGACTATTTATTCCACCTCCCAACTCCACTTTATACACAGAGAGACTGGAGTTCAGGAAGGAAAGGTCATCTGGAGTGAGAGATGCCTGAGTCTTTTGGCTCATCCCCTGAATCCTTATCTAGGGCCTGCTCCTGGTGGATCCTCCCCACCTCGACCTGCTTCTCCCTCAGTACTTCCTACCCAGTCATGATCCTCCATCAATCCTCCCCTCCCAGTCCTTGTCCTCCCTCAGTACTCCCCACCTAGTCCTGATCCTCCCTCAGTACTTCCCACCCAGTCCTGATCCTCCCTCAGTACTTCCCACCCAGTCCTGATCCTCTCTTAGTACTTCCCACCCAGTCCTGATCCTCCCTCAATCCTCCCCTCCCAGTTCTTGTCCTCCCTCAGTACTTCCCACTCAGTCCTGATCCTCCCTCAATCCTCCCCACCCAGTCCTGATCCTCCCTCAATCCTCCCCTCCCAGTCCTGATCCTCCCTCAATCCTCCCCTCCCAGTCCTGATCCTCCCTCAATCCTCCCCACCCAGTCCTGATCCTCCCTCAATCCTCCCCTCCCAGTTCTTGTCCTCCCTCAGTACTTCCCACCCACTCCTGATCCTCACTCAATCCTCCCCACCCAGTCCTGATCCTTCCTCAGTACTTCCCACCTAGTCCTGAGCCTCCCTTAGTTCTCCCCACCCCAAACTGCTCCTCCCTTAGTTCTCCCAACCCAGTCTAGCTATTCCCCCATCTCCCTGCCCAGCTCATTAAACCTAGACCTGGGAAGGGAGCACAGTTGATTCCTCCTTCCCCTTTGCTAGTCTCCCTGCCCTCCATAGACAAATCTCACACTTTTCTCCTCTACCACGCTCTGTGCCAGAATCCAAAATGTCATCATTGCTTACCTGTCTTGCAATTGGGTTTCCCATTTATACTCCTAGAATCCTTCTCATAGAAACTAGAGCTGTCAGTTAAAAACCTAAATTAAACTGTGCCAGTCCTCTGCGTAAAACCTGCCAGTGGCTTCTCACTGGACTTAGGAGAAAACCCCACATCCTCACCTCAGTTCCAAAGGTCCTGTGTGGCCTGGCCCCTGGCCCTCATCTCTTCCCTCCCCATCTCCCTCCCCTATGCTTGTTCCATTGACTATTGATTCTCTCTCTCGATTATTTTCCCACCTACCATCTCTGCCTGGTGCTTCCTTTTCTCCTCCAGGTCTGTAGACAGCACCTGAGTTACCTGTTACCTCTTCGGAGGGGCTGTTCATGAATGCCAGCCTGATGTCTCTCCCACCCTCCCTTTTCTCCCTCCCAGCACTTATTATTTATGACATATTTATTTGCTTACTATCTCTCCAATTAGAACATTAGCTCTGAAAGGGCAGCCCGGGGGGCTATTTTACCTCCTCCCCACTGTGTTTGTCCAGCCCCATGCCTGGCATTCCAGTGTGTGCTTCATTCACTGCAGGAAAGAATGACCCGATATATGTCGTTTCTTTAAGGACAAGCAGCAAGAAAGCCCACTTCCTGGAGGCGCTCCTCCTTTTGTATGTGAACATTCATTTAAGCAGAACGTGGAGGGGTGTGCAAGCAAAGCCGTGCAGCGGGTTCACCAAGCCAGAGAGGTCACTGGCTCCCAGCAGCGAAAGACTGAATCATGACCAGCCCAAGACAACAGGAACAGGGGAGCCATAATTTAATCAGGTGCTTGTCAGTCAGTCAGTTATCATTTGTTGAGCAAATATTTAGTGAGCTTTTCCCACATGCTTATCTTTATGTGAAGAACTAATCAAATCCCACGAGTCATTCAAAGACCCAACGCCATTGCCTCTTCTGCCAGGGAGCCCCCAGCATGCTGCAGCCCCTGTAGCCACTTTACTCCGTCTTCCTTCTTTGTTGACAGGTGAGTCCCCACCCCCACTGGGCTCACTCACATCACTGAAGCTTCCTCCCTCCCTTCACACTAGGGCTCTTACCTTCAAAGGGGGAGAAGAGATTGAAGATGGGGGGACAAGCCAAGACGACCACCTGGCCCTGGGGAGTGGCTGGCCAGCATGTTAGGTTGTCCCACATCTTGCTGCAGCCTGAGGGGTGAAGGCAGAAAACATGGGTCAGCCTGGTCCCCAGGTGCCTCCAGCTCTGGGGCCCGAGCCCAGAAACACCCACTCTTCCTCCTGCTGTGAGTCTCCTACTTCAGCCTGAGGTCTGGGGTGACACAGCCTTGCCCAGACTAGACAGGGCCCATCTGACAGGCAGGCAGAGAGAGGAGGCGTGACTATAGCTCGCTGGTCCTCAGTGAGGGATGGGGTGCACTGTGGGCATGTTTTGAACACTGGTGGGGGGCCTCCTCTGGCATTTGCTGGGCAGGCACCAGGCATGCCCAGGCAACCCAGCTGGTCCTGAACCATGAAGAATTGTCTCATGTACTGTGGGGCCTTATGTAGCCCCTGCACATCGTGTGGATAAAAAGCTTTTGTAAGGACCACTCCATTTTACATGTAAACACAAGGTATTTATTGCACATGTTTAACATACGTGGAGTTTTCCAGGAATGTAACTTTGTTGTGTTTGGAACTTAACTAAAAGTTGTTTAGTGTTTTGGAAAATCATGTTACCTACAGCAGTGCTGTTCATGATATGTGAGTTACGATACAACCACTTCCATGTATCAGTCTGCATTTATAGATCTCAGATTTCTGGAATTTATATTTAAGTACAACCTATAAATGTAAATTTCTAGGTACAACCTAAAACTACATCTTCTTTTAATGAAGTCATGCCTGAACATGTGCACGGTATTTGATTATAAATTACAGTCCTTGCCTTTTGTTCCTTCACATTATGGCTAGAACATCATTTTCTATAAAAGTGATAGTAAAGGAGGCATTAGAAAATGTCATAAAAAAGATATGTTGGGTACAATGGGGTGATGAGTATATTGGGGTACAGCTAGTTCTTGAGCAATATAGGTGCTCAGCAACACTGGACAGCAAAACTCAGATCCCAAACTGTGATGGTGAGGGGATTGTCAGAGAGTGAGTTCAGAGAAAACCATGCGTGGCAGGCTGTGTTCTCTGCTGTGTAGCCATCAGCATTGCAAAGCCTGGCCAGTGACAGGTGCAGGGTGGGGCCAAGGGTCTGCTTTAATAGGCAGATGTAAATGCCACATTTTTGTCCATTCAGGAGCTGAGAACTCCTGGAGCACTAAGACTACTCTGGACCTCCTCCCTTGAGGGAGGCTTAATTGTCTCTTTGCAATCCTGCCAGTTCTAAGATTTGCTCAGGAAACCCAACCCCTGAGCCAAAGTCAATGCCTGCTGGGCCCAACCCAGCCCAGCCCAAGTCCGAAGGTTCAGAAGTTCCCAAGAGGAGGGCCCAGGAAGAGGAGGTGGAAGGATGTTCTCACTTAGGGAAGAGCCTGGGGACTCTGAGTGATCGAGTGGGCTGGCAGGAGGAACGGGTACCTGCTGGCACTGTGGCAGTCTGGTGGCACCTGTAGCTGAAGGCTGAGGACATCTGCATCTCCTTAGGGTCTGGCTAGAGAGTACAGCCTCCCCCATGACCCCAACCACCCCCACCCCTGCCTGTCCTGAGGGCTATTGTGGGCTTGTTCTGGCTGCCAGTCCCTCTTCTAGTCTGTTCAGCCTCTCTGGAGGCCATGTAGGGGCCCCCCAGACAAGTCAAATCCTGCTCATGTTTCAAGACCTTCTTAATAATATCAGCAAACACTTACATAGCCTGTGTGTGTGCCTGGAACTATTCTAACCTCTTTAAATTAATGATGTACTTAACTCTTCCATTTCACAGATGAGGAAACTGATACACAGAGTGATTAGGCAACTATCCCGAAGTCCCATCTCTGGTGAATGGTGCAACCTATTCACAGGCTTCCTCTCCTGGTCAGAAGGGCTCGATGTCATTTCTCCGGGAATTTTGCCGCTGCTGGACTTTGTTTACCCTTCTCTGACAGTGCTGGGCACACCCTGTTTTGTAGGCCAGCTATTGTGTCTGAGTTCCTGCCAGACCGTGGGCTTTCTGAGTCTCCAGCTGCCAGCACAGGTTGGAGAGCAGATTCAGGGCTGGGCCTCTGGCCCTGAGCTCTCCTTCATCAGGGGTGGGACAGAACAGAGGGAGGCCAGGTTTGCCCTTGGGAGGCCACACTTGACCTCAAGGAATCTCAGCATAACCAAGACAGGGCTGTGAACTGGTGAGCAGGGCAGGGTAGCCAGGGAAGGGAGCCACAGCCACCTGGGGAATGTGGTCAGGGAAGCTTCCTGCAGGAGGCAGGGCAAGGCTGCTTTGCTTAGGCAGCAGTGTCAGGCAACAGCAGTGGAGGGGGTGACAGCCATGAAAATATTTGGTACCTGGAATGGCCTTTTGTCTTAGGCTGGGCCCTGGGAATATTCTGTGTGCTCACCGCAGGGAGGCCCCACAGACCTCATCACACATCACCAGACCCGTATAGACAAAGGGCCCCCACACTGTGTGTGCCTATCAGGGGCTGTGACCCCAAAAGGAAAGCCCAACCCCAAGCTGGGGGTGAGGGCTAGTGAGGCAGTATAGGGGGGTCTTTGCTGAATCATTTCAAGACTTGTGTCCACAGGCACATGCTGACATACACACAGACATCCCTGTATGTACACTCACCTGGATGTGGACAGACACAAGTAAACAGGGACCCAGAGACACACAACTGGCAGTGCCGTAGATGCATGTCTGGGTGTACCACCAACACGCATACTGCTAGACACACTCCCAAACTGGTGCACAGAGACAGCACACCAGGCAGACACGTCTAGGCATGTGCAGGCTTAAAAATACACACTCCTGACTTGCAGAGACACTCAAAGTCAGACACAGAATTACAGACCCTAGAGGCTCAGACAGCAACCTAGACAGATGTGGGCCAGGAGTACAGACATGGTTGTTCAGGAGCACACAGACCCCACACAGGGTCACAGGCAGACCATAGTCCCTGACCCATGCCTGCCCTCCTCTGGATCCTAGGCTGCTGGTGACAGGGTGTTGGCACCCAACTAGTGCGCTGTGCCAGCAGTGACCTCATCAGAATCACGAGGTGGCCTGCCCCAGGGCCTGGAAGGTGATGCAGAGAGGCCTAGAGTCTGGGGTCTGGGCCTCTCAGGGCTGCCCATAATCTTGCCGTTGGGGCCTTCTGAGGCCTGTCTGCAGCCTGGGCCTCTCTCTCTGCCCTGGCGGGGTAGGCTGGAGCACATAGGTAGTGGCAGGTGCAGCCACTCCTTGACCCAGGCCTCAGCCTTCTGGCCCCAGAAAACAGGGCCATCCTGCCTTGAGACTCAGGGCAGGTGGCTGAGAGCTGGGTACCTGGGCTAAGATTAAGGACAGGGGGTGGGGTGGAGGGAGTCACATGACCGTTGGCCTCAGAAGGGGGACGGGGTAGCCCAGGAGCTGCGAAGACATAAAGATGCTCTCTGCTCCTGAGCAAGGCTGTTCCACCACTAAGCTCAGCCTCGGGGGTGGGGGAGTGGCCCAGAGCAGGCACAGCCACAGCCGCCTCTGGCCCTGAGGTGTCAGTCCTCCCAATCTCCCACATGGGCCTTGAACCTGGCACCCACCCCCTAGTTCCTGTGGGCAGTCTGCCTAGGCGCCTTCCACCTTCCCAGGCTCTCTGTGTCTCCAGACCTGCCCACCCCTCCAAGTCTGGCTTAAATGGCATCTTTCTGAGGAATTCCTCCCATTCTCACCCTGGGCTGCCCTGAGCCATATGGGGCTGGTGGTGCTGCTACCTGGTCTGGGAAGTGGGCACCACCCTCAAACTGCCAGGCTGGAGCTCCCCTGGACCCCTGAGGCTGACCTTGACTTCTCTAAGCAGCAGGATAATGTGCTGATGGTTCCTCTAGCTTGCTAAGGGTGGGTTGGGAAGGGAAGGCCAGTGTGTATGCCCAGGGGCCTGTGTGTGTCTGGGTGTGCGGGGGGGGTGGGGGTGGGTGGGAGGCGTCACCATCAGTCCTCTGGGTGTCCTGATGGCAGAGCCTAGGGTTGAGAGGAAGAAGCTGGGCACCAACCCAACCACAGAGAATATTGCAGACCTGTCTGGACTGGGCTGGTTCCCCTTATTTTTCTGAACTACCAAGATGGCTTCAAACTTCTAAGTCTCTACGGGGGTCACACACTGTGACTGAATGTCCCCTGTTCTTCTTTGAGATGCTAACCCAGTACAGTACAAGGGTCTAATGAAGGAGAGTGGGGTTCTGGGGCCAGTTCACCTCACCCCAGACCCACTTTGGGCTGGGCAGGGGGTTCCTGGAACTTGCCCACTCTGAGTGTCCTTGGGCCCCTACCACACAGCATCCTGGGCAGGCTGGCAGTCATGGGCATCATCTCCATTTTTCCCGAGCAACAGGGACCCCTAAGGGCAGAGTTGGCTCCATGCACTTTCCAGAACCTCAGTTTAGTATGTCCTCTTCAGCTGATGCCAGAGCTCCCAGACCTAAGCTGGGTAATGGAGACGTGGAGGCCGGTCAGTCCCTTCCTTCTTCCATCTGGCACCTCCAGGCCCTCCTCACTAGCCAGCAGTTCCATGATGTGATCCCTGCCTGGGGTCCCCATTCAACAAACATGGAGTAAATGTGACTTGAATGGGGGCTCATGAAGTGAGGAAACACGGGGCGGCCTCACCTGTGGTCTCATTCTCCAGCTGGGCCTCCTCCAGGCACTGCCTGTGCTGCTCCTCAATCATCTGCAGATAGTCACACCCCTGCTGCAGACTGGCTGCTCTGCTGCCCTGGGGGACAGAGACAGGGAGGGGCTATGTCAGCCTTGGCCACAGGCTAAGGAGTGTGGGGCCCTGGGCCTAGTCCCTGCTGAAACGGATCTTGCCCCGGTGGGGATCCAAGTTTGGCTGAACCCTAATCCCAACCCCAGGCTGAATCCCCATCCTAGCCTGAATGAAACTTGAACTTGACCTGGATCTGACCTCAAACAGTTGTCCACTGTCTCCAAGGTGGGGTCTGCCTCAAGGAGACCTGTCATGGCAACTGCGCTGCAGCTATAACAACTCTGTCTCTTCACAGGCGGCACAACCCTGGACAGAGGCAAGAGGGCTGCTCCTTAGAGCCCTGAGCTGGCCCCCTGCACTCTGCTACGCTCTAGCTTGGCTTGGGAGTCCTCTGTCCCTGCCTCAGTCTCCCTGGATGGGTGGGGTCTATTGGGCTACCCTGCTGTGCAGAATTAGACCTGGCCTTTGGTTCCTAGGGCTAGGCCTGGGAGGAATTTTCCAGCCTTTGTCTCTACTCCAGGAGCCTGTGCTCAGTCTCTTGGATCCCTGGGCTGGGAAGGGGACTCTGGACTTCCTTGACCAGATCTCACCTGCCTCTTCTGTACCTTCTAAATAATTAACTATACCAGATCTAAAAGGGGTAGGGGAAGTTTTAGGAAATAAAAGAGGCCCCTTTAGGGTCCCTCCAGCCCTACTCCCGACTCAGAGAAGGTGAGCAGAAGGGATGGACAAGTCTAAGCTTCTCCCTTCTTCTCGTTTGGGCTCTAGACAAGAATTGGGATTGGGCCAAATCTGTGTGACAGGGGACATTGGCCTTGGGAAAGACATGTGAGTGTGTGTGTGTGTGGGTGCCGTCCAGGAGTGACCAGAAAAATCCAGATCTTGGGAATGCATGTGTGGGGAAGGGTAGATGAAGGCCTCCAGGGAGGAGACCTGCTGAGCTGGTGGCAGCTCTTTTCTCTTTGACTTCAAGAAAGTGGTTTCTGGCCCTGGCAACCCCACATTAGGTTCCTCATCTCTGCCTGGGGAGAGGAAAATGTCACAGTCCCTGCCAGGGCCACAGGAGGGGGTCTAGCAAGACCTCTCCAGAATCACACATTCTCAGTGTTTCCTCCAGCCTGCCCCCCCCCCAACCCCCCTGGACAAGGAAGGCCCTTGAGGCCTCAGTTTCTCTGTAGGCTAAATGGGCCTTAATCACCCCTCCCCTGTTTCTTAAAGTGTGTTTGTGGAAGAACCTGGGTACGGGGCTTTCCTTCATTTCCTTCTTTTAAGGGGGTCCTCCTGGCCCACAGGCACCAAAGTACTTAGTGCTTTGACCATTATTCTACATAAATCAGCCCCACTGAGGGCTCTGCATCCCACATGGCAGTGGGCTCTCCATTGCTGTGGAGGGAAAGGGATCCAAGAACGTCCAAAGGCCATGCAGCTAAGTCTGTGCCATCTCAACAGCTCCCCTGCTCCTTGCTGAATGCTTTGGTTGGACCTCATTGTCTCACAGATGCCCTGGAGTCCAACTTTGCCATATGCAGCTGGCACCATGGCTAACCTAGTCCAGGTCCAGGGGAAATCTCCTTGTCTAAGACTTTGCTCAGACTTCCTCAGTGTCCCAGATCTCACCTGCCCATGAGCCTGGAAGGCACACAGCAAACATGGGTTTTATCTTGGAGCTTTAACTTTATCAGCCAACTGGGGTAAAGACATTAACTGGTGAGTCATTTAAAACTTGGCCTATTGAAAGTAACACAGATATACTATGGAGCAGAATGCAGTTATTTGTATAACTGTTAAAAGAAAAGATATGAGACTTGAAGGAAACTTTGTTTTCTGTGGTTACTCTTTGGGGTCAGGTGCTTCTTCTTTCCCCCTACAGCTCTCAGGCTGAAATGCTCAAGATGCTCTATCTTTAGGGATCTGTTGCTGTCTTCCTCAGGTGTAGGGAGAAGACTGTCCAGGAGGATCTCAGAGGTGGCCTCTGGAAGAGGAACCTGGGGACTGGCCATCCAAACTTGTGTCCCATCATTGGTCTATTTTGCTAATCCTGGAGCACACTTGTCCCCAAATTATCTTCCCAGCTCTGGTGTCTACCAGCAACAGGGTTCTGTCTGTTTTCTGGACCCTTCTCATCCTCTCCTGCTTCTCCTTCCCATTCTCACTTCCCATCACACTGTGGTGTGAGAGCAGGACGGCTGGTAGTGGACATCTGTTGTTTCTGCCTTCCACTGTTCTTTACACTCCTGTAGTGTCACATCCTCACTTCTGTCTGGGAAACTGCCTTCTACTTCATGAGGGTCTAATAAACCCCCTTCCAGAGGTTTGACAAGTGACCAAGACTTAAGTCAACCAGAGCATTCCTGGCCACAGTGCCTGGCACATAGCCCAAGTCAGCCTACTCAAAGTCAGGAAGCTCACCCCTGGGACTTTGGATTAAGCAATTAGGCAAGTGGATTTGTTTTTTCTAACTGGGCTAGAAACCTTAAAGGATGTAGGGGCTGGAGCTTCTACTGCCATCTTGTTGACAAGTAAAACATGATGATGAAGGGCATACAGCTGGAGGTAGAATAAAGAGATAGAGAAAACCCAAGTCCTTTTAACATGGTCTGAGCCCCTGAACATAGTTATGCCTGAAACCAGCTTTGCTACCAGAAACTTGAGCCAAAGCCTTTTTTTATGGCTTGAGTCAGTTGAGTTTTCTGTCCCTGTGACTATAAGGGTCTAGCCTTATGGGCTGAAAAAAGACAATGGGTGACCTCACTTCCTGGGCCCTTTTAAGCTAGGGCTATGGCCATATGGTTTGCCAAGAGATATTTCTTTCCCAATCACTGTGGGTACCTTGGGTTTTGGCAGCTTCTGCTTGCCATTCTCTGTTGGATCAGCTTCTGTATCCAGCTCTGCTCTCCTAGCAACCACAGAGCCTCCCTGAGAAGCAGTTCACAGAGATGGGAAGGGTGGGTACAGGAGCCTGGTGTCTCTGGATATAGAGGTGGGGGTGGTCTTGATGATAAGGTCTGTCTTTGCCACAGGTTAGTTGAGTGCCAGGCCGCATTCGGAGAGGAGTAGAGGAAATGGAGCCCCCAGGAGAGATGTGAGGTCACTCAGCAAATGAACATTCCCAGATGGGACCTAAGTCTCTGACCACTGGTCTGGACTGCATCAACCCTATTCCACAGCCTTGCCTTAGGCCATCTGGTTATCCATTGGCCTTTGAGGGCCAGGGCCGGGGCAGCTCCCTCCAGCCCTTATCACTAAGGAATTCAGGCAGACTTTGGACTTCCTCTCCCACTTATTTCCCTATTTTAAACATCCTCATTATCCCTCTGGATTCCAGGCACACAGAGAGAGTTGGAAAATTCCCTGGCTGAATATAGCCAAGTCTACTGATCCCAGGAAAGAGTTCCAGGGTGAGATGTAGCTAGAGTGTGGGCTTCATACAGAGCAGGTATCCTGTACCCATTCTGCAGAGGTAGGTCTTAGAGGATATGTAAGAGTTAGTCAATTAGAGGTGGAGTAAGAACACCCCAGAAGCAGGAGAAGCTTGCACAAGCACAGAGGCATGAAAATCCCATAATGCCTAAGGATGCGAGAAGCTTGGTAGAGCTGCAGCCAGCAGCTCTGCAGCATCGGGAGACAAGTTGGGAGATGTAGGCAGAGGTGGGATGGGAAGGGCTGGGATGCCAATTTTGAAGTGTGAGCTTTGACTCCCAGACCCTGGGGACCATCAAAGATTTGAAGCAGGAGCCCAAGGGCAGGGGACCCAGATTTTACAAAGATCCTTCAGGTTGCAAGTGGCAGAGCTGAAAGTACTGCACCAGTCCAGCCAGGGACTGAGGAGGCCTGGGTTCAAGCAGGCAGGGCAGTGGGTATAGAGAGGAGATGGCCCAGCTGAGCAGGTAGGCTGAACAGGACTTGGTTAATCCCCACCCCCAACCAGATTTGGGACTCTCCTGACAACTCCTTTTCAGTCACCTCCCACATCCATCTAATACCATGGTATGGGACAGAAATAGACCAAGACTGAGGAGATCCTGTTGTAGACTTCTGGACTTCCACCTGGGTTTCAGGAACTTCTGTCCTACAGAAGGTACTGGGGAGCCCACTCTGGTCCCTGCTTCTCCTCTCCACATGGGGCTTCCTGAGATCTGGGGTGAAGTTGGGGGTGATGATGGGCATGGGAGTGAGGACACTGGGAGTTATAGCTGTTAGATGTTAGGGGCTCTGAAAGACAGAATGGGCCCCGCTCAGGTTAGTAGGCCATATCCAAACCCCTCATGGGTGGCTTGAGACCAGCTACTGCCTGGAGTCAAAATCTCCAGCCTCAGCTCAGGGGATTGTGAGTCCCTCTGTAGAGCAGCTGGTCTCTGAGTGGAGTACAAAATGCCATAGGCTGGATAAAGTGAGACAGGAGGAAGAATCTGTCTGCAACTTTTATATACTCTGATTTTGATTTGTGCTTCTGAGTTTTGTCAAAGGAGGCAAGGAGATGGGGAGTACAGGGCAGGGGGCTCAGTTGTGGTCCCGTTTACCTTCTCCCCCATTGCTCCAGCCTTTTACAGAAGCCATCTCATATCCCATCATTTAATTACCTCCATCCTAGAAATCATGGAGTAACGAAGAGACACAGGGGGGAACTGAGGACTCAGAGAGAAATCAGTATGACCCATGGCACATGGAACCACAGCCTAGCTTCCCAGGCTGCCCCCTGTGTGAGAACTGGAAAGGACATGGAGACCCTCTAGTCAGAGGCAAGGGGGAGAAGGGAAGGACAGGAAGTGTGGGGGTAAGGAACATAGGAGGGTACGGGAGATCATGGGATCCCGAAGTCCCAGAAGAGGGAAGAAACATGTTCCCAGCTTTGCAGACTGCACTAAACGAAGTTGAAATAAATCTCATCTTTTATGTGAGAGGCACCTGGAAGCCTGCTGAGGTGATGGGAATGTGTATAGATTGACCTGGGTGATGGCTACAGAGGTATACATGTGCGTGACAATTCACTGAGCTGTCACATCAGATGTATACATTTTACTAATTAAAACTATCTCTAAAGTCTCAGGGTAGCATGTGGGTTGCCACAGCCACTCTGGAAGAAGTAGATCCTTGGTGAGGCAGCAGAGCATAGTTACGACCACAAGTTCTCAATCAGACTATCTGCCACTTCCTGGCTGGGCAATTTGTTCTATCTCATCTATAAAATGGAAACAAAAACAGCATGACCTACTTCTAGGGTCATGTCGAGGGTCACATGTAAAGGACTTTAGCAGGTACTAGGGGACTGCTAATAGGGTTAGCAGTTATTGCCAAAGCCCTATTATAGCCCTCCTGCCAGGCTGGCCCCGCTGTCCACACCTGAGCAGCCACAGCCTAGTGCCTTGCATAACCCTAAGCAGTCTAAAGGTCCTACTCACTGGCAAGTGGCATCCATACATACCAGAGAGGTCTCAAAACTGCTGGCTCCCCTTGTCCCCTACTACAGTTTGAATTCTCTTTCTTTCCTTGTTTTTTTTTTTTGAGACAGAGTCTCACCTGTTGCCCAGGCTAGAGTGCTGTGGCATCATTCTGGCTCACAACAACCTCAAACTCCTGGGTTCAAGTGATTCTCCTGCTTCAGCCTCCTGACTATCTGAGACTACAGGTGTGCACCACTATGCCCAGTTAATTTTTCTATTTTTAGTAGAGACAGGTCTTGCTTAGCACAGGCTGGTCTCAAACTCCTGAGCTCAAGAAATCCTGCCGCAGCCTCCCAGGGTGTTAGGATTATAGGTGTGAGGCACTGTACCTGGCCTTTTCCCTGTATTTTTATATCCCTTTGCTAAGAGCCAGAAGCCTCCTCTCTGCAAATCCAAATTTTGCCAGCCTCACCTCCTCTTAGGAAGGCTGAGCTCTGGGTGATAGAAGAGCAGAATGAGAACTGGTGTGTGTGTGTATCTGCCTGTGTGTAGTGGTGGGGGACACAGGGATACAGCTTTGGGCTTGGGGCCAGAAAAAACTTTTTGCAGCTCAAAGTGGTACCAGGACAAGAACTGTTGTAATTAGTAGAATCCAAGCAGAGACATTCAGCTTGTTCATTTAACAGCTTTTGAAAAGTTTCCTTTGGGGCGTGAGGCTGTCCAGGTTTCTTTGCAGAGGATGGCTGTAGTCCCTGGCAAAGCAGGGACAGCAGGGACTCTGGCTAAGCATTCTGTTTAAATCCTCTGCTCCTCGAAAGTGATCCTGGCCACTCCTAGGGAACTGGGGTTTGCAGGACTCAGCTTATAAACACATTTGTGGATGGTATCAGTGTTGCGGCTACCTGGAAAAGGCACCAGCACAGGGAGCTACAAGGCTGCAAGTCCTCCATACATAGAGGCTGGTTGGTGACCTCTTCCTCTCCTCTGGGGACCTCTTCCTCTCCTCTGGTGACTCGCTGTTCAGGAAGAACTTGTTTTTAAGTTAGATAGTAAGTGGCACTTCCTGAGAGATATGAATCCTCTTTTATCTCATGAGCCACAAGAGAAGGGACGTGGGTAAGAATGACGCTGCCCAGTGGAGCCCAGCTGGATGTTCACTGCCAAGGCTTGCCCCCCACCCACCTTACCCACCCCGCCAGTTTGCTACAGTCCTGTGATAAGACCAAACCGCTGTCGACATCACCATTCATCTTGTGGTGCTGGATCAAATTCTCATTAGGGATATTTGAATATTGAATATTTGAATAAGGGATCTCTGTTAATTTTATTAAGTATAATGACAGTATCATAGTTATATAGGAAAAAGTCTTTTGGTTTTAGAGATTTGTTTTGAAATAATTTGGGGTAAAAGGTCAGGATGTCTATATTTTACTTTAAAATAAATACTCCAGCCAAAAAGTGAATAATGCAAATAATGTTAAATGTTGACAATTGTCAAACCCAGGTATTGGGTATTTTCTTTTTTTTTTTTTTTTTTTATGTAGAGACAGAGTCTCACTTTACTGCCCTCGGTAGAGTGCCATGGCGTCACACGGCTCACAGCAACCTCCAGCTCCTGGGCTTATGTGATTCTCTTGCCTCAGCCTCCTGAGCAGCTGGGACTACAGGTGCCCGCCACAACACCCGGCTATTTTTTTATTGTTGCAGTTTGGCTGGGGCCGCGTTTGAACCCACCACCCTCGGCATATGGGGCCGGCGCCCTACTCACTGAGCCACAGGCGCCGCCCGGGATTGGGTATTTTCATCTTCATGGTAGTATTCTCTCTACTTGTTTGAAATTGTTTATAATAAAAGTGAAAAAAAAATAGCATAGTACAAGTGATGGAGAGATTAAATTGTGTTTCTTTTTCTTCTTTAGAAGTACTTCTATGGTATTAGAGACTCTGAGAACATACATATTGAAATTTTCCTTGGTACAATGAAAACCATTTTGTGTTGGGAAGTCAAATGGGAGATCAGAGTCTGGGAGGTTGACAGAAAAGGGCTGGGAGATAGGGACAGGCTTCATATAGTCCCCAAACCCTGTTCCTCGTCCATGGCCAGAGGGGCCACATTGAGGGGCCCAGCAATGGCAGGAGGGTAGCAGGCTCAACGCCCTACCCTGGTGTCGTAGCCCATGCTGCATTTCCACTGAGGCTGCCTGTGGTATAAGAAGGCTCAGCAGGGGCGGTGCCTGTGTCTCGGTGAATAGGGAGCCGGCCCCATATACGGAGGGTGGCGGGTTCCAACCTGGCCCCAGCCAAACTGCAACAAAAAAAAATAGCCGGGCATTGTGGCAGGTGCCTGTAGTTCCAGCTACTTGAGAGGCTGAGGCAAGAGAATCGCCTAAGCCAAGGAGCTGGAGGTTGCTGTGAGCCAGCACTCTACTGAGGGCAACAAAGTAAGACTCTGACTCGAAAAAAAAAAAAAAAAAATAGATGGCTCAGCACCCACCTCCCAGCCCTCTCTGAGAGGCTCCACTGCCTACCTGAGCCTGAAGCCTCACCCACCAAGATTATCTGGCCATTTAATGAGGTCACCCCCCCCCACTCCACTCCTAGGATACCTGCTTACCCTGGGAACTCCTGGCAGGTGAGGGCAAGAGACGTCTGTCTAAAGGTCCAAGCTGGACCAAGGGAAAGGGATGACCGGTTACACAGTTCATACCACCACTTTCGCTGCTTCCTTCAAAGCTCACAGAAGTCCTGCCTGGAAGACCAATCCCATTGCACAGAGACACTGCACCCCAGTGTAAGAGTATGTCCATTTGGGAGGTGGAGCTGGCTCCAGGCAAGCCTCTTCCCAGTTCCCTCTCACCTCCTTTTGTGGAAAGGAAACTGAGGCCCTTGCACAGAGATTAAAGATGTTCCCCTGGCCACCTGACCATTGTCATGGTATGGAGTGAGAAGCAGGTCTCCTGGCCCTGGTTGGGGCTCCATCCACATGGAAGCCTCAGAAACTTTGCAGGTGTCCTCAAACTTTTTAAACAGGGGGCCAGTTCACTGTTGGAGTGAACCTTTGGAGGGCCAGACTATAGTTAAAAAAACAACAACTATGAACAAATTCCTATGCACACTACACATATCTTACTTTGAAGTAAAAAAACAAAATAGGAACAAATACAATCACACCGCCTCATGTGGCCCGCGGGCCATAGTTTGAAGGCGCCTGCTTTAGAGCATCAGGATGAGAGGGGGGGAAACTTCCAAAGGGAACTCCTTCCAGCATGGTCCCCAGGGCTCTGGGAGACCTAACTGAGATTGTCACTTCACTTGAGGAGGAGGCCCAACTTAGCTGTAGCTGTGTTTCCCACAGCTCACAGAGTGGCCTGTTGGGAGCCAAGAGAGCCTGGGCAGTTGTGGACAGCCTCTGGAGGGGCTAGAAGCAGGTGGCAGGGGCAGTAGGATGCCTATGGCAAGGTGAGGCCTTGAGGAGCTGGTGGCCAGTGACCTGCCTGAGAGAGCCATCTGAGGATTCAAGCCTCCCTCAACCCCTGGGCTATCCCAGACTCTGCAGGGAGCTGGGAGCTTCCTCCTCTTTCTGGGGGCAAGGGCATCAGTCCTACTAACAGAGGCTGTTTTATGATCCGGGGTAAAAAGTTGGTCCATTTGGCTAAACGATTCAGGACACTGTCCTTCCTGGACTGTTTCTCTCAGCAACCCCTGCCCCCAGTTCTGGGAGCCTGTCCTCCACATCTACCTGGGCTCTCCCTCCCAAGTTACTGGGTCTGGTCTCAGTCCAAGAATCTTCCCAGGGCAGGCCCTGGGTCTGCTCCTCCTCTGTGACCTATGGCCCTCCCCCTTGTGCTGGGAATTGCCCTGGGCAACTCTGTTATCAGTGAGAAGTCCCTGTGCCTGCTGTCCAGGGGGCAGGGGTAGTGGAAGGCCTGACAGCTGGCCTTGGGGCAGAATTCTTCCTCTGAGACACTGGAGGTTTTCTTTTCCCCTTTTTTCCCTCATGTTAAGAGATTTCCCTTTCCTAGGCTGAGGTCAGGGCACCATAAACAGGAGTGACTTAGCCTTGGGCCTTCAACCTGAACTTTGTGGCTGCCATTTTATGACTCTGATAACGTCTGCCCCCCCACACCCCACCCCCAAGTCTGGCTGGAGCAGGACTGCCTGGTGTCCATTCCAGGAGAGGGTGAGTGGTAGCTGGTGTGGAGGAGGGAGAAACAGAGAGGGAAATGAGAAGCCCTCACTCCAGCCTGCCCTCATCCAGTCCTGGCTCAGTCCCTTGTCCTTGCCCCGTGGCAGAGCCCTGCACTGAACTGTGAGGAACACGGGAGGGTGAGAGATGCCAGTCCCTGACTCCATGAGATGGTCAGAACAGTCACAACTGGGTGGTGAGCAGGGCCAAGAGGTGGGGTGAAGGGGGCAGAGGGCTTGTTTGGAGCAATCAGGGAAGGCTGTCTAGAGGAGGAGACAGTATTGGGCACTAAATGAATAAGATGTGGAAAGACAAGGGACGTAGGCGTTGGAGGGGTCAGGGATGGGTGTCTCTGATGAAGCCACTCTGCCTTGGGCCCAGAAGCCTTCAGGGATGGGGAATGGAGCATCAGTGCTGTTTGTCCCAATATCCTTTGCTCATTCAAGATGAGTTTCTGTGGCTGGGGGCCCAGGGTTGTCAGTGAGGTCTGGAGGCTTCATGACCCTGACAGACTGAGACTAGTGAGCTGTGGGGGCCAAAGCTTGGTGAGGCTTCAAGAGCTCAGGAGGTGGATCTCATGACTATCAGTGGAAGGAGGAGGGCCTCCTAACAATCATCAGAAGTCTCAGTCAATGAGCTTCCCATCCCCAGGGTGTACAAGACATCAACTAGGTGGAAACACAGAGGTTTCTCCCCTGGTGGGGGTGATGGCAAGAGAAGTGACCATTAGATAGGATAGACTAGATAATCAAGATCACTCATCCTCCCTCAGCCAATCTGGAGTGGGCATTTTAGGCCCCGCCTAAGCAGCAACTCCAGATTACTCAAGGTCCTGGGTAGGGGTAGGGAGAAATACAACCTCTGTCCAGGTCTGGCTCCTGGGGTACAGGTGTTGTCTCTTGTGTCTCTGGGCCTCAGTTTGCCCATCTTTAAAATGGGCTTGGGTAGACTCAGTGAGCCCTGAGGTCTTCTTGCTCTTAGAATATGATGATCCCTGCCCCTGCTACCTCAATCTGGGTCTACCCTGTGCCCCAGGTGAGTCATCCACAGACACATACACAAGCACACCCACACACAGGGCACATGGGTACACATGTGTCAGGAGCATTCACATGCCGGTGTTGGGAAGAAGCAGAGGTGGGAGGAAGAGGGAGGTCACTGCTAGTTGGCTGTTGGCTCCTGCTCTGCTTTCTCCAGGCACATGCCTGGCCCCTCCTATTAAATACCGCCCCTAACCGCTCACTGCCCATCACCTTCCACTTTGGGTTCCAGTATCCTTTTGCTCTGGCACTGAGGTCTGTCACCCTTGTGATCCCAAGAACCCCTTCTCAGGGCCCAGTGCTGGGATTGCTGCTGACAACCCACAGACACCTCCAGACAAGAATGGCACGCAAAGACGACCCACAGTGTACCAGAGCTTCCATCTCAATCAACCACAGTATCCCCCACCGGGCTCCCCACTCCTCACACACCCGGAGCCACTAAATGGAAGGCAAGTCTTGATGCTGAGCCAGGAGGTACTGGGCACGACCAAGACCCCCCTCCCTTGGGTCTAGATCTGGTCTGGGGCAAAGGGAAGAGGCGAGACGGGTACCCGGTGTCCCTCAGACCCTTTACACAGACGCGCGCACAAACGGTCGGGCTCCCGCCGCCCCCATCCCAACACCAGGTGCGGGGACTTCGGGCCGCCCGGCCGACACTCACCGTGGGGCAGAGGACGCAGGCGAGGGTGCCAGCCAGCACGCATAGCCATCGGGCGGCCTGCAGATTTGGCAGGCGCATGGTCCGCCCCGAGCCGGTGGCGGGCGGTCCCGAGCGGGAGTGGGCTGCCGGGCAGCTCACCACGCGGGCGATCGCCGGGAACCTGGCAGAGTGGCGCTGGCGCGGTGGCCCCGGCGCTAAGAGGCGCGGATTGGGGCTGGGGCGGGCCTTGGGGGCTCGTCTGATGGGCGGCGGGTCTAGCCAATGGACTGGAGGAGGCGGGGCCGCCGCGCAGGTGTGGAGCAGGGCCCAGGCGCCCAGCGCAGAGCGGAGTCCACGCGCTCGCTCTGCTAATCCACACGTCAGTCTTCGCCTCGTGAGGCTTTCACAGCTCTCTGGCCCTTGGCATTCATCTCTGGGGTATCTTGAGACCCCAAGACGCCCCTGCGTGGCTTACGACACTCCCAGGAGCCTGGCGGTGGTCTCTCACCTCCGCACTTCCCCTCAACCCCATTCCGGGGCTCTACCTTCGGAGCCACCTCCTCTGGGAGGCCCCTCCAGCAGCCTCCCTATTTCCCCCTTCTGCACCTTGGAGGGCTTGGGCGCGCAGACCCGATTACCAGAAAGAAAGTGCCAATCACCTCCGCACGAGGCCAGCTAGCACCCGGCACGGGGCTCAGGGCTGGCAGCGACCACGAGTAGGTGGGGCTCATTGTTTAATCCACTTTCAACTACTCCAACTCATCCGTCGCGCCGAAGAGGCTGGGCTAGGGAGGGAAAGAGGGTGCTGTACTCTTGGTTTCTGCCAGCCGGCTCTGTCCCGGGAGACCTAGCGGGGAGCTTGGCACTAATTGAGCGTCCCAGCCTTAGAACTCCTGGAAGACGTGTTCCAAGGGAGACAGTGCGTCCGCGCCCTCCTATCTCTGTCCTGGGAACTTCCCAAGGAGGGTCGGGCCTGAGTTCCAGCGCCCTCGCGCGGGAGGGAGGGTCTATTCCCAGTCCGCGGGTTGACTCGGCCGCTGACCTACAAGGAACCAGGGAGCTCGTACTCACCGGCTTTCCCTATTTTGCAGTCAGGGAGATTGGGGTCCAGAGAAGGGTGAGGACTGGGCTGCCTGCCTCTGATGCTGCGCTTCCGAGAAGGGGCGGCTGGGCGCCTGGGTGACATCGGGCTAGCCTCCTTTCACCTCTGGTTCTTAGGGCTCCGTCTATTCGCCCCTAGAATAGGGCGCGGGGTCACCAGCTCTGCGCCCTGGGAGAGCATCATCTTGTGGATCAAGTGAAGGTGGCTGACTTGCCTTCTTTCCAAGGGTTCTAACCCCTACGATTGAGCCTGGAGGTCGTGGTTGTGGAGGCAGGATAGGGTGGGTAGTGGATCAGTGTGACAGGAGGAGGGGCATTGTTCAGTGGAGAAGCTCCGTGTTCCCACGGTCATAGCAGGATGTGCGACTCGAAGGTGGTCCAGCTCCAGCTGCTGACCCAGCAGCAGGTGCGCTGGAGTTCCCAGAGGACTACTCTACCTTCCCTCCCTAAGGTGGGGGAAACGGGGCCACTGCCATGGGGTGGGGCTTGAGGGGAGTTAGGGAAAAGCTGGGAAAGGATGAGCTCCTTAACCCTCCCTTCCAACTCTATCTGGAGTGCTTACACTTGCTTTCTAGCCTCTCTTCTGTCTCGCCTTCCTTCCTCCCTTCCATCATTCCATCCTCCTTTCTTTCTTCTTATTCCCTCCCTCTGTTCTCTCCTTCCCTTTTCTTTCCCATGAAGGTTTATTAGTTGCTTTTTGTGCCCCAGACCCTGTGCTACACACTGAGGGTACAGAGGTGGAGAAGACTTGCCACTTCCTTGCCAGAGGAGGACCCGGGAGCCGTTGTGGTCCCCACAATTTCCACTTCCCTCTAGATATAATTAGTGAGCCTGGGCACACACCCTGACCTTTCTGGGGCTTGGGCCCAAAGCCTCCAATGGAGAGAGTGTTCCAATGATGGAATGACCACCAGACATCTCCTCAGCTGTCTGCCTTCTTGGGGGCCACTGTTAGCTCAGGAATCAGGGGTCTTTGCCTCTCCTTGTAACCCTGTGTATCCCCTCTCAGACCCCAGTTCCTCAGCAAGGTGGCAGAATCATGTTCTTATTCTGGGGAGTTGCCTCTGCTGGCATGGTGTCCTACGAGCTCTGCATGGGAAGATCTAATCTGTGTGTTTGGCTCTCATCAATCCCCAGCCCTGCAGATGGAGGCCTCAACACACACACACATCCTGCAGGATGGAACCCCGCCATTAATGCTCCATCCATCCCCCTGGCCTGTTAGAGTTCTACTCTCTCTGAGGACATACATCTTAGGTACTTGAGGATGCATTGTTGTGGAGAATAGGAGGGAGCCAATGCCCACCTTGCCATGTGATTGATCCCCAATGGGTGGCTGATTGGTGGGGTGAAGGAAGGAAGGACAGTCAAACTTAAGGCTACCAGTAGGGGTGGGTTTCCTTCCCTTCACTCTGGAGGGTGGTGAATATCACCCCCTCCTCACTAGAGGCTGGAGGTATTGAAAGTGACCAGCAGGGTCCCTTGATCCCCTTGTAGTCCTCCCAGGACAGGATGAGAGATGGTGACTCAGGGAGAACAGTTTCCCTAGATTCTCTGTGGTAAAAATCACTTCTTTGTTCTTTCAGAATTGTTCCCCTAGGGGACCCACCCTTCCTTAAACATCAAAGGGCAGAAAACATATTCAGAAGTGAAAGGAGCAGAAAAACGGAAATAGCAAAACCAAACAAAAACCTATAAAATTCAACCAACACAAAGTGTGAACATGTTTTAACTACTTATTCCCAACTGTCCTATTCTATATTCTGAGGCACTGGGAAGGGGTCAATCATGGGCCACTCTCGGAGAACCCTGTGGAATCTGATGAGAGAGTCATCAAAAGATCATCCCTTTTGCTCAGCCAGGTGGTCTAGGAGGGCTTTTGGGAGGGGGCAGGATGTCAGGAGAAAAGGTGGGGCAGACAAGCTACTTGAGAGAACGGGAAGCAGTGACTGGAATCTGTTCCTCATCTCCCACTCCGTCCAAAGCCTGAGCCCCTCTGGAGTCTGACTTTGTCTCCCCAGTCCAGGTCTGGGGAGGAGGGCCATAGCTACCATGGATTCCTCTCTGGGGTGTTCTGTTCTAAGGTCTCCCTTCTTGGATCCCTTAAAACCTATCCCCAGTCTCTGGCCCAAGCTCCCACTTCCCTTCTGGATACCAGAATCTCAGAGCTGCAAAGGATGCAGGAGGTGGGGGAAAAGAGAGAGAAGCAAAGTCACTTGCCATCTCCCGTGACAACAGGCACGGTGGAAAGGGACTCTGCAGTTACTCATTCTGAGCCTGCCTGGCTTCCTGCCTGCCTCATCCCTGTGGTGTGTGCCACCCTCATCTGCTCTCATAATCGTGCACTCACTGCCTTCAAGCCTCCCAGCTCCGGAGCTCAATGGTGGCAGGTTTCTGCGGTGGAGTAGGGGGCTCAGGGCCATAGTGTGGCCTTGACTTGTATAGTAGAAGCCAGGCCGGGAAGAGGTGAGGAAACTACCTGGTTTGGGAAGTAACTGCTCCAGAATTCCCCTTCCAGAGCCACCCACACTGCTGCCTAAACGCAGGCAGTGTTTGCCCTCTCTGGGCTTCTGAGCTGGAGGGACCTATGCCTCTATGTCTTTATCCATCCGGTGGGTCTGGATAAAGCCCCAGGGATATGAAGTGTTCACAACCTCCCTGGCTGCCTCTTCTTTGGGGGCCAGTTTTTCCTGTGAGGAGAGGTTCCTTAACTCCAAGCTGTGGTTTGGTGGAGGGGAGGAGAGAAGCATGGAGAGGCATTTAAAGAAGAAATATTCACCTTTCAGCCGGAGACGCCATCTTCCAGTAATTCACTAAAATGACGAACACAAAGGGGAAGAGGAGAGGCACCCATACATGTTCTCTAGGCCTTTTAGAAAACATGGAGCTGTTCCTTTGGCCACATATATGCGAATCTACAAGAAAGGTGATACTGTAGATGTCAAGGGAATGGGTACTATTCAAAAAGGCATGCCACACAAAGGTTACCATGGCAAAATTTGAAGAGTCTACAATGTTACCAGCCAGCATGGTGTTGGCATTGTGGTAAAGAAACAGGTTAGGGTGGTGCCTGTGGCTCAAAGGAGGAGGGCGCTGGCCCCATATGCTGGAGGTGGCAGGTTCAAACCCAGCCCTGGCCAAAAACTGGAAAAAAAAAAAAAAAAAGAAAGAAACAGGTTAAAGGCAAGATTCTTGCCAAGAGGACTAATGTTCATATTGAGCATATTAAGCACTCTAAGAGCTGAGAAAGCGTCCTAAAACATGTGAAGGAAAATGATCAGGAAAAGAAGGAAGCCAAAGAGAAAAGTACCTGGGTTGAACTGAAGCACCAGCCTGCGCCACCCAGAGAAGCCCAACTTCATGAGAAACAATGGAAAGGAGCCTGGGCTGCTGGAACCCATTCCCCATGAATTCATGGCACAATAGGCATAAAAAATAAAAGACTTCTATAAAAAAATAGAAGAAGGAAACTTTGATTGCTTTAATTTCAAAAATGTTAAAAAAAAAATAGAAGAAGAAGAAATATTCCCTTCATCCCTCTGTAACAGCACGCAAGAAATATCATTCCTTCACCCCTCACACATCACCACATACAGGTCTGGCCCTGTGACAGGAGCTGGGGATGTGACTGTGACTTAGACATGGGGCTATTTCCTCTAGGGGAGCCTAGCACTGCATGGGTGGGGAAGCGTGAGGCTCTTCTGGTGATGCTGCAGGAAGGAAGAAGACAAAGCTCACAGGAGTGCAGGTGATGGAGGAAGACTTGTCCTGACTTGACAGACGTGGAAATGGAGCTCAGGGACCAGTTCTGATATGGCCATCCTTTGGTCCTGGAGGCTGGGGCTTAGAGGTCCATGGGAGGGATGTGTCAACTATAGCTGTGTCAGTTCAGTTCCTCCTGGTACTAAGATGGAGATAGGTGAGTGGAAGTTTAATGGATAGCAGGAATAAAGGAGGAGAAAGCAGGACTGAGCAGAAAGAAACTTAGGCTGTGATGCAGAGCCTAAGTTCTAGTGCTACAGTTGCACAGAAAACTCTTAGTAACCCTACTGTGCCCAGTCAATGGCTAGGGCTATCTGGGAAGAGCACAGCCTCAGCTCAAAGGCTCTGTGCTCACATCACTCTTCATAGCTGAATGGCAGCTCTTTTTAAAGGAAGAGCCAAGAGATGTACCCCCACAGCTACTAGAGAGGGGAAAATACGGCATGCAAATGAAGGGGCATGAGAGAGCTCCTGTTGCAGGGGATAGAGGAAAAAGAGACCTAGGTCCTACCTCTGGAAGCTCCTGGGCTATCACAGAGAGGAAAGACCTGAGAAGAATTCCTTTCCTCGAGATCTCAGGGCTTAGTTTTGTCTGGAGGGTCAGTGGTCTGTCATCAGGCAAATTAGCATGGGAGTTGTGGTGTGGTGAGTCTGAGAGACTCCAGAGACCAGCCATAGTTTCTGGTCAAATGCTTACTGCAACATCTGTGTGTGTATACGTATGTGTGTGTACATGTGCATGTGTGTTTAAGAACATATGAGTTTGAGTTCCTGTGTATGGCCTGAGTCTGTGTAGACACATCTGCTTCCAGCTAGGAGTCTGAGCATAGGGCCTGGCCAGCGTGTGTTGCGAGGATGTAGAGTTAGGGGCAAGGTTCAGAGTAGATAGGGGCAGAGTTAGGATGAGTCTTAGAGAGGGTACCCAGGACTACAGACCACATGAGGATGGCCCTCAGAGCTAATTTCTGAGGCAGTGAATTCTTGGAGGGCTGTAGGGGTGCTTGCCATCCTGGGGACAGCTCAGACTAACTCAACAGGGGATCTCAAAGTTCTCATGCTTACTTCCCCCATTCTCAGCCTTGTTTTCCTGTTAATATGTGCATATGTGCATAGCTGAGCTTGGGCAGAGATTCTGGAAAGGGAAGATAATTTGGGCAGGATAAAATAGACATGGAGCTTAAGTAAGGTAATCGATCCCACCAGAGATTATGGATGTGTTAAAAATTTAAGAGTATTCATTAAAAAAAAAAGGAAGTCCCTATGTAATTCCCAAATGACCAGAAGAAGGAAAAATGAAACTAATAACACTTTATCAATCTGATAAAAGATTTGATGTATAAAATAATGAAAAACAAAAATACATGATACTGAAGCATAAAATTAGATTCAGGAACAATTACAAATATTAATCATCATAGTCAATGTGAATAAGTGAGAATATTAAATGGAAAATATTAAAAGGCACAAAAAGATAGCTCATATTGTTGGACTACTCAATTTTACATCTTAATGATATAGACTCAAGATATTTATATATACAAAGGATATATTAAAAAAGGAGGGCTTGTTAAATCTACAGGCATGGTAGGAGACTTGAACACCTTCACCCGGGAATTCCATTTAGCTGTCAAAATAACTAGAGCCGTATCTCTCTATAAGGGTATGCATATAATAAAAACATGGTGTTGAGCAAGGAAAGCAAGTTGCAGAATGATATATATGGTACTATGTTATTTATATGGTGTCTGAAATATGCAAATGATACTATGTAACTTTTATGGATACATAGATATATAGCAAAGCATAAAAATAATCCAGGGATGATAAACACAAAAGGAATGTTATGGGTTACCTCTGCAGAGAGAGAGAAGGGAATGGAATAAGGGAGACATGTTAGTTTTCAATTGCTATAAAACAAATTACCACAAACACAGCAGCTTGAAACAACATTCATTTATTATTGCACATTTTCTATAGTCAGTGGTCTAGACATGGGACAGCTAGAAGTCAAGGTGTTAGCCAGGGTTGTGATCTCATATGGAGCTCAGGTTCCTCTTTGAAGTTCATTCAAATTGTTGGGAGAATTTATTCCTTGCAGAAATAGGACTGCTTATATTTCTTGCTAGCCTTTGGCTGGGGGGCCATTCTCAGCTCCTAGAGGGTGACCTCAAGTTCTAGGCACATGACCTTCTCCAGAGGTAGTTTACAACATAGATGCTCGTGTTTTCACCAGGCCAATGAGACAGCATCTGCTGCTGCTTTGAAGTTGTTTGACTTCTGTCTTCAAACTCTAGAGTCTCTTTCCAAAGGGCTCACCTGATTAAGTCGGCTCCTCCTACACTCAAGGGGAGGGGTTTATACAGGATGCACACACCAGTGAACAGGAATCTTGGGTGCCATCTTAGAATTCTGTCAATCACAGGATGGG